>NC_067245.2:44991935-46241935 GCF_019359855.2 Lolium perenne
TGAATCTTATTCTCCGGACCATTCCGGAACTCCTCGTGATGTCCTGGATCCCATCCGAGACTCCGAACAAAACTTCGAACTCCATTCCATATTCCATATCTACTTAAACGACATCAAACCTTAAGTGTGTCACCCTACGGTTCGCGAACTATGTAGACATGGTTGAGACTTCTCTCCGACCAATAAGCAATAGCGGGATCTGGAGATCCATAATGGCTCCCACATATTCAACGATGACTTTAGTGATCGACTGAACCATTTACATACGATACCAATTCCATTTGTCACACGATATTTTACTTGTCCGAGGTTTGATCATCGGTATCTCTATACCTCGTTCAACCTCGTCTCATGACAAGTACTCTTTACTCGTACCGTGGTATGTGGTCTCTTATGAACCATTCATATGCTTGCAAGCTATTAGACGACATTCCACCGAGAGGGCCTGATACGCGTACAGCACGCGTCCGTTGGGAACCCCAAGAGGAAGGTGTGATGCGTACAACGGCAAGTTTTCCCTCAGTATGAAACCAAGGTTTAATCGAACCAGTAGGAGCCAAGAAGCACGTTGAAGGTTGATGGCGGCGAGATGTAGTGCGGCGCAACACCAGGGTTTCCGGCGCCAACGTGGAACCTGCACAACACAAACCAAGTACTTTGCCCCAACGAAACAGTGAGGTTGTCAATCTCACCGGCTTGCTGTAACAAAGGATTAGATGTATAGTGTGGATGATGATTGTTTGCAGAGAACAGTAGAACAGTTGCAGTAGATTGTATTTCAGATGTAAAGAATGGACCGGGGTCCACAGTTCACTAGTGGTGTCTCTCCCATAAGATAAATAGCATGTTGGGTGAACAAATTATAGTTGGGCAATTGACAAATAGAGAGGGCATGACCATGCACATACATGATATGATGAGTATTGTGAGATTTAATTGGGCATTACGACAAAGTACATAGACCGCTATCCAGCATGCATCTATGCCTAAAAAGTCCACCTTCAGGTTATCATCCGAACCCCTTCCAGTATGAAGTTGAAAACAACGGACAATTGCATTAAGTATGGTGCGTAATGTAATCAATAACTACATCCTCGGACATAGCATCAATGTTTTATCCCTAGTGGCAACAGCACATCCATAATCTTAGAGGTTTCTCTCACTCCCCCAGATTCACGGAGACATGAACCCACTATCGAGCATAAATACTCCCTCTTGGAGTTACTAGCATCAACTTGGCCAGAGCCTCTACTAATAACGGAGAGGATGCAAGATCATAAACAACACATAGATATAAATTGATAATCAACATAACATAGTATTCTCTATTCATCGGATCCCAACAAACACAACATATAGCATTACAGATAGATGATCTTGATCATGTTCGGCAGCTCACAAGATCCGACAATGAAGCAAAATGAGGAGAATACAACCATCTAGCTACTGCTATGGACCCATAGTCCAGGGGTGAACTACTCACTCATCACTCCGGAGGCGACCATGGCGGTGTAGAGTCCTCCGGGAGATGAATCCCCTCTCCGGCAGGGTGCCGGAGGCGATCTCCTGAATCCCCCGAGATGGGATTGGCGGCGGCGGCGTCTCTGGAAGGTTTTCCGTATCATGGCTCTCGGTACTGGGCGTTTCGCGACGAAGGCTATTTGTAGGCGGAAGGGCAGGTCAAGGGGCGTCACGAGGGGCCCAGGAGACAGGTCGGTGCGGCCAAGACCTGGGCCGCTTCGCCCTATCGTCTGGCCGCTTCGTGGCCCCACTTCGTTGACTCTCCGGTCTTCTGGAAGCTTCGTGTGAAAATAGGCCCCTGGGCGTTGATTTCGTCCAATTCCGAGAATATTTCCTTACTAGGATTTCTGAAACCAAAAACAGCAGAAAACATCAACTGGCTCTTCGGCATCTCGTTAATAGGTTAGTTCCAGAAAATGCATAAATATGATGTAAAGTATGCATAAAACATGTAGATATCATCAATAATGTGGCATGGAACATAAGAAATTATCGATACGTCGGAGACGTATCAGCATCCCCAAGCTTAGTTTCTGCTCGTCCCGAGCAGGTAAACGATAACAAAGATAATTTCTGGAGTGACATGCCATCATAACCTTGATCATACTATTGTAAGCATATGTAATGAATGCAGCGATCAAAACAATGTAAATGACATGAGTAAACAGATGAATCATATAGCAAAGACTTTTCATGAATAGTACTTCAAGACAAGCATCAATAAGTCTTGCATAAGAGTTAACTCATAAAGCAATAATTCAAAGTAAAGGTATTTGAAGCAACACAAAGGAAGATTAAGTTTCAGCAGTTGCTTTCAATTTGTAACATGTATATCTCATGGATATTGTCAACATAAAGTAATATAACAAGTGCAATATGCAAGTATGTAGGAATCAATGCACAGTTCACACAAGTGTTTGCTTCTTGGGATGGAGAGAAATAGGTGAACTGACTCAACATAAAGATAAAAGAATGGCCCTTTGCAGAGGGAAGCATTGATTGCTATATTTGTGTTAGAGCTTTGGTTTTAAAAACAAGAAACAATTTTGTCAACGGTAGTAATAAAGCATATGTGTTATGTAAATTATATCTTACAAGTTGCAAGCCTCATGCATAGTATACTAATAGTGCCCGCACCTTGTCCTAATTAGCTTGGATTACCTGGATTATCATCGCAATACATATGTTTTAACCTAGTGTCACAAAGGGGTACCTCTATGCCGCCTGTACAAAGGTCTAAGGAGAAAGCTCGCATTGGATTTCTCGCTTTTGATTATTCTCAACTTAGACATCCATACCGGGACAACATAGACAACAGATAATGGACTCCTCTTATAATGCATAAGCATGTAGCAACAATTAATTTTCTCATATGAGATTGAGGATATTTGTCCAAAACTGAAACTTCCACCATGGATCATGGCTTTAGTTAGCGGCCCAATGTTCTTCTCTAACATTATGCAATGCTCTAACCATTTTAGCGGTAAATCTTCCTTACTTCAGACAAGACGAACATGCATAGCAACTCACATGATATTCAACAAAGAGTAGTTGATGGCGTCCCCAGGAACATGGTTATCGCACAACAAGCAACTTAATAAGAGATAAAGTGCATAAGTACATATTCAATACCACAATAGTTTTTATGCTATTTGTCCCATGAGCTATATATTGTAAAGGTAAAGAATGGAAATTTAAAGGTAGCACTCAAGCAATTTACTTTGGAATGGCGGAGAAATACCATGTAGTAGGTAGGTATGGTGGACACAAATGGCATAGTGGTTGGCTCAAGGATTTGGATGCATGAGAAGTATTCCCTCTCGATACAAGGCTTAGGCTAGCAAGGTTTATTTGAAACAAACACAAGGATGAAGCGGTGCAGCAAAACTCACATAAAAGACATATTGTAAACATTATAAGACTCTACACCGTCTTCCTTGTTGTTCAAACTCAATACTAGAAATTATCTAGACCTTAGAGAGACCAATTATGCAAACCAAATTTTAGCATGCTCTATGTATTTCTTCATTAATGGGTGCAAGGTACATGATGCAAGAGCTTAAACATGAGCACAACAATTGCCAAGTATCACATTATCCAAGACATTATAGCAATTACTACATGTATCATTTTCCAATTCCAATCATATAACAATTTAACGAAGAAGAAACTTTCGCCATGAATATTATGAGTAAAGCCTAAGGACATATTTGTCCATATGCAACAGCGGAGCATGTCTCTCTCCCAAACAAAGAATGCTAGGATCCATTTTATTCAAACAAAACAAAAACAAAAACAAACCGACGCTCCAAGCAAAGCACATAAGATGTGATGGAATAAAAATATAGTTTCAGGGGAGGAACCTGATAATGTTGTCGATGAAGAAGGGGATGCCTTGGGCATCCCCAAGCTTAGACGCTTGAGTCTTCTTGATATATGCAGGGGTGAACCACCGGGGCATCCCCAAGCTTAGAGCTTCCACTCTCCTTGATCATGTTGTATCATCTCCCTCTCTCGATCCATGAAAACTTCCTCCACACCAAACTCAAAACAACTCATTAGAGAGTTAGTGCACAATCAAAATATACATGTTTAGAGGTGACATAATCATTCTTAACACTTCTGGACATTGCACAAAGCTACTGAAAGTCAATGGAATCGAAAAATCCATCGAACATATCAAAACAGGCAATGCGAAATAAAAGGCAGAATCTGTCAAAATAGAACAGTTCGTAAAGACGAATTTTATTGAGGCACCAGACTTGCTTAAATGAAAATTCTCAAATTGAATGAAAGTTGCGTACATATCTGAGGATCACTCACGTAAATTGGCATAATTTTCTGAGTTACCTACAGAGAATTTTGCCCATATTCGTGACTGCAAAGAAATCTGTTTTTGCGCAGTAATCCAAATCTAGTATGAACCTTACTATCAACGACTTTACTTGGCACAAAAATGCACAAAACTAAGATAAGGAGAGGTTGCTACATTAGTAAACAACTTCCAAGACACAAAATAAAAATAAAGGTACTGTATTAAAAACATGGGTTGTCTCCCATAAGCGCTTTTCTTTAACGCCTTTCAGCTAGGCGCAGAAAGTGTGTATCAAGTATTATCAAGAGATGGTGCATCTACAGCGGGGTGTGGAGTTTTCTCAACCATGCATAGTATATTGGATACATAAGTTTCAGTGGCTCCCTTTTCATTAGTCTTGGGCTTGCTAATTTCATCAAACAAATTTTCAGGAACAAGCCAAGCATAGTTATTTTATTGGTGCTTTAATCTCCCCACCATTATTAACATTATTAGTATACTTAATTCTATCCATATCCATCTTTTCAAGTTTTCTTTTAAAATCGGTGATCATACCAAGCCTATCATGCTTACTAAAAACTTTTCTAGCTTCTTTAGCTATAACCGCAAATTCTCGCACTAAGACTTTTAGAACAAAATCTCTCTTCTCTCCCCTCTCCATATCAGAAAGTGTAAGAAACATGTGTTGTATCATGGGGTTGAGACTAATAAATCTAGCTTCCATCATGCGTACCAAACAAATAGAGGCATCTTCATAAGTAGGGACAGCTTTTGCAAGAGGTATATCTTTAAGATCTTCATGCATACTAACATGGGTGAAAAATTCTTCTATATTATCTCTCCCAATTATAGACCCTTGTCCCACAGGTATATCTTTTACAGTAAAATTAAAAGGAAACATGTTGAAATAAGTAAAGCAAATGCAAGTAACTAATTTTTTTGTGTTTTTAATATAGAGTGCAAACAAGATAGCAAGTAAAGTAAAACTAGCAACTAATTTTTTTGTATTTTGATTTAGTGCAGCAAACAAAGTAGTAAATAAAGTAAAGCAAGACAAAAACAAAGTAAAGAGATTGCGATGTGGAGACTCCCCTTGCAGCGTGTCTTGATCTCGCCGGCAACGGCGCCAGAAACAGTCTTGATACGCCTACAGCACGCGTCCGTTGGGAACCCCAAGAGGAAGGTGTGATGCGTACAGCGGCAAGTTTTCCCTCAGTATGAAACCAAGGTTTAATAGAACCAGTAGGAGCCAAGAAGCACGTTGAAGGTTGATGGCGGCGAGATGTAGTGCGGCGCAACACCAGGGATTCCGGCGCCAACGTGGAACCTGCACAACACAAACCAAGTACTTTGCCCCAACGAAACAGTGAGGTTGTCAATCTCACCGGCTTGCTGTAACAAAGGATTAGATGTATAGTGTGGATGATGATTGTTTGCAGAGAACAGTAGAACAGTTGCAGTAGATTGTATTTTAGATGTAAAGAATGGACCGGGGTCCACAGTTCACTAGTGGTGTCTCTCCCATAAGATAAATAGCATGTTGGGTGAACAAATTACAGTTGGGCAATTGACAAATAGAGAGGGCATGACCATGCACATACATGACATGATGAGTATTGTGAGATTTAATTGGGCATTACGACAAAGTACATAGACCGCTATCCAGCATGCATCTATGCCTAAAAAGTCCACCTTCAGGTTATCATCCGAACCCCTTCCAGTATTAAGTTGAAAACAACAGACAATTGCATTAAGTATGGTGCGTAATGTAATCAATAACTACATCCTCGGACATAGCATCAATGTTTTATCCCTAGTGGCAACAACACATCCATAATCTTAGAGGTTTCTCTCACTCCCCCAGATCCACGGAGACATGAACCCACTATCGAGCATAAATACTCCCTCTTGGAGTTACTAGCATCAACTTGGCCAGAGCCTCTACTAATAACGGAGAGCATGCAAGATCATAAACAACACATAGATATAAATTGATAATCAACATAACATAGTATTCTCTATTCATCGGATCCCAACAAACACAACATATAGCATTACAGATAGATGATCTTGATCATGTTCGGCAGCTCACAAGATCCGACAATGAAGCATAATGAGGAGAAGACAACCATCTAGCTACTGCTATGGACCCATAGTCCAGGGGTGAACTACTCACTCATCACTCCGGAGGCGACCATGGCGGTGTAGAGTCCTCCGGGAGATGAATCCCCTCTCCGGTAGGGTGCCGGAGGCGATCTCCTGAATCCCCCGATATGGGATTGGCGGCGGCGGCGTCTCTGGAAGGTTTTCCGTATCGTGGCTCTCGGTACTGGGGGTTTCGCGACGAAGGCTATTTGTAGGCGGAAGGGCAGGTCAAGGGGCGTCACGAGGGGCCCAGGAGACAGGTCGGCGCGGCCAAGACCTGGGCCGCGCCGCCCTATCGTCTGGCCGCCTCGTGGCCCCACTTCGTTGACTCTCCGGTCTTCTGGAAGCTTCGTGTGAAAATAGGCCCCTGGGCGTTGATTTCGTCCAATTCCGAGAATATTTCCTTACTAGGATTTCTGAAACCAAAAACAGCAGAAACAAAGAATCGGCTCTTCGGCATCTCGTTAATAGGTTAGTTCCAGAAAATGCATAAATATGATGTAAAGTATGCATAAAACATGTAGATATCATCAATAATGTGGTATGGAACATAAGAAATTATCGATACGTCGGAGACGTATCAGGGCCCAGAGTATATCTATCCGTCATCGGGATGGACAAATCCCACTGTTGATCCATATGCCTCAACTCATACTTTCCGGATACTTAATCCCATCTTTATAACCACCCATTTACGCAGTGGCATTTCATGTAATCAAAGTACCCTTCCGGTATAAGTGATTTACATGATCTCATGGTCGAAAGGACTAGGTAACTATGTATCGAAAGCTTATAACAAATAACTTAATGACGTGATCTTATGCTACGCTTTAAATGGGTGTGTCCATTACATCATTCACATAATGACATAACCTTGTTATTAATAACATCCAATGTTCATGATCATGAAACGATGATCATCTATTAATCAACAAGCTAGTTATACAAGAGGCTTACTAGGGACTCCTTGTTGTTCACATAACACACATGTATCAATGTTTCGGTTAATACAATTATAGCATGGTATGTAAACATTATCATAAACACAAAGATATATTATAATAACCATTTTATTATTACCTCTTGGGCATATCTCCAACATTCTCCCACTTGTACTAGAGTCAATAATCTAGTTTACATTTGTAAAGATATAACACCTTGGCCTTCCGGTGCTTTATCATGTTTTGCTCACGGGAGAGGTTTTAGTCAACGGATCTGACACGCTCAGAAACGTATGTATTTTGTAATTCATTTGCGTCTTAACGCATCACTCATTTCCAAATGAGTCGGCATTAAATATGTTTGGTCTTCTGGTGGAACCTTAATTCCGCGGTCTGAAATATGTCACTAATATTGTTACACACAATATAGCTTCAAAGTTCTGACTCTGTCGGAACTACACCAAGTTCTGAAAGAACCTCTTGACTTTAACATCCTTTGTCATTGTCAAAACAATGAAATACTCTGCCTTCTTTTGTAGAATCCGTCATAATATTTAGAACTCTTCTAAATCTAGCATAGACAACTTCTAGCTTATTGTGCTACCTTTTAAACAACACTTAGTCTAATTTGAGATTGAAATTTATTTTTATATGTGATCAAACTAATATCGGTGCAACACTTTACATCAATTTGTTTGTCATTACCCCATACAAAAACATATATATATATCCTTAGTTCTTCTAAAGTACTCAAGGATATTCTTACTATTTGTCCAATGATCATCACATGAATCATTCTAGTATATGCTCCTAACTTTTTAGAGCATAGGACATCTGATTTTGTACATATTATTCGTGATCTAAAATCACTCATGTGTTTTTACTCATCGAGTGTCAATTACACTCAAGTCTTGTTAAACCTTCGCATGAAAAGAACACCTTCTTAATATTTCTATATTGAACTACTTCAATATCCATTCTATGTACTTTGAATTAAACTTATTTATGTGTTTTAATCTATCTTCATAGATCTTGACACTAAATATGTTTCAGTCCATATCCTTTCATTAAAGTTAATTCTCAATGAAACCTTTTAATCAAGTATATAATTACATCATTTATAACCAACTATATGTCATCTACATAAAGTATTATAAATATGTCTTAGCGCTCCCACTTAATTTCTTGCAAATGCAAGCCTCTTCATCGTCTCTGATGAAATCAAAAACTCTTTGACTATTTCATCTGGTGAAGATTCCAACTCCGTGATACTCACTTCATCCAATTTAAGTTTGTATACCTATCTAGTATTCCACGGACCAACAAAACTCTTGGTTGTATCTTGTATACACCTTTAATACACACTTCTGATAAGTAATGTATTTTTCCATCCTACTAACATATCTCATAAAAGAAATATGTAGTGATTACTAGAATAATCCACATAGACTATAAGCATTGCTACGGAAGATCTAATCTTATCATAGTCAACTCTTTGAACTTTATCGTAAACAGCTTTTTGACAAGTCGAGCTTCTTCAAGGATATTCCATCCAATTCCATCAATTTTATAGATCCATTTGCTTTCAAAAAGTATTCATCTATCTTGGATTTCATGGCGTATAGCCATTTTAACGAAGTCAGGGCCCATCATAACTTCTTTGTTTGTAGTTGGTTTATCATTGTTCAAAATCAATCCTTTGTCCACAAATCATTTATTTGATCACAAAGTAAACCATACTTACAAGGTTCAATATGTACTTCGATCTCCATGGCTAAAACACTTTGTAGTCATGGGAGCCATGATCGTCGTGGCCGCTTCCGGAACCAATTCCGATGCTGCGCTACTCTGATCATTATGCTTAGGTTCATAAACCTTATCAAATTCTATTGTCCTCCCACTCAAATACTTCGCTAGAAACAATTTCTTGGAAATAAATAAGAAACATTGACAAACACTTTTGTCTTTGTATCCATAGTGGAAAGAATTCCCAATTAATACTTTGGGATAACCAACAAAGACATTCATCCGATTTTGGTTGTAAACTCTTAGACCAAAAATTTAAAGAAAGGACTATTAGGGTTTATACCCATCCCATAACTTGTATGATATCATTTCAACGGATCATGATGATGTTCTATTTAGTGTAAAAACGGTAGTCTCTAAAGCATAATCCACAAAAATATAATGGCGTCAATATTTTATCTCATCATTGCCCCAACAAGGTTTGGATACATCTCTTGGATACTTCATCATCACTATGATACTCCAAGAAACGTGAGTTGTAGAACAATTTCATAACTCTCTTAGATGTTCGCAAAAAATCGTAATTCAAATATTTCCACCATGATCCAATCATAGATATTTGACTTTTCTATTACGATGATTTCCACTTCATGCTGAAACTTATTTGAATCCATTCAAATGTTTCAAACTTCTTCCTTATCGAATATATCCACATATATATACTCAATTCATTGTTGGAAGTTTTCATGAAGTAGAAGAATCTCCCGCACACAACTATGCCCAGTGAACCACATATATCATCATGTATGTTTTCACTAAGTTAGTTGCCCGTTCAACTCTTGGCCTATGAACGGTATTTTAGTCATTCTCTTTAGAAAATATTTGCAAGCGCCAAACGATTCATAAATCAAATGACTCCAAAAATCCATTTGCATGGAGTTTCTTCATGCGTTCCTTTCTAACATGACCTAAATGGCGGTTCCACAAATAAGTGGAATTCAAATCATTTACCTTATGGCATTTTAGCATCAGTATTATGTGTGTGTGTTTCACCATTAAGATTTATAATAACTTATCCATCTTACATAGAGTAATGTCATAATTTGAACAACTCATTGTTTTCATTTGACCAGAGCAAAATAACAATTATTAAGTTCTTTATTATAAATTCTAAGGGCTAGGTAGAATGCCAACGACAAACATGATAACACTTTATTATGTTCCAAACGTGCATTATTACCATATTCCTTATTAGTCACTTAGGCCATCGTATTCTTGTATTGCATTGTATTGTATGACATCTCATACCAACCAACCTGGTACAAATACCCAAGAATTTCATTATGTGACCAAACAAGGAATACATCCATAACATGTATATCATTTATATACACCTGAGCTAGACTTTCTAGTCTTTTCTTTCATTCTGCCAATAATCTTTTGTAGTTTCTCTTTTAGCTTTCCTCATTATTCAGAAAAACACTTCAACATCAATAACTTCTAGGTTTGTTGGTCAAATACCAATAACCTTGAGGTTCTTACTTTGAAGTTGATCATCATATGACAAGTGTTCCGGATTTCACTATTAGTAACCTTTTAATATGATGAACAATTTCACTCATAATTTTATGCATCATATCATGACGACTTTTCGAGACCATGTCTGTACATGCTAGGCTCGTAAAGTTCAACCTCAGTATTCGTATGTGCAAATCTGGCTTGCACCCGTTGTATGCACACGTAGAATCTATAACACCCGATCATCACATGATGCTTCGAAACGACGAGTCTTAGCAACGGTGCATACTAAGGACGATCACTTCATGGATATGCGAATATCGTTAGTGCCCCAATAGTTGGAGGATTGGAACGCCTTGCGTCTTCAACCTTCGTACATTCCCATAAACTTATGAGTTTATGTAGTCTCACCAAATTATATTCTATCATCTTGCAATAAGGTCTTAGATATCACATATATCTCATACCTTGATTATTTCTGAAAACTAAATTTTCAGCTCCTTACTTTTCAAACAGATTTGAACTTCAAGTTTCACGGAGACAAGATAACTTTAGGTACTAACTGAAACCTTAGCTCTTTGAATCAACAATGTGAGGTTTACTAAAATTTTGCAATAGGACTTAATCATTTCTTGATTCTTTAACAATACGGTACCAGTCCGTAAAGTTTCTTGTCAGATTTTAACAGTATTTCTATCTCAATAACAAGACTAGCGCATGGTAGAAAAACGGATGCCAATACTACAAAATTAATTCAAAATACTACTCAGACTATGTTTATGATAATTAGTTCATGTTTTAATCTAATTACTAATGAACTCCCACTTAATACAACATCCCTCATTGTTGTTAAGTGGTACACGATCCAAATCCACTACACCAAAACCGATCATCACGTGAGATGATGTAGCTTCAATGGTGAACATCAACATGTTGATCATATCATCCATATGACTCGTGTTCAACCTTTCGGTTTCTGTTGTCCCGAGGCCATGTCTGTACATGCTAGGCTCGTCAAGCAAACCCAAGTATTCCGCGTGTGCAACATGGCTTACACCCGTTGTATGTGAACGTTGAATCTATCACATCCGATCATCACGAGATGCTTCGAAACGACGAACTGTGCAACGGTGCATACGAGGGGAGAACACTTTATTATCTTGATATTAATGTGAGGGATCATCTTATAATGATACCGTCGCGTTCTAAGCAAAATAAGATGCATAAAGGATTAACATCACATGCAATTCATATGTGATATGATATGGCCCTTTAGTCTTTGCGCCTTCGATCTTCATCTCCAAAGCACGGACATGATCTCCATCATCAACGGGCATGATCTCCATCATCGTCGGCGTAGCGTCAAGGTCCATGGCGCTGTCTTCATGGTTGTTCACCTCATGTAGCAACTATTACAACTACTTTGAAAAACTACTCAACATGAAATTTAAAGACAACCATAAGGCTCCTGCCGGTTGCCACAATACAATAATGATCATATCATACATATTCATCATCACATTATGGCCATATCACATCACCAAACCCTGCAAAAACAAGTTAGACGTCTCTAATTTGGTTTGCATATTTTACCTGGTTTAGGGTTTACGAGTAAGATCCAATCTACCTACAAACATGAACCACAACGGTGATACTAGTGTTGTCAATAGAAAGAGTAAATTGAATCTTCACTATGGTGGGAGAGATAGACACCCACAAAGCCACTTATGCAATACAAGTTGCATGTCGAACGTGGAGCAAGTCTCATGAACGCGGTCATGTAAAGTTAGCCCGAGCCGCTTCATCCCACCATGCCACAAAGATGCAAAGTACTCGAACTAAAGACAACAAAGTATCAACGCCCACAAAAAA
The DNA here is from genome assembly GCF_019359855.2 of Lolium perenne. Taxonomy (NCBI): domain Eukaryota; kingdom Viridiplantae; phylum Streptophyta; class Magnoliopsida; order Poales; family Poaceae; genus Lolium; species Lolium perenne. Next base: position 45,004,494 of record NC_067245.2, read on the forward strand.
ATTGTGTTCTACTCGTGCAACCATCTATGCATAGACACGGCTCTGATACCACTGTAGGGATTCGTAGCATAGAAAACAAAAAAAATTCTACCGCGAGAACGCAATCCAAGCCAAGATGCAATCTAGAAGATGGGAGCAACGAGGGGATGAATGAGACTAACCCTTGAAGATTTCCAAATCCTACAAGAGGAGGCTCTCGTTGCTGCGGTAGACGATCACTTGCCGCTTTCAAAAGCGCGTAGAAGATCTTGACGGTGCCACAAACGGGTAGCACCTCCGTACTCGGTCACACGTTCGGTGTTGATGACGACGTCCTTCTCCCCGTTCCAGCGGGCAGCGGAAGTAGTAGATCCTCCTTGGAATCATGACAACACGACGGCGTGGTGGCGATGTCGATGGAGATCTCCGGCGGAGCTTCGCTAAGCATATGCGGGAGAAGTGGTGGAGGAGAGGTAGCTAGGGTTTGGAGAGAGGGGGCTTGGGCGCCGGCCCTCAAAGGGGTGCGGCCAAGGTTGAGCCAAGAGTGGCCGGCCAGCCCCCCTCCTCTCTTTATATAGGTGGAAGCCCCAAGGATTAGGTCAAAAGTCTCCGAATAGGACCCCAACATAAACCTTCCATATGACCAAACCTAGGGGGAGTGGGACTCCCCCCTTTCCTTTGGTGGGGTGGCCGGCCACCATGGGGAGGAGTCCACTTGGGACTCCTCCTCCCTTAGGCTGGCCGGCCAAGGTGGGTGGAGTCCCTCTGGGACTACACCTTCCATCCTGATTTCTTCCGGACTCTTCTAGAACCTTCTAGAACCTTCCAGAGAAAATACCGGATCATTTTCAAACCTAGAAAATGACTTCCTATATATAAATCTTATTCTCCGGACCATTCCAGAACTCCTCGTGATGTCCTGGATCCCATCCGAGACTCCGAATAAAACTCCGAACTCCATTCCATATTCCATATCTACTTAAACGACATCAAACCTTAAGTGTGTCACCCTACGGTTCGCGAACTATGTAGACATGGTTGATACTTCTCTCCGACCAATAACCAATAGTGGGATCTGGAGATCCATAATGGCTCCCACATATTCAACGATGACTTTAGTTATCGACTGAACCATTTACATACGATACCAATTCCCTTTGTCACACGATATTTTACTTGTCCGAGGTTTGATCATCGGTATCTCTATACCTCGTTCAACCTCGTCTCATGACAAGTACTCTTTACTCGTACCGTGGTATGTGGTCTCTTATGAACCATTCATATGCTTGCAAGCTATTAGACGACATTCCACCGAGAGGGCCCAGAGTATATCTATCCGTCATCGGGATGGACAAATCCCACTGTTGATCCATATGCCTCAACTCATACTTTCCGGATACTTAATCCCATCTTTATAACCACCCATTTACGCAGTGGCGTTTGATGTAATCAAAGTACCCTTCCGGTATAAGTGATTTACATGATCTCATGGTCGAAAGGACTAGGTAACTATGTATCGAAAGCTTATAACAAATAACTTAATGACGTGATCTTATGCTACGCTTTAAATGGGTGTGTCCATTACATCATTCACATAATGACATAACCTTGTTATTAATAACATCCAATGTTCATGATCATGAAACGATGATCATCTATTAATCAACAAGATAGTTATACAAGAGGCTTACTAGGGACTCCTTGTTGTTCACATAACACACATGTATCAATGTTTCGGTTAATACAATTATAGCATGGTATGTAAACATTATCATAAACACAAAGATATATTATAATAACCATTTTATTATTACCTCTTGGGCATATCTCCAACAGAAAAACATAATTGCGAGAGGACAAAATCATTTACCTTGGGAATGGGATTGGTGCTTTTGTACGGCTCCACTCGGCAAGAGGATGGAACTAAATCTTTTTTACTTAGCGACTAAACACGTCGGACAAGCTTTTCCAAATCCTTCACAGAGATCTATTCTTCGGTGGCTTCTGCATCCCAGGATCTGTCGCCGTTTTCTATTCTTAGGTGGCTTCTGCATCCCAGGATCGGCGCCGAAGAATTTTTGCGCTACCATCAAAGGGTGCGATGTTGTATTCCTGCGAGTCACAGTATTCCTCGCGGACGTATAGCCATCTCCTGCGCCACCCTTGGACGGAGTCGGGGAATTTGACGTCGAAATATTCGACATCAGGACGGACACAGATAACAACACCACCTATATTGTAGGAGATGTTGTGGGAGCTGTTGCGGCGAACGCAGAAAATGCATTTCCACAGGGCCCAATTAGGTTGGATCCTGAGAAAGCACTCGCAGAGGGTGATAAAAATAGAAATATGGAGGATAGAATTGGGAGTCAGCTGGTGCAGCTGCAGCCCATACACAAAGAGCAATCCACGAAGGAATTCATGGATAGGAGCGGAGAGACCACGGATGAGGTGGTCAACAATGGTTACCCGATATTGGATGGGGGGCGTCGGAAAGCTTTCTTCAATGGGGAAGATCAGCGCCTCCTCCTTCTTCATCAAGCCAAGCTTCTTCATCAGGTTCGTGTCTTGGTTTGAGATCTTAGATCTCTCCCAGTCAGAAACCTCCAGATCTTGTGTCGCCATGCTTGCTTCTGGGGTGGTGTGCCTTGTGAGCCTCGCCCACGGTGGCATCAACGTTGGCGCTGGAGAGATTGAGGATGAGGACGAGCGCAGGAGCTTGTTTTGGCTGCAATGGAAGCTTTTGGACAGAGAGAGGATAGGAGCGCAGCGCAGCGAAGGGGATTTCTGAGGAAGACGATGGCTATTTATACCAAGCCAGCGAAACGCCGCGCCGTTGGATGGTGGGAGAATGGATTTGATGTTCTACACGTGTTTCCAGAGGTAAAAACGTCTTTTTACTATGAGGGAACTAGACAGGCGCTACAACGCGCGTGCCAGAAAAAGTGGAGGACGTGTGTCCCCCACTTGCGGAACATGTCAAAAACTGCAGAGTTCTGGACCGACAGGTCAGCAAAATGGCATGTTCCGTGCCTTCCCAATACAGAGATCGTGGCTATCGTTAGTGCTGATGTCATAATAAAAGAAAAAGATCAGCTGCAGTGCTTGGAGGTTTGGCGACAACGGAAGTATTGTTTAGAATTTCGGGAGCTTTTTATCAAATACAAGTTTTTGCACAAATGCTCGGGGGCTACTTTTATAAGGAGTTTTGATAGAGAGATGATTCAAAAAGACAAAATATTGAGCCTACAGCCTAGTATAAATACTCGACTGTAGCCTCGGGGGCTATCCCATCGGGAGCGCTGATCGCGCACCCGATAAAGATAACATTACTAAAAAAAATTGACAATATAGCGACAGAGCTACTAAAAAGGTGAGCCTACAACCAAGTACAAAGCACTTGGCTGTAGCCTCGGGGGCTACTCCCATCGGGAACGCTAGTCGCGTACCCGATGAAATTGATGAATTCATGAGGAGCATTGTCGTTGCCTATTCGACGGTACTCCAGAGGAGGGATCCTCATGGAGGGGAGAAGAAGTAGGGGCCATAGGGTGGAGAGTCCTCGGGACGGTGGTACGCGATTTACCCAGCTTCGGAACACCAGCTCGAAGACAGGGCCTACTGCTGCTTGTCTGGAATTATCTGGGCGCTTTCGCGTTGTTATAATGAGTTGTGGTTGTGCCTCTAGGGCTCCCCGGATCCGGCTTATAAAGACGCACGGATCTAGGGTTTACATGGAGAGTCATAGCCGGAATACAAGTTGCCTAACTACGGTACAAAATCTTGCCATGTACGTCAAGGATCCGCCTTCTATCAAGGCCGTGCTGGATCCGGATACTTCATGGGCCTTCACGGATCCGGCCTCCTTCGTAGGTCAGTTGGGATCCGGCTCCTTGTTCCTGGGCTGACTTCATCCTTCAGGATCTACAACAACTGGGCCGCCCGATGGGCCACATGCCACATCACCATCTATGGGCCACCCAGGCTTGCCGGATCTAGGCCATGCCGTTGATATACCCATAAAGAATACCCACAACAGTAAACCCCGAAGTTCTCTGAGATTCATCATTCTTCCGACTTCAATCAACTCGGTTCCGAAGAGAATCTTGAAGAGCTTCTAAACTTTACTCGTTTCCAATGTCATCTTCTTGGAAATCATCTTTTCTTCAATAACGGCAATGTAGCAGATGTTCCACTTATCCCGCGCACAACTTCCTCTTTTCCCGCGCTAAATTTTCGGAGATGCGAATCTTCTTGCCGGAAATTTCGGGAGCGCGCATTCAAGTTACCTCCACGTCGTTTCACCGCTTTTAACCTAAGACACGTGTCACACATCCAACGGTGCAACCGTTCAGTTTCCACCGTCGGATCCGAAACGCGAATCTCCGCGCGAGGTCTAAAAATACCCCCGCGCGCGGTAACTTCCCATTCTTTCACCGCAATCCCCTCTTCATCTTCTTCCTCGAGCAGCGCCACCCGTGAGATCTGAACTCCGGCGACACCTTACACGGGGAGCTTCATCCCCTGCCATTCCAAGGTCTCCCTCGATCCAAGATTCGTGCGTTTGATCGGGATTTTGTCTCCGCCGCCGATTCGTGGTCGCTAGAGGCTCAACGCCGCAAGTCCGGTCACCTCAACCTCGTCGGCGTCCCGAAGAACCACCGCGCCATTAACGGTAAGTGTGCCGGCCTTGTAGAAGAAGTAGTAGTGTAGATTCCGACTACTCAAACTAGTTTGCATGGGTGTAGCCGGAAGCATGTCGCATGGTTGACCAAATTGTACTGGTATTTCTCCGAATAGACCGGAACCCAGCACATTAGAACCAATCTACCCGGAACCCCTTGCATACTTGCCACCATATGTTTTCGACATCAGACTAGCTCAACCATTCTCCGCCTGTTCCAGGACTGCACTAGGTTGGATCCCCACCTCCAAAGAAATCCAAGAAGAACTTGAAGGACAAGCCAGGATGGCTGCTAAAGTGCAGGAGGCGGAAGCGAAGAAAGCTTCCAAGGCCAAGATCCGAGAGGGCGAGAAGGGTCAGTGGTGGCCTTGCGAAATCAAGGACTCGGAACTGAGGGATCTTCAAAGTGAAGGCATGATTTCTCCGCAATGGAGTTTCATGCACGAATCCGACGTCCCCAAACCAGACGCGGACGAAAGAGTCTTGACAAAAGCCTAGGTTGAGCGCGGATTATCGCTCCCCTGTTCGGAGTTCTTTCTCTCCATCCTCAGCACTTATGGGCTTCAACCCCATAATATCTGCCCGAACTCCTACCTCCTCCTCTCGAACTTTGTCATACTTTGTGAAGGGCATCTCGGAATCCGCCTGGACGTCAGATTATGGCAGTTTTTCTTCTGGGTAAAGAAAGAGACCAAGGACAAGAATATGGTGAACTGCGGTAGCATGACCTTCATGCTCTGACCTGGTAGCATGTATCCGCCCCACGACTCCCACGAATCCGTCCGGTACTGGAACGCCGGATGGTTCTATGTGAAGAACGTCGCAGTTCCGGGTGTCCATGAAGGGCTGCCCAAATTCACCAACAAGCCTCCGGAAGAACGCGACAGCTGGAGCTTCGTCCCCACGCTCGCCCAGACTCCGATACTGGAGAAGGGTGCGCGGAGAATCTCTTGGTTAGTCCACGACGGGCTAACCGGAACTCAGCTCACTCTTAGCTGGTTCTCTCGGCGGATCCAGCCTCTGCGGTATAACGCACGCTTAATCTGCGCATACACCGGGGCGGACGACCCTCTCCGAGTAACCCGCCACGATCTCCCTGCTGATTCTCTCAAGAGGAGAATCAAAACACTTGTGAAGATAGGCCGGGGCCAACCTGTCCCGGAATTGATAAAAGACATCAACACAAACGACCAATGTCCTCCGATAAGCACTTGTACTTTGCTATTCTTCAACTTTTCATATTTTTGATGTGTTCTAACTTACTCTCAAATTCTCCTCTCAGCTCGATACTTTAGCGGAGGAAAATTTCCACAACATACTCCGAGTCCCCGTCAGTGGCGAAGCGGCGGAGGAGGATCCATAGGACGACGAGGAGGAGGAGGAGCAAGCGCCTCGAAAGGCCGCCCCTCGCCCTACTAAGCGTCCCCGCGCCAAAGCTTCCGGCTCCAAAGCCGGAGCTAGCGGCGAGGCCTCCGCCAAGAAGCCCAAAGTCACGAAGCCACCTCCGCTGAATTCCAAGAAAGCTGAGCGTGAGCGCATCAAACTGCTAACAACAGTAGGAAAACGATCGCGCCCCATCATTCCTGGCGCCACGTGAGTTTCCGAGTACAGCGTGTCTTTATCTTGATAGAACTTGTTAATTATTTATTTCCTTTGTATGTTTGTAGGAATCCGAGTACCACCACCACACGGACCAACATCCAAGAGCCCATCACCAAGTACATGAAGAAGTCTCCGGCCATTGGCCCTGCAACGCCAGCTCCGCCAAGTGCTTCCCACGCCACTCCCCAGCCATCTCCTCCTCAAGCTGAGTCATCTCCCCCTCCTGCTACGGAAACTCCACCGGAGATCATTCCGGTAAGTAGCGAGAAAGGGGGCGGAGAAAGCTCCGGAGCAAAACAAACTACCCCTGAAGAAGCTGGAGTACAAGGCCAAGAGGAGGCGGAAGTCAGCTCTTTGGGGAAGGCTGAAATTGCAGCAGGCGACGTCGTCGTGTTTCCAAATAACTTTGGAGATCCGGTTGACCTTACCTCCACCCCCAAGGCATACGCGACCAAATTTTTCAACAAGCTCACTGAGGCGGAGAAGTGGGATCTTGAACAGGATCTGCTCAAATCCATGTTGGACAATGCCTGGGGTAAGCCAGATGCCGAGTCATCGGAAATTTAGGAGTTCAAGAAGGAAGTTGGCCAGTTCTTCGACAAACTCCTCTGCAAGCGCAAGGTACTCCCCAGTAGCCCCCAAGTATATAGGCGGAAACTAGTCAATAGTTAGCATCTAAATACTTAGAGGAAACTTAAACTGAAGAAGTTTTTTAAAAATGTCGTAGTAGCCCCCAAGCATTATGGCGGAAAAGTTTCTGGCACAATGCTTCAGAAGGACCTACTTGTAAAATATCTAGAATTTACTCCTGCTCTGTTTCTACTTACAGGAACAGCAGGCTCTGCATTACGAGCTCCATAAGAACATTGCCCTGCAGCGCTGCGTTACCTTGAGCCAGGCGGAGAAAATTCAAATGTTCAAGCAGGAGAACGCGGATCTGACGAAGCAGCTGTCAGACGCCCAAGGTTGGTTTCCGACTCACCTGCGAATAATTCATGATCCGAATTCCAAACTGATTTTGATTTATCTTGGATAGGTGCCTCCTCTTCCCTTGCCGCAGCAACCTCCGAGCTCGGGACTCTTCGCTCCTACCAGAAAGATCTAGAGGCGAAGCTTGCCGAGGCGAAGAAAAAGCTAGCGGAAAAGAGCTCGGAACTCATCCAGAAGGAGGGTGAATTCCAGTTAAAAAGAAAAGTTGATAGTGAAACCATCCAAAAGCAACAAAAGGAGCTCGGCGGACTCCAGAACTACATGGAGACGGCGGAGAAGCACTGGGACTTGCTCAACTTGGACTTCATGGGTATGTATCCGAAGTTCATATAGTAATGTATATGCTGAACTCAATATGTTATGCTTATCGGAAATTGTCTCCTCCAGAGCCTCTTGGATACAATGAGGAGCATTGGAGCCAATTCCCCCGGGATGATCTGCTTCAGCTCGCCGGAGATGACTGCAAGGATCTCATCTCCGCCTCCCGGAAGATTTGCCACAACTTATCAATCAAGAAGAGCTGAACTTGCGAAGTTCGAAAGTTTATCCAGAGAATGGACATTCTTCCAGAGCTGGTGGTGGATCTGTAGGCGTCATTGGCCCGAGGTGCTGCTGCCATGTCCTTGGCTATGTGCCTAGCACATAACCTAGATCTTGGCGTTGACAGGGTGACTTCCAGTGTTCCTCCAAACTCGGACATCAATGCGCTGCTGGATGCGGTTAGCGGCTATGATATACCCGCATCGCCCGGAGGATTCATCATAACGAACTCTACGACAAGGTAATTCTTCCAGCCGACGAGACTCTCGAAGCGGAGCTTCTGAAGAAACGTGAGGCGGAGGCTCGACCTGCGGAATCCGGAAGCCAGTACACCTGGACAAGCTCCAAGGACAAAGGTGGCGCAGTATCTTCGGCTGAAGACGACGAAGAAAATGATGATGATGTCTCCTCTCCGGCCAAGGGCGAAGAAAAAACAGATCCGAAGGTTGATGGCAAAGATGAAGCTTCTCCGGCTAGGGAGAAGTAAAAAACTTATTCATGCGGGAAGAAAAACAATGCATCATTTTGGCCCCATAGAGGGTTTGTAATATAACTTAAATTCTTAAGTAGCTAGGGACGAAACACTTATGCATGGGCGGAAAAAACTTATCCTGCTATCCGATAAAGTTATTTGCATGTTTCTTTTGTTGAAAGAAAGTGCTAGTTTTTATGTTTTCCGGCTTGCTCACTTGACCTTCCACGAGCCGGAAGACCTTTAGCCGGAAACGCTCGCCAGCGGCGACGAAGCCCAATGGTAATCCGTCAATAACCGCGGAAACAAGCCCCCAGCCGAGGTGCCGGAAGTCGCTACCAGGAATTCATGAGTTCGCAACGGAAAATATTTCCACCAGAAAACTTAAGCTTACGTCCTAAAGGACGATTTTTGAAAATCAGAACTCTCATACACGCCTAGGCAGAAATATCCAGCTCTGCGGTTTTAGTCGGAAAACAAACACGATCTAAAAATGAACAAGTAAAGGAGGTAAAAGACTCAAAGAGTGAACCAGAAGATTTATTTCATTGATCATATATAACTATTACAGAGTTGTAACTTCGAAAAAATTGCTAAGTGTGGAAAGGACGTAGCTGTGCAATGTTCCAGGGACGTTCTGTTTCATCGTATATGTCATCCGGATCCTCTCGCTTGCATCTCCGGTACCAATCAGCAGGTCTATCCTTTAACTCCCGAAAATCGATAAGGTAGTACGATCCGTTATGAAGCACTTTGCTAATGACAAATGGTCCTTCCCATGGAGATTGCAACTTATGATCTTTCACCTGGCGAAGGCGGAGGACCAAGTCTCCGGCCATGAACGAGCGATTCCGAACTCGACGGCTGTGATAGCGTCGGAGTTTTTGCTGGTAGATGGTGGAACGTTGGTCAGCTAGATTCTGAGCTTCTTCGATCAGGTCCACAGATAGGTGTCTGGCCTCGTCAGCAGTTTCTTCATTGTAGGCGGAGACTCGCGGTGAATCGTGGATGATGTCGGAGGGGAGCACGGCTTCGGATCCGAATACCAGGAAGAACGGAGTAAATCCGGTTGACCTGTTAGGGGTAGTTCGTAAACTCCACAAAATAGAGTCTAACTCATCAGCCCAAGCTCCAGCTGCGCGTCGCAGTGGTTCTTCAAGGCGTGGTTTAATGCCGTACAATATGAGGCCGTTGGCTCTTTCGACCTGACCATTGGATTGTGGATGAGCCACATATCCGAGGTCAAGCCGGATCCCTACGTCATAGCAGTAATCCTTCAATTCTCCTTGTGCGGAGTCCGTGCCATTGTCTGTGATTATGCTGTGTGGGATGCCGAATCTCATCAAGAGGCTGCAAACAAATTTTAGTGTCGTAGCACCATCGGCTTTTCTCACTGGCTTTTCCTCGATCCACTTACTGAACTTCAACAACGACTAGGAGGTACTCAAAACCGCCAGGAGATGATTTCTTTAATTTTCCAACCATATCTAGCCCCCAGACCGCAAACGGCCAGGTCATAGGGATGGTCTTCAGCTCTTGGGCTAGAGCGTTTGGATGAGTAGCATAGTACTGGCAACCTCGGCAAGTTTTTACCAGCTTGTCAGCGTCTTCTTTAGCTATGAGCCAGTAAAATCCGAGCCGAAAAGATTTTGCAACGAGGGACCTGGGGGCGGCATGATGCCCGCAATCCCCTGCATGGATCTCCTGAGGATTTCAATGCCATCTTGATTGGAGACGCATTTGAGAAATACCCCAGTTGCGCTTCGTTTGTAGAGCTTTCCATCAAAGATTGTGTAGGATCGTGCTCTTCTGATGATCTGTCGTGCGAGGACCTCGTCCTCTGGCAACTTTTGATCGATGAGGTAGTCCAGAAACGGCTGTGTCCAGGCCGGAATGATAGCCATCACTTCCTTAGCCGGAGATACTGCCATGTCCGGGTTTTCCGGGTTTGCGCCCTTCACCGAGGGTATCCGTTGGTGCTCCAGGAAAATGCCAGGCGGAATTGGTCTCCTGCCGGATCCGTGCTTGGATAGCATGTCTGCTGATAACGCGTGAAGCAGACGTCCGTTGGGAACCCCAAGAGGAAGGTGTGATGCGTACAGCAGCAAGTTTTCCCTCAGTAAGAAACCAAGGTTATCGAACCAGTAGGAGTCAAGGGCCACGTGAAGGTTGTTGGCGGAGGAGTGTAGTGCGGCGCAACACCAGGGTTTCCGGCGCCAACGTGGAACCTGCACAACACAATCAAAATACTTTGCCCCAACTTAACAGTGAGGTTGTCAATCTCACCGGCTTGCTATAAACAAAGGATTAAACGTATGGTGTGGAAAATGATGTTTGTTTGCGAAGAACAGTAGGGAACAATTATTGCAGTAGATTGTATTCAGATGGAAAAGAATGGACCGGGGTCCACAGTTCACTAGTGGTGTCTCTCCGATAAGAAATAGCATGTTGGGTGAACAAATTACAGTTGGGCAATTGACAAATAGAGAGGGCATAACAATGCACATACATATCATGATGACTACTATGAGATTTACTTAGGGCATTACGACAAAGTACATAGACCGCTATCCAGCATGCATCTATGCCTAAAAAGTCCACCTTCGGGTTAGCATCCGCATCCCTTCGAGTATTAAGTTGCAAACAATAGACAATTGCATTAAGTATGGTGTGTAATGTAATCAACACAAATATCCTTAGACAAAGCATCGATGTTTTATCCCTAGTGGCAACAGCACATCCACAACCTTAGAACTTTCTATCACTGTCCCAGATTCAATGGAGGCATGAACCCACTATCGAGCATAAATACTCCCTCTTGGAGTCACAAGTATCAACTTGGCCAGAGCCTCTACTAGCAACGGAGAGCATGCAAGAACATAAACAAGACATATATGATAGATTGATAATCAACTTGACATAGTATTCCATATTCACTGGATCCCAACAAACACAACATGTAGCATTACAAATAGATGATCTTGATCACGATAGGCAGCTCACAAGATCTAACATTATAGCACAATGAGGAGAAGACAACCATCTAGCTACTGCTATGGACCCATAGTCCAATGATGAACTACTCACACATCAGTCCGGAGGCGATCATGGTGACGTAGAGTCCTCCGGGTGATGATTCCCCTCTCCGGTAGGGTGCCGGAGGCGATCTCCTGAATCCCCCGAGATGGGATTGGCGGCGGCGGCGTCTCTGGAACTATTTCCATATCGTGGCTCTTGGCAATAGTGTTTTCACGACGGAGAGTATATGTAGGCGGAAGGGCAGCATCGGTGGAGGCACGAGGGCCCCACACCATAGGGCGACGCGGGCCCACCCTGGCCGTGCGGCCCTATGGTTTGGGCGCCTCGTCGCCCCACTTCGTATGCTCTTCGGTCTTGTGGAAGCTCCGTGGAAAAATAAGACCCTGGGCGTTGATTTCGTCCAATTCCGAGAATATTTCCTTTGTAGGATTTCTGAAACCAAAAACAGCAGAAAACAGGCACTGGCGCTTCGACATCTCGTTATTAGGTTAGTGCCGGAAAATGCATATAAATGACATAAAGTGTGTATAAAACATGTGATTATTGTCATAAAAGTAGCATGGAACATAAGAAATTATAGATACGTTTGAGACGTATCAAGCATCCCCAAGCTTAGTTCCTACTCGCCCTTGAGTAGGTAAACGATAACAAGGATAATTTCTGAAGTGACATGCTATCATAATCTTGATCAATACTATTGTAAAGCATATGAGATGAATGAAGTGATTCGAAGCAATGGTAAAGACAATGATTAAACAACTGAATCATATAACAAATACTTTTCATGAATAGTACTTTCAATACAAGCATCAATAAGACTTGGATAGAAGTTAACTCATAAAGCAATAGATTCTTAGTAGAAAGTTTGAAGCAACACAAAGGAAGATATAACTTTCAGCAGTTGCTTTCAACTTCAACATGTATATCTCATGGATAATTGTCTCAACACAAAGTAATATGATGAATGCAAATAAGCAAGTATGTAGGAATCAATGCACACAGTTGACACAAGTGTTTGCTTCTAAGATAGAAAGAAGTAGGTAAACTGACTCAACATAAAGTAAAAGAAAGGCCCTTCGCAGAGGGAAGCATGGATTACTATTTTTGTGCTAGAGCTTTTATTTTGAAAACATAGAAACAATTTTGTCAATGGTAGTAATAATTCATATGTGTTATGCATAAGACATCCTATAAGTTGCAAGCCTCATGCATAGAATATCAATAGTGCTCGCACCTTGTCCTAATTGGCTTGGATTTACATGGATTATCATTGCATAACATATGTTTCAACCAAGTGTCACAAAGGGGTACCTCTATGCCGCCTGTACAAAGGTCTAAGGAGAAAGTTCGCATTGGATTTCTCGCTTTTGATTATTCTCAACTTAGACATCCATACCGGGACAACATAGAAAACAGATAATGGACTCCTCTTTAATGCATAAGAATTCAACAACAGATAATATTCTCATAAGAGATTGAGGATTAATGTCCAAACTGAAACTTCCACCATGATTCATGGCTTTAGTTAGCGGCCCAATGTTCTTCTCTAACAATATGCATACTCAAACCATTTGATCATGATAAATCACCCTTACTTCAGACAAGACGAACATGCATAGCAACTCACATGATATTCAACAAAGGTGTAACAGTTGATGGCGTCCCCAGAAACATGGTTACCGCTCAACAAGCAACTTATAAGAAATAAGATACATAAGCTACATATTGTTTACCATAATAGTTTTTAAGGCTATTTTCCCATGAGCTATATATTGCAAAGACAAGGAATGAAATTTTAAAGGTAGCACTCAAGTAATTTACTTTGGAATGGCAGAGAAATACCATGTAGTAGGTAGGTATGGTGGACACAAATGGCATAGTTTTTGGCTCAAGGATTTGGATGCACGAGAAGTAATCCCTCTCAATACAAGGCTTTGGGCTAGCAAGGTTGTTTGAAGCAAACACAAGTATGAATCGGTACAGCAAAACTTACATAAGAACATATTGCAAGCATTATAAGACTCTACACTGTCTTCCTTGTTGTTCAAACACCTCACCAGAAAATATCTAGACTTTAGAGAGACCAATCATGCAAACCAAATTTCAACAAGCTCTATGGTAGTTCTTCATTAATAGGTGCAAAGTACATGATGCAAGAGCTTAAACATGATCTATTTGAGCACAACAATTGCCAAGTATCAAATTATTCAAGACATTATACCAATTACCACATGAAGAATTTTCTGTTTCCAACCAAATAACAATGAACGAAGTAGTTTCAACCTTCGCCATGAACATTAAAAGTAAAGCTAACAACACCTGTGTTCATATGCAACAGCGGAGCGTGTCTCTCTCCCAAACAAAGAATGCTAGGATCCGATTTTATTCAAACAAAAACAAAAATAAAAACATACAGACGCTCCAAGTAAAGCACATAAGATGTGACAGAATAAAAATATAGTTTCACTAGAGGTGACCTGATAAGTTGTCGATGAAGAAGGGATGCCTTGGGCATCCCCAAGCTTAGATGCTTGAGTCTTCTTGAAATATGCAGGGATGAACCACGGGGGCATCCCCAAGCTTATACTTTTCACTCTTCTTGATCATATTGTATCATCCTCCTCTCTTGATCCTTGAAAACTTCCTCCACACCAAACTCAAAACAAACTCATTAGAGGGTTAGTGCATAATCAAAAATTCACATATTCAGAGGTGACATTAATCATTCTTAACACTTCTGGACATTGCACAAAGCTACTGAAAGTTAATGGAACAAAGAAATCCATCCGACATAGCAAAACAGGCAATGCGAAATAAAAGGCAGAATCTGTCATAACAGAACAGTCCGTAAAGACGAATTTTTCTGGGACACTTAACTTGCTCAGATGAAAATGCTCAAATTGAATGAAAGTTGCGTACATATCTGAGGATCACGCACATAAATGGGCAGATTTTTATGAACTACCTACAGACGGGGCTACTCAATTTCATGATAGAAAGAAATCTGTTTCTGCGCAGTAATCCAAATCTAGTATCAACCCTACTATCAAAGAATTTAGTTGGCACAACAATGCAATAAAATAAAGTTAAGAAGATGTTGCTACAGTAGTAACAACTTCCAAGACTCAAATATAAAATAAAAGTGCAGAAGTAAAATAATGGGTTGTCTCCCATAAGCGCTTTTCTTTAACGCCTTTCAGCTAGGTGCAGAAAGTGTGAATCAAGTATTATCAAGAGGTGAAGCATCAACATCATAATTTTCACAATTTGTCACAATAGGTATATTAGATGCTCCCTCATCCATAGTGGTACTAAGGGCTTTGTCAATTTTAGGCTTATAATAGTTCTTGGGCTTAGGCACCTTAGAGACATACATGAACCTTTGCTCCTTACCCACATAAGCTTTCTCCTTAAACTTAAGAGAAGAAAAAGTCGAACCCAAGGTTTCCATAACTTCTTCAAGTTCACTAATCCTATGGGTTTGATTATCATGAGTAGCACAAGTTTCTAAGACAGCAATTCTCTCATTAATTCCACCTAGAGATTTATCAAGTTTATCAGTGTTATTAAGTAATATTCCCAATTTAGTCTTAATACTTGGAAGATTTTGCTCTATGGTCTCCAACTTTTTCATGACATCTTCAAGAGAGATTTAAATTTTAACTTCATTAACATGTTGTATTCCAACTAGACTCTCAATAATGCAACTGGCTTCTAAAGCAGGAGTGCCTAGGAAATTACCTCCCGCAAGAGTATCAAGAACAAACCTATTCCAACTAGAGATACCAACATAAAAGTTTCTAAGTAGGATAATAGTGGAGTGTTTCTTAGTGCACCTATGATGAGCATCACTAATTCAATACCAAGCATCTTTAAAGCTTTCTCCCCCTTGTTGCTTAAACGAACGAACTTCAACTTCAGGATTACTAATTTTAGCAATAGTAAATAAAAAAAACTAAATAAAGTAAATGCAAGTAACTAATTTTTTTGTGTTTTTAATATAGAGAACGCAAACAAGATAGTAAATAAAGTAATGCAAGTAACTAATTTTTTTGTATTTTTGATATAGAGAAAAACAAAGCAGTAAATAAAATAAAGTAAAGCAAGACAAAAACAAAGTAAAGAGATTGGAAGTGAGAGACTCCCCTTGCAGCGTGTCTTGATCTCCCCGGCAACGGCGCCAGAAAAAGAGCTTGATAACGCGTGAAGCACACGTCCGTTGGGAACCCCAAGAGGAAGGTGTGATGCGTACAGCAGCAAGTTTTCCCTCAGTAAGAAACCAAGGTTATCGAACCAGTAGGAGTCAAGGGCCACGTGAAGGTTGTTGGCGGAGGAGTGTAGTGCGGCGCAACACCAGGGATTCTGGCGCCAACGTGGAACCTGCACAACATAATCAAAATACTTTGCCCCAACTTAACAGTGAGGTTGTCAATCTCACCGGCTTGCTATAAACAAAGGATTAAACGTATGGTGTGAAAAATGATGTTTGTTTGCGAAGAACAGTAGGGAACAATTATTGCAGTAGATTGTATTCAGATGTAAAAGAATGGACCGGGGTCCACAGTTCACTAGTGGTGTCTCTCCAATAAGAAATAGCATGTTGGGTGAACAAATTACAGTTGGGCAATTGACAAATAGAGAGGGCATAACAATGCACATACATATCATGATGACTAATATGAGATTTACTTAGGGCATTACAACAGAGTACATAGACCGCTATCCAGCATGCATCTATGCCTAAAAAGTCCACCTTCGGGTTAGCATCCGCACCCCTTCCAGTATTAAGTTGCAAATAATAGACAATTGCATTAAGTATGGTGCGTAATGTAATCAACACAAATATCCTTAGACAAAGCATCGATGTTTTATCCCTAGTGGCAACAACACATCCACAACCTTAGAACTTTCTGTCACTGTCCCAGATTCAATGGAGGCATGAACCCACTATTGAGCATAAATACTCCCTCTTGGAGTCACAAGTATCAACTTGGCCAGAGCCTCTACTAGCAACGGAGAACATGCAAGAACATAAACAACACATATATGATAGATTGATAATCAACTTGACATAGTATTCCATATTCATCGGATCCCAACAAACACAACATGTAGCATTACAAATAGATGATCTTGATCATGATAGGCAGCTCACAAGATCTAACATGATAGCACAATGAGGAGAATACAACCATCTAGCTACTTCTATGGACCCATAGTCCAAGGATGAACTACTCACACATCAGTCCGGAGGCGATCATGGTGATGTAGAGTCCTCCGGGTGATGATTCCCCTCTCCGGCAGGGTGCCGGAGGCGATCTCCTGAATCCGCCGAGATGGGATTGGCGGCGACGGCGTCTCTGGAACTATTTCCGTATCGTCGCTCTCGGCAATAGGGTTTTCGCGACGGAGAGTATATGTAGGCGGAAGGGCAGCGTCGGTGGAGGCACGAGGGCCCCACACCATAGGGCGGCGCGGGCCCCACCCTGGCCGCGCAGCCCTATGGTTTGGGCGCCTCGTCACCCCACTTCGTATGCTCTTCGGTCTTCTGGAAGCTCTGTGGAAAAATAAGACCCTGGGCGTTGATTTCGTCCAATTCTGAGAATATTTCCTTTGTAGGATTTCTGAAACCAAAAACAGCAGAAAACAGGCACTGGCGCTTCAGCATCTCGTTAATAGGTTAGTCCGGAAAATGCATATAAGTGACATAAAGTGTGTATAAAACGTGTGAGTATTGTCATAAAAGTAGCATGGAACATAAGAAATTATAGATACATTTGAGACGTATCATCTGCCGCTGTGTTATCGTCTCTCCTGACGTACTTGACTTCATATCCTAGGAAGCATTTGGCGATCTCGTCAACTTCGTCTCTGTAAGCCGCCATAACGGAGTTTCTGGCGTTCCAAGTTCCGGCTACTTGTTGTGCCACCAGGTCGAAATCTCCGCAGCAAATGATGTGCTTGATCCCAATTTCCTTAGCGATGCGCAGACTGTGTAGTAGAGCCTCGTATTCCGCCATGTTATTTGTAGCTTCGAAGTGAATCTGCAGAACATATTGCAGTTCTTCTTCGGTAGGGGATTTCAGGGTGACTCCGGCTCCTGAGCCTTGATGCTGCTTGGATCCATCAAAGTGCATGACCCATGTTTCAGGTTCCGGCTCCAGATTTGCATCCGGAGCTTCTGTCCAATCTGCGACGAAATCTGCCAAGATCTGGGATTTAATCGCAGTCCTGGCTTTGTAATTCATGTTGAAGGCAGATAATTCAATGCCCCATTTTGCTGTGCATCCTGTTGCGTCAGCGTTGTTAAGTATCGTTGACAGTGGAGCCTTGCTCACGACTGTTACTGGATGCTCTTGGAAGTAGTGTCTCAGCTTCCTGCTACCTAGGAACACGCCATAGGCTAGCTTTTGAAAGTGAGGATATCTTTGTTTGTGTTCCGTCAGTACCTCGCTAATGTAATAGACTGGTCTTTGGACTCCATACTCGTGACCTTCTTCCTTTCGCTCCACCACGATGACGAGACTGATGACTCTGTTGGAAGCTGCCAGGTAAAGGAGCATAGGCTCAGAATCTTCTGGAGCTGCTAGAATAGGTGGGGAGGTGAGTATTTCCTTCAACCCCTGAAGTGCTGCATCTTCTGCGTCGTCCCAGACAAATTTGTTTGTTTTCTTCAGCAGCTTGTATAAAGGTAGCGCCTTCTCGCCAAGACGACTAACAAACCTACTGATTGCTGCAACACAACCAGTTAGTCGTTGCGCATCTTTGAGACAAGTTGGCCTTTTGATGCACAGGATTTCCTTGATTTTTTCGGGTTAACTTCAATGCCTCTGTGAGAGACAATAAAGCCAAGGAGTTTTCCGGCTGGAACGCCAAAGACGCACTTCAGCGGATTCAACATCATCTTGTACCGTCGGAGGTTCTCAAAGGTTTCTGTGAGGTCGCTGATCAAGTCGGATCCTTTTCGGGTCATGACCGCGATGTCGTCGACGTAAGCGTGTACGTTCCGCCCAATTTGGTCCTTGAAGCACCCCTGCATCGTACGTTGGTAGGTGGCACCTGCATTTTTTAAACCAAAAGGCATGGTGACATAGCAGTAAGTGCCAAACGGAGTGATGAACGAGGTCGCCTGATACGTCTCAAACGTATCTATAATTTCTTATGTTCCATGCTACTTTTATGATGATACTCACATGTTTTATACACACTTTATATCATATTTATGCATTTTCCGGCACTAACCTATTGACAAGATGCCGAAGAGCCAGTTGCTGTCTTCTGCTGTTTTTGGTTTCAGAAATCCTACAATGGAAATATTCTCGGAATTGGACGAAATCAACGCCCAGGGTCTTATTTTTCCACGAAGCTTCCAGAAGACCGAGGGGGATACGAAGTGGGGCGATGAGGCGCCGCCACACTAGGGCCACGCGGCCTAGGGGGGCCCGCGCCGACCTAGCGTGTGGGGCCCCCGTCAGCCCTCCGACTCTGCCCTTCCGCCTATAAAAAGCCTTCGTCGAGAAATCCCAGTACCGAGAGCCACGATACGGAAAATCTTCCAGAGATGCCGCCGCCAATCCCATCTCGGGGGATTCAGGAGATCGCCTCCGGCACCCTGCCGGAGAGGGGAATCATCTCCCGGAGGACTCTTCATCGCCATGATCGCCTCCGGAGTGATGTGTGAGTAGTTCACCCCTGGACTATGGGTCCATAGCAGTAGCTAGATGGCTGTCTTCTCCTCATGTGCTATCATTGTTCGATCTTGTGAGCTGCCTATCATGATCAAGATCATCTATTTGTAATGCTACATGTTGCGTTTGTTGGGATCCGATGAATATGGAATACTATGTTATGTTGATTATCAATCTATCATATATGTGTTGTTTAAGATCTTGCACTCTCTCCGTTGCTAGTAGAGGCTCTGGCCAAGTTGATACTTGTAACTCCAAGAGGGAGTATTTATGCTCGATAGTGGCTTCATGCCTCCGTTTAATCTGGGACAGTGACAGAAAGTTCTAAGGTTGTGGATGTGCTGTTGCCACTAGGGATAAAACATCAATGCTTTGTCTAAGGATATTTGTGTTGATTACATTACGCACCATACTTAATGCAATTGTCTATTGTTTGCAACTTATTACTGGAAGGGGTGCGGATGCTAACCTGAAGGTGGACTTTTTAGGCATAGATGCATGCTGGATAGCGGTCTATGTACTTTGTCGTAATGCCCAATTGAATTTCACACTACTCATCATAACATGTATGTGCATTGCTATGCCTTCTTTATTTGTCAATTGCCCAACTGTAATTTGTTCACCCAACATGCTATTTCTTATTGGAGAGACACTACTAGTGAACTGTGGACCACAGTCCATTCTTTTACATCGAATGCAATCTACTGCAATACTTGTTCTTACTGTTCTTCGCAAACACAATCTTCCACACTATACATTTAATCCTTTGTTTACAGCAAGCCGGTGAGATTGACAACCTCACTGTTACGTTGGGGCAAAGTACTTTGATTGTGTTGTGCAGGTTCCACGTTGGCGCCGGAATCCCTGGTGTTGCGCCGCACTACACTCCGTCACCAACAACCTTCACGTGCTCCTTGACTCCTACTGGTTCGATAACCTTGGTTTCTTACTGAGGGAAAACCTGCCGCTGTACGCATCACACCTTCCTCTTGGGGTTCCCAATGGGCATGTACTTCACGCGTATCAAGCACATTTTTCTGGCGCCGTTGCCGGGGAGATCAAGACACGCTGCAAGGGGAGTCCTCCACTTCCAATCTCTTTACTTTGTTTTTGTCTTGTTTTACTTTATTTTATTTACTGCTTTGTTTGCTTTATATTAAAAACACAAAAAATTAGTTACTTGCATTTACTTTATCTAGTTTGCTTTATTTACTATTGCTAAAATGGGTACTCCTGAAAATACTAAGTTGTGTGACTTCACTAGCACAAATAATAATGATTTCCTATGCACACCTATTGCTCCACCTGCTACTACAGCAGAATTTTTTGAAATTAAACCTGCTTTATTAAATCTTGTTATGAGAGAGCAATTTTCTGGTGTTAGTTCTGATGATGCTGCTGCCCATCTTAATAATTTTGTTGAACTTTGTGAAATGCAAAAGTATAAGGATGTAGATGGTGACATTATAAAATTAAAATTGTTTCCTTTCACATTAAGAGGAAGAGCTAAATATTGGTTGCTATCTTTGCCTAAGAATAGTATTGATTCATGGACTAAATGTAAGGATGCTTTCATTGGTAGATATTATCCTCCTGCTAAAATTATATCTTTGAGAAGTAGCATAATGAATTTTAAGCAATTGGATAATGAGCATGTTTCCCAAGCATGGGAAAGAATGAAATCTTTGGTTAAAAATTGCCCTACCCATGGACTGACTACTTGGATGATCATCCAAACCTTTTATGCATGATTGAATTTTTCTTCACGGAACCTATTGGATACAGCTGCTGGAGGTACTTTTATGTCCATCACTCTAGGCACCGCAACAAAGCTTCTTGATAATATGATGATTAATTACTCTGAATGGCACACGGAAAGAGCTCCACAAGGTAAGAAGGTAAATTCTGTTGAAGAAACCTCCTCCTTGAGTGATAAGATTGATGCTATTATGTCTATGCTTGTGAATGGTAGATCTAATGTTGATCCTAATAATGTTCCTTTAGCTTCATTGGTTGCTCAAGAAAAGCATGTCGATGTGAACTTCATTAAAAATAATAATTTCAATGCTAATAGGAAATTTTTTGGTAATAACAACTATAGGCCATATCCTGCTAGTGGTAATGATTATGGTAATTCTTATGGTAGATATGTTTCACCCAATGAGGAAAAGATGTTAGAAATTGAAAGATCTACTAAGAGCTTTATGCAATGACAATATGAGCAAAATCAATTGTTTACTAAAACTATGAATGAACAATCTACCTTGTTGAAAAATATAGGAAATCAACTTGAAAATTTGAATATGGAGATTTCTGGTTTGCAAACTAAGCTTTCAAATGCTGAAAACCGAATCTCATACATGTCTGCGTCACAATCTTCTTTAATTAATAAAATGGCTGCTAAACCTGAGGATAATGATAATAAAATTGTTACTACAGAAAACTCTATCCAAGTTAGAATTAATGAAAATATTAGATTGATGGCTGAATTGCGTGCTAGGTGGGAAAAAGAAGAAAATGCTAAAGAGAATGATGTAGCTAAAGTTTGGACTATTACCACCACTAGTAATGATAATGCTTCACATGTTGCTACACCTCCTACTATCAATGATAAAATAATTGGTGTTGGCAATGTTTCTACTCCTAATTCAAAGCGTGCAAAACTGCCTGAAACTGCTGAAATTGCTAAAACTGCTGAAACTGCTTGTGATAGAACTGCTGAAATTATTCAAAATATTGGGGACAATGATCCCATTGCTGTAGATCATAATGGTTTAGATTTTCATGATTGTCACATCTCTGAAGTTATAAAGTTCTGACAAAAACTTGCTAAAAGTCCCAATGCTAGTGCTATAAATTTGGCCTTTACAATACATATTACAAATGCTCTCATAAAAGCTAGAGAAGAGAAACTAAAATTTGAAACTTCTATTCCTAGGAAGTTGGAAGATGGTTGGGAGCCCATCATTAAGATGAAGGTCAATGATTTTGATTGTAATGCTTTATGTGATCTTGGTGCAAGTATTTCTGTTATGCCTAAGAAAATCTATGATATGCTTGACTTGCCACCATTGAAAAATTGTTATTTGGATGTTAATATTGCTGATAATTCTATAAAGAAACCTTTGGGGAGGATTGATAATGTTCGCATTACGGTTAACAATAACCTTGTCCCCGTTGATTTTGTTGTCTTGGATATTGAATGCAATGCATCTTGTCCCATTATTTTGGGAAGACCTTTTCTTCGAACTGTTGGTGCTATTATTGACATGAAGGAAGGTAATATTAAATATAAATTTCCTCTCAAGAAAGGTATGGAACACTTCCCTAGAAAGAGAATGAAGTTACCTTTTGATCCTATTATCAGAACAAATTATGATGTTAATGCTTCATCTCTTGATGTTACTTGATTCACACTTTCTGCGCCTAGCTGAAAGGCATTAAAGAAAAGCGCTTATGGGAGACAACCCATTATTTTACTTCTTCACTTTGTTTTATATTTGAGTCTTGGAAGTTGTTAATACTGTAGCAACCTCTCCTTATCTTTATTTTATTGCATTGTTGTGCAAAGTAAAGTCTTTGATAGTAAGGTTCATACTAGATTTGGATTACTACGCAGAAACAGATTTCTTGCTGTCACGAATTTGAGTAGTATTCTCTGTAGGTAACTCAGAAAAATCTTCCAATTTACGTGAGTGATCCTCAGATATGTACGAACTTTCATTCAATTTGAGCATTTTCATCTGAGCAATTTAAGTGCCCCAGAAAAATTCGTCTTTACAGACTGTTCTGTTTTGACAGATTCTGCCTTTTATTTCGCATTGCCTTTTTTGCTATGCTTGATGGATTACTTTATTCCATTAACTTTCAGTAGCTTTGTGCAATGTCCAGAAGTGTTAAGAATAATTATGTAACCTCTGAATATGTGAATTTTTGATTATGCACTAACCCTCTAATGAGTTTGTTTCGAGTTTGGTGTGGAGGAAGTTTTCAAGAGTCAAGAGAGGAGGATGATACAATATGATCAAGGAGAGTGAAAGCTCTAAGCTTGGGGATGCCCCCGTGGTTCATCCCTGCATATTCCAAGAAGACTCAAGCATCTAAGCTTTGGGATGCCCAAGGCATCCCCTTCTTCATCGACAAATTATCAGGTCACCTCTAGTGAAACTATATTTTTATTCCGTCACATCTTATGTGCTTTACTTGGATCGTATGTTTGTTTTTATTTTTGTTTTGTTTGAATAAAATTGGATCCTAGCATTCATTGTGTGGGAGAGAGACACGCTCCGCTGTTGCATATGAACACAGGTGTTCTTAGCTTTATTCTTAATGTTCATGGCGAAGGTTGAAACTGCTTCGTTAATTGTTATATGGTTGGAAACAGAAAATGCTACATGTGGTAAATGGTATAATGTCTTGAATAATTTGATACTTGGCAATTTTTGTGCTCATATAGATCATGTTTAAGCTCTTGCATCATATACTTTGCACCTATTAATGAAGAACTACATAGAGCTTGCTAAAATTTGGTTTGCATGATTGGTCTCTCTAGAGTCTAGATATTTTCTGGTGAGGTGTTTGAACAACAAGGAAGACAATGTAGAGTCTTATAATGCTTACAATATGTTCTTATGTAAGTTTTGCTGTACCGGTTCATACTTGTGTTTGCTTCAAACAACCTTGCTAGCCTAAGCCTTGTATTGAGAGGGAATACTTCTCGTGCATCCAAATCCTTGAGCCAAAAACTATGCCATTTGTGTCCACCATACCTACCTACTACATGGTATTTCTCCGCCATTCCAAAGTAAATTACTTGAGTGCTACCTTTAAAATTCCATTCTTTGTCTTTGCAATATATAGCTCATGGGAAAATATCTTAAAAACTATTGTGGTATTGAATATGTACTTATGTATCTTATTTCTTATAAGTTGCTTGTTGAGCGGTAACCATGTTTCTAGGGACGCCATCAACTTTTACCTTTGTTGAATATCATGTGAGTTGCTATGCATGTTCGTCTTGTCTGAAGTAAGGGTGATTTATCATGATCAATGGTTTGAGTATGCATATTGTTAGAGAAGAACATTGGGCCGCTAACTAAAGCCATGAACCATGGTGGAAGTTTCAGTTTGGACAACAATCCTCAATCTCTTATGAGAATATTATTTGTTGTCGAATGCTTATGCATTAAAGAGGAGTCCATTATCTGTTGTCTATGTTTTCCCGGTATGGATGTCTAAGTTGAGAAAAATCAAAAGCGAGAAATCCAATGCGAACTTTCTCCTTAGACCTTTGTACAGGCGGCATAGAGGTACCCCTTTGTGACACTTGGTTGAAACATATGCTATGCAATGATAATCCATGTAAATCCAAGCTAATTAGGACAAGGTGCGAGCACTATTGGTAATCTATGGATGAGGCTTGCAACTTATAGGATATCTTATACATAACACATATGCTTTATTACTACCGTTGACAAAATTGTTTCTATGTTTTCAAAATAAAAGCTCTAGCACAAATATAGTAATCCATGCTTCCCTCTGCGAAGGGCCTTTCTTTTACTTTATGTTGAGTCAGTTTACCGACTTCTTTCTATCTTAGAAGCAAACACTTGTGTCAACTGTGCATTGATTCCTACATACTTGCTTATTTGCATTCATTATATTGCTTTGTGTTGACAATTATCCATGAGATATACATGTTGAAGTTGAAAGCAACCGCTGAAACTTATATCTTCCTTTGTGTTGCTTCAAAGCTTTCTACTATGAATTTATTGCTTTATGAGTTAACTCTTATGCAAGTCTTATTGATGCTTGTCTTGAAAGTACTATTCATGAAAAGTCTTTGCTATATGGTTCGGTTGTTTACTCATTGTCTTTACCATTGCTTCGAATCGCTGCATTCATCCCATGTGCTTTACAATAGTATTGATCAAGATTATGATAGCATGTCACTTCAGAAATTATCTTTGTTATCGTTTACCTACTCGAGGACGAGTAGGAACTAAGCTTGGGGATGCTTGATACGTCTCAAACGTATCTATAATTTCTTATGTTCCATGCTACTTTTATGATGATACTCACATGTTTTATACACACTTTATGTCCTATTTATGCATTTTCCGGCACTAACCTATTGACAAGATGCCGAAGAGCCAGTTGTTGTTTTGTGCTGTTTTTGGTTCAGAAATCCTACAAAGGAAATATTCTCGGAATTGGACGAAATCAACGCCCAGGGTCTTATTTTTCCACGAAGCTTCCAGAAGACCGAGGGGGATACGAAGTGGGGCGACGAGGCGCCGCCACACTTGGGCCGCGTGGCCTAGGGGGCCCGCGTCGCCCTAGCATGTGGGGCCCCAGTCAGCCCTCCGACCCTGCCCTTCCGCCTATAAAAAGCCTTCGTCGAGAAAACCCCAGTACCGAGAGCCACGATACGGAAAACCTTCCAGAGACGCCGCCGCCGCCAATCTCATCTCGGGGGATTCAGGAGATCGCCTCCGGCACCCTGCCGGAGAGTGGAATCATCTCCCGGAGGACTCTTCATCGCCATGATCGCCTCCGGAGTGATGTGTGAGTAGTTCACCCCTGGACTATGGGTCCCTAGCAGTAGCTAGATGGTTGTCTTCTCCTCATGTGCTATCATTGTTCGATCTTGTGAGCTGCCTATCATGATCAAGATCATCTATTTGTAATGCTACATGTTGCGTTTGTTGGGATCCGATGAATATGTAATACTATGTTATGTTGATTATCAATCTATCATATATGTGTTGTTTAAGATCTTGCATGCTCTCCGTTGCTAGTAGAGGCTCTGGCCAAGTTGATACTTGTAACTCCAAGAGGGAGTATTTATGCTCGATAGTGGGTTCATGCCTCCATTTAACTGGGACGGTGATGAAAGTTCTAAGGTTGTGGATGTGCTGTTGCCACTAGGGATAAAACATCAATGCTTTGTCTAAGGATATTTGTGTTGATTACATTACGCACCATACTTAATGCAATTGTCTGTTGTTTGCAACTTAATACTGGAAGGGGTGCGGATGCTAACCTGAAGGTGGACTTTTTAGGCATAGATGCATGCTGGATAGCGGTCTATGTACTTTGTCGTAATGCCCAATTGAATTTCACACTACTCATCATGACATGTATGTGCATTGTTATGCCCTCTTAATTTGTCAATTGCCCAACTGTAATTTGTTCACCCGACATGCTATTTCTTATTGGAGAGACACCACTAGTGAACTATGGACCCCGGTCCATTCTTTTACATCGAATACAATCTACTGCAATACTTGTTCTTACTGTTCTTCGCAAACATCATCTTCCACACTATACATTTAATCCTTTGTTTACAGCAAGCCGGTGAGATTGACAACCTCACTGTTACGTTGGGGCAAAGTACTTTGATTGTGTTGTGTAGGTTCCACGTTGGCGCCGGAATCCCTAGTGTTGCGCCGCACTACACTCCGTCACAACAACCTTCACGTGCTCCTTGACTCCTACTGGTTCGATAACCTTGGTTTCTTACTGAGGGAAAACCTGCCGCTGTACGCATCACACCTTCCTCTTGGGGTTCCCAACGGGCGTGTGCTTTACGCGTCATCATCGCCTTTTGGTCAGACTTCTTCATCCGGATCTGGTGATACCCGGAATATGTGTCAAGAAAAAACAGAAGTTCCGCCCCTGCCGTCGAATCAATGACTTGGTCAATGCGCGGCAAGGGGAAGGGATCCTTCGGACAAATGCTTATTCAAGCCGGAGTAATCGATGCACATTCTTAGTATTTCAGAATTCTTTTTGGGTACAAGGATGGGGTTTGCGACCCAATCAGTATGGATAACTTCTACTACAAAACCTGCCTCTAGTAACTTTGCTAATTCCATTCCTATGGTGCGGTGCTTCTTATCTCCAAAGCGTCGCATAGCCTGCTTCACCGGTTTAGCCCCCGGATTTATGTTGAGGTAGTGCTCGGCGAGTTCCCTTGGTACTCCGGACATGTCAGAAGGCTGCCATGCGAAGATGTCCATGTTAGCGTGGAGGAACTCGACGAGCGCGTCTTCCTATTTGGGGTCCATGTTGGCTCCGACCGAGACCTGTTTAGTGGTATCTCCTTCCTTGAAGCCGATTTTCTTGGTCTCTATCGCGGCCTTGAACGAGGTTTTTTGTTCGGAGATCTGCTTCTTGGTGGTGTGAATCTCTTTTGGATCCACCGCGGCTCTGTAGCCTTGCAGCTCCTCTCCAGATATCACAGACTCTGCGAAGGCGGCTTCGCCTAACTCGCATTCGTGAGCCTTCTTGTAGTCTCCGGATACGGTAATCATACCTTTTGGACCCAGAATCTTGAGCTTGTTGTAGATGTAGCACGCTCTTGCGTGAAACTTGTGGTAGGTGGGTCTGCCGAAGATGACGTGGTAGGAGCTCTTGAAGGGCACGACCTCGAACGTGATCATTTCTTCGTGAAAGTTATTGATATCGCCGAAGGCCACGGGAAGTCTGATGCTGCCAAAGGAGTTTTCCTTTTTACCCGGAACCACACCATGAAATTCAGTGGTGCTGTGTTTGAGTTGTTCCTTGGTAAGGTTCATCCGCTCCAGAGTCTCCAGGTACATGATGTTTAAGCTGGCCCCGCCATCCATAAGGCACTTGGAGAAGTCATAGCCATCGATGCAGGGATTTACAACCAAGGCATAGTATTCTTTCGGAATGACAGTAGGATGATCCTGTATGTCAAACATACACGGAGTTTCCGACCACCTGACATGCTGCGGCACAGCCGGAACTGTGGCGTTCAGGATCCGGAGAGCTGACGTGATGGCACAGACTGTTGTGGTTCCGAGGAAGGTGTGGTACACGCCCACGCTATTTTTGACGAAGGGGTTGGGTTTAGCTGCGGATCCTTCCTTGGGATCCGGCGAAGCATCATCCTCATCTATCGCCTCGGAACTGTCTTCCTCTTCGGCCTTGTTCTTGCCCTTGCCTCCTTTGCCGCGTGGGCGGTGCTTCCGGGCTCGCTTGTATTCTGCTTCCGGGTCAGATTTGAGATCATTGACCCACTTGCAGTTGCGGTTGGTGTGAGTGGACTTTCCTGTAGCCGGATCCACATGGGTGATAACCCACAAGTATAGGGGATCACGTGTAGCCTTTTCGATAAGTAAGAGTGTCGAACCCAACGAGTAGCTAAAGGTAGGATAAACATTCTCTCAAATTCTATCAACCACTGATACAACTCTACGCACACTAAGCATTTGCAATATCTAGGAAATAAAACTAGAGCGATAACGCGTATGAGAGGTGACTTCGCAGAACAATAAAATACACGGAATAAATGTTAATGCTGCAGCAATAAAACAAACTACACAAACAGTACCATGAGTGTGGAAAGGCGGTGGTAATAGTGGTGGCTTTGTCCAAGATCAATTAGTGAGGATCTTGGGTTCAATGTCTTCGATGCAGCTTTCTATATAGGAGAGGCTAAATATACATGCTCTCCCTCTGGGATTACAAGTACTATATGATTGGCTTGCTAGCAAACATCCGTAAATACTAGCAAGCATTAAGGTTTCCCCAACCATAGCCTTAAGTAAATGGTCCTCTTACTCCCATACATGCAACTATCCGGTTCACGTCCTCAGGTTTCTATTAATCCGGCAGAACTTCCCCCTTCTAGTATGCAAGTACTACCAACCCTATGGTGCTTGATCCATGCACACACAAATATAATGGGCACCAAGGACGGTAACATATCAACATACAATCTAATGAACCAAAGAGAAACAACCAATCAATCAATGAACAAATAAACTATGGCAACATGACATAGGATTATAACTTATAGCATCAAACACCATGTTTACATAGGGCGGTACAGAGGTTTGTGAGAGGATGGACCACTGAATACAATGATGTAACATCCCATGTTTGCTAATAAAGTAGTGTTGCTAGTTGTTCATGTGCATTGCATGCATTTGCATTAATTTGAGAAAACTTTGCACTAAAATGTGTTGAAACAATGTTGCCAATGTTGTAGTTTTGTTCTAAGAAAATTTTGTGCAAAAACTCTATCCAATTTTGGGTCAAAAAAACCCTAAATTCATCAAAATTGGCCCTG
The DNA here is from genome assembly GCF_019359855.2 of Lolium perenne. Taxonomy (NCBI): domain Eukaryota; kingdom Viridiplantae; phylum Streptophyta; class Magnoliopsida; order Poales; family Poaceae; genus Lolium; species Lolium perenne. The sequence continues at coordinate 45,033,593 of NC_067245.2, forward strand.
TTTTTTTTTTCTGGGAAAACCCTGAAGACCAGGGGGGTTTTCGCAAAACTCCCCCTTGTCTTCTTCCCCAGGCAGGCAGGGCCAGAGCTGCCTGGCTCGCCCGTGGCCGCCCGATGCCGCTGGCCGCCAGGATCCTCCCCGCCGCTCCCTGGCCGGGGATAAAAGGCCGCCGCCGCCGCAGGAGAAGCCCTGCACGCCTCTTCTTCCCCCTCCCTCTCCTCTCTGCGCGCGCCGAGCAAACCCTAGCCCGGCCAGAGCTTGCCGTCGCCGCCGTTCTGCGCCGCCCCGAGCCCAGCCGACGCCGCCATTCGCTCCGCCTCGTCGCCAGCAGCCCCCACGCCGAAGGAATCGACGCCGGGAGCCCTGGAGCGCCCGCAATCGGCCGACCCCGACCTTCCCCGAGCCGCCGGCCACCGTCGATTGCCGCCGATTCCGGCCACCTCCGCCAAACAGCCAAGCCCACCGTGCTCCTGGTGAGCTTCGAGCGTCGTGGTAACCGCCGCTCGCCCTAGCTCGCCGTGTAGCGCCGCCGCATCGCGCGCTCGCCCGCCCTCCGCGCGAGCTCGTCGGAGCTGCTCCCTCCGGCGACCATTGGAGGCGGCGCCGCCCTCTTCTCGGTTCGCGGGGACGCCGCGCGTCGAACGCGCCCACCGCGTGGCCCCCGGCGCCCGCCTCGCCGAGCCCGTGCACCATCCGGCCGGCCATGGCCTGGCTGACATCGTGCTGACGTCATGATGACGTCAGCCGACCCTTTTATTTATTTTCTGTTTTATTTATAATTCGGAAAATGATGTATTTTATATCAAATTGTTCAGAATTTGAAATCCTACATGTTTATGAGTATTTCATACATCATTTCAACATTTAAACTTGCAAATGTAGAGAAACCCTAATCAACCCCTCTCATATGCTCTGGTCCGATGCCGAACCCCTTTAATTCGATGATGTACCTAGGGTTACTCAATTCCATTCACATGACATGTCATTCATATTGTATGCGCATTGCATTATGCCATGTCGTGATTGTTTGTTTCCTTTCCGGTATTTGGTTCTTTGCGATAGGATTCGAGCCGAGTCCGACGTCAACACTCATCGAAGAACAAGATTCGTCGGCTGAGGGACAAGGCAAGCCCTAACCTGGTTCATCTATGATTTCGAAATGCTTTTATCTGTGGTTTCTACATATCGCATACGATTCAACTGTCTTTTATCGATAGATAGAGTTACCCTATCTGTTGCATGTCCGACCTTTGTAGCCTCGATACCCTGATCCACTGCTCCTAGCATAACTAGGTTTGGCATGTGTGCGTCGCGAGAGCCTTTATCTCTTATGCTTAGCCATGCTTAGTTTGTTACGCTACTACTCCGGTCTTCGGACTGGAGCCTTACAATGAAATGAATCTAGCATGACAGGTTGACGTGGTAAGTGTAGAGATGTTGATAAACATGGTTAAAGGCTCAGACAAGAGGCCACATTGGGATGTGGTGGGTTGTTTCGTTTCTGCCGACCCTAGGAACCGAGTTCTCGCCTCTTGAACCAAGACCGAGCGTACAACCACACGAGGCCCTATTATGGTACCCTCTCGACTTACTAACTTGCCTAGTAGATTCCATGAGTCACATAGTTTGCGCGTTACCTGGTCATATGCATTGCATTTTGCTTGGGGGTTAAAGGTACATAACAGGCAGGTAAGCGTGGTCGTGGTGGCTGGGGGTTGCGGCCTCTGGGGAAACCCACCTCGGTACACATCGTTAAGGACCGACTTCGGGACTTGACCCGTTACGGTGGAACAATCCTTAGCGCGTGACTCATGGTCTCGGCGACAGCAAGGTAAAGGTCGTGGTCGACCACTCCTCCGCCGCTCTCCAAGGAAGAGAGCTAATATATATTGGCATTAAGAGTCGGTTGGCGCGTGTGGGTAAAGTTGTGCACCCCTGCAGGGTTATGAATCTTTTAGAAAAGCCGTGTCCACGGTTATGGACGACTTGGGAACGGACGTGGAGATCATAGAGAACATGAACCTAATCGTAAAACTTGGCAACCAATGTGTGCTTACGGACACCTTCTTCGGGTGTTGAGGGGGTGATCCGAGGATAGTGGTTCGAGATGATGAAGATTGGTGGATACAATATGATGATCAATAGAGATAGAGATGTCGCTCTCTTATCCCCTTTCAAAGGTTCTGAGTAGTCGAGCTTCTCTTCTCTCTTATCTTACAAAGGAAAACTAGCTTTACGCAAAAGAAGATCTACCAGAAAGCCCGCATACCCGCTTTGCTAAAAGGTTGTACTAAGTCTTGCTGAGTCCTTGTACTCAGCTTTGCATGCTTTTGTTTTAGATGAAGTCTCTGCAGCCGAAGGTGGTTTCTACGTTAATATCGACGGTTAGTTTGGAGTTCCCAGGCAGCAGCCTGCGACTTATGGGCTGGGACGTCGCTTTATGTTATGGCTTCTTAAGCCCTTTGCTATCTTGTTATTTAGAATAACATAATTTGCTTCCGTTGCTTGTTGAATGTTGGGTCAGTGACCTCTGCGTGTAATAATTTGGATCTTACTCTTCTAAGAGTTGTAATATATTCTTTTGAGTCGTAGAGTCACTGTTGTGTTACCGATTCTCTCACTGTAGTCTCTCGAGCTCAAGGTTAGGCTTATGTCGGACGAAGATCTGGTATTTGTCTAACCCTGATCCCGGGGGTGCCACAGGTTTTGGTATCAGAGCAGGACTGCCTGTAGGAAACCCTTGTTCACTGGTCGATGTTGAGTCTAGTTGTTGCGAAAACTATTTGAAAGCTAAAGTTTATTTGCAAAACTCTGAATAGGATTCTTTTTACTCCTTACCTGGTGTCACTCTATGCTGAGTCATCTTATCTGGTTTTGATTGGAAAAAGGTTTCTCTTCTTTCCTATCAACTCAATATCTAGGATACACGGGTTTGGGTTATTTTCTCTCCAGTACTCCGTATCTGGTTGCTTGTCTCAGAGTTTCCAGAATGCCTCAGTTAATCTGAAGCATTGTTCCTTTATTCTTGCTTCGGGTGCTTAGCATCCAATTGTTTGCCTTTATGTGACATGGTGATGGTATGTCATCTTTGCATTCCATCTTCATGGTTTGTGAGTCGGTTAGTAGTGTGTACATTTTGTATGCTTGTTTAACTACTATGATCGATACGATGATATATCTTCATATCACATGTCTTCTCAGCATGCTCATCGCATTCGATATATGCTATCCTTCTGTTGAATCTTTCCGGTGAATCTGTGTCTCATGGTTTTTGTCTTCTCCTCAGGATGTCAGGCGGTACTAGAAGTGGTGCTGGCCGTGGTCGTGGTCATGGCCGTGGCAATGGTCGTGGAGATGGCCACGAGGAGAATCCTGACCTTCCTCCTCCTCCTTCTATGGTCCAACTTATGGCCATGTATGAAGCCAATCGCGCAGACAACATTAGGCTCCTTGAAAGGATTGAGTGTAACACAGCTTAGCGTCATGAGGAACAAGTGGGGATCCGAAGCTTCATCCGCCTCACCCCACCAGTGTTCAGTTATTCCACTGAGCCACTTGATGCTGACTACTGGCTCCGCACCATCGAGCGCAAGCTTGAGGTTGCCCACGCTGCTCAAGCAGATTGGGTGAACTTTGCCACCTACCATCTTGAAGGAGCTGCTGGTTCATGGTGGGAAAATTTCCTGTTGATGCAGCCTGCCGGTCATGTAGTAACTTGGCCAGAGTTCAAAGCTGCTTTCCGTGCATATCATATCCCAGAGGGTCTGATGGATGAGAAAAGAGAAGAGTTTCTGAAGCTGACGCAGGGCAGTGGTTCTATCTGTGATTACCAAGGTAATTTCTATCGTCTTGCCTGCTATGCTCCTGAAGAAACTTCCACTGATGCCAAGAAGCAAGCCTTGTTCCGCAAGGGACTGGATCCTGATCTTCATCGAGATCTTCATCTCCTGGACTTCCCAACCTGCCAAGATCTTGTCAACAAGGCTATGAAGGCAGAAAGAGGAAAGGTGGAGTATGAGGAAACTCGCAAGCGTCCTCGAGAAACTTCTCAGTCTTCTGGATCAGGCAATCAGCGCCGTCGTGTTTTCATTCCATACAGTGCTGTGCCTCGTGCTCCTAATGCACCAAAGCCTTCTGGTTATGCTCCTCGCCCACAAGCTCCAAACAATGCCGGCGGAACCAACTATCGTCCCGCTATGGGTACTCCAGGCAGTGGTGCGTGCTTCACTTGTGGTCAACCTGGTCACTACATGAAGGAGTGCCCCCACAATACTTCTGTTCGTGGTGCTCCACCACCAAAGAAGTTTACCAAGCCTCAAGTTGCTGGTCAGGGTCGTCTGACCCATGTCACTGCTGAAGAAGCTGAAGCAGATCCAAGCGTCATAATGGGTACGCTTCGAATCAACTCCGTTATAGCTACAGTTCTGTTTGATTCTGGAGCATCGCATTCATTCATATCCCAAGAGTTTGCTCAACTGCATGAGATTCCTTTTGAAGTTATGTCTACCCCTCTTATGGTTCATTCCCCTGGTTCTAGTTGGTATACCGCTATGGTCAGTCGTGGGAATAAAATCGAGATTGGATATCTTCTTTTTCCGATTCCCCTCATTTCCCTCAAGTCAACCGACATTGATATCATTTTGGGCATGGATTGGCTAGCTAAATATCAGGCTGTCATTGATTGTGCAGCCAAGTCTCTTACTTTGACCGATCTTTCCGGAAGCTCCATTCTGTATTGGTCTTCGTCAGCAACATCTCCATCAGCAGTACATATTCCTGATGCTGAGTTGTATGCCCTTGATGTCTTACCTCCGCTTGAAATTTCGGATGTTCCGGTGGTTTGTGACTTCCCTGATATCTTTCCGGAAGAATTACCTGGCATGCCACCTGATCGAATTGTGGAGTTTGTCATCGAGCTGGTTCCTGGAACTGCTCCTGTTTCACGACGTCCTTATCGTATGCCTCGAGAAGAGTTGGTTGAACTGAAGAAGCAGTTGGAAGAGTTAGAAGGGAAAAGATACATCCAACCTAGTACTTCTTCTTGGGGATGTCCCGCACTCTTCGTCAAGAAGAGGGATACCAATGTTCCGCGTCTGGTTGTTGATTACCGGCCGCTCAACGCAGTAACCATCAAGAACAAGTATCCTCTACCTCGAATCAATGATCTTTTTGATCAATTGAGTGGTGCCACAGTCTTTTCTAAGATGGATTTGAGATCAGGCTACCATCAAATCAAAATCCGAACGGAGGACATTCCAAAAACGGTGTTCATGACTCGTTATGGTCTTTACGAGTACACCGTCATGTCCTTTGGTCTCACAAATGCTCCAGCCACTTTTATGCGGCTCATGAACTCAGTGTTTATGGAGTATCTTGACAAATTCGTCATTATCTACATTGATGATATTCTGGTCTACTCCAAAACCGAAGAAGAACACACTGAACACTTGCGTTTGGTGCTGACAAAGCTTCGTGAACATCGTCTTTATGCCAAGTTTTCTAAATGTGAGTTCTGGCTACAAGAGCTCATCTTTCTTGGCCATGTGGTCTCTGAAAAAGGTGTCGCAGTCATTCCAGATAAAGTTCAATCCGTTCTTGACTGGAAGACTCCTAAGTCAGCCAAAGAGATTCGAAGTTTTCTTGGATTGGCGGGTTATTACCGTCGATACATCGAGAATTTCTCCAAAATCGCCAAACCAATGACTGATCTTCTGAAGAAAGATAAGAAGTTTGAGTGGTCGGAAAAGGCTGAAGAAAGTTTTCAGACACTGAAAATAAAGCTGACTACCGCTCCGGTACTTGTCCTTCCAGACACAAGCAAAGACTTTGTCATCTTCTGTGATGCCTCTCTTCAAGGGCTCGGATGTGTGTTGATGCAAGATGGCCATGTAGTGGCTTATGCCTCTCGACAATTGAAGCCACATGAGCTCAATTATCCAACTCATGATCTAGAGCTTGCAGCTGTGGTCCATGCTCTTAAGCAATGGCGACCTTACCTTTACGGTAACCGTTGCGAGTTGTACTCGGATCATCAAAGCCTGAAGTATCTCTTTACCCAACCGGATCTGAATCTCAGGCAGACAAGATGGTTGGAACTCATCAAGGACTATGATTTGGGTCTTAACTATCAGCCCGGCAAAGCCAACATCGTTGCTGACGCGCTAAGTCGGAAGTCATATTGCAACAATCTGATGCTCAAGCAATGTCAACCTGCCCTCCATGAGGAATTTGCAAGACTCAATCTTGAAGTTGTTCCTCACGGATTCCTTGCTAACTTAGAGGTAAAACCCTCTCTTGAAGACCAGATCAAAGACGCTCAGAAGCGTGATTTGGGTATCACTAAGATCAAAGAGAACATTGCTAGCGGAGATGCTAAATGTTTCTCCGTCAACGATCAAGGTGTTGTATACTTTGGTAACCGCTTGGTGGTGCCGAAGAAAAAGAACCTGAGAGAGCTTATCCTTCGAGAAGCTCATGGGTCTCCTCTATCTATTCATCCTGGAAGTACAAAGATGTATCAGGATCTTCGCCAAAGGTTCTGGTGGACCCGGATGAAAAGAGAAATTGCTCGCTTCGTAGCTGAATGCGACGTTTGCCGTCGTGTGAAAGCTGAGCATCAAAGACCAGCTGGTACTCTTCAACCTATATCTACTCCTGAATGGAAATGGGATGAAATTGGCATGGATTTCATTACCGGACTTCCCAAAACTCCAAAGGGAAATGATTCCATATGGGTAGTGGTGGATCGTTTATCCAAGGTTGCTCACTTTCTCCCTGTTCGGGAAAGTATTCGTGCTAGTCAACTAGCAGATCTCTATATATCCCGGATAGTCTCTCTTCACGGTGTTCCGAAGAAGATCATCTCTGATCGTGGAAGCTTGTTTACCTCGAAATTCTGGGAAAGCCTTCAAAACTCCATGGGGACAAATCTTTCCTTCAGCACGGCCTATCATCCTCAAACCGGTGGTCAAACCGAAAGGGTGAATCAAATCCTTGAAGACATGCTCAGAGCCTGTGTTATATCCTTCGGCAAGAATTGGGAAAAGTGCCTTCCATTTGCTGAATTCTCCTATAACAACAGTTTCCAATCTAGCCTGGGCATGGCGCCTTTTGAAGCTCTTTATGGACGGAAATGTCGAACCCCTCTGAATTGGTCAGAAACCGGTGAAAGACAGTTCTTTGGACCGGACATGATCAAGGAAGCAGAAGATCAAATTGGCATTATCCGAGAGCGTTTGAAAGCTGCTCAGTCTCGTCAAAAGAGCAATTATGATCGTCATCATCAAGAAGTTCGCTATGAAGTTGGCGAGCAAGCTTATCTTCGAGTCACTCCTTTAAGAGGTGTCCATCGTTTCGGTATAAAAGGCAAACTAGCTCCTCGCTATGTTGGTCCTTTCCGCATCCTTGCTAAACGAGGTGCACTTGCTTACAAGTTGGAACTCCCCCCAACTTTTCCTGAAGTTCATGATGTCTTCCATGTCTCCCAACTCAAACGTTGCTTCAAAGATCCCATCCGTGGTGTTGATCACGAAACACTTGATCTCCAAGAGGATCTGACCTATCGAGAGTATCCTGTTCGTATCCTTGATGAAGCTGAGCGTAAAACTCGGCGTCAAACCATCAAATTCCTGAAAGTTCAATGGTCTCATCACTCTGAGTCAGAAGCAACCTGGGAACGAGAGGATCGTCTCCGATCGTCTCCTGGGGACGAGATTCTTGTAAGGGGGGTAGAGTTGTAACATCCCATGTTTGCTAATAAAGTAGTGTTGCTAGTTGTTCATGTGCATTGCATGCATTTGCATTAATTTGAGAAAACTTTGCACTAAAATGTGTTGAAACAATGTTGCCAATGTTGTAGTTTTGTTCTAAGAAAATTTTGTGCAAAAACTCTATCCAATTTTGGGTCAAAAAAACCCTAAATTCATCAAAATTGGCCCTGTTTTTCTTTTTCTGGGAAAACCCTGAAGACCAGGGGGTTTTCGCAAAACTCCCCCTTGTCTTCTTCCCCAGGCAGGCAGGGCCAGAGCTGCCTGGCTCGCCCGTGGCCGCCCGATGCCGCCGGCCGCCAGGATCCTCCCCGCCGCTCCCTGGCCGGGGATAAAAGGCCGCCGCCGCCGCAGGAGAAGCCCTGCACGCCTCTTCTTCCCCCTCCCTCTCCTCTCTGCGCGCGCCGAGCAAACCCTAGCCCGGCCAGAGCTTGCCGTCGCCGCCGTTCTGCGCCGCCCCGAGCCCAGCCGACGCCGCCGTTCGCTCCGCCTCGTCGCCGCAGCCCCCACGCCGAAGGAATCGACGCCGGAGCCCCCGGAGCGCCCGCAATCGGCCGACCCCGACCTTCCCGAGCCGCCGGCCACCGTCGATTGCCGCCGATTCCGGCCACCTCCGGCCAAACAGCCAAGCCCACCATGCTCCCGCTGAGCTTCGAGCGTCGTGGTAACCGCCGCTCGCCCTAGCTCGCCGTGTAGCGCCGCCGCATCGCGCGCCTGCCCGGCCTCCGCGCGAGCTCGTCGGAGCTGCCCCTCCGGCGACCATTGGAGGGCGGCGCCGCCCTCTTCTGGTTCGCGGGGACGCCGCGCGTCGAACGCGCCCCACCGCGTGGCCCCTGGCGCCCTGCCTCGCCGAGCCCGTGCACCATCTGGCCGGCCATGGCCTGGCTGACGTCGTGCTGACGTCATGATGACGTCAGCCGACCCTTTTATTTATTTTCTGTTTTATTTATAATTCGGAAAATGATGTATTTTATATCAAATTGTTCAGAATTTGAAATCCTACATGTTTATGAGTATTTCATACATCATTTCAACATTTAAACTTGCAAATGTAGAGAAACCCTAATCAACCCCTCTCATATGTCGAGGTCCGATGCCGGAACCCCTTTAATTCGATGATGTACCTAGGGTTACTCAATTCCATTCACATGACATGTCATTCATATTGTATGCGCATTGCATTATGCCATGTCGTGATTGTTTGTTTCCCTTTCCGGTATTTGGTTCTTTGCGATAGGATCTGAGCCGGAGTCCGACGTCAACACTACTGAAGAACAGTACTCGTCGACTGAGGGACAAGGCAAGCCCTAACCTGGTTCATCTATGATTTCGAAATGCTTTTATCTGTGGTTTCTACATATCGCATACGATTCAACTGTCTTTTATCGATAGATAGAGTTACCCTATCTGTTGCATGTCCGACCTTTGTAGCCTCGATACCCTGATCCACTGCTCCTAGCATAACTAGGTTTGGCATGTGTGCGTCGCGAGAGCCTTTATCTCTTATGCTTAGCCATGCTTAGTTTGTTACGCTACTACTCCGGTCTTCGGACTGGAGCCTTACAATGAAATGAATCTAGCATGACAGGTTGACGTGGTAAGTGTAGAGATGATGATAAACATGGTTAAAGGCTCAGACGAGAGGCCACATTGGGATGTGGTGGGTTGTTTCGTTTCTGCCGACCCTAGGAACCGAGTTCTCGCCTCTTGAACCAAGACCGAGCGTACAACCACACGAGGCCCTATTATGGTACCCTCTCGACTTACTAACTTGCCTAGTAGATTCCATGAGTCACATAGTTTGCGCGTTACCTGGTCATATGCATTGCATTTTGCTTGGGGGTTAAAGGTACATAACAGGCAGGTAAGCGTGGTCGTGGTGGCTGGGGGTTGCGGCCTCTGGGGAAACCCACCTCGGTACACATCGTTAAGGACCGACTTCGGGACTTGACCCGTTACGGCGGAACAATCCTTAGCGCGTGACTCATGGTCTCGGCGACAGCAAGGTAAAGGTCGTGGTCGACCACCCTCTGCCGGCTCTCCAAGGAAGAGAGCTAATATATATTGGCATTAAGAGTCGGTTGGCGCGTGTGGGTAAAGTTGTGCACCCCTGCAGGGTTATGAATCTTTTCGAAAAGCCGTGTCCACGGTTATGGACGACTTGGGAACGGACGTGGAGATCATAGAGAACATGAACCTAATCGTAAAACTTGGCAACCAATGTGTGCTTACGGACACCTTCTTCGGGTGTTGAGGGGGTGATCCGAGGATAGTGGTTCGAGATGATGAAGATTGGTGGATACAATATGATGATCAATAGAGATAGAGATGTCGCTCTCTTATCCCCTTTCAAAGGTTCTGAGTAGTCGAGCTTCTCTTCTCTCTTATCTTACAAAGGAAAACTAGCTTTACGCAAAAGAAGATCTACCAGAAAGCCCGCATACCCGCTTTGCTAAAAGGTTGTACTAAGTCTTGCTGAGTCCCTGTACTCAGCTTTGCATGCTTTTGTTTCAGATGAAGTCTCTGCAGCCGAAGGTGGTTTCTACGTTAATATCGACGGTTAGTTTGGAGTTCCCAGGCAGCAGCCTGCGACTTATGGGCTGGGACGTCGCTTTATGTTATGGCTTCTTAAGCCCTTTGCTATCTTGTTATTTAGAATAAAATAATTTGCTTCCTTTGCTTGTTGAATGTTGGGTCAGTGACCTCTGCGTGTAATAATTTGGATCTTACTCTTCTAAGAGTTGTAATATATTCTTTTGAGTCGTAGAGTCACTGTTGTGTTACCGATTCTCTCACTGTAGTCTCTCGAGCTCAAGGTTAGGCTTATGTCGGACGAAGATCTGGTATTTGTCTAACCCTGATCCCGGGGGTGCCACAAATGAGGAGTTGGTGATGGAGATGGCACTGAAGACGTCGGAGAGGGGCTCAGCGAGGAGCGCCGGGAGGCGGAGGCGTGGGCGGCGCCGGCGGCGACGCGGGGGACTCCTTCCCCGCCGCCGGCATCATGGGGGAGCGCCGCCCCTTAGCCTTCTTCTCCCTTGAGTTGGTGCTGGTGTAGATGAGTGTTTCTCCCTCCTTGGCTGCTGCCAAGGAGGAGGATTTTCGTGATAATGCTTGGGGGCCTCCAAAAATAGGGTTTCCCATCAATATATAGTGTTGGAGATGCTATCTAGGCCATGGGATGGATGCCCCTTTGAGCTAAGGGCTTTTGGGCACCTCTAGAACCTTCCTAGGACTCCTCTCTGTCCTTCATGAGCCTCACAACTCGTGGCTGGGCCGAAATATCCAGGTATGGAAAGAGTTTGTGTCAAATACGTCACCAACTTTCAGAGTCCCGAGACTTCACGAATCTCTGCAGTAATTCTGCTCTGCCGGATGCATCCTTTGTCCGTTCTGGACGAATAAGATCTCCAAATTGTTCGGTTTGAAATTATCTACAACTTTGTAGTTTACAACTTTTCCATTGGACGTTGTTTTGATGGAGTTTCGAAGCGATCTTTGAAAAGTGTTCAGCAGGGACAGATTCGGGGAAATTCCAGATTTCACCATAATGAGCTATTTCCTTCCATATTAGCTATTTTCTGCACAACAAAGTTGAAACCAAGAACTTGTGCACTTTTGCAACTATTAATAGGTTAGTCCCTTAAAACATATAGTAATTGGTGTAAAACAAGTATGGAACATCAAAAATTATAGATACGTTTGCGACGTATCAACATCCCCAAGCTTAACTTATGCTCGTCCTCAAGTAGGTAAGTGATAAAAAGAATAATTTTTGAGGTGACATGCACCTTCAAAGTTCAAAGGATGACTAGATACAAATAATTTAAGAACAAGTAATAACACGTTCATGATTCAATCAATAATAATTTTGGGACCATGCACATAGAACTATGAATGACAACTATGCTCTCATAAGACGGTGCATATAACTTAGAAGATGAAGACTCAACATAAAAGTAAAAGAATGGCCCTTCGCAGAGGGAAGCAGAGATTAAACATGTGCTAGAGCTTTTTATTTTGAAAACATAGAGATATAAAATTTTAAGAGAGTCAATTGTGTCAACGGTAGCAATAAGTAATATAGGTTATGTATAAAACTTCCTATAGGTTGCAAGCCTCATGCATCGAATACTAATAGTGCCCGCACCTTGTCCTAATTAGCTCGGATTTCCATGGATTATCATCGCATTACATATGTTTCAACCAAGTTTCACAAAGGGGTACCTCCATGCCACCTGTACAAAGGTCTAAGGAGAAAGTTCGCATTGAATTTCTCACTTTTGATTATTCTCAACTTAGACATCCATACCGGGACAACATGGACAACAGACAAATGGACTCCTCTTTAAGCTTAAAGCTTTTGGCAACATAAATTTCTCATAAGAGATTTTTGAGGTTTTAATGTCCATGCTGAAACTTCCACCATGTAAACATGGCTTTGGTTAGCGGCCCAATGTTCTTCTCTAACAATATACATACTCTAACCTTTTATTATGGTTATCTCCTTTACTTCAGACAAGACGGACATGCATAGTAACTCACATGATATTTATCAAAAATATGATGATGGTGTCCCCATGTCAGCATGGTTGCCACACAACAAGCAACTTATAAGAACTAAGATACATAAGTGACATATTCCTCACCACAATATTTTTTTAGGCTACTTTCCCATGAGCTATGTATTGCAAAAACAAGGAATTATTTTGAAGGTTTTAAAGATAGCACATGTAAATTTACTTGGAGTGGCGGTGAAATATCACATATAGGTAGGTATGGTGGACAGTTTTGGCATAGTCTGGTTTTTGGTGGTTGGATGCACGAGTAGAGATCATACTCAGTACAGAATGAATGCTAGCAAAAAGAAAGATAGCAACCAACTAAGAGAGCAATAATGGTCATAATCATGCATAGCGACAAAACTTATTAATTAAAGCATATGGTGATATTAAAAGTCTAAACTAAATGAGCAATTCAACCCAATTGAAACATCAGAGGAGATCTTCCATTTGCATCACTATTAATATGAAACCTTTTTACTCGTATCCAACACCAATCAACTTATTTGAAACAACTCTCATTTATAATATTCATTAAAGATCAGAGAGCTAATCATATATAGCTGAAGCATACTAACAAGCTCTAAACAAAATAGGAGTGAGAAACCAGAGCTAAATGCAATACTAGCAAAAATAAAACGCTCGTTGAACAATAAGAGTGAAAACTAGAGCGTTCATACAATTAAAATGGAGCATGTCTCTCTCCCAAACAAACATGGTATGATGGTTCCCACTTTATTGAAAATAAAATACACAACAGAAAATGAAGACGCTCCAAGAATAACACATAGTATATGAAGCAATAAAAATATAGTGAACAGAAACAGGACCTGATATTTTTATTGATGAAGAAGGGGATGCCTTAGGCATCCCCAAGCTTTGACGCTTGTACTTCTTGAATATATATTGGGGTGACATGGGCATCCCCAAGCTTGAGATTTTGTCCATTCTTCATCTCATCTCATCATTCTTCTTTCCTACACTTGAAAACTTCCTTCATACAAAACTCATCACAAATCTCATTAGCAGCGTTAGTGCAATGATAATATTAATAAAATCTAAAAAGTTTAGTATGACATATGAAAAGAATTTTAATAAGCATTAGCTACTGTAGCACAACTTCAATAAGGTTCTTTGATCAAGAGAACTCAAAAAGGTGGGCAAAAAGATGCAAATGCAGAACAGTGCAAGAATCTGTCAAAACAGAACAGTTTGTAAAAATTGATTTTTGAAAAATAGTTACGCTGCGTAACTCGAAAAACTCTGAACTAATGAAAGTTAGATAAATACCTGGGGAAGATGCTCGTAAATTGGCAGCTCAAACTTACGTTCTGGTAATTTTTGGAGATTTTTCTCGTGACGAACCAGAAACAGTAAACAAGATTGCAAATCCCCCAAATACCACTTTCTTACCATTAGAGACAATTCTTGGCACAAAAACAAAACAAACATGATAAGGAGAGGTCATTACAGTAGTAATGACTTCCAAGACTCAACAAAGTAGTAAATAACAGAAATATAAACATATTGGGTTGTCTCCCATAAAGCTCTTTCTTTATAGCCATTTAAGATGGGCATGATTATTTGATGGAGCTCCCAAACCCCCTTTTTTTTTGTTGTTTTCCAATTATAAGTGAAACTGACAAAGAAACAAGAACTAAATAAAGAACCTAATAAAACTAAATAGGATAAAACCAAATATAATAAAAGCAACTATATACAATGCTTACATGTGGATCGGTAATATTGAGTTTGAAGGAGACAACCTCATGTTGGTTGATGAATAGGGGGATGCCTTGGGCATCCCAAGCTTAGATATTTGCATCTTCTTGAATATTCTCTTGGGATCCATCTACATATCCCCAAGCTTGAGCTCTGGCATCCTCTTGCTCATGTCATATCACCATATTGATTTGAACTTAAAAAACTGCATCCACATAAAGTTTCACAAAACTCATTAGTAAGTTAGTACTCATTAAATAAAATCCACAAGTGTTCAAGTATCCCTAATTTCTATAAAATCTATCAAATGTTTAACCACTGTAATACTGAGGTTTCTTATTATTTCAATCCTACGTCGAAAACGAAGGAAACTTTTGAATCCTAAGTACAATATTTAAACAAAGAGAATAGAAATCTGTCAAAACTGAACACTTTGTAAAGATGTCACTCAATGAGATAGTTACATAGATCAAATCGAAAAACTCATGATTAATGAAAGACATATCATAACCTCAGGTCTATGCACAAAAAAATTTCAGATCAAAATGCCATACTGAGATTTTTCACGAATTTTTGCAGCACAGCACAGGAAAATGTGTCTCAACAGAATCAGTCCGTAAAGATTGAATTATTAGATCTGTCTACGTACCTCAAACCAGAAAAGTCAGAACTAACAAAGTTAGATAGCAAGCACAACTATGCACTCAAGAAATTTCAGATCAAGATCACGTTCTGGTGATTTTTAAAATTTTCTACAGTGGAGCATAGGAAATCTATTTTCTAGGTAGCATAGTAACAAACTTGCATAACAAACTAGGGGTTATCTATACATTCTATTTACAGCGGGATATGTACACTATATACACTATATACACTATTTACAAGTTTTTAATAAAAAGCTTCCATGTAAAGGATTGTTTTGGTTTCACAGGCATGAACACAAGTGTTCAAGGTCGACCCCCACTTCA
The DNA here is from genome assembly GCF_019359855.2 of Lolium perenne. Lineage (NCBI taxonomy): Eukaryota > Viridiplantae > Streptophyta > Magnoliopsida > Poales > Poaceae > Lolium > Lolium perenne. The sequence goes on from NC_067245.2 coordinate 45,048,611, forward strand.
CCATTACTCATCTTTTCAATCACTTTTCTTTTCTGAATTTTTTTTTAATTTTTTTTATATAAGAAGTACAACTAATTTTTTTTTAATTCGCATTCCCTATCCATACAAGAGATAGAGAACAACTAGGTACAGGAACTAAAACTACTTAGAGATAAAGCAAACAAGTGCACACGAAAATATTCACCTACGCTATGGCTCCCCGGCAACGGCGCCAGAAAAGGTCTTGATAACCCACAAGTATAGGGGATCGCGTGTAGCCTTTTCGATAAGTAAGAGTGTCGAACCCAACGAGGAGCTAAAGGTAGGATAAACATTCTCTCAAATTCTATCAACCACTGATACAACTCTACATACACTAAGCATTTGCAATATCTAGGAAATAAACTAGAGCGATAACGGGTATGAGAGGTGACTTTGCAGAACAATAAAATACACGGAATAAATGTTAATGCTGCAACAATAAAACAAACTAAACTAACAGTACCATGAGTGTGGAAAGGCGGTGGTAATAGTGGTGGCTTTGTCCAAGATCAATTAGTGAGGATCTTGGGTTCAATGTCTTCGATGCAGCTTTCTATGTAGGAGAGGCTAAATATACATGCTCTCCCTCCGGGATTACAAGTACTATATGATTGGCTTGCTAGCAAACATCCATAAATCCTAGCAAGCATTAAGGTTTCCCCAACCATAGCCTTAAGTAAATGGTCCTCTTACTCCCATACATGCAACTATCCGGTTCACGGTTCTTCTTCTGCTGATGCAGGGGAATTGCTGCAGCTGCGAGATCTCCGCCTGCGTCGTCATCGGCGGCAGTGTGATCGCTGGCAATGGTGATCATGTCATCCAAGGTCAGTTTGTTTGCATTGAGCAAGCAAGTGAGCTTGTGCCGCAGCAGTCCTCCCCTCGGCAATCCACCTATAAAGGCGTGCGTAGCTGTGCGATTATCAACGTTCTCGCACTCGTTCCTGGTTGCTAACCATCGTGTGAGGAAGTTCCTTGATGTTTCTCCCTTCTTCTGGATACAAGCCTGTAGGTCGCTTGTCGTGGCAGGTCTCTTGTAGGTGCCCCTGAAGTGCTTTTCGAAGGCGTTCTTCAGGTCGAACCAGCAAAAGATGGAGTTCTTCTCGAGGTCGCTGAGCCAGATCCAGGCTGGACCTACATGGTACAGCTGAAGCATGCGACAAGCGATGTTATGGGTTCCTCCGGCGAAGGTTACTGCATTGTAGTAATCCTCAATCCAGGTATCTGGCCTTTCGGTGCCATCATCATGTTTCAGGTTTCCGGGTAGCTTGAGGTTCATTCTTGGCTTTGGTTCCTCTCGAATCATCCTGCCAAAGCACTTTGGGCCGATGTAATCAGTTCTGTATTCATTGAGACGTTCCCGCGCATCACACGAGCCATTGCGGGGGGATTTTGAGCGCGAGCGAGATCTTCGGCCACCGCCTCCACCTCCACCCCCGCCCCCACCGCTAGGTGATGGGGAGGGAGATCTGCGAGGGGGCCGATGCGACCTCTTGCTTCCGCCTGCTGATTCTCCTCGCCCTTCTCGATGCTGACTCCAGCTTCGGTGGCTGCCTTCACCATGGTGCTGGCTGCCTTCGTCGTTCCGGCTTCTGCGCGGTTCTGGGTCGCGCTCCTCGTGTCGGCTCCGATGGGGTTCCGGTGTTCGCTCTCTGCTCTTGTTCCTCTGAGGGACCACGTTGTCGCGGATGTTGATTCCACCTGGCCCATGGGGTCTGGTGTTTCCGGCAGGACTACAGTGGCGAGAGGGTGGAGGACGCGGGTATCCATTGGGCGAAGGTGACGGATTTCGGTACTTATCCCTACCAGCGTACTTCGCATCCTTTCCCTTCCTTGGATCTGACGGAGGTGTCTTTGATGGCACAAGGATTGGATTTGGGTGTTCTCTGGTTCTCCTCCTGCGCTCCGAAGATCCGGTGCGCGATTCGTCATCGTGATGGCGTTTGTCGTGGGCGTCCTTCTGCGCGGTAGACACACAATGATCCGGGTTGGATTCCAACCTACACGAAGTATCTGCCTTGCTCTGCTGCTTCATTGCTGAGGCAACGAGCGTACGGACGTAGTCGATATCAATCTCCTCGTCCTTCTTTTTCAAGATCTCCGCAGCCTTTTTCATGTTATCCTTTGGAGTTGTGAATGGTTGTTTCTCGGTGGGAGTTACGAAGGTGATCTTGCGGGGAGCTACAGCTTTTCGCCTGATTCTATCAGCCTCCTGTTGAGCCTCGTTGATCTTGTGCTCCCAGTGCTTCCGGAGCTGCTTGACTTTTTCCAGTGATTCGTCAACCTGATGTTCTTGCTTGAGAAAATTATCCACGAAGTGCGCGGCCTCTTTCCTCTCGTCCAGCATTGCTGCTGTGGTGGTGGCGAATTTTTTGGTTGTTGCCAGCATCTCCTGCATCTTGGCTTCTAGAGATTCCGGATCTGCTGCGTCTTCAGGAGTTATAGGTTTGTTGAGGATCTTCGAGTGTGCGATTGCATCCATGCCTGCCTGCTCAACCAGTTCTTCTGGGGACAGGACTTCCTTATGCGGTCGTTCCCGCGATAGCGGAGATCCTGCATTGGATGGCTGTGGATCGGATTGATTATGCTCATCTTCTGATTCCCGCTGGTCCAGCGCCGCCAAGGTTGCGAGGACCTGCTTAGGCTGGGCGGATTCAACTTCAGGTTGATCACTGATACGTCTCCGACGTATCGATAATTTCTTATGTTCCATGCCACATTATTGATGATATCTATATGTTTTATGCATACTCTATGTCATATTTATGCGTTTTCCGGAACTAACCTATTGACGAGATGCCGAAGGGCCAGTTGCTGTTTTCTGCTGTTTTTGGTTCCAGAAATCCTAGTAAGGAAATATTCTCGGAATCGGACGAAATCAACGCCCAGCATCTTAGAATCCCCGGAAGCATCCAGAACACCCGAGAGAGGCCAGAGGGGGGCCACAGGCCCACCACACATGACCCTGGCGCGGCCAAGGGGGGGCCCGCGCCCCCCTAGTGTGTCGTCGCCTCGTTGACCCTCTAACGCTGCCTCTTCACCTATAAGAAGCCCCTCGACCTAAAACCTCGATACGGAAAAGCCACGGTACGAGAAACCTTCCAGAGCCGCCGCCATCGCGAAGCCAAGATCTGGGGGACAGGAGTCCCTGTTCCGGCACGCCGCCGGGACGGGGAAGTGCTCCCGGAAGGCTTCTCCATCGACACTGCTGCCATCTCCACCGCCATCTTCATCAACGCTGCTGTCTCCCATGAGGAGGGAGTAGTTCTCCATCGAGGCTCGGGGCTGTACCGGTAGCTATGTGGTTAATCTCTCTCCTATGTGCTTCAATACAATGATCTCATGAGCTGCCTTACATGATTGAGATTCATATGAGTTTTGTATCACTATTCGTCTATGTGCTACTCTAGTGATGTTATTAAAGTACTCTATTCCTCCTGCATGATGTAATGTGGACAGTGTGTGCATCATGTAGTACTTGGCGTAGTTTATGATTGTGATCTCTTGTAGATTATGAAGTTAACTATTACTATGATGGTATTGATGTGATCTATTTGGTTATGTTGATCTATCTTGCACTCTAAGGTTATTTAAATATGAACATTGAATATTGTGGAGCTTGTTAACTCCGGCATTGAGGGTTCGTGTAATCCTACGCAATTAGTGGTGTTCATCATCCAACAAGAGAGTGCAGAGTCTAGCATCTATTTATTTATTCTGTTATGTGATCAAAGTTGAGAGTGTCCACTAGTGAAAGTATGATCCCTAGGCCTTGTTCCTAAATACTGCTATCGCTGCTTGTTTATTGTTTTACTGCATCTGTACTGTCCGCAATATTACCACCATCGACCACACGCCAGTCCTGGACAGCAAAGCACTTTTCTGGTGCCATTGCTACTGCTCATATTTATTCATACCACCTGTATTTCACTATCTCTTCGCCGAACTAGTGCACCTATTAGGTGTGTTGGGGACACAAGAGACTTCTTGCTTTGTGGTTGCAGGGTTGCTTGAGAGGGATATCTTTGACCTCTTCCTCCCTGAGATCGATAAACCTTGGGTGATCCACTTAAGGGAAACTTGCTACTGTTCTACAAACCTCTGCTCTTGGAGGCCCAACACTGTTTACAAGAATAGAAGCTCCCGTAGACATCAAGCACTTTTCTGGCGCCGTTGCCGGGGAGGAAAGGTAAAAGGCACTCATACTCCGGTTCCAGGTAACAGTACTTTTCTGGCGCCATTGTGTGTGTGCTCGACGCTATTTCCTTTAGATCCTGCAATTGCATCTTTTTGTTTCTTGTTAAACACTAGTTTGGCATAATGGAAAACAATGAGCTTCTTATTTTATTTCCTAAGTTAAGACATGAATTGTGTGATGCAAAAATTAAAGAACCTATGGAGCCTCAATTGTATGTTAGTAGCAATGTTATTAGTATGAACGCAATCACTGCTAATACTATGGATAAGTCTAAGCTTGGGGAAGCTAGTTTATATAAAAATAATCTTTTTTGCTCTTCGGCTTTGGAAGAAATATTTTGCTCTGATAATGCTTTATCTCCCATATGCGATAACTCTAATGATGCTTCTGATATTTTAAAACCACCTACTGCAAGTACTTCTTTCAAGATACCCATGAAAATTATTGAACGTGTTATGGATAATCGCTATGAAGGGGATGAAGCTGTCCATCCTGGAGATCATTTGCTGTTTTTGCATGAATTATGCGGGTTATTCAAGTGTGCAGGTATCTCTATGGATGAAGTGAGGAAGAAGCTATTCTCTGTTTCGCTGTCTGGTAAAGCAGTGCATTGGTATAAATTGTTGGAGAATAGCCATTCTCTTGGTTGGGAGGAAATTGTATCTCTCTTTTATTCAAAATTTTATCCTCCTCATGAAGTGCATATCGATAGGAATTACATTTATAACTTTTATCCTCGTGATGGAGAGAGTATTTCTCAAGCGTGGGGGAGATTGAAGTCACTAATGCTCAAATGTCCCATTCATAAGCTCCCCCATAATGTTATTGTTAACAATTTTTATGCGAGGCTTTCAGGAGAACACAAGGACTATTTGGATGCCTGTTCGGAGGGATCTTTCACAAGGAAGGAGGTTGAAGCTAGGTGGGATCTTCTTGATCGGATTGAGGAGAACGCTGAAGGATGGGAGAACAACAAAGGTAAAGAGTCAAGTATAAATTATGATTATGAATACATTGAAGCTTTTATGGATACTGATAAATTTCGAAATATGAGTGCTACTTATGGTCTTGACTCTCAAGTTGCTGCAAATCTTTATAAAGCCTTTGCTTCTCATTTTGAATTGCCTAAGAAGAATTTTGATAAGTATCATGAACCTTTTAAAGAGGCTTGCATGAAGAATGAAATTGTTGTTAATGATTGCAATAAGCATGCTCAAACCCCTAAGAATGCTATTTCCTATAAGAATGTTAATTTTTGTGGAATGCATAGACCTTGTGGAATTAATCAAGTCGAAGATGAATATTGTATCCATCATATTAATGAGAAAACTAGAAAGTGGTTTAGGGCTCTAGATGATCTTGGTAAAAAAGTGTGTGCCCTCTATCCTTTTATTTGTGAACTTTGCCATGGAGTGGGTCATTTTAATTTTCAATGCTCTTCCAATGATAATTTGAACCCCATGAGTGCTACAAATTTGTATTGTGATGATGAAATTACTCTTAATCAGCATGATGAACTTACTTTATTTTTGTGGTGTGAAGAGCTGTCAAGAAAAATCTCTTTGTTACATATGAGTGATCTTGATATTGATGATGTCCTGCATGGGTGTTTTTCTTATTGCATTGATAATAGCCATACAAATACTTACATACAAAATATTTTAGAAGATGACACCTTGCCCAAATATGATAGGACCGCTGTGTGTTTTGAACTAATTAATGAAAAGGAGGAACCCTCCCAAGTTTCTTCTATTGTTTCTGAAAGTAAATCAGGTTATGCGGACAAGCCACCCTTCAAGCCTCTTCCTCCTAAAGAAGGGAACGAGGAGAAGGAAGAGAAGAAGAAGAAGAAGAAGGGAACGAAGAAGAAGAAGAAGAAGAAGGAGAATAAAAAGAAAGAGGTAACGACATATCCCCGCGTGAATGAGATAACGCTAGGTAACCGTAAGTATGTTGCTCCTAATGATTATTATGATAATGAATCTGAATACAATGATCTTCCTATGCCCTTTACATACATTAGTGATCATGATTTGAATGAGCACACTACTTTTGATATTGCAAATCTCTGGGAAACTAATTCTGAAAATGATGATGATAATAATTGCCATAGTATCAGTGTTATCCATGCTTCTTCCCATAATGATATAGAAAGCTCTAAGATTGGGGAAGAGGTGTTTGAAAATCCTTTTGCTACTGATCATTATGTGTTTGATACATCTCCTTCTAATAACAATGATGGTATGGTCACGGATAAACCGACTGTGAAAGATAACTATTCTATTTCTTATGATGACACTGTGCCTCCGACCTTTGATGATTATTATAAAGAATGCTATGATATAGGCTATAACTATCCTTATGAAACTTGTCATAGTGATGATTGGATTACCAAAAACAATTCCCTTAATATGCAACTTGTTTACCATGTTCAAATTCTTGATAATAATCTTGCTCCAATTACTGTTAATGAGAAGAACTCTTCTTATGCCAAAATTAATGATACTTCTATGCATATGAACCATGATAAGAATGTTTTAAGTGATGGGTATATTGTGGATTTCATCAATGATGCTACTGAAAGTTATAATGAGAGAGGGAAACATGGTTATATGCATCTTAATAATATTAAGTTTCCCCTCTTTATGTTGAGAATCTTGAAGTTACTCGTGTTTTATCCTCTTATGCTTGTCACTTTGTTCTTCATGAATTCATTTGTGTACAAGATTCCTTTGCATAGGAAGTGGGTTAGACTTAAATGTGTCTTGAGTTTGCCTCTTGATGCTCTCTTTTGCTTCAAATACTATTTCTTGCGAGTGCATCATTAAAACTGCTGAGCCCATCTTAATGGCTATAAAGAAAGAACTTCTTGGGAGATAACCCATGTGTTTATTTTACTACAGTAATTTGTTTTATACTAGTCATCAACCCGTGCGCCCGCACGGCCTAGTAATTTTTGTATAATTGGATAATGTAATTTTTTTTGAACATTTTTTATTTTAATATTAGTATTAATAATATGTCATAATTTGTTCTTGTATTCTACTAAACATTCAAAACATTACTTAATCCACTCTCTAATAAGATTTATATATATGCCCGCTGAGAATATAAAGCCCTTTCGTGTCATCAATGCCCATATTTGTTGACATAACCTTTATTAAATATTGTGTGTCTACCTAACTTGTTTGAAATAAGCATAGGATAGATCATTAATATAAAATATGAATTGTTCTTATATGATCAATGATAAAAGTGACCTAGAAGAATTACCAAATGCAAGCCTTACATAAAAGTTTGAATGGCGGGGGCCTGTTGTCGATGTCACCACCACCGCAGACCTGCATGTTGGTCTCAACATCCATACATCTTTGCCACCTTATCGGCTATCGCCCTTCTCCCACTTCCTCTTTGAGCCATTGCTGCTATCGCTCTTGAAGCGGTGCTGCTCTTACCGAAATTGTTGTACAAAGGAAATAGATGGATCTATGGAGAATAGCAAAACTGCAATCACTATCTTCCAAGATAAAAAAAATATTGCTCCAAGTTTTAATAACAAAATTAGAAATGAGATCTTTGGACATCCCATAACCTATATAGCATTGAACACAATGAAATAAAAATGCAGATATATTTCTCTCATCTTATATCAATGATTGATCAAGAGCACATCTCTGTTTGCCTTCACAAATAAATGTAGTACCTATAGATTAACACATGAGCACGTCCCAAAGCATTGAGAATTGACATGAGCTATTTAATAAGAATCTGATGCACTTTTATTTTTTGTCAATTCCTGAAGTATTCTAAGATGAGGGAGATGGAAATCTCAGCCGCAAGTCTTGTAACTAATTAATACAGATAGTGTGACAATACTGGAAAATATACACCTCTATCTAGATGTAGAAACAAAACATAGCAGGCTAGTATATCGATACTGAAAAACTTGGATGCTGCTTAGTGTTTTCAATGCATAGATTTGCTTGTTAATAATGAACTGGCGTCTGCCGGAAGGATAACAGGATGCCGACAGATTAGTTAATAGATATATAGTAGCCCATCCTCGAAATTTGTTATTAAAATATGTTATCTCGGTTCATCAAAGTTTAATTTCATTGACATTTAATCATAACAAATTGAATGGAGTACCAAGTTAGATGGACGAACCAAACCGACATGGCTCTTCTTTTTTAACTGCCAAGCTTCAAATATTATACATGAATACTTACTGATACTTCATTGGGAAGCGCCACCATATTGGAATGCCAAGTCAAGGGCTTTCATAATGCAAATGCCATGGCATGCACCACCAACGGTAGTTATGGAGACCAATCTGCGCATTTGAAGTTGTAACCTTAGACGACTCGTTATAAAAAAAATGAACAAACGCAATAAGAGTTACATAACGATATAACTGGATAAGGCATTAGCTAGTATTGTCCAAATGTATACATGGAAGATAAAAAAAATGAGCACCTACATTTGTACTTAGTGGATCTCTATAGGCTCAAGGATCAAATATCTTCTGTCTCAAGCACCAATTTTAACACTGCTGATTGATATTACAAAAAGTACATGCGCAGAAGCTGTCTATAATATTCTAGAATATTAAGTTATGTAATGTTATTTATTAGTCAATTAATAAGGAGCAATCTATACAATTCAAGAAGCAAAACTGATCGTCATTGGATCGGAGACTTCGACCTCTAAAGACCTTTGCGCCATATTTTTCAAGAAGTGCAATATGTATGCAAGCTCACTTTAACATACACCTGAGTCGGTTGAAGGAACTCGCTTGTCTCATGGCGCATCTATGTAGCATAAAAAAGTGAAGACATGAACCTGGAGGTTAACATAGCCTAGATTGTTGATAGAATACCAAAAGTTATTAAGTTCTTATTTTTTGCACATAAACCTGCAACTTCAGTACTCATATATTCAGCTATGGGTGATTGGAAAACAACTCTGAAACCTTGGGCCTTGGCCATCCCAAGAACTGAAACGTAAGCATTTGCACATGCATCATCACAATGTAAAAGTAAAATAATTGAAAAAACAGCTAAACGAACAACATGGATATTTTTTTTGATCTCGTTCTACAGCGAGATGAACTTCAGTACATATGTCGATGCACTTAGAGTTGAAGAAGGGCTGCTGACTCTTGCTGTTTCGCTGCCGGCCGGACGATTCCTCCTGGTGATGTCGTCTGTTGAAAATTGTATATTGATCATGTTGACCTATTGGTCAATAAAACATGTGCTAGATCAGCAATTCATCAGATCGATAAACTTCATCGATTTCAGTAGGCAGTGATCAGAAAATAGATAGAATCATCATAGCCCAGAAGTGACATAGCCTTCAGCTTGACTAAAGTTTTCACGGAGATACATGTCGAGGACAGCATGAACGGCATCTCAGGAAGCCATGCTGCCATCTCCGTTGTCCAAAAATTTAACCTTTGTTACCGCAGCAGGTTCCTCCGTGGTGGTGGCTGGTGACATCAATTATCCTCCTTGGAAAAACTGAAGAACGTAGGAGGCGGCAGTCATCTATGGAGAAGGCATCGGGACGGGAGAAAGATTACGTGAAAATAAAGGCATGAGATGTGGCCACACTGGCCGGCAACTGCGGCGGCCAAAACATGAGATGACGGCGGCAGCTCGGCAAGTGCGGAAGATCGGAAGGATGAGCTCTCGGGAAGACTGCCGCGACATGTCCAGCACTGACTAAGATCGGAAAAGCTCGGGAAGAAATTGATGGGATCCGAGAGGAGATTGACATGAGACGGTTAGATCCATCACAGTTGTTTATTTTGATGAATAGATTAATAGGATCGGAGAGGAAATTACCGTGAGAGGATCAGATATATGGATCCGAGAGGAGATTGACATGAGACGATTAGATCCATCACAGTTGCTTATTTTGATGAATAGAGATTAATAGGATCGGAGAGGAAATTACCGTGAGAGGATCAGATCTATCACAGATGTTTATTTTTAATCCAACGGTAACTATTAGTTTAGATGCGGGGATTAACGTGGTGACTCGTTGGGAGTCTCCAATTAGTAAATATAAGATTTGTGTCTTGGAAGTTGTTACTACTGTAGCAACCTCTCCTTATCTTATTTTATTGCATTGTTGTGCCAAGTAAAGTCTTTGATAGTAAGGTTCATACTAGATTTGGATTACTGCGCAGAAACAGATTTCTTGCTGTCACGAATCTAGGCCTAATTCTCTGTAGGTAACTCATAAAATTATGCCAATTTACGTGAGTGATCCTTAGATATGTACGCAACTTTCATTCAATTTGAGCATTTTCATTTGAGCAAGTCTGGTGCCTCAATAAAATTCGTCTTTACAGAATGTTCTGTTTTGACAGATTCTGCCTTTTATTTCGCATTGCTTCTTTTGCTATGTGGGATGGATTTCTTTGTTCCATTGACTTCCAGTAGCTTTGAGCAATGTACGGAGGTGTTAAGAATGATTGTGTCACCTCTGAACATGTGAGTTTTTGATTTTGCACTAACCCTCTAATGAGTTGTTTCGAGTTTGGTGTGAAGGAAGTTTTCAAGGATCAAGAGAGGAGGATGATATACTACGATCAAGAAGAGTGAAAAGTCTAAGCTTGGGGATGCCCCAGTGGTTCATCCCTGCATATTTCAAGAAGACTCAAGCATCTAAGCTTGGGGATGCCCAAGGCATCCCCTTCTTCATTGACAAATTATCAGGTTCCTTCTCTTGAAACTATATTTTTATTCGGTCACATCTTATGTACTTTACTTGGAGCGTTTTTGTTTTTGTTTTTGTTTGAATAAATGCTTGTGTGGGAGAGAGACACGCTCCGCTGGTTCATATGAACACATGTGTTCTTAGCCTTTAATTTTCATGGCGAAGGTTGAAACTGCTTCGTTAATTTGTTATATGGTTGGAATCGGGAAATGCTACATGTAGTAATTTGTAAAATGTCTTGGATAATGTGATACTTGGCAATTGTTGTGCTCATGTTTAAGCTCTTGCATCATATACTTTGCACCTATTAATGAAGAAATACATAGAGCTTGCTAAAATTTGGTTTGCATAACTGGTCTCTCTAAGGTCTAGATAATTTCTAGTAAGAGTTTGAACAACAAGGAAGACGGTGTAGAGTCTTATAATATTTACAATATGTCTTTTATGTGAGTTTTGCTGCACCGGTTCATCCTTGTGTTTGTTTCAAATAACCTTGCTAGCCTAAACCTTGTATCGAGAGGGAATACTTCTCATGCATCCAAAATCCTTGAGCCAACCACTATGCCATTTGTGTCCACCATACCTACCTACTGCATGGTATTTATCCGCCATTCCAAAGTAAATTGCTTGAGTGCTACCTTTAAATCTCTATCCTTTACCTTTGCAATATATAGTTCATGGGACAAATAGCCTAAAAACTATTGTGGTATTGAATATGTACTTATGCACTTTATCTCTTATTAAGTTGCTTGTTGTGCGATAACCATGTTCCTGGGGACGCCATCAACTACTCTTTGTTGAATATCATGTGAGTTGCTATGCATGTCCGTCTTGTCTGAAGTAAGGGAGATTTACCACTAGAATAGTTAGAGCATGCATAATGTTAGAGAAGAACATTGGGCCACTAACTAAAGCCATGATCCATGGTGGAAGTTTCAGTTTTGGACAAATATCCTCAATCTCATATGAGAAAATTAACTTTTGCTGAATGCTTATGCATAAAAGAGGAGTCCATTATCTGTTGTCTATGTTGTTCCGGTATGGATGTCTAAGTTGAGAATAATCAATAGCGAAAAATCTGATGTGAGCTTTCTCCTTAGACCTTTGTACAGGCGGCATAGAGGTACCCCTTTGTGACACTTGGTTAAAACATATGCATTGCGATGATAATCCAGGTAATCCGAGCTAATTAGGACAAGGTGCGGGCACTATTAGTATACTATGCATGAGGCTTGCAACTTGTAGGATATAATTTACATGATACATATGCTTTATTACTACCGTTGACAAAATTGTTTCTTGTTTTCAAAATCAAAGCTCTAGCACAAATATAGCAATCAATGCTTCCCTCTGCGAAGGGCCATTCTTTTACTTTTATGTTGAGTCAGTTCACCTATTTCTCTCCATCTCAAGAAGCAAACACTTGTGTGAACTATGCATTGATTCTTACATACTTGCATATTGCACTTGTTATATTGCTTTGCATTGACAACTATCCATGAGATATACATGTTACAAGTTGAAAGCAACCGCTGAAACTTAATCTTCCATTGTGTTGCTTCAATGCCTTTACTTTGAATTATTGCTTTATGAGTTAACTCTTATGCAAGACTTATTGATGCTTGTCTTGAAAATACTATTCATGAAAAGTCTTTGCTATATGATTCAGTTGTTTACTCATGTCATTACCATTGTTTTGATCGCTGCATTCATTACATATGCTTACAATAGTATGATCAAGATTATGATGGCATGTCACTCCAGAAATTATCTTTGTTATCGTTTACCTGCTCGGGACGAGCAGAAACTAAGCTTGGGGATGCTGATACGTCTCTGATGTATCGATAATTTCTTATGTTTCATGCCACATTATTGATGATATCTACATGTTTTATGCATACTCTATGTCATATTTATGCGTTTTCCGGAACTAACCTATTGACGAGATGCCGAAGGGCCAGCTTGTCTTGTTCTGCTGTTTTTGGTTTCAGAAATCCTAGTAAGGAAATATTCTCGGAATCGGACGAAATCAACGCCCAGCATCTTAGAATCCCCGGAAGCATCCAGAACACCCGAGAGAGGCCAGAGGGGGGCCACAGGCCCACCACACATGACCCTGGCGCGGCCAAGGGGGGGCCCGCGCCCCCCTAGTGTGTCGTTGCCTCGTTGACCCTCTGACGCCGCCTCTTCGCCTATAAGAAGCCCCTCGACCTAAAACCTCGATACGGAAAAGCCACGGTACGAGAAACCTTCCAGAGCCTCCGCCATCGCGAAGCCAAGATCTGGGGGACATGAGTCTCTGTTCCGGCACGCCGCCGAGACGGGGAAGTGCCCACGGAAGGCTTCTCCATCGACACCGCTGCCATCTCCACCGCCATCTTCATCAACGCTGCTGTCTCCCATGAGGAGGGAGTAGTTCTCCATCGAGGCTCGGGGCTGTACCGGTAGCTATGTGGTTAATCTCTCTCCTATGTACTTCAATACAATGATCTCATGAGCTGCCTTACATGATTGAGATTCATATGAGTTTTGTATCACTATTCGTCTATGTGCTACTCTAGTGATGTTATTAAAGTACTCTATTCCTCCTGCATGATGTAATGTGGACAGTGTGTGCATCATGTAGTACTTGGCGTAGTTTATGATTGTGATCTCTTGTAGATTATGAAGTTAACTATTACTATAATGGTATTGATGTGATCTATTTGGTTATGTTGATCTATCTTGCACTCTAAGGTTATTTAAATATGAACATTGAATATTGTGGAGCTTGTTAACTCCGGGATTGAGGGTTCGTGTAATCCTACGCAATTAGCGGTGTTCATCATCCAACAAGAGAGTGTAGAGTCTAGCATCTATTTATTTATTCTGTTATGTGATCAAAGTTGAGAGTGTCCACTAGTGAAAGTATGATCCCTAGGCCTTGCTCCTAAATACTGCTATCGCTGCTTGTTTATTGTTTTACTGCATTTGTACTGTCCGCAATATTACCACCATCGACCACACGCCAGTCCTGGACAGCAAAGCACTTTTCTGGTGCCATTGCTACTGCTCATATTTATTCATACCACCTGTATTTCACTATCTCTTCGCCGAACTAGTGCACCTATTAGGTTTGTTGGGGACACAAGAGACTTCTTGCTTTGTGGTTGCAGGGTTGCTTGAGAGGGATATCTTTGACCTCTTCCTCCCTGAGATCGATAAACCTTGGGTGATCCACTTAAGGGAAACTTGCTACTGTTCTACAAACCTCTGCTCTTGGAGGCCCAACACTGTCTACAAGAATAGAAGCTCCCGTAGATATCAATCACCGCCTCCAAGTTCCTTCAGCTTGCGAAAGAACTCTTCAGTATCCATGGAGGAGGTATCGTCGGAAATTGGGCTTAGGTTGCCCAGGATCGATTCTTCACCCGGAGCGTCGCTTTCTCCGACAGCCTCCTGCTGATCCGGAGCATCGCTGTTTTCCGGTGCCTCAACCTGCATGGGACCAGCTCCGACTTCTAGAGGGGCGGCTCCTGCGGTGTGGGCTAAGAAGTGCACGAAGTGACACCTTTGCTTCTCTAACACCTGGGAGACCCAGGCGGATCTGCATTGGTCTTCCACCTTTATTTCCTGCTCAGGGGCGGATTGGGTGGGGTTTGATTTTTCCAGATCTATGGCGGAATCTTCCTTAGGAAGTTCCTGCGTCTTAGATCGGATCTTTGCGACTGCGTCCTGCTCAGCGGCGGTCGCGTCAGCGTTACTTACCAGTGCGTTCCCATCGTAATCGACGGTCTCGCCGGTAAAGATGTGAATGCCGCCAATTGGGACGATGGTGAGCTTGACGGGGTTGGTCCTAACCGGAATCCAGAATTCGTCCTGAGGAACGATCGGAAAGTTCCCATCGATGGATTCGTCGTAGCTTCCCATGGCGGAACCCTCCCGGTTCCGGCCTCCAGACGCCGTTGGCCCCACGGTGGGCGCCAACTGTCGTTGCCTATTCGACGGTACTCCAGAGGAGGGATCCTCATGGAGGGGAGAAGAAGTAGGGGCCATAGGGCGGAGAGTCCTCGGGACGGTGTTACGCGATTTACCCAGCTTCGGAACACCTGCTCGAAGACAGGGCCTACTGCTGCTTGTCTGGAATTATCTGGGCGCTTTCGCGTTGTTACAATGAGTTGTGGTTGTGCCTCTAGGGCTCCCCGGATCCGGCTTATAAACACGCACGGATCTAGGCCAGGTTTACATGGAGAGTCATAGCCGGAATACAAGTTGCCTAACTACGGTACAAAATCTTGCCATGTACGTCAAGGATCCGCCTTCTATCAAGGCCGTGCTGGATCCGGATACTTCATGGGCCTTCACGGATCCGGCCTCCTTCCTAGGTCGGTTGGGATCCAGCTCCTTGTTCCTGGGCTGACTTCATCCTTCAGGATCTATAGCATCTGGGCCGCCCGATGGGCCACATGCCACATCACCATCTATGGGCCACCCGGCCTTGCCGGATCTAGGCCATGCCGTTGATATACCCATAAAGTATACCCACAACAGTAGCCCCCGAAGTTCTCTGAGATTCATCATTCTTCCGACTTCAATCAACTCGGTTCCGAAGAGAATCTTGAAGAACTTCTAAACTTTACTCGTTTCCAATGTCATCTTCTCGGAAATCATCTTTTCTTCAATAACGGCAATGTAGTAGATGTTCCACTTATCCCGCGCACAACTTCCTCTTTTCCCGCGCTAAATTTTCGGAGATGCGAATCTTCTAGCCGGAAATTTCGGGAGCGCGCATTCAAGTTACCTCCACGTCGTTTCACCGCTTTTAACCTAAGACACGTGTCACGCATCCAACGGCGCAACCGTTCAGTTTCCACTGTCGGATCCGGCCTCCTTCGTAGGTCGGTTGGGATTCGGCTCCTTGTTCCTGGGCTGACTTCATCCTTCAGGATCTACATCAACTGGGCCACCCGATGGGCCACATGCCACATCACCATCTATGGGCCACCCGGGCTTGCCGGATCTAGGACATGCCGTTGATACACCCATAAAGTATACCCACAACAAGCATATTTCGAGTTATGATATAACTCGTCATATACTCCCATCGGGAGGGAAAGATAAAAAATATATGTCATCACATGACTCGAACAAATGTGCTATTCCAGCAGCCGAAAAAGGCACTCGACAATATATTCTCAGAGCGCCTCAGTCGCGATTTAATCTCTGAATGCTGCAATACTTTGCGAAGGTAAGACCCCAGGATCCGTCCTGCGCGGCGTGGCATCGCACCCGAAGGCGCTCTGCTACTTTTTTCCGTATCAACAGATGCGAAGAAGAATCCTAACGGACGCGTTAGGTACCCGATAAAACGCGACTGGAGTTCAACATATGGTAATACCTTAAGCGGCACATGTCGAAACTACGCCAGTATACCGAGATCATGTCCAGGGACTTGATCTTGAAGTAGGTATTTGCGGGATTGCCACGAGAGCAATTAACTAGTACCTGATCCGTTAGATGAACCAGCCCCAATTACCGTTATCCCTGTACAACATATGTTTGATTTATGAAAGTCATTTGATAAACTCGAAGAAATCAGGTGTTAATTGTAATGATGGAGATTTTCCCTGCTTCTTCGATTCAAGCAAAATCTCGGGGCTACTGACATTGGCATCCCCAATGGGCCTGCCGAAGATGGTACCTGGGGTTTACTGAAGGCCCATGACCCAAAGTTTATGAAGACCAGAAGCCCAATTAAGAGATAGTTTGGAAAGATAGAGTTGTATTAGGAATACTCGACTTGTAACTATTACGGGGCGAACTCAAAGAGTCTCCCGAGTTTTGTAACTTGTACATCACGAAACCCTCGGCTCCACCTCCTATATAAAGGGGAGTCGAGGGATAAAGAGAGGATCAATCTTATTGTCAACACAACCCTAGTTTTCTAGCAGTCGAGTACTTTTCCGGCTGAACCCTCGAGATCTACTTGCCCTCTACTTCCTACGAAAACCCTAGTCTACAATCTGTAGGCATTGACAAGTCGATACCTTGTCACCAGGACCTACGCAATCCACTCCCTCCTCGCCGCGGGCACGGCTCCGTTCTTCGCCGCCGACCTCCCCGGTGACGGCCGCTCCCACGGCCCCTGCCCGTGGCCGTGCTCCGCCCCCGCCCGCCAGGCTCCAGCTCGCGCACCACAGCTCCGCCGCACCTCTTCTTTGTTGGCAGCAGCTGCAACTATGCGGCCTCCTCGGCGCGGCCTGGCCCCTACAGCGGGCGCAGCTTCCTCGCGCGGTGCAGGCGGTGGAGCTCCTCGCGCGGAACGGGCGGCGGAGATCCTCAGCGCTCCGGCGGTGCTCATCACCGTTTCGGCCGCGGCGACCTCCGGCAGGAACGAAAAAAAGGGGTCATTTTTAGCGGGGAGCCTCCACGCGAGCTCGACGGCGGCGGTTGGCCGGCGAGCCCTAATCTGGTGGGGGAGCGAAGCCAACATCCATGGCAGAAAAAGAAAGAGAAGGACAGAGGAGAGAGAAGGCTGTGGGAGTCTGGGTGGATTAACTAGTGTGGCTTCCATGTGGGGTTTGGGAGGACACGCGCGGATGACCAGAGACGCCCGCACGTGTCCGGCTCACCCCAAATTGCTCCCAAATTTGGGTCGTGCCGGACATCATAGCTGTCCATTTTTAATTTAGGTCCGCGCGTTGGGAGCAGGTTTTACCCAAACGGACGAAAGTGGTCTCCGTTTTTTGGGTTTGGGTCTCCGCGTTGGAGATGCCCTAACAACACCTCTCATGGTGCGGACCGACCGTCATGCACAACGGGCCAGAACGAGGGCCTAGGGACGGGCCGCGCGCCTCGGAGCCGCGCCCTGAGGGACCACACTCGCGGCCGGCGACGGCACAACCACCACAAAGCGGATCCTCGTTGGCGCTTGGGGATGGGAATGGGAAAAGGCTTGACAGAGAAGATGGCCTGCAAAGTGGATGCCTCCAAAACTAAGAATATGTCACTCTGAGAGGCCATGGGAACTCAGCGTTTGGTCTGCACTGTAGAAGAACATCCTGGAATAGGGGATGGAATCCACCGAGACCGTTGGGATTGGCTTATGGATCAGTCACATTAAACTAGACGAACACACGAGAACATAAATATTATCGCCAAGAGTGTGTGTTGCTCCCTCCCGAGCGGCTCTGGAGGCGCCACCTCCAGCCTCCACCCTCTCCCCCTCTGACCACGGGCACCGCTCTTGCCGGTGGTGGTAGAGGCCTCCTTCCCGTCAAGCGACGGTGGGGATGGAGAGGTGCTGCTCGACGGATTCTCCCGGGAGTTGGGGAGTCGCTGGTGGGGGCACAGAGTGGCGCATTTGTCGCTGTCGAGGCCTGAGGATCTGCGTCAGGGGTTGATGAGGAGGAAGCATTACATTGGTGGCGCGGCTTTGGCGGGAACGGCGGTGATCTTCACCGTCGGGAGGAGATCTAGGCTTTGAGGCCCAATCTTGACCAGATGGGTTCAGCCTGGGCCAGTCTATTCTCGTGGGGGCCTGCTAGTATCACAAATAAAGGTGGCGATTCTAGGGTTTCTCTTGTGCGAAGATGAAGAATTGCCTGAGGCTTGTCATTCTTGATCTGGCCGGAGTGTTGAGTTTCGGAAGGCTCCGCCGGCAAATGTAACAGTGCACATATTGCCTGGAGTTTGCTGGATTGGGTGGTATTCGGTCGTGTACTGCACAAATGCTTTTATTCTGACTGTTTGGTTCTGGAGGGAGCGACGTGAAGTTCTGTTCTGTGTTGCCTAGATGATATTCTGGTCCATGGTGAAATCAGAGGCGGAGAATATCATGCAGGACTGATTGGAGAACTAGCAATGGAGATTCGTGTCTGTGTGTTATTGAGGAACTTTCTTGGTGTTCTGGGTTTTCACAGCAACAATATGTAAGTGGGGTGACAATATGGTGAAATCCATAGTCTTATCTTTCAGGGTAAAAATCTAAGGTCCGTTCTTAATTAGTTGTGCATGTCAATGGTCCTCTTGAAGGCATTGTTTTGACAATGGGAACTATCTTTAGGGTGAAAACTTATGATCTTTTGATCGGGCGACAATGGCGCTTGTGCACTGTTTCCTTCTTGGAGGCGTCGCTTTTGGAGAGCCTAAAGTTCAGGTGATGTTTTGGTGGTGGATGTATTGTTGCTGCTAAGGCTGAAATACCGTAGCGGGGCGTTTTATTTCTTAGTTTTTCTTTTCTTTTGGTTGTGTGTATCCATAGTATCATTAGGGTATTGCGTTGTTGCAGAGGCTGGATGTAATTGGTATATATGGATGTCAATATATTCCCTTTATATGCGTGTTGCATCCTCTAACTTCTCTTTATTGATTTTCCATTTTTATCAACTCACAACTTCTTATTACCGAACCTCAATGTACATGAACTTCTATTACAAGCCGTTCTACGAAAATATTTTTCTACTCCCTCCAATTCATACTAATTGACTTCAATATGGATGTATCTAGAATTAAAATGTGTCTAGATACATCCATATTAGAGTCAATTAATATGAACCGGAGGGAGTACTTTTATATTCCAAATTGAACTAGACTCACCTAGTTAGCTCTCGTATAAAATTGGTATTGCCACACCTCATTGGTGCATGTTCAAGCCTTGGAGCATCTCCAGCCGCGTCCCCCAAAACGTCCCCCAAACGGTGCTGGATCGAGCGTTTGGGGATGTGTTTCCTTCGTGCCGCGTTTCGGGGACGTCGCTCGCCAGCCGCGTCCCCCAAACACCGTCCCCAAACAGAAATTCAAATAGTTTGCATTCAAAAGAGATCATTCCAACCAAAGTCGTCGTGATCAACGTATTGGGCGCGTGATCATTTTATAGACCGAGGTAAATTAGAAGAAGGGGTTGGGCGACACCGACGGTGCATCCTGGGTCGACTTAGGCCCGTCGATCACGCCTGGTGTGCATGCTCCATCGCTGACACTGAGGCAGAGGCCAACGCAGGTGTACTATCAGATGCTGTCGCAAACGTGTCTGCCGGCTCTTGCTCTGGGATTGGGGTTGATGCTGCTGCTGCTGCCTCGGCCGCTGCCATCTTGGGTTCAATGTCGTCGAGGATCTATCCTTTAAGGAAGTTGTGTGTTGCCCGAGTCCGGGGAGACATTCCTTCTGTTGATGCTCTCAGCAGGGACATGTCGTCCTTGCGTTTCTTAAGGTCCATCCTCTCCTCTTGCCTCTTGAGAAGCGCCGCCCATATTTCGTCGGTCTTTTTGTCGTGGGAGAGCAGGGTCGAGAAGACCTCGGCAAGGCACTGCGTGATCAACGCCTACGTCTTCTCGGTCGACGTAGCGCCGGCCAAGGCGGCCTTGGCAGCCTTGTTGCCGAGAGGGCGCCCTGCTGATGTTGCCAGCAGTGCACCCAGATCAATGGCGTCTTTCCCCTTCGAGAACGACTGACGCGTCAACCGCCATTTCTCATTCATTTTGAGCTTTCTATAGCAATACATCAGCGCGAAAGACTTATGTCCTTCTGAGTTTTTCCGGTACATATCCATGGCCTTGTCGAACTAACAACAGGAAACACAATCACAGATCGTCGAACAAAATGTAGGCGCTACAGATTAGCTAAGAAAGAGTCGTACCATGCTGCTGACGTCGATGCCGCTATCGCCCGTGGTCTCAACCTCGTGATGGTCTCGTGATGGAACCCATGGAACATGTTTACCGACACCTGGATGATGGCCCATCGCGTCGACATTGCCTTTGGGCTCCTCTTCATTGTCACTTTGTTGTAGTCACTGTTGATTAGCTTGCGCTCATCGAACTCGGCCTTGATCCTCACCCAATACTTCCTGTACTTTTGGTTGGTGTCGGTGATGGAGTCATGGCTCACCTTCGACCACAACTCGCAGAGACATTGATCCTCCAGAACCGTCCACATGGGTCCTCGTGTGCCCTATGCCTTCTTGTTCTTCTTCCTCACGTCGGCCGCGTCAACCTCCATCGAGATCATCGCCATCCTCCGTGGCACCCGCATCCTCGCTGTCCTCTTCGTCGCCGCCTGATGTCTACTCACGCTTCTATTCCTGTAGACAGTGTTGGGCTTCAAAGAACAGAGGTTTGTAGAACAGCAGCAAGTTTCCCTTAAGTGAATCACCCAAGGTTTATCGAACTCAGGGAGGAAGAGGTCAAAGATATCCCTCTCAAGCAACCCTGCAATTACGATACAAGAAGTCTCTTGTGTCCCCAACACACCCAATACACTTGTCAGATGTATAGGTGCACTAGTTCGGCGAAGAGATAGTGAAATACAAGTAGTATGGATGTATATGAGTGGTAATAGCAATCTGAAATAAATATGGCAGCGAGTAAACATGCAAATGTAACAAAGAATAAACGGAGATTCGATGTGTGGAAACAAGGCCTAGGGATCATACTTTCACTAGTGGACACTCTGAACATTGATCACATAATAAATCCACTCTACACTCTCTTGTTGGATGACAAACACCATTAATTGTGTAGGGCTACAAGAGCACCTCAATGCCGGAGTTAACAAGCTTCACAACATTCGATGTTCATATTTAAGTAACCTTAGAGTGCATGATACACCAACGCAATTATACCGAGTACTAACATAGCATGCACACCGTCACCGACAGACTATGAAAGGAGGAATAGATCACATCAATACTATCATAGTAATAGTTAACTTCATAATCTACAAGAGATCACAATCATAGCTTATACCAAGTACTACATGATGCACACACTGTCAACATTACATCATGGAGGAGGGATAGACTACTTTAATAACATCACTAGAGTAGCACATAGATGATATTCAACTAGATCACAAAGAGAGAGATGAACGACATAGCTACGGTAGAGCCCTCAGCCCCGAGGGAGAACTACTCCCTCCTCATCATAGGAGACAGAAGCGGCGATGAAGATGGCGGTGGTGTCGATGGAGATGACTCCGGGGGCAATTCCCCATCCCGGCGGCGTGCCGGAACAGAGACTTCTGTCCCCCGAATCTTGGCTTCGCGATGGCGACAGCTCTGGATGGTTTCTCGCACCGTGGCTTATTCGTCTCGAAGATTTAGGTCAGGGAGGCTTTTATATGCGAAGAGTCGGAGTCGGAAGGGCCACGGTGGAGCCACACACCAGGGGGGCGCCCCCCTGGCCGCGCTGCCACCATGTGTGGGGCCCACCTGGCTCTCCTCTGGCCCCTCTTCGGTGCTCTGGAAGCTTCCTTGAAATATAAGATACTGGGCGTTGATTTCTTCCAATTCCGAGAATATTTCTTTACTAGGATTTCTGAAACCAAAAATAGCAGAAAACAGGAACTGGCACTTCGGCATCTCGTTAATAGGTTAGTTCCGGAAAATGCATCAAAACGATATAAAGTGTGAACAAAACATGTAGGTATTGTCATAAAACAAGCATGGAACATAAGAAATTATCGATACGTTGGAGACGTATCAGCATCCCCAAGCTTAGTTCCTACTCGTCCTCGAGTAGGTAAACGATAACAAAGATAATTTCTGAAGTGACATGCTACCAACATAATCTTGATCCAATAATGATGTAAAGCATGTGAACTGAGATCAAATCACTCAAAGCAAATGTCTATATTGATATAAGAGATGATAATGCAAGAGTTAAACAAGCTAGAAGTTTTCATGAACTATTGCTTCAAAGACATGAAACCGTACAAAGTTCATTAAAGATGTGTTAAGTATCCAGCATAGAAGTTCTATCCTTCATTCCAAGCATCAAGTAAATTTTCACAACATAAGAAGGATTTAGTCAAGTAAACATAAACATGAACGTCATGAATCAACTGTTTCGAAGTCTACTCAACCGGTGAGCGCAAGCATTTGGTATTAGCACCAGGATGTTATGGCATAAAGAACATTAATGGGGGCTTGGAAGGCCAAATGTGAGAAAGTCTTACAAAGCTATAAGTGATTATTAGACAAGAGGAAGTCTTATAATCGAAGCTATGCAAGGAGTAGTGATTGCCATGCAATGGATGCACATAGAGCTATATGTGTATGAAAGCTCTCCAATGGAACTAGTGGGGGTGCATCCAACTTGGTTGCTCACGAAGACCTAGAGCACTTTTGAGGAGGCTCATCATTGGAATATACAACCCAAGTTCTATAGTGTAAATTCCCCACATAGTTATACTAGTAAAACATGAAAACTCTCTCATATGGAATATAGGTGCTAAACATGAGCACAAATGATGACTATGAATATGCAGGTGCTAAAACATGAGCACAAGTGTGGATAAAAGATAGTAATGATGCCCCCTTTTTCTTTATTCCTTTTTTTTCTTTTTTCTTTTTCTTTTCTATTTTTTCTTTCTTTTCTTTTTCTCTTTTTGATGGCCTCCATGGCTCTTTTCACTTTTAGGGGCAACATCCTAATATGACAACACACTTTTTGGTACAAATAACTCATAATGAATAAAACATGATGTATAAAACTGTATGCCTCTTCCAGTGTAGCAGGATGTGCAATGATCTAGCGTAACATGGGTAAACCACACATCAGCTGTATATAATCATGCAAAGCAATATATAAATAATAAATGACATCATGTAATGTAAAATGGAAGTTGCATGGCAATATATCTCGGAACAGCTATGGAAATGCTGTGGTAGGTAGGTATGGTGGCTGTTTTTAGGAGATGTATGGGTTTATGTGTAGGAGAACAAGAGAAAGTCCTCCCACGGGTTTGGATGTACCGGCGAAGTATGCACAATTCTCAATGTGAGCAAAAGGCAATGCACAGTACCGAAGAGGCTAGCAAATTTGGATGGTGGAAGTGCCAAAAACCATAGCTTAACATTAGTCAAAAAGAACTCACAAGCTTATTGCAAACAACTAGCAGGTTCATCATTAAGAGCATGAATAAAATTTACTCCAAGGAGGGCCGTTCACGGTGGCACAAGTACCCCGCTAGCTCCCTCGACCTTCAGCACAACTTAGTTATTACGATGAACCCTCAGACATGGAAAGCTATCAAGTCCAACTACACCTTCAACTATTTAAATAGAGTTTGTAGTACGGCACAAGCTTAAAGACAACAATCCACTACTAATTTTAACTTATTTATCCAGCAAGCCCTACCATCTAAATACCTCAAACGTTTGCAAAGAATCAAGTTATCAAAGCTCAATGATCTACAATATTATGCAAGTATTTCATTATACCACTACCACATGCAACATTTTCTGTTTCCAACCTTCGCCATGAACATTAAAAGTGAAGCTAAGAACACTAGTGTTCATATGAACGAGCGGAGCGTGTCTCTCTCCCACACAAGCATGAATTTATTCAGAGAATGAAAATAACAAAAACGAAAATAAAAACACACAGACGCTCCAAGTAAAGTACATAAGATGTGATGGAATAAAAATATAGTTTCACTAGAGGTGACCTGATAAGTTATCGATGAAGAAGGGGATGCCTTGGGCATCCCCAAGCTTAGACGCTTGAGTCTTCTTGAAATATGCAGGGATGAACCACGGGGGCATCCCCAAGCTTAGACTTTTCACTCTTCTTGATCATATTGTATCATCCTCCTCTCTTGACCCTTGAAAACTTCCTCCACACCAAACTCAAAACAAACTCATTAGAGGGTTAGTGCATAATCAAAAATTCACATGTTCAGAGGTGACACAATCATTCTTAACACTTCTGGACATTGCCCAAGGTTACTGGAAGTTAATGGAACAAAGAAATCCATTCAACAGAACAAAAGAGGCAATGCGAAATAAAAGGCAGAATCTGTCAAAACAGAACAGTCCGTAAAGACGAATTTTTCTGGGGCACTAAACTTGCTCAGATGAGAAAACTCAAAACTAATGAAAGTTGCGTACATATATGAGGATCACTCACGTAAACTGGCAGATTTTTCTGAGTTACCTACAGAGAACCCTGCCCAAATTCGTGACAGCAAGAAATCTGTTTCTGCGCAGAAATCCAAATCTACTACCAACCTTCTATTAGAGACTTCACTAGGCACAACAATGCAATAAAATAAAGATAAGGAGAGGTTGCTACAGTAGTAACAACTTCGAAGACTCGAATGTAAAACAAAAGTGCTGTAGTAAAATAAACACATGGGTTATCTCCCAAGAAGTGCTTTCTTTATAACCATTAAGATGGGCTCAGTAATTTTAATGATGCACTCGCAAGAAATAAGAGTTGAAGCAAAAGAGAGCATCAAAAAGCAAATTCAAAACAAATTTAAGCCTAACCCACTTCCTATGAAAAGGAATCTTGTACACAAATGAATTCATGAAGAACAAAGTGACAAGCATATGAAGATAAAACACGAGTAACTTCAAGATTCTCAACATAAAGAGGGGAAACTTAATATTATTAAGATGCATATAACCATGTTTACCTCTCTCATAATAACTTTCAGTAGCATCATTGATGAAATCCACAATATACCCATCACTTAAAACATTCTTATCATGGTTCATATGCATAAAAGTATCATTAATTTTGGCATTAGAAGAGTTCTTCTCATTAATAGTAATTGGAGCAAGATTATTATCAAGAATTTGAACATGGTAAACAAGTTGCATACTAAGGGAATTGTTTTTGGCAATCCAATCATAACTATGACAAGTTTCATAAGGATAGTTATAACCTATATCATAGCATTCTTTATAATAATCATCAAAGATTGGAGGCATAGTGTCATCATAAGAAATAGAATAGTTATCTTTCACAGTATGTTCATCTGTGACCATACCATCATTGTTAATAGAAGGAAATGTATCAAACATATAATGATCAGTAGCAAAAGGATTTTCAAACACCTCATCCCCAAGCTTAGAGCTTTCTATATCATTATGGGAGGAAGCATGGATAGTACTGATACTATGGCAATTATTAACATCATCATTTTCAGAATTAGTTTCCCAGAGATTTTCAATATCAAAAGTAGTGTGCACTTTCAAATCATGATCACTAATGTAGGAAAAGGGCATAGGAAGATCATTGTACTCAGATTCATTATCATAATAATCATTAGGAGCAACATACTTACGGTTACCTATCGTTATCTCATACACGCGGGGATATGTCGTTACCTCTTTCTCTTGATTCCCCTTCTTCTTCTTCTTCGTTCCCTTCTTCTTCTTCTTCTCTTCCTTCTCCTCTTTCCCTTCTTTAGGAGGAAGAGGCTCGAAGGGAGGCTTCTCCACATAACCTGATTTATTTCCAGAAACAATAAAAGAAACTTGGGAGGATTCCTCCTTTTCATTAATAAGTTCAAAACACACAGCGGTCCTATCATATTTTGGCAAAGTGTCATCTTCTAAAATATTTTGTATGTAAGTATTTGTATGGCAATTATCAATGCAATAAGAAAAACACCCATGCAGGACATCATCAATATCAAGATCACTCATATGTAACAAAGAAATTTTTCTTGATAACTCTTCACACCACAAAAATAAAGTAAGTTCATCATGTTGATTAGGAGTAATTTCGTCATCACAATACAAATTTGCAGCACTCATGGGGTTCGAATTATCATTGGAGGAGCATTGAAAATTAAAATGATCCACTCTATGACAAAGTTCACAAACAAAAGGATAGATGGCACAAACTTTTTTACCAAGATCATCTAGAGCCCTAGAACACTTTCTAGTTTTTTTATTCATATGATGGATACAATATTCATCTTTGATTTGATTAATTCCACAGGGTCTATGCATTCCACAAAAATTAACATGCTTGTAAGAAATAGCATTCTTAGGAGTTTGAGCATGTTCATTGCAATCATTAACAACAATTTCATTTTCCATGCAAGTGTCTTTGAAAGGTTCATGATATTTATCAAAATTCTTCCTAGGCAATTCAAAATGAGAGGCAAAAGCTTTATAATGATTTGCAGCAACTTGAGAATCAAGACCATAAGTAGCACTCGTATTTCGAAATTTATCAGTATCCATAAAAGTTTCAATGCATTCATAATCATAATTTATACCTGATTCTTTACCTTTGTCGTTCTCCCAATCTTCAGTATTCTCCTGAATCCGATCAAGAAGGTCCCATCTAGCTTCAACCTCCTTGCTTGTGAAAGATCCCTCCAAACAGGCATCTAGATAGTCCTTGTGTTGTCCTGAAAGCCTTGCATAAAAATTATTGATAATAACATTACGGGGGAGCTCATGAATGGGACATTTGAGCATTATTGATTTCAATCTCCCCCATGCTTGAGAAATACTCTCTCCATCACGAGGATAAAAGTTACAAATGTAATTCCTATCAATATGCACTTCATGAGGAGGATAAAATTTAGAATAAAAGAGAGATACAATTTCCTCCCAACCAAGAGAATGACTATTCTTCAGCAATTTATACCAATGCGCCGCTTTACTGCATAATGAAATAGAGAATAGTTTCTTCCTCACTTCATCCATAGAGATACCTGCACACTTGAATAACCCGCATAATTCATGCAAAAACAGTAAATGATCTCTAGGATGGACAGTTCCATCCCTTTCATAACGGTTATCCATAACACATTCAATAATTTTCATGGGTATCTTGAAAGCAGTACTTGCAGTAGGTGGATTTAAAATATCACAAGCATCATTAGAGTTATCATATATGGGAGATAAAGTATTATCAGAGCAAATTTTCTCCCCTAAAGATGGGAAGCTAAAAAGATCATAAAAACTAGCTTCCCTAAGCTTAAACTTCTCCATAGCATTAGCAGTAATTGCGTTCATACTAATAACATTGCTACTAGCATGCAAATAAGGTTCCATAGGTTTTTTAATTTTCGCATCAAATAATTCATGTCTTAACTCGGGAAAAAGATTAAAAATCTCACTAAAAAATTTGTGGTTTTCCATTATGCCTAACTAGTGATAAACAAGAAACTAAAAGATGCAATTGCAGGATCTAAAGGAAATAGCTTCGAGCACTCACACACCGGCAACAGTGCTAGGAAATAGCTTAGTAGTCGGAGGATGTGAATACATTTTACCTTACCTCCCCGGCAACGGCGCCAGAAAATAGCTTGATGCCTACTCACGCTTCTATTCCTGTAGACAGTGTTGGGCCTCCAAGAGCAGAGGTTTGTAGAACAGCAGCAAGTTTCCCTTAAGTGAATCACCCAAGGTTTATCGAACTCAGGGAGGAAGAGGTCAAAGATATCCCTCTCAAGCAACCCTGCAATTACGATACAAGAAGTCTCTTGTGTCCCCAACACACCCAATACACTTGTCAGATGTATAGGTGCACTAGTTCGGCGAAGAGATAGTGAAATACAAGTAGTATGGATGTATATGAGTGGTAATAGCAATCTGAAATAATTATGGCAGCGAGTAAACATGCAACAGAACAGTAAATAAACGGAGATTCGATGTGTGGAAACAAGGCCTAGGGTTCATACTTTCACTAGTGGACACTCTCAACATTGATCACATAATAAAACCACTCTACACTCTCTTGTTGGATGACAAACACCATTAATTATGTAGGGCTACAAGAGCACCTCAATGCCGGAGTTAACAACCTCCACAACATTCGATGTTCATATCTAAGTAACCTTAGAGTGCATGATAGACCAACGCAATTATACCGAGTACTAACATAGCATGCACACCGTCACCGACAGACTATGAAAGGAGGAATAGATCACATCAATACTATCATAGTAATAGTTAACTTCATAATCTACAAGAGATCACAATCATAGCTTATACCAAGTACTACATGATGCACACACTGTCAACATTACATCATGGAGGAGGGATAGACTACTTTAATAACATCACTAGAGTAGCACATAGATGATATTCAACTAGATCACTTACTAGGATTTCTGAAACCAAAAACAGCAGAAAACAAGAACTGGCACTTCGGCATCTCGTTAATAGGTTAGTTCCGAAAAATGCATCAAAACGATATAAAGTGTGAACAAAACATGTAAGTATTGTCATAAAACAAGCATGGAACATAAGAAATTATCGATACGTTGGAGACGTATCACTGCCCTCTTCATCCTTGTCATCGTCCTCCACCTCTCCTCCCCCTCCTCCTCCTCCTCCTCCTCCTCAGCATCGACACCGTCGAATTCGAGTGGGCCCATGCGTCTAGTGAACGGGGCGCTGTCCACACCGGGTCCTAGCTCGCGCTCACTAGTAGGAAAAGCCTTATAGATGGGATTTTATTTCTGTGGCGCACCATCTACTCATTCGCCACAGAAACAATTTTTGTGGCGCACCAGACTAGGTGCGCCTTATTTTTGTGGTGCACCACAATTCCATGCGCCATAGAAACTCGGTGGGGCCCACACCCTGTCATCCCCAATAATTGGTTTCACTATTTCTGTGGCGCACCAGGTCCAGTTCGCCACAGAAATAATACATTTTGTGGCGCACCGTGCCTGGTGCGCCAAAGAAATAAAACCCCTTATATCATCCCCGGCCGTAGCCCTCCCTCCCCCGTACCACTCCACGCTCAAATCACGTGCCGCCGCCTGCTTCCTCGCGACGGCTGCATGCCTCCACGCTCCACACATCCCCGCCACCAGCAATAGAACCAGTTTCAGCGTGGAGGAGGAGGAGCCGCCACAACGAGGAGGAGGAGCCGCTGCATCGAGGACTTGGGTGAGCTGCCGCATCGAGGAGGAAGAGGAGCTGCGCGTCCTCCTCATCGACCCCTGCCGTCGTCGTCTACTTCTTCCTTGACCCCTGTGGTCGGTGAGCCCTCCCCACCCCTCCTCTGTTTACCTGCCATCGGTGACCCCTGCCGTATGTGTTGTGCTAAATTGTGCCGTATCAAAAATCGTATGCATCTAGGACCCGCTTCAGTTTTTAGAAAAAATGCCATCATGGAGAAATTTAGAGAACGAAAGAATAATATGCACTAGATTTCTCATGGTTAAACAAATAAACTGTTGTTAGCTTATTTTCTTGATGAAACTAAGAGCATATAAATGTATTCCATGATGAGACTCATATAAATATGTGATGTAAAGTGTGAATATGAAATATTGTATGAAAATTGAAAATCTACTTCGAGTTAGTCGATATTAGGTAACCAGAGAAAGATGAAAAAAATCTAGAGTTGTTTACCGCAACTCAAGAAAGAAAATAAAGAGGACACAATTTGATTTTGCTTGGGTTGGTTTGTTTTAGTGATCCAAAAAGGCTAGAACTCTCCAATTATCTCCGTATTACTAAGGCAACTTATAGTTAGTGATCCAAAAAGAGTCTCATTTCCAATTCATAGTTATGATATGTGCAACCCTTGTACCCTCGAAGCAATTGTAGTCCAAGAAGACAAAGTCTGCTAGGATTCTTCAAATCCATAATTATATGTTAGTGACAGTGCTGCATTTTGTCTGAACTAGAAAGAAGTGAGATGCAGAGACATTGGTCCAATGTACTATGTTGCTGTAATGTATTTCACTGCCTGATGGCGTAGAAATCCCCAACATAGCGGGCTATATCCTCCTGCATTCGCTAGTTGGTCATAAATAGTCAATGCGGGCAACTGTAGCATTAGGCCTAATTAATGTTGCAAATTGCAGCTATCAGTTTATCACTCAAAATTTATAACCTAAATGGAGTGGGATAGATTCGGATTGAAATTACGGTGTGTCTACCTAGTGTCTAAAAATAGTTTGACATGTCTTCTAATCTTCAATTTACACTGACTCCTTTTAGTCTGTTGAAAGTGATACTACTACTCCATGGTTAGGGAATCAATATATAATCATAACTGAGGAGTCACAAACTAGGAAGAGTATACTATATTCAGTGAAGCAATGACATATTATGAACATGCAATAGGTTGATCGATGTGGTGTATCTCTGTATATATGAATTTTTAATGCACAGAACCAATGAAACCTAGCAACTATATGTGCAATCTAGGTGATTTTTTTTGTCCATGACCCTTCAAATCATACTATGTTGCTATATATGTGTATATATTGTACATGGTTCTCTTTATAAATGATTTGGTCTTTAATTTTATTTTTACTTGCCGATGATTAGAATGTTTGGTCGATCATTACACTCTGGGGATTACACTCTGGGGTGGGGTGAGTGAACCTCGTGCGATGGCACAAATATCAATCTGTTGTGCATCCTACTTGACTTCACTTACTGACATAGGCATCCCCAATGGCCCTGCCGAAGATAGTACCCGGGGTTTACTGAAGGCCCACTACCCGAAGAATAAGAAGATTCGGAAGCCCAAGATGTTATTAAGGAAAGCTAGAGTTGTAATAGGAAGCAGTATTTGTAATCTTGCGGGATGAGTTAGAAACCTTCCCGGACTCTGTAACTTGTACAACACGAATCCCTCGGCTCCGCCTCCTATATAAGGGGGAGTCGAAGGACGAAGAAAGCATCGAATCATTGTCTCTCAAACCCTAGTTTTCATAATCGTCAAGTACTTTTCGGCTGAAACCTTCGAGATCTACTTGCCCTCTACTTCCAACTAAACCCTAGTCTACAACCCGTAGGCATTGACAAGTTAATACCTTGTCAATTGGCGCCGTCTGTGGGAACTAGAGGCGTCAAGGATCTGATCTCGATGGCACGTTCAAGATCGTCGACTTCATCAACCGCAAGATCGTCGACTTCATCAACCGCAAGCAACGCGATGGATCGAGGTAAACAGATCGCAACTGGTCTTGTTGATTTTGTTCCTCACCCGCCCTCCCGTTTGGATGCATATGCGTATCTGGAGGAGCCTATGGAGATGACGTTCGGAAGATTTCACTTTCGCGTCGAGAAAGAAGGATCGTATCGTGTCGAAATTCCGATTTCGTCGGGATCGTCGGCGGTCGATTCCGATTTCGTCGGGATCGTCGGCGGTCGATTCCGATTTTTCAAGCTATACATCGTCAACCGAATCAGGAGAGGAAGAAACTTCGTCGTCACGCTTCATCAGCACCAGGGCAAGAGAAAAACTTGCCAAGATCTTCAGCGACATGTCGTTTGAGTCATCTGCGGACTCATATATAAGCGATGGCTCAAGCAGTGTCGACAGCTACAACTTCATCGACAAATCCACTACAGTGGGCAAGGTCTTCGCCAATCTTAATGATGGTGTCACCAAACCCAATATAGATCTGAATACTAAGTATCACCAGATTTATGTCATCGAAGGGCCAAGTCATGATCAGGAAGAAACATCTGAGGCTTTCGACGATTTGGGAAATCCATACGTCGATCCCTCTGATTTGCGACGAGGCCTTGGCAATAAATATATCGGGCCACATCCGCGAGACAGAGTTCGACTCCCGCAAGCAGCATGGGATAGAGCCGCAAGAGCTATGGATGGCTCAGAACCAATGGCCACCACAGCCACGCCTGAAGAATTACAAGCATATCAATATAGGCTCGCACGAGCGGCAAGGGAATTTGAAAAACAGACAGCTGAGTTAACCAGAAGAAAGGAGGCAGCCTCTGCATCAAGTAGGCGAAGGGCAGAACTGAGTCGACAATCTAGAACTTCGGGTGATAGCCACCGGGAGGCTCGAAACAGAGCAAGATCAAGGTTACAACACATACCTGAAGGAGAAAGAGAGCACTTGGTTCAAAACCTCGACATGTCTTTTATGTCGATAGACACGAGAGGGAATATCATCCCCAAGACACCAGAAGCTGGGTATATGGCGACACAAGCTTTCATTCTTGCATCCAAGCCACCCCCAGGAGATCCAAGGGAAGCACTGTACAACATGGCGATGGCAGGAGTTGGAGCCATGGGGACGGCGTTTGTGTCAACACCTCCCGAAGGAACAACAAGGCAAAATAGTCCACGACCTGCGGCAGCAACAGCAGCAGCTCCCGAAGGACCAAGTGGAGCAAGGGTCACGGTAGCACAAGCAAGGGTCGACAGAGCGCGACAAAGCAGAAGGGAACATCGGCAGTCCCCAGAGTTAAACGACGAGGATATGTGTGGCTTGCCGTGTTTCACGAGGAGAGTTTGAAAAACTCGAGTCCCTATAGGATTCAAGTTACCTGATAACTTCAAGAAATTCGACGGCCTTCAAGATCCAGAGGATTGGCTGGTGGATTATCTCGAGACAGTGAAGCTCACAGGAGGAACCAGAGCAACAGCTATGCAAAGCATCCAGGTACATTTGAGTGGAGCCGCACGATCGTGGATAAAGAAACTTCCTCCAGGATCTATCGACAGCTGGGAAAGCTTCGAGGACGTGTTCGTCAAGAACTTCCGGTCCACGTGCAAGAAACCTGCGTCATTAGAGGAGTTGAGAGCGTGCCGACAAAAGCCAGACGAGCCAATGAGAAAATATATCCAAAGGTGGAACATCATCAAAAACTCGGCAGAAAATATATCTGACGAGAGAGCGATAGATGCGTTTGTCGCAGGAATCAGGCGTGGAGATTTTGTCGAGGATTTAGGGAGGACCAATCCAAAGACAGTATCTGCTTTAATGGAAATAGCAAACAGATGGGCAGATGGAGAAGATGATGTTCACAAGAAACGGCATAGGTCGCCAGAGGAAGACCGCGGTCGAAACTATCAACCAAGGCGACGATTTCCTCGGCAGTACCTGAGCAATGACGCTCCAGGTCAAATTTCGGTAGGCTTCCGAGCAAACACCGGAGGAAACAACAGAGATGATTATCAGAGAAGCAATGAGCAACGAGGCGACAATAGAGATGACTCTCGAAACAATAGGCAAAATAGTGGGCCAAGGTTCCAGAGGCCTTTCGTGTCTCCCGAAGAAATGATGAACGGGCCGTGTCAGATGCATTTTTTCCTCGACAGCAACGGAAAAAGACAGTCAGGACATCTGCAGAAATATTGTCGCAATTTCCAGGCAATGTTAAGGTGGGCAGGGCATGCTAATGCTCAGGCAGCACAAAAAAATCCTCGAGAACCCAGGAGTGAGATTCACTTGCCACCTCCTCCCGCGATTACGGACGACAATCGACATCAGCTCAGAATAGCGGCAGCACCTCCACCACCGCCCTACGTTGATCCTAACTCTAACGGAGCGGTCTCGATGATTCAGAAGGGAAGGCCATCCAATAGAACTCAGAAAGTAATCTCGCGACAGGTGTTTATGGCAGAAAAAATGCCTCCACCAACAGTCGAGTACCTTAACTGGTCCGGGGAAGACATTGGCTTCACTATAGCGGACCATCCACAACAAGTTCCTCGACCAGGGCAGTCAGCACTCATACTACCAGCGGTTATCGCAGGATTTGACGTATCTCGCGTGTTTATAGATGGTGGTAGCAGTTTAAACCTTATGTACGCAGATACATTAAGGAAGATGAACATATCCCTAGCAAACCTGAAGCCAACAGACACAAGATTCCACGGTATCACACCAGAGAAGCCAAGTTATCCGCTGGGGAAGATCAATCTCGACGTTCAGTTTGGGACCCGAGAAAATTACAGAATCGAGAAGCTGGAGTTCGAAGTCGTAGATTTTCCGTCACAGTACCACGCTCTGTTGGGTCGACCAGCATATGCTAGATTTATGGCGGTACCACATTACACGTACCTGTTGTGGAGGATGCCTGGACCTAAAGGACCAATCACAGTCAAAGGAAGCTTCGCCCTAGCCGATAAATGTGATAAGGATTTTCATCGAATATCAGAAACTTTCGGGATGCAAGCTGAGTATTTGGCGTCAAGGCTCATGACTGACTATGACGTACTGCCAGACGTTGGAAGGCCAAATAAAGAATCAACTTTCAATACTGAGGAAAATTCTAAGGAGGTGCAGATTCACCCGACAGACCCGAAAAAGACGACATCCATCGCAAACGACATGGACCTCGCATAGGAAAGCGCGCTCGTCGAGTTCCTCCGTGAGAACTGGAAAATCTTCGCATGGTGTCCAGCTGACATGCCAGGAGTACCCAGGGAACTTGCCGAGCACCACCTAAACTTGGATCCACTAGCGAGACCAATCAAACAACCCTTGCGATGTTTTTCGGAACCAAACCGCAAGGCCATGCTGTCAGAAATTGATCGACTAAGAGAAGCTGGTTTTATCAAGGAGCTGCATACAGAGGCCACATGGGTAGCTAATCTAGTGTTGGTGCCGAAGAAAAACACTAAGGTCCTTCGCATGTGCGTCGACTTTACGTGTCTCAATAAACATTGTCCAAAGGATCACTTTCCCCCCCGAGGATCGACCAAATTATCGACTCCACGGCAGGATGTGAACGTCTTTCCTTTTTGGACGCATATTCTGGTTATAACCAGATCAGGTTAAAAGAAGAAGATGAAGTAAAAACAGTGTTCATCACACCTTACTGCGTGTTTTGCTACAGAACAATGCCCTTTGGTCTGAAAAACGCGGGAGCAACATATCAGAGGATGATGCAGAAGTGTTTGGCGACACAGATTGGGAAAAATGTGCAAGTATACATCGACGATATCGTCATAACATCAAAAAAGGGGGCGACGCTGATCGAGGATCTCAAGGAAACCTTTGACAACCTCGACAAATTCTGCCTCAAGCTGAACCCGACGAAGTGCTCCTTCGGCGTCCCAGCAGGAGAACTTCTCGGGTTCCTAGTTTCAGCAAGAGGGATTGAAGCAAATCCCGACAAAATACAAGCTATCGTAACAATGAGGAAGCCAACAAAGTTGAA
The DNA here is from genome assembly GCF_019359855.2 of Lolium perenne. Lineage (NCBI taxonomy): Eukaryota > Viridiplantae > Streptophyta > Magnoliopsida > Poales > Poaceae > Lolium > Lolium perenne. The sequence continues at coordinate 45,084,191 of NC_067245.2, forward strand.
AGAAATACAGCAGTTAACTGGGCGAGTCGTAGCTTTAAGCAGATTCGTCGCCAGGCTGGGAGAAAAAGCATTACCGTTCTACGCCTTAATAAAGCAAGGAGAGAAATTCCAGTGGAATGAAGAAGCCGACAGAGCTTTCGAGGATTTGAAACGTACAATCTTGACACCACCAATCTTGGTGGCACCGAAGGAAAAGGAACCTCTCCTGCTGTACATTGCAGCCACACCCCAGGTGGTTAGCACGGTGTTAGTCGTTGAAAGAGAAGAGGAAGGAAAACTCTATGGAGTGCAAAGGCCGGTATATTTCATCAGTGAAGTTTTATCGCCTTCTAAACAACGGTACCCGCAGTACCAGAAGCTAGCATATGGGGTAATTACAACGGCAAGAAAGTTGCGCCACTATTTTTCGGCACACCCGATAATAGTAGTCAATGAAGCACCTCTTTCAAATATACTGAACAACCCAGAAGGTACAGGGCGTGTCTCCCTTTGGGGAATAGAACTTTCCCCTCGGGACATCACGTATGAAAAAAGAAAGGCAATCAAGTCGCAAGTTTTGCCAGATTTCATTGTAGAGTGGATGGAGCTGCAAAACACGGGACCTCCAGATTTGTCGAGAACTTGGACTATGAACTTTGATGGATCCAAGAGAGTAGAAGGAGCTGGCGCAGGAGTGATACTTATATCACCTGAAGGCGACAAGTTAAAGTACGTCCTACGGATGACGTTCCCAAACGCATCCAACAATGAAGCGGAATACGAAGCCCTCATACACGGGATGAAGATGGCGAAAGCTTGCGGCGCAACTCGACTAAAAATCTTTGGCGACTCACAATTGGTAGCTCACCAAGTTATGAACCAATGTGATGCAGTCAATGATAGCATGTTAGCATACAAAGAGGTGTCCAATGAGCTTGAGAAGCTGTTTGATGGATGCGAGGTAAATCATATCAGTAGGTTGAGCAATGATGAAGCCGACGTTCTCGCAAACATCGGGTCGCAGTGCCTCCCAATCCCGCCAGGTGTATTTTGGGAAGAAATAGCGGAGAGATCCACAAAGCCGAAGAAGGCGCAGAAAAAAGCATAAGAAGAAAAAACTTCGGCGCCCCTCAAAGAGGCCGTGGAGGACGAAGAAGACCAGAAGCTTGTGATGATGATAGAAGTCCCTTGGATGCAAGCCTACATATCGTATATCCTCAGGAAAGAAATACCCGACGATCCAGTTGTGGCAAGGCGAATTATTCGACGGTCCAAAGCTTTCACAGTGATTAAAGGGGAGTTATACAAGCGAAGTATTTCAGGCGTCCTGCAAAGGTGTGTCACACCCAAAGAAGGAAGGATAATCCTAAAAGATGTGCATGAAGGAATATGTGGTCACCATGCGAGCAGTCGAGCTATTGCAGCCAAGGTTTTTCGGGCAGGATTTTACTGGTTGACAGCAATCGAGGATGCGAAAGAGATAGTAAGAACCTGCGACGCGTGCCAGAGATTCGCCTCAAAACCTCACTCTCCGGCGGCAGAGCTGATGCCAATACCATTGTCGTGGCCTTTTACCCAATGGGGACTCGATATGGTGGGCAAGTTGCACAAAGCTTCGCCAGGAGGATATGAGTACCTGTTGGTTGCTGTCGACAAATTCACAAAGTGGGTAGAAGCGAAGCCAATAAATTCACCAGATGCAGCATCAGCAATAAAGTTTGTGAAAGGCCTCGTTTTTCGGTTCGGAGTGCCTCATAGCATCATCACAGACAACGGTACAAACTTTACGTCCAAGGAATTCAAGGAGTACTGCGCAGAAGTAGGCATTAAATTGCACTTTGCGTCAGTTGGACACCCGCAAACCAATGGCCAAGTCGAGAAAGCCAATGGCATCATCTGCAACGGTATCAAAAAGCGCTTGCTAGGACCGCTTGAAAAGGCTCGGCATACCTGGCCAGAAGAACTGCCAAGTGTTTTATGGAGCATCCGAACAACACCAAATACGGCGACACAAGAAACTCCTTTCTTCCTCGTCCACGGAGCTGAGGCAGTACTACCAATTGAGATAGAACATGATTCTCCAAGAGTAACAGAGTATGACGAGGAAACATCACGAAAAGCTCGGGAGGATGATATGGACGCACTCGATGAAGCTCGAGATGAAGTACTTTCACGAGTCACCAAATACCAGCAGGACCTCAAAAACTACCACAGTCGACGGTTAAGGCCAAGATCTTTTCAGGTCGGAGATTTGGTCTTACGGTTGAATCAAAAAAGTACTGAAAAGCTCGAATCGCCATGGCTAGGCCCTTACATCGTCACAGAAGTAATCGAAGGAGGTGCATACAGGATCAAGGACAAGAAGACAGGGGTTCCCGAGAAAAACCCCTGGAACGTGGCGCAGCTCAGGCGGTTCTATGCCTAGAGTCGAAATATAGTTCTCCTCTGTAAAATACAATGTACTGAAACGCCCGCGAGTTTTCAGACGCACTCTTTTCCTTTTCGGGGCACCGAGTGGGGCCGGAAAGGTTTTTAATGAGGCGGGCTCGCGGTGCTGCAATATAATAAAGATAGTGGAGATATACTTCTTATTCTTCGATACGCTCGGGGGCTCAACGCCTTCAAGTTACAAAATATATACAATATAGATAAACTAGACTTACCGAAATATTTCGCCTTGGTACAATAATACCTCGCCAAATAGAACATCGGAAGCTAACAACTATAAATATAGCATACTCGTCAAAATCTTATTGCTTTGGTCTGAAAACCTCGCAACAAAAATACAGAACTTCGACACCAAGACGCTCGGGGGCTCGTAACCCATCGATGGAAAAATATATCTTCTTGCAACAGGAAGAAGAATCTTCGAGATAGCAAAACAGTATAAACTCTAGCCAGAGGCTCGGGGGCTCTAACAATATAAGCTGCTTTACAATATAGACAAATTCTTCGGAACCAAAGAGATCGACAAGATATAGACATAATTTCTCGCAATATAGTACAGTTCAGTTCAGGCCTAATATACTATCTATGGATAAACCTCTGGTTTTTTTGTGCTCAGCATAGGTTCCCTTGATGAAGAATTCTGAATCCATCCGAAGAAGTTCATCCATCATCGCCTCAGCCACAGGAGTAACCATCTCATTGATTGAGTCAATGTTATTTTTCCGCCGCGATTTCTTGGCCAAGCAATCAGCAACAATCTTCGTCAGGTCCAATTTGGGATGGCAAATGTGTATCATAATCATGGCAAACCTTGCGCCAGCAGTCAATTGAGCTCGCACAAAGTTATGAATACGAGGAGCATCTCTATATTTCTCCATCAGTCCAAGAAGAGTTTCGGGAGCCTCATCTCGAGGAAATAAAGTCTTGTAAACAAGGGTTAAGGTTCTCGTGCAGAAATTGAGAAATTCGTGCACCTGACAAGCGCGATCTTCGAACCTGACAATTTGCTGGGTTCGCTCAGGAGTGGCCCAGAAAAGACAGCCATGGTTAAGAGAAAGATTGACGAGGAGATTCGTCCTGACATTCACTCTTTCGTCTTCAGCAGCAGCGTCGAGAACCGAGCCTATTAAGCGACAAAGCAAGAAATCTAAGGGGAGGCACAGTAACAAAAAGAAAGAAGCAGTGTAAGGTTGGAAAAACATACCTAGCATATCCGCGCTAGCTTCAATCATTAGCTCGAGCATGCTATTTTCTCGAGTAGTGGCTTTCTCAGCTTCCGACACAGCAGCATCCTTGGCAGCTATGGCTTCTTTGGCTTGTTGAAGAGCGATTTTCTCTCTCTCGGATGCTTTTCGAGATTGTTCCATCATCGCCAGAGATTGTTCCAAAGCTAATATGGCGACAATAGCTAAAGAAACAGAAAAAAAAAGAAGAGGCATTCAACTAGACCTCCGGCCTTGATGAGCTAGGAGTTGCAGATGGCTTGATCCCGAGATAGGCCAAGATTTTCTTCGTGTTGGGCTTGGCTGCCTTGATCAAAGATCGCCATTTGTTTGCTCTATCTGGTCTGTGTCGCCTACTTTCGCCCAGTCGATAGTTTGTTGGCTATCAGCGACCAAGGCAACAGTGCTTTCGACAGCAATCTTCATGTTCTCCTGGCGCATCTTCAGTTCAAGATCTTCTGGTGGATTGAAGTCCTTGGCAAGAGCAAGAAAAGTCTTGGGCTCCTCTTTCTTCGGGAAGAAGTAAGGAAACAGCCTTGATAATCCTGTGTCAGCATGCTCCATGCCTTCGCGAACTTCGGTTCCATGAAACTCCAGGAAAGATAGTGCGTCAAGGAGAGGATCATTGTCGGGATCTTCAAGTTCAAATTCTTGGTTTGTTTTACCTGCCGCAGAAAATATATGTTGGTCGACAGCAGGCAAGGAAAAGCAAGTCTAAGAAAGATAGAAGGGATCGACAAAATTACCGAGGAAGCGCCGATTCTGCGTGTTCAAGCGCTTGGTGATCGCCTGTTCACGAGTAGCCTGGGCGGCCTTGTGCTCATTCAAAGCAGTTTCGGCGTCATCAAGTCTTTTTTGCAGATCTTCGACACCAGCAGCTTTTGCCTTGGCCTTCTCAGCCTCTGCTTTAGCTTGGCTAGCGTCAAGTTCAGCTTCCTTGCGAGCCGCTTCACTTTGCTCCAGTTTCTGAGCAAGAGTGTCGACAAGCTTGTTAGCTTCTGCAAGTTTCTCTGCCAAAATAGTAAAGAATCGTCCAAATTGCGACAAAACAGGAGCAAGAAGTTGTGAACAAAGGTCATCAAAAAAGTTATTACCTTCAGTTTTGCTGGCATATTCACGGTACCCAATGAATTGGGCACCGATACGAACAAGCTCTTTGATCATAGGCTGTCAAAGAAGGACAAAGAAAGAAAATGTCGGTATGGGAAAAATATGAAGGTATAAAGAAGCAAATAGAGGAAATATAGATAGTGACAGGAAAATTAAGAACTTACATCATCTAAGAGAGGATTGGAGGAGCTACCCAACTGGAGGGTAGGCTCCACGATCATTTCCACCCTTGTCCTTTTTGGTGAATGAACAAGAGGGCTTGAAGGAGGAGTGGGAGCGCCAACGTTTTGTTGAGGAGGCGAGGATTCCTCTCCTTCAACAGGCGTCTCCGAAACAATTAAAGTATGTGACGTACTCGTTCGAGCAGCCACATCAAGAGTTGGTACTTCTTCCTCATCATCACTGCGATTAAAAGTCGACAGCATAAAAAGCAAGATAGACAAAAAACTTCGAGTACAAAAATAAAGGGAAATAAAGGAGACTTACGAGCTGATGAGGGATTCAAGATATGGATCATAAGTTGCCTTCTGACGTGAAGGACCAACTTCTTCGGCTTTGGAGGTGCCGGAATCTTCGGCATCATTCCTCTTCCTCTTGTTCCTTGGAGAAACAGCAGGAGGAGGAGATTGTGCCGATGCAGTGCCTTCGGAGGCAGCCTCCTTTTCAGAAGATCCCGCAGATTTTAGAGAATCCACGGGTTCATTCACAAAAGAGGGGGCATCTTGGTTGTCGTCGGTGACAACGGCCCTTTCCTCGACTTCTCCACCTTCAGGAAGGGGAGGAAGCGAGACAAGATTTGGATGGTTCTATACAAAAAACAGGGGAAGATGTCAAAAAAGGAGTTACAAAAAGATAGCAAGGCAATAACAAATCAATCGACAAAGGTTACCTTGGGAAGTGGATTGGTGGCGCTGTATGGTTTTACACGGCAAGAAGACGGGACATGATCTTTTTTGCTGAGAGACGAGATTTTTCGGACAAGCTTCTCTAAGTCCTTGACCTCTAAATCCGCCGACAACCGATCTACGTCCTTGTCGCCAGCATGCTTCCAGAGAGGGTATTTGCGAGCTTGAAGAGGCTGCACCCTAGTTCTAAGAAAATACGCTGTGATCTGAATACCTGACAGCTCCTTGCCGCGAGTATTTTGCAACTCATGGATGCGAGTCATCAGGGCCTCTGTCGATATCTTTTCTTCTTCGGTAGCTTCTGCGTCCCAGGAGCGGCGGCGAAGGATTTTTTCGGCGCCATCGAAAGGAGGGATGTTGTCTTCAGCACATCCATGGTTCTCCTCCTGAATGTACAACCACTTCTTGCGCCACCCTTGAACTGAGTCAGGGAGTTTGACGTCGAAGTAATTGACGGTGGGGCGAACGGAAATTACAACGCCGCCTATGTTATAGGCGACATTTGGAGAGCCATTGCGGCGACAGAACAAAATGCGCTTCCATAGTGCCCAGTTAGGCTGGACACCAAGGAAGGCTTCGCAGAGAGTGATGAAAATGGAGATGTGGAGGATAGAATTTGGCGTGAGGTGGTGAAGTTGCAGACCATAAACGAAAAGCAGTCCGCGGAGGAAAGGATGAATGGGGGCGGAGAAACCGCGGATGAGGTGGTCGACAAAACTTACCCGATACCCCATTGGAGGGGTTGGGTAGCTTTCTTCACTAGGGAAGCACAACGCCTTGGGCTTCTTGCTGATCCCTAGCTTCTTCAGGAGATTGATGTCCTAGGTGGAAATCTTGGACCTTTCCCACTCCGTGGCTCCCAGATCCACGGCAGCCATTGATGATTCCGGCGTGCTGTGCCTGATCAACCGACGTGGTGGCATCAACAATGGCGCGGGAATGCAGCTTGGAGAAGATGAGCTTAGGGAATTGTGGAGCGCAGGAGGAGATTTTGCAGAGGAGAGCAGGAGAACGGCGCGAGCGGAAGTGCTCGAGGAAGAAGAAGGAGATCTTATATAGAGGTGCGGCGAAGCGGCGGACCGTTGGATTGGAAAAGTGTGCGGCAGATGATAGCCACGTGGAAACAAGGGTAAAAAAGTATTTTAACATTGAGAAGTTACGGTACGTGCACCAGGAAAAGCGGAGGACGTGTGTCCCCCACCTGCACGACGTGTCGAGATAATGGTTACTTTGGGCCCGCAAGGCAGCAGGAGAAAACTTCTCGCGATTTTCGGACTTGAAATCGTGGCTATCGTCAGCAATAACGTCACCTTCGCAGGAAAAAATTCGCCTCAACAGTTTCATAAAAAAGGCGACATGGAAAAATATTGGTGAGCCTTTGATCAAATACAAGTTTTTGATCAAATGCTCGGGGGCTACTTTGAAAAAATGAAAAGATCAAGAAAGACAAAATAGAAATGGCAAGAGCCTATGATCAAATACAAATATTTGTTCATAGCCTCGGGGGCTACTCCCATCGGGAGCGCTGTTCGCGCACCCGAGAAAATTGTAAAACTTCGGGAGTGAAAGAAAATATAGAGGCATAAGACGTGGAGCCTACACCCAAGCACAAGTCCTTGGCTGTAGCCTCGGGGGCTACTCCCATCGGGAACGCTGTTCGCGTGCCCGATGAAATTATAAAAAAGAAAGAAAGAATGAAAAGAAAAAAGATAGAGGAGCAAAAGAGTATATTTCGAGTTATAAATAACTCTGCATATACTCCCATCGGGAGAACAATATAAGTCATCTTTGACTCAATAAAATGTGCCATTCCAACAGCCGAATAAGCACTCGACAATATATTCTCAGAACGCCAAAGTTGTGATCAATTTCTGAATGCCGTAAAACTTTGCGAAGGTAAGACCCCAGATCCGTTCTGTGAGGCGTGGCGCCGTCTCTGACGTCGGTTTGCTACTTTTATCCGTATCAACAGATACGAAGAAAAATCCTAACGGACGCGTTAGGTACCCGATAAATATGACTGGGACTCGACAGAATGGTAAGACCTTAAGCGGCACCTGTCGAAGTTTACACCAGTATCCCAAGATCATGTCCAGGGACGTGATCTTGAAGTAGGTTTTTGCGGATTGCCACTAGAGCAGTTAACTAGTACCTGATCCGTCAGATGAACTATCCCCAACTACCATTATCCCTGTACAATATAGAAATTTATGTGAAGAAATATAGAAAAGTTAAAGTTGTCGAATAAAAATAAACAGTGGAGATTTTCCCTGACTCTACGATCCAAGAAAAATCTCGGGGGCTACTGACATAGGCATCCCCAATGGGCCTGCCGAAGATAGTACCCGGGGTTTACTGAAGGCCCACTACCCGAAGAATAAGAAGATTCGGAAGCACAAGATGTTATTAAGGAAAGCTAGAGTTGTAATAGGAAGCAGTATTTGTAATCTTGCGGGATCAGTTAGAAACCTTCCCGAACTCTGTAACTTGTACAACACGAATCCCTCGGCTCCGCCTCCTATATAAGGGGGAGTCGAGGGACGAAGAAAGCATCGAATCATTGTCTCTCAAACCCTAGTTTTCATAATCGTCGAGTACTTTTCGGCTGAAACCTTCGAGATCTACTTGCCCTCTACTTCCAACTAAACCCTAGTCTACAACCCGTAGGCATTGACAAGTTAATATCTTGTCACTTACCCTACCCCTGAATGTTAATATTTGTTTAGACCAACAAAGTATGAGACATATGATATCTAGTTGATACCACTTGGTTCTTTCTTCCATTTTAGTGCTGATGATTAGAATGTTTGGTCACATGTACACTCGGGGGTGGAGCAAGTGAGCCTGATGTGATGGCACAAATATCAATCTCTTGTGCATCCTACCTGGCCTCGCTCACTCCATCCTTGAATGTTAATATTTGTTTCGACCAACAAAGTATGAGGCATATGCTATCTAGTTTATACCACTTGGCTCTTTCTTCCATTTTAGTGTCGATGATTAGAATGTTTGGTCACCTGTACACTCGCGGGTGGTGCAAGCAAGCCTGGTGTGATGACACAAACATCAATCTCTTGTGCATCGTACCTGGCCTCGCTTACACCATCCCTGAATGTTAATATTTGTTTCGACCAACAAAGTATGAGGCATTCCATTTAGTTCATACTACTTGTCTCTTATCTGAGTTGGCACTTCTTAATTGCATTGGCCGATGATTAGATTAGAATGTTTTGTCACTTGTACACTCCGAAGTGGGCCAGTGAACCTGGTGTGAAGGCACAAATATCAATCTCTTGTGCATCGTACTTGGCTTCGCTGACCCATCCCTGAATGTTAATCTTTGTTTCGACCAACAAAGTATGAGGCATATGCTATCTAGTTGATACTACTTGGCTCGTATTTGAGTTGAACTTATTCGTGCGAGCCAGGTGTGATGACACAAATATCAATCTCTTGTGCATCAGACTTGTCCTCACTAACACCATCGATAAATGTTAATATTTGTTTCGACCAACGAAGTATGAGGCATGCTATTTAGTTGATACTACTTGGCTTGTATTTGAGTTAAACTTATTCGTTTATTTTTGTCTTTCTTCCATTTTAGTGCCGATGATTAGAATGTTTGGTCACCGTACACTCTGGGGTGGCGTAAGTGAGCCTGGTAAGATAGCACAAATATCAATCTCTTGTGCATCCGACTTGGTCTCACTTACGCCATCCCTGAATGTTAATATTTGTTTTGACCAACAATGTATGAGGCATTTATTTATTATATCCTAGTTGGCTCTTATTTTTGTTGGCCTTCTTCGTTCATTTTGGTCTTCGTTCATTTTGGTCTTTCTTCCATTTTAGTCACTACACACTCGGCGGGCGGTGCAAGCAAGCCTAGCGGCAGAGAGGAGGGATCAGAGGAGGAACCGGATGAAGACCCCGATACAAATGAGCCTGGCGGGGAAAGAGGAAGGAGCAGAGGAGGAACCGAATGAAGACCACTTTGTATCTCGAGATGGTGAACTTTGTATGAATTAAGAGTTGTATGTGAAACATTTGACACTTGCCACTATATGTGTATGTCGATTGGACTCTATGTAATGTGATGATGATGTTTATATTATATTTGTGCAATGTACATGCTATTTATATTATGTCTCCATATTTCTGTATATAATCTATATAATATATGTATATTGTTGTATATAACCTGTATGTGCATAGCAGAAAGTACAAAATCGTGTATAATAAGAGCAAATTCTGTGGCGCACTAAACACTAATTTTGTGGCGCATGTGCTGGTGCGCCACAAAATTCTTATTTTTGTGGTGAAAATTCTGTGGCGCACCGCCCATGCGCCACAAAATAGGTATTTTGGCGAAAATTCTGGGGCGCTTTCTCGTACGCCGGGGAGTAAAAGACGGTGTTGGGGTTGAAGCCGCCATGCGGCAGCATATCCTGGTAGTGCGGCGACAAGTTTGGTGTCATGCACCCGGGAGTGGAGGAGGGACCGTCGTTGTAGAACCTGGATGTCGATGGAGATACCACTCCCAGAATGTACACCGGCACCGATGTACTCCATGGGCTCGCATTGGTGCCAGCGATACACCTGCGCGCGCCGCCAACGTCTTCGTCTCCAGCTGCGTCGCCCTCCGTCCCTTCCGCTCCGCCATCGACATCTTCCGGCGCAGAAAGTCTTGGTGCCACTAATCTTCGGTCCAGCCTTCTGGCTTCTTCTTCGGAGCCGGCTTCTTCCACGGTTTCACGAAGGGCGCCTTCGCCCCTTTCGTCCCATTGCCCGACAGCTTCTTGGCTGCTTTTTTGGCCAATTTTTTGGGGGCTGTCGGCGGCGCCATGGATGGGGAGAGGGTAGTGGCGGCGGGAGGGAGAATTGAATCGGCGGGATAGGAGGTAAAATGTGTTGGGATGGCAGAAATGTGCGGCGGGAGAGGCGCGATTTGCCGGGAGAGGGGAGACGAATTTTTCATGTTCCCCTGATGCGTCGGTCCCGCCACGCCTAGCCTCGCTTTTCGTTGTGTCCGGCGTGCCTGAAGCGTCCCTTGTGTAGCGGGGAGGGGCTCGGGGCGCCGGACACCGTATTGGGCCGCGTCGGACAAAAAGAGACTTTGGGGCACGCGACTGGAAACGTTTTTTGTCCGGTGCGCTCCAAATTCCTTTGGGGACGCTTTGGGGACGCGGCCGGAGATGCTCTTGCATGACCAAAACTAATTAACTTTTGTAGTAAATTAAGATTTCTCTAATCAAGATTAGATCCAACAATTTCTCCCTAATATTGAATGACGTCTCTTCATGCTTCTCTGATCTTGACTTCTTCCAGATCTGCGTCTTGTCTAGACCTTGCTCCACGACAAGTTAACTGGAATTTACGAAAAAACTCAGGCATGATCCGAACTATCCACCCACGTTAGCAAATGTGAACACACCGACCAACGTAACGCAATACATGCAGGCTATCTTGTGACTACTCCATCCACTTCAGCCTCATGTAGAGCCATGACCTCATTGAAGAAACTCCCGTTATCTGGTTTACCGCTCCCTTCACATTTAACATTGATCCTCTTGTCGAGACAGGTAGACGACTTGGTTGAGGCACGCTAACGGCTACCCGCCAACCTATTTTGGCGTTTTCGTCCATGGTGATACATCTTACCTGTGGACAGTCCCTCAACCTCCACACGCATCAACTACAACGGATCCTCACAGAGACAAGCACTTGGACACAAGACGACTCACACGGATGATGACGACAACCGCACGTGTAAATGTGCGCACACTTGACTCTTTGAGTCATCACACTTCTCTGAAGACCACCTTGACGAAACTCGCAGAAGACGATCTTGATGAGACTACTGGTACTGCACCTCGACACCACCTCTTCCATGAACGATCATCCGCCACCGACGCCTTGCCAACGACTTGACCTTGCCGTCTTCTCCGTGTCGCTCCGTTGAGAGATGATCGCCCACCACCTCGCCAACGATACCATCCTCGATCTCTATCTCTACCTGGTCACTCCGCCGATCGACGGTGGCTCGCCCCGATGCGCTAATAGCGTCACCTTCCCGGAGCAAGCATAATTTCAGTTTTTTCGGCTCGCTCTAATATCAATTGTTGGAATTCAACCACGGATTGATCACATCAAACTAGACGAACACATGGTAACATAAAGTTTATCACCAAGGGTGTGTGTAGCACTCGATAAACTTCTCTTCATTAATTTTCTGTTTTTCTCAACTCACAACTTCTTATTATAGAACCTCACGTGTACATATATACGTATGGCCAGCCTAGGCCAACCGACTAGAAAAACTAGACCTAATCGTACATGAACTTCTAGTACAACCCATACTAGTACACATTTTCCTACTTTTATAGTTCAGACCGGGCTAGACTCACCTAGCTAACTGTCGTACAGGATTAACTGTAAGGGCATCTCCAGCGGCGCGACGCATTTCGGACGTCCGAAATTTCCGTTTGCGTCGCGCGGTGGACGCGAGAGTGATCGTTTTTATCCGCGCGTCCGTTTGCATCTTGGAGTGGCTCCAGCGGTGCGACGCATTTCCGCGTTTGCATGAAATATGAAGTTTCGAAACAACAAAATAATATTGAACGAAGTCATAGTTATTACATTTAAATTTTAAAAAGTCTGCATGCAAATAAGATAGTACTCCTCTAGGCATGATCTGCATGGCCAGCCAATGTCCATTGATGCTCAATCAGATCCGTGCCAGCCAATGGACAGTTTTTCCACTACCAGTGCATGCAATCTATGCTACCAATCATTCCTGGAAAGCCTCTAGACTCGTTGATAGACAGGAGGCGCCTTGTATCCTCAAAAGTTGGCTCCCTACAGTAATACTCTCCGAACACGCCAAACACGGCTCGGCAAAACCTGTACATGGCCTCAAGACAGGTGCTCTCACCCATTCGAAGATACTCATCGAATATATCCGCAGGCATTCCATATGAGAGCATGCGAATAGCCGCGGAGCATTTTTGGTAGGAGGTGAAGCCTAACGCACCTGTTGCATCGCGCCTACAAGTAGGGGTCGTAGTTTCTGACGCCCCGTAGAATGACCAAGAACAGGTCCCTTGACATCATGTATCGGCGCTGGAAATATTTTTCCGGGTAGATCGGATTGGTGAGGTGGAAGTAGTCCTTGTGGAGGCGGGCCTGCCCTTCCACTCTGTTGCGCGGCAGGTTTTCGGAGCGCCCCTTCACAGAACCCCGGTGCTGCGGCCCCGGATTAGAGGTGAACTCATGGATCATGGAGGCCGCAGTAGTTGCCAATATCTGCGTCGACTCATCGGACTCCTCATCGGAAGAGGAGTCGACGACCTCCGCGCGGAACTTGTCCAACATCTGCCACATGTCCATCTACGTGGGTACAAACTGCGGATCAATGGCCGCGCACAATAGCGGCGAAAACACGAGTAGAAACCTACCGGCGCAATTGACCGAACAGGTCGTGGGCGGCGCGGAAGGGCGGCGCAACCGGGAGCGTTTCGCCCGAAAACAGCCGGCAGGTACACGGCGGAGCACGCTCCTGCTCTCCCGCGCGGCAAGAACGGAGCCGACGCCGACTACTGCGGCGCTACGGCGGTACGGCGGCGCTAGGGGTGGGGGTGGTGCCGTCGCACTAGGGCAGGAAAGAAGGGGGAACAAGAAGCAAATCGAAGCGGTCGATTTCGCTATCCCTGACATGCGGGACCGGGTAAGAAATGGAGGACGCTCGGGGCGACCTCCGAGCGTCCGCCGCGACGCAAACCTGGCGCATATTTGGGCCAGGTTTGCGTCGCGGCGGACGGCCCGGTCACTTTGCGTCGCCCCGCTGGAACAGGCCCCAGACGCATTTCCGGTCACGGCGGACGAAAACGGTCCGTCGCGCCGCTGGAGATGCCCTAATGCTACAACTCATGGTGCCTGTCCAAGCCAGACATGACCAAAACTAATTAACCTTTGCAGTAAACTAAGACTCCTCTAATCAAGATTAGATCAAGAGCCAACCCATACAAAGCAGTGAGGGAATCTCTCTATACAGTCGCAGCGTAACCTTTTCGTCCAATCAATTTAGCTTTTAGCTTTCATAAATGCATAATCAAAATTTCATTTCAGAGAATCTTTTGTAAATCTCAAAGACCGTGAGCGGATGGAAGGACACGATAGCTAATGTACCCATGTGTGCAAGTACAACTGCATTTCTCCACATGTTATTCTTTTTTACTGTTTCTTACATGTTTATATTCCCATGTGATTTATATTCATATATGATCCATATGCTTTTCCATTTTCAAATTTAACGAATAACTTTTTTATTTGCTCCATCTTTCCGTCATTCCGTGCAGGTGTTTATGGACCAAGAGCTATCAGCATTGGATGGCCACACTGTGCGACAAGGATGTGCAGTGGTGCGGCGAAGCTCACCTGCTCGTGTAGTATGTTATTTTTCCATATGTTCATCCCCATGGCCACTACAATCAGGTGTTATCCCAAGTGGTTTGAAAACCAAGGGATTCGTATTTCTAAGCGGGTCTCATGGCGGTGAAGAAATTCTTTTTCCGCCATGGTATTTTTTCAATCAAAAATAGAGCACGGGTACGGTTCTGGGAAGACATTTGGTTAGGTAATGCACCTTTATGTGAACAGTATCCTGCTTTGTATAGTATTGTTCGTTGTAAAAGTGATACCATTGCTACGATAATGGCTACCTCACCTACGAATGTGAGGTTGAGACGGATTTTGTTAAGGCAAAGGCTACTTGCATGGAATTCCCTAATAGATTGTCTGAGAGTTGTACAACTATCGCCTGAACCTGACGAAATTAGGTGGAATCTACATGTAGATAGCACCTTCTCGGTAGATTCCCTATATAATGTGATCCTTCATTCTGTCGTACCAGTTGATAATAATAAGAAAATTTTGGAAGATGAAAAAACCATTAAAAATCTAAATATTTGGATGGTATCTTCATCGGGAGTTATCCTCACCAAAGATATTCTTGTTAAGCGTAACTGGCATGGAAGTACTCGTTGTGTTTTCTGTCAACATGACGAAACTATCAAACACCTTTTCTTCCATTGTTAGTTTGCGAGATCTATATGGTCAATCATCGAAGTAGCGTCTAGCCTTTATCCTCCGATTAGTGTGGCCAATGTCTTTGGCAATTAGCTTCATGGTATCGATTCAAGGTTCAAATTGCTTCTTAGGGTGGGGGCGCTCGCAGGGATCTGGGCACTCTGGCTATGTATTTAACGATAAAAAATGCTCTATCTTGCAGGTTATCTACATATATACATGTATTCTCTATTTGTGCTTACCTCTTCATCGAGTGGAGAATCGCGATGTATTTACGGAGGTCTTTACACGGTTGGAGGCTGCGACGAGGGATAAATTTTCCCTACATGGGTGGCAGCAATCTACGGATTGAAGCCCCTCCTACATCTTAGGCGTTTTACACTTTAGACTCGTGACTTATAAACGGCTATGTGCATCCTGATTATGCAGAGACCGCATGTAATTGCTTTTTTAAGTAATAAAGCGTTCATTATCGAAAGAAAATGACCACTACAATCATGCCGTGTTGCAATGTAATAGATGTGGTCATGCACAACAATACAAGCAATAAAATAATATTTGGAGTTACCTTCTCTTATTCTAATGTGTAAAGGTACAAGCTACTGCCGGAGGTGTAGATATTTCAGCATACATTGCGATCTTCGGATCAATTTGATGAAATAGCTTTCAACCACCCATGTGGAACAGCTGTGAGCTGGAGGGGATACCTTCTGCTGAGCGCCATCCGAAATTTCTCGGACATGTCAAACAAAGCCAAGCTAGCCCCATCAGGAAGTTTCCAGTCAAAGTGATACAAGAAGTTTGCCAATGTGATCTCCACAACTGAAGAGCTGAATTGAATACCGGGGCATTGCCGACGCCCAGCCCCAAATGGAATGAATTCAAAGTAAGTCCCGTTGTAGTTCACATTCTTGTTCTCGAACCTTTCAGGCTTAAACTCTTCAGGATTTCTCCAATACTTTGAATCCCTTGAAATTGTGAAGATATTAATAGCTACATTTGTTCCTTGAAGGATATCATAACCCATAATTTTGCAGTCCTCCATTGTTGTACGGAGGAGAAGAGGAGCAGGTGGATGCAACCTAAGGACCTCCTTGATGACCATTCGCATGTAATGGGCTTCAGTAAGGTCACCATTTGTAATGACCAATTTGTCTTCACCTAGCAATGCCCGGACCTCTTGTTGTGCCTTAGCCATAGCTTCGGGATGCCTGATAAGCTCCGACATGGCCCACTCCAGAGCAGTTGTTGTGGTTCCCATGGCAGCACCAAACATATCCTGAAAACACCAATTATGGAATATATAATAATAATGATGTTGGTGATAGTTATAATTTAGTACATTTATATGCAATAATAGAAATATACATATATTCACTTGCTGCCATGTCACGACCAAACATACAAGTATACTAGCGAAGATGACTCCCGGGGCAAGTGGGTAGCGGGGGCGAGGGGGGGGGGGGGGTGTGGAAGCCGGTGAGCGCCAATGTCCTGGCATATCCACGGATTCCATCTAGTCCCGAAAAAAATTGTTGCACATGAATGTTTAAAGAAAATAGGGGGACAAAAGATGAGTCGACCATGGACACTCACCGATGATGAGGACCTCCACCGTGTCAATGGTTAGAATACAACAGAAGGAGGGTTACTGGAGTCTACAACGCGATCCATGGCATAGCAGTAATGAGAGGCATATAATGGAGCCTAAGACACGAGGCATGCAGTGGGGTGCGTGCTCCCCCGAGAGTTTGGTCAAGGCGGCGGAGATAGCTAGGCTAAGTGGGAGTAACATATGTAGTAACAATACACACTACCCAAGACGTTTTGGTGACTTGATACGATAATAAATGAAAAATAGAATGTGGTGGTAACTAGCTATATTACAATAATATTACATACCCCAAGACAAGATGCGTCTACAACATTATATTGTCACAATGCATGAAACCACATACTACCTCCGTTCTAAAGTTTTAGGCATTTAAAAAAAAGGTAAAACCAAGTAAAGTTTGACTAAACCTTTAGAAAAGAATTTCAACAAATATGATAATTGGAGATACCATATGAAAAAATATTTCATTACCTATCAGTCTGTTTTGTATTTTGCATGTTAATGTTTTTTGGTAATACTTGGTAAAATTTGAAATAGTTTGATTTTTTAATCTGCTTTTATCTTATTTTGAAATGTCATTTTTTTAACAAAAAGTATGGCACATACATCTCGATATGCTCGCAAAGTTGTTTAACGAAAATTCAAATTGTTTTGTGTTATATGTGAAAAAGACAAAATTGGGTACTAAAAGCAGATCTTCAGGAGATATTTCTATATCTTTTTACACAGGACATGGTGTGCGCACATCCATGGAATGTCGATATGTACGAGTGATTTTATTTAGATGTTTTTAATATTTTTTTCCGGTGGCAGGACATATGCACATGGGATTAAAAGTGCATTTCCGACTGATTAAACATTACTTTATACTTAGTATGGGCACCCTTTTCTATTGACAGAGTTTATAAGAAGCATTTACAAACAAAAAAATGCGTCACTTGTATCACTGTGCAATATATCTTGATTTAACTACAATTTCTAGACTTGGTACTTTGCTACTTAAATTTGTTAACCATTCTTATAATTGGAAGTATCAGTTGTTGACCCAATCTACATAGCACCCACCAGATTGAGTTCATTCATGATGCACCCCTTGTCGTTTAAAGTACTTCTTCCGTTCCAATGAATACAGTTTATTTTAAAGTCTAGCCAAGTAAAGCTTGATGCAAATTTTAGAAAAATCTATCAACACCTATAATATTCTATAGGTATCAAATAAAATTATATTTCACGATGCATCATGAAATATAATTTTATTTGACACCTATAGAATATTATAGGTGTTGATAGATACATATGTATCTAATTATATTCAGTTTATATTTTGCATGTTAATATTTTTCTGTAAAAGCTTGGTCATACTTTACATGTGGCTTGGCTTTTCAAAACTAACATAGGTCTTATTCACTGGAACAGACGTAGTACTAAATAGTATGATTTTCTACACTACACCTTAATTTGGTTTTGTTAAAATAAACTACTAAACAAATATCTAGCCTTTTATTTTTCTAAGAAGACAAACTGGTTTTTTTTTAGAACCAACAAGGACAATTCTTGTCATGGGAGCAGTGATGTGCCCCTGGTACAAAGCCGAGTATTATAGTCCGGTATTGGAGCAAGTTTTTAGTAAAAATATTTAACGGACCAAAGATTCGTCGCATGTACCATTAAATTGAGGCAATTTCCTAAAGGAAATCACACGGCTGCAGGAGTAACATTACAGAGCGCTGGTAGAACACATAAGCCACTCAACAACCCAACGGTTTGTGTTGTTCCTAATCTGACTCAGACTAAACTAGAAAGCAACCCAAAGATTAAAATAACACACCGACTTGCTCTCCTACTGCTCTGGTGTCCATCTCTGAGGACAAGGTACCGGTAAAGGCGATTCAAGATTTGATGAAGAGGATTTGTTCGCTTAATGGGCAGTGGAAGTGGGAGACGGTTGCACACGGGGATGATGCTTTTCTCATTGGCTTCCCCTCAGCGGCGGATCTTCAGCGTGTCGATGGTTTTCAGATGGGTGTGCCGGCTTATAAGGCAACAGCTTCGGTCACTATTTGGAAGCCTCAGGATATAGAATACAAATCTGAGCTCAAGCCTGTGTGGGTACATGTGGAGGGGGTGCCTTACACAGTGAGGCACTTCCGTGGTTTATGGGCGGTCGGGACTCTTCTTGGTGTTCCGCTTGATGTTGATCTTGTCACTATGCGGAGCCGTGGGGTGGTGCGCATTCTTGTTGCTATGGTCAACCCCAAGGCGTTAGAGGCACAGGTGGATGATATTGAACCGTTCCTTGTTGTGGCGTGCGCTGTCAAGCTGAAGCTTTTTACCTTTGTGTTCCGTCACGAGCCGGCTGAGTTCGTTGCGGATCCGGTCTTCTCTCAGTTTTTTCTGGAGGAGGAAGGGTGATGATATGGATGAGGAGGACCTGGGTAATGATAAGGATGATGACGCTGTTGGACCATCTGGGGCACTGGCGCCCGAAACTTCTAATATGGAGGTGGACACTTCTGCGCCCACTTCCTCAGCTAGTCATGGGAAGTCGGTATCGGTTTCTCATGTTTTATTCCCAGTCATTACACCATATAACGCAAGTCCTAGGACTCCGAGAGGCAGGGAGATTGTTGATAGGATCCGCAGAGTTTCACCGCAGCTAGTGGGGAGACCGGTGGTGTCTCAGTTTGCTTTGGACGTTGTCCCATCGGACTCGCAGGCGGACATGCAGGGGGCGTTGGAGATGTCTTCTTCCCCTCCTAGGCCTACAGAGGCTTTGCAGGTGCAGCTGGAGGAGAGGGGGCTGCTACGACGTCGCCGACCTCCTCCCTCTTTAGTTCGGCTATGCTGGAGGGGCCGGAAGGTGCCCTCTCGCCTCCCCTTGCAAGTGGGGTGGCGGTGGTTGAGGCGGTTGCTACTTCGCCTGTGCCCCCTCCCACGGCCGCGGATGCTGCGGCGTTCGGGATGGTGTAGATGGTGCATGGAGGAGGCGAGATGGCGGTGGAGTGTGGGGCTGCTACATCGCCCTTTTCTCACACCACCGCGGTTTCGACGCCGACTATGGGAGGGGCGGCCTTGGGTCCGACTGCTTCAGTGGCACGGACAGCCACGGCCCCCCACCTACTTCTACCTCGACACCTGCTTCACCGACGGTGTCACCGTTGCCGGTTCTTTTACCTTCCCCGCCATCTACGCCTACGAACGTTCAGCCACCGCCCACACCTGTACCGTCGACTGACTGCCATGCTGGGTATGTCACTCCGGTTAGGCGGAGTGGGAGGTTTGGTATGGATGTGGGTGGTGGGACGATGACGAAGGATGATACCATGCAGAAGGCGATGCGCCGTAAGGCGGCAAAAAATCTCGACTTCGATGGTATGATTTCTTTTCATAAATCTAAATCGTTTTTATCTTTTTCATCACCTATTATTTCTTCTAAGCTTAATGGTTTAGGAGTTAGTCTTGGTAGTTCAGAAAAGGAGATTTCTGTTTCAACTAGGGTCTTGAAGCATATGGAATTTGACCGTTTTACGGTTATTCCAAAAGCTTCAGCTAGGTTGGACTCCACTTACTTGGATGAGGATGAAGCGATTGCCACATCAGATGGTCAGCTTCTTTCTCATCTA
This sequence comes from Lolium perenne, assembly GCF_019359855.2. Lineage (NCBI taxonomy): Eukaryota > Viridiplantae > Streptophyta > Magnoliopsida > Poales > Poaceae > Lolium > Lolium perenne. The sequence goes on from NC_067245.2 coordinate 45,104,181, forward strand.
GTTTGTGATGTGTCAGAGGTGGGTTTGGATGAGGACGACATGTACTCTTTATATGATTTAAAGGCATCTCGTCGTAAATCCAAATCTCCCTCTAACAAAATACCGCGGAAACGGAATTTTTTTTCTAAATATCCAATTGTTTCCCAATGAATGGCATGTTTGCGAATAGCAGAGGTCTTGGTGACTTGGCTAAACACTTACATTTTGCTGATTGCGTTAGGGATCATAGTTTGGATTTTTTGGCTATTTCTGAGATGGGGCGGCGGGATTTCTCGCAAAGTCTTCCTAACCGTATTTCCGGTGGTATAGACTTTACTTGGTTATCCTGTCCACCTCGTGGGCGTTCAGGTGGTATTTTACTCGTTGTCAAAACTGACTCTATGGAAGTGTTAGCACATTCGGTTGGGGAATATCATATCAAATTCCACATCCGTAATAGAGCTGACAATTTCATATGGAGTCTTGTAGCCGTGTATGGTGCTGGTCAGAAAGCTTATAAAGCCGTCTTTCTTCGTGAATTGGTGAATCTAGCAAAGGAAAACACTCATCCTATTCTCATAGGGGGGATTCTAATTTGCTGAGATTCCCATGCGAGAAGAGTAGGGGCAGTTTTGACAATCATTGGTCTTTCCTGTTCAACGCGATCATTGACAGCTTGGACTTGAGGGAGGTGTCAATGACTGGCAGACGATTTACTTGGGCTAATAGCCTTCCAGAACCAACATATGAAAAGCTAGATCGTGTAATAATGGATACCGACTGGGAATTGAAATTTCCAATGGTAACGGTACGCGCGCTAGAACGTATTGTTGGATTCTCGGATCATGCTCCCATCTTATTATCCACTGGTTTACCTAGACCTCCGATCAAACGCCGGTTCAAATTTGAACTCGGTTGGTTGAATCGAGAAGGTTTTCAAACCATGGTTAAAAAGGTATGGGATAGACCGGTTGTGGGTTTGTCTCCGATACAGAGGTGGAATACCAAAATGCATGCGGTACGAAAACACCTCAGGGGATGGGCAAGACATACAACTGGTATTCTTAAAAAAGAAAAGTAGCGAATTTCATCTATTATAGATGACCTCGAAGCCAAAGCAGAAGTTAGACCGCTTTCCGCACAAGAGATTGAGCAAAAAAGCCAATATAATGCGGAAATCGCAAAATTACTGCGGGAGGAGGAGCTGAAGGTACCAGCGATCTAAGGCCCAATTTATTCTGGAAGGAGATTTGAATACAAGGTACTTCCATTCTGTTGCCAATGGCATGCACATGAAGAAGCTTATTCGTACTCTAGTTCAGGATGAGGGTACGATTGAGGGTCATGAGCAGCTAAAGTCATTTATCACAAATTATTACAAAGGGCTTTTTAGTGCTCCAGAGGAAAGCAATTTTTCGTTAGATGAGACAAGAACGGAGGATATCCCCCAAGTCACTCTACCGGAGAATAATTTTCTTACTTCGCCTTACACTGAGGAGGAAGTAAGAAAAGTTGTCTTCCAAATGGAGCATAATAAAGCACCTGGCCCTGATGGGTTCCCAACTGAATTTTAATAATCATTCTAGGAGGTCATCAAGGTAGACTTGTTGGATCTTTTTGCGGATCTACATGTTGGGCAACTAGATTTTTTTAGGCTTAACTTTGGTGAGATTATCTTATTTCCCAAGGTTAATGAAGTAGAAAGGATTCAACAATTCCATCCTATTTGTCTTTTTAACATTTGCTTTAAAATATTCACTAAGGTTTCCACGATCCTATTAAATTCAGTGGCAGCTCACGTGATTAATTAGACCTTCTCAAACTGCTTTTATGCAAGGATGGAATATTCTGGATGGGGATGTAGTCCTCCACGAAACTGTTCATGAATTGCATAGAAACAAGTTGAATGGAGTCATTTTAAAAATTGACTTCGAAAAGGCCTATGATAAGGTTAAGTGGTCTTTTGTACATCAAACTCTCAGAATGAAATGCTTCTCTGACGAGTGGCGTGCGTTAATCAATAGTTTTATCTCGGGTGGAAGTGTTGCCATTAAAGTCAATGATGATGTGGGCAAATACTTCCAGACTAAGAAAGTTCTAAGATAGGGAGATCCATTATCGCCAGTGCTATTTAATATAGTGGTAGATATGCTTGCTGTCTTGATTGAACGTGCAAAGTCCGAGGGCCAAATTGAAGGGGTTATTCCTCATCTGGTTGATGGAGGGTTATTCATTCTTCATAGGGGGTGGGTCGCCAGTCCCAGTCGCCATAACTTGATCAGTCAGTCGGCGTGTGACAGTCGGCGCGGTGATGGATCAAGATGAGTCGCCGCCGGGCTTCCAAAGATAAAGTCGCGGGTGCGGTGGCAGTCTCAGTCGCCATAACTTGATCAGTCAGTCGGCGTGTGACAGTCGGCTCTAGCCAGTCGCCGTTTGCCAGTCGACGCGTAGTCACCATAGAGACACGTGGAGAGGCCAACGGCTAGATTTCACGTTGACCGAGGCGCACACCGTCTGCATGTTGTTGACCGTTGGGCTCGACGTGACCGCTAACGGCTAGTTTAACGGCTATTCAGCCGGTGACGGCGCAGATCTCGACCGTTGATTGCGGGGCGGCGATTCCGGGACAATTCAACGAACAGATCTCATCCTCAATCTGAGCGAGTGCGGGCGGTATAAAGGGTCGCCCCTAGGATTAGGGTTCAACACTCCTCCGCATTCATCCCCCATCTTCTCTTCATCTCATCTTCATTCCACACTCCACACGCATCCATGGCGGCGAAGGGGTGGGGCAAGTCGAAGGTCACGCGGGAGTCTCTCCTCCCGTACGTCGCCTCCGGAGTCATCCCGGAGTTCAACCGGGAGCGATGGCGGGTTCCGCCGGCGAACGAGACGGAGCCCCTCCCACGGCCTGGGGAGTTCGTGATCTTCATGAGCTTCCTCGATCGCGGGTTCGCTCTCCCCACCTCCGATTTCCTCCGGCAGTTGCTGGCCTTCTACAGCATCAAGGTTTCCGACCTCGGGCCACACAGCGTCCAGCAGATTTCTCTGTTCGTGGCGCTGTGCGAATGCTACTTGGGCTGTCCGCCCTACTTCCCGCTGTGGGTGTCCATCTTCCACGGGCGGGCGACTCGGGCCAGCAAGAACAGCGAAGCACTCATCCCGAACGGGGGGATCACCTTCCAGGTGAAGTCCGGGGAAAGATTCATCGACATGGCGCTCCCCAAGAAGGCGCGATCGGCTGGCGTCGTTTCTGGTTCTACGCCAAGGAGTACACTCCCCGGGCGAGGTATGCATTCCCCAATACAGTCCCGAGCCGAGCGTCCCGCGGCGCCTCAATGTCCGGTCGGCTGCCGCGCGAGCAGAGAAGGTGGTGAAGGATATGCGCCAAGCGATCCAGGCGCTAAAAGATGACGGCCCGACGGCGGTCGACATGTACAACTGTTGGCTTGGCCGGCGGCTGATCCCCTGCGGTGCCGACCTCACCCCCGGTGGGACGACCCGCGACAGAACGCCCGCACCCGGTCCACCGCGACCGAGAGGGACGAGGGCGAGTACCGGAACGCGCCCGCTAAGAACACCACCCCCACCTTTACTTCCTTCGACCACGGCTGGCAGCCCTACACCGAAGACACCCCAGCGCCTCGGGTAATGCTTCGCATGGCGACTTCGCACGGCTTAGCCGCGCTTCTTCCTTTCGACTTGTTCCTTTGATTCGATTGCAGCGTTGGCGGAAGATCGCGGACCACCTCCCTCCTCTCGCCGGAAAGGAACCACCGGAGATGACCGAAGGCGAGGAGGAAGAGGTCGACGAGGAGGAGGAGCGCACCGAGTCGGACTCGGAGGCGCGGGACTTCATCGGACTCCCGCGCGGGTCGAAGAGGGGTGTCGAGTCCTCGTCCCGGGCGCGGGCGAAGAGGAGGCGACCTCCCGTCCGGAGGACAAGGCGGAGCCCTCCAAGGAAGGGGCCGAGCCGCTATCGAAGCGGCTGCGCCCCACTCTCTGGAAGGGTCCATGAGGCTTCAGCGTCCCTTGAAGGACGCGATCGATGCGGGAGCTCGGGCCGGTCCGGGCGTAAAGCGATTCCCACGGTGAAGTAAGTATTTCTTGTCGAATTTATCCTTCCTGCGATCGGACTGAGTGTCGACTCACCTCGCCTCTCTGTAGGTCCAAGAAGAAGACCTTGGCGAAGCCGCCCGCGGCCGGGGTGGCGGCCACGAGGCGGCCGAGGCAAAGAAGAAAGCCGCGGAGAGGAAGGCGGCGCCGTCCGACCTTGGGGGTGCGGGGTCGGCTCCAGAAGAGCCCGCCGCCGGGAGTCAAGCGGAGAAGGAGAGCACTAGCCACGTCGAGCCCACCGCCAACGTTTTTCCTCTACCCAGCATGGCTCGCGGGGGCATGGCGAGTGCGGCGACGGGTCCGGACGTTGCTCCGCACGTGGTGGAGGAGGAGTCGACCGACATTGGATCGACCGAGGGGCGAAGGCACCCGAAGTTGAAGAGGACATCGTCGAGGAGGGCGGTCTGTCGGAGCCACCGAAAGAGCGCCGGTCCAAGGCCGCCAGGGACCGCGCCCGCCCGGCGACACCGACACGCGGACGGGCGAGGTTCCGTCGACTGAGGCGGTGATGCGAGCGGACGGGGCGACCGAGTCGCGTCATCCGCCGCCGTCTTCATTGACCTTCACTGAGCTCCACACGGCGCTTGGCGAGGCGCATGTGGTAAGTGTCGCTGAACACGTGGCCTAGTCACCCCCAGTCCCCGAGGGTCGACTTGGTCTGAAAGGGCGAGTCGAGTCTCTATTTGCTTTTTGTTTGTTGACCTTGGCATTTTTGTTTGGTTTCCGTAGGCGGAGATTAAGCGGCTGACCGCGCTTGTGGAGGAGGCGGCGCAGAAGAACCGGAAGCTGATTGCCCTGGGCAGTAAGTCATGCCCACTCGCCGTCCTCATTCAGTGTCACTGGCCCGGGCGTTCGTTCTCACCGTTTCCTTTTCTTGTAGCAGAGGCGCAGGCAAAGGCTCTTGCCGAGGCTCGGGAAGGGTTCGTCAAGGAGTCCTTCTACCGTGAAGCCGAGTTCCGGGCGCAGCAGGCCGAAGAGGCCCGGAAAAGGGCGAAGCGGAGGTGGCGGAATTGACGAAGGTCTGGAGCGAAGGGCCGGGAGCTGGAGGACGTCATCACCGAATACAAGGTGAAGCTGGAGGCCGCGGCGATGCGCGGGACTCGCACGTGGGGCTGCCGCGTCTGCGGGAGGAGGTGGCGGCCTTGAAGCAGCAGCACGCCAAAGAACTTGCTGCGGAGAAGGAGGCGTCCGAGGGCATCGTCTGGCGGTGCAGGCCGAGAAGACCAACTTCGAGGCTTTCGTCAGGGAGATGTCGCGGCAGATTCTTGGTAAGTTCTTGTTGTCGCACTTCTTGTTTTATTTGCCGGGGGTTTGAGTATCTGAACACGGCGAGTCGGCCTCGGGGGTCAGTCCCCGAGCGTGGCGAGTTGGCCTCGGGGGCCAGTCCCTGAGCGTGGCGAGTCGGTCTCGGGGACCAGTCCCCGAGCGTGGCGAGTCGGCCTCGGGGGCCAGTCCCCGAGCGTGGCGAGTCGGCCTCGGGGGCCAGTCCCCGAGCGTGGCGAGTCGGCGTTGAAGGGGAAGTTCTCATTTTTCCCTTTTCCTTGTGTTGTTGACTGCAGGTACGTGCGACTTCGTGGAGACGGCGACTCCACGGGAATGCCTGTCGACCGCGACCGCGCGTATCATCGCCTGCGCGGGGGAGATACTTGCCGCGCTCCAGTACCTGAGCCCGCGGGAGGTGATTCCGCGGGACACGCCATCCGTCTTCAAGGCCGTGTCCAACATTCCGGCTGTTGTTGACTGGCTTCGTCGCTCTTCCTGCCGCGTTGGCATTACCATGGCTACGAGCATGGTCTTGGCGCATTATTACGAAGGGTTCGACGTGGAGGAGGTCACCGCTGGCTTCCCCTCGGAGGCGGGGAGTTCGATGTTGCCGAAGTGCTGCGGCTGATGGATGCGGTGCGCCCCTTCGCCGACCGAGTGCGGCGACCGCGGACTTGGAGACTCATATCCCCAGCCAAGCGGCTCCTGGTGACGCGGAGAAGGAGCCGGGCCCGGTGGACTACCCCGCGGAGCGCCTCTTCCATGCTGCTGCCGCCGGCTCGCTGTCTACATATCCGGTCGTGGTGTACACGCCGAAATTTCGTCACGGCGATGACGGCGTCGAGCCTGTCGTAGAGGGGGCTCCGGGTCGTCCTCGTAGTTTCTGAGTACCTGTGTAAGAAGTAGCTAGATTTCGCGAGCGGGTGTTAGTTGTAAATAGAATGATGACTTTTGCTTAAATGTGATTCGGTGGTTGCTTTTGCATTATTTGAGACGGCGATGCATTGGAGTTGGTTCCGACTATCCATGGCCTTCGTGTCGGGCCGCCTTGCGACCCCAATGAAGGCTATCGACTTGACTGTTTTCCTTTTCGAGCTGGGCGTCCCCGATCGCGATGCGTAGTCATTATAGTACGAATAGCACCCTCATGGGTGGAGTAGTGGTGTGTTGTATTTTTCGCTGTTCGGATGTAGCGCGCCACTCGTCGTGGCTCGGTGAGCCGGTCGCTAGGCGACTCCAAAGGGGATCATTGCGGGCGTATTTTCCTTGGCGAGCCGCGGGTCCGTTTTGCGGGGTCCCTAGTCGAAGTACTTAGCCGCGCAATTCGCCAACCTAAGGTAGAGGAGGGCATTGGTGTGCTTTATAACGTAGCACAAGGCGGTCGCCGAGGCCCGTGGGGCTGGCCGAGCGTGCGGCCCTGCTGTGGGTTCCAGTCGCCGTTTTCACCCGATGGCGTGAGAGATGGTGGGTGACCGGGCCTGGTGTTGCGCCTCGGTCACGCCGCCATCCCGTGTTAGCCCGGCTACTTGGCCGATCGTGGACTTCTCTCTTCCAGCAGCGGCGACCGGAGGTCTCTCAGTTCCTAGTCGCTTGTCGCGGCGACTAAGCCGGTATGTCCCGGGATGAGAGATGACGATATTTGGCGGGTGAAGGGGAGGTAGTCGGAGCTTGAGATCAAAAAATGGTCGGCGATTTTTATTACCCTCTGAATTTTCGGATTACATTTTTCCCTTAGGTATAGAACCGCCGGAGGAGGTTGATGTTCCAGGGGCGCTCCACCTCTTTAGTGAGCGGCTCGCCTTTGTCGTCCTTGCGGACGTCGATGAGGTAGTAGGAGTCGTTGCCGAGTACGCGGCTGACGGCGAATGGTCCTTCCCAGGGCGGGGACAGCTTGTGCATCCCTTTCTTGTCCTGGATTAGCCGGAGTACCAGATCGCCGACTTGGAAGGAGAAGCGACTCCGAACGCGGCGATCGTGGTAGCGACGGAGGTCCTGCTGGTAAATGGCGGTTACGGAGAGTGCGAGGTCTCTCGGCCTCGTCGAGGAGATCGATGTCATCTTGGCGAGCTCGCTCGTTGTCTTCTTCGGCGTAATTGGCGACCCGAGGTGAGTCGTAGGCGATGTCCGTGGGCATGACGGCTTCGGCGCCATATACCAGGAAGAAAGGCGTGAAGCCGGTTGACCTGTTAGGCGTTGTGCGGATGCCCCATAGTGCGAAGAGAGCTCCTCGCCCAGCAGCCGGCTGCGCGCTCTAGGGGCACGACCGGGCGTGGTTTGAGTCCGTGCGGGATGCTCTGGTTTGCCCTTTCGCTTGGCCGTTCGACTCGGGGTGGGCGACTGAGGCGAGATCGAGTCGGATGCCCTTTTCTTCGCAAAAGTCAGCCATCTCCCCTTTGGCGAAGTTGGTGCCGTTGTCGGTTATGATACTGTGAGGGTAGCCGTACCGATAGATGAGCTCGCGTAGGAACTTTGTGGCCGTCTTCCGTCGCACTTCTTTATGGGCTTTGCTTCTACCCATTTGGTGAACTTGTCCACCGCTACCGGGAGGTGAGTATATCCGCCGGGGGCCGTTTTTGAATTTTCCCACCTTGTCCATGCCCCATACGGCGAAGGGCCAGGTGAGGGGATGGTCTTCAATGCCGATCCGGGCAGGTGCGACGGGCTTGCCTGCTTGTGGCACCCGGCGCATGAACGGACAAGGGCGATTGCGTCTTCGTGGGCTGTTGGCCAGTAGAAGCCGTGACGACAGGCCTTGGCGACGATTGACCGCGCGCTGCGTGGTGGCGCGATCCCTGCGTGGATGTCGCGAGAATGTTGCGCCCTTCCGCCGTGGTGACGCATCGTTGGAACACTCCCGAGACAACTGCGCTTGTATAGCTCATTGTTGATGATGGTGAAGGACTCTGCATCTGCGCACGATGGCGCGTGCTTTGGTTTCATCCATCGGCGGTGCCTGGCTCTCGAGGTAGCTTATGTATGGCTCGGTCCAATCGGTCTGTCGACGGCGAGTGCGACTAAGGCGGAGTCGGGAGCAGGTGGCTCGGCAATGTCCAGCTCGCGCGGTGCGCGCGCACCGAGGGGTGGCTGAGGATGTCCAGGACGACGCCCGGAGGAGGTTGAAGTCGCTTGGACCCGATTCTGGCTAGCGCGTCGGCTTCTTCGTTCTTGCGCTGTCAACCCACTCGACGACGTGACCGGCGAAGCTAGCGCCCGGCTTGGTCGACGGCGCGTTTGTATGCGATCATGTTGGCGTACGTGGCGTCGCAGGTGCCGGAAGTTTGGCTGGCGACTAGGTCGGAATCGCCGAGGCAGCGCAGCCGTGTTGCGCCCATCTCTTTTGCGACTCGCATGCCGTGCAGAGCGCCTCGTACTCGGCCATGTTGTTGGTGCATGGCTCGAATCTGAGTTGCAGGACGTACTTCACCGTGTCGCCCTTTGGTGATGTGAGGACGACTCCCGCGCCTGCTCCTTCGAGGTTTTAGAACCGTCGAAGTGCAACGTCCAATGTTTGAGGTCCGCGGGGAGCTTGGCTGCTGGGCCTCTTCCCGATCGGCGAGGAAGTCGGCGAGTGCTTGAGATTTGATGGCGTGGCGTGACTCGTAGGTGATGTTGTGGACGCCGAGCTCGATCGCCCACTTGGCGATCCGGCCCGTTGCGTCGCGGTTGCGGATGATGTCGGCGAGTGGTGTTGAGGCGACTACCTTGATGGGGTGCTCGTGGAAGTAAGGGCCAGCCGCCGCTGGGCCCCGAGGACGGCGTACACCAGCTTCTCGGTAGTGTGGATACCGTTGCTTGGATTCGATTAAGGCTTCGCTGATGTAGTAGACCGGCGTTGTACCAGTTGCTCCCTTCCTTCCTCCTTCCGTTCGACGACCATGACTGCACTTATAGCGCGGTTCGACGCGGCGACGTATAGGAGCATGGTTTCTTTTGGCAGCGGGGCCGCGAGGATAGGGGCATTCGAGAGGGCGTGCTGGAGTTCCTCTAGGGCCCGCTGCGCCTCGTCTGTCCACCGGAATGATTCCGACTTCTTGAGCAAGCGGTATAGTGGCATGGCCTTGTCTCCGAGCCGGGGTATGAAGCGGCGAGGGCGGCGACTCGACCGGCGAGTTTTTGCGCGTCGACTAGGCATGCTGGCTGCTTGGAGCGCATGACCGCCAGTGTCTTCTCCGGGTTAGGTTCGATGCCTCGCTTGGAGACGACGTAGCCTAGCAGCTGTCCTGATGGAACCCCGAAGGTGCACTTCAAAGGGTTGAGCTTGATCTTGTACCGCCGTAAGTTGGCGAATGTTTCGGCGAGGTCGCCGACGAGGTCGGTCCGTCGAGTCGATTTGACCACCACATCGTCGATGTAGACATGCACGTTGCGGCCGATCTGGCTTTCTAAGCAGCTGTTCATGCACCGCCGGTACGTTGCTCCGGCGTTCTTGAGGCCGAAGGTCATGGACGTGTAGCAGATGGCGCCTAGGGGTGTGATGAATGCGATCTTCTCTTGGTCTTCCTTGGCCATCTTTATTTGATTGTACCCGGAGTATGCATCAAGGAAGCATAGCGACTCGGACCGGCGACCGCGTCGATAATCTGGTCGATTCGCGGTAGGACGAATGGGTCCTTGGGGCACGCGCTGTTGAGGCTTGTGTAATCGATACACATTCGCCACGTCTTGTTCTTCTTTAGCACTAGGACTGGGTTTGCCAGCCATTTCGGGTGCTTGATTTCTATGATGAAGCCGGCAGCGAGCAGCCGGTTTACTTCTTCGGCGATTGCGCGTCGCCGTTCTTCTCCCACAGGGCGCATTGCCTGCCTAACGGGTCGCGCGGTGGGATCGACGTGTAATTTGTGCTCAGCAAGTTCTCTCGGGACACCTGGCATGTCAGATGGTTTCCATGCAAAGATATCTCGATTCTCACGGAGGAACTTGATGAGCGCGCTTTCCTATTGGGCGGACAGGCCCGTCCCAATGGTAACTTGCCTACTTGGATCGTTTTCTACAAGATCTACTTGGCGGGTGCCTGCTGCGGCCTTGAAGGTTGCTGCGGACGAGTCGAGCTCGGTTGGCTTCTCCAGGATGGCGGGGTCGTTGCGGTCGACTGGGTACTTGGCGAGCTCGGCGGAGTTGTCTTGTTCGTCGGCGATGACGGCGTCGGCGAGCTTGGCGCTGTCGTCCTCACATTCCAATGCCATCTCCGGGTCGCCATGGACGGTGATGACGCCTCGAGGCCCTGGCATCTTCATCATGTTGTACGCGTAGTGTGGGGTCGCCATGAAGCGGGCGAACGCTTGTCGGCCGAGTACGCAATGGTAAGAGCTTTTGAAGTTCACCACCTCGAACGTTATCCGCTCGGTACGGTAGTTCACGGGCGTGCCGAAGGTGACTGGCAGCGTCACCTTGCCGATCGGGAAGGCCTTCCGCCCGGGGACGATGCCGTGGAACGTGACCTTGGTGTTCTCAAGGCGTGAGTCCGGCAGGCCAAGCCGCTGGAAGGTGTCGTAGTACATGATGTTGATGGAGCTTCCCCCGTCCATCAGGGTTTTGGTAGCCAGTAGTCGGCGACCTTGGGCCTGACGACTAGCGCCACTCGCCCGGGGTACTCGATGCGGGGGGCGTGATCTTCGCGGCTCCAGGTAATGCTTTGCTCGGACCAGTTGAGCCACCGGGGTACGTCGGAAAGTATGACTGCGTGTACCGCCACTGCCCTTGCGAGGACCTTCCTGTCCCGCCTGTCGCCGACCCCGGTGAAGGTGTGGAGCGAGCCGGCGCTGCGACCGAAGCCCTCTCCCTTGTGCTGGTCTTGGTCCTTGGCGCGCTCCTTGTGCTGGTTGCCGCCGTCGTTTTCCTTGGCGCGGCGAGCTCTTTCTATCCGCCGAGGAGTAGCAATTTCCCGTCGTGTGGTTGGCGGGCTTGCCCTCCTTGCTGTGATAGATGCATGGTGCGTCTAGGAGGCTGCGGGCGTCGAAGCGCTTGGGCTGAGGCCGATCCTCCCGAGGTGGACGAGTGTCGCGCCGAAACGATTTTGGCTCGCTGCTCGTAATCGGTGGTAGCAACTAGCTCGTTGTGTCCTCCCTCTCGCGGCGCTTGCCGTTGTTGGACCGGCCGGCGAAACGGTAGTCGCCACGCCGAGGCTCCGTGTGCGCAGGGCGGCGATTGCGTCGTTGACCGTACTCGTCGTCCGAGTCGACTGTAGGGTCTTCATCGGCGTAGCGGGTGGCGATGTCGAAGAGCTCGGAGATTGAGATATTGTCCCTGCTGACGCGACGGAGCTTGGCGCTTAGTGGTTCGTACCGGCAGCAGCGTCGGAAGCGATAGATTGCCGTGTCCGTGCGATGCCGCCGGAGGTCGTCCACATGTCCTGCCGGCGCTGCACCCACCGGCGGGTCGACTCGCGCGGGCCTTGGACGCAGCGATCTGGGTCTTCTATGGTTGTGGCACGGGTGTATGCGCTGGCGAAGTGCTGGATGAACGCGGCGCGGGCTTCTTCCAGGAGTCAATGCTGTTGACGGTGAGGGTGTTGAACCAATGGCGATTGACGCCGTCCATCATGAGGGGCAGGTATCGCGCTGCGAGTAACTCGGAGTGGCCCTGGATCCCCATTGCCATGGCGTACGAGTCGATCCAGACAGTGGGGTCAATGCTTGTATCGTACTTCTCGATGTCGCGGGGTCCTTTGAACCCCACGGTGCGGCTCGCCTCTAATCATCGGCCCGAAGCAAGCGGGGCCGATTCGGGTGAACGCGCTCCGGCGCGGGGCTTCAGCGGCGTGGCGGTCGTTCAACCGATTGCGCGCCCGCCATTCTTGGTCGTTGACGATGTGGGTTCGGGCGTCGGCGGCGGCCCGTTAGCGGCGACCCTCACCCGCGCGGGGCGCGGCTCGACTCGGTTGTTCGACGAGTGGGCCTCGCGCTGTGCTGGCGGCGGGCCGTTCTTGGCGTTGACGATAGCGCGGTTTGCCGCGTCTGACGACGCCGCGCGACTGGCGGATGTGCGCGAATAGAGTCGCCCTGCGAGTCGGCTGCGGCGTGCTGCTGCTCCAATGCCTTGGCTACCAAAGCCTTGGCGTGCTGGACGAGGATCGCGCCGTCTCCCGTTTCGGGATTCTTGCGAGGACGGCCTGCGCAGCTGCCACGTTGTCGGCTGGAGACGAGTGCGGTGGTAGGCCGTTGGCGTCGACCTCTGCCCGAGGAACTTCGGGTGGTGGTGGTGGGGGTGGCGGTGGTGCTCCGCGCGCTGTTCTATCTGCAGCAGCCCGACTTCCTTCCGGGATGTCGGGGTTTTGGACTCGGGCGACCCGGATTTCTCCGTCTCGGGTCGTCGAAGTTAAGGCGTGCGCTGGGAAAGTCCCTCGCGCGGGCGCGCTCCAAGCGCCGGCGGTTTCTCTGCTGACTAAATTTGGACACAGCCCTTACAACAACTTGCTCGAGGCGGAATTTCTGCCTTTCGGCGAGCTCCTTTTCCTCTGCTCCTCGAGGGCCGCCCGGTGCGCCTCGATCTCGGTCGCGGTGGCGGTTGCGGGGAGGAGTGGTGAAGGCGTCGATCTCTCCTTCACCCCCTGCCATGAAGACTGCGGTTGGGTAGCGGTAACGCGGGGCCTCGACAGAGTCCGAGTCGTAATCGCTGCCGAAGAGGGAGAGGATGGAGTCGTCCTCGAAGCCACCTTCGAAGTCGCTCGGGTGGGAGACCAGGGAGATAGAGTCCTTGGTCGATCTTTGTGGCGATGGAGCGGGCAGTCGGGGACGCAGCGGTGGATCCCGCAACCGACGTTGTAGCGATGATGTCGGTGAAGTCGGCGTCGATCGCAGCGATGATGGATTTGATGGCCGGGATGGTGTCGGCGGAATCGGCGGCCGGAGCGGTGTCGGCGGAGTCGGTGGCGGCCGTGGCAACGGTGGAGTTAGCGGTCGGTGCCACGACCGCCGACTCGGCATCGTCTCCCAGGGCCGCCTCAGCCTCCGCGTATACCTCGCCGGTGACCGGGCGAGGAGCGGTGAGGAGCTGCCCGGGCGCGAAGGGGTCGTGTGAGCGACGGGGCGAGGCTCGAGAGGGATCGCCGACGCCGGCGAGCCCAACGAAGAGGTTGATGGAGCCGATCGGCACCATCCAGGCGTGTGTGAGAGGTGACGAGGCGGGCCGGTAGGTGCTTGGCTGGATGTGGAAGAAATTGCCGGTGGCGATCATCCTGCCGGAAGCAACCGGCCGCCGAACTGGCGAGTAGGGCCTCGCCGTAGCTCGAAGGCTTGATGTCCCATGCCCCACGGTGGGCGCCACTGTCGTGGATGTAGCCACGGCAGATGCTACAGGGGGTAGCACTTCATTGATGCGAGGGGAAGGGAACATTGCCATCTACGGGTCGAGGTGCAAGAGACGCAAGGGTTTTACCCAGGTTCAGCCCCTCCGGAGAGTAAAAGGCCTACGTCCTGCTAGATCTCTATTGCTCAGTGGAGAATTACAATGGGGGGGCTCCGTCGGCGGCTACGCCGAGAGCTTACAGGGGGAGATTGGATCTCGAGTAAGGTGTCCTCTAGGGCCTAAGCTCGGGGGTTTATATAAGCACCCCCGGCCTAGGGTTACATGGAGATAACTCCGAATCATATCAGTTGCTACTAACCCGGGATCCGCTATCCCTCTCGCAAGTAATCTTCTTGCCCAGCCGTGTGGACCTCCTCCTTGGGATCACGGCCCAGTCGCCTTAGGGCCCAGTCGCTTAGGCGACTGGCGATCCACCCAAGCCTCTATCTTCATGGCGACTGGGACTGGCGACCCACCCCCTATGGGCATATCCCCATCAATGACATAGACAAGGCTCGGAACCTAAAATTAATTATTTCTGCGTTCGAGCTTTTGTCTGGTCTGAAAATAAATTTCCATAAAAGTGAATTGTTTTGTTTTGGCGAGGCCCAAGACCATGTTGTAGAGTATGCTGAACTTTTTGGCTGTGGCCAAGGCCAATTTCCAATCTGGTACTTGGGAATTCGGATTCACTATCGGAGACTTACCAACGCTGAGTAGAAATTGGTTGAGGAATGGCTTCAGATTAGATTAAGCAGTTGGAAAGGTAAATTATTGTCCTTGGGAGGAAGATTAGTTCTCATAAATGCAGTACTCAGTAATATGGTACTATAGATGATATCTTTCTTCCAACTTCTCAGAGGATTCTTAAAACGGTTGGATCATTTCCGATCAAGATTCTTCTGGCAAGGGGATAATGAGAAACGTAAATATCGGCTGGCTAAATGGAGTGTGCTGTGTCGGCCCAAAGATCATGGAGGACTTGGTATTCAAGACCTTCAGGTCAAGAATATGGCACTTCTTGGTAAATGGTTGCATAAACTACTTACCGAAGAGGGCATATGGCAAACACTACTCAAGAGGAAGTATATTGGCTCAAAGGAATTATCTCAGGTTATTTGGAAACCAGGAGATTCGCACTTTTGGGCTGGTCATATGGAAACAAAGAAGTATTTCTTTCCATGTGGATCTTTCTCTATTAAGGATGGATAGGAAATTCGTTTCTGGGAAGATAAATTGTTGGGTAACACCACACTCCGAAAACAATATCCGGCATTGTACAGTATAGTGCGCCACAAAAGCGATACTATCGCTAAGGTGTTGGAAAATTTCCCACCAAATGTGGATTTTAGAAGAAGTCTTATCGGTCCCAGACAAACCTCTTGACAGGAATTATTACAGCATCTTGAGTTAGTTCAATTGATGCAGGGACTGGATGTATTTCGTTGGAATCTTACTGGGAATGGTTCATTCTCAGTGGCTTCCATGTACAATGCTTTAATTCAGCCTGAACTTCCGGTCGATAATAATTCCAAAATTTGGAAGATGAAGATACCACTGAGAACAAAAATCTTTGTCTGGTATCTCCGTCGGGGTAATTCTTACTAAAGATAATCTTGTCAAACGCAACTGGCATGGAAGTAAAAAAGTGTGTATTCTGTCATCAAGACGAGACAATTAAACACTTATTTTTCCAATGTAAGTTAGCTAGGTCTATATGGTCAGACGTCCAAATAGGGTCTACCTTATACCCACCAACTAGTGTTGTCAATTTATTTGGCAACTGTCTCAATGGTGTGGATGTTAGGTTTAAACGTCTTATTAGGACGGGAGTGATTGCAATCATTTGGTCGCTGTGGCTATGTAGAAATGACAAGATTTTCAATAATATTTCTTCTTCCTTTTTGCAGGTCATATACCGGTGCACAACTTTGCTTTGTTCATGGATACCGTTGCAGCGCGTGGAGCACCGGGACCTATTTACGGAGGTGTCTTCATGGTTGGAGGATACAGCGAGGGATATTTTCTCCCAACATGGGTGGCAGCGTGACCTTCGGCTGGATCCTCCTAGCTAGACTTTGTCCTGCTTTCGAACTCAGTTTTTTCTTTGAACACCACCTTGTGGTTTTGTGAGCGGCTGTGTGCATTTTAGTTATGCAGAGGTCGGATCTATTGCGCAAGTAATAAAGTTCCCATTTTCAAAAACTAGGCCAGTAATGTTAGTCATCAAATGATGCTAAGATAGTTGATGATCATGATTCAAAGAAGAAATTCCACACAGGCGTGCGTACGGTAGTGGTGAGTTGCAGTACACGTCGGACAAGTGGTGACGTATCACTCTTATTTTTTTATACGTAGAATCGATTTAATAACGACAATGTTAAAGTTTTGTAAAATATGTGTTTATGTTAAAATTGGACATATATTACGTGATGGCATGGTGTTCTATCAAACACTTGTAATCCAGACCTAGTTCAAAAAATATATAGAGAGCATAGGAATTTGGTAGGTTAGACATAGGATTGAAATGAGATGGTACGGGTGGCATGGTAGGGAGACCAGACTGACGTGGCCTGGTGATCGAGATGTGTATGATCTATTGGACGGGTTTGTTGTCGATAATTTATGTCCATTTATTAGATGAGACGTGGGATATTAGGTTGCATAGTGGAGAGTAACTTAGTCTAGTAACATATGTCATGTTACTAGTCTAAGTTACTACTACCTCCATTTCAAGGCTTAAGGATTATATTTTTTTCAGAAAGTCAAACTATGTTAAATTTGACTAAGTTTTTATAAAAAATCATTAACATGTTAAATACAAAATTAATATTATTAGATAGATAATGAAATATATTTTCATGTGCTATCTACAAAATATTATATTTATTGATAGATTATTCTAAAATTTTGGTCAAACTTTATTTGCTTTGACTTTTCCAAAAAAATATAAGCCTTAAGCCTTGGATGGAGGTAGTATCTCCACAGTGGGTAGTAACTTAGATGTGGTTTCATGCAGTGTGTCATTAGTTATGTTGTAGACTCATATTACTTTGGGATGTGTGATGTTATGGTAATATAGATAGTTACCACCTCATTTATTATTATTATCATGCCATGTCACCAAAATGCATTGAGACGTGTGATATTACCACCTATGTTACCCCATTATGAGCAATCTTAGTCATGCTGCGGAGATGTAGGCTTTGGCGTTTGAAGTACCTTAACAAATACTCCATCCGGTCTTTTTTAATTGACTCTAATTTAGTACAACTTTATACTAAATTCAAGTCAATTAAAAGAGACAGGAGGGAATACTTGCTTTGACTTTTTCAGAAAAAAATATAAGCCTTAATTCTTGGGACGGAGGTAGTACAGTCAAATGAAGTAAAGTTTGACCAATATTTTAGAATAATCTATGAACAAATATGATATTTCGTAGATCCATATGAAAAAATATATTTCATTATCTATCTAATGATATTGATTTTGTAATTTTCATATTAAGAATTTTTGATAAAAACTTGATCAAACTTGAGATAATTGAATTTTTTTTTTAGTATAAACCTTAAGCTCTGGACGTGCGATGCCTCACAGGCAGAAGCTCCTTTATGGCCACTTGGAGGCTGCCTATAAGAGCATCTCCAGCCGTTTGGGCTCTCCACGCCCAAATCCGGCGATATTGTCGTCCGGATTGGAGGAAAATTTGGTCTGGGGAGGCCCATTTTCCCAGCCGCGAGCCCAGGATGGATGTAAACGGACTTCGGCGAATTCAGACAAAATTAGCGAGTTTGTTCAAACATAAACGAAATTTAATGATATTTAACATATAGAGGCGAGTTCGTACATAAGTAGGCCGAATTCGAACATATATTTGAATTCGGCGATTGGCAAACTAAAACTTTAAACTAAAGAACGGCCTACTACATGCCGAAATGGCGGTAGAAGGACGTGTAGTCGCCGCCGTCGTCGTCGTCGTCGCTCGAGCCGGCGTTGTCCTGGGGCGGCCGAGCCTCGTACCAGCGGCTCGTGCCCTGGCCAGCGTCGCCGGCGCGTGGCGGCGACGGACGGTAGATGTCGTCGTCGTTGCTGTCCTCGAGCTTGACCACCTCCCTGAGCGCGGCGTTCCTAGCGGCGGATGGTGTGGCGGCGCGGGCGGCGAGTTGACGCGCGGCAGCCAGATCCAGCAGCCGTCGTTGCTGCTCCGCCTCCTAGCGCTCCCAGTCCCGCCTGGACCACTCCAGTGCGGCGTCCTCGGGGAGGCTATTGTCAGCGGGCACCAGGTCCTTCAGCGACCTGGCGATCGCCTCCGCCACCGCGGCGTCCTCCACGCGCTTCGCCTCCTCCTCGGCGAGCTGGTCTGCGGCGTCCTCCTTCTTCGACGCCTTCCTCTTCCGCCCGCTTTGCGGAGAGGAAGGATGGTCGTGGATGACGAGGGCGCCGCTGCTGCGCCGTCTGCTCGACGGTGGCGATGCCGGTTCCTTCTTGACGGTCGAAGGAGACGCCCATTCCTGCTTGACGATGGCCGGCGTCGACCCGCCGGACCTGGATGCCGACCGCGAGCCAGACGAGGAGGAGGATGGCGCCATCCTCCTCGGCATCCAGGAACTACCGTGCCGGCGCGACACGGTAGCCACCACCGGCGGCGGCATCCCCAGGACGGGGGAGTTTCCGTCCTCGATGTGCGCGAGCACATTCTCGAGGGTGCGGCCAGGCGCGCTCAACCATCGTTTGCGGCCGGCGGCGTTGTTCCTTCCCGAAGGAGGAGGAGGGCCGTCGTAGGCCGCTAGTTCGCGTTCATACCTGCGCCGGAAGAACGCGATCCACGATTCGTGGTTGTCGGGGAAGAAACGCGGATCCGCGCGCTGCTCGTCACTGAGAGTGACGAGCACCTCGTCGATCGCCGCTTCGAGTAAGGCCCCACCCGTTGGCGGCGGCGGGATCGGCACGCCGCCTGCGCTCAGCCTCCATCCCCTTGGTGCGCGGAAGTCCGGCGGCGCCGGGTAGCCCGCCGCGTGGAGGAGCCGTCCCTCCCATTGGTGGAGAGAGCGGCGGCCGAAGCCGTTGTTGGCCGCACCGTCGTTCGCCATTGCTCGTTCGAGTTCGGGGAAGATTTGGTGAAAGGCGAGCGAGGTGAATGCGGGGCATACGCGGTAGTTCGGCGATAAATAGAGGTAGGCGCGCGTGATACCGAGGCGACGGCATTAACTTGCCGCGTGGAAGCTACGCGGCCGGCGAATGCTGACCGGCGGCAGGCTTTTACAGCGCGCGGAAGACGATGCGATGAGGACGACGACCGGTGTCTCTCGCCGACAAGTTGGGGCCACCAGACGCGCGGTAAGTTTCCTCGACGTTTCACGCGCTTTTGTTTCGTCCGGAGTCCCCGAGAGCTCCCCGGGGGGCCGGGGATGGCGTGGGATCGCCAGATGAATTTAGGCCCAAATCCGGACGAAATCGAGGAACCGGGGGCGCGACTGGGCCGAATTTCTTCGTCCGGATGGAAAAAACGTCGTTCGGGGGCCTCGTCGGGGAGACGAGTGGAGATGCTCTAACGCACACGCATGGGGTCGGGGAGCAACCCACCACGAGCCATTTTTCTACTGGTCCCGCACTTTCCGGAGTTTTGTTGTTAGTTGTGTGCATTACTTTTTACATACAAAATAATAAGGCAGTGCAAAAAAATGCACGAAAATAGCGAAAATGAACCGTACACGAGAAATGCAATCCCATGCCTAAATAGAAGGCAGTGCCATGCCTACCGACGCAGTTCATTGCGTGCTCTACCCACCAACGCATTGGATTGCCTACTTGGAGGCAGGGCTATACTTAGCGATGCAGTGCACAACTTGTTCGAAAGCAGTGCCCTTTCTACCAACCATAGTTGCCAGAAGTCCGGGTCGACTGGGTCGAGAAATGGGGTCGAGGATAGCCATTCGAGTGAATGAGGTTCGATGAGGGGTATACATCTTCGGTACGCTTATTCGGAACATGGATCGCTATCCACTTAATTCTGGCGATGGCCCCGTTTCGATCCTATGATTTTTTCTTAATTTTTCCTGGAGTGAAAAATCCCGCTAGAATTACAAGTTTTCTTTTACCTGGAGTGTCCAAATAAAATTTGGGTCTTTCAGCGTAAGCCCACCCAGCCTACATGGCCAGTACTACGTCGGTTCACTCCAGAAATCGAATAACCATCTCTTCTTCTTCTTCCTGACATCACCACCAACACCAAATCCCTCATCTGTCCTAGTCCAGCGACTCTGGCCTCCACCCTCCAGCGCTTAGGTCCAGCGGTGTAGCAGAGGCACGACATCCCCTAGTGACTTATCAGGCAACGGCCGCGACATGAGACTGAGACGATCTAGTCGACCGCTGTAGTACGCGGGACGGAGGTAGCGTACTGCGGTGGGGATTCCTCGTATGTAGGGACTGTTTGGATGACGCCCACACGAGGCCTACTAAAATGGGGCGTGCCAAGTATTTGGCGTAGGTTTATGCCGCCGTCGGTTCGCCCCAGAGTTGACTGTAGAAATGACCGCGATGACCAAAAACTTGGCATGGATCTGAAAACTTGGCGTCAGTCCAAATGGACGCCCAAGCCCTCGGACAACTCCAAAATATTGGCTAGGTAGTGTTAGGGCATCTCCAGCGGCGCGACGCAAACGGACGCTGAGCGACCGTTTGTGTCCGCCGTGACCGAAAATGCGTCGTGCACCACCTTCAGCGGCGCGACGCAAAGTGACCGGGCCGTCCGCAGAGACGCAAACCTGGCCCAAATATGCGCCAGGTTTGCGTCTCGGCGGACGCTGCGCGGACGCGCAAAGTGTCCGCTCGGTCCTCGCACGGGCCCGCCTGGCAGCGGCACAACTGCTTCGTCTTCGGGCATTACTTCCTGGCGGCGCGCTGCAGCCTTCGCAGGGCCGCGTTAATGGCGTGTCTCGGCTTCCGCGAGCGTGCGCAGCTACTAGACGTTGCACTGGCAGGCCATTGAAGGCGATATGGCGTCGGAGCCTTTTAAATGGACGCTGCCGACGTCCATTTCGACGACCAAACCATTGCCAAATCCCACAGTATCCACCCCACCGACGCCATGGGAAAGAAATGCTGGCCGTTCCGCAAGACGAAGAACGACCAGGAGGCAAGCGGCTCGCGTTCCGGCAAGAAGGCAAGGGTCGGCCGGTACGTGCGCGTTGAGCTCGCACGGCAGCTATGGGAGGAAAACCGGCATGTGCCATGGCCGAACGCGAACTTGCCGGGAGGGGGCTGGTACCTGAACTCGCGGCGCGTGCCGGTCCCCCCGTGCCGCGCGAGGGCCGAGAGCGGCGGGACGAGGTGCGCCGCCGCCGAGCGATCTTGCCGCCGGATCTGCGGGAGGATGAGGCGTACGCGCTGAACTCCTACAACTGGATTTCATTCGGGACGTGGGAGTTCGACGCGCGCCGCCGCGCTGGCTACCTCGGCGACGTGGACTTCTTCGATCGAGAGATCGCCGCAGAAGAAGAAGAGAACGACCAGGAGGACGCGGACGACGAGGAGGACGTCGACATGGTCGACTACGACCACGACGACGGCGGGCCGGCGTGGGATCCGGAGACCCAGCCGCCGGACCTTTCCGAGGATGAGGCCATTGCCATGGCACTGGCCAACAGCGCGCAGGACGAGCTCAACGAGCTCGCTTTGTGGGAGGGGCTCGCAATCCAGCTGCGGGAGTCAGCGCTCGCGCAGGGGAGGCCGGCGACTCCTCCGGCTACGCCGGCGCGTTCCAACGACCGCGCTCCGCCTGCTGCTCCGGCGTGGGATCCCTGGCCACAGCCTCCTGCCCATGCGGCGGTACCTCCTCCACCGCCGGCGTACGAGCTTCCATGACCGACGCCGGAGTTCATTAACCTCGTCAGCGACGACGACCAGTAGGCAGCAGCAACTTTTAGCACGCCTTATGGCTTTTTTATGTTTTTTTAACGTAAATTATGCACTACTACAGAAAACCTTACCGCTGGCGCACAGAAATTGCTACCGCCGGCGCCTCGCTTTTCGCCGGCGATCATCTCGCCGGTGGTAAAGTGCTACCGCCGGCATATTCGTAAGGGCCGGCGTTAAGGTGGAATTACCTCCGGCGGTTTCAATTGTAAACGCCAGCGGTATTTTTTTTAGGATTAAAAAAAATTAACGCGGGCCGCCGACCCGGTCACCGCGCTCCGCCTGGTCGCCAACCTCTGTTCCACCACCTTCCCGTCGTCGATAACCACGATGGTGTGCGCGTTCCGCACCGTCGCCAGCCGGTGCGCCACCACGATGGTGGTGCGGCCGGACCCGGCGTGGTCCAGCGCCTCCTGCACGTGCTGCTACGACTCGGCGTCCAGCGCGCTCGTCGCCTCGTCCAGCAGCATCATGGGCGCCTGCTTCACTAGCGCCCGCGCGATGGCGATTCGCTGCCGCTGCCCGCCGGAGAGCTGCACCCCGCGCTCGCCCACGCACGTCTTGTGGCGATTCGCACCCGCTTGGCCCGACCAGCGCCAGCGTCCTGCCGGCGCGGGCGCGGAGGCTCAGGTCCAGATGCGCGGGGCTCTGGCAAATCCGACCGCGAGGGTACGTCAAGGTCAAGGTCCTCCTCGAGCTGCTCCACCTTCATCGGCCGCGGCAGCCGCCGCCGCTGATTCCCGCGAGGAGGCGCCCGGGGCTGGCGCGGAAGCGGAGTTGGGCGTCCTCCCGCGGCGCGCCATGGAGAAGGGGCCCCGCAGCTCGTGGTGGAGGTGGGCGCGTCCTCCCCGGCGGAGGGGGAATCGGGGGCGAGGCGAGCTGGGAGATGTGGCGAGGCGAGCCGGGGGAGGCGGTGAAGCTAGGGTAGGCGGCGGTGCTGGTTGCAGGTGGTGGCTGCCGGTGACCTCAATCTCTTTTGCCCCGATCTAGATGTGAGAAAGAGAGAGCAGTTAAGGCATGGGTCGTGGTCTTCTGTGGCTGATGAGAAAAATCAACGAAGGTGGGTGCGGCCGTGCGGGACTGCGGTTAAGATATGGGTCATGGTCTCCTTTATCCCCGGCGAAAACGAATCGTAGATGGCGGCGGTAATTTTGGCCAAAATAATCCACACGACCCCACTTTACCCCCGGCGCATGTGAATTGATTTCGCCGACGGTAATTAGATTACCCCTGGCATCTCCTAGACCAAACCGCCGGCGGTAAGGTGAGGCGATCCTGGAAGGCTTTACCGTCGGCATCTTTAAATCGAACTTGCCGGCGGTAAGTAGTGCGGCTATAAGCCTTTCTCTAGTAGTGATGGTTGCATGAATGAAAAATAAAATTTATGCGTCGCGCTGCTGGAGCCACCCCCGATGCAAACGGACGCCCGGACGATTTCGACCATTTCGGCCGACGCAAACGGACACGACGCGTCCGTTTCGACGTCTGAAATACGTCGCCCCGCTGGAGATTCCCTTACGCAATCCAAACAGATCCGTAATCTCGTGATTTTTCCTTGCAATCTTGGCCTCTTGGGTACTCATTACGAGTCAGCAGAGATCGAACGGGGTCATGACCTGGCCATCGAACCACGACGACCCGCTGCTGTTCCCGACCCTCGTTCTGGGTCGATCGATCCTAGGTCACGAAATGTGGCGTGGACCCCGTTTTCTGCTTACTATGCTACCAACACTGATAAACTGTCTCTCACTAATGACACACCTCTTAGAGCTGAGGATAATTAATACTCAGTACAGCCTGTTGACACGGGTAATCATATTTCCTCAAAAGCTGACTCAGTAGACATGTAATGGCGCGCGGGGGAGAAATTAAGAAGGTTGCACCACGTGTCACCAGAAATGGGACGCGCATCGCCCTCATAGAGAAATTAAGAAGGTTGCACCATGGGAGTACTCCATCTATTCCAGTTCATAGGGCTTGTGCGTATTCCTAGATCGTAAGTTTGATCATGATAATACAAGTTATATATTACAAAATATACATCATTAGAAAGTTTAGATGTTCTACTTTCTAATGATATTATTTTTGTGGTGTAAAATTATTATTATATTGGCTAAATTGACAATCTAAGAATACGCGCAAGAGCCATATGAACTGGGATGGAGGGTGGGCATTCGGTTTTAACCGAAATTTCGGTTCGGTTTTTGCGGTTTTTGAACAAATTCGGTTTTCAAAAATGGTAACCGAAATTGGCATGAAAATTTAGAAAACCGAAGATTCGGTTAACCGACAAATTCGGTTCGGTTTTCGGTTAAAACCGAATGAACCTACTCACTTGAACAAATAGTAGGCATCACCGAAGAAAGCAAATAGTAATTGACATATCAACACAAAAAGCATCAACTGCGCAAGAAATCGACAAATGAGCACCAATCGTGGAGCGATGCTATTTGGTAGGCTGCGGCACTCGTGGTACAGGTGCATCACTCGTGAGCGATTAAAAGGGTAGCTAAGACTTCGAGCGACGTGTTCTATTATGTAGGCTTCATGCTATATTCAGAAAAAGCTAGTACATCAAAGACCAAAGTCATGCATTGAATGGACAATTTTTGGAACATCAAACGCAGTTGGGCTTCTATGGAATGATCGGTCTATGCACAAATTGATGGTAGGTTACTCAATTCGGTCTATTCGGTCTTGTTCGGTTGGTGGGGCTAAAAACCGAATTCTACCAAATTTAATTCGGTTAGTATAAATGGAAACCGAAAAAATAGCGGTTAATGAAAAAACCCGAGATTTCGGTTAGTTCGGTTTTGGCTTCGGTTCGGTTTTCGGTTTCACGGTTTTTATGCCCACCCTGAGATGGAGGTAGTAGCAAATTTGAATATCATATGTCATGCTGGCTTTAATTTCTGCAATGGTCTAATCACCTATACAGTGCCAAGAGATAAATATAATAAATGAACTGTTATGATTTTGGTTCTGCGAAAGAAGGCTAGTAATCTGGCTATCTGAGTACAACACCAAAAGTTAGTGCCAACACCGACATGGATTAACTTTGTCGCTGTAACTAACAATGTAGGTACACGTGTCAGAGGCAATTAGAATAACATGAGCATGTCGTAGAGTGTTCATATTTTAGTGTTGTCAGGAAATAAATAATAAACTTATGCATGCCACACGCACATAAAAAAACAAAGTGAAGATAATGCAAACGCGTACTGCTATGCGCTGTTTGCATTGGGCTCAAATACACCTTCAATTATAATGTTGTACTGTATATTTCTTTTTGAACATGGCATTTTTTCTGTTGGCTGCATATGCTCCCTTTATTTAAATTACATTTTAAACAACCTCGAAAAAGAATACATTTTCAATATATTATCAGAATATTTCAAATAAAATCGTAGCGCATACATATATATTCATATCTTACATGCTCACGAAGTCGTTTGAAGAATTTGTTTTTACATGGCATGTGCAAAAAAAATCAAATTTAAGATTTTTTTGTCTTTTTACACAGGCAATGAAAACGTCAGTTTTTTAAGAAACCTTAAGCCATCACATAAAATGTGGAGATGTACGGGCCAAAAAAAAATCCTAATGTTTTTAGCATTCGAAATATGTTTCCTGGGTAAAGAAAGCATATGCACGTACTTGAGATTAAAAGTGCATTTCTGATTTTTTGCAGGTGATTAAAATAGTACTTCTGGCTAAGGTCTAACGGAGTTAATTATACATTTAGTGAAAATATTTCGACTAACCTCATTCGTCCTTCGAATTACGAAAACAAGCAACATTTAGTGTCAAAAGGCCAAAAAGAAAGAGCACACACGCAAATACACTATTATAGAGTATAAATCTAGCAGCGCAAAGATTAACACGAAAGAAGTACTCACAAACAAGATGGCGCCGATAGTCTCTGTGGTAATCGCTAAAGGCAGCGAATCCTCCTCCTGCAGCCTGATGAGCACGTCCAGCAGGTCCTCCCCGCCGGTGCTGAAGTCGCCATCGCGCGCAGCTCGCGCGGCCTTGCGCCCCTCAACAATGTCGGAGATGATACGCTGGATACGGACGCAGCTCGCTCCCATGTGGCGCTCGCCGTTGCTGATCCACCGCACCAGCCGGGATGACGGGAAGAGGTCGACAAGGCCAGAGGAGCCGCCCAGGAGTGTCATCATTTGGTCGAACTCGCGGAGGTACTCCTCCTGCTGCGCGAATTTGTGGCCAAAAACTGCCAGCGACACAAGGTCGTGGGTCAGCGCCGCTACCTTCTCGCTGACGTTGATGGTGGCGCCGGCCGAGGCAGCGATGGAGCCGATGAGTCTGCCGACCTCCTCGGCCCTGATGCCATCCATGCGCTTCACCTGCTTGGAACTGAGGAGCTCCACGATGCAGAGCTTGCGCATCTGACGCCAACGCTCTCCGTAAGGGGCGAAGGCCATGCCCTTTCCACCATTAGAGGCGATGTCAAGCATCACGCTCCTCGGGCGGCTGGCGAACACGAGGTCGTTGGTCTTGAGTACCACCTCCGCTACCTCAGCGCTAGAGACCACCACCGTGTGAATCTCGCCTAGCTTGAGATGCATCAGCGGCCCGTGCCGACGAGACAGATCTGCCATCCTGCGGTGCGGGAGGGCGCTCACGAGGTGATGGAGACTGCCGATGATTGGGAGAGTCCATGGGCCAGGAGGAAGCTTTTTTGCTAGCTTGCTCTTGTGGGTGGAGAGCTTGATAAAACGAAGTGCCAGAAGTGTGGATAGGACTATGAGACACAAGCTCAAGCACCCTTCCATGGCAGCAGCCAGCAGGCAGCTTCACAAACAAACCCGTATGATCTGATATTAATGAGCGTGCACCTGATCAGGGGACCCTATACCTAGATATATGTCGAGGGATGAACCCCGGTAGAAGGGTATGGCCTAATGGTCGAGTTAACTCTACAATACCGGCTTACTAAGGTAAGTCAGATAATCTGGTTTGCAAGTAAAGTTGACCAGATTAAGGGTTGGCCGGATTATGGAAATCCGGCATAGGATGATGACCCACACCGCCGCCACCACACCCCACCCTACACCGCGCCCTCCACCCCCGCTGCCGTCGGAGGAAGCCGCCCAGCGGCGGACGGTGGCAGCGGGAGGCCACCTCCTCCCAAAATCCAAACCCCCAACCCCAAGAAACACCTCAAATCGGGCTCCCTGGCGCTCCAGGCACAGCGCCTGTGGCCGTCGCGCCAGGTGTCGACGGCCGCCGGGATCTTCGCGTGCGCGCAACGGCTGCTCTCCGCCTGGGGCCAACTGCTGCGTGCTGCGCGCCTCCTCGCCTTGGCCCTTGCGCCAATCGACGCCGCCCCCGTCGAGATCCGCCGTGGCCGCCACTCCCCCCCCCCCCCAAGCCCGCACGCAAAAGGCGCCACCGCTCTCTCCTCCACCTTGATCCCGTGGGTGCGCGGTCCGACACGCCCTGCCGTCGCGCCAGGCCTCGACGCCCCGTCGGGATCAATTGCTGGCCCCCTGCTGCTCCCTGGCGTTGTCAAGCCGTCCCGACGTTCTCCACCTCGGCTCCCGGCGTCGTCATGCCGGCTGCTGCGTCGTCTGGCTGCCTTCCGAGTCTCTGCCTTGGGTGTCCGGCCGTTGATCCCGGCCCCCGGTGTGTGGCTCGCCGTCGTGCGCGGCCAGCGCTGCGCCCCTGCGACGGGCCTCTGGGTGGCTGCCCCTCTACTTGCCGCTGCCCTTCCGTCCGGGGTGGGGGCTCCCTGCAGTTTGACCACTCCCCTTCTCCGGTGGCCCGTGTCCACCCCTTGCCATGGTTCCTGCTGGGCGGGGGAGGTCAGCCTATCTTGATGTCTGGTTGTACGTGCACATCCGAGTGAAAGCTCGTGGACGATGACGCCGCTGGCGCCATACCCCTCCTTGGAGGCGTCCTTTTGGCTCTGTGCACCTCGCCGCATTCGGGACTGTGCTTACCTCTCGTCTTCCCGCTGGCCGCCCGCTCGTATATTTACGGGCCTAGGCCGTTGTCATGGTGGCCCCGTCCGAGCCGCCTGGACGTCCTAGGGTTGCCTCGGCATGTGCCCCCTCGACCACGGGGGTGACACACCGGTGTCGTCGCCCCAGTCTCGGCTATCCGACGCCTTTCGACTGTGTTGGTCTTGGCGGCGACCGCCTTCGGCATCGCCGGCGGCACGCTGATGACCCACAAGTATAGGGGATCGCAACAGTCTTCGAGGGAAGTAAAACCCAATTTATTGATTCGACACCAGGGGAGCCAAAGAATATTTGTAAGCCTTAACAGCGGAGATGTCAATTCAGCTGCACCTGAAAACAGACTTGCTCGCAAGAATTTATCAGTAGCAACAAGTTGTATAGCAGTAGCAGTGGTGAAATATCAGCAGCAGTGTAACAAAGACAGCAGTAGTGATTATAGTAAACAACAGGATTAAAATACTGTAGGCACAGGGATGGATGAACGGGCGCTGCATGGATGAGAGAAATCATGTAACAATCAACGTAGGGCATTTGCAGATAGTAATAAAACAGTATCCAAGTACTAAACAACCATAGGCATGTGTTCCGTATATAGTCGTACGTGCTCGCAATGAGAAACTTGCACAACATATTTTGTCCTACCAGCTGGTGGCAGCCGGGCCTTTAGGGAATCTACTGGTAATTAAGGTACTCCTTTTAATAGAGCACCGGAGCAAAGCATTAACACTCCGTGAACACATGTGATCCTCATATCACCGCCTTCCCCTCCGGTTGTCCCAATTTTTATCACTTTGGGGCCTCGGGTTCCAGTCAGCAATATGTGTATACAACTTGCAGGTAAGATCATAAAGCAATGACTATCATCATGAATTGATAACATGTTCAGATCTGAGATCATGGCACTCGGGCCCTAGTGACAAGCATTAAGCATAACAAGTTACAACAATATCATAAAAGTACCAATTATGGATACTAGGCACTATGCCCTAACAATCTTATGCTACTACATGACCAATCTCATCCAATCCCTACCATCACCTTCAGCCTACAGCGGGGGAATTACTCACACATGGATGGGGGAAACATGGTTGGTTGATGGAAAGGCGTCGGTGGTGATGATGGCGGTGATCTCCTCCAATTCCCCGTCCCGGCAGAGTGCCAGAACGGAATTTCTGGTCCCGAGACGGAGTTTCGCGATGGCGGCGGTGTTCTGGATGTCTTCTGGCGATTTCGTCTAAACCACCGTGCGTTTTTAGGTGGAAGCCCTTAAGTAGTCCAGAGGGGAGCATCGGGGGCTGCCCGAGGCGTCGCCACCATAGGGCGGCGCTGCCCAGGGGCCCACCGCGCCGCCTTGTGGGGTGGGCGCCTCGTGGCCCCCCTCCTTCTGGTCTTCTGGCTCCGTCAATATTCTGTGAAAATAGGCCCATTGCAATTAATCCCGGGGATTTTCCTGAAAGTTGAGTTTCTGCACAAAAACAAGACACCAGGGCAATTCTGCTGAAAACATCGTTAGTCCGTGTTAGTCGTATCCAAAATACACAAATTAGGGGCAAAACAATAGCAAAAGTGTTTGGGAAAGTAGATACATTCTGGACGTATCAACTCCCCCCAAGCTTATCTTATTGCTTGTCCTCAAGCAATTCAGTTAACAACTGAGTGCGATAAAAGAACTTTCACGAACACATTTTCATATGATGTAAATATTCTCATGATATGGACAAGTACATAGGCAATTCATAATAAGATACATGCAAATAATGTCATCTAATAGCTATGTCAATCATGAAAAAGGTACCAACAAATTAATAATAAGCATCATGAATCATGTCCATCAGCAGGATCGCAATATTCATAAAAGGATATGATAAAGTGGTATCTCGCTTGCCCATGTTTGTACAGCAAAACATAAATTCCCGGGCACCTTTGAAGTTCATGGAAAGAGTAGAAGTAGAGATTATCAAAGATAAAACATCAAAGTTATACCACAGTTAATAACATTTTGGGACAAGCATATTATACTAAGAATGACAGTTGTGCTCTCAAGAAGGTGCTCAAAGAAAGGATGGTGACTAAATGTAAAAGTAAAAGATTGGCCCTTCACAGAGGGAAGCAGGGATTAACATGCGCTAGAGCTTTTCATTTTTAAAAACGGGAGTAAAATTATTTTGAGAGGTGTTTGTTGTTGTCAACGAATGGTAGTGGGCACTCCAACTACCTCGTCAACCAGACTTTCAAGAGCGGCTCCCATGAAGGACGTTATCTCTACCAGCAAGGTAAATCATCCCTCTTCTCTTTTGTTTACACACGTACTTTAGTTTTATTATGGATGACACTCCCCCCAACCTTTGCTTACACAAGCCATGGCTAACCGAATCCTCGGGTGCCTTCCAACATTCACATACCATGGAGGAGTGTCTATTTGCAAATTAAGTTGCTTACTGATAAATCAGGGCAAAACATGTGAAGAGAATTATTGATGAAAGTTAATTAATTGGGGCTGGGAACCCCGTTGCCAGCTCTTTTTGCAAAATTATTGGATAAGCGGATGTGCCACTAGTCCATTGATGAAAGTCTGTCAGGAGTAAATGACACGGTTGAAAGATAAAACACCACATACTTCCTCATGAGCTATAAAACATCGACACAAATTGAGAAGTATTTTGAAGGTTTAGAGGTAGCACATGAGAATTTACTTGGAATGGTTTGAAATGCCATGTATAGGTATTTATGGTGGACACTTTGGAATAACTTGGTTTTCAGGGGTTTGGAGGCACGAGCAGCATTCCCGCTCAGTACAAGTGAAGGCTAGCGATAGACTGGGAAGCGACAATCAAAAGAGCAATAACCGTCATAATCATGCTTACGACAAAATAAATTAACGGAGGCATAAAAGTGATACAAGAACTCGGAGGCAAAGTAAATCATCGAGACTTAATTGACTTTTGTTCAGTCATATGCATGCGTGAGCATGTACCAAGTCGATTCAAGTGAATTATTCAAAGGAGGATACCACAATGTCATACCTATTTATGAATAAAACAATGCAAGCAAATATTTATGACATGCTACTCATATTAATAGATTGGAGCTAAACATGAGGGATCATGAACTACTAGACTTTCTTAAATGACATATACCTCACATGAACCAACTAAGCATGCTCACATGGATGAGTATATGTACAAAAATGAAAACAAATAGAGTTCATACCAGCCTCTCACCACAGTCGAGTTGTCGTAGATCGTCATTATTGCCTCTCACTTGTGCAGCTTGAATAATATGGAATGAAAACCAAGCTCCAGCCACCGGAGACCGCTGAACTCCTTAATAAACTTTACAAAACCAAAGAAGAACAACAAATATTTTTGGTGTTTTCGAATTGGAAACAAGAACAAAAGGAAACAGACAAACAAAGAAAAATCTTTTTGGATTTTCTCATAGCAAACCAATGATAGCAAATAAAGCAAAATAGAAACAAGAAACCAAAATAAACAAATGGTAAAGAGAAACAACAGAAATATTTTTGGTCTTTTTGTGTTTTAGGAAAGAAACAAAGCAAAAACAAAAGAATGAAAACTAAAAGAGTCACACAAACACAAAGTAGCAGAAATTCGTCATACTTGACAGAAGTACAGTAATCAATTTTTACGAAAATCTTCTGCTGCTCAACTCGAAAAGTGCTCAACTAATAAAAGTTAGATAATAACCTGGGAAACATGCAAAAAATTGGCTTCATAAAATAACGTACTGGCTGTTTTTGGGAATTTTTTTGGTATCAGTCCAGAATCTGTTTTCAAACAGCACTTCCCCAAATATCATCTCCCTCTTATTAGAGACCACCTTAAGAAGCTAATCAAGTATGTACAAGTATCCGGCAATTGTAATATGCAATGAATGAGTGATGCCGGCATACCTCCCCCCAAGCTTAGGCTTTTGGACTAAGTGGAGATCAATCCCATGGTGCCCATGAAGTGGCACCTCCGTAGTATGATGAAGAAGGATCCTGTTCTTGGTACGTGCTGGAAGACGCACCAGGATACGTGACGGTGTACCCGTAGGAGGGCTCGGCGTCCTCGGAGTCATGCTGCTGGTGGAAACCATGTATCCTCAGCTGCTCATCCACCTCCTCCTTAGAGCGCGACCACGGTCTCCTGTGAACACTGAACAAATCGGTCTGCGGCAAAGGGATTTCCCTCTCATCCCCGTCAATAAACAACATTTTATAGACAATATTTTCTAAACTATAGTCAGTTGTGACAAATTGGTGACTCTTCATAGCAGCAATATCAAGCCTTATAGGAGTTAATTTCTCATCACTAGGATCAAGAGGAAGTTATAGATATGCAATAATACGCGAGGCAACAATTCCTCCAAAAATAGGCCCCTTATTGGATAAACGACGAGCAATGAGAGCACCAAGATGATAAGGTGTACTTCCAGTAAGTGCAGCAACTAGATAAGCAAGATGATAATTAGAAATGTTGCTAGTGTTCTCCCTACCAAGAATGCTAGTAGCAAGATAGTAAGTGAAATATCTAATGGCAGGGAGTTGAATGTTTCTTATCTTGCCGCGCTGAATGGTGCAGCTATCATCATTGGTAACTTCTCGATAGAGCTCCATCAAAGCTTTGGGGCTTTTCTCGATCTTCTTCGCTGTACCTACAGGAGTAATATCCAATGCAGCACAAAAATCCTTCAACTTCATAGTAATAGGCCTGTCATAAATCCTAAATGTAACTGATGGTGAGAAGTGTGCGTTGTTGAACTTAAAACTTTCAACAAAGATTTTAGTTAGCATGTAGTATTGACTCCTCTCATCTTCCATATAGGTAGATAAGCCCACATTATTGATGAGGAACAAGAAGTCATCAAGCAGCCCTGCATTACGCAAAAAGTCATAGCATGGAAAGGATGAAGCATTAGGAACTCCATTATCCTCTTCAACTTTGAAGCTCGGTGCGATGACATCCTCATTATAGTATCATCTAATTCGAGTGGCTCCCCTTGAGGGCCTCCCCGTGCTTGTCGTCTCTCTTTCGAACACTTCTCCAAAGGTATGGTTATGCATCTTCTTTTTCTGAAATTTTTCAATAAACATTATAAAAGTTGATTTTGAGACATATAATTGAGGGAACCTACTATAGGAACTTGGTAGAGTACTAAACATGCATCAAAACTAATTTTTACAACTTAGAACAAGCATGCAAGCTCACTTAACATGTTACCTACATCAGCAAAATATTCAAGATATACTCAACCAAACAAAATTCTATTTGGATAATCGGAGGAGTCACATACCGGAGAGCAAATGTGCCAAATTTCAGACAGAAATCTGGGCTGAGCAAAGAGATCGAGAAATCCTGAGCTCTTGGGCAAAAACGCGAGTGAGAGAAAGTTGGTACGAGTTTTTTCGGGAGAGAGAGTAGAATGGGAGGAAGAGATGACTTAGTGGGGCAAGGAGGGGCCCACACCATAGGGTGGCGCGCCCCCCTCCTTGGCCGCGCCGGCACATGGGGGCAGCCCTGGGGTGCCCCACTGGTCAGCCCCAGGCACTCCCAGGTTGCTCTTCGAAAAATAAGACCAACGGTATAATTTTTGTAAATTTTTGAAAACTTTGAAGAATGCACATTTCTGGGTGTTAAAATTATTATTACAGGGCAGAAAAAGATTTTCAAACCTCTAAACAACTAAAGAACCTTGCAAAACAAGTAGTGCTACAGCAAGTAAAACAAGTGGAGGAAGAAAGAAATGTTGTTTAGCTCCTCTATGCATATAAAATGTACTTGTTAACAAGGTTGATCAAGTCTTGCCACCAAATAAATTTTACATGACATAAGATGAAGTAAACCTCAAATCAATCATGTTACCTTGTATTGAATTGATATGGATCCAATCATAATATTTTGATATCCTTCTTTAGGCTCATATATAGGACAATCAATAACTGCCACTTTGATAGTTCTCACATTAGAAATTGTATTGACTCCACATACTTTATCAATCCTCTTGGGAAAATAAACAGTATGATCCTTGTCATCAACATTGAAAGTAACTTTTCCTTTATTGCAATCAATAACAGCCCCTGCGGTGTTAAGAAAAGGTCTTCCAAGAATAATAGACATATTATCATCTTCAGGCATTTCCAACACAACAAAATCAGTTAATATTAAGCAATTATTAGTAACTTGAACAGGAACATCCTCACATATACCAACAGGAATAGCAGTAGATTTATCAGCCATTTGCAAAGATATATCAGTTGGTATCAGCTTATCTAAATAAAGTCTCTTGTAAAGAGAGAAAGGCATAACACTAACACCTGCTCCCAAATCACATAGAGCAGTTCTAACATAATTATTCTTGATGGAACAAGGAATAGTCGGTATACCTAGGTCGCCCAGCTTCTTTGGAACTTTGTCATTGAAAGAGTAATTAGCATGCATAGTGGAAATCTCCTCATTAGGAATTTTCCTTTTGTTAGAGACAATATCTTTCATATACTTTGAATAAGGAGGCAATTTAATAGCATCAGTCAAAGGGATTTGCAGGAACAAAGGTTTCATCCAATCACAAAATTTATTGTAGTGTTCTTCTTCCTTTGATTTTAGTTTCTTAGCAGGAAAAGGCATTTGCTTTTGAACCTAAGGTTCTCTTTCATTACCATGTTTGTTAGCAATAAAATCTTCTTTAGTATACTTTTTATTTTTAGCATGCTTTTCAGGTTCATCTTCAACCTCTTCTTTATCAGAAGCATCATTCTTATCATTATCTTTATCATGTTCATTACCACTTTCAGTTTCGGTATCAGAAATAGAAATACTATTAGGATCATTAACAGGCTCAGAGGATTCTACAACAGTTTTATGTTTCTTCTTCTTTTTCTTAGAAGGAGCACTAGTTTCAGTTCGTTGAGAATCTTGTTCAACTCTTTTGGGATGCCCTTCAGGATATAGATGATCCTGAGTAGAAACACCGCCTCTAGTTGTTACTTCATAAGCATTCTTTTGAACTATTTTTTAATAAGCCATTTTGCACTTTAGTGAGTTGATCAATTTGAGTTTGAACCATATGAAAATGTTTAACAAGCATCTTAACATCATTGGAGGTTCTCTCCACAATATCATGCAATTTACTAATAGCGTGAGAATTTTTCATTAAATGATTCTCTACTCTCATATTAAAAATATCTTGCTTAACAACATAATTATCAAACTCATCTAAACATTGATCAGGTGGTTTTGAGTACGAAATATCTTCCCTACTAAAGCGTTGAAGAGAATGTACCTCAATCATTGATGAAGGGGGAGTTATCTTACTTCAGATTTAATACCTTTCTCCTTAAGAGATTTCTTGGCTTCCCTCATATCTTCATCATTTAATTTAATCATACCCCTCTTCTTCAATATTGGCGTTGGGGTTGGTTCAGGTGTAGTCCAATCATCATGATTTCGGCCTATTCTAGCCAATAATTCTTCAGCTTCGTCCGGAGTTCTTTTCCTGAAAACACAACCAGCACAACTATCCAAATACGCCCTAGACTCAATGGTTAGTCCACTATAAAATATATCAAGTAAATCATGCTTTTCCAGATCATGTCCAGGTCGAGCTCTGATAAGAGAACAAAACCTTGCCCAAGCTTCAGGCAATTTCTCTCCATCTTCCTGATCAAAACTATAAATTTTCTGCAAAGCAATATGTTGAGCACTAGCAGGAAAGTATTTTCGAAAGAAAACATCAAGCAAACCACTGGGACTATCAATAGAATCAGGAGGCAAACTATTATACCAAGTTTTAGCATCATCCTTTAATGATAAAGGAAAAATTTTAGCAACAAAATAAGTACGCTTCTTAATATGATCAGAAAACAAGCTACTCAAAGTAGAAAGCTCAATCATGTGCTCTACAGCACTTTCTTTTTCAGGACCACAAAAAGGTGTTTTCTCAACAATAGATATATGAGATAAATCAAGAGAAAAATCATAATCCTTATCCTTAATGTTTATAGGAGATGTGGCAAATTTAGGATCGGGAGACAGTTTATATCTAACAGCACGTTGTGCAAGAAGCTTTTTAATATTACTTGCATCAGTAGTAGCATTGCATTTAACAATAAAATCATCATCAAGTTCCACATAATCTTCATCAAGATCATCACTAGAGTATTCAACAGACTCAAGTGAATTAACAGGTGTAACAGTATTTTCATTAGGAATTTCAGTATTTTCAATTTTCTAGACCTAGCAATTGTAGCATCTAGAAAAGATCCTAACAAACCACTATCATCAAGCACAGCAGAAGCATCATTAAAATTATAAGAGGAATTTTCAGATTCAGCAGAAGTACCAGCATGTGAAGCTTGTGGTGGTGAAACAAGTTAACTTATCACATATGGTGAATCAAGAGCAGCAGAGGTACTCAGAGTTGTACCTTTTCTTGTAGTGGATGGTAATATGGCGACTTTAGTATCGCGAGGTTTACCCATGATGGAGAATTTGCAGCGAACAATATCAATCCAAGTGAACTTGCAAATAAAGCTATGCTCCCCGGCAACGGCGCCAGAAAATAGTCTTGATGACCCACGAGTATAGGGGATCGCAACAGTCTTCGAGAGAAGTAAAACCCAATTTATTGATTCGACACAAGGGGAGCCAAAGAATATTTGTAAGCCTTAACAGCGGTGTTGTCAATTCAGCTGCACCTGGAAACAGACTTGCTCGCAAAAGTTTATCAGTAGCAACAGTTGCATAGCAGTAGCAGTAATGAAATATCAGCAGCAGTGTAACAAAGACAGCAGTAGTGATTATAGTAAACAACAGGATTAAAAAACTGTAGGCACAGGGATGGATGAACGGGTGCTGCATGGATGAGAGAAATCATGTAACAATCAACGTAGGGAATTTGCAGATAGTAATAAAACAGTATCCAAGTACTAAACAACCATAGACATGTGTTCCGTATATAGTCGTACGTGCTCGCAATGAGAAACTTGCACAACATCTTCTGTCCTACCAGCCGGTGGCAGCCGGGCCTCTAGGGAATCTACTGGTAATTAAGGTACTCCTTTAATAGAGCACCGGAGCAAAGCATTAACACTCCGTGAACACATGTGATCCTCATATCACCGCCTTCCCCTCCGGTTGTCCCAATTTCTGTCACTTTGGGGCCTCGGGTTCCGGTCAGCAATATGTGTATACAACTTGCAGGTAAGATCATAAAGCAATGACTATCATCATGAATTGATAACATGTTCAGATCTGAGATCATGGCACTCGGGCCCTAGTGACAAGCATTAAGCATAACAAGTTGCAACAATATCATAAAGGGATTTCTATTTTTGTGCCCCTGGCTCCTTAGTTGTGCTCAGTTTTCCCCAGCCCCTTAGTTTTTCCTCAGTTTTCCCCAAGACCTTGTCTGAAACCCGCAGAAGGAGCTTGAACGGAAGGAATCCCGTTTAGTTGACGTTGGTTGGTGCTGACAAGTGGGGCCGCTGTTGGTGCCCCACAGTGGACATGTCTTCACTTATCCAGATCATCGTGGGACCCACAACTTGTCCACGTTAAGTGCGCCGGACCCACAGCTTACCCAGGTGACCGTTGCAAAATGGGAGCCCGAGCCAGCCCCGCGCCCGTGCCCGTGCCCGTGCCATTGCTTCCCCTTTCTTTCCCCGCGCCCCATTGTTCTTCTTCTCCGCCAGCAGCAGCCCTTCTCCGGCAGGCGGGTGATGTCTAGTTTCTCTTCGACCTCCCGTTCTTCATGGCCGCAGTATGGACCCGTGCCTTTGACAAGATGCCCTGACTGCCCACGCCAGGAGCCTCTGAAGCGGTCGATCTGTAAGACTGACGAGAACGGCAAACGTGGACGTGAGTTCCTTGCATGCGAGAGCTTGCCATATAGAGAGGGGGATAAGGTTAGATCTCGCTCCAATTTCTCTGTTTTCTCTCAATTTTCTTGCTATTCCCTCGAATTTGGGATTTAGGGTTCCCGTTGTTGTTTTCAGATCCTGAAGAAATGCAGGCATTTCGAGTGGATCGATGTGTACGTTCAGAGGCTTCAATTGCAGGAATCAATTGGCGCTATTGGGAAGCGCAATTTGGGAGGGGGGGACTTGCTGTAGAGAATGCGCCGGAGAGAGGAGCCGTTCCGATTATGCCTAATGCTCCCAATGTAGGACTGGTGGAAGTGAAGGGAGAACTGAAGAAAATGAACAAGCAGTTAAGGCAGCTGATCGAGTTGAAGAAGCAAGCTAATCTGATAGCTGGTTGTTTTTTCTGTTGTATAATTGCGATCGGATTCTTATCATTGCTCACCAGGCGCTAGAAGTTGTTACAAGGGATACCTTGTTACAAATTCATTATTCAGTTACATGTACTTGTAGTTGTTTTCATGGTTAGTGTGTGCATTCACCGAAATTACCAACTATATTGGAATGCTTTATGTATGCCTCATGTTTATACAAGGGATTCTTATCATATGTAGTTGATAATTGTTAGAGGGGTGACAATAATGCATTCACCGAAATCCGCAAATATGTATGCCTCATGTTTATACCGAAATTATACCACTTTTGGGCCGTTTCAAATTACCGAAACTATATGCCAAAACTATATCCCCTAAAAGAAAAAGGAAAGCGAAAGATGGTTGATAATTGTTAGAGGGGTGAAAATAATGCATTCACCGAAATCCGCAAATATGTATGCCTCATGTTTATACCGAAATTATACCACTTTTGGGCCGTTTCAAATTACTGAAACTATATGCCAAAACTATATCCCCTAAAAGAAAAAGGAAAGCGAAAGATAGTTGATAATTGTTAGGGGGGTGACAATAATGCATTCACCGAAATCCGCAAATATGTATGCCTCATGTTTATACCAAAATTATACCACTTTTGGGCCGTTTCAAATTACTAAAACTATATGCCAAAACTATATCCCCTAAAAGAAAAGGGAAAGCGAAAGATAGTTGATAATTGTTAGAGGGGTGACAATAATGCATCCACCGACAGAGAGAGAGAGGGGTGGCCACGAAGAGAGAGAGAGGGGTGGCCACGAAGAGACGGGGAGGGGTATACTGCCCGTTAGATTAGTTGATCAACGGTTCGTGGAGTCGATCCGTGTGACAACGGCTCAACCAATCATGATAAGTTTGGGCTTCTGGGAGCATTTGTGACAGAACTTGAGGGTAAAACTGAGTAGTACTAACAATCCAAGGGCACATAAATAGTAAATAGACTAAGGGATTCAAACAAAAAGAATTACAAAATGAAAAATGCATGTTTTGTACAATATAATTCATATTGGGCTACATCAAATTATTTGAATTCAAATATACATGAGTGTGACAATTATGGCATCATTTAGACAAACTATGTTTTTGGGGAAGATGTTTTGCAAAGGGGTTTGAGTGGAAAACCATGCATCTTCATAGCTACACTAGTGATTGTGAGAAGTGGCAATTTGTGGTAAAACTTGATTTATATATGTTTGTTAAGGTTTTCTTGGTGGCAGGTTGCGTAGGAAGACTCCATGAGTAGGTGCCACTATGTTTTTATTTTTTTGAATTTTTTTGCGCATGAAATGCCTCAATTAGATATGTTAATCTCATTTGTTGACTCTCTGTTGACTAGCTACTTGAAGGTAAAACTGAGTATATTGCACTTGCCAGTCTAAGTACTCGAGGGGAAAACTAAGTACAGATAAAATTTCTGTATAAGGCCCGAGGTTATAACTGAGTACACCAAACGTCCCAGGGTTAGACTCGTGTCGCGGTGCACGCTGCAGCCGTGCATAGCGGACGCGTGTTGCGGTACACGCCACCTTCGTCTTTATAGAGCCCTTTTCCTCTCCCTCGACGCACGTTCTCACTGCAACCGCCTCTCCTGTCCCATCATCTTCTCCACAACCGAAGAAAAAACCCCGAAGAAAACCGCCGGCGATGGAGAAGAATGAGATGCCCATTGTCGGCGCATCAGCCGCCGGCGCATCGGCCGCTGCCCCCGTCCAGGCCCCTGTCGCTGCTTCCAACGTAGCAATCGGCGCATCAGCCGCCGGCGCATCGGCCGCCGCCACCGTCCAGGCCCCCGTCGCTTGGGACCCGTAAGAACCAGTGCCGTACGTCGCGCCGGAGAACCCCTACGACACTAGCATCGTCGACGACGAGCCGGAGGTAACCCTTTGCTCCCTTGTTCTTATCCCATTTCAATCCTTTTGTGTTAGATCTAGCGTTATTATGGTTCGTCTGTTCCTAGTTCAATCCATTTGTGTTAGATCTAGCGTTATTAGGGTGCGTCTGTTCCTAGTTCAATCCTTTTGTGTTAGATCTTGCGTTATTAGTGCTTGTGATTTGCTTTTGTTTAAGATTTGTGCCGATGATGATGAATATTTGGGCACAAATTGATTCAGGGTTTGGCCAGTAAACAATTGGTGTGTTCAAATTTGTTGTGCATGATCTTTGGTTTACTGACTCAAATCCTGGATATAAGTGTGTCCAATGTAACTGAGGCTACCTCTTTTTTTCGAGCCCATATTATCATGCATGATCTTTGTTCACTCTCTGTTCCATCATCGTTGCAACTGACTCCATGTTTTTTGCACTATCTTTGGTGCTACGTGACAGGTGCAGAGCAGCGACGTCGACAGCGACAACGAGTCCTTCCACACCAAGACTCGTCACGTCCTCAGGAGGCTGCAGTCCGGCCATTACGATGGCCCCTTTGCTCGAGGCATTTACAAGTGCCCCTTCTGCAACAGGAAGCTCCGCGCCACCGACTTCAACTGCCTGGAGAACCATGCTGAATCCATTGGCAGATGCGGCGCTAGAGTTGGAACGACGGTGAACGTGCATGCGTTCATGGCCAAACACAAAGCACTTGGGATTCACCTGCGCAACCTCCAGGCGAGTCACAGGCGCAACCTGGAGGCGTTGAACATGCCTACTGCACTCTCGTATGTGACTGCTCTATCACGTAGAGCAGCTTAAATTCATGTAAAATGTAGCTTATGTTGTAGGGTTCTATCGGTACTACTGTTGGATCTGTCGTGAATATATCTATGCTATGTTGGCTGCTCTATGCAAGCTTATCCTATATTTTCTCTGGATTTGTGCCCTAGATTTTCTACCTGATTGGGACGAAGGCATAAAGAAATGAATGGCGTTAAAAAACAGAAGGAGAAGTGATACGCGTACAGCACGCGTCCGTTGGGAACCCCAAGAGGAAGGTGTGATGCGTACAGCGGCAAGTTTTCCCTCAGTATGAAACCAAGGTTTATCGAACCAGTAGGAGCCAAGAAGCACGTTGAAGGTTGATGGCGGCGAGATGTAGTGCGGCGCAACACCAGGGATTCCGGTGCCAACGTGGAACCTGCACAACACAAACCAAGTACTTTGCCCCAACGAAACAGCGAGGTTGTCAATCTCACCGGCTTGCTGTAACAAAGGATTAGATGTATAGTGTGGATGATGATTGTTTGTAGAAAACAGTAGAACAGTATTGTAGTAGATTGTATTTCAGTATAGAGAATTGGACCAGGGTCCACAGTTCACTAGAGGTGTCTCTCCCATAAGATAAACAACATGTTGGGTGAACAAATTACAGTTGGGCAATTGACAAATAAAGAGGGCATGACCATGCACATACATATTATGATGAGTATAGTGAGATTTAATTGGGCATTACGACAAAGTACATAAACCGCTATCCAGCATGCATCTATGCCTAAAAAGTCCACCTTCAGGTTATCATCCGAACCCCCTCCAGTATTAAGTTGCTAACAACAGACAATTGCATTAAGTATTGCGCGTAATGTAATCAGTAACTACATCCTCGAACATAGCACCAATGTTTTATCCCTAGTGGCAACAGCACATCCATAATCTTAGAGATTTCTGTCACTTCCCCAGATTCACGGAGACATGAACCCACTATCGAGCATAAATACTCCCTCTTGGAGTTACAAGCATCTACTTGGCCAGAGCATCTACTAGTAACGGAGAGCATGCAAGATCATAAACAACACATAGATATAAATTGATAATCAATATAACAAGTATTCTCTATTCATCGGATCCCAACAAACGCAACATATAGAATTACAGATAGATGATCTTGATCATGTTCAGCAGCTCAGAAGACCCGACAATTAAGCACAATGGGGAGAAGACAACCATCTAGCTACTGCTATGGACCCATAGTCCAGGGGTAGACTACTCACTCATCACTCCGGAGGCGACCATGGCGGCGTAGAGTCCTCCGGGAGATGATTCCCCTCTCCGGCAGGGTGCCGGAGGCGATCTCCTGAATCCCCCGAGATGGGATTGGCGGCGGCGGCGTCTCGGGAAGGTTTTGTATCGTGGCTCTCAGATGCCGGGGGTTTCGCGACGAAGGCTATTTGTAGGCGGAAGGGCAGGTCAGGGGGCCACACGAGGGCCCCACACTACAGGTCGGCGCGGCCAAGACCTGGGCCGTGCCGCCCTAGGGTGTGGCCACCTCGTGGCCCCACTTCGTCTCCTCTTCGGTCTTCTGGAAGCTTCGTGGCAAAATAGGACCCTGGGCGTTGATTTCGTCCAATTCCGAGAATATTTCCTTACTAGGATTTCTGAAACCAAAAACAGCAAAACAAAGAATCGGCACTTCGGCATCTTGTTAATAGGTTAGTTCCAGAAAATGCACGAATATGACATAAAGTGTGCATAAAACATGTAGATATCATCAATAATGTGGCATGGAACATAAGAAATTATCGATACGTCGGAGACGTATCAAGAAGCTGCTCTAGATTTGCTACCAATTTGGGCTATCAAATAGGAATGAGATCGAGCGAAAGAGAGGAAAAAAGTACATTGAAAACTGCTAATCTGGGCGAAAGAGACAGAAACCACTCATGCCCACGTCCTGTAACCCACACGGCTCCACACGCTACGGCCCCACACGCTACGGCCACACAAACATGGTCTCGTCCTGTCCCACGCGGTTCCTTCCTACTAGCCCCACACGACGCGACCCCACAAACAACACGACCCCACTCGTCAGCACGGAACGGCCAACTTAACGGATTCCTGCCGTCGGAGCTGCTTCTGCGGGTTTCAAACAAGGACTTGGGGAAAACTGAGGAAAAACTAAGGAGCTGGGGAAAACTGAGCACAACTAAGGAACCGAGGGCACGAAAATAGAAATCCCTATCATAAAAGTACCAATTACAGATACTAGGCAATATGCCCTAACAATCATATGCTATTACATGAACAATCTCATCCAATCCCTACCATCACCTTCAGCCTACAGCGGGGGAATTACTCACACATGGATGGGGGAAACATGGCTGGTTGATGGAGAGGCGTCGGTGGTGATGATGGTGATGATCTCCTCCAATTCCCCGTCCCAGCGGAGTGCCAGAACGGAGTTTCTAGTCCCGAGACGGAGTTTCGCGATGGCGGCGGTGTTCTGGATGTCTTCTGGCGATTTCGTCTAAACCCCCGTGCGTTTTTAGGTCGAAACCCTTAAGTAGTCCAGAGGGGAGCCTCGGGGGCTGCCCGAGGCGTCGCCACCATAGGGAGGCGCGGCCCAGGTGCCCACCGCGCCGCCTTGTGGGGTGGGCGCCTCGTGGCCCCCCTCCTTCTGTTCTTCTGGCTCCGTCAATATTCTGTGAAAATAGGCCCATTGCAATTAATCCCGGGGATTTTCCTGAAAGTTGAGTTTCTGCACAAAAACAAGACACCAGGGCAATTCTACTGAAAACATCGTTAGTCCGTGTTAGTGGTATCCAAAATACACAAATTAGGGGCAAAACAATAGCAAAAGTGTTCGGGAAAGTAGAAACGTTTTGGACGTATCACACACCGGTGTCGCCGCACGGACTCGGCTATCCGACGCCCTTCGTCCGTGCCGGGATGGTTCTTCGTGTGCTTCTGATGGGTTCCACGAATTCCACTGCCTGCTCCCTTGGTCTGCTTGCGGTGTGGTTTCTCTCCGGAGTTGCTCGCTAGCGGTCGGCGTGAGGTCCTCAAGGTGACGTCGGGTTTTGGCTTTGTCTGGCTTGCGCTTGTGGCGTGACTCGTCTTTGCATCGCCCTTCGACCACGGGGTCGGCACACTGGTGTCGTCGCCCCAGTCTCGGCTATTCGACGCCCTTCAACTGAGCTTGGTCTCGGTTCTGCAGGTCTTCGTCGCCGTCCTTCGCTCACCATGCCAAGTCACAATGATTGTCCTTTGTGGAGCTGACCTCCCGGGGGGTTCGGTTGGCTTCGGTTGCTAACCTCCCCTCCCCTTTATGTCCCCTTTTCTAGTTTGTTTTTTTCTGTATTTTATTGTTTCTTATCTCCTGTACCCCCGTGTATCTCCCCATATCTGTTGTAAGAACATGGGCCTGCCAGGCTACTTTCGTGGAATATAACAAGCGGTGGGAATTTCCCCCCGTCAACTGATACGTCTCCGACGTATCGATAATTTCTTATGTTCCATGCCACATTATTGATGATATCTACATGTTTTATGCATACTTTATGTCATATTTATGCGTTTTCCGGAACTAACCTATTGACGAGATGCCGAAGGGCCAGTTCCTGTTTTCTGCTGTTTTTGGTTTCAGAAATCCTAGTAAGGAAATATTCTCGGAATCAGACGAAATCAACGCCCAACATCTTAGAATCTCCGGAAGCATCCAGAACACCCGAGAGATACCAGAGGGGGGCCACATGGCCCCAGATGACAGGCCGGTGCGGCCCAGGCCCTGGCCGCGCCGCCTTATGGTGTCGTCGCCTCGTTGACCTCCTGACGCCGCCTCTTCGCCTATAAGAAGCCCCTCGACCTAAAACCTCGATAAAAAAAAGCCACGGTACGAGAAACCATCCAGAGCCGCCGCCATCGCGAAGCCAAGATCTGGGGGACAGGAGTCTCTGTTCCGGCACGCTGCCGGGACGGGGAAGTGCCCCCGGAAGGCTTCTCCATCGACACCACCGCCATCTTCATCAACGCTGCTGTCTCCCATGAGGAGGGAGTAGTTCTCCATCGAGGCTCGGGGCTGTACCGGTAGCTATGTGGTTCATCTCTCTCCTATGTACTTCAATACAATAATCTCATGAGCTGCCTTACATGATTGAGATTCATATGATGATGCTTGTAATCTAGATGTCGTTATGCTAGTCAAGTGAATTTTACTTATGTGATCTCCGGAGACTCCTTGTCCCACGTGTGTAAAGGTGACAGTGTGTGCACCGTGTGGGTCTCTTAGGCTATATTTCACAGAATACTTATTCACTGTTATGAATGGCATAGTGAAGTGCTTATTTATATCTCTTTATGATTGCAATGTGT
The DNA here is from genome assembly GCF_019359855.2 of Lolium perenne. Lineage (NCBI taxonomy): Eukaryota > Viridiplantae > Streptophyta > Magnoliopsida > Poales > Poaceae > Lolium > Lolium perenne. Next base: position 45,149,033 of record NC_067245.2, read on the forward strand.
TTTGTATCACAATTCATCTATGTGCTACTCTAGTGATGTTATTAAAGTAGTTTATTCCTCCTGCACGGTGTAATGGTGACAGTGTGTGCATCCGTGTTAGTACTTGGCGTAGGCTATGATTGTGATCTCTTGTAGATTATGAAGTTAACTATTGCTATGATAGTATTGATGTGATCTATTCCTCCTACATAGTGTGAAGGTGACAGTGTGCATGCTATGTTAGTACTTGGTTTAGTGGTGTTGATCTTTCATGCACTCTAAGGTTATTTAAATATGAACATTGAATATTGTGGAGCTTGTTAACTCCGGCATTGAGGGTTCGTGTAATCCTACGCAATTAGTGGTGTTCATCATCCAACAAGAGAGTGTAGAGTATGCATTTATCTATTCTGTTATGTGATCAAAGTTGAGAGTGTCCACTAGTGAAAGTCTAATCCCTAGGCCTTGTTCCTAAATACTGATATCGCTGCTTGTTTACTGTTTTACTGCGTTACTACTGCTGCGTTACTACTGCTTGTTTACTGTCCTGGGCAAAGCACTTTTCTGGTGCCGTTGCTACTACTTATTTATACCACCTGTATTTCACTATCTCTTCTCCGAACTAGTGCACCTATTAGGTGTGTTGGGGACACAAGAGACTTCTTGCTTTGTGGTTGCAGGGTTGCATGAGAGGGATATCTTTGACCTCTTCCTCCCTGAGTTCGATAAACCTTGGGTGATCCACTTAAGGGAAACTTGCTGCTGTTCTACAAACCTCTGCTCTTGGAGGCCCAACACTGTCTACAAGAATAGAAGCACCCGTAGATATCAAGCACTTTTTCTGGCGCCGTTGCCGGGGAACTGAAGAAAGTTACGCCACAGAGATCTCTAACTCCCACGTCAACTTAGCGCCAGCAGCACTTTTTCTGGCGCCGTTGCCGGGGAGATCAAGACACGCTGCAAGGGGAGTCTCCACATCCCAATCTCTTTACTTTGTTTTTGTCTTGCTTAGTTTTATTTACTACTTTGTTTGCTGCACTAAATCAAAATACAAAAAAATTAGTTGCTAGTTTTACTTTATTTGCTATCTTGTTTGCTATATCGAAAACCCAAAAAAAATTTAGTTACTTGTATTTACTTCACTTATTGCATTATGTTTCCTTTTAATTTTACCGTAAAAAACATGCCGGTAGGACGCGGGTCTATAGTTGGGAGAAATAATATAGAAGAATTTTTCAACCATGTTAGTACCATTGAAGATTTTGAAGATAGACACTTGGTAGATCTTGCTCCTACGTATGAAATTGCTGCTGCTCATTTAGTTCGCATGTTGGAAACTAAATTTGTTAATCTCAATCCTATAATCCAACACATGTTTCTTACACTCGGTGATATGGAAGAAGGGGAAAAGAAAGATTTTGTTTTAGAAACCCTTCTTAGAGAATTTGGTGGTCTAGCAAGAGAGGCTAGAAAGGTCTTTGCTAAATATAATATGCTTGGTTCTTGCACCAATTTTGTTAGTCTCCTTGAAAAGATGGACATAGAGAGAATAAGGTACACTAATAATATTAATGATGGTGGGGAGATCAAAGCACCAATACCATGTAAGCTCCTAGCGATGAATGATGCACTAGAAAATAGCTATGCTTAGCTTGTTCCTGAAAATTTGTTTGATGAGAGTAGCAAGCCCAAGACTAATGAAAAGGGAGACGCTAAAACTTATGTATCTAATATACTATGCTTGGTCGAGAAAAATCCACACCCCGCTGAAGATGCATCACCTCTTGATAATACTTGATATACACTTTCTGCGCCTAGCTGAAAGGCGTTAAAGAAAAACGCTTATGGGAGACAACCCATGTTTTTACTACAGTACTTGGTTTTTATTTTGTGTCTTGGAAGTTGTTTACTACTGTAGCAATCTCTCCTTATCTTAGTTTAGTATTTTGTTGTGCCAAGTAAAGTCGTTGATAGTAAAGTTCATACTAGATTTGGATTACTGCGCAGAAACAGATTTCTTTGCTGTCACGAATCTGGGCAAAATTCTCTGTAGGTAACTCAGAAAATTATGCCAATTTACGTGAGTGATCCTCAGATATGTATGCAACTTTCATTCAATTTGAGCATTTTCATTTGAGCAAGTCTGGTGCCTCAATAAAATTCGTCAATACAAACTGTTCTGTTTTGACAGATTCTGCCTTTTATTTCGCATTGCCTGTTTTGTTATGTTCGATGGATATTTCGATTCCATTGACTTTCAGTAGCTTTGTGCAATGTCCAGAAGTATTAAGAATAGTTATGTCACCTCTGAACATGTATATTTTGATTGTGCACTAACCCTCTAATGAGTTGTTCTAAGTTTGGTGTGGAGGAAGTTTTCAAGGATCAAGAGAGGGAGATGATACAACACGATCAAGGAGAGTGAAAGCTCTAAGCTTGGGGATGCCCTGGTGGTTCACCCCTGCATATATCAAGAAGACTCAAGCGTCTAAGCTTGGGGATGCCCAAGGCATCCCCTTCTTCATCGACAACATTATCAGGTTCCTCCCCTGAAACTATATTTTTATTCCATCACATCTTATGTGCTTTGCTTGGAGCGTCGGTTTGTTTTTGTTTTTGTTTTGTTTGAATAAAATGGATCCTAGCATTCACTTTGTGGGAGAGAGACAAGCTCCGCTGTAGCATATGGACAAGTATGTCCTTAGGCTCTACTCATAGTATTCATGGCGAAGTTTCTTCTTCGTTAAATTGTTATATGGTTGGAATTGGAAAATGATACATGTAGTAATTGCTATAATGTCTTGGGTAATGTGATACTTGGAAATTGTTGTGCTCATGTTTAAGCTCTTGCATCATGTACTTTGCACCCATTAATGAAGAAATACATAGAGCATGCTAAAATTTGGTTTGCATATTTGGTCTCTCTAAGGTCTAGATAATTTCTAGTATTGAGTTTGAACAACAAGGAAGACGGTGTAGAGTCTTATAATGTTTTCAATATGTCTTTTATGTGAGTTTTGCTGCACCGCTTCATCCTTGTGTTTGTTTCAAATAGCCTTGCTAGCCTAAACCTTGTATCGAGAGGAATTACTTCTCATGCATCCAAAATACTTGAGCCAACCACTATGCCATTTGTGTCCACCATACCTACCTACTACATGGTATTTCTCCGCCATTCCAAAGTAAATTGCTTGAGTGCTACCTTTAAATTTCCATTCTTCACCTTTACAATATATAGCTCATGGGACAAATAGCTTAAAAACTATTGTGGTATTGAATATGTACTTATGCACTTTATCTCTTATTAAGTTGCTTGTTGTGCGATAACCATGTTCACTGGGGACGCCATCAACTACTCTTTGTTGAATTTCATGTGAGTTGCTATGCATGTTCGTCTTGTCTGAAGTAAGAGCGATCTACCACCTTATGGTTAGAGCATGCATATTGTTAGAGAAGAACATTGGGCCGCTAACTAAAGCCATGATCCATGGTGGAAGTTTCAGTTTTGGACAATATCCTCAATCTCATATGAGAAAATTAATTGTTGCTACATGCTTATGCATAAAAGAGGAGTCAATTATCTGTTGTCTATGTTGTCCCGGTATGGATGTCTAAGTTGAAAATAATCAATAGCGAGAAATCCAATGCGAGCTTTCTCCTTAGACCTTTGTACAGGCGGCATAGAGGTACCCCTTTGTGACACTTGGTTAAAACATGTGCATTGCGATGATCCCGGTAGTCCAAGCTAATTAGGACAAGGTGCGGGCACTATTAGTATACTATGCATGAGGCTTGCAACTTGTAAGATATAATTTACATGATACATATGCTTTATTACTACCGTTGACAAAATTGTTTCTTGTTTTCAAAATCAAAGCTCTAGCACAAATATAGCAATCGATGCTTTCCTCTTTGAAGGACCATTCTTTTACTTTTATTGTTGAGTCAGTTCACCTATTTCTCTCCACCTCAAGAAGCAAACACTTGTGTGAACTGTGCATTGATTCCTACATACTTGCATATTGCACTTATTATATTACTCTATGTTGACAATATCCATGAGATATACATGTTACAAGTTGAAAGCAACCGCTGAAACTTAATCTTCCTTTGTGTTGCTTCAATGCTTTTACTATGAATTATTGCTTTATGAGTTAACTCTTATGCAAGACTTATTGATGCTTGTCTTGAAGTACTATTCATGAAAAGTCTTTGCTATATGATTCACTTGTTTACTCATGTCATATACATTGTTTTGATCGCTGCATTCACTACATATGCTTACAAATAGTATGATCAAGGTTATGATAGCATGTCACTCCAGAAATTATCTTTTGTTTATCGTTTACCTGCTCGGGACGAGCAAAAACTAAGCTTGGGGATGCTGATACGTCTCCGACGTATCGATAATTTCTTATGTTCCATGCCACATTATTGATGATATCTACATGTTTTATGCACACTTTATGTCATATTCGTGCATTTTCTGGAACTAACCTATTAACAAGATGCCGAAGTGCCGATTCTTTGTTTTCTGCTGTTTTTGGTTTCAGAAATCCTAGTAAAGAAATATTCTCGGAATTGGACGAAATCAACGCCCAGGGTCCTATTTTGCCACGAAGCTTCCAGAAGACCGAAGAGGAGACGAAGTGGGGCCACGAGGTGGCCAAACCACAGGGCGGCGCGGCCCAAGCGCTGGCCGCGCCGACCTGTGGTGTGGGCCCCTCGTGATGCCCCTTGACCTGCCCTTCCGCCTACAAATAGCCTTCGTCGCGAAACCCCCAGTACCGAGAGCCACGATACGGAAAACCTTCCAGAGAAGCCGCCGCCGCCAATCCCATCTCGGGGGATTCAGGAGATCGCCTCCGGTACCCTATCGGAGAGGGGAATCATCTCCCGGAGGACTCTACGCCGCCATGGTCGCCTCCGGAGTGATGTGTGAGTAGTCTACCCCTGGACTATGGGTCCATAGAAGTAGCTAGACGGTTGTCTTCTCCCCATTGTGCTTAATTGTCGGGTCTTGTGAGCTGCCGAACATGATCAAGATCATCTATCTGTAATTCTATATGTTGCGTTTGTTGGGATCCGATGAATAGAGAATACTTGTTATGTTGATTATCAATTTATATCTATGTGTTGTTTATGATCTTGCATGCTCTCCGTTACTAGTAGATGCTCTGGCCAAGTAGATGCTTGTAACTCCAAGAGGGAGTATTTATGCTCGATAGTGGGTTCATGTCTCCGTGAATCTGGGGAAGTGACAGAAATCTCTAAGATTATGGATGTGCTGTTGCCACTAGGGATAAAACATTGGTGCTATGTTCGAGGATGTAGTTACTGATTACATTACGCGCAATACTTAATGCAATTGTCTGTTGTTAGCAACTTAATACTGGAGGGGGTTCGGATGATAACCCGAAGGTGGACTTTTTAGGCATAGATGCATGCTGGATAGCGGTCTATGTACTTTGTCGTAATGCCCAATTAAATCTCACTATACTCATCATAATATGTATGTGCATGGTCATGCCCTCTTTATTTGTCAATTGCCCAACTGTAATTTGTTCACCCAACATGCTGTTTATCTTATGGGAGAGACACCTCTAGTGAACTGTGGACCCCGGTCCAATTCTCTATACTGAAATACAATCTACTGCAATCTTTGTTCTCTTGTTTCTGCAAACAATCATCATCCACACTATACATCTAATCTTTTGTTACAGCAAGCCGGTGAGATTGACAACCTCGTGTTTCGTTGGGGCAAAGTACTTGGTTTGTGTTGTGCAGGTTCCACGTTGGCGCCGGAATCCCTGGTGTTGCGCCGCACTACATCTCGCCGCCATCAACCTTCAACATGCTTCTTGGCTCCTACTGGTTCGATTAAACCTTGGTTTCATACTGAGGGAAAACTTGCCGCTGTACGCATCACACCTTCCTCTTGGGGTTCCCAACGGACGCGTGCTGTACGCGTATCATCTACCTCGAAAAAAAAAGACCGGCATAGCTATGCCGGCGTAAGGGGATCAAACATAGCCAAAGTAGGTTATGTCAAGTTGAACTAGATCATAAAGAACAAGTTGAAGAAGGAAGAACCGAAATACCTGGCGGAAGCCGACTAAGGACCGGCATAGGGCCAATGGTCATATGCTGGGCTCTAAAGTCAGCGCTCATGTCATGTACCTATAATCACGCAAGAAGGCACATCGCTACATTGCGAGTCCCATCGATGATATCCTGCAGACAAGATGAAAGCTCCTTGGAGGGGCCAGTGACGACTTTGTGGCCTTAGATATTGGCTTTATCCCATGCTAGGATTTCTCCCTTCTAACCTGCCCCCCACTATATAAGGGGGTGCAGTGACTCCCTTGCACGGGACGAACGATCCAACTCTCATTCTCTCAGTAGATAGATCTTCTTCCACCTCTAGAAACACAACTCAAGGAGCACATTGTTGTGGGGTTTCCACCTCGATATATATATACACTCAGACAAGAAGGAGTAAGGATTTTACATCATCACGAGGGCTCTGAGCCTGGGTAGATCATGGTGTCCCATGAGTTCTTTCTAGTTCACCTTCCCTCCTCTGCATCCTTTGGCGTACATCCATCCACAAGTTAAGCCTACCCATGCCATCTGTCTGTTCACCACGGCGACAATATATATCCATATCTGTTAGCCAAAACCCACATTTCTTTAGATCTTGTAATAAGACACGATCTCGGCTGGTGCCCGTAGCGCCGTGGGTGTAGAGGTTTGTGTCTACGTATCTGCTGGGATCCGGTCTCTTTTCATGTTTATCAGTGTGGTTTCAGGTTTAACTCTTCTGATCTACGGTTCTCATAATTGGCGATGGTTGTTTTCTGTTGCGTTGGCCCTTTGGGGTCTTAACGTGACGACTTCACATCCATCTAATACAACAAGCTCTACTTCGATAAGTTCTGCCTAGTTCCAGTGATGGAGGGGCTAGAACGGCGGCGTCCCTTCAGCTCGTTCCATTGCTCATAGTCTTTGCTTGGTCCATAGATCTTCTATTGTTAACCCTAAACCCTAAACTCTGAATCGGGTCGTGCGCTCTAGCTAGTTAGTTCCTTTGAAACCCTTTATAAGCAAAATAGCAGAATCATAAAAGTAACACGTTTCTACACTCGCACAAAAACCTCTCCCACTAGTTCTTGTTCCTCTATTCTTACTGTCGAAACTTAAGTGAAATGCACACTTTGCAAGTTCAGCAATGACATTTGGTATCATAGCGATATGTAGAAGTCGCCATCGGCGAAAGCAAGGGCACTGGCTGAGGCGAGCGGCTCCGTGCGCCGACAAACTAGAAGCGCCATCCCTTTGTGTCTCCTCCTCCGCACCGAGGACACACCTTGGCACCTGGCGGCAAGACTGTCGTGGATGGTCGTCCGGCCCGAGTAGAAATCACCGCACGAATGGATAGTTATGCGGCTACACTAGGTATTTAATAATAGACATACATATATGCTGATTATTCTTAGATACATAGCCTGGAAAATAATAGTGAACTCTATTATACATAGAACCTTGATCGTAAATAAGTGACCGGATTTATGGACACACGGATGTATCCACACACTGTAATACATCTATATACATATCTATAGGCAAGGATGAGCCGTTTATTTCAAAACCGGGGAAGTACTAATTATTTGGATGATCTTCCTGGCCACTCGATGCTAACTATAATTGTTTTTCATAAACAGTCTATAGGGACCGATGGATTCCATGGAAGAGCATACCGAGCAGTTGTTATCAAGTCTGACTTATTTGCACAGTATATAATTTATTTGTACGTACCTTTCAAAGAGAATCACACTATTAATACAAATGACCTAACTTAGATTTGCACAAATTATTTATATTAAGAAATCTCAGTTTGTTCTTCTCTGGTTAGCCTCTTTTTTTTAAGGAACTCGGTAGCCTGCTAATTCAACCCCCAGTTAGGAATTATAAGCCTGACATGTATTCCTACACTAGTAGAAAATAGGGCTTTCGTCTGAAGCCCATGGGAGATTTAGTCCCAGTCGCATTAGTCCCGGTTCGAGCGGCACGACTACCCTCTTGTCCCGTTTTGTTTGGGACCTTTAGTTTTGGTTGGAAGCACCAACCAGGATTAAAGGGGGTTGCGGCAGGCTGTCTCTGGTGTAAAAACCTTTAGTAACCGGGACTAATGGTTTTCTAGTTTTTTTAGCTTTGTAAAATACAAAAGAAATAAATAGTAATTTTAAAAAAATCCTTCAGGATTTTGACCTTTTTGCAAATTGCGTCATGTATCGTAAAACATGATTTCTAGTTGCATACGAACTCGAAAAAACCATTCTCGACCTGCAAAAGGGAAGTATGCAAATTTTCAGGATATAGGTTTTGCACAAAAAAATATTTTTATTTATTTATTTACTCAAGATTATTATTACTTTATTGCTTTTGTGTATTGAAGTAATTATCTGGAATTCAAACAATAAAGAAGTGTGACATCGTGAGAGCGGACGAATGACGCCCGGGCTTGTGTGCTCAGTAAATCGCGATGTGGAGTGGATGGCCAAGCTTGCATGCAGCCTCATTTAATGAATTGTGGCTGGGTATTAAACTAAACTAATACGGAGTACAATGTGTGGTATGTTTCGGCGTGATGAGAGAGTACGAATTAAATGGTGGGCCGTTGAGCAGCGGCCATCATAAATATAGGTACAGCATCAACGTTGCTGCTGGTTTTCGGAACACGTACATGATCAACTGTTTGGTACTTCCTGTTCCGTCCATGGAGCTGCATACTCCCTCCATTTTTTTTAAAGGCATTGTCAGCGGTTTGACGTATTTGGTCATCCAAAGTGACAGCTGTATTTGTTTGGGTTGGATCGTGAACACAGAAGACATATTGGTCATCAAAAATGACCGTCTGTATTCGTTTTGGGTTAGGTCGTGGACACGCAAATCGGCTGAAAAGGCTAGAGTGACCGAGCGTCTGGGGTGGCGGCAATGGTCTGACGTATTGTTTCAACTTTCATGCTTGTTTAATTGTGACTAACGTCCCGTCAAGCCCTGGCGCCGGCGATTACCGGTTCCCTCGTGCCCTCGTGCAGCCGATCGATTGGCATATGCTTGGCCGCCATTTCGCGCACGCGGATAAAGACGCCCGCGCGCTCGACGTTTCTACCCTGTCGTGTCTATAAATGGACGGCGCCGCCGGATGAGTAGGACAAATCTACTAAACCCTACCAATCATCCATGGCCGACCTTGACCGCACCTGGGGCCACCTTGTCAACTTGGCTCGCTCTCGGTTTCCGAATGATCCTGACCTTGCCGACCTCGCCACTAGGGAGGTGTACCAGAAGGAGGAGAATATCGCGTATGCCCAGCAGGAAAAGCTCTACAAGTCGTACGGGGAGGGCATGGGAGGCAGAGGAGGCGGCGCACGTGGCCCTCGTCGAGGAGGAGGAGCGGGTATTCCTTGAGTTGCTCCACCGCCAGTCGCTGTTGGCGACCCCCACCAACATCCAGGCCAACCTTACGGCAGCCAATGCGATGCTCACCGTGGCGAGGGTGGCGCTGCGGGAGTCATAGGAGGCCTTGCGCTAGCCCAGCCCACGGACGCCACCATCGTCAACGTCCAGGATGACGACGACATCGACTTCGGCCCGTACAACGACGAGGAGGGCACGTGCGCTACAGACAAGCAGCGGGAGCTAATCGCGTCGTTCGTGAGCATCCTACGCGGCGTGGTGGTCGGTGCAGCCACGGATCGACCGGGAGAATAGGAAGCTGGAGGAGGCGGCCGCGGTGGTGCCCGAAGCGGCGAAGGTCATGGCAAGGGACACGGCCTGGTACCACGCTGACCTGACGGTCGAGATGGCCAGCGAGGCAGGGGCACACAGAGCCCACTGGGACGCTGCACTGGCCGAGCGACAGGAGCGCCGCCGGCGGTAGGAGGCACCCCTGGACAGGGGTCCCAACATGCCTAGGACCCTAAACTATTGGGAGGCTTACGTCGCCCGTGTCACAGCTCACCGCCGGGTGCGCGAGGTGTGGCTGAGCTCCGACGGCGCTGGGTCGTCGGGTCATGTCGGTGGCCAGTAATCCGCGCGACTACGAGTAGCCCCGACCGTAATAGGTTGCGCGACTGCGATTAGATTTGGCCGTCACGTATATTAGGTTAACTCGGTTACCAACTATCTCTGTAAAGATGTTCATTTTAGCCAAATAATATTAATGAAAAAAATAGCTACTCTACGTCACTGCCTTGCGGGCCTAGAAACCAGCTAGATGGATGCGCAAGCTGACCACGCAGCATCTGCATACGCATTCGCGACGCAAATTTAGGTCACATTTGCATCTGTATGGACAACTAATCCAAGCCGCTGGGCTGGGGTGTGGATCCCTTTTTCTATCGCGCAGATGTAAACGAACGGGCTGCATTCCGTATAATTTTTTTATTTGTACGTAATTTCTTGTGAGTTACTCCCCGTTTTGAAATACTATACATTTTATCCATAAAATTTATTCTGAAATAATCTATATTCTAGCTTTTAGTTAACAAAGATATTGAAAACGAAGTGGTTTTACTTTCTTTATTGTATGTTGATATGTTCAACATTGATTGGATTAGTTGTTTACACATGCATAAGTAGTATTCATAAATGCTACACTATTTTTTTAGAATGTAGACTCAATCACAGCAGAGGGAGTATTTTTAACATTCGTAAAACAGAAAGGCCTCCTTGCGATGGTTCCCAACTGTAATTGTGTCTGGCTTATGATTATTTAAATGACATGTTAATATGGGGGACTGGTATAGGTGGTGGATTTAGTGCACAGTTCAATACCTGCAACTTGAAGAGTTACACAAGTGCTTGAGTTAGAGCATCTCCACCGGCGGCCCCGATACCGGCTCCGATAGCTTTTGGGGGGCCGGGAGCGAAAATGGGCTTGCACCGGTGCGTCCATACGACGCCGGCCAATTTTGGAGCCCAATAGAATCACCGGCAACTCCGTGTCGACCCCTTGACCAAGGGCGCGAATCGGGCGCGCCGGCGCCTCGCGGAACGATGGTTTTCGCGGGTGGGGGCACCTTGTCAGCGACAGGACGCGGCGGTTCGCATCGGCCGCGACGCGGCAAGGTTGGTCGTCGGCGTTTAATGGTCTGTCGCGCGCAAACCGAAGCGGCCACGAGGGCAGCGACTGGCCACGCGGTGTCCAGTCGAGTACGTCGCCGTTAATGCGGGTAGTTGTGGCAGCTATATAGTACGCACACTGTCCAGCACCGCGGTGCTATCCGCTCATCTCCACCACCGCCGCCGACGCCATTCTCTCCACCTCAAAATGCCGCGCCGTCTGAAGACGATGTACTCAATGCTGGGCCTCAACGGCCGTGCGCTGCCACCACCACCACCACCGCAGTCGGAGCCGGAGCCGGAGCCCGACGCGGACAACAGCTCCAACGACGACGTAGACCCAAGGTTCGCGGTGTGGCGCGAGGCCTTCTACGCCGATGCGGAAGCTGAGGCGGCGGAGGAGGCGGCGGAGTGGGGTGAGCAGCCGCAGCCACCCCCCGACCCGGAGCAGGCGGCGATCCTGACGTCGTTGAACGCGGAGCGGTTCCGGAGGTTGAAGGAGGAGCAGCGGGAGTTCATCAACGACGCTAATCTCGAGCACGCCCTCGAGATCTCGCGCCAGCGAGCGGCCACGGAGGAGGTGGGACGCCTACTGATGGAGGCGGAGCGACAGAAGCTCGCCTCCCTCAACGCCCATCGCCACTACGACGCGTTCGCCCGCGAGCAAGCGAGGCGCGCCGACAACGAGCAAAGGTGGGAAGCACGGGGACGGCGCCGCCAGCAAGCTCCTGCGACGCCAGCCGCCATGCTCCACCGCCAGATGCTTGAAGGAAGGGCCGAGAGGCGGGCACGGATGCAGACGGCAAAGGAGAAGAACGGCGACGAGGCAGGCCTGTCACGCGCCCCGTAGTAGATTGATTAAATTTACGTTTTTAAATGTCGTTCGAAATTCGTTTTGTATCAATTCGACGTACTTTTGTATAAATTTCGTATGAATTTCATTTAAATTCGATGTTTAAATGTCAATTTAAATTTAAAAATCTATCGGGGCCACCTGTTTGGGAGCGCCGGTGTGGGAACAGCTCCCCAAATAGAGGATGCAGTGCCGACACCCCCAAACGAAGGTGCCGGCGCCCTGCCGACGCCTATTTAGGGGCTACCGGTGGAGATGCTCTTACATGCACACTGTCCATTTGATTCATATTTTGAAAGCGCTATGTTTGCATCCCGATGAGTTCACGGCTTAGGAGGAGCTTATGGCAGTGACTGCTGGACCTGGGCCTCAACCCGTGTCAGACCTCGTGGAACAGCATCGCTTGCCAAAACGCGTCCATCCAGCGTGTAGGACTGTTGCTTCAGGGGTCGCTCGGGGTCGAATGCTAGCGGTTGAGGTGGTTGGCTGCCAGGCTCCTGTATTGGCCTCCCCATTACAGAAACTTATACGCATCCAGTTATGACGTCAGTTAAAGAAACCAGTGGCCTGATCTTAGAAGGATATGTGGAGCACTCAAGCCCGGGCGTACATACGAGTTTTCGAGGTTAATAGGATTGTTATGATACTAGTATCAATAACATGCGCGCGAAGCACTTTAAAGCGGGACAAGAAGGAACTCGGAAGTTAAGCCTGCTAATGCTGGAGTAGTGGGAGGATGCGTGACCAAGTGGAAAGTTTGACCACGAGTAAGTAATTTGACTAGAGATTAAGTGTAGTTAGAGGCTAAACTTGTGAAATAACTGAAATACTAAAAATTCTGGAAAAAATAGAAAAAAGAGGAAGTGGAAAAGAATTAGAAAAAAATTGGATAAAGAATAGATGAAATAGTCTTTAGTCCCCGGTTGATTCCAAACCGGAACTAAAATTCCCTCGCCCCGGCGCGCGTCCGTAACACTCGTGGAGGCCCTGTAGTCCCGATTCGCAGCACAACCGAGACTAAAGGGAAGACCTTTAGTTCTGATTGTGCAGTCCTAGTTGCAAAACGGGGACTAAAGACCCTTACAAACCTGGACTAAAACACCGTATTATACTAGTTAGGAGAACATAAATGGTTTTATCTAGGATGATATTTAATTAGGTAAGAGTCAGCCACTAATCTAGGAGATCGCACTGTTGTCTGCTGATAGCCTAGCCTCACGCAATATTTATGAGTTGTAAACGAATCTTATGTTAGCAGCCGGAGGAATCTCCCTGTCTTCCACATCTGTAGGCCCTGTCTAGGTGAGCTGTAGCATGCAGAGATGTCAACATGTTCACATTTATATCACATTCAATGTTTTCACACAAGTATCGTGAAAAAAACATTTACTACTTTCCCTGCAAAAAAAAGAATAATTTCATATTGATCCATCTTTTGGATTCCAACATGACATTTTATGGATATTTCTTTTTTTGTTTTTACACACGTCACATATAATATTTTTCAAATAAACTTGTTTACGAACATAAAATGTCACATGAAATTTCTTTCAATTTTTATTAACATTTTAATTATTAATTTTTATATATGCAGCCAAAACAATATCTCCTGGTAGTGATGGGTAATAATGCTTGTACCTTGTTTCCCAACCAGCGTAACAGATATACTGCAAGCTGTTAGGAATAGATAGCTTGTATTACCAGGGGGTCAAAAGGTCACAATATATAATACAGGTACAGGTGCAAATATGCAGGAAGCCCCCTAACATATGGAGAAACTACAATATATATATATATATACATCTAACACCCCGTCAAACTCAGGGTGGATCCACAACACTGAGTTTGGAGAGTAAGAAGTCATGCTGCGCTCGAGTTTGTGCCTTTGTAAAGAAATCCGCCAACTGCAAATCTGAAGACACATAATGAACCGCAACAACTTCATCCTGCACCTGAGCACGTGTATAAAAATCATAAACACCAATATGCTTGGTCAGCTCATGCTTGACCGGATCACGTACAATACTGATAGCACCTGTACTGTCAGACAAAAGTGGAGTGGATGTCGTAACAGAGACCCCAAAATCTGCAAGCAAGCACCGTAACCAGGTCACCTCAGCAATCAACAAAGCCATAGCACGCAACTCAGCCTCAACACTCGAACGGGAAACCGCTACCTGTTTCTTCGTCTTCCAAGCAACAAGCGAACCACCAAGAAACACACAGTAAGCAGACAGTGAACGACGATCCGTAGGATCACTCGCCCACGTAGCATCCGAGTAGCACTGGAGCTGGAGAGAGCTGGAACTAGGAAAGAAAAGACGACGAGTGATCGTGCCACGAAGATAACGAAGAACACGAAGGAGATGACTGTAGTGAACAGTGGTAGGAGCTGAGACAAACTGACTCAGAATATGAACAGGATAGGAAATATCAGGACGAGTGACAGCAAGATAAACAAGATTCCCAATAAGATGGCGATAACGAGTGGGATCAGGAAGAGGATCGCCATCAGTAGGACGAAGCTTGACATTAAGCTCCATAGGAGTATCAACCGTGCGCTCATCCCCAAGAGAAGCACGAGCTAGAAGATCTTGAATGTACTTTTCCTGAGAGATATAAAAGCCATCAGAAGTGGAGGAAACCTCAATCCCAAGAAAATAGCGAAGAGGACCAAGATCAGTCATAAGAAACTGATCTCGAAGATGATCCTTGACAAAGGCAATATACTCAGGATCATCACCGGTAATAATCATATCATCAACATAGAGAAGAAGAAGAGTGCGTCCACGAGGAGAAAAGTGAACGAAAAGCGCTGGATCATGAAAACTAGGAGAGAAACCAGCAACAGTCACCACGGAGGCAAAACGCTCAAACCAGGCACGAGGAGCCTGTTTGAGGCCATAAAGAGAGCGTCGAAGACGACAAACCATCCCATCGGGAACAGAATACCCAGGAGGAGGCTGCATGTAAACCTCCTCACTCAACTCGCCATTAAGAAAAGCGTTCTGAACATCAAGCTGAGACACAGACCAGCGTCGAACAGAAGCAACAGCAAGAAGAGTACGCACAGTGGTCATATGAGCCACAGGGGCAAAAGTCTCATCATAGTCACGGCCGTGCTCCTGCTGAGAACCACGAGCAACAAGACGCGCTTTATAGCGCTCAAGAGAACCATCAGAGCGGGTCTTAATTTTATAGACCCACTTACACGTGATGGGGCGAACACCAGAAGGGGGAGAAACAAGATCCCAGGTGCCAGTGCGCTCAAGCGCATCGATCTCCTCAGCCATGGCAAGCTGCCATTCAGGATGACGCTCGGTATCCCGATACGAAGTCGGCTCGGAGATGACAGAGAGAGCATACTGACTAGGAGAGTAACGGTCTGGAGCACGACGCTGATGAACAGGCCGTGAAGTGGGAAGCTCACCAGCGGAAGACGACTCATCAGAAGAAGAGGAAGAAGGAACATCATCGGAAGGATCCGAAGCCGGAGAACGAGGAGTACTAGGGGAACTAGACGGAGGAGAGGATGGCGCTGAAACCGAAGGGGGCGCATCGATGCTAGAAGGTGGAGGAGAAGGGACAGCAGGAGGTGCATCCGGAAAAAGAAGAAAAGAGATATCATCCACCGGGTAAGTACCAGAGGTGGAGCGAGGATAGAAGGGACGCGTCTCATCAAACGTGACATCACGAGAGATGCGCATCCGACGACCAACGGGGTCCCAACAGCGATAGCCCTTATGCTCATCACTGTATCCGAGAAAAACACACTCAACAGACTGAGCGGTCAGTTTGGTGCGTTCGCGAGGAGGGAGAAGGACATAGCAAACGCAACCAAATAAACGAAGAATCGAGTAGTCTGGAGAGGTACCAGAAAGTCGCTCGAGAGGAATGCCACCTTGAAGGGCAGCAGAAGGCTGAATGTTAATGAGGTAAGTTGACGTAGCGACACCCTCATCCCAGAAATGTGGCGGAAGAGAGGAAACAATCATCATAGCATGGTTAGTCTCAAGAATATGACGATGCTTACGCTCGGCGACACCATTTTGAGCATGGGCGCCGGGACATGAGAACTGAGCGAGGGTGCCCTGCTCAGCAAGTACACCACACAGGTGCTGGGAGATGTACTCTCCTGCAGATTCAGCACGAAACACATGAATAGGCGTGGAATACTGAGTACGAACCATGGCTGCAAATCGCTGATAAATAGAGAGCACCTCACTGCGAGAGCGCATAAAAAACAACCAGGTGTACCGTGAAAAATCATCAATGGACAAAATATAGTATCGATGACCCCCTTTCGAAGGAAAGGGAGCCGGACCCCAAACATCTGAATGAACTAAATCAAAAGGTCGCTGAGATACAGACGCACTAGTAGGATAGGGAAGTTGAATCTGTTTGCCTAACCTACAACCCTGACACGAATGCAAAGACACATATCCTGAGATAGACCCCAGAAGACCACTACGAACTAATGACGATAAACGAGAGCCACAGAGGTGACCCACCCGATGATGCCACTGCTGAAAAGATCCAGTGACAGAAGCAGCAACCGCAGGAGAACTGGCAGATGAAGTGTCAGCATAAGGAACGCGAAGCCAGTCTAACTCCTAGAGCCCCGGGGACTCAAGGCTGCGAGGGCCATCTCCAACAAGGGCATGTGTACGGCGATCTTGAACAGCACAAGAATCAGCGTCAAGAATCACGCGATAACCAGAATCAGTAAGCTGACTAGCAGAAAACAGGTTCATCTTAAGACTAGGAACATGAGAAACATCAGGAACAGAGAAAGAGGTAGTAGAAATGGTGCCTCGACTGGAAACAGGAAGAGAGGTACCATCAGCCGTGATAACACGAACAGGAGAAACAACAGAGCGAAGAGCAGAAAAAATAGAAGACGCAGAGGTCATATGAAAAGAAGCTCCAGAATCCAGATACCACGGGGATGACGTACCTGACTGTATGGAAGGTGGTGGTCGCGCGGTGCCAGAAGAGCCAGGCACAGAACTAGCAGTACCCGTCGAGGAAGAGCCTGTACCAGCGAGCAGACCACGAAGACCATGGATAATGTCCTGATCAGATAGCGCAACAGCAGAAGATCCCGAAGAACCAGTCTGACGATGAGTATGCTGCGGCGGACGTAAGCTAGGATCCCTCTACCAGCAAGTAGAGATAGTGTGACCAGTCCTTCCACAGTAGGTGCAAGGATGTGATGTTGAACCACGAGGCTGCTGGGGCTGACGCTGGCCCTGGAATGGAGGAACTCAAAAACGCGCTGAAACTCCAGATCCGCGAGCACAGTCAGACAGCAGGGACATGTGGAACACACAGCTGTACGGAAAGAATCAAGCTGACGCCAAATAGCAGCACTCTGAGTGTAGAACTCATCAATAGTAGAATCACCCTGCTGAAGGGCATGCTCCTGGCGGACCACAGATAGATAAAGAGCATCCCCAGACGGCTGATAGCGCTGACGAAGAAAAGCCCACTTAGCAGCAGCGGTGGGAAGACCCATAAACTCAGCAGCTACTGAGGCAGAACACTGGATGTGAGAACAGCAGAAGCACGAGCATCCTCATCTATCCACTGAGTGTACTCAGTCAGATCCAGCTGGTAAGTCACAATGGCAGTAGAGTGGTCCTGGACCTTCCGGTCATAATCAGCCAGAGCAGCATCATCAGCACTCTTGGCTGCATCCTTATCTGCCTGAGTAGCATCAAGGGCAAGAGCAACAGGTGGCGGTGCAACAGGCACCGTAGGAGCAACAGGGCGCGGCGGACAGGAGACCTCGCCAGAAAGCACACCCCAAAGACGAAGACCGAGCATGTGGACGCGCATGAAGGCAGCGAAATCAGGGTAATTCGCGCCATCAAAGATCACCGGGCAGCGAGGGATCGCAACATAGCCCGAGGAAGACATAGCTCTATCTCTCTTTTTTTAGGAATCAACTGAGATCGGAATTAGATACCGATCGAGACGCAGGACGACGGCGGGGACAAAGCCGTGCGGAAGAAAGCTGGCTGCCCGATCCGGCAGCGGCGGCCCGATTCCCGGAGATTCGGACCTGGCGGGGGCGAAGACCTGCAGGGCGGCCTGATTCCCGGTGGTTCCGGTCCGCTCTGTCCAGGCGGGGGCGGAGACCTGGCGGGGGCCGAGCGTCGGGGGCTGTCCCAGGAGAGCCTGCCGATCGTCGGGTGCATGGACTTGCAGGGCGAGCGGAGAGGAGGGCCGAGCGGAGAGGAGGGCCGGGGACCTGCAGGGTGAGCGTCGGGTGCAGGGACTGCCTCGTGGGAACGAAGGAGATCGAAGACGACGGAGGCAGATCAATCTCGATCCAGAAAAAGCGACGGCCAGTTCGGAACCGGCAACGGAGACCGGGGCGAGATGGCGGCTGCGACGAGGAGAGAAGAGGAGCAAAACCTATTGCTCTGATACCATGTTAGGAATAAACAGCTTGTATTACCAGGGGGCCAAAGGCCACAATATATAGTACAGGTACATGTGCAAATATGCATGAAGTCCCCTAACATATGAGGAAACTACAATATATATATATATATATATACATCTAACACAAGAAAGGTTCACATATAAGAGAGCAATTCGCCGGTAAGTTCATGGGAGCTAGCCATATTGTCTCTAAAACATCAACCCACTTTACTATGCGAACTAGTTTTAAAATACCTTAGTATTGTTGGTGTGTGTCGATCTTCTAGTCGTACCAAATTTATAGGCAATGTAGACTTGTATATCACTACTTCCATCTGTCAATTTTTTTTTACAAATGCACAATTAATCCTAGAATTCAAATCTACAAAGATGTCAATATGTTCGAATTCTACAATGTACAAACATTATATATAGATAGATAACGATTTATGATTATACAGGCCTCATGTTTATATCTGTTTATGTATACTTTTGAAAGAGTGTAAATATTGGCTCTAACTGCAAAAACTAATGGACATGCTACCTCTGAAGTGTTAAGAGCTGACATGTTCATGCGTGACTGAATTCAATTATCTGCAGGTTTGGTGAATATAACGCGACAAGACGATTCCCCGGCTGCTAGTGAATATGCTAGGAGTTGTTAACCTCCGCGTGATGGGATCTAGCGAGATTGCCGACATTGGCTGTGGGCATTTTCAAGTCGTCTATCGGATTCCATAAGACCATAAGTGTACCTTGTTTCTTGACTCAACCTTTGTTTCCTGACAAAAAAAAAATACAAACCACGTAGATGGAGCTTAGTGTTTTGTTTATTTGCAAGATTCCATTACATCGAGATTGCTTGTCTCATGCAGAGCAATATGGATTCTGCAGCATGCATGAACTAACATTTACGAATCACTTTCTAAAATTGCTACAACATCGGCCTTATGACGTAAGTTTTTTTTAGATAAAGGAACATAGCCCCAGCTTTTGCATCCAAAGGATGCACACAGCTCTTTGCTTCATTAAATTATTCTCAATGCTTTATAAAGGGAATACAAAGATCAATTTGAAGCCACCTTCCTAGCGACAACTCGCTATACCTACGATCAAGGGGTGACGAAGAACAAGACCATACTCCCTGACAGTACACCAACGCACATCATCCAAAAAAAAAGCAAAACCATGAGGGTGTGCCATTGCAGACGTCGCAGAGTTCGCAATCGCCATCTATCTCGAACCCATCTCCAAGTGTGATCAACGCATTGACCGCGCCAGTCCTGCCGTCGATGTCACCATGACGCCAGACTGCTCCACCATCCTGCACGCGTCCAGCAGTTCTCGCCCGTCTTCGATGCCCCGCAGCTCTACGCCACTGAGAATCATCGACGATAACGTGGTAGATGAACACCACTCCACCAAGATCCACCTCTATCCAGCCGCTACTCCAAAAACGATGCCCCAAGAGGTAGCGCGATCCAGGGAGCGCCGTCATCGTCAGATCTAGGCTGGATCTTGGGTTTCCCCGGAGCAGCACGAGTGTGTAACCGAAGACTGCGACGACGATGCCTTCAAGAAGGAAGCGACGGTTAACACCACCATCGCCCGCCAATCGTGGCACGGTTTTCACCGACAGCTGCGAGTTCCCAACTCGGCGAGAGCAAGCGGAGAGGCCAGCAAAGATGATGCCTTCGCAAAGGAACGAAGCCAATAGCCGCCGCCATCATCCACCAAGAACCAAGTCAAGGAGTGGTTTTCACCGCTGGCCCCTTCACCGCTGGCTCGTCGTCGACTAGATCTTCATCGCCGGAGTCAACGGATCATGTGATCCGCCACCCTAGCACCGAGCCGACCTCCTCCGGCGAAGAAAGAAGCCACCACCACCAAACCCGGATCAGCCCGGGCATCCTCGGCGAAGCAGAGGTGCCTAGGGAAGATTGCCCGTAGGAGCACTGTAACATCCCAACCTTGTGTTTATAAATAAATGAGTGTTCATGTGCATCTCATGCATATAGTTTGCATTTGAATAAAATTTGCATCAAAGTTGAATTGTTTTCCAATTATGCAAATCCCTCTCTGTTTCTTCTCCATTAAAAATCTCTCAAGTTTTTATAAAATAGACAACATGGCTTTGTTGTTGTTCAATGAGCCATGTGTGTTTATTATTCTTGGACAATTTTTGAGTTTTCAAACTCTATTAAAAAACAGATTTGAATTTGGTTTAAAAATAGAAAACCAGAAAAAGAAAAGGGAAAAAAAAGAGAGAGAGAGAGCCCTCTCTTTCCCTGGGCGCAGCCCATCTCCCTCTCTCTTTCTTTCCTCCCTGGCTCGGCCCAACACAACCCAGCAGCGGCCCAGCCAGCAGCCCACGCAGCCCAGAAAATCCCCCAGGGGGGTATTGGCAAAAATGCCATCGTCCCCGCCAATCCAAGCTCCTTCCTGGCACGCGCGCGGCCGCCCGATGGCGCCGGCGGCCAGGATGGACGCCGCCGCCCGCCGGCGACTATTTAAGTCGCTCCGCCGCCCCTCCAAACCCTAGAACCCCCAGTTTTCCTCTTCTCCCGCGCTCTCCCGCGAGGAAACCCTAACCCTATACCTCATAGACGGCCGGCCTCCGCTCAAATTCGACGTCGACGAGCCCTCTCCGGCGTCGCCGACCCCGCCATCGCCACCGCGGTGAGTTGCTGCACCTGCTGGTGCCCTCGCCTTGCTTCCTCCCGCTCTCTACCGCCGCCGCGCCGCAGCACCTGCCACGGCCGCCGCTCGAGCTCGTCGCCGGACTAGCTCCGGCGACCAATCGACAGCGGCGCCGCCCCCAAACGACTCCCCACGTCGAGGCACCTGTTTTGCCCCCAACCGCGCGTCCTCTCGCCCACGGGAGCCGCGGATTGGAGCTCCACCGGAGCTCAATTGAGAGCTCATGGCCATGCTGACGTCAGCATGATGCCATAAATAGTTTTTCCATTTTCTGTTTTATTTTCTGTAATTAATAACTAATTCATATTAATTCTTTAAATAAGAAATAATATGACAGGTGGACCCCATCTGTCAGGATTTTAATAATTTAAGAAATATTTTAGAAAAGAATAAAATTATGACATGTGGGTCCAACTTTATTATTATTTATATAATTTTCTGAAATTGATTTAAAATGAATTAAATCCTGGAAATTCATAAGTAATTCATTTTAAATCAGAAAAATATAAAATTATATATCAAAATGATCAGAAAAACATTTCCTAATTGTTTATCCATGTTTCATACATGTTTGAACCATTTAAATGTGAGCCTTTGTAGAAACCCTAAATCGACCCCTCTCTTATGTCGGGATCGATGCCGAACCCCTCTAAATTCCGTCGATGCACCTAGGGTTAACCGAATATCTTTAATATGACATGTCATCATATTGTATGTGCATTGCATTATACCATGTCTTGATTGTGCTCTTCCTTTCCGGTATTTGGTTCTTCTCGATAGGGACCGAACGCGAACCTGAGATCAACGCCCCCGAAGAGCAGCACCAGAACAACGAGGGACAAGGCAAGCCCTAACCTGGTTCATATATGGTTTCGAAATGCTTTACTTCTGGTTCTTACATATTGCATCCGCTTCAAATATGTTTTATCGGCAGTTCTAGATATCCTATGTGTGCATATTCCATCCTTATAGCCCAGAGTTACTGATCCACCGCTCCCAGCAAAACTAGGTCTGAGCTTGTTCGCATCGCTAGAGCCGTATATGTGTTATGCTTAGCCATGCTTAGCTGTTGAAGTCTGATCCATCCGGTTGATGAATCAGAGCTACGAATGAACCTAGTTTGATAGGATGACGTGGTAAGATCAGTGATGATGTTAATAAACATGCTAAAGGCTTGGATGGGCCGCCACATGGGGATGTGGTGATTTGACTCGTTCTCGCCGATACTAGGACCTGAGTTCTCGCCTTCGGAACCAAGACTGAGCGTACAACCACACGGGGCCCATGGGAACCCCTTGGCCCTAACTTACCTAGCTTACCCATGAGTCAATTAGTTTATGTGTTCCATTTGCCATACGCATGGGGGAAAGGTGGAAAAGGTTTTCAAAGTGCATCATACAGGGCGTGGCTAGGGTGAAGGATGCTGGAGGTATTGAACTGGATCCCCTGCACACAATGACCGGGACCGCCTCGAAGAATGGCTACCTACGATGACGGAGCTCCCCAGTTAGTTTGACTCATGGAATAGGCGAAGTAAGGGAAAGGTTTTGGTCGACCACCCTCTGCCAGCACACCAAGGAAGTGTGTTAATCTATAGTGGCATTAAGAGTCGGTCGGTGCGTGTGGGTAAAGTTGTACACCCCTGCAGGGTAAATCTTTTCGAAAAGCCGTGTCCACGGTTATGGACGACTTGGTGATGGATTCTGTGATCATAGACAACTTGAACCTAATCGTAAAACTTGATGTCAATGTGTGAACAAGGATCCCTTCTCATGGTGTCGAGGGGGTGATCCTAGGTGATAGGTTCAGGTGATGATGAAGATTCGGTGGATTCCAACATGATGATCTTAGAGCTAGAGTTGATATCGCTCTCTTACCCCTTTTTGAAAAATGGTCTGATTAGACGAGCTTCTGCTCCCTCCTATTTACAAAGGAAAACTGGCTTTCCGCAAAATAAGCTCCACATAAAGCCTCGCATACCCGCTTTGCTAACAGGTTGTACTAAGTCTTGCTGAGTCCCTGTACTCAGCCTTGCATGCTTTGTTTCAGACGAAGTTCTTCCAACTGATGGTGGCTTCTACCTCGACGTCGACGAGTAGTTCGGAGTTCCTCAGGCGGCAGCCTGAGACTTATGGGCTGGGACGTCGCCTTATGTTATGGCCTCTTAGGCCCTTTGCAGTCTTGTTATCTAGATAACATAATTTACTTTCCGTTTCTTGTTGAATTGTGGTCAGTGACCTCTGCGTGTAATAAATTTGGATCTTAACTCTGCTAAGAGTTGTAATATATTTGCTTTCAGTCGTAGAGTCACTGTTGTGTTACCGATTCTCACCCTGTAGGCCCTAGAGATCTAGGTTAGGCTTATGCCAGATGTGATATCTGGGTTTGTCTAGCCCTGACCTCCGGGGTTCCCGACAGGTTTTGGTATCAGAGCCGGACTACCTATAGGAAACCCTTTCGACTGGTCGATGTTGAGTCCAGTAGTTGTGAAAACTATTTGAAACCTAAAAGCATTTGCACAAATCTGAATAGGACTCTTTTTACTCCTTATCTGGTGTCACTCTAATGTTGAGTCCTCTTACCTTGTTTTGATTGAAAAAGGTTTTCTCTCTACCCTGTTATTTCCAAACCTATAGGATCTACGGGTTTGGGTTGTTTTCTCTAAAAAGTACTCCGTACTTGGTTGCTTAGCTCAGTGTTCCTAAAGTTACCTCAGTTGATATGAATCTTGTTCCTTCCATTCAGTGAATGTTATCATTCCGTTGAATCCTTTCCAAGGAATCTGTTTCTCATGATCTTTGTCTTTCTCTTCAGGATGGCTGGTCGTGGTCGTGGTCGTAACCGACGTGGACAAAACAATGCTGAACAGGAACTGCCGCCACCTCCCACAATGGCGCAGGTTCTTAACAACATTGAGACCAACCGCCTGAGGAATGAACAACTCCTGGAGCGTGTAGCTCAAAACACAGAGCATCGTCCCGACAACTGTGTCACACTTGGGGACTTCATATGTGCACTGCCTCCTGTCTTCACCCACCCCAAGGAGCCTCTTGATGCTGATGATTGGCTTCGCACCATCGAACGCAAGTTCAACGCTCTTCATGTTCCACCAGGTGAACGCGTGAACTTCGCCACCTACCAGTTAGAGGGTGCCGCTGGTTCTTGGTGGGAAGGTTTTCTGGCTCTTCAAGCGCCAGGACATGATGTTACCTGGGAGGAGTTTGTCACAGCTTTTCGTGCAGCCTATATCCCCAAGACTGTCATGGACATCAAAAGGAGGGAATTCCTGGACTTTTCTCAGGGGAAGCTGGATGTGGAGACATATGGACGTGAGTTCACTCAGCTGTCTCGCTATGCACCCCGTGATGTGGTTGATGATGCTGATAAGCAAGATCTGTTCCGCAAGGGACTTAACCCCGAGCTTCGTTATGAGATGCTGCGTTTCACCTTCCAGTCATTCCAAGACCTGCATAACCGTGCTCTTCTGATGGAGAACGGAAGGAAGGATATGGAAAAATCCAAGAAGCGTGAAGAAGGTGATTCTCGTTCGTCTTCCTCTCACAACAAGAAGCGCCGAGTCTGGATCCCTTACAGTGCTGTACCTCGTGCTCCCTATGCACCAAGGTCTTCTGGCAATAACTCTAAGCCACCCTCTGGTGGTTCAAGCTATCGTCCTGCCATGGGTACTGTGCCTAGTGGTGCTTGCTACTCTTGTGGTCAGCCTGGCCACTACTCAAAGGAGTGCCCCCAGAAGTCTGCTGGTCGTGGATATTCTCAGCCCAAGAAGGATGAAAAATATTCCTCTGGTCGTGCTCGTCTGAGCCATGTCTCTGCTGATGAGGCTGAAGAGGATCCAAGCGTCCTAATGGGTACGCTCTATATAAACTCAATCCTAGCTACAGTTTTGTTTGATTCTGGAGCATCGCATACATTCATATCTCAAGAGTTTGCACAAAGGCATGATATACCCTTCGAGACAATGCCCTCCCCTCTAGAGATCACAACTCCTGGTTCTCATTGGCAAACTATCTGGATTACCCCTGAGGTTATAATCAGTATAGGGCCATTGTGGTTCCCCACCTCTCTCATTGCCCTCAAGTCAACTGACATTGATATCATCTTGGGCATGGATTGGCTAGTAAAGCATAAGGCTGTCATTGATTGCGCAGCTAGGTCTGTTGTACTAACCAATCTTTCCGGCAAAAGTGTTCTGTACTGGGCTCCATCCGCAATACCTCCGTCAGCAAGGTTTACCCCTGAAGCCGAGTTGTATGCCACTGAAACCCTACCTAAACCAGAAATCTCTGATGTCTGGGTGGTCCGTGACTTCCCAGATGTCTTCCCTGAAGAGTTACCTGGCATGCCACCTGATCGAAGTGTGGACTTTGTCATTGAGTTGGTTCCTGGAACTGCCCCTGTTTCCCGGAGACCATATCGTATGCCTCCGGAAGAGCTGGTTGAACTGAAGAAGCAGTTAGAGGAGTTGGAAGAGAAGAACTTCATACAACCCAGTACTTCTTCCTGGGGTTGCCCTGCCCTCTTTGTCAAGAAGAGAGATACAAACATTCCGCGGCTGGTTGTTGATTACCGTCCGCTCAACGCAGTGACAATCAAGAACAAATACCCTCTTCCTATAATCAATGATCTTTTTGATCAGTTGTCCGGTGCCACAGTCTTCTCCAAGATGGATTTGAGATCAGGGTACCATCAAATCAAAATCCGCAAGGAGGACATTCCAAAGACAGCGTTCACAACTCGTTATGGTCTTTACGAGTACACTGTCATGTCCTTTGGCCTTACAAATGCTCCAGCCACTTTTATGCGGCTCATGAACTCTGTTTTCATGGAGTATCTTGACAAGTTCATCGTGGTCTACATCGACGATATTCTGATCTACTCCAAAACCGAAGATAAACATGAGGAACATCTCCGTCTGGTGCTAACCAAACTTCGTGAACACCGTCTCTACGCCAAATTCTCCAAATGTGAGTTCTGGTTAAAAGAGCTCATATTCCTTGGTCATGTTATCTCTGAAAAAGGTGTTGCAGTCAATCCAGATAAAGTTCAAGCCGTTCTTGACTGGAAGACACCTAAGTCAGCTAAGGAGATTCGGAGTTTTCTCGGTCTGGCGGGTTATTACCGCCGATTCATTGAAAATTTCTCCAAGATTGCCAAACCAATGACCGATCTTCTCAAGAAAGACAAGAAGTTCGAATGGTCAGAAAAGGCTGAAGAAAGTTTCCAGGTTTTGAAAACCAAGCTGACTACTGCTCCTGTGCTCGTCCTTCCGGACACAAGCAAAGACTTCGTTGTCTATTGCGATGCCTCTCTGCAAGGGCTCGGATGTGTGTTGATGCAGGATGGCCATGTGGTGGCCTATGCCTCTCGACAGTTGAAACCACATGAGCTCAATTATCCTACTCATGATCTCGAGCTTGCAGCTGTGATCCATGCTCTTAAGCAATGGCGACCTTACCTTTATGGTAATCGTTGCGAGTTGTACTCAGATCATCAAAGTCTGAAGTATCTTTTCACCCAGCCAGATCTGAATATCAGACAAAGAAGATGGCTAGAAGTCATAAAAGATTATGACTTGGGTCTCAACTATAAGCCCGGCAAAGCCAATGTCGTTGCTGATGCGCTAAGTCGGAAGTCCTATTGCAACAATCTGATGGTTAAGCAAGCGCAACCTTCTCTCTATGAGGAACTTGCAAAACTCAACCTTGAGATTGTTCCTAGTGGATTCCTCGCTAATCTAGAGGTGAAGCCCTCTCTTGAAGACCAGATCAATAAGGCTCAGAAGCAAGATTCTGGCATTACCGAGATCAAGAAGAACATTGCTAGCGGAGTTGCTAAATGTTTCTCCATCAATGATCAAGGTACCGTTTACTTCGGTAAGCGTCTAGTCGTACCGGATAAATAGGATCTCAAAGAGCTAATCCTTAAAGAAGCTCATGATTCACCCCTTTCTATCCATCCTGGTAGTACCAAGATGTATCGGGATCTCCGCCAAAGATTCTGGTGGTCTGGGATGAAGCAAGAGATCGCTAAGTTTGTTGCTGAATGCGACGTTTGTCGTCGTGTAAAAGCTGAACATCAAAGACCTGCTGGTACTCTCCAACCTCTATCAATTCCAGAGTGGAAATGGGATGAAATTGGCATGGATTTCATTACTGGTCTCCCCAAAACAAAAAATGGAAGAGATGCTATATGGGTAGTCATTGACCGTCTATCCAAGGTTGCTCACTTCCTTCCTATCCGAGAAGACATAAAAGCTAGTCAACTAGCAGATCTGTATATATCACGGATAGTCACTCTTCATGGTGTTCCTAAGAAGATCGTCTCTGATCGTGGAAGTCTTTTCACCTCAAAGTTCTGGGCTAGTTTCCAACAAGCTATGGGAACACGTCTTACCTTCAGCACAGCCTATCATCCTCAAACCGGTGGTCAAACCGAAAGAGTAAATCAAATTCTTGAAGACATGCTCAGGGCCTGTGTTATATCCTTCGGTAAAGATTGGGAAAAGTGCCTTCCATTTGCCGAGTTCACCTATAACAACAGCTTCCAATCTAGCCTGGGCATGGCACCTTTTGAAGCTTTGTATGGCAGAAGGTGTAGAACTCCTTTGAACTGGTCCGAAACTGGAGAAAGAAAGTTCTTTGGACCAGATATGATCAATGAAGCAGAAGATCAAGTTCGCATCATTCGCGAGCGTCTGAAAACTGCTCAGTCACGTCAAAAGAGCTACTATGATCGCCATCATCAAGAAGTGAAGTATGAAATTGGTGATCAAGCTTATCTTCGGGTCACTCCTCTCAAGGGTGTCCGTCGCTTCGGTATCAAAGGCAAACTAGCACCTCGCTATGTTGGTCCTTTCCGCGTCCTTGCCAAGCGTGGTAATGTTTCCTACAAGTTGGAGTTACCTTCCAACTTTCCTGAAGTTCATGATGTCTTCCATGTGTCTCAACTCAAGCGTTGCTTCAAAGATACTATTCGTGGTGTTGATCACGAGACTCTTGACCTTCAAGAGGATCTAACTTATCGAGAACATCCTGTTCGTATCCTTGATGAAGCCGAGCGTAAAACTCGACGTCAGAGCATCAAGTTCCTGAAAGTTCAGTGGTCTAATCATTCTGAGCAAGAAGCAACCTGGGAACGAGAAGATCGTTTACGATCTGAGTACCCTTCCTTCTTTTCTAAAATCTAGGAATCTCGAGGACGAGATTCTTGTAAGGGGGGTAGAGTTGTAACATCCCAACCTTGTGTTTATAAATAAATGAGTGTTCATGTGCATCTCATGCATATAGTTTGCATTTGAATAAAATTTGCATCAAAGTTGAATTGTTTTCCAATTATGCAAATCCCTCTCTGTTTCTTCTCCATTAAAAATCTCTCAAGTTTTTATAAAATAGACAACATGGCTTTGTTGTTGTTCAATGAGCCATGTGTGTTTATTATTCTTGGACAATTTTTTCAAACTCTATTAAAAAAACAGATTTGAATTTGGTTTAAAAATAGAAAACCAGAAAAAGAAAAGGGAAAAAAAGAGAGAGAGAGCCCTCTCTTTCCCTGGGCGCAGCCCATCTCCCTCTCTCTTTCTTTCCTCCCTGGCTCGGCCCAACACAACCCAGCAGCGGCCCAGCCAGCAGCCCACGCAGCCCAGAAAATCCCCCAGGGGGTATTGGCAAAAATGCCATCGTCCCCGCCGATCCAAGCTCCTGCCTGGCACGCGCGCGGCTGCCCGATGGCGCCGGCGGCCAGAATGGACGCCGCCGCCCGCCGGCGACTATTTAAGTCGCTCCGCCGCCCCTCCAAACCCTAGAACCCCCAGTTTTCCTCTTCTCCCGCGCTCTCCCGCGAGGAAACCCTAACCCTATACCTCACAGACGACCGGCCTCCGCTCAAATTCGACGCCGGCGAGCCCTCTCCGGCATCGCCGACCCCGCCATCGCCACCGCGGTGAGTTGCTGCACCTGCTGGTGCCCTCGCCTTGCTTCCTCCCGCTCTCTACCGCCGCCGCGCCGCAGCACCTGCCACGGCCGCCGCTCGAGCTCGTCGCCGGACTAGCTCCGGCGACCAATCGACAGCGGCGCCGCCCCCAAATGACTCCCCACGTCGAGGCACCTATTTTGCCCCCAACCGCGCGTCCTCTCGCCGACGGGAGCCGCGGATTGGAGCTCCACCGGAGCTCAATTGAGAGCTCATGGCCATGCTGACGTCAGCATGACGCCATAAATAGTTTTTCCATTTTCTGTTTTATTTTCTGTAATTAATAACTAATTCATATTAATTCTTTAAATAGGAAATAATATGACAGGTGGACCCCATATGTTAGGATTTTAATAATTTAAGAAATATTTTAGAAAAGAATAAAATTATGACATGTGGGTCCAACTTTATTATTATTTATATAATTTTCTGAAATTGATTTAAAATGAATTAAATCCTGGAAATTCATAAGTAATTCATTTTAAATCAGAAAAATATAAAATTATATATCAAAATGATCAGAAAAACATTTCCTAATTGTTTATCCATGTTTCATACATGTTTGAACCATTTAAATGTGAGCCTTTGTAGAAACCCTAAATCGACCCCTCTCTTATGTCGGGATCGATGCCGAACCCCTCTAAATTCCGTCGATGCACCTAGGGTTAACCGAATCCCTTTAATATGACATGTCATCATATTGTATGTGCATTGCATTATACCATGTCTTGATTGTGCTCTTCCTTTACGGTATTTGGTTCTTCTCGATAAGGACCGAACGCGAGCCTGAGATCAACGCCCCCGAAGAGCAGCACCAGAACAACGAGGGACAAGGCAAGCCCTAACCTGGTTCATATATGGTTTCGAAATGCTTTACTTCTGGTTCTTACATATTGCATCCGCTTCAAATATGTTTTATCGGCAGTTCTAGATATCCTATGTGTGCATATTCCATCCTTGTAGCCCAGAGTTACTGATCCACCGCTCCCAGCAAAACTAGGTCTGAGCTTGTTCGCATCGCTAGAGCCGTATATGTGTTATGCTTAGCCATGCTGAGCTGTTGAAGTCTGATCCATCCGGTTGATGAATCAGAGCTACGAATGAACCTAGTTTGATAGGATGACGTGGTAAGATCAGTGATGATGTTAATAAACATGCTAAAGGCTTGGATGGGCCGCCACATGGGGACGTGGTGATTTGACTCGTTCTCGCCGATACTAGGACCTGAGTTCTCGCCTTCGGAACCAAGACTGAGCGTACAACCACACGGGGCCCATGGGAACCCCTTGGCCCTAACTTACCTAGCTTACCGATGAGTCAATTAGTTTGCGTGTTCCATTTGCCATACACATGGGGGAAAGGTGGAAAAGGTTTTCAAAGTGCATCATACAGGGCGTGGCAAGGGTGAAGGATGCTGGAGGCATTGAACTGGATCCCCTGCACACAATGACCGGGACCGCCTCGAAGAATGGCTACCTACGATGACGGAGCTCCCTAGTTAGTTTGACTCATGGAATAGGCGAAGTAAGGGAAAGGTTTTGGTCGACCACCCTCTGCCAGCACACCAAGGAAGTGTGTTAATCTATAGTGGCATTAAGAGTCGGTCGGCGCGTGTGGGTAAAGTTGTACACCCCTGCAGGGTAAATCTTTTCGAAAAGCCGTGTCCATGGTTATGGATGACTTGGTGATGGATTCTGTGATCATAGACAACTTGAACCTAATCGTAAGACTTGATGTCAATGTGTGAACAAGGATCCCTTCTCAGGGTGTCGAGGGGGTGATCCTAGGTGATAGGTTCAGGTGATGATGAAGATTCGGTGGATTCCAACATGATGATCTTAGAGCTAGAGTTGATATCGCTCTCTTACCCCTTTTTGAAAAATGGTCTGATTAGACGAGCTTCTGCTCCCTCCTATTTACAAAGGAAAACTGGCTTTCCGCAAAATAAGCTCCACATAAAGCCTCGCATACCCGCTTTGCTAACAGGTTGTACTAAGTCTTGCTGAGTCCCTGTACTCAGCCTTGCATGCTTTGTTTCAGACGAAGTTCTTCCAACTGATGGTGGCTTGTACCTCGACGTCGACGAGTAGTTCGGAGTTCCTCAGGCGGCAGCTTGAGACTTATGGGCTGGGATGTCGCCTTATGTTATGGCCTCTTAGGCCCTTTGCAGTCTTGTTATCTAGATAACATAATTTGCTTTCCGTTGCTTGTTGAATTGTGGTCAGTGACCTCTGCGTGTAATAAATTTGGATCTTAACTCTGCTAAGAGTTGTAATATATTTGCTTTCAGTCGTAGAGTCACTGTTGTGTTACCGATTCTCACCCTGTAGGCCCTAGAGATCTAGGTTAGGCTTATGCCAGATGTGATATCTGGCCCTGACCTCCAGGGTCGCGACAAGCACCCCACTCCGGTCGCCACCACTCCGCTCCACCTCCACTTGAAATGGGGAAGGGGGGGGGTCGCCACCGCACCCCTGATCTCCTGACCGAGGGAAGATTGTCATAAGTTTTTCGTTGATATATATACTTGTCGACAAATAATATCTCGTGGGGTTCCGACATCGTTAACAGTCTTACTATCAACCATCTTAAGCCATCTCAATTGTCGTGAACATTATTTCATTCATCTCCTTATGCAATAAAATGGTTCATTTATCCAGAATTTTTTTCAGTATTAATAAGGCCCTAGTAATTTGATCATATTTTTATGAGCACAGCTAAGCATATGATATCTACCCAATTTCCTGTCCAATATAATTTTGAATGTGTAGATGGCATAATAGTACCAAAGTTGACTAGGAAAATGGATTTTGGCCCTACCGGTTCTACCTATTACAAAGGAGAGGCCAGAACTATTTTACCGATCACTTAGCATATAGTATATAGTAGAAAATGATATCCAAGTTAGACAAATCCAAATATGTGTATGTAAAATATTGGTTCAACATGATCAAAGTTGGTGCTGGCCTAGCTCAGGAAGGTGTTCCCCATTGACATAGGCATCCCCAATAGGCCTGCCGAAGATGGTACCCGGGGTTTACTGAAGGCCCATGACTTGAAGCATATAAAGCCCGGAAGCCCAATGTAACACCCCAAATTTTAAAACAAAGAGAAAATGAATTTCTTTTTTTCCAAAAATGAGAACCAACAAAAACTTTTATTGAATAAGGTTCTATGCATAGTGCTCTTGCTTGATAGTGGTGTTCTTGCTAAAATTTCTTATGTGAGCCACTTTGAAATGTTCTTAAACCTTAAACCTCACCCTTCTTTTTCTTCCTCCAAAAGAAAACAAAATAAAAATGTTTTATTTTAAAAAGAAAGGCCTAGGTAAGCCTATGGCTATTTTTGCAAATGGTGAACAAGGCCATGTCTACCTTGTATAGATGGTTTGGATTACCTCAACAAAACCAACCTATCACTTACCAACCAAGTCCTTGGTGAAACAAAAATAAAATAAAATTAGATATGGGGGCATATGTGGCACATAGCCATAATAGCAAATCTTGCCCTATGCCCTCCTACCTTACCCAAATTGTTTGAAACCTCTACCAAACTCAATCTAACCCTAAATAGACCCTAACACATGCCCATTTGGAGCAAGTGAACCCAAATAGAAAAATAAGAAAAATCCATTTCACCACATACATGTGTTTATGGACATTTTGCAAAATTTGATCTAGGCCAAATGGGCTTGTGCCATTGTTTGTAAAATGTTACTAAACACTTTTGGAACCAAAGAAACCCAAATCAAATCAAGAGAAATTCAAAAACCTAGTCACATATGATAATGGTCATATGTGCCACTTTTAATATCTTACCCACTTTGAGCCTCTTTATTAAGAGATTTTCAAACCAAACTTTGTCAACCCTGTGCACCTCATCCAATACCACATAAAAGTGAACAACTTTGCTCAAAACCACCCTTGTAAATTCTTTCTCAATTTCAAATTAGGATCAAGCAAAGATGGGACTTTGAATCAGATTCAAGATGGTGCCCAATTTGAAATTTTGCAAATCTCTTTATTTTTGAACACCACCACCACAGGTGTGTGCCTTTGATCATTTGAATCAAGCCCACCAAAGATCATTCAAAATTTTCAAATTTCTTTTCTTGCGGCCATTACCTCAAACACCTTGTGAGCAAAATCAAACCAAATCAAATTACACTATTTGCAACAGTGTTGGCCCAACCTTTGCCTCCCCTTGCTCCCCTGCAACACCTCCCTAGCCTCCCCATGCCCTAGTGCCCCTTTTTCAACCCTAGCATTGCACCATTTTGGCAAGAACCAAGCCATGCCGGCCATGCATGCACACACCATGCCATCTTTGACCCCTACCATTTCTAGCCGTGCCCACCTTGTCCCCTGGCTTCCCCTTGCTTCAAGGAACGTGCCTGTATTGGCCCTGGTCGGAGAGGAACACGGCAGCGCACGGAATGCGCCATGCCCCGACGCGCCCAGACCTGCCAGGGTGCACATGAACGCCGCCCACGGGCTCGGCAGGACACGCGCCCATCCTGCTGATCACGACCTTCCCCGGACCCTCTCTTCCGCTTGGAGCATCGCCACAGCACCAAGAGCCCGCCAGACACGCTCCCTTGCCCGCGCGCACGCTGTCGCCGTCGACATCGTCGCCGTTTCTCCGCCACCGTGCCGCACGGCATCGCACTCGCCAGCGCTAACCCGACCGTCCCCGTCCTAGCCAACATGCTCCCTAGCGTCGCCTGGACATGACCTACATAACCCTGCCCTCGCCTACCCCTCTGGCTCGCCGTAGAGCTCGCACCATGGTCGACTTCGCCACACCCCCGCAGACATCCTCGCCTCTATAAATAGAGCACGCCCCTGGACGAATTCTTCACACTCCCTTGCTCCCCTCTCTCTTCTCAGCCTCCTCATCCACTCGCCGCTCCACATTAGCCACCGGAGCTGCTCAATTCGTCGCCGGAGCCCCGCCAGAACACCTGCAAGCCGCCGTCGATTGCGACCACCCCAGACGCTCCCACGACCACCGCTCGACTCGCCGTCGTCGACAACCTCCACAACCGCCGACGCCCAGCCTCGCCGACCGCCGGAGAGCTCGCCCGCACCAAACCCTCGCCGCGCCAGTAAGTCTTCTCGCCGTTGATGACGATGAACGTGGATCGTTGGATCCCGTTCTAATCGTGCGGTCCACGATAGAATATACCACTTCGGGTTTTATGAGGCGCTGACAGGCGTGCCCCACCCTGTCAGGTGGCCTGCTCGTACTGGACGCGCAGTTGGGCCAGCCCAACTCCCTCTCCCCCGTTTCGGCCCGTTAAATTTCCCGCGCTGGCCCACGAATTCAAATTCGTTCAAATTGATTTATTTCAAATTGCTTGCAGATGCTTTGTTCAAAATTGAATAGAATCAAATTGGCTCGGTCAAATTTGATGAATTACATACCGTTGGAAAGCTTAGGAAATTTCCTAACTAACTACACTGGTCTCATCCTGAGATTCCTTGTAGAATTAATGTGAAAAAAAGAACAAGGCAGGGACTTTTCCAAATTCAAAGATTTATTAAAAATCAACCAAAAATGCTTTGGAGTTGATTTTAACTCCCATAAATCACATTTCACTTACACTACATGTTTCTGCAAAAATATGACATGGTTACTTTGTGTGATCATGGCCTAGTTTAAATAAAGGACTTTATGGCTATTCTAGTCAAATGATATTGTCCAAAACTATTATTTAAATCTTATGAGGGGTTTTCTCTCATTTAAATCTTGTCCCAAGTGAATTCATATGAGGTTGTGACCTTGGTCTACTTACTCTCACATTGAATTACTTGGTGATGTTAAATCATAAGTATGGTAGTGTTAAATGGTATGAGGTACTCTACCACATTTAAATCATTTTCTCAAATGATGGTCATGAATGGTTGACCTTGGTCAACATGGGTTCATACCTTACTTATTTGAGGAATTTAAATCTTAACAAGATTCAATGAGAGGAAATTATTTCCTCAAAGATTTAAAGAGAAACCCTAATTCAAAATTTGTAATGAGAGGAAATTATTTTCCCTTAAGAAGAAAACCAAAGTCAACCAACATTTTAGTATTGTGGTGATGATAGATTAGAATTGTGTGACTCTTGTGTGTTAGTTTAGCTCTTAAACCTTGTTTGGTGATGGTTACCTCGTATCCGTTTTTAGACGCTAGTACGGAGGAGTACCAGGAGGAGGAAGTCTACCACCAGGAAGAGGAAGACCACTTTGATCAGTACACCAACCAATGCAAGCTAATATTATGCAAGTGCAAAGCTCTCATTTGAGCAAGGCACCTTTACTTTTACTTTATGTGCAATGAGCCCATCCCAAGTTTTTTACATTACAAGTTTTTGTTTATCAAAGTACTTTTTGATTCATGATTCACTTGGGCTAGTTAGCAAAGTAGTCAAGAGTATCAAACTTAGCGTAAGAAGCTTGTGAAGCTAGATAGCACCCTTGTGACTAGTGCCTAGTGCTAATTAAAATTTGACTACTCTAGATGGGAACTTGTGAAGTGAAATGACTTTGAAAAACCGTGGAAAGATGAGTCTTTCTATTGAAAGATTTTGAAGGTGAATATGACTTGGTGAATGTTACCAAAACTGATAGTTGGGTTTGGTTGCGATACCTTTCCAATATTGAGTATCCCCACAATACCTGATTATGGGTAGGGCTTAACTGGAAGTTTATACATCTTAGTATGGGTTCCCTCTGAACAAGCATCATAGGGGTTATGCCGAGGCCGCCTCCGTTACAAGTGAAATGATGTGAAATGAGGTGAATGTACGGCCCAAGCCCTGTGCAGTTCCCAGGCTGACGGTTTGTCTTCACTGGGAGGCCAAGCTCATGGGGAGAGGTACCTATACTAGGGTATGTAAGTGAAAGGTTATGGTTGATGATCCGCGTACTGAGTTACGATGATTCAGGGTTATCCCTGACGGATGTAATCAAATGTTGTGGCACAAGTGTGCAACCTCTGCAGAGTGTAAATCTATTCGAATGGCCGTGTCCACGGTTACGGACGGTTGGAAAGGCCATACTGTACCAGTTGTCAGTTGTTTTCTTGAAAAGGGTTGATGTTTATATAAGGTGACTTGTGACTTGAATTGAATGGTGACTTGACTTGAATCACAACAGAGTTGTGGGAATGACACTAATGTTCCCACTTGAGTTAGTTAGAAAATGATGAGTCTTTTCTGAAATACTTGTTAACTAAAATTGGCTTTATGCAAATAAACCTAGAGCTTATTACCCCTTTACTAAACTGGTTAGTACTTACACTAGTATTAGTTTGCGAGTACTTTAAAGTACTCACGGCTGTGTCCCTGGCTATTCAAATGGCCAGACTATGAAGAAGAGCAGCAGTACCAGGAAGACGGACAACAAGACGTCTACGACAACTAAGGAACCTTCTGACGTCAAGCGTTGGCCTATGGATTAGATAGTCCACTACTTCTACGCTTCCGCTATGTAATATGTTCGTTGATCATTAGATCAACTATTTGTGTAATATGGGATCATGTGATCTCGATTTGTAAGACGACTATGGTTTGTAATGAATGATGACTTATGGTATCAACTGTTATGTCTCGCAACAACAATATTCCTGGGATTGCGATGTATGGCATAACAGGCATCTGGATTTAAAAATCTGGGTGTTGACAAGTTGGTATCAGAGCCATTGTTTGACCTTAGGAGACCCTAGTTAGAATGGACGTCTGAAAAACTTAGTTTCAAAACAAATGAAGTGAATATTTATGAAAACTTATTCTCACTCTTATCCTTGAGATCTTTTCAAAATGAGAAACCCATGCTCTATTTTCCCTTAAACTAGTACATAAAATTTTGACACACTGTTCACCTCTCTAACCTACTCATCCAAATTCTTCACAGATGGAGTACACCTGCAAGTCTTAACAACTGGTTGAATATCTAGGATGCCCGTATCCCGAGTTCTTTGGAGTGCCACTCAACAATTCATCGGAAAGACAACCTCGGTGGGAAGTTACTGCAGATCCGAGAGGAAAGCTTGGAGCCCCAATAAGGGAAACCATTTGGTTTTCTGTAACGGGAAACACTTGTAAGGAGGGAATAGTCAAAGCCATGCAAGAAGCAATTGCCCGTCTGTGTGGACAAAATGAGAACAAGATCAAAAACACTCGCTTCATCTACTACCCAAGACATGACCCCATGGGAAGACCAATAACCTTGCCACCGCACCCGGAGATGAACCACTATGTGACACATCTTGATTTCATGTTGTACAAGACCCGCAAGGAGTTGGACAACGCTCTCACCTTTCGCCAAGCACATTACCCGTGAAGATAAAGAATCCACCCTGAAGAGTAGTATCGCTAAAAGCACTTGAGTAGGTGTGAGTTTGTATCAGGATCCCCTTGTATCGTAGAGCGAAGGAATGGTTCTTCAAACCAACGGTGTGTTAGCTTTGTAATGTGTAATGTTTGGTATGAATGAAAAAGTGTTGTGGGTTTTACCCCCTCAACACTTCTCAAGTTTTCAAGTCTTGAACTTTTGAACTTCTTGAACTTTAAACCAAACAAACCCTAGAAATTTCCCTCTTATCTTATCATTTGCCTCAATGTTCAGATGGCCCCACCAACTCGCAGCACCAACCAAGACGCCATGATGCAGATGCTGGAGATGATGATGGCAGATCGAGAAGCCGAGAGAGCTGAACGCCAAGCCAACATAGCTGCACTGTAACAGATCGCTAACAACAATCATGGCCATGGAAACCATGACCACCCTGGGTCGAAGCTGAAGAACTTTCAGAACACCAACCCACCCATTTTCAGCAAGACCGAAGAGACACTTGACGCAGATGACTGGCTCCAGACAATGGAGAACAACCTGGAAGTTGCGGGAGTTGAAGCCGCAGAGAAAGTGCTATTCGCCACCCACTACCTGTCAGGACCTGCAAGAACCTGGTGGACCAGCGCCCGCGCAATGAATGCGGGACAGATGATGACCTGGGAGGACTTCAAGCTCAAGTTTAGCAAATACCATGTGCCCCAAGGACTGATCAAGAAGATGAGAGACGAGTTCCGAGAACTCAAGCAAGGCAGAATGTCCGTGGTAGAATACCGTGACAGATTCCTCACTCTGTCAAGGTACGCCCCGGACGAAACTGACACCAACGAGAAGAGGAAAGAGAGATTTCTGAATGTACTGCACGGCGAGATGCAGACTGTACTGGTCAACATTCCCTTTGCTGACCTAGAAGCCCTGGTGGACTCCGCCATCCAGATGGAAGGGAAGCTTCATCAAGCCAACGTGAACCACAAACGCCGGATGATGAACCAGAATGGGTCCCGCAATACCCAGAAGTACCGCAACAACTCAACTGGAGGGTTCGCCCCAAGAAACAATAGGCCACCTGCTCAGAATTACCGCCCAAACTACACCAACAACCATGGAGGACCCCGGAAGCCCGGAGGCAACAACAACAACAATCACAACAACAACAACCCAACAGCAACAACAACAATGGGAACAACAACAACACCAACACTGGTCCGAGGACTAGAAGCAATGCCATCCCCGTCGCCCCCAAGGACAAGTCAACAATAACTTGTTACGAGTGTGGAGTGGTGGGACACTACTCCAATTAGTGCCCCAAAAGAATAGCCAAGACTGCCACCAACCCTGCTGCACCTGCCCAACAACAGCGCCGTTTCGCAGCCAGAAGGAACCAGAACAACCACAACGGCCGCCTCTACCACATGAATGCAACAGAAGCACAAGAAGCAGCTCCGGCCATGCCAAGTATGTTTTCCTGTTAATCATATTTCCCAATCTCTCTTAGGAACCTAACTTCTCTTAAAATCTCGGGACGAGATTTGTTTAAGGGGGAAGGGTTTGTAACACCCCAAATTTTAAAACAAAGAGAAAATGAATTTCCCTTTTTCCAAAAATGAGAACCAAAAAAACTTTTATTGGATAAGGTGCTATGCATAGTGCTCTTGATTGATAGTGGTGTTCTTGCTAAAATTTCTTATGTGAGCTACTTTGAAATGTTCTTAAACCTTAAACCTCACCCTTCTTTTTCTTCCTCCAAAAGAAAACAAAATAAAAAGGTTTTATTTTAAAAAGAAAGGCCTAGGTAAGCCTATGGCTATTTTTGCAAATGGTGAACAAGGCCATGTATACCTTGTATATATGGTTTGGATTACCTCAACAGAACCAACCTATCACTTACCAACCAAGCCCTTGGTGAAACAAAAAGAAAATAAAATTAGATATGGAGGCATATGTGGCACATAGCCATAATAGCAAATATTGCCCTATGCCCTCCTACCTTACCCAAATGGTTTGAAACCTCTACCAAACTCAATCTAAACCTAAATAGACCCTAACACATGCCCATTTGGATCAAGTGAACCCAAATAGAAAAATAAGAAAAATCCATTTCACCACATACATGTGTTTATGGCTATTTTGCAAAACTTTGATCTAGGCCAAATGGGCTTGTGGCATTGTTTGTAGAATGTTACTAAACACTTTTAAACACTTTTGGAACCAAAGAAACTCAAATCAAATTAAGAGAAATTCAAAAACCTAGTCACATATGATAATGGTCATATGTGCCACTTTTAATATCTTACCCACTTTGAGCCTATTTATTAAGAGATTTTCAAACCAAACTTTGTCAACCCTGTGCACCTCATCCAAGACCACATCAAGGTGAAGAACTTTGCTCAGAACTATCCCTGCAAATTCTTTCTCAATTTCAAATTAGGATCTGATACGTCTCCGACGTATCGATAATTTCTTATGTTCCATGCCACATTATTGATGATATCTACATGTTTTATGCATACTTTATGTCATATTTATGCATTTTCCGGCACTAACCTATTAACGAGATGCCGAAGAGCCAGTTGCTGTTTTCTGCTGTTTTTGGTTTCAGAAATCGTAGTAAGGAAATATTCTCGGAATTGGACGAAATCAACGCACAGGGGCCTATTTTTCCACGAAGCTTCCAGAAGACCGAAGAGGATACGAAGTGGGGCCACGAGGTGGCCAGACACTAGGGCGGCGTGGCCTGGCCCTTGGCCGCGCCGGCCTGTCGTGTGGGGCCCTCGTGTGCCCCCCTGACCTATCTCCTCCGCCTACTTAAAGCCTTCATCGCGAAACCCCCAGTACCG
Organism: Lolium perenne; assembly: GCF_019359855.2. NCBI lineage: Eukaryota > Viridiplantae > Streptophyta > Magnoliopsida > Poales > Poaceae > Lolium > Lolium perenne. Next base: position 45,189,298 of record NC_067245.2, read on the forward strand.
AGAGCCACGATACGGAAAACCTTCCAGAGACGCCGCCGCCGCCAATCCCATCTCGGGGGATTCAGGAGATCGCCTCCGGCACCCTGCCGGAGAGGGGAATCATCTCCCGGAGGACTCTTCACCGCCATGGTCGCCTCCGGAGTGATGAGTGAGTAGTTCACCCCTGGACTATGGGTCCATAGCAGTAGCTAGATGGTCGTCTTCTCCTAATTGTGCTTCATTGTCGGGTCTTGTGAGCTGCCTAACATGATCAAGATCATCTATCTGTAATGCTATATGTTATGTTTGTTGGGATTTGATGGATAGAGAATACTATGTTATGTTGATTATCAATCTATTACCTATGTGTTGTTTATGATCTTGCATGCTCTCCGTTATTAGTAGAGGCTCTGGCCAAGTTTTTGCTAGTAACTCCAAGAGGGAGTATTTATGCTCGATAGTGGGTTCATGCCTCCATTAAATGCAGGACAAGTGACAGAAAGTTCTAAGGTTGTGGATGTGCTGTTGCCACTAGGGATAAAACATCGATGCTATGTCCGAGGATGTAGTTGTTGATTACATTACGCACCATACTTAATGCAATTGTCTGTTGTTTGCAACTTAATACTGGAAGGGGTTCGGATGATAACATGAAGGTGGACTTTTTAGGCATAGATGCATGTTGGATAGCGATCTATGTACTTTGTCGTAATGCCCAATTAAATCTCACTATACTCATCATATCATGTATGTGCATGGTCATGCCCTCTTTATTTGTCAATTGCCCAACTGTAATTTGTTCACCCAATATGCTATTTATCTTATGGGAGAGACACCTCTAGTGAACTGTGGACCCCGGTCCATTCTTTTACATCTAATACAATCTACTGCAATACTTGTTCTACTGTTTTCTGCAAACAATCATCATCCACACTATACATCTAATCATTTGTTACAGCAAGCCGGTGAGATTGACAACCTCACTGTTTCGTTGGGGCAAAGTACTTTGGTTGTTTTGTGCAGGTTCCACGTTGGCGCCGGAATCCCTGGTGTTGCGTGGCACTACATCTCGCCGCCATCAACCTTCAATGTGCTTCTTGACTCCTACTGGTTCGATAAACCTTGGTTTCTAACTGAGGGAAACTTACTGTTGTACGCATCACACCTTCCACTTGGGGTTCCCAACGGTCGCGTGCTGTACGCGTGTGATACGTCTCCGACGTATCGATAATTTCTTATGTTCCATGCCACATTATTGATGATATCTACATGTTTTATGCATACTTTATGTCGTTTTTATGCGTTTTCTGGAACTAAACTATTGACGAGATGCCGAAGGGCCAGTTGCTATTTTCTGCTGTTTTTGGTTTCAGAAATCCTAGTAAGGAAATATTCTCGGAATTGGACGAAATCAACGCCCAGAGTCTTAGAATTGGACGAAGCTTCCAGAACACCCGAGAGTCGCCAGAGAGGGGCCACAGGCCCACCAGACACTAGGCTAGCGCGGCCCAGGCCCTGGCTGCGCCGCCTTATTGTGTCACCACCTCTTCAGCCTTCTGATGCCGCCTCTTCGCCTATAAGAAGCCCCTCGACCTAAATCTTCGAGACGAAAAAGCCACGGTACGAGAAACCTTCCAGAGCCGCCGCCATCGTGAAGCCAAGATCTGGGGGACAGGAGTCTCTGTTTCGGCACGCCGCTGGGACGGGGAAGTGCCCCCGGAAGGCTTCTCCATCGACATCACCGCCATCTCCATCAACGCTCTTGTCTCCCATGAGGAGGGAGTAGTTCTCCATCGAGGCTCGAGGCTGTACCGGTAGCTATGTGGTTAATCTCTCTCCCTATGTACTTCAATACAATAATCTCATGAGCTGCCTTACATGATTGAGATTCATATGAGTTTTGTATCACTATTCATCTATGTGCTACTCTAGTGATGTTATTAAAGTACTCTATTCCTCCTGCATGGTGTAAAGGTGGCAGTGTGTGCATCATGTAGTACTTGGCGTAGGATATGATTGTGATCTCTTGTTGATTATGAAGTTAACTATTACTATGATGGTATCGATGTTATCTATTTGGTTATGTTGATCTATCTTGCACTCTATGGTTATTTAAATATGAACATCGAATATTGTGGAGCTTGTTAACTCCGGCATTGAGGGTTCGTGTAATCCTACACAATTAGTGGTGTTCATCATCCAACAAGAGAGTGTAGAGTATAGCATTTATCTATTTTGTTATGTGATCAATGTTGAGAGTGTCCACTAGTGAAAGTATGATCCCTAGGCCTTGTTTCCAATACTGCTATCGCTGCTTGTTTACTGTTCTACTGCATCTGTACTGTCCGCAATATTACCACCATCATCCACACGCCAGTCCTGGATAGCAAAGCACTTTTCTGGTGCTATTGCTACTGCTCATATTTATTTATACCACCTGTATTTCACTATCCCTTCGCCGAACTAGTGCACCTATTAGGTGTGTTGGGGACACAAGAGACTTCTTGCTTTGTGGTTGCAGGGTTGCATGAGAGGGATATCTTTGACCTCTTCCTCCCTGAGTTCGATAAACCTTGGGTGATCCACTTAAGGGAAACTTGCTGCTGTTCTACAAACCTCTGCTCTTGGAGGCCCAACACTGTCTACAAAAATAGAAGCACCCGTAGACATCAAGCACTTTTCTGGCGCCGTTGCCGGGGAGGAAAGGTAAAAGGCTCTCATACTCCGGTCCCAGGTAAAGTACTTTTCTGGCGCCGTTGTGTGTGTGCTCGAAGCTATTTCCTTTAGATCCTGCAATTGCATCTTTTTTGTTTCTTGTTTACACTAGTTTGGCATAATGGACAACAATGAGCTTCTTATTCTATTTCCTGATTTAAGACATGGATGGTTTGATGCGAAAATTAAAAAAACCATGGAACATATTAGTATGAACACTTTGAACACCATTGTTGCTAATGATATGGAAAATTCTAAGCTTGGGGAAGCTGGTTTTGATGAGCATGATCTTTTTAGTCCCCCAAGCATTGAGGAGAAAATTTACTTTGATGATACTTTGCCTCCTATATATGATGATTATAATGATAGTAGTCTTTTGTTGCCACCTGTTATGGAGGATAAATTTGATTATGATTACAATATGCCTCCTATATTTGATGATGAGAATAATAATGATAGCTACTTTGTTGAATTTGCTCCCACTATTACTAATAAAATTGATTATGCTTATGTGGAGAGTAATAATTTTATGCATGAGACTCATGATAAGAATGCTTTATGTGATAGTTATATTGTTGAGTTTGCTCATGATGCTACTGGATATTATTATGAGAGAGGAAAATATGGTTGTAGAAATTTTCCTGTTACTAAAACACCTCTCTATGTGCTGAAATTTTTGAAGCTACACTTGTTCTATCTTCCTATGCTTGTTACTTTGCTCTTCATGAACTTGTTTATTTACAAGATTCCTTTGCATAGGAAGCATGTTAGGCTTAAATGTGTCTTGAATTTGCCTCTTGATGCTCTCTTTTTGCTTCAAATACTATTTCTTGCGAGTGCATCATTAAAACTGCTGAGCCCATCTTAATGGCTAAAAAGAAAGAACTTAATGGGAGATAACCCATGTGTTTATTTTGCTACAGTAACTTTGTTTTGTATTTGAGTCTTGGAAGTTGTTACTACTGTAGCACCCTCTCCTTATCTTAGTTTTTTTGCATTGTTGTGCCAAGTAAAGTCTTTGATAGTAAGGTTCATACTAGATTTGGATTACTGCGCAGAAACAGATTTCTTGCTGTCACGAATCTGGGCCTAATTCTCTGCAGGTAACTCAGAAAATTATGCCAATTTACGTGAGTGATCCTAAGATATGTACGCAACTTTCATTAAATTTGAGCATTTTCATTTGAGAAAGTCTGGTGCCTCAATAAAATTCGTCTTTACGAACTGTTCTGTTTTGACAGATTCTGCCTTTTATTTCGCATTGCCTATTTTGCTATGCTTGATGGATTTTTTGATTCCATTGACTTTCAGTAGCTTTGTGCAATGTCCAGAAGTATTAAGAATGATTATGTCACCTCTGAACATGTAAATTTTGATTGTGCACTAACCCTCTAATGAGTTGTTTTGAGTTTGGTGTGGAGGAAGTTTTCAAGGATCAAGAGAGGGAGATGATACAACATGATCAAGGAGAGTGAAAGCTCTAAGCTTGGGGATGCCCCGGTGGTTCATCCCTGCATATATCAAGAAGACTCAAGCGTCTAAGCTTGGGGATGCCCAAGGCATCCCCTTCTTCATCGACAAATTATCAGGTTCCTCCCTTGAAACTATATTTTTATTCGGTCACATCTTATGTACTTTACTTGGAGCGTCTGTCTGCTTTCGTTTTTGTTTTTGTTTGAATAAATGCTTGTGTGGGAGAGAGAAACGCTCCGCTGGTTCATATGAACACATGTGTTCTTAGCTTTACTTTTAATTTTCATGGCGAAGGTTGAAACTGCTTCGTTAAATTGTTATATGGTTGGAAACGGGAAATGCTACATGTAGTAATTGGTAAAATGTCTTGAATAATGTGATACTTGGCAATTGTTGTGCTCATGTTTAAGCTCTTGCATCATATACTTTGCACCTATTAATGAAGAAATACATAGAGCTTGCTAAAATTTGGTTTGCATAATTGGTCTCTCTAAGGTCTAGATAATTTCTAGTAAAGAGTTTGAACAACAGGGAAGACGGTGTAGAGTCTTATAATGTTTACAATATGTCTTTTATGTGAGTTTTGCTGCACCGCTTCATCCTTGTGTTTGTTTCAAATAAACCTTGCTAGCCTAAAACCTTGTATCGAGAGGGAATACTTCTCATGCATCCAAAATCCTTGAGCCAACCACTATGCCATTTGTGTCCACCATACCTACCTACTACATGGTATTTCTCCGACATTCCAAAGTAAATTGCTTGAGTGCTACCTTTAAAATTTCTATTCTTCATCTTTACAATATATAGCTCATGGGACAAATAGCCTAAAAACTATTGTGGTATTGAATATGTACTTATGCACTTTATCTCTTATTAAGTTGCTTGTTGTGCGATAACCATGTTCCTGGGGACGCCATCAACTACTCTTTGTTGAATATAATGTGAGTTGCTATGCATGTCCGTCTTGTCTGAAGTAAGGGAGATTTACCGCTAGAATGGTTAGAGCATGCATAATGTTAGAGAAGAACATTGGGCCGCTAACTAAAGCCATGATCCATGGTGGAAGTTTCAGTTTTGGACAAATATCCTCAATCTCATATGAGAAAATTAATAATTGTTGAATGCTTAAGCATTAAAAGGAGTCCATTATCTGTTGTCTATGTTGTCCCGGTATGGATGTCTAAGTTGAGAATAATCAATAGCGAGAAATCCGATGCGAGCTTTCTCCTTAGACCTTTGTACAGGCGGCATAGAGGTACCCCTTTGTGACACTTGGTTAAAACATATGCATTGCAATGATAATCCAGGTAATCCGAGCTAATTAGGACAAGGTGCGGGCACTATTAGTATACTATGCATGTGTTGGCGTCCGAAACCCACCGGCGAGCTGCGGCTGGCAACACGTAGAGCCGGGAGGCTCCCAGAACTGCGGCTGGCCCTGGTCCCTCTGAGCGACGGCCCGCAAAGCTCCTGGTACGCACGTCCCGATGCTGGTGCAAGGGCGTGCCACCTGACCTATACCTGGTCAGGAAGGTGATGGATTTGCTTCGCTTAGTTTCCTGCATGGCATACACGTAAACATTAAATACGAGCCTCGATCGGCTCTCAGGTTGTCCTGTGAATCGGCTCACGGAGCCGATCCACCCATGATTCGTATGAGGTCTACGATCACATGGTGGTCCTGCTTGATCAATATAAAGCTAAAACGACCTACGACGATTTAGGGTTTTCACCACATAATCGGAACATCCTACGCGTGATTGAGCCTGGCAGCCACGCACGGTGATAATACACCAACCTTAGACAAGGCCTAAAAACCAACATGAAGTTGATCCCCGGAACATCTTATCTAGGGCTAGCAAACTACACCCTACGTGCTACTGGATCCTTCAACCCGTTTGCAAGGCCTAACTATGCAGATATTAAACTAATCCTTGAAGAACAAGGAGCAATCATAACAGATCGGATCTACTAAATAATGATCAAGCAAGGTTGCGCCCTTACACCTAAGATAGGTGTAAAGGCGGCTAGACGTCTAAGGGTTGCATGGACAAAAGCATGTGACACGATGAAACAATGCTAACCCTAACACATCTATGGTAACTACGTTGCTCGCCATCAACAAGGCTTCAGCACGAGCAACGCATGAACAACGAATAAACATGTACTGCCTAGATCGCAAGATGCGATCTAGGCAGCATGATGCTTACCCGGAAGAAATCCTCGAAACAAGGGGTTGGCGATGCGCCTAGATTGGTTTGTGGTGAACGTGATTGTTGTCTTTCTCAATAACCCTAGATACATATTTATAGTCCGTAGACTTTCTAACGTGGGAATAATCCCAACCGTGTACGAGCCAAATTCTAACTAACCGACACGTATCCTACTATATTTACAGATACACGGGCAAACTAGCCCAAAACTTTGTGCACAAGGCCGATTCAAGTATATCTTCCATGTATAATCTTCAAGCCCATCTTAATCGCGGCCCACCTCTGATCCGGTCAAATTCTGGTGATAACACATGCCCCCCTGGTTTTGGAATTGATAATTCCAAAATCACTTTGCTTTTTCTTCGTCGGGTCATGTCATGGCAGAGCAGAACCGTCGTAGTATTCTTCATCACGATGCCTTGCCTTCTCAACTTCTCCGCGTGATTTGACCGTTGTTTTTATTTTCTTTCTTTGGCACCACTTCCTCGAAAACTGCTGTGGCATTAAATCTCCACTATATCCCCTTTATTTAACCGCTCCAAATAGTTCGCCACTTCATCTCCTTGCTCTGTTCTGGCCATCGGCACCAAGAAACCCCAATCTCAGAGCAATGTCTTCCTCCTCTTCCTCCTCCGCCTCGTCGGATCTCTCTTCCCAGTCCTTCTCCTCTTCGTCCTCCTCCACCTCGTCAGATCTCTCCTCCAACTCTTCTTCATCTCGTGAGCCGACGCCGGAGTGGGGCTCACTGGCGGCGCACGACATCCTCGCCGCAACGGAGTGGGACAACGAGGACCACGAGCCCTACATCTGGTCTGAGGACGACAAGTCCTTGACCAGCGGCGACGACGACCTCCAGTTCCTCGCCGACGGGGAGCTGGAAGCGACGAGCGAGGACGACTCGTTCTCCTGGGATGGCTACACTTCCTCCGAGGAGGAGGAAGAAGAAGACTCCCTCGAGGACTATCCGCCGGCGAAGCGCTTCCGCGTCGGATCGGATGATGACGACGACGACGACGACGAGGAGGAGGAGGCTCCCATAGAGGGCTATGGGAGCAGCGACGAGGAGCTCGCCGGCAGCAGCGCCGACGAGAGCTCCGATGACGAGGGCAGCGACGGCCCATAGAGTAGGGCCTACTAGTATAGGTCTAGTAGTAGTCGCAGATCGGTCAATAGACCCTTCTTTTGTTCTTCCTCCCTTGAGCAATCGGCTCTTTCTTTGTAAGAAATCCCCTTTATTAATGAAGAAAATATTCCTTATCAATTTTGCTTTCTCGTAAATTTTGCCGATTGCCGAACGAGGTCAATGCACAAAGAACCGATGGCAGGGCATCGGCTTGCACCATAAACACGCTTTAAGGCCAAATCAATTGCCTATTCACGCAGTCAAACAGATCTTATCCGTGTCCACGCCATCCTCCAATTTCAAACGCGCAGATTCAACTCCTCAGCAAATCCGATGGGAGAATCATCTCAAATGCCATGGTCTCTGGCATGAAACTGATCTGTCAACCTGCTCAATTTAGCTTGTTCCTCTAGAGTCGATGGCTATGCATCGGCTTTTTATTTTTTATTCTAAAGTCGATGTCCGAGCATCGGCTGTACTAATATCCATATTTCTCAAGTCGATGTCTGCGCATCGGCTATGATTTGTACATAAAATTTTTTTACTGGCCGATTTCATGAATCGGCCCCCATATTTCACTGTTCGTCATCCCACATGCTTGGGAAATATTTCTTGAGATGTTGACCATTGACAGCTGCTGGGAACTTAGCGCCGTCCAGCTGCTCCAGCATGTATGCATTACCCTTCAAAACCTGGACGACTTTGTATGGACCGTGCCAATTAGGAGACCATTTGCCATATGCTTTATCCTTGGTTCCTAATGGCAACACTGCTTCCCATACTAGATCACCAACTTGAAACTCCTTTGGTCTCACCTTCTTATTGTATGCACGAGCCACTTTGGCTTTGTTCTCTTTAATCTTCTCCAACGACCAAAGTCTAAGTTCCGTTGCATCCTCAATAGTGTCACTCATCAGGGCTGCATATTCTTCAGCTGTCAGGTCATTCTGAAACGTGACACGTCTCGATCCAGCCGTAATTTCCCAAGGTAATACGGCTTCCTGCCCATAGACAAGCTGGTATGGCGAAGTCTTTATAGCTCCATGGCATGACATGCGATAGGCCCACAAAGCTTCTGACAATGTCTCATGCCAAACCCTAGGGTTCTCGTCAATCTTCCTCTTAATCAGCTTGATCAGGCTTTGATTGGACGCTTCAGCTTGCCCATTGGCTTGAGCATAGTATGGAGATGATCAGATCAGCTTAATCCCCATGTCATCGCAGAACTTTCTGAATTCTTTAGAAATAAAGACCGAACCTCCATCGGTCGTGATGGTTTGGGGAATCCCGAACCTATGAATGACGTGTTCTTTTACAAATTTGATAACATCTTCTGATTTTACCTTCTTCATAGGGACGGCCTCCACCCATTTGGTGAAGTAATCTGTAATGGCCAGGATCCACTCGTGGCCTTTGCTCGACGCAGGATGGATCTTGCCAATCATATCCATGCCCCAACCTCGGAATGGCCAAGGCTTGATGATGGGATTCATTGCTGATGCGGGTACCATCTGAATCTTCCCGAACATCTGACATGCTTGGCACCCTTTGTAGTAGTTGAAGCAGTCCTCAAGCATGGTGGGCCAGTAAAACCCTGATCGCCTAATCAGCCACTTCATCTTATGAGCCGATTGGTGAGTTCTACAGGCGCCTTCATGCACCTCATGTAAGAGCCGATTAGACTAAGTTGGTCCCAGGCACTTGAGAAGTAACCCTTCCAACGTCCTGTAGAACATGTCATCTCCTATAAGGACATATTTCATGGCCTTGTATCTTATCCGTTTAGGTGCCCCCCGAGCCGAATCCTTCAAGTAATTGAAGATATCGGCTCTCCAGTCATCCTGTTCCAGGAACTGCACCTGAACTTCTGACCCGTCTGGTATGTCCTTGTATCTTGACGCCATCTGTGCGAGATCATTAGCGTCGGTATTCTGAGATCTTGGGACCCAATTGAAGTTGATGTACCGAAAATGTGTCATCAGCTCACGACATTCCATCCAATATGGGAAGAGTGACTCACTCTCGCACTTGTATTCGTCCGTGAGCTGGGAGATCACCAACTTCGAGTCTCCAAAAAGCTCCACCGCCTCTGCCCCGGCTTCCAAAAGCAACTCCATTCCCATGCGTACTGCCTCATACTCAGCGACATTGTTAGTGCAAGGTGTAGATAGCCTGATGGAGAAGGAATATGTTGCCCCCCGAGGCGACACGAGCAGAATGCCGATGCCACAACCATCGTCACAAGCCGATCCATCGAAGAACATAGCCCATGCACATATAGATAGTGCTGCTATATTAGTATTGATCCGTTCAGCTATCAGATCGGCCAACGCTTGTCCCTTGACTGCTTTCGCAGGCTGATACCGGAGATCGAACTCCGATAACGCAAACATCCATTTACCAAGTCGGCCATTCAAAACAGGAGCCGACAGCATGTGCTTGAGAACATCTGACTTGCATATGACGACGATCTCTGGCGTCAACAGGATATGATGAAGCTTGGTGCAGGTGAAGAATAGGCAGAGGCATAACTTCTCGACCTCAGGATACCTCGTCTCTGCATCCAACATCCTTCTGGTGAGGTAGAAAACGACCTTTTCAACACCCTCATAGAGTTGCACCACCACTGAAGCGATGGACGTGTCAGCTATTGATAAGTAGATATAGAACGGCCTGTCTTGCTGAGGTGGAACTAGCACAGGCCGCGTTGTTAGATACCGCTTAATCTCGTCAAATGCTTGCTGCTGTTCTGCCCCCCCAGTGAAACTCGTCATCAGATTTGATCTTCACCAACGCCATGAACGGCTCAATTCGTCCTGACATATTGGAGATGAACCGTCGGACGAAGTTGATCTTGCCGATGAGACGTTGGAGTTCCTTCTTCGTGGTAGGTGGTTGCATGGTACGTACTGCCTCCTGACTTTTCAGGCCGATCTCAATTCCTCGTTCATGAACCAGAAAACCTAGGAACTGACCGGCCATCACACCAAAGGCACACTTCTTTGGATTCATTCTCAGTCCGAACTTTCGAGTTCGGTCTAGGATGCGTCGTAAATCATCCAAGTGTCCTTCCATGGAGACAGACTTAACCACCACGTCGTCGATGTAAATTTCCACCAACTTGCCGATCAGATCATGAAAAATATAATTCATGGCACGTTGGTATGTTGCACCGGCATTCTTCAGCCCAAAAGTCATGACCACGTATTCAAACAAGCCCACAGATCCTGGTACTCTGAATGCAGTCTTGTGTATATCTTCTGGAGCCATGAAGATTTGGTTGTAGCCGGCATTGCCATCCATGAAGCTTAACACCTTGTGGCCAGCAGCTGCATTGATCAATGTTTCTGCCACAGGCATTGGATATTCATCCTTTGGAGTGGCTCTGTTGAGATCTCGGAAATCTATGGCCACACGCCATCGGCCGTCCTTTTTCTCTACAGGTGCGAGCATCGGAGATCCATTCAGCGTACCTGCATGGCCTGATGAACCCGGCGGCTAACATTTTCTCGATCTCCTTCTTGACTTCTTCGAGAATTTCGGCCTTCATCTGACGTGCTCGTTGTTGGAATGGCCGAAATCCTTTCTTGAGAGGGAGCCGATGCTCAATGATGCTCCTGTCTAACCCAGGCATCTCCGTGTAATCCCATGCAAAGCAATCTGGGTATTCTTTTAACAGAGCTATCATCTGGCTCCTGAGATGTGGATCTAACTTTTTGCTGATGAAAGTTGGTCGTGGCTTATCCCCAGGACCAATGTCGACTTCTTCTAGCTCATCAGCCGATGTAAACCCATACCCTAGCTTTCCGTCACCTGTTAGATCGACGCTGAACACAGGGAAAACGTATGGCGAGGATAATATGGGCCGATTGCTGGAATCGGCCCCCATTTTGACTGTATTGCTCAACGAAGGTTTACATCTTGGTCTTGCTTTACTATAACTATGTGACATGCTTGAGACAAGATTATCCCTTTTTATTTTTTGGGGCCGATCACAAGGATCGGCCTTGCCACGTACGTCCATAGATTTTGCTCTTGTTACACGGTCAGGCCGGTGGATAAGACCAGCCTCACCCCATTTTTTGTCACGTCGATGCGCTCGCAGTCATCCAAAGCGATGCCTGAGAGTGGCTCTTGGCCTACCGTCTCCCAAACGTTCATGCCAGCCGTTGAAATTTCGGCTGAGTCGTCTGCATGGACGACCTCTACTTCATCTCCATCCCACTGTATTAAGCATTGGTGCATCGTGGATGGAATGCAACAGTTGGCGTGGATCCAATCTCTCCCTAGCAGGACAGCATAGGTGCTCTTTCTATCGACAATGAAGAATGTCGTAGGGATGGTCTTCCTTCCTACGGTCAGATCCACGTTTAGAACACCTTGTGCTTCTGATGCTTGGCCGTTGAAATCACTCAATGTGACGTTGGTCTTGATCAGATCCGAGCTAGAGCGTCCCAAACGACGTAGCATGGAGTATGGCATGATGTTGACTGCCGCTCCGGTGTCGACCAGCATCTTGTTGACCGGCTGCCCATTGATATAACCTCGTAAGTACAGGGCCTTCAGATGTCTGTAGCTTCTTTCTCGTGGCTTCTAAAAAATAACCGGCCGTGGGCCGCAGTCAAGTTGTGCCACAGATGCCTCTTCTGTTCCAGGAGCACAAAACTCTGCTGGCAGGATGAACACCATGTTTGTGCCAGCCGATGTCTCATCATCGGCTTTCTTCTGTTTGGGGCGCCACTCCATCTTTTGTGGTCGACCCTCTTCGTCTAGAGTTCGCTGAATTTTCGTGGCTAGATCTGGCCGCGCCTTCCTTAACGTGTGCAGGTATAACCTTTCGGCTTCCTCCAAGCCACGTAGCCGCTGAACTCTACGCTTTTGGGAACGGCTGAGTCCATCAGGGCACCACCTTGGCCGGTGGTACTTATCTTCTTCTTCTTCATCGTCATCTTCTAACTCCTCGAGATCTTCCACCCGAGATGACTCAGCTTGCTTGTTCTGAGATGGGAGAGGCCCCAGACGTTTGAACACTGACACGTCTCCTGCACCCTTCTTCTTCTGTCTACATTCTGGGCAGTTGCCGATTGTAGGCAATCGGCTCATTCCTGAATCCCAGCAGTGCTTGAAGAAGGGACAGTCCCAGTGCTTATCCACGTCGTCTTGCTCTCTTGACCTTTCCTTGGCAGGGCGCTCATATCTCTTCTCGTCGCGATCATGCCGACGATGTCTCCTGGCGTCCCTACTAGCCAGATGATCTCCTTCGTCACCGTCGTCGTATCGTCGGCGTTGGTCGTACTGACTCACATATTTGTTGCAGAGATGATCAGAGAGAGGTCGTTGATATCGCACATTCTTCACTTCTCCCTCTGTGATGTAGCGCTTGAAAGCGTGTCGGAGCCGATTGCGCGGAACGGCTTCCTCCTTGTCCTTGCTACGAGAGCGGCTGCCCTCGTCTCTGTCCTTACCAGAGTGGTGCCCAGGCCCTACCATGTTAATGCTGAACGAGAAACCTGGCTGGCACCTCCCAGGGTAAGTGCACTCCACCATGTTAACGGCGGGAAAGGGGTGCGTGTCGACTTTCATGGCGTACTGGCTAAAGATTAGACGCCCTTGCTCTATCGCCATTTGGATCTGCTGACGCCACACCCTGCAGTCGTTGGTGGTATGGGTGAACGTGTTATGCCATTTGCATATGGCTTTTCGTTCAACTCCTGTGCCGTGGGGATTTTGTGGCCTTTGGGTACATTTAGCTGCTTCTCCTTGAGCAAGAGGTCGAAAATTTGCTCAGCTTTGGTCACGTCGAAGTCAAACCCTCTTGGAGGACCTTGTGGCTTAACCCACTTGCAGGACACGGGGCTTGCCCCCCGAGTCCATTCAGCTACTGCTACCTCTTGATCTCCCGCGGAGCCTTCATCTTCATCTGCCTCAACCAGGACTACCGCACGCTTGAACTTGTCCTGGTACAACTCTGGGTGGCGCTGTTCATATAATGATAGTTTCTGAACCATATGCGCCAGTGAAGGGTAATCTGCTTGAGAAGCCATATCCTTGATCGGCGATGCGAGACCCACCACCGCCAACTCGACTGCTTCTTTTTCAGTCAAACGAGCCGAATAGCATCGGTTCCTGATGGTCCTGAAGCTCTGGATGTATTTTGACACTGTTTCTCCGCGCTTCTGTCGTACTTGTGCTAGATCGGCAATGCCAGCCTCGGAAGCATCTGAGTGATACTGCATGTGGAACTGTTCTTCCAACTGCTTCCAAGTCCGGATTGAGTCTGGTGGCAGCGATGTGTACCACCTGAAAGCCGATCCTGTGAGGGACTGTGCGAAGAACCTCACACGTAGTTCATCTGATGCTGATATCGTGCCCAGCTGCGCCAAATATCGGCTCACATGCTCGATTGAACTGGAGCCATCCGACCCACTAAACTTGGAGAATTCAGGGAGCCGATATTTGGGTGGTAGTGGGATCAAATCGTACTCGTTGGGGTACGGCTTGGAATAGCCGATTGCCCTCCTTTTCGGCACCATGCCGAACTGGTCTCTCAAGATTGTACTGATCTGATCCACGGTGCTGGCTGCAGGAGTCGAGCTCTGAAGATTCGCTGGAGTGGCGTACTTAGCCAGCCACGCTTGCTTCTCACGATCTGAGCCAGCTGCAGGAGTTGAGCTCTGGAGGTTCGTCGGAGTGGCATACTTAGCTAGCCACGTCTGCTTCTCAAGATCCGATCCAGAAGCTCCTCCTGCTGTTCCAGACGTCCCTGCTGTTGCAGTCTGGTTCGTGAGTGCCCAGTTACTGCAGTCTGGCACGTATGTGCACGTATATCCGTGCGGGGTCTCCTTGGGTGCTTCATACAAGAACTGGTAATCACTAGGATCACCGCCGATCTTGTAGACGATGAATGCCGGTGAACTCGGCACTTCTGGTGCTGCCATCGTGAACGGCAGCGGTGGTCGGGTCTGGAGCGGTAACTCCCCTTGGTGAGTCCCTAGAGCAGGTCCTGTCGGAGAGTACTGGTGCCTCATGATTTCCTGGATCACCCGAAGCGCGACACGCTCCAAAGCGTTCACCAGGCTCTCAGAATGGCGGTGTAGCGAATGAGCTACCATGTGATTAACCTCCTGCCGAAGAGACCTGGTGCGTTCTTCTGAAGGGGTAGACAGGTCCACTCCATCGAGCGCGCCTTCAGGTGAGAACCCTTTCCACCTGATGCTGTGGGAGCGGGTCCTCTGGAAAGAGCCGATGAGGTCGGCTTCGAAGATAGCTTTGACATCGTCGTACTTCTTCTTGAGCTCCTTAGTCAGATCCTCGTACGTGACTGGAGGACCTTCCGCCATCTCAGATTCGGATGATGATGCCGTTGACGTTGAAGATTGTCCGACCGGGCGTGCCAGAATGTGTTGGCGTCCGAAACCCACCGGCGAGCTGCGGCTGGCAACACGTAGAGCCGGGAGGCTCCCAGAACTGCGGCTGGCCCTGGTCCCTCTGAGCGACGGCCCGCAAAAGCTCCTGGTACGCACGTCCCGATGCTGGTGCAAGGGCGTGCCACCTGACCTATACCTGGTCAGGAAGGTGATGGATTTGCTTCGCTTAGTTTCCTGCATGGCATACACGTAAACATTAAATACGAGCCTCGATCGGCTCTCAGGTTGTCCTGTGAATCGGCTCACGGAGCCGATCCACCCATGATTCGTATGAGGTCTACGATCACATGGTGGTCCTGCTTGATCAATATAAAGCTAAAACGACCTACGACGATTTAGGGTTTTCACCACATAATCGGAACATCCTACGCGTGATTGAGCCTGGCAGCCACGCACGGTGATAATAAACCAACCTTAGACAAGGCCTAAAAACCAACATGAAGTTGATCCCCGGAACATCTTATCTAGGGCTAGCAAACTACACCCTACGTGCTACTGGATCCTTCAACCATAACGGATCCTTAGACAAGGCCTAACTATGCAGATATTAAACTAATCCTTGAAGAACAAGGAGCAATCATAACGGATCGGATCTACTAAATAATGATCAAGCAAGGTGCCGCCCTTACACCTAAGATAGGTGTAAAGGCGGCTAGACGTCTAAGGGTTGCATGGACAAAAGCATGTGACACGATGAAACAATGCTAACCCTAACACATCTATGGTAACTACGTTGCTCGCCATCAACAAGGCTTCAGCACGAGCAACGCATGAACAACGAATAAATGTGTACTGCCTAGATCGCAAGATGCGATCTAGGCAGCATGATGCTTACCCGGAAGAAACCCTCGAAACAAGGGGTTGGCGATGCGCCTAGATTGGTTTGTGGTGAACGTGATTGTTGTCTTTCTCAATAACCCTAGATACATATTTATAGTCCGTAGACTTTCTAATGTGGGAATAATCCCAACCGTGTACGAGCCAAATTCTAACTAACCGACACGTATCCTACTATATTTACAGATACACGGGCAAACTAGCCCAAAACTTTGTGCACAAGGCTGATTCAAGTATATCTTCCATGTATATTCTTCAAGCCCATCTTAATCGTGGCCCACCTCTGATCCGGTCAAATTCTGGTGATAACAGCATGAGGCTTGCAACTTGTAAGATATAATTTACATAACACATATGCTTTATTACTACCGTTGACAAAATTGTTTCTTGTTTTCAAAACCAAAGCTCTAGCACAAATATAGCAATCAATGCTTCCCTCTGCGAAGGGCCCTTCTTTTACTTTTATGTTGAGTCAGTTCACCTATCTCTCTCCACCTCAAGAAGCAAACACTTGTGTGAACTGTGCATTGATTCCTACATACTTGCATATTGCACTTGTTATATTACTCTATGTTGACAATTATCCATGAGATATACATGTTACAAGTTGAAAGCAACCGCTGAAACTTAATCTTCCTTTGTGTTGCTTCAATACCTTAACTTTGAATTATTGCTTTATGAGTTAACTCTTATGCAAGACTTATTGATGCTTGTCTTGAAGTACTATTCATGAAAAGTCTTTGCTTTATGATTCATTTGTTTACTCATGTCATTTACATTGTTTTGATCGCTGCATTCATTACATATGCTTACAATAGTATGATCAAGGTTATGATGGCATGTCACTCCAGAAATTATCTTTGTTATCGTTTTCCTGCTCGGGACGAGCAGAAACTAAGCTTGGGGATGCTGATACGTCTCCGACGTATCGATAATTTCTTATGTTCCATGCCACATTATTGATGATATCTACATGTTTTATGCATACTTTATGTCATTTTTATGCGTTTTCCGGAACTAACCTATTGACGAGATGCCGAAGGGCCAGTTGCTGTTTTCTGCTGTTTTTGGTTTCAGAAATCCTAGTAAGGAAATATTCTCGCAATTGGACGAAATCAACGCCCAGAGTCTTAGAATTGGACGAAGCTTCCAGAACACCCGAGAGTCGCCAGAGAGGGGCCACAGGCCCACCAGACACTAGGCTGGCGCGGCCCAGGCCCTGGCCGCGCTGCCTTATTGTGTCACCGCCTCTTCAGCCTTCTGACGCCGCCTCTTCGCCTATAAGAAGCCCCTCGACCTAAATCTTCGAGACGAAAAAGCCACGGTACGAGAAACCTTCCAGAGCCGCCGCCATCGTGAAGCCAAGATCTGGGGGACAGGAGTCTTTGTTCCGGCACGCCGCCGGGACGGGGAAGTGCCCCCGGAAGGCTTCTCCATCGACACCACCGCCATCTCCATCAACGCTGCTGTCTCCCATGAGGAGGGAGTAGTTCTCCATCGAGGCTCGGGGCTGTACCGGTAGCTATGTGGTTAATCTCTCTCCCTATGTACTTCAATACAATAATCTCATGAGCTGCCTTACATGATTGAGATTCATATGAGTTTTGTATCACTATTCATCTATGTGCTACTCTAGTGATGTTATTAAAGTACTCTATTCCTCCTGCATGGTGTAAAGGTGGCAGTGTGTGCATCATGTAGTACTTGGCGTAGGTTATGATTGTCATCTCTTGTGGATTATGAAGTTAACTATTACTATGATGGTATCGATGTGATCTATTTGGTTATGTTGATCTATCTTGCACTCTATGGTTATTTAAATATGAACATCGAATATTGTGGAGCTTGTTAACTCCGGCATTGAGGGTTCGTGTAATCCTACACAATTAGTGGTGTTCATCATCCAACAAGAGAGTGTAGAGTATAGCATTTATCTATTTTGTTATGAGATCAATGTTGAGAGTGTCCACTAGTGAAAGTATGATCCCTAGGCCTTGTTTCCAATACTACTATCGCTGCTTGTTTACTGTTCTACTGCATCTGTACTGTCCGCAATATTACCACCAGCATCCACACGCCAGTCCTGGATAGCAAAGCACTTTTCTGGTGCTGTTGCTACTGCTCATATTTATTTATACCACCTGTATTTCACTATCTCTTCGCCAAACTAGTGCACCTATTAGGTGTGTTGGGGACACAAGAGACTTCTTGCTTTGTGGTTGCAGGGTTGCATGAGAGGGATATCTTTGACCTCTTCCTCCCTGAGTTCGATAAACCTTGGGTGATCCACTCAAGGGAAACTTGCTGCTGTTCTACAAACCTCTGCTCTTGGAGGCCCAACACTGTCTACAAGAATAGAAGCACCCGTAGACATCAGCGTGTCAAGCTAAATTTCTGGCGCCGTTGCCGGGGAGATCAAGACAAGCTGCAAGGGGGGTCTCCACCTCCAATCTCTTTACTTTGTTTTTGTCTTGCTTTATTTTATTTAGTACTTTGTTTGCTGCACTAAATCAAAATACAAAAAAATTAGTTGCTAGCTTTACTTTATTTACTATCTTGTATATCAAAAACACAAAAAATTAGTTACTTGCATTTACTTTACCTAGTTTGCTTTATTTACTTTTACTAAAATGAGTAATCCTGAAGTTGAAGTTCGTTCGTTTAAGCAACAAGGGGGAGAATGTTTAAAAGATGCTTGGTGTAGAATTAGTGATGCCCATAATAGGTGCACTAAGAAACACTCCACCATTATCCTACTCAGGAATTTTTATGTTGGTATCTCTAGCTGGAATAGGTATGTTCTTGATTGTCTCGCGGGAGGTAACTTCCTAGGAACTCCTGCCTTAGAAGCTAGTTGCATTATTGAGAGTCTATTTGGAATACCACCTGTTAATTAAGTTAAAATTGAAACCTCTCTTGAAGATGTCATGAAAAAGTTGGAAACCATAGAGCAAAACCTTCCAAGTATTGAGACTAATTTGGGAGCATTACTTGATAGCACTGATAAACTTGATAAATCTCTAGGTGGAATTAATGAGAGAATTGCCATCTTAGAAGCTTGTGCTATACATGATAATCAAACCCAAAGGATTAGTGAACTTGAAGAGGCTATGGGAACATTGGGTTCAACCTTTTCATCTATAAAGTTTAGAGAGAAAGCTTATGTGGGTAAGGAGCAAAAGTTCATGTATGTCTCTAAGGTGCCTAAACCAAAAAGCTATTATAGGCCTAAAATTGATAAAGCTCTTAAAACCACTATAGATAAGGGAGCATCTAAGATATCTAATGGGACAGATTATGAAAATTATGATGTTGATGCTTCGTCTCTTGATAACACTTGATATACACTTTTTGCGCCTAGCTGAAAGGCGTTAAAGAAAAGCGCTTATGGGAGACAACCCATGATTTTACTACTGCACTTTTATTTTATATTTGAGTCTTGGAAGTTGTTACTACTGTAGCAACCTCTCCTTATCTTAGTTTTGTGCATTGTTGTGCCAAGTAAAGTCATTGATAGTAAGGTTCATACTAGATTTGGATTACTGCGCAGAAACAGATTTGTTTGCTGTCACGAATCTGGGCCTAATTCTCTGTAGGTAACTCAGAAAATTATGCAAATTTACGTGAGTGATCCTCAGATATGTACGCAACTTTCATTAAATTTGAGCATTTTCATTTGAGCAAGTCTGGTGCCTCAATAAAATTCGTCTTTACCAACTGTTCTGTTTTGACAGATTCTGCCTTTTATTTCGCATTGCCTGTTTTGCTATGCTTGATGGATTTTTCGATTCCATTAGCTTTCAGTAGCTTTGTGCAATGTCCAGAAGTGTTAAGAATTATTATGTCACCTCTGAACATGTAAATTTTAATTGTGCATTAACCTTCTAATGAGTTGTTTTTAGTTTGGTGTGGAGGAAGTTTTCAAGGATCAAGAGAGGAGGATGATACAATATGATCAAGGAGAGTGAAAGCTCTAAGCTTGGAGATGCCCCGGTGGTTCACCCCTGCATATATCAAGAAGACTCAAGCGTCTAAGATTGGGGATGCCCAAGGCATCCCCTTCTTCATCGACAACATTATCAGGTTCCTCTAGTGAAACTATATTTTTATTCCATCACATCTTATGTACTTTGCTTGGAGCGTCTGTTTGTTTTGTTTTGTTTTGTTTTGTTTGAATAAAATGGATCCTAGCATTCTTTTTGTGGGAGAGAGACACGCTCCGCTGTTGCATATGGACAAATATGTCCTTAGGCTTTACTCATAATATTCATGGCGAAGGTTGAATCTTCTTCGTTAAATTGTTATATGGTTGGAAACGGGAAATGCTACATGTAGTAATTGGTAAAATGTCTTGAATAATTTGATACTTGGCAATTGTTGTGCTCATGTTTAAGCTCTTGCATCATATACTTTGCACCCATTAATGAAGAAATACATAGAGCTTGCTAAAATTTGGTTTGCATAATTGGTCTCTCTAAGGTCTAGATAATTTCTAGTAAGAGTTTGAACAACAAAGAAGACGGTGTAGAGTCTTATAATGTTTACAATATGTCTTTTATGTGAGTTTTGCTGCACCGCTTCATACTTTTGTTTGTTTTAAATAGCCTTGCTAGCCTAAACCTTGTATCGAGAGGGAATTACTTCTCATGCATCCAAAATCCTTGAGCCAACCACTATGCCACTGGTGTCCACCATACCTACCTACTACATGGTATTTCTCCGCCATTCCAAAGTAAATTGCTTGAGTGCTACCTTTAAATTTCTATCCTCTATCTTTGCAATATATAGCTTATGGGACAAATAGCCTAAAAACTATTGTGGTATTGAATATGTACTTATGCACTTTATCTCTTATTAAGTTGCTTGTTGTGCGATAACCATGTTCCTGGGGACGCCATCAACTACTCTTTGTTGAATATCATGTGAGTTGCTATGCATGTCCGTCTTGTCTGAAGTAAGGGAGATTTACCACTAGAATGGTTAGAGCATGCATAATGTTAGAGAAGAACATTGGGCCGCTAACTAAAGCCATGATCCATGGTGGAAGTTTCAGTTTTGGACAAATATCCTCAATCTCATATGAGAAAATTAACTGTTGTTGAATGCTTAAGCATTAAAGAGGAGTCCATTATCTGTTGTCTATGTTGTCCCGGTATGGATGTCTAAGTTGAGAATAATCAATAGCGAGAAATCCAATGCGAGCTTTCTCCTTAGACCTTTGTACAAAGTGCATAGAGGTACCCCTTTGTGACACTTGGTTAAAACATATGTATTGCAATGATAATCCAGGTAATCCGAGCTAATTAGGACAAGGTGCGGGCACTATTAGTATACTATGCATGAGGCTTGCAACTTGTAGGATATAATTTACATAACACATATGCTTTATTACTACTGTTGACAAAATTGATTCTTGTTTTCAAAACAAAAGCTCTAGCACAAATATAGCAATCAATGCTTCCCTCTGCGAAGGGCCTTTCTTTTACTTTTTATGTTGAGTCAGTTCACCTATCTCTCTCCACCTCAAGAAGCAAACACTTGTGTGAACTGTGCATTGATTCCTACATACTTGCATATTGCACTTGTTATATTACTTTACATTGACAATATCCATGAGATATACATGTTACAAGTTGAAAGCAACTGCTGAAACTTAATCTTCCTTTGTGTTGCTTCAATGCCTTTACTTTGAATTATTGCTTTATGAGTTAACTCTTATGCAAGACTTATTGATGCTTGTCTTGAAAGTACTATTCATGAAAAGTCTTTGCTATATGATTCATTTGTTTACTCATGTCATTTACCATTGTTTTGATCGCTGCATTCATTACATGTGCTTACAATAGTATGATCAAGGTTATGATGGCATGTCACTCCAGAAATTATCTTTGTTATCGTTTACCTGCTCGGGACGAGCAGAAACTAAGCTTGGGGATGCTGATACGTCTCCGACGTATCGATAATTTCTTATGTTCCATGCCACATTATTGATGATATCTACATATTTTATGCATACTTTATGTCATATTTATGCATTTTCTGGCACTAACCTATTAACGAGATGCCGAAGAGCCAGTTGTTGTTTTCTGCTGTTTTTGGTTTCAGAAATCCTAGTAAGGAAATATTCTCGGAATTGGACGAAATCAACGCCCAGGGGCCTATTTTTCCACGAAGCTTCCAGAAGACCGAAGAGGATACGAAGTGGGGCCACGAGGTGGCCAGACACTAGGGCGGCGCGGCCTGGCCCTTGGCCGCGCCGGCCTGTCGTGTGGGGCCCTCGTGTGGCCCCCTGACCTATGTCCTCCGCCTACTTAAAGCCTTCATCGCGAAACCCCCAGTACCGAGAGCCACGATACGGAAAACCTTCCAGAGACGCCGCCGCCGCCAATCCCATCTCGGGGGATTCAGGAGATCGCCTCCGGCACCCTGCCGGAGAGGGGAATCATCTCCTGGAGGACTCTTCACCGCCATGGTCGCCTCCGGAGTGATGAGTGAGTAGTTCACCCCTGGACTATGGGTCCATAGCAGTAGCTAGATGGTCGTCTTCTCCTAATTGTGCTTCATTGTCGGGTCTTGTGAGCTGCCTAACATGATCAAGATCATCTATCTGTAATGCTATATGTTGTGTTTGTTGGGATCCGATGGATAGAGAATACTATGTTATGTTGATTATCAATCTATTACCTATGTGTTGTTTATGATCTTGCATGCTCTCCGTTATTATTAGAGGCTCTGGCCAAGTTTTTGCTAGTAACTCCAAGAGGGAGTATTTATGCTCGATAGTGGGTTCATGCCTCCATTAAATCTGGGATGTGAGAAAAGTTCTAAGGTTGTGGATGTGCTGTTGCCACTAGGGATAAAACATCGATGCTATGTCCGAGGATGTAGTTGTTGATTACATTACACACCATACTTAATGCAATTGTCTGTTGTTTGCAACTTAATACTGGAAGAGGTTCAGATGATAACCTGAAGGTGGACTTTTTAGGCATAGATGCATGCTGGATAGCGGTCTATGTACTTTGTCGTAATGCCCAATTAAATCTCACTATACTCATCATATCATGTATGTGCATGGTCATGCCCTCTTTATTTGTCAATTGCCCAACTGTAATTTGTTCACCCAACATGCTATTTATCTTATGGGAGAGACACCTCTAGTGAACTGTGGATCCCGGTCCATTCTTTTACATCGAATACAATCTACTGCAATACTTGTTCTACTGTTTTCTGCAAACAATCATCATCCACACTATACATCTAATCCTTTGTTACAGCAAGCCGGTGAGATTGACAACCTCACTGTTTCGTTGGGGCAAAGTACTTTGGTTGTGTTGTGCAGGTTCCACGTTGGTGCCGGAATCCCTGGTGTTGCGCCGCACTACATCTCGGCGCCATCAACCTTCAACGTGCTTCTTGACTCCTACTGGTTCGATAAACCTTGGTTTCTAACTTACTGTTGTATGCATCACACCTTCCACTTGGGGTTCCCAACGGTCGCGTGCTGTACGCGTGTCAGGATCAAGCAAAGATGGGACTTTGAATCAGATTCAAGATGGTCCCCAATTTGAAATTTTGCAAATCTCTTTATTTTTTAACACCACCACCACATGTGTGTGCCTTTGATCATTTGAATCAAGCCCACCAAAGATCATTCAAAATTTTCAAATTTCTTTTCTTGCGGCCATTACCTCAAACACCTTGTGAGCAAAATCACACCAAATCAAATTACACTATTTGCAACAGTGTTGGCCCAACCTTTGCCTCCCCTTGGTCCCCTGCAACACCTCCCTAGCCTCCCCATGCCCTAGTGCCCCTTTTTCAACCCTGGCATTGCACCATTTTGGCAAGAACCAAGCCATGCCGGCCATGCATGCACACACCATGCCATCTTTCACCCCTACCATTTCTAGCCGTGCCCACCTTGTCCCCTGGCTTCCCCTTGCTTCAAGGAACGTGCCTGTACTGGCCCTGGTCGAAGAGGAACACGGCAGCGCACGGAACGCGCCATGCCCCGACGCGCCCAGACCTGCCAGGGTGCGCATGAACGCCGCCCACGGGCACGGCAGGACTCGCGCCCGCCCCGCTGATCACGACCTTCCCCGGACCCTCTCTTCTGCCTAGAGCATCGCCACAGCACCAGGAGCCCGCCAGACACGCTCCCTTGCCCGCGCGCACGCTGTCGCCGTCGATATCGTCGCCGTTTCTCCGCCAGCGCTAACCCGAGTGTCCCCGTCCTAGCCAACATGCTCCCTAGCGTCGCCTGGATGACGCCTACGCAACCCTGCCCTCGCCTACCCCTCTGGCTCGCCGTAAATCTCGCACCATGGTCGACTTCGCCGCACCCCGCAGACCTCCTCGCCTCTATAAATAGAGCACGCCCTGGACGAATTCTTCACACTCCCTTGCTCCCCTCTCTCTTCTCAGCCTCCTCGTCCACTCGCCGCTCCACATTAGCCACCGGAGCTGCTCAATTCGTCGCCGGAGCCCCGCTAGAACACCTGCAAGCCGCCATCGATTGCGACCACACCAGACGCTCCCACGACCACCGCTCGACTCGCCGTCGTCGACAACCTCCAGCACCGCCGACGCCCAGCCTCGCCGACCACCGGAGAGCTCGCCCGCACCAAACCCTCACCGCGCCAGTAAGTCTTCTCGCCGTCGATGACGATGAACGTGGATCGTTGGATCCCGTTCTAATCGTTCGGTCCACGATAGAACATACCGCTTCGGGTTTTATGAGGCGCTGACAAGCGTGCCCCACCCTGTCAGGTGGCCTGCTCGCGCTGGACGTGCAGTTGGGCCAGCCCAACTCCCTCTCCCCCGTTGCGGCCCGTTAAATTTCCCGCGCTGGCCCACGAATTCAAATTCGTTCAAATTGATTTATTTCGAATTGCTTGCAGATGCTTTGTTCAAAATTGAATAGAATCAAATTGGCTCGGTCAAATTTGATGAATTACATACCGTTGGAAAGCTTAGGAAACTTCCTAACTAACTACACTGGTCTCATCATGAGATTCCTTGTATAATTAATGTGACAAAAAGAACAAGGCAGGGACTTTTCCAACTTCAAAGATTTATTAAAATCAACCAAACATGCTTTGGAGTTGATTTCAACTCCCATAAATCACATTTCACTTACACTACATGTTTCTGCAAAAATATGACATGGTTATTTTCTGTGATCATGGCCTAGTTTAAATAAAGGACTTTATGGCTATTCTAGTTAAATGATATTGTCCAAAACTATTATTTAAATCTTATGAGGGGTTTGCTCTCATTTAAATCTTGTCCCAAGTTACTTCATATGAGGTTGTGACCTTGGTCTACTTACTCTCACATTGAATTACTTGGTGATGTTAAATCATAAGTATAGTAGTGTTAAATGGTATGAGGTACTCTACCTCATTTAAATCATTTTCTCAAATGATGGTCATGAATGGTTGACCTTGGTCAACATGGGTTCATACCATACTTATTTGAGGAATTTAAATCTTAACAAGATTCATTGAGAGGAAATTATTTCCTCAAAGATTTAAAGAGAAACCTGTGGTGACCCGGCATACCACTGCATGGTGTAGTATGCAATTCTGATGTAACACCAATGAAACACCGTTCCACTAGTATTATATCGCTCAGAGTGGTTCAATAGAAACATATGCGGGTCCAAGGCATGTCTATAGAATTACATACAGACTCTGTTACATAAGATCAACACAGCCTCCTACTTTACAATGAGGTAAATCTGCAAATAAACTTCAGAAGAACGAATCGTAGTCTAATCCTATCACGAACTCTATTTGTAGAGTATTTGACTAGCTATAGAGCTATGAATAGATTCTAGCTAAATAGGAGCTAGGTTTAGGAAGCTAGTTCCCTTCTATGGCTAAACTAGGTTTTCTCCTTGTTGGATGTGGTATCTGACTCCTCTGACAGGGTCCTGTCTCTTGAAGTAGTTGTTGACTCCTCGGCCTTCGAGTTGCACTGTAGATCCTCCTTTGATGCCTCCATATCTAAGCAGGGGATTTAAGAGTGGGATGAGTACGAGCGTACTCAACAAGTTCATTATATGAAAGAGGTGTTTAATGCACTAGCTACAGCATTAGAACAGAAAGTCTAATACCAATGCAGGTTTTCATAACCATTTCTTCAAAAGGTTGCTTTTATTCAGAAGAACTATGTCCTTCAGCCTTCACCGGTTTACTAGAACTTCATGGAGATCCTTTCCGGCAGCGTTCGCAGTTCCATATCCCGGAACAGGGAGTGACAGGTCACGATTCATTACACTCTGCAGAGGTGTGTTGCTTTACTCATAAGAGATCTTAACCTTGGTGCCAACCGGGGGCGACCCCTCCACACTTCCTTTGGTGTGAGGCCCGGTATAAGGTCATAGCCAATCATATTCCTCCGCTACCTCGCACACCCACCCTTTGTTGCATTCCCCGACCCTAGGTCCTCGCCGGTCCTCTTACACCAATTAAGGATGGACCCCGACCACGACAACAGTTCTGGGCTCTTACCATAAACTCCTTCGCCGGTAGCTGCAACCCATCATAGACCGCAATACCGTGGGGAACTTTTGGCTTCCCCAGCCTACCGCTTGCTCCTCGGGCGACAAGTGTCTACGGACAATGCCGTGGGGAACTTTTGGCTTCCCCAGCCTACCGCTTGCCCCCGACAGATTACAAGTGTCTACGGTAAAACGCGTCCGTTGATGTACAAGAGGTGGAAATACAATTGACTATTCCGTCCCACTCCAGATCTTATGGTTAACATGGGTATTACGGCACAAGAATCACTGGACGACATTTGTTGTTTAATCCTAGATGGATATAAACCCTTGCAATGGAACCTACACCATATCAACACAATCCATGGTTCCATTGCCCACCACATAGTCATATTCATAGTTATGAAAATAGTGGTTTTGTTTTTCATGCAATAGTGATAAATATAGTACTTTGCAAGTAATTTGGTAAAAATACTCAAATGACATGAGCAAGCGATGAACTTGCCTTTCTTGACTGCAAGATTATGTAGGCAAGGTCTTCGATACGCAATAACTCCAAATTCTGAAATAGCATCATTGTCCGGTAAGGATGCAATAATGCATAAGTATGAGATGCAATCGCTCTAAGCGTGACCTAACCCCGATGATTTAGGATCAGTGAGTTGTAATGATTGGTTCAGGGTGTGTTGCACTTTTAAAGTGATTCACAAACAAGGTTCTTATTAAGAATTGGTTGCTTGGTATCATAAACAGGTGTTGTAATATATCATAATAATAACACTAATAGCACACAACAATAACATTTGGTATAATCCTAACATGTAATGAATATTGGTTGGTTTTAGCACTATATGGCATGGTTAATGAATAATTATCATATACTTCAAAAGAATAACTTTTGAAGAACATGTTCTTTAGTAAAGAACAAGTATGATAATAAGGGTTGTGGAGTTCTATGGTTTACTATGGTTTCAACTAGTTTCTGGAGTAAGTATTAGATGGATCACAACATATTTGTATTCATAAGCAACTAGGTTTGATTGGTTTTACTTAAGCATAAGCAACTTAAGCAATTAATTATGCATGGTTGCTATCATGGTGGTTTCATCTTGCTGGTGATAGCTAGCTAGAGTTTATAGGTCCTGTTAGGTAGGGTTGATGATGATTCCTTATTTTCTTCAAAGGAATAACTTTTGAAGAGCATACTTCTTAAGTAATAAGAAGTATTACAATTAAGGTTGAGGTTATCTTGGATTAGCTATTGGATTTCTAAGTAGGGAAATGGTTGGTTCCTAAATAGGATGGTTCATAAGTATCTCACACTAGTAGGGTTTAGTGGAACAGGGGTATGTAGTGCAAAATAATAGGTATGGTTACTATTAGGGTTCATCACCATGGTGAGATGCTAAGTAAGGATGATTAGAGGTTGATGTCTCAGAAGATAGGAACTAGAGTTAGTCCTATATGATCATCTAGGCATGAACACATGTAATACCAATGTATTAGAGATAGGTCTCTATTATCTTATGAAGACATGGCAATTGTTTAGTTGCTACTATGGAGCTATGAATGAAATCAAAGTGTCATGATCACATGTTCTAACCTAGGTTTAGGTTTAGAAGCAATTTAGGGTTCACATGTAATAATGGAACTAGGGTTCCTAATGGAGTTAGGGTTTTAGGGTTTCTCATGAAATGATAGGTTTCTAGTTTTCCCCCCTTATGGAATTAGGGTTTTCTAATTACCCTAAAATTCTTGAATTAATAACTTGTTTGCAAAGTTAAAGTTATTAATAATTTTGAAATAAAATAATATTGGATTTGGCATGTTTCTATTTTAGAACAATTATTAATTATGACAATTAGGGTTTAAATCCTTTTAATAAGGATTTAATAAAATAACAAATAAAGAGAATTAGTTTTTAAGTTTTCTTTATTTATTTACTGGTTTCTTTTTAACTTGTAAAGTTTTCCTAATTATTGAATTTTAATTCAATTAAGAATAAAAGAAAAGGCTTAATTATTAAGTTTAAAATAATTAAATTTTTATTAAAAACAAAAATTTCATATTATATTTTTATTGTATAGAGTTTACTTTTATAAGAAAATTTTGATATCTTATATTTATTTTTCTGAACTTTTATGAATTTTCTATAATTATTTGAAGTTGCAGATATTATTGAATTTGAAATAAAAGGAAATCTGCTAAAGCTACCCGGACAAAACACCCACACAGTCCATGACTGGTGGGCCGTGTCCACGCTGGAGGCCACATGGCGTCGAGGTGGTAGGGGAAGGGATGGCCGACGGCCAGTTGCCGATGGTCGCCGGAGCTACCGGTGTCCCGCGAGGTTGTGCGCGGTTGCGTTGGAACGAGGACAGCGAGGGGATTCTAGTGGTGGTCGCGCCGCCACCAGATGGTCGCCGGAGCTTGGCCGACGGCGGGATCGAGCGGCAGAGCTCACGGGTTAGCCGACGTGGTGGAGCTACGTCGTGCAATCAAACTCGGCAAGCATGCTAGGGAGATCAGCGGCTCACCAAGAGCACGACGCGCTTGACGGCGAGGTCAATGGTGGTCGGCATCGCCGGAATTCATCGGTGCCTGTGTCGGGGAAGACGAGCTTGTCGACGGCGATTCCGAGCACGGCGGCACGATTCCTTCTGCAGGCTGGGCATGTCGAGGACGGTGATTGCGATGGTGGTCACGGCTTGGCCTGGGAAGGTCTCTACCCGCGGCGATGGTCGGAGGCAGGGTCGCTAGGGTTTCGGAATTGGGGAATTTTTTTGGGAGCAGAGAGAAAAGAAAGCAAGCTAGGGTTCGTCGGGAGGCTTTATACGGCGCCAGGGCGCGCCTCGTCATGTCATCGATCGCGGAGAGGTCGCCATCGAGAGAGGAGAAGAGGAGCACGGCGCAGTGGTGTCGTCCATGCGCGATGAGAGGATGAGGACGACACCCTCCCTCGATGATATTTTACGAAGGGGTACGGTGGGGTTTTTGGGCTGGCTTGTGGGCTATAGTTTGGGCCAGTGCTGGGCTGTGGTGTTGGACTGCACCGTGGGCTGCTCGGCCAGGTAAGTCCAGGTAGGTTTTTCTTCCTTTCTTTTCTTTTCTATTTTCATTTCTTGTTTTGAATTCTGGTTTTAATTCAAATTTGAATTCTGTTATATTTGCAGGTGTTTTATATGTTAATTCCATTTGGATGTTGTGTAATGACTATTACACCAATATTCCGTTTGAAACAAGTATTTTATATAGAATTATATTACATACTTGTGTTTTATTCAAAATAGCAAATAAGCATGAATTTATATCCTCATTTTCTTTTTCTTATGAATCAATTCTGTTTGGAATGATTAATGTTGATACTTTCAACTCAAGGTAATTCAGAGGTTGAATTAGGTCTTGGTTTTCATTTGGGAAGTGATCACTTGCATGCTATTTTATGTGCACAATTATGTGTTACTAAATTGGAAATTCTACTAGGGCTCCTTCAAATTTTAGTACTATTATTATAGTTTGATATCACCTTAACTTATCTAGAGTATGTACTACTCTCATTATGGTTGGGTCTTGGTTATAAAGATAAGTGGTTGATCCCCACACATGGATTTAATTATGAGTTTAAGTACTAGATGTTTCTTGGGTTTAATTAGTGAAGCATAGAATTTAGCTAATGAGCAATTCTAGGGTTCTAATTATATTCACCTAATGGTACTTGGTTCAAATCTCAATTATGGTTTGGTTTTATAATTGTAATCACCCAAGTGATATACAAACACTACAAGAGATGGGGGATTTGTTGACGAAAACCCTGGTGACAAAAATGCATACCGTCATGGATGTGTCCTTATAGGTGACAAATTCATCTTTCGTCAAGCATTTAAGGTAATGCTTGACGGTATGATTTCTCGTCAAGAAAAAATCGTCACCCATTACCCAAGTGGGAAGGGCTTCCATCGTGTCTGTTAATAGGTGACGAAATCAAAGATCGAGGTGACAAAATAATACTAAGTTACTTTATTAAATGTTATTAGTTTTATATATCATGCGTGACCCACTTGTCAGGAACATATTTAATTAAGTAATAATTGTGGTTTGGAAGAATCGAACAAGGGCTTCGGCGTGACCGACGCGGAGTCTTACCGCTAAGGTAGATATGGAATTTTGATCTGGATCCGTAAGTAGTCTATTCTACATATTTATTTCAATGGTGTGATCTAGATGTTACGACATAATAATTCCCTTATTAATATTTATGTCGGCCGAGGGTGCCTCGTTTAAGTCGCGCCGCTAGCAGACACGGCCTATATAGGTGCTCTTGCTAACAGTCGAATCGACTAGGGTTCTCGTCGAGGTGAGAAGAATTCCGTGAAGGCTCCATTGTGGTGGCGGCGAGACGCATCATCGGTGAGTTCTCCTGATTGTTCGTTAGGTCTAGATTTTTTAATCAGTTGTCAAGATCTGTTCTGAAGAACGTTGGCATGTTCTTAACTGAATTGTAGGCAATGGATCGAAGTTGGATAACTGATGGCACCAAGAAGTTCACAACAAAGTACATGGCAGGTGTTAGGGATTTCATCAAGTTTGCGCGAGAACACTTGGACAATACAGATGAACCAATCTTGTGCCCTTGCAAGGACTGCCTAAATCTGATACGTCAGGATATAAAAACAGTCGAGGATCACTGCAATTGTTCAGGTATGTCCATGACGTATACAAGATGGACTAGACATGGGGAAGATTTTAGTGATGACGAAGGGCGGGATAGAAACGATGATGGTGCGTATGATAGTGACAACGATGAAGAGGAAGACAATGGTGATTGTTATGTTGATGATTCGTCTAGTATGATCGATGAACTGCAGAAGTCTGGAAATAAAGGTCCTGACATGCCAAATCTGTATGCTAATCTAATTGAGTCAGCGAAAAAGAACTTTATGAGGGATGCACCTCTTTCACTAGGTTGTCGTTCATCATTAAGCTCCTTCATGTCAAATCATACAGCCGGATAACAAACAGAGGATTTGATCTCTTACTTCAGCTTTTACGTACAGCTTTGCCAGATGTGGACTTTCCCAAATCATATGCTGATGCTAAGAGTGTTCTTTCTGATGTTGGGCTTGGTTATGAGACAATTCATGCATGCAAGTTTGATTGTTCTTTATTTTGGGGAGATCACAAGGACGATACGAACTGCCATGTTTGTGGATTATCAAGATATAGAGACCCTACTGGAAAAAAGAAAATCCCTCACAAGGTGTTAAGGTACTTTCCTATAATTAAAAGGTTGCAGAGACTTTTTGTTAAAAAGGAAATGTCGACACATACTAGATGGCACAAAGAGAAGAGGGTTGTTGAGCCCAATGTACTGAGGCACCCTGCTGATGGTGAGGCATGGAAGCACTTTGATGGCAAGTTTGATTGGTTTGCTAAAGATCCTCGTAACATAAGACTAGGTTTTGCCACAGCATTTAAGCTTCAAATTCTTTTGGAAGTATGAGTAATCCTTACCGTATGTGGCCTGTTTTTGTGATTCCTTACAACTTCCCACCATGGATGTGCATGGATCAATCGAATTACATGATGGCATTGCTAATCCCCGGAAAGTATTCCCCAGGGAAAGATTTTCATGTATTTATGCAGCCACTGATAAAAGATATGATGCAGCTATGGAGTGGTGTGGAGACATTTGATGCATGCACAGAGGAATATTTCCCATTGCATGCTGCGTTTCTTTGGTCTATTCATGATTATCCTGGATATGCCACTATGTCAGGCCGAAGCACAAGAGGATTTCATGCGTGTGTGCATTGCGATGAGAATCCTTGCGCTGAACCTTTGAAAAACAAAATTGGATATATTGGGCATCGGCGATTTCTTGATAAAAATCACCCATATAGGAAAAGCAGACTTTTCAATGGTACAACTGAGACTAGAGATCCACCAAGGAAGTACACACCCAAAGAGGTAGCTGCAAAGGTAGAAATGGTTAAGGATTTTGAACATGGGAAAAATCCAATAAGTAGAAAGCGGAAGCGTGCAACTGTACCCGGTGAACCAACATGGCACCTGAAAGTCAGCTTACATCATCTACCGTATCGCCAGAACTTAAGATAGCTCACAACTTAGATGTGATGCATATTGAGAAGAACATATGTGACAATATTGTTGGTACACTACTTGAACTTGAGGGCAGGAATAAGGACACTGTTAGTGCTAGAATTGATTTGAAGAAATTCAAAATGTGGAAGAAGTATTGGTTGAAGAAAATTGTGAAGGATGATGATGATGCAGCGATAACTTATGCGAAGCCCCTGCACCGTGGACGCTTTTCGAAGGAACAGAAGAGACATTTGTGTAGGTATTTGGCAAACACTAGGTTCCCAGATGGTTATTGCGCAAACTGGGGAAGATGTGTGAATATTGATGGTTGTAAGGTTACCGGTATGAAGACGCATGATTGCCACATACTTCTGTAGCGAGTGTTGCCGGCTGGGCTCAAGGGAATTGCATCTAAGGAAATGTATGTGGCTATTGCAGAGCTAGGAAGATTTTTTAGGGAGCTGTGTGCCAAAACCCTGAAAGTTGATGTGCTGAATCGATTGTT
The DNA here is from genome assembly GCF_019359855.2 of Lolium perenne. Taxonomy (NCBI): domain Eukaryota; kingdom Viridiplantae; phylum Streptophyta; class Magnoliopsida; order Poales; family Poaceae; genus Lolium; species Lolium perenne. The sequence continues at coordinate 45,222,182 of NC_067245.2, forward strand.
GGTTGAAATTGTTGTGATCCTATGCAAACTTGAGAAGCTCTTCCCCCCAGCTATTTTTGATGTAATGGTGCACTTAGCTATTCATCTTCCTGAGGAGGCTCTTTCGAGGGGTCCTGTTCATTATGGTTGGATGTATCCAGTTGAGAGAAGATTAGGTTATCTAAAGTCTACGGTCCGTAACAAAGCAAGGCCAGAAGGTTCTATCGCAGAGAGCTACATTGTTGATGAGTGTTTGATTTTTTGCTCTAGATTTTTCAAGGATGGCACAGAAACAAGATTTAACAAAGATGATAGGAACCAAGACATTCGGAGAAAACCTGATCCTGACGAGATGGAAGTATTTTCAGTTGGAGCTAAAGGTCTTGGGAAATCCATTTTGAAACATTTTGACAAGGAATTTGACAAAATGGTTTGGTATGTGCTGAACAACTGTGACGATGTAGAACGTTATATCAAGTAAGTAGTTAGCTTCACTTTAATAACTACTTCTCAATGTTGCAGACATAATTGTCCTGTATTTTATATGTGTTTTTTCTATGTTTCAGTGAATTCCGACAAGAATTGGGAGGTAGGGGTGTGCGTGACATCGAGGAGACGGTTCAGAGAGAGTTTGCAGGTTGGTTTGCAAACCATGTGAGACAGCTTGGACAATGCATCGAAGATTTGAAGTCTCTGGCTCTTGGGCCGGACAGCGTGTAGTAGTATACGCTGGTTGCAACGTAAAGGGTGCGAGGTTTCGCACGCTTACTCGGGATAAAGACCTGAAGACTCAAAATTCGGGCGTAGCGACTAAGGGATCTTTTGGTGATGCAGATGAGACCGACTACTATGGTGTTCTGCAAGAAGTTCTTGAACTGCAAGATGCGGGACTAACAAACACGGTGACAGGTCCGTGTACTTGTTTCGTTGCGACTGGTTCGACCTTGCGAGCAAGGGTTCCAAGATAAAAGATGATGGTTTTTTTAAAAGCGTTAACACTTCTATCCTATGGTTCAAGAATTCACCATTCATATTGGCCAGTCAAGCTGAAACATGCTTCTATTTGGAGGATACAAAGTTTGGTGATCCGTGGAAAGTGGTGCAGAAGTTCAGCCATAGACATGTGTACGACGTTCCAGAATTAGAAGATGGTAACGATGATGCATTTGTACGGAATGAAGACGCATACCAGGAGGATGAAGGTTCAGTCGACCATACATTTCATGATGTTGTCGACCTAGACGAGGAAGCAGAGGTGGAAGCAGAGGAGGATGATCATCGTCTTGCAGAAGTTGTACGTATTCATGATGCTCGTACAATCCGTGAACTAGAGAATGAGGAAGATAGTCCCAATGTTGACATGGATATGAGCGAAGATGAACTAGAGAATCAGGAAGATAGTCTCATTTTGGAAGAGAACATACATGATGACGAGGGAAAAAATTCAGAAGAAGATAGTGATTTAGATTGATAGAAACATGTAATGCATACAACTATATGTTTTGTTCCAAACATTTGAAATGTTCTTATTTAGATGTTTACGATCTCGAACTTGTCATTGAGTTATCTAGAAGGGTTTAAGAGCAAATTAATATAAGCAAAAATATGGACAAATATAAGAAAGCCAACATGTCGGTAACATAACTTTGACAATGGTTTTAATTAATCGACACTTGACACGATTACAACCAGCAGCACGATATGACTAACTATTGTTTTAACACAAGCAAAATCGACAATCGCATAAAGAGTCTTACAACTTAATTTAAACCTAAAGGGGCTGCATAGTTGGACACACGGGCACCATGAATCACGGACTAGCTACTCCAGATCGATTTCAGGCACATGGGTAGCAAACAAGTAAACCCCTGCATTTCCCGTAAAGCAAGAACAACATCTTGTCACCCATCAGAAGGTGCTTTTCCTTGTCCATGAACTCCTTCCACCCATCGACGCAGAGACGACCATCGTTCAAGAAATTGCGTAGGACGCATGCACCAAAGTACTGGGATGGCACACAATACTGATTGCACCATATTGTTCCATATCTTTAGGAACCAAACGGCTAGGGATTTTCTGTTCCAACAGTAGGGACATAGTTTAGTTAACACTTGTATGTAATGTAGGTCGCAAACTTAATGAAATGATATGATCTACTGCTTACCACGTGTTTGTTGTAATTTTCGCTGTTTGTCCAATTCAGAGTATGCAACATTGGGACAACTAGTGCTCCTTGATCATAATCTCCAGCATTGTGGTACTCAACAAGGTAGTCCAAGTTGTCCACCTGAAGAATGATGGTATGCATCATCCTCCAATTTATCATTGTTCCATCAGTACTACTGAGCGAGTCAACAATGTCACGCTTCGTACGGGACAACTGGTAGTAAGCTGCATAATTAAAATAACTGACATAAGATGGAATAATTAATATGATCAATCATTGTGTCCAAAGGTGGAAAATTACCTGGATGGATTAGTGGTTCAGTTCCAGTTATTACAAGAGTATCCTGACCAGATGAGTTAACTCTAAAAATTAACTCCATGCCAACTTTAAAATTGTACACTCTAGCAAATTCGTTCCAAAATCTTCCGTTGATATAGGTTCTGCCAGCTCTGTTGGTAACATTAACAACAAATGCATGGCCATCTTTGGTTTTGAGTGCAGCTTCAAAAGTTGTCCTGTGGGAGGTCTGGACACCATACTTCTTAAGGAAATACGGTCTATAGTAGCAAGGGATGACCTAAATTCAGTAGAGTTAATACAAAAGTAAGTTAAATATGCGTCTACTCGGATAATCACCGAGTCTCAGATCTTGGACTTCTATCAGCACATATCTGAACTTCTATCAGCACATATCTGAACTTCTATCAGCACATATCTGAACTTCTATCGGTATAGGACTGAACTACCGATACCTCTATCTCTAACAGCTACAACTATCGTAAAACTGGTATGAACGTAAAAGTTATCACAACTATCGTAAAACTCAACCATAAATAAGCGGTTAATACATATGGTGACCAACAATTATTACACACATCTGAATAATAGTACTAAACTAGCAATAACTACTAGGATCACGTGTTAAACTTTGATGTGGCGGCGAATTAATAAAACATCTGAATGAATTTTAAACTTATAAGTGCATGTACCGTCTTCTCCTCAAAACCCTCTTGTAGTGTTTGCACGAAAAAACCTAACGCGACTCCCCCTCCGCCGCACATCCCCTTCTTGTCAAAGCAAACTGGACACTGCAAAAAATATGAAGAAAGATTACAAATCAGAAACAACAATCGATCGCGAGACGTACATGTTATTTACGTACTCCACTAGTAGGCGCCATCCTTGGTCTCGACGTGGAGCGAGAGTCTTACAAGTCTCGCCGGCGAGAGACGTGGCGAGCTGTGGCGGCGAGAGACGTGGCGAGATCTGGCGGCGAGAGACGTGGCGAGATCTGGCGGCGGCTGAAGGAGGTCGTGATATGATGGCAAGTTATATCGTGGAGTAAATTTCGGTAGGTCAATAGGAGTGCAAATGGGCGGTGCTGGGTTTAGACGTGACAACACGGTCGAATGCGCGTCAGTTGGACTAGACCCGCGTCAGTTTTCTCTTCGGCTGCCGTGTCAATATTCGCACGGAGTAATTAATGGGGATGATATTTATCCCCTTCCCCCTCCCCTACTGTCTCAATATTCGCACCGCATCCTGGTTTCCACTTTCCACACTTCTCGTCGTCTCCTCTCCCTCATTATCTTCGTCTCCCGCCGCTGCGTCGCCATCGACATGGATGAGCAGCAAATGTACAACTGGACTAGCATGCGCGCAGTCCACATCCACGACGAGGAGGACCTGGAGGTGGTCTACACCAACGACCCCTGGGAAGTGCGCCGCGTCCTCGACATGTACACGGAGTGGCTCATGGAGGACGGGCACAAGTTCATCGGCCTCGACTTCGAGTACACCAACCATCGAGCCGAGGACGAGAAGAAGATCGCCGTGGTTCAACTCTGCATGCGTCGACATGTGCTGGTGTTCCACTACGCAGCGTAAGAACTAATCTCCTTTTTTAATCTTTCGATTGGGGTTTTTTACTTGCCGCCGTTCTGTCTCTCTTTGATTTTCGTTAGACATTGTTCCCGAAAATCAGTACATTCCTGATCTAAATCTGCTACACATTGTTCCAGAAAAGCAGTACATTCCCGATCTAAATCTGCTACACATTGTTCCCGATTTATTAATTTGTTTCATCTTCGTCTCCTCTGTAGGTTCTTGCATATTTGTAACTGATCTGTGACTAGTACATTACTTTGTTTACTGCAGTGCTAACTGGTGGGAGTCTCCGGCAATCTGCGATTTCTTTCGAGAAGGCGCTACGTTTGCGAGTGTTGACATCCGTGGTGACAAGAGAGTTCTGTGGAGGACATGGCACATGGAGATTCCTTCTGAGTACTACATCGATCTCCGTGACGAGTACTTCAAGTACACCGGTCATGCGAGGGCTGGCATGGCTACCATGGCAGCAAGACTCATTGATTCATGGTTCGGTGATATGAAGAAGAAGTTCCACCACCATCGGCACAGCATCGTGGGGGGACTTCCCACTTCCAAATATGAACATCGAGTATGCAGCCATTGATGCTTGGGTCTCGTACGAGCTCTACCGCAAGATCGTGGTCGACGAGTCCTGGCTGATGGTGGATTGATCATCTCTTCGCTGCATGACCCCCGATCTTTTGGTTTGGTCTCCCTCCTGCGTGAGGTGCTTTTGGCTAGTAGTCCGTTCTTTTGAAACTGTAAATATTTTGCCATGATATGTTAACAATTGTCTTGGGAGGTTTCAATTTTATGTTGTGTACATCCTAGTACTTCAAAGTGCTAGTAAACTAAATGTTCAGAGCAGTAGAGTTCTTCAAAATCAAAACATACCAGACGTAAAAATCACCAAAAATTGTGATTCAAATTTTCTTTATGACTTTTACTCATTTATCTGAAATTTTTCATCGAAAAAATCTCAAAGTGGTGAACAATAACATAATATGGTGTCCCCATGGTGGACATGTGTCGAACGAGGGGTTTTCGGACGAAAAGAGGGGAAATCGCCAAAAACTCACCAAACCACCATGGATTTGGGGCATGATTTGGCACCCTTGTGCACATTGTGATATGACACCTTGGTTGCTATGGGTTTTGATTTTTTGGAGTTGGTGGCTTGGTGTCCCCATGGTGGACATGTGTCGAACGAGGGGTTTTCGGACGAAAAGAGGGGGAAATCGCCAAAAACTCACCAAACCACCATGGATTTGGGGCATGATTTGGCACCCTTGTGCACATTGTGATATGACACCTTGCTTGCTATGGGTTTTGATTTTTTGGAGTTGGTGGCTTGGTGTCCCCATGGTGGACATGTGTCGAACGAGGGGTTTTCGGACGAAAAGAGGGGGAAATCGCCAAAAACTCACCAAACCACCTTGGATTTGGGGCATGATTTTGCACCCTTGTGCACATTGTGATATGACACCTTGCTTGCTATGGGTTTTGATTTTTTGGAGTTGGTGGCTTGGTGTCCCCATGGTGGACATGTGTCGAACGAGGGGTTTTCGGACGAAAAGAGGGGGAAATCGCCAAAAACTGACCAAACCACCTTGGATTTGGGGCATGATTTGGCACCCTTGTGCACATTGTGATATGACACCTTGCTTGCTATGGGTTTTGATTTTTTGGAGTTGGTGGCTTGGTGTCCCCATGGTGGACATGTGTCGAACGAGGGGTTTTCGGACGAAAAGAGGGGGAAATCGCCAAAAACTCACCAAACCACCATGGATTTGGGGCATGATTTGGCACCCTTGTGCACATTGTGATATGACACCTTTTTTGCTATGGGTTTTGATTTTTTGGAGTTGGTGGCTTGGTGTCCCCATGGTGGACATGTGTCGAACGAGGGGTTTTCGGACGAAAAGAGGGGGAAATCGCTAAAAACTGACCAAACCACCTTGGATTTCGGGCATTTAACGTCACCACATTACCCTACAACAGAAGTTTCACTTGGAAAAAGGTTTGACAACATCTTAGTGCAATTAGGTCAACCTAGGTTTCACCAAACACTCAAACTTTCATATAATATTGAAAATTTGTTGAAATCTTTCCAAACCTTGTGTATTGGCCAATGTGTGGCTAACACTTTCCATGGAAAATAACAAACTAGAAAAAAATTTGGCATAAGGGTGCATCAACATGTGGGTAATGACGCTAGCATGCTATCTTGGCAGTTTGGTTTGAAAATTTTCAAAAATTCATCCCCTAAACTCAAGAAGAGGCTATGTGTGATCACTAATTCGTATTTCAAATATTTTAGAGTTTTTAATACCCATACTGAAAATTCTGTGCCAGCCCATCCGTCATGCGTGGGACCCATGTCAAAGTAATGGGAAAGTGGACTGACTACATGCAGCAATCCACGTTTTTACACCCACGCGTCAGACAGAGGAACCCAAACGGCAGCACCTACTGTATATCCATCGGCCCCATCGTCTCTCCCACCCGCAACTTCTATTCCCCAATCTCTGGCGAAAAACCCTGCTTGCACCTCCACCAGTGCAACACCGACCTCCCCTTCCACCGAAGATCCCGAAGATGAAGCGTGTTCGCGGAGACGAGCCGGAGGCGAGTGCGGTCGTCAACGTCGACAGAGGCGACGGCGAGGGTCCGGTAGTAGTCGACGTCGCGGAGGCGGGATCTTCTTCCGGAACTGGAGCCGCTCTTCGCCGCGCCGTGACCGTGGAGGGCTCCGCCCAACCGGCCGTGGTCGCCGTCGCTGATGAGGCCAGGGGAGACGTCCTCGCTCCCGCGGCACAAGCAGATGACCAGGGCTTCGATCCGAATGACCCGTTCTACCGCCACTCCAGGCAGTACCGCGAGCTATATGGCCCCAGAGAGTGTGACGAGTTCGAAGAGGAGGCCTCCGACAACTGCAGCGAGGTACTCTACTATTCCGATCGATCCCCTGTTTTTCTTGATCTTACTGTTCACCATAGGGTTTGCTCATAGGGTAGATTGATTTGCCCTGTCTGCGACTTCTTGTACAAATTGATGATTCTAGGTTCTTGCTCATCTGATTTATGGTTTGTAGTTACTAGATCTGTAATATTTGATGCACATCTTGATTCAACTGTAATGATTCCTTTTGTGTGATGAATCATACCTGCTTAGTGTAACGCTCACTGCATTTCAAACTTAAATTCATCCGAATATGAATCATACCAGAGTGATTATGATTACAAGAATTATATTGTAGGTACTATTAATTGATCTGATACATGGATTTTATAATCACCATTTGTCTTAAACTGGTGCTTATTTATACGATGAAACCATAGTGTGTACATCATTTTAATTTGGGGAACAAGTGAATTATCAGTTGCATGTAATTTATGACCATAATTTTTGTTCAATTCCTGCTTATTGACGTCATGAATCCATATTGTTTTATGAATCAGTACATCTTCAGGGAACAAATGATTGATCCCTGATCCATGAAATTTATAATCACCATTTTCTCTTAAATTGGTGCTTACTTATAATACTGAAATAATGATTGGACTACCCATGAACAAGTTGTGACAACAGTTTAAATTGGTGGTTATTTATATTAGTGAAGTAATTATGTATGGTTGGATCTGGATCATAAATGTTGATTCTACATGATTAATTCTTAATAATGTTCATACAAAAATATTTAATGCTTCAATTGTATTTCAGTTAATTTCCTTCTCTCACTTCTTCTTTACTTTCAAAATCGCAGGAAGACTCTGAGGACGTTGACAGCGACAAGGAGGACCGGACCGGAAGAGCCGCTTCGTTTCAAGAAGCCGAAGATCGGCCAGATCCCTTTCCGTCGTAACGGAAAGCCACATTGCCCATTCTGCGGCAGGGTTTTCCCGAACGATCTCGTGTGTCCGATCCAAAGACGCGACGGAGTTGGAAAAGGTAGCAAGCGAAGCACAATCCTCGCTAGCAAGGCGAAGCACGCTGCCTTTGGCAAGTTCCTCGGGGACTACGTCAGATCGGCCTCATCCCGCTCGTAGGTCCATTGTTGGCCCTCATGTTCTCCACTAAATTTAGTTTCGTTTAGTTGTTCCCCTGGAGGTTCATGGTTAAACTATGTCATGTTTCAAAGACTATGTTCTACTTTTGTTATTTGGAACCTGGGCAATCATACCCAGTTGTTTAACTTCCAGCCTAGTGGGCTTGTTCTGTTTTTCCCAAGGCCCAGGGAAGTACATATTAATTTGCAAAAAATGAACAATTAAAATCAGTGAAAATTGAACTGGCAGTAGAAAAAATGCAGGACCAAATAGTCAATCGTAAAGTGTACCCCCTACATAATCCCACTATACAATCCCTTCACACAAGAGCGGCCAGGGTAGCGATATGACATAAACACACAATGGGCACACACAAATTGTAGACTAAAACAATTATATCATATGATAAAGATTATATCATAGGATATCAACTGAAACTTCAATACCACCACGGCCGCCCTGGTTGAAAAGAATGAGAACAACATTCCCAGATTCAAAGTTATACTCCTTAGTAAACTCCGACCAGCAGGAATCGAACTTCATCCTTCCATCAGTAGTAGTGTAGTATGCACCCTGAGGGTGGTAGCCATAGTCATCAACAAAAAAACATGCCTCCCCGCTTTCAGAGATATTCAGGGACCTAACAACTTCCTTCGGTATACGCTGAATAATAAAAATTAAATTATATATGGGAAGGATATAAAGGATAACTAAGATTACATAAAGAAAAGGAGAATTATACCAGTCCATTGCCCTTCAAATCAGTATTCGTCAAGGTGTGCACAAAAACAACACCAAGACCAAGACCACGCTCACGGAGAAGTTGTTCCTTCTTCAATGTTTGAGCAAAGTAAGCATAACACCTTTAGTGTGGACAACTGCAGCTTGGAATTTCTGCATACAAATTTAAAATTAATAAAAAGAATAAAAAGAGGAGATATAACATCAGTTATATTAAAAAATGGGCAACACATGGTAAAAGATAAAACAGAATTACCATCGACACGATGCTTTTCAGTGCCATCAGGACCTACTGCAAAAATCCCAAACAGTTCAGGAGCACTATCAAACCCAAACATGATACAGTCACCAACTTTCAGGTCGTAGTCATGAAGAAATTTTTGGTATCCAGTACCAAAAACACGTGTCTTCGAACTGCCTTTCTTAACATGAAATTTGTACTTCACTTCATCCGATGTAACGACAAAAAAGATATTACCAACAAGGTTGTTGAACTGCCTCCTCACAAAACAAGGCACAGTCTGAAAAAACAGTACAACAAAAATGCAGAAAATAAGGATATAGTCTAGAATCTGTCAACAAAAAATATACATTCTAAAAAAGGATATATACCATAAAGTCATCAAATCTGCTCCCAAGATAACAACGAAATGAACTGAGAGTCTCCCGCCTCTCGCCGACAATGATTGCCCATCGAACCACAAACAACACGGTTCATCCTGTGTATATTTAGCAATTACCAAAGCTAGTACAAAATACAGGTAGGTAGGGCATATTCATAGAAATCTATCCATAGATCTGAAACCATACACACATATATCCATAGATCTGAACAAACAAGATTATTCAGAGGACAAAAAGGATTTTCAACAAACAGAGAAAAAGGAGGTGAGGTGAAGTAGTGACATGTAAAAACATATTTTCCTACCTCTCAAAACAAACGAAAATCTTCAGAGAGAAAAGAGTTTTTCAGCACAAAAGAGAGAGAAAGAAGATGAAGGAGACTTGCTTCACCGCATGAACAAGGGAGGGCAGAAGGCAAAACCAACCAGGGGCATTATAAATACAATAAGTAGTAGTAACTGCCTACAACCGCTATTTAATGAGGCTGTGGGGTAGATGGTGGTTGCTATCCTGTAAGTTCAAAAGTCAAACACAAAGTATCTCATGCAAAAATGGAGCCCACTGCTATTATGTAAAATCTGTCAATAAGTTCACAATGGCAAAACATCAAAGACACCGAAAAATACATTGAATCATAAAGTTGCACTTCAAAATTATTTAAAACCATATGATTTACAACTTCAAATGTACAACAAAATGTTGACTACATGCCTTTGTTCGGACTATAGGTTAGGTCGAACAATTATGGCATGTTAGTCATTTTTTCAACATACATAAAAAACAAATGCTCATTTGTGGACGAAGTGCACAATTATACCAAAGTAGGCATCACTTCAACACATCAAACTACACCAAACCTCATGAAAAATTTAAATTTGAATTTTCCACATGAATGTCACAACATTTACTCAGTCCCACTAGTTACTGATGATTTTACATTGAATTTAGCATTTATTATGAGTTTTACTCGTTTTTTGTCATTTTTTAATAAAAAAATCAACAAACACCTAAAATTGTCAGAAAAATCTGAAACTCCTTAGGCACACATACCTACCCTTCATGACCACTCACAAAAATTTGCAGCTCAATCTGAGTATTTGAAGTGCAGCTTGCTTGAAAAAGAGCCCTTCACCGACATGATCGATGTGGGTCCACACATGGATCGACCCAACCAACATGAGGTTCCACAAGTGTTTTCAGACAAAATCTCACATGTGTGAACAATAACATGTATATGTGGGATGTGTTCTCACATATACCTCACATGCAAAAGGTTTTACAACTTCCGGGGTCGACGATTCGACCGTTATGCCGAAAATGCCCTCACTTGTGTAAATTCACATCAAACTACACCAAACCTCATGAAAAATTTAAATTTGAATTTTGCACATGAATGTCACAACATTTACTCAGTCCCACTAGTTACTGATGATTTTACATTGAATTTAGCATTTATTATGAGTTTTACTCGTTTTCTGTCATTTTTTAATTAAAATATACATGTACAGTTCCATTTTCAGAGTAATATTTTTTCTTTCACGGCAAAAACTTGTTCCCTCCAAATTGTAGTACGCCGGCTGCCAAAACGCCCAAATTTTTTGTTCCCTCCACTCCTCCCGCGCACCCCACCTATCAAATATTTCGCCCTCCCTTATATACGTCGTGCCTCTACCCCATGATTTACGAGCATCTTAACTACCACCCCCCGACCTCATCCTCTCGTGCTCACCCCGATCCGGTGTCTTCGCCGGACGTTCATCCATCTCGCATCTATCTCCCCGGCCGGTGGTCGCCATGGCCGGCAGTCGTCGAAACGTCGGGGGGAAGGAAAATCGCACACACACGCCGAAGAAGGCGCCCGGCTCGAAGAAACGCCAAGGTAAACTGTCGGTGATCGGCTTGTTGTTGTGTTTTTCGGATGGTTAGATCGAGAGATCGGTTTTACATGTCTACCACGCCCGTTTGACCTATATCTAGATCTTGCATATTTGATAGATCCAATCCCGACATCATACGTATAGGGTTTATCATTTTTATTGCAGAGACAATCATGCCGTGCTATACAATCTTTGCCATCCCGCTGCTGTACAATCTTTTGCATAGACAATTGTTTGCCGAAACACTTAACTGAACTAATTCCAGCCGTTGCCGAAAACAGCCTGACGAGCTACAGTGAACAACGACATTGCTTCAGACTTTTATTCCTCAGTTTCAGAGGGAAGCAGAGTTTGATCTAGAACAATTGTTTGCTGTTTTCTATGGAACTAGTTAGTTTGCACGTGCAATGCACGTCTTAACAATGTAATGAAGTTTTTTTAATCATGTACTTTGTTTCATCAGTCTATTTATTTCCACAATTTTTGTTTATCTATGTCTTTCAAAAGTCAAAAATCAAATTTCAGCACATATCCGAACGTCTATCAAAGACAAATCTGAACTTCTATCAGCACATATCTGAACTTCTATCAGCACATATCTGAACTTCTATCGGTATAGGACTGAACTACCGATACCTCATTACGTGCATACCAAGCCCGCGAAGCAACCAGAAGGGTAGTATCCACCATGTGAGGTGGTAGTTGTCCAATAACAGACTGAAACCAGCTATCAACAGACATGCATAATTCAGTGTGCGAGGGGAGTCTCATGTGTCAATTATTTGTTACGAGTAGATATCTAAAAGCACATGATGTCCCTTAGCCTGGCATATGCCCCCTCTTATGTTTTGTTCGCCGACATCATACGTAGACTCTTATGTTTTCAATCATTTGCTGCTGTACAATATTTTGCAAAGACAATTATTTGCTGTTTTCTATGGAATTGGCCCCCTCTTATGTTTTGTTCACGCTCCGCTCTTCCGATTATTTCAGCGGAGACACAAAACCCCGTCAAGCCGGCATATGAGCTTGCCAAGGAGAAACAAATGCAAGAAAATGTAGTACGCATGGAAAAAATTTATTTGAAAGATATGGACCTGCCCACAAATTTCAGAAAGATTTCTCTGGTTTTGCACGTACATTAGTGTATGGTGGGGTACAAATAGGAACTAGTAACAATCTAAAGGACACAGACTGCGAAGAGATGGAGGTCGAAGAGGACCCTTCGTATGAACCGAATCCAGAAGAGATAGCTACTGCTGATGATGATCTTCATTCAGATGAGGATCAAGACACTCGGCAAAACTTCAGCTCAGTCTGTGGAACTATGTCTGAACTATGATAGGAAATACGTACATGCTAAATGTTTCCTACTAATGTAGCCTCTACTTTGCTTGTAGATAGTTGCTTCTTCTCGCAATAGTTGCACGTAAGAAGCGATCCATACCTGAAGTTGCACCATCCAACATTGCAACAAGATCAATGGCAACAACTGAACCTGAAGCTGGGTCATCTGATGAGCCGACGGCCACTGCTGGTCTGAACACTGAAGGAGCACCCTCACCTAACCAGATCATGACATCTGGAGGCAGCACCTCATCTCCTGAGGACAATCAAATTGTAAACTTTGAGCGGCAAGGTATGAAAATTTGTAAAAACTAAACACTGTACCGCATATTTTCATATAAAAGAGAATCATTTCATATATCTTCTTTCAGAGACATTGACAACATCTGGCGGTAGTAAGAGAAAGAGAGGTGGACGCAGACGTACCATGGGCCCTGGACTCGAGGTGTACACAAGAAGACATGGTGGCAATAAGATGCCAATTGAATTCACCGCTGGTGTCGGGAGACCCAAGGATTATGTCCAACAAGCAAAGCTGAGCAATGAGGTTGGTATTCACATCCGTGAAAAAATGCCGCTTGCAACACACTCGGACACAGTACAAGAAAGATGAAACTCTCAAACATGTCATTCCTCATGCTATAAGTACAGTAGCGGTGAGTCCTGTACAATCTTGGTTTAACCTAATTAGTATGCTACATGATCAACTATCTAAGAATCTACTGATTAATGCATCACTATTTTGAAGGGAAAGTTTAATATGGACAAAAATGATGAGGTGGCTCAAGATGTGTGCACTGATATGCTGCAAGTTAGTATTCGGCAGTTCCGATATAGGCTTAAAAAGGAGTATTGGCCGAAAATTAAAAATCTCACACTGGAGCAAGCATATCTCAAGAAGCCAGATCATGTAGAAGAGAAAAGCTGGAAAGAACTGGTGAAAAGATGGTTTGATGAGAAGTACCAGGTACATAAACGTTATTCCTTTCAATAACAGCTACTGAATTCTTACATTTCTCTGATCTGGATAAATAAAATGCATGTACTGAACATAGGGACTGTGTGTAATAAATGGAAAGAACAGAGAAGCTGTGAAACAGTTCCATACCACTGGATCTCGAAGCTATGTTGCTCACTGGGAACATCTAGTAAGTGTTCTGAATTTCCTAATACAGTTCATACTTCATACATAAACGTGTACAATGGTAATGTGCATTCTACATTTTTTCAAGCGAGAAGGCTAAGCAAATAGCGGGGAAGAAGAAACCTCTCCAATTGAATTTTTTAGAATCACACACACTAACAAGGATAACATTATGAGTGCTGAAGCAAAAAGTGCATATGTAAGAAATATTTCTTATTAGCACAATATAATATAATCCAGTTTTGTATGTTGTCCATGCAATGATTGTAATCTTTATGCAGGATCAAATGGTGGCAAAAAAAGCGGCGCCACGCAATGAAGATGAACCTGATTTGACTGATTTGGAAATTGTTCAGCTAGTTCTGAGCGAGAAAAGCCCATCCACCACCTGCAACAGCACATTCCTACCAAGATTGGGCGTCGCAACAAGTTCCAGGAAGTCTTCTGTCTCAGCTACACGCATCCGAGAGCTACAACAAAGACTGGCAGATCAAGAGCAGAACTCCATACAGGCAGCTGAAACGTACCACAGTGAGATGCAGGCAAGACTGCAAGAACAAGATGAAAAATTTGAAGAGATCAGGAAGAAGCAGGAGGAAGAACTTGAAGCTGTGAAGAAAGCCCAAGAAGAAAAGACTCTGGCTTATGAAAAGAGGCTGACAGAAATGGATGCCGTGCTTAATTTGCTCTTGAGGACATCCCAGCCACCATCCATGTCTCAATCCCAGGGCAACTAATCTATTGCACCACCGTCCTACAACATTATTAATCATAGGTCTTTTAATTTCTTTGTGTTCCAATTGTAATTTTCTTATGAATCTTTCGGTCTGTGAGAGACATATATACTTCTTGTGCCACCATTTAAGTATGATATTTATTGTCTACTTTTTGATATTTCGCCAGTTTTTTTGTTTCCCAAATTTCGCAAATAATTCAAATGCTCTCAAATTTTGTCAAATTCAAAAGGTGACGGAAAATGTCACAACGTCACTATTAAATGAAACCACGTGGCACCAATTTCTGGTCCCACTTGTCAGAATTTGTGGGTCCCACCAGTCAGCATTATTGGGACCCATATGTCGGCAACAACCTGGTCCCACTTGTCTGAATTTTGTGGATCCCACCGGTCAGAATATTGTGGGTCCAGCTTGTCATAATATTTTGTGGGTCCCACCAGATATCCATGTCAGCGCCGTCGGACCCATGTTGTCAGAAGCCAAATGGACCCACATGTAAGGCCACGTATGCTTTTTTTGGACCAATCAGAAGCTTCCCAAGATTTAGATATTGACGAAAGTTGCAATTTTTCGTGACAAACCTGTCTGTCAACAATGAACCTTTGATGTTGACGAATATGCAGGTCGTCACCATCAAACATTTGACGTTGACGAAAAAATGCATACCGTCACCCCCGATATTTTATGACGGAGCTTCGTTGACGAACCCCATGACGATCAAATTTTGTCACCGCGAAGTAATCCTTGACGAAAATTGGCCTTAACATGACGAAAGTGATTTGTCAAAAAAAATGTTTTCCTTTGTAGTGAAACTAGGTTGAGTTACAATTCTAGGTTGTAGATATGGGATGACACCATTTTGCATTGGCTAGGGTTTAATCTCCCCTAACCATGGTAATATGGTTACTTGCTTCATATCTTATGTGCTTCTATAATTACTAAGGATTTGAGAATTGGTTTTATCTTCTACCAATTAACTTCTATTTTTATCCCCAAGTTGTCATGAAAGTAACTACATTGGTTATAGTTCTTTTTATAGTTAACTTTGGTCATATGGATTTATGGTTTCTCACCATATTAAGTATAGAGTTTAACTCTAAGGTTTTCTTAGGTTCTTTAATTTGATGAATGAATGAAAAATGGATGGGGTAAGATTTTACTTATGATCACCAAGTGACTCACAAGTTAAGGTTGGGATATAAGCCTAGA
Source organism: Lolium perenne (assembly GCF_019359855.2). Classification (NCBI taxonomy): domain Eukaryota; kingdom Viridiplantae; phylum Streptophyta; class Magnoliopsida; order Poales; family Poaceae; genus Lolium; species Lolium perenne. The sequence continues at coordinate 45,237,925 of NC_067245.2, forward strand.
GTTGCTTACTAATGACCTGCTTATAATTTCATGTGGTGAATAGCATCTACAAATCCTATTAGGATTTAACTTATCCTCACATACCTCAAGAGCATGATCATGGATTAGGCATGATCAACTTGTTCTTAATATCTCTACCTCAAGTTCTTAGGGTTTATGAAAATCACTTAATTTATAATGATCAAGGTTTGGCTTCCTAAGGTATCTCTCATTAAATGGTTTTCTCACTTCTTTGATCAAGCATTGTCTTGATCAACTAAGGTATAGTACTTCTGATTTACCTTCTTGAATAGGACTACTATGGTTGCCTCATTAGTTTATATCTCAGGAGAATGCCTGAGATATTACTTAGGGTTCTTTCCAGGGAATGATGATATAATCATCTAGGTATATGGATAGTTCTTTCCCTCAAATCCAAGTGTTGCCTCACTAACTTGAGTGTAACACCATAACTTGAGCTCCCTTATAAATGAATAGTTATTCTAGGGTTTAGGGTGTACTCTTAATATCTTCTTAGGTATCTAGGCTAAAACTCCACTTGGCTATCTTGGTTGGATTAGTCTCATTCTTACTTTATCAATTCATGGATATAATCTTGTTTCACTTGATATTAGGTTATCTCACCACTCCAAGAGGAAATGGTTTGCAACCTAATACTTTAGCTCAAGGTTGTTCTTGATTCTTAAATATGTAAAGATAAAAATTGGTATCTATGGTTTCTCTCATTTGGAAGGACTTCAATACTAACCTAAGTTTAGGCTCCATAGAGAATGATGTGATCATCAATATCTATGTTTAACATAACTAGTCATCAACCTGGGCATCTGCCCGGGCTAGGACATCAAAAATTAAATATACTGAAAATTATAGTAAATATATACATGCATTTGATTTAGCTTATATACGGAAACATGTTTGCAAACGCAAAATTCTGTTTTTAGGGATTTTTGTAATCTGACATGTCCTTATTTTTTTCACTTATTTGGTGTACCAAAAATTAAAAAAAGTTCTTAACTTATTAATGTACACAATTTTGTGTACCCTTAAATTTTAATTTGATATTTTTGGCCTTTTGAGAGAAAAATAATGTAAATTTGGTTAATTGTACAATCCTACAAATTTTCTCCCACTTTGTGTTTCCATTTTTTTTCATACAACCTCTTTTTCAAAATTCATTATTTTTTGAAATTATATAAGGTTTGGTACACTCTTATTTTACCTATATTATTAATAATTATATACCACAAAACATTGTCCAATTAGTGAGCTCAGCAACAACTTTCTGGGAATAGATGATTTGAAATTTACGTTTTTTATTGAATAATTATCTCTTAGAGAATATATTTTATGATCCATGTTTTTTTGGATATTTTTCGATGTGTAAGAAATATATACCTAGAAAGTATGATACGAATTCATGCTCTAAGAAATTGTTGAATTCCCCATTCGCATAGCAGCCAAAGTAGTATATCAATAAGAAAGCAAAGAAAAATCTTATATTACACGCATGGAAAAAAAATTCTGCCGGCTTCTTTATCATGTACATGTGGAGATATAGACTAAAGATACATGACACACTGGCTCCTTTCCACGTGATTGAATGGTTTATTAGACGTAGTACAAAATTTGGACACCTAGAACATACCATCTGACTACGGATTAGATTGGTTAGGTGTAGTAAAAACCATGGACTCTTGGGCATGTGGGCTAACCGATTTAAAATCTCAGCTGTCAATATTTCGCTTCACAAACAATCTACGGATTAAACAAACGTGCCCGCGCAACCTTGTAAACAAATGTGACTACGTAACTGTATACGTGACATTATAAATTATAATTTTTTGACTAATCCTAGCCGTAAATTTCAGATCTAACTGTCTTAATTATTCTGATGATGTGGATTAACGTGGTGTCTCGTATGGTGCCTCCAATTAGTAAATATAAGATTGGGTTCTCTCTCTAGGGATGGTCTTGAATAATATCCTATGGTTTCTCTTATGATGATTATTTGAATACATGGATGCATATCCAAAAATATCCTAGGGTTTCTCTTATGATGATTATTTGAATACATGGATGCATATCCAAGGTTTAGCTCAAAGTTTGTCATTTCTTCTTCTCTAGTAAATAATATAGGAATCTCACATCTCTAGATTTGATGTATAATAATATGGAATAGAGAAGAATATATATTTCTAGAGTTGATCTCCTTGTCATGTTTCCAAGAATGAAGTAAAATGAATACCATGAAGTTCATGGTAGGATCAAGGATTAGTTTAAGACATGGAAAAGATAAGTGAAGAATGGTTTCTCCATTTTATTTTTACTTGATTTGAAATTGAATTGGTGTTCATATGTTATGACAAGGATTACCTTATTATGATCTTTTATAAGATCAAGCAATTGATCATTGAGTAAGGTGTTGTTGTGTTGATTATTAGTTCCATTTGATCTAACCCCTTAGATCAAATCATCTCTACCCAAAACAAAGTTTTAAACAAAATCACATTGAGGTTTATAGCGCTTGACTTGATGAGCTACTTCAATTCCACCAAGATCAAGTGAAACTTCAGTTACGGTGACTGTTTTACTTTAAAGCGCGAAAATTCCCCAGATTTTCTTTGCCTGAATGCAATGCACACATTTGTTTCCTCTATATTTGTAACCCCAATGCCTGGGATATTATAGTTGTAATGTCCCAGGTTTAGAGACGATCGAGGGGTAGATTTTAGAAAGGGATGTGCATTACATCGTAAATTCTGGGAAAATTTCGCGCTTTTAAAACAACACTGCATCGAAGGGGGACAAGTTTCTCTCTCGACACCTTACAGGGTTAGGGTTTCGAGAGTGCGACAAACTTGCTACTCACTTAACTAACTTAGGGTTTTGAGAAGAGAGGAGAGTAAGTGCATTACAACTTAAGTTGCATGATTGAATTCAAACACAAGTTGCATTTGAATTTCAAATTCAAACATCATAAGAACATCTCATAATTCAATATTGAGGGAATTCTCTAAACAAATTATAAATAATAAATAATATCAACAATACATTTATTAAGTAAAGTCATTAGAGAAAATTGGAGCTTTATTGATAATCACACAAGATACATTGTCATTACAATATTCAGAATTGAAATAATCAATGTTACAACACATTACATGATTTGAATAAAAGGAAAAAGAAAAAGAAAGATTACAACTTAATGAAATTTCCTAAACTACAAGTTGATCTTCATGAAATCTTGGACCAAGATGATCTTGCACTTCATCTTGATCATCTTGTTGTTCCCTGCACACAAACAATGCACAAACAAAGGTTATGGAGAAGTGAATATGGTGGATAATACCACAGCTCTGCCGAGCTGAACCTCTCACCAGTCCAAGTCCCAAGCACACACACACACAGGCAGCTCACAATGCATGTGTGCATGCTAAACAGCACACCAGAGGTACTGCATGCACTCCACACACACATAGATAGGGGTGGACCACCAACATAGCATGGTTGTCGACCAGAGAGGTATGGAGAGGGCCAGTATAAAGCTTTACAGAAACAAACCCTAGCCATTCCATCGACAGGCTCAAAAAGGGTAAGAACAGGAAGAACAGGAAGAGCAGCCAGAGCTGTTCAACCTAGTCTAGCAACCACCAGAAACAAACCAAGCATCACAGGCTTGCCAGGAGGAGCAGGGCAAGAAAATCAACTATCCAGAAGCAAATCCTCTACACCAACAATAATTCTAGGAGCTGGAGTGAGGTATTCATCCAACAGCCTGAGCAAGATCATGTCTTGCTCATAAATAAACATGCTATCCATCACAGAAGTACAGAAGGGTAGAAACCCTGTTTATGTCATCATCTGGCTACAAAGTCAGTTGGTGCAAACAAATATGGGAGAAACCCATAGGAAATGAACCAAGGGAACACTGGTTATGCCAGATCAGTGGCATAACCAAGGAAATCCAGCAAGGATGCACACCTATCTAGCCAGCCCAAGTTATCCAGCACCTACAACCAGTACACCATCAGACAGATAGACCATGTGTGTCTATTTATGTTTGTCATCATCAAAAGCTACTGGAAATTCCCTCAGGAATCAAACAGATAGCATGAGAAAGCCACAACAAAGCCACAGAGAGGGGGAGCTACCCATGATAGCATCAAAGAGCTGTCAGGGCCACCTCAACCCACAGCCAACACCTTAAGCCACCACATCATCACCCAATAGGGTTCAGTAGTGGGCTAGGGTACCCAACCAGTGGTTGGCATCCATCTAGCCTTATCAAATTCATTGAAATGATCATTACTGCAAGCAGTTCACAACATTTATCCATTTAATAGAGCAAGATAATACAGATAAATGAACTACACAAATAATCAAAGCACGAGCACCTTGCATATGATCCAAGGGATCACTGCAAGCATCAGCTGATGCTTGAGCAAGCACCAGCACACACCAGCACATGTATGTGTGTCACACAGACACCAAAGAGAGCAGCAGTGAGGCACATACATGAAACAGCATCTTGCACAAGCAACTGTTGATCAGATGATCATCAGGGACTTGCTAACACATGAAAGAGCATGCTATAGCCCAATCCAGCACCAATACATGAAACTTATGAGCTAATCAGTCACAGTACATGAACAATTGTAACATGGGTAATCAAATCAAGCATTTACAGAAACAAATCAACTAGGGATGGAGCTACCCAGTAACAAACATGCTCCACAGGGAGTTTATATGAATCATAGTACATGGTATAGCACACCAGGAGCACTGGCACTTGCATAATGCAAGGGTTATAAATCATAATCAAGCCAGGGCTAGAAATATGAATACACTTGATACTCTAGCAGCAGCAGTAACAAGAACAGAGGTATTGGAATAGATGCAAACAAGTAAGACAAGCATAAGCCAGCAGGGCATCCAGGAGTTGCACTAAATCATGCACAATAAGACTAGAACAACATACGCATGGCCACCAGGCAGGTCATGGCAAGCCCAGAGCAGCAGCAGCCATAGCCAACCAAGCACAAAGAACAAAGAAGATAAAGATGACAAAGATCTCCACGAGGAGGAGCAGCCATGGCTTGAGCGAGCACCGGAAGGAGAAGCACTGGGAGAGAAAGGGGAGGCGATGGAGCACTTACAGGTGACACGAGCCGATGAGCGCGGCCATGGCGGCACACGCCGGGGCACGGCAGCGCCAGGCCAGGCCACGGCAGCACCGCAGTGCCCAGCACCACCGCGGTAGGGCACGGCGACGTCACATCACCAGGGCGCCGACGAGTGGCGCATCGCCGCAGATCCTTGCGGTCGAGCGTCGTAGAAGAATTGGGGGCGAGCGGTGGCGATGGCGAACCCCAGATCGACGCGGAGGATCTGTTGCGCCATCGCGCAGCGGTCCTTTTGCGACCAACCACGCCGCCGGAGCTGGCCGGAGACGGGCGGATTAATTCGGCGACGGCGACGCGAGTCGCCAGGGCACGGGGAGGAGTAGGGTTCGGCGAAGCGGCATCGCGAGAGAGGAGTGGGAAGCGACCGCGCCGGTCGGTTGGATCGGGCGGGTTAGGGTTAACCGCTGGGCCACCCTGACAGGTGGGCCCAGGGACATTTTGGTAATTTCACAATTTCATTTAACCCTGAAACTTTGAAAATGTATAGAAAATGATAAATAGCTCTACAAAAATAATTAAAAATATGAAAACTACTCAGGATAAAATTCTCTATCATAATAAAATATGAAAAGAAAATTTTGGAGACAAACAAGATTAAGTAAAAATTTGATGATTAAAATAATCATTTAAATCACACCTTATATTTTTAATAATGAAAATAAGTCCATAAATGCTTTTGGACTGTAAAAAACACCTTGACAACATTTCAAGGTAGTATTTTACCCTAAACAAAATATCCCTAAATTGTTCTTAGTATTTACCTCTCACATAAAATAGTAAAAACACCAGAAAGGGGGGAACAACCCTAAAAGCTGAATCATGCATAATTGCTTCTTTAACCATTGCCCTTATCGGACAATGTGCTATTTTTCAGCAACAGAGGACAAGGGTCAGTCCACACCATCCAACTGCAACACTTTGCAGTGTTCAGGCAAGTTCATCACTTGCTCATGTAATTCGAGTATTTTTACTAAATTACTTGCAAAGTACTATGTTTATCACACTACTACGAATTTGATTACCGCTAGCGCACTGAATTTGCTACCACCGGCACATTGCTATTCACCGGCGATCACCTCGCAGGTGGTAAAGTGCTACCGCCGGCGTATTCGTAAGCGCCAGCGGTAAGGCGGAAATACCCCCGGCGGTTTTCCCAACTCGTCGGCGGTAATAGGTACCACCGGCACCTCCCAGCTCGCCAGCGGTATTTTAAGTTACCACCGGCAAACAGCCCAATCCGCCGGCGGTATGTATTTTAGGATTTAAAAAAAACTGACAAGAAATTAGAAAACCTTCATATAGAATAAAAACAAATTCACTCTTTATTCTATACAATCCAAAGTTTCTCTGCATAATTGTATTTAAACTGAACAGTAATTACAATTTTGCTCATATTACAATTTTGCTCGGACGTGCTCCTCCGTACACATCAGGACGTGCTCCTCCCCCGCCCCGTCGCCCTCCGTCCACATCAGGCCAGCACCTACATGAGGTCCTCCTCCATCCTACACTACTAGGAAAAGGCCTAGCCGTAAGACTGCCATCAGTGGCGCACCATGGCTGCCGTGCGCCACTACTACTTAGCAGTGGCGCACCACAAAACGGTGGGCCACTGTTACAAAAGTAGTAGTGGCGCACCGTGATTATGGTGCGCCATAAGTAAGTGGTGACAGGAGGCCAGGTCCTCCCCCAACCTAGTAGTGGCGCACGTCTTCGGGGTGCGCCACTGCTACATTCCTTACCTATGGCGCACGTTGTAGAGGTGCGCCACTGCTAGGAGGTGTCCAGAGCCCGTTTAGAGATGATAGGCTTAGCAATGGCGCACTGCTGTGGTGCGCCACTGCTACATAGGTTACCTATGGCGCATGTCATTAGGTGCGCCACTGCTAGGGGGTGGCCAGAACCCCTTTAGAGATGAGAGGCGTAGCGAGTGGCGCAGCACTTAGCAAGGCGCCATTGCTATGTCACCCTAGCAAAGGGCGCACGGCTATGTGGTGCGCCACCGCTAACTCCGGGGACCATTTCCTGCTTTTCACCCTCCACTCACATGTGCCACCCACTTTCCCCAAACACTCTTGCACCACCACCTCCCACCAAATCTGGATCTGGTCGTGTTGCCCCTCCTTCCCACCTCATTTTCACCTCTTCATTCACCAAAATTAAGTTGGTAAACTTAATTTTCTTCATAGGTAAGTAATGGTGAAGCTTTCTTAGCTCAATACCTACTCAATCTCAACTTTTTACCTCATCCAACACTCTAGGTCTCGCCGTATCGGTAACTTTGTTGGTTTTATGCTTTGTGTGTGACCGGTTCCGATTGTCTTGCACACACACGTGTGTGTGCACATATGTTATGCGAAGCTCATGTGTTGTGCGCATGCGCGAAAAGCTTGTCGCGATCACGTGCATGTGTGTTGTTGTATGCGAAGCCTCCACATGTGTTGTATATGCAAAGCCTCCGATCCACACATGTGTTGCATGTGTTTGTTTGCAGGATTTGAAATGCGATGGAGTTGCCAATATTTTGCCGAAACGTTGATTCATTTCCGTTTCGGCGAATAGTGGGCATACTCGCATATACATATGTCCTATTTTTAGGGAAGGTCATGCCAAAATTTTCTTTTGGTATGCTAAGATATCCATTTTCTCTATACCCGCAGCGACCATGGTCCGCATGATGAGCGAAGGCGTTGTGGCTAGGTTTTTGAAAGCCGCGACAGCCGAGATGATTAGAAATAACCAAAAGGAGATAAGATGTCCGTGTCGAAGATGCAAGCTGACGAGCCTTATGGACCCTAAAGCCGATATGGTGCGGGACCACCTTCTCATGCGTGGTTTCATGGATGGCTATCGGTGGGAAGGCGACGAAGATGATTATGAATTTGTCCATGGGATTTCAACAAGAAATAAGGAAGGAGGTGATCAGGATGTAGAAGATCTCGGGCATGATCAGGATGTAGAAGATCCCGGAGATGATCATGATCACAATGTAGGAGATCCTGGACCTGATGATGAGGAAGATCAAGATGGAGGTCATCATGACGATCATGAAGATGAAGACGATGGACCATCGTCGATGGACTGGGTGCAAGACCCTTATCTTCAAGAGCTGCTTCTCGCTGCAACGAGTAACGCAAGAGCTGCCGCCTGAGAGAAAGCCAAGATGGATCAACTGGAGGTAGACGCGGTTACTCCATTGTATGAAGGATGCAGGCCGGAGGATACCCGCCTGAAAGTAACGCTCATGGCACTGGAGATGAAGGTAAAGCACAAAATGACCGACAAATCCTTCAACGACAACATGTCATTTCGCAGGAACGTCTTCCCAAAGGTAACACGTGTCCGACTAGTATCGAGGAGGCCAAGAAAATCGTGTGTCCTCTGGATTTACCGCATGTGAAATATCATGTGTGCTTGAACGATTGCATCATTTATCGGAACGAGCACGCGGCGTGTACCATATGTTCGGTGTGCGGCGTCAGTCGGTACAAGAAGGGGAAGAAAGCTCCTCGGAAGGTGGTGTGGTACTTTCCGATCACTCCTCGTCTGCAGCGGTATTTCGCGGATCCTAAGCAAGCAAAGCTAATGCGCTGGCACGCGGAGATGAGGAAGGTAGAAGATGACGCAGATGATCCGGACAAAAATAAAAAGGACAGGATGTTGAGACACCCTTCGGATGCTAGCCAGTGGAATGCGTTGAACCTCGAGTACCCAGAATTTGGGGACGATCCTAGGAACATAAGGCTAGGCGCGAGCACCGATGGAGTCAATCCGTTTGGCAGCCAGAGCAGCACGCATAGCACCTGGCCCGTGTTTGTGTGGATGTACAACCTCCCCCCAGGTTGTGCATGAAGAGGAAGTACATTCAAATGAGTATGCTAATTGAAGGGCCGAAACAACCAGGGAACGACATCAATCTGTATATGGGGCTTCTGAAAGAGGAGCTAGCCACGCTATGGGACACGCCTGCCAATACGTGGGACGCCACCGCAGAAGAATATTTCCCTATGAGAGCCGCACTGCTCACGACGGTGCACGACTTTCTCGGTTACGGATATGTCGCGGGGCAGGTGGTCCACGGATTCAATGCATGCGTCAGGTGCATGGACGACACAACGTACCGCCAGCTAGATAGAGATCCCGGGTCCTCGAAAACGGTGTTCATGGGACATCGAAGGTGGCTTCGCGAGGACGACGCATGGAGGAAACGCAAGGATCTGTTCGATGGTCAAGACGAACCCCGAAGACGGCCACGTACGAGAAGCGGTGAGCAAATAGACGAGCTATTGAAAAATTGGAAAGAGTGCCCACCGCCGGGAAAGAAGCGAAAGGCGCCAGAGCCGCTGCTTAAGGTATGGAAGACGAGGTCTGTTTTCTGGGACTTGCTGTACTGGAAGATCCTCCGTGTGCCTCACAGCCTTGATGTCATGCACATCACGAAGAACGTGTGCGAGAGTCTGCTTGGTACCCTCCTCAACATGCCAGAGAAGACCAAAGATGGGCCGAAAGCAAGGTACGACTTGCAATCAATTGGGATCAGGGAGGAGCTTCACGCGGGACGCCCTAATGATGATGATGATGATGACGATGACGATGATGAGGCGAAGGACACGCAAAGTCATCGCAAGGGCAAAAATGCCAAAAAGATTGAATATTCCTGCCCCCCCGCGTGCTTCACTCTAAGTCAGAAGGAGATCGAGCAGTTTTTCGACTGTCTCCTAGGAGTAAAACTTCCCTACGGTTACGCGGGGAAGATAAGCAGGTACCTAGACAAAGCGAAGCAGAGGTTCAGCGGGATGAAGTCTCACGACTGTCACGTGCTGATGACACAGATACTTCCGGTTGCAATCCGTGGGATCATCGACGCGCACGTCCGTGAAACGCTTTTTGGCCTATGCAACTTTTTCGACGTCATCTCTCGGAAGTCTGTTGGCGTGAGGCAACTTAGAAGGCTACAGGAAGAGATCGTGGTGATACTGTGCGAGCTTGAGATGTACTTCCCACCCGCTTTCTTCGACGTTATGGTGCATCTGCTGGTACATATCGTGGAGGATATCATCCAACTGGGGCCGATGTTCCTGCACAGCATGATGCCGTTCGAAAGGATGAATGGTGTCATCAAAGGGTACGTTCGCAACAGGTCACGTCCAGACGGAAGCATAGCCAAGGGCTTTCTGACCGAAGAGTGCATCTCCTTCTGCACGAGTTATCTAGAAATCGAGAACCCCGTTGGCCTGCCCGTAAACAGGCATCTCGGGAAGCTCGCTGGATGGGGTCACTGCGACGGTAGCCGCGAAATGCATGTCGACTTCAAGGGTCGAATCGCCGACTTTGAAAGAGCAAACCTAGTCGCGCTACAACACATAGACGTGGTCGATCCTTGGGTGGTAGAGCACAAAACCTTCATCGCAAAGACGTACAAAGGATCGTGGCCAACAGAGGACAGACGGAGATATAATCAAAGAGCACAACTCAACCTTCACGCGGTGGTTCAAGGACAAGATGCCGACGTACCCTATAGACGAGGATTCTTCTCAAGGAAGAAAACTCATATTCGCCTTGTCACAGGGCACCGAACACAACCTCGATGACATTTCAGCGTACGATATCAACGGCTACACATTCTACACCGAGGAAAAGGACATGAAGAGCGATTATCAGAACTCCGGGGTAACGATGGAGTCCTACACCGGTGACGTCAAGCAGAGATACTACGGAAAGATCGAGGAGATCTGGGAGCTGAGCTACGCCGGAGAGAATGTGCCGATGTTCCGTGTCAGGTGGGCCAAGAACGTCATAAAAGAAGACCGGCATTTCACCACCATGGTTATACCCGAAGCCAAATCCAAGACAGCGGGCGCAAAGGTCACCGCGAAATATGAGCCATGGGTACTAGGTTCCCAAGTGGACCAATGCTTCTTCATTACCGACCCGCAAAAGCCCAGCCGTGTTGTCGTGAGGAGAGGCAAAAGGAGCATCATCGGAATGGATGGAGCCGCCAACGAGCTAGACTTTGACCAGTACGGCGATCCGAAGATGGAAGATGACGACGATGATGATGAAGAACCATACACAACAAGAAGAAGCAGGACCACCCTACCTAAAGGCCGTCCATTCAAGAGAAGAAGTCTAGGAGTTCCGGGGCTAAATTATTCAACCGCGAGAAAGAAGGGCAAGAAGATTGTGAAAAGATAATTATGTATCATTTTTTTTTTTGAGATCAATTATGTATCATTTTCTTGTATGAATAATGGATGTCATATTGTTAATCTACACATTGTACCGATCAAAATAGACATATAATTTATATTTTTGGATATTTTCTAGATTCTATAGTATTTTAAATATTCTACATAATAATAATTATTTATGCCTTTTATTTTGGTGTATTATGCTATGTACTATAGTGTTAAATCAATTTAATGAAAAAGTGAAAAAATTGGGGCCGCCAGGGTTCGAACCTGGCCGGCCAGGTTTGGCAAACCAACCAAGGGACAGAGCCAGTGCGGTACTAATCGATTCTGTCAAACCACAGTCGTTTTGCGTTTTGACCCAAACCTATATCGGTAGTGGCGCACCCCTAGAAGTGCGCCATTGCTAAGCCTCATAGTGGCGCACCTGAAGTGCGCCATTGCTAAGGGGGTCTGTGACTTAGACAAAAATCCCCCGGCCGTCCCTTGGTTCCCCACTCCCCATTCTCCCCACTCGATCTCGATTCACCGGCGCCACCTCCCACCGGCGACGCCCTCTCCGACGCCACCTCCCACCGGCGACACCCTCTCCGACGCCACCTCCCACCGGCGGCCGCCCCTCCCTCGATTCACCTCGGACCCCGGCGACGCCCGCCACGCGCAGAGCGACGCCCGCCGGCTACCTGCCCCCGCCCCTGCCGTCGAATCGGATCGAAGCGCAGCAGACGCCCGCCGGCTACCTGCCCCCGCTATCAGCTGGTCAGGTTCGTTCCGTCCCTATCTTTAGCTTCCTCCCTCGGTTTCTCTACCGCCGAATCGACTTGCTCTGATAGGTCGCAAATCGATTCTCTTCCTGATTTCCGTTGGCTCAATAACAGATAGCTAGCCAACATATGCACTTGTGCTCTTCTGTTATCATCTACTAGTAGTGTAGCCTCTATACATGCACCCATAACCATATCTTTTTTAGTAGTATGTATAAACACTGAATAAGTAGTGATGATCAAATGTGTTGAACTGTGTTGGAGTTAACCTTGTTGTATAGGCTTAGTCTCATGTTTATTTCAGTTTGCTTTGAGTCATACATGCATATTAGACTAGAGTGTGAGTGCACGGCAGGTTGAGCCATGCCAAGTTGTGTGTGTCGCATGGCACCGTGCATAGGTTTGTAGTGGCACTAATATGTGTATGTGCCATTGCATTAGTGATAGTCTGCTGTGTGCATGGATAGATGAACCGCATGAAGCAGCAGCTGCGTAGAGTCCAAGCGGCCAAGTCTTACGGGAGGAAGAAGCGGGCATATTCAGTTGCGCGCGTGCATGTGCTGCTAGGTTGTGTTGGTCTGGCTATTTAAGCCTTGTAATCAGGCAGTTTCAGAAAAGAGAAACAGAGGAGAAAGAGAGCACAAGTGCGCGTGCTGAAAACTCTGCGTGTCTCTTCTCACGGGGTGGGACAAGTTCGCCCGTGACCTCCACCTCGAGCCCGGCTGCCAGCTCACCTTCCTGTACGAGGGGGACGGCGAGATGATCGTCAAGGTGTTCGACGACACCGCCTGCCGTGTGCACTACCCCCACACCGACGAATCCGGCTCGGACACCGATAGTTAGAACTTAGAGTGTTGTCAACTCTATCTTCGTTGCTTCGTGTTGTTTGAATTCTATATTAAATTGTATGAAGCTACGATGTTAGGTATGATGATGTTATGTCCAAATATCAATCTCTTGTGCATCCTACCTTGCCTCGCTGACACCATCCCGGGATGTTCATATTTGTTTGGACCAACAATGTATGAGGCCCTTGTCATTCCATTTGCTTTGGTATCTCAAAATGCCGATGATTAGAATGTTTGGTCAACTGTACACTCCGGGGTGACGCCAGTGAGCCTGGTGTGATGGCACAAATATCAATCTCTTGTGCATCCTACCTGGCCTCACTGACGCCATCCCGGGATGTTCATATTTGTTTCGACCAACAATGTATGAGGCCATCGTCATTCCATTTGCTTTGGTTTTTCAGAATGCCGATGATTAGAATGTTTGGTCACCTATACACTTGGAGGAGGGGCCAGTGAACCTGGTGCGATGACACAAATATCAATCTCTTGTGCATCCTACTTGGTTTCACTGACGCCTTCTCTAAATGTTCATATTTGTTCCGACCAACAAAATATGAGGCATTCCATTTAGTTCATAATAGCTACTTGTCTCTTATTTGAGTTGGCACTTCTTAATTGCATAGCCCTTTCTTCCATTTTAGTGCCGATGATTAGAATGTTCGGTCAACAGAGGACCCCGGGGTGATGCAAGTGAGCCTGGTGCGATGGCACAAGTATCAATCTCTTGTGCATCCTACCTGGCCTCACTTACGCCATCCTGGGATGTTCATATTTGTTTGGACCAACAATGTATGAGGCATTCCATTTAGTTCATACTAGCTACTTGTCTCTTATTTGAGTTTGCACTTCTTAATTGCATTGGCCGATGATTAAATTTTGTGGTCACTACACTTGGGGGAGGCGCTAGTGAGCCTGGTGCGATGACACAAGTATCAATCTCTTGTGCATCCTACCTGGCCTCACTAACGCCTTCCCTAAATGTTAATATTTGTTTGGACCAACAATGTATGAGGCATTCCATTTAGTTCATACTAGCTACTTGTCTCTTATTTGAGTTTGCACTTCTTAGTTTCTTTGGCTTGTTCATATATGTGCAGATATGACGTGGTATGTCGTGTACAAGGGCAAGGTTCCCGGAGTCTACAACGACTGGGAGGAGTGTCGGAGACAGGTTCACCGTTTTAGCGGTAACAGCTACAAAGGGTACACCACTAGAGCGGAGGCCGAAGACAGATACGCACGCTATCTGGCGGGAGAGAGGACGGAGCGGAGGAGGAACCGGATGAAGACCACTTTCATCGGGACGGTGCTAGTAGTGACTCTAGCTCTCTTCTATGTGATGCTAGTTTAGATGATCGACCTTGTGTAACCACTAGCTCATTTGACTTGTAACACCGTAACACTTGTCTAATATTTGAAATCTTGTGAATCATGGAGGCTAATGTGAAGGACTATGTATTGGTATACTGTGCTGTTGTATATATGTGTTATATATTCTGTATCTGTGCTGTTATACTGTGCTATACAACCTGTACAAATACATGCCAGAAATACAAAAAATGAAAATGAACTACTAGTAGTGGCGCACCAAAGCTGCCAGTAGTGGCGCACGTCTGAGATGCCACAGTGGCGCACCTAAACAAGCAGCAATGGCGCACCAGCTCGCCGTAACAGTGGCGCACCCAAGGAGGCAGCAGTGGCGCACCGACAGCAGACAGTAGTGGCGCACTGCTGCTGAACAACAGTGGCGCACCCCTTTGGAGTAGTAGTGGCGCACCAGTGTACCTATCAATGGCGCACGGCGCAGTGCGCCACTGTTACTTAGGGTAGTTGTGGCGCACCAGTAGTGCGCCACTACTAAAACTTAGCAGTGGCGTGATAGTAGTGGCGCACCAGCAGTGCGCCACTGATGGGGGATAGTGGTGCGCCACTGAATAGCTTTTTCCTAGTAGTGCTACATCATGATATATTACTTAGTTGAGCGGGCATGTACTCACACGAGAGAGCAAGCAATTTTAGTAATTGGACTGGATAAGTGAACATGACAAAGTTTCTGTATCCTCCTGTGACATGTAACATGTGAAGACTGTAGATTCTAATGATACATAATAGGTTTCCTTAGCTTTTACAGAACCAATGAAAGTGAAATTAAGATACAGCTACGCCAATGCCATCTCACAGTGATTAGCATTATATTTTTGTATAGTGAAATTATTGCGTCCTCTATAATATGCAAATTCAACTGAACTCATGTACTATGAGCTACATAAATCACAATTATCACTGTTCTAAATAAAACCTATCACAACTAACACCTTACAAGTACCAACACTCCAACTTTCACATTAGGAAATGATTGGCTTTTACAGCATATAAGCAATACACGAACAGTTCCTTCCAATCCATACTATACATTGATCAAGCTAAATAAAACCTAAATTTAGCTCAACCACTTGTGCAACTCACTAATTTGTGCTGAGCATAAATTAAGATAATATTAACAAGCTAATATTTAATATGAACTATGATCCAACATAAGTCTAAACAAACATCTGTATGTGCTTCTTCTCGTGAACTGAATATTAAGTGCTGTCAGGCTAATTAAGTTGGGTATCCCTTTTATCCTAAAATAACATGTCAGAGTTTTCTGCACCCACGAACTGAAAGTCAAGTTCAATACTTTTCTGCACCCACGAACCCACGAACTGACGGCTAATCCAATCCAAGCTAATCCGCCCACGCCCAGCAAGCCAAAACCTCGCCGCAGGCACGCGTGACCCGAAAGAAAAAAGAAACGAAATGGGGCTAGAGATAGGGGAAGGCAAAGGCGGACCTGCAGCTGAATGTTGCGGAAGCGCTCCTGCGCGGAGTTCATGGCGAAGGAGCGGTCGCGGCGGGAGCTGATCTCCCTGCGCTGGAGCT
Organism: Lolium perenne; assembly: GCF_019359855.2. NCBI lineage: Eukaryota > Viridiplantae > Streptophyta > Magnoliopsida > Poales > Poaceae > Lolium > Lolium perenne. The sequence continues at coordinate 45,253,836 of NC_067245.2, forward strand.
TCCTGACGCTGCTGACGGGCGCCTCCTACCTGGGCCGCTTCCTCGCCAACACCCGCCGACCGTTCCACGGCTGGGAGCTCACCGAGATCCGCCTTGCCTCCATCCCCGCCCGCCCGCCTCTCTCTCTCTCTCTCTCTCGCCGCCCCGCCGCCACGGATGGTAGACAGATCCCCCGCTCACGCGTAGACGACAAGAGCCATGGACGGCGCGGGCGCGTGAGCTAGGGTTCGAGAGCCCTCGGGTCGGAGATTGGGGGTGGAGGTGTGTGGTGTGTGGGTGCTGTGGGGATTGGGTCGTGGGTGGTAGGTGTGGGTGGAAGGGGTGGAATAACTACGAAATATCCCGGGCGTGTTTCAACTGTAACCGCCGGCGGTAAATTTGGCTCAACTTTGGTCACACCAGCGGTGCAGTACTCCCGGCGAAAATGAATCGTTTTCGCCGGTGGTATTAAAGTTACCCCCGGTATTTTCGGTCCAAATCGTCGGCGGTAATGTGAGGTTTATCTGGGTCCTCTCGGTCCAATTTATCCCTGCATTTTCACTCCTAACTCGCCGGCGGTAAGGGGTCTATCCCCGGCGACCCTAAACCAGCTTGCCGGCGGTAACTTACCACTGGCCACCTCGAAACGGATTTGCCGGCGGTAATAAATCCGGCTATAAGCTTATTCCTAGTAGTGTCACTATTGCATAAAAAGCAAAACCACTACTTTCATAACTATGAATATGACTATGTGGTGGGCAATGGAACCATGGATTGTGTTGACGTGGTGGAGGTTCCATTGCAAGGGTTTATATCCATCTAGGATTAAACAACAAATGTCATCCAGTGATTCTTGTGCCGTAATACCCGTGTTAACCATAAGATCTGGAGTGGGACGGAATAGTCAATCGTATTTCCACCTCTTGTACATCAACGGACGCGCTTTACCGTAGACACTTGTATTCTGTCGGGGGCAAGCGGTAGGCTGGGAAGCCTAAAGTTCCCCACGGCTTTGTCCATAGTACACTTGTCACCCGAAGAGCAAGCGGTAGGCTAGAGAAGCCAAAAGTTCCCCACGGTTATTGCGGTCTATGATGGGTTGCAGCTACCGGCGAAGGAGTTTATGGTATGAGCCCAGAACTGTTGTCGTGGCCGGGGTCCATCCTTAATTGGTATAACGGGACCGGCGAGGACCCAGGGTCGGGGTATGCAACAAAGGGTGGGTGTGCGAGGTAGCGGAGGAATATGATTGGCTATGACCTTATACCGGGCCTCACACCGAGGAAGTGTGGACGGGAAAGCTGCCCGGTTGGCACCAAGGTTAAGATCTCTTATGGGTAAAGTAACACACCTCTGCAGAGTGTAATGAATCATGACCTGTCACTCCCTATTTCGGGATTTGGAACTACGAACGCTGCCGGAAAGGAACTCCATGAAGTTGTAGTAAACCGGTGAAGGCTGACGGACATAGTTCTTTGGAATAAAAGCAACCTCTTGAAGAAATGTTTATCAAAACTTGCATTGGTATTAGACTTTCTGGTCTAATATCGTAGCTAATGCATTAAACACCTCTTTTCTATAATGAACTTGTTGAGTACGCTCGTACTCATACCACTCTTAAATCCCCTGCTTAGATTGTCTGAATCGACTGGAGGAGGACAACGCCGACCCTGAAGGAGCCAAAGTCATCGGCTACGAAGAACCAGACATCTCTGGAGGTGTTGAAGGTGTAGACTACCTCATAGTCTATGGAACCGGGGAGGGTTCCAGAGGAGAGCAAGTTTAGACCGACCAAGTAGTAGTAGTATCCGAGCAGTACGAACTCTTAGTACTTAACTGCTCGAGGATAATAAAATGTACAACTTAGTAAGACTCTTATATTGTAAGTTAAGTTGGGTTCGCCTCGAACCCAGGAGTATCCCTCTTAGGACCCAAGAGGAGCTCCGAGATGATATGTACATGTTGCTTGTAATAATAAATGAATGAGTTGTGGACCTGCTATGTTCTGTTGTACTACTCTGAGGGATGTAATATTTGCGGATTGGTACTTCATGAATGTTATATCAACGACTGGCATACTACAACATGCAGTGGTATGCAGGGTCACCACAGTTGGTATCAGAGCAAAAGCTTTGACCTTAGGTTGGAACCTAGTAAATGGGACAGAACGTTAGGAGTCAAATAGGATTAGTAAAGAATTCTCTAAAAATATGGTGTATATTCACTTGAGAATAAAACAATCATATCTTTTTGTGCGATAATTCTTTATTATCTCTATTATGATGCATCATTACTAATATTATATTCTTTCTATTCTACAGCCAACAATGGCAAGTTCACGTTCGGGACGTAACGTGAAAGTGATGGAGTCAACATTGAGTGACTATGACGGAGGACTCGCGGACATTCTTCGTGCCATGTTACTTGAATTTGGGTGCAATCCCCAGATCCAAGTAATGAAATACATGTACTACGACGGTACAATATTGGCCAAGTGTAGGGTAGGACTAAGACTTCCAGAATCCCTAGGAATGAGTATACTGATGCCAGCAGGTGAGGCTAGAACTATCCGAACAGCCTACCATATAGCCATAATGAGAGCCATCACTGATATTCGGGAACATAAGACGAAAGAGCTTATGGGTTCCGAATTCGCACACATTCCACATATGGAGGAGGAAGATGATCCTATGCTTAACCACTTCAAACTTGCAAAACGCAAACCAGCAGAAGCCGCTAAGTACATGGACAACAGCCGCAACTTACTGTCATTGTTCTTTCAGTTGAACCGACATCTGTCGGGTGCGATTGATACAATGTTAGAAGAGTTCACTGAGCCCAAGGAGGAGACTAAGGGGAAGGAACCAATGGAGGGTGAGGTTCACACACCAGTTTATTCAGCTGGTGATTACATTAGTATTGACCATCCTAAACAACAAACCACACCCATTACACCTAGGTATTTTCCTAGTAGTACTCATGGAGGATATGAGGGTGGAGAGGAATCCGGAAACCTTCAGCGTTCCGAGACTCCTATAGAGAATTCAACAGGTTGGCTTTGGTGGTCAGACACGGGAAACTCTGGCGATCCAGTCAGAGATAATTCGGAGATGAATGAGGACGCCACAACCCAGTTCCAGAACAATCAGTATAATAGGGGAGACTATGAGGAGTATCCTATACTGATTGTGTCAGATACTGATGGAGGAAATACCTATGGCGGAGTCACAGGTGAGTACACCCGATGGGTGGATTATGATGTTTTGAATAATCAGTTCATGAACACAGATTTCTCCCTAGGATCATCCTCTGATTCCGACTACAAGCCAACGGGAAGACCCTATGTTCCAGATTCTGTCAGGAGGACTACACGTTCGACCGGATGGAAGCCTGGGATGTACCGGGAGTAAAGCACGACTAGAGACCACCAAGGGAGGCGAGACTACAATACAATAATACCACATGTATTGTAGTGTGTAATATTTGTAGAAATTTGTAGATATACTTCAATAAGTGAGTTTGCATACTCACATCGTCACTGAGTATTGTAATAAAACCACTTAAGTATGTATATACATGGTATATGTTTTGTATGATTTGGATTTGCTTTTTGATTTCCATCGCGTGACTAGTTCTGTGCACAAAGTTGAGCTAAGAAAACTTGCGCATGGAGTAACTATGAGTACCACTTTGTGTTGCAGAACTAGGGGGATATGTCGGGAGCGACGGGTGAGGAGAGTGAAGCGCAGCGCCTCGAGCGCGAGGCCAAGCAGAAGGAGGAGGCTGATGAAGCAGCCAGAAACCAATTTCCACCACCACCACCACCCATGAAGCAGCAGAATTTTCTCCAATACATGCAAATGTTGGAGGAAAGGCAACGTATGATGATGGAGCAGCAAAACAAGTTCTTCCAGGAGCTGCTTTAGCAGAACAGGGTGGAGAGGCAGGGAGTCACTTTGTCAGACTTCCAGAATACAAAGCCAATATCCTTCGCATACGCGCCCGAACCAATGGACGCGGAGGATTGGTTGATGGACACGGAGCGAAAGCTCAATACTGTTGGATGCAACGACCTGGAGAAGGTCAGGTATGCAACACACTTGTTGTGTGGACCCGCCGCATCATGGTGGGATAATATAGTAGCCGTTTATCCGGCTGAGAAAGTGTTTACTTGGGAGGAGTTCAAGAGGAAGTTCAGGGAATCCAATGTCCCTGAAAGTATAGTGGAACTGAACTGTCGAGAATTTGAAAGTCTCGAGCAGAAAAATAATGCCATCCTGACTTATGTCAGGGAGTTCTCAAAACTGTCTCCGTATGCTGTTGAAGAGGTCAACACCAAGGAAAGAAGAAGAAGAGGTTCTTGCGGGGATTAAGTCCCCAGTTCAAGGTACAGCTCAGAATTATGAGAGTGATAGAGTTCCAGGAGTTGGTGGATGCAGCCATCACTCTTGAAGATGATTTCAAGCAGCTGCAAGAGGAAAAGAGAAAGAAGGCCAAATTTGAACCGAAGAGATATGTCAGCAACAAGCCTAACACTGGCTTGAGTTTCAAACCAAGGTACAACAACAACAACAACAACAACAACAACCAGAGGAGGAACCAAGGATACCAGCCGGCAAACCAGATATTTTGCCGAAGCTGTGGGAAACCCGGACACGTTTCCAAGGATTGGAAAAGTTCAAGGATAATTGGTTGTCATGAGGAAGGACACATGCTTAGGGATTGCCCTAAGAAGAAGAATGGAGGAGGTCAGTCATGAGGAGGAGGAAATCGAGGCGGAAACACCGGAGGGAACTGGAAGAACAAGAAACCCTTCGGCAAGTTGAACTGCACCAACTCGGAGGAGGTGGTGAACTCCGATCAGGCATTGATAGGTACGCTTCAGATACTTAGTCATCCTGGCAAAGTACTTTTTGATACTAGTGCAACTACATCATTTATTTCTCAACAATTCATCATCAAACATGGGATTAGTTGCACTAAGTTAGATACACCCATAACCATACTTTCTGCGGGGGGAACGATAGTAGTAACCCATACCAAACAAAGACAAGTCATTATGATCAATAAATGCGCGTTTGACGCAGACCTGTTCATTTTACCGATGAAGGACATTGATGTCATTCTTGGTATGAACTGGTTAGAGGCAAATGGAGCATTGATCGACTGTGTGATCAAGACAGTGTCTTTAAAAAGTCCCGATGGAAGTAGAATGATCTACCAAGGAGATAAACATACACAGATTGAAGTAGAGCTACAGTTGAATAGCATGAAGGAAGTAAAACTGGAGGATATACCTGTAGTGAATGAGTTCTAGGATGTTTTTCCTAAGGAATTACCCGGAATGCCACCAGATAGGGAGATAGAGTTTACTATCGACCTAATTCCAAGAACATCTCCGATTGCTAAAGCACCATATAAGATGGGGCCTAAGGAGTTGAAAGAACTCAAGGAGAAATTGGATGACCTAGAACAAAAAGGATTCATACAGGAGAGTATCTCACCATGGGGATCAGCTGTTATCTTCGTGGATAAAAGAGATGAAGGCAGAAGGATGTGCGGAGACTACAGGAATTTGAATAATGTTACTGTTAAGAACAAGTACCCACTTCCTAGAATACAAGATCTATTTGATCAAGTTAGAGGCGCCGGAGTCTTTTCCAAGATTGATCTAAGATCCGGTTATCATCAGATAAAGATCAAGAAGGAAAACATTCCGAAAACAGCCTTTGTCTCAAGGTACGGACATCATGAATACCTAGTGGTACCTTTTGGATTAACCAATGCCCCAGCAATCTTCATGAATCTTATGAATAAGATCTTCATGCCATGTCTAGACAAGTTTGTCATCGCATTCATCGATGATATCTTGATATACTCCAAAGATAAAACTGAACATCTGAGGATAGTGTTGCAAACACTAAGAGAACATCAACTCTATGCCAAATTCAGCAAGTGTGAATTCTGGCTAGATCAAGTAGAATTTCTTGGTCATGTTATTAGCAAGGATGGGATAGCTGTTAACCCAAGCAAAGTAGCAGCAGTTTTAGATTGGGAAGCACCCAAGACTGTCAAAGAAATCCGTGGATTCTTAGGAATGGCAGGATACTATCGGAGATTCATTGAAGGATTCTCCAAGATAGCAGGACCGATGACTAAGCTGTTAAGGAAGAACACACCATTCGTGTGGTCTGATGAGTGTGAAAAGAGTTTTCAAACTCTGAAAGAGAAACTCACCACAGCACCAGTGTTAGCAGTCCCGGAGGTTGGCAAGGATTACACCGTGTACTGTGACGCATCCAAGCATGGATTGGGTTGCGTACTCATGCAAGATCGGAAAGTAATATCTTATGGATCGAGGCAACTCAGACCTCATGAAGTGAACTTGTTGATACTCGTTTTGGGCCAATGGCTAATCAAGAACATAATTCGGTGTTCGCCGTGACATATATATTACTCATTTAGGAGACACCATGTCCACCATTTCAAGTTGTGCCATGATCCGGCTTGATAGCCGATTATGCTAGCAGTCAGAGGTGATCTCAAGGATCGATATATGAAGGCTTCCACTAGAGCTCATTTAACATGACCTCAAATGAAGAAGTGATATAAATGAAAGTCGTGCGTCTCGTCGAAACAAGCAACTTTGGTTTTTGAGTCATCGCGATCCGAGTTAGTATGCGATTTGTGGAGCTAAAATATTGCTGGAACTCAAATTACCGGAGGTGGGGCGCCTGACCATAGAGGCCTCTAAGGTAGGGCGCCGAGCGGAGTTGGAGCACAGCCGAAAACGTCGGGATTGATCGTTTGTCTTGCTACCTCGATTGAGCGATCAATATCAACTCGGATGGAAAAGTGGTCAACATGAAAGTTCTTCGTTTTTTCGAGACGAACCACTTTGTTGTTTACGAGATTTTGATTTTAGGTTGTTTACTGCCTCCAAAAGCGCCCGTAATGTGCAGATACATTTTTGACCGAACATTTATAGAAAATTCGGACAAACCATCCGAATTGGACCCAATTTAGGGGTTTGGATGTGAATCCAACCCTTCATCTTGCACGGAAAGTCCAGCCGCCCTTTATATACGTGAGGGGTGACGGCCGATTGAACCAACACCAATCGAACAAACACATCTACTACTTTTTCGTGTTCATCTACTTTTATCTCTCTCCCCTTGTATCTTTCTTCTCGTTCTTCGTTGTTCTTCAGGATTGGAGGCTGCGAATCCACGAGGTCCTAGGGGCGGTTAGGCCGACCTAGGGCAGCCCATAGCCGCCGCAAGCCCTGACGGGGTCCCTCCCGGGCGAGCGGGGTTTCGGGTCTACTAAAGCGCTCGCTGGACTGTCTTGCGTATCGCGCTTCCGGCGAGCCTCCCTCAGCGCGTGCTGCCACGCATCGCGCTCAGCGTCGAGGGTACACGGCGACGTGTTCATGTGCGAACACACTTTTTGGCGACTCCGCTGGGGACGAAGCTTCGAACGGTCTCCAGCCCGTTCTTGCTACGAAGATATCATCATCAAGGGGCTGCAATCTACAACGGTATCATGAATCCCCAATCTCCTTTTGTAGATGTAAACAACTCTTATATTGATGTTGCTAGATCCTCTGATATATATACTGTATCGGCTAACCCTAGATCTTACTATGTGCAAAAGCCGATGCAAAATAATCTCCATACCTTTAGCAACTTGCAACAATTATCCACTTCTCATGCATCGGTAACCCCAGAAGTTCATATGCCCATGAACAACATGATGAGTTCAGTTAATCAATATGAAACACTCAATGTTAGAAATTTCAGTAGCATGCAAGATATTGTTTCATCGTTTTATTCATCGGTAGATAGTTCTCAATACATGGTTTCAGATTTAAACATGCCGATGGATAGGGAAATTGGACATGCTAGTACTAGTTATTTGGCCAATTACCCTGAACCATCATATGTTGCACCTTATGTTATTAAATTTTCAGCACCATATGCAACTGGAGATATCCATAATTCGGCTCCACACCTCCACAATGGTTATAGCCGAATAAGTGGAAATTCATTAGAAGCTCAGGTGCCTTCATCTAGTGTTGCAACGTATGAAAACAATGATTGTAGGGGAAAACTTGCAGCTGAGTTCAAGAAGCTTAATGCTCTTCACCAGGAACTAGAAGAAAATCCATGGGATCTTGCAGCAATTCATGCTTATGAATCGTACAAGAAGAAGCGTGAAGAAGAGCGTCAAGCAAATAATATCAGGTTTTGTCCTTCACAACTACAAAGTTTCGGCAACACTTCACTGCCGAAAGAAAGAAAAACAAGCATCAGAGGGCAACAATGTCTAGCTGAGGTTAACGCCAATAAGGTCATTACGTTTGATGATTTATCGGAGGAACAACGCCAAGGCTATGAAGTACTAAAAAATAAGCGCAAAGAGGAATTTGAGGTGCTTGAAAATAAGCTCAAGGAGGAGCATAAAGCGTACATGAAAAAACTTGAAGAGGAAGATCTACTATTTTTCCATGCAATGATCAAGAAGAATCCTTAGGATAATGTTACCCTGGTTGAAGAAACCAGATCCTCTCCTCCATGCAGTAATCAAGTTGAACCCTCTGAAATATCGAAGCAAGAAGAAGAAGCTTTGCATAGTAATAAGATCCATGAAGAAAGTAAGAATGAATCAGCTAGTATGGTTAATTCGGTTATAGAAGCCGAATCAAAAAGTACATGTGATGAATCTACTGAATCAAGAGATGCCAGCTTCAGTGAAAAAGATCATGGTGCAACCATGCTTGATTTTTATGGATGCACAGGAGCTTACATATTGCCTATGAATTGCATGTCAAAGAAGTTAATAAGCATGAACGACAAGAAAATATAGCCGAACAATGTTCGGTTGAGAAAGAGCATCAAAGTAAAGGAGCACATGATCCAAGAAAACATGAAGACAAGGCGTTAGAAAATCATCCAGAGGTGGGGCAAGTTATTGTTCATGACATACAACCATCTTGTTCTACAAACGTCTTCAAAGAGGTATCTCTAGCAAATAATTTACTTATTTTCAGATTTGGTCAAAAATATATTTTTCATACATCTATTAGCAATAGTTTTATAAGAAACATCAAAAGACCAATCGTGAACTGTAAATTATTTGTTAGCAGTAAAATGGTTACTGGGCATATCGGTCAACATGTTGTGCCATTTAGAGAAACCGATATTGACAAATTATTACAACCAAAGCTTTCCATATTGTTTCATTTGAAATTTATATCTATATGGTTAGCTTTTCTTACTTCGTACTTGGCTTACATTTGGTCTCAAGTGAGACATATGTGTTATAACTATTTTGGTTTCAGAAACTTAAAGCCAAGGTTATTATCTTTGGAGAAAGCCGATGCTGGTATATTACCATATTCAAACACATCGGAAAAAGAGTGTGAAAATAAAAACATAGCTGAATGGGGTGATGTAAAATCTGAACCATTCGGTTACTTTGTTTCAAAGCCGTTCTCACAGCAAGATCGGCTGGAAGATAAAACGTGTACCATTAGTTTGAGCACATGTGATCATATGTCTGATGTGTTACTGAAGAATGAATATATCAGAATTATTGATCAAAATGTTGAGCCGTCAATAATAGAACGAATGTATTGCAGGTTGCATGATTCGTTTAAGCATAGTATTCAAAATTGCACCATGTTCCATAAAATAGTACAATCGACTGTAGATAAAGGACGATTGCAATTTGGTGAAACACAAACAGGTAGCCAATCTATTTCGATTGGTATGGATGGTCAAAAGTTATTGGATCGGTTATCTGTAGCCGATTCATATGATGATGAGAAGGTACACATGGAAGATAATGAGATCAAGCTTTCAAGTGAAGAAATTATTTAAGATCATGTTGAAGACATTCTTGAAGCTGGGTGTTCCATTGAAGCTACACCAAGGACATCAAGCACTGGGGGGCAACAAGAAAATTCAAAAATCGATGGACGCAAAACGGAACAGGACAAAGGCCGTGATAAGCACAAGAGTAGGAAAAATAAAGTCACCTTCGCAGAGTTATTGGAGAAATACAAGAAGGAGAGTGAAGCAAAAAGTGCTTATCGGCCAAGTATTGCAAAGTCATCAAGATCACCCCCAAGGCAAAAGTCTAAAGACCGGGATTGGCAAAGGGAGAAGTTCAATGCAACATCTTCGTATCCTCCCTTTAGGCCATCAATGCCAATGTCATGGATACCTTCCTATGGTGATTGTTATCCATATCCATCATGGGATTACAGGTATGACCCAAGGGCACGTTATCCGTCTTACTATAGATCATCTAACCCAAATTATGCAGCTCCAAGAAGGTCAAAATCTGAACAACAATCACATGTCAAAGACCGTTTCAATAAAAAGGAATCGGTTAGGTGCTCAACAAACAAGAAGGAGACGGTCAAGCAAGTTTATCAAGTGAAAAAGGATAACCGTAAGTGTGATGTTTCAGATTCGATCTCAAATAAAAAAGAGCCGGTCAAGTTGACCTTGGCTACAGAAGACAAAGAGATGAAGCAAGTAAATGCTGGAGCTCGAAGTGCCAAATCGGAACGAGTAAAGTTGAAAGTGCCAGAGGCTAAGGAAGAAACGCTAATGTGCAAAACTAAATCACAGCCGAGATGCCCACTCGGCTTAACAAGCTGGCAAGAGAGAAAGCTGAAACGGCTTAGTGCCGCAAAGCTGAAGAGAAAGAACATGGCATGGGTCCCTAAGGAAGGACCTCAAAGTAAGGAGGATGTGCAAGTTCCTATTGCAAGAATAGCGATACGGATGAAGGAAGAAAAGACCGAGGCTAGCAAACGATCAAGAAAGAATTTTCTATCATATACTAAGAGGTTTCGGTCAGCAGATCATACATATTATTCAGCCATGCCATTTATGCCTATGCCATGTGGCATATCCTCAGGTATGATCAGTTACCCTCCATGGTCTTATTTTAATCCGTGGATGCGTTATAATTCTTTACATCATCAAAGGGTATTACCAAAAAGTTATTCGTTTGGTTAGATGCAATTTTGTTGCTAATCTGAGAGGCCGAAATGTTTGGAGTTCATAATCAGAGTTGTTTTATTTTGTTTATTTCGGCTATACATACTTTGGTGGATGAATTATACAGGCCTTTGAGGCAAACAATAAATGGCGGATACTTATCCTATCGCCCTGAGAGAATTATCTAATCATGGACGATGTGTTGTGCTAACATCGTCCCTAGTCCTATTGAAACCCGAGACAAGGTATGTGTTTATTGAATATTATGCTTATGCTTTTGCAATTTGGCTTATGAATCTGTAAATATTGATTATGAGCATAATATGTTTATTGATTTTGTCTCTCTAGTACCATGGAGATAGTATGATGATGCTTCAGTTTTTGAAAGCAATAGCCAATTCTTTGGTATTGTTTATTTATCTCCTACTGGTTCTATTTTCAAAGCCTCATGCCGCTTAGATTATCTTAGGCCGAATATGAAGCTTCGCTATTCGTGCTAGAACTATTTTTTGCTATAGGTGCTACACATATTGAGGCTTCTAGTGATTCGTTGGTAGTAGTATATAAAAAATCTAAGGTTTACCAATGTTTCGAAGAATCACTTAATATGTATCTTGATCAATCTCTAGATATAATTTCTAACTTAGGTTACTTTTGCATTTCTCATATATCTAGGCAAGACATTTGGAATGCAAATAAGTTAGCACAACAAGCATCTGGCTACCATGTTAATCGTGGCGTTTTCATATATCTCATAAGACGATGTTTGCTCTTGTTGTCATAGGTAAGACCGAATTAAATTCCATTGATTCGGTCACTAATGAAGGATCTAGTGCAGGTAAATAAGAAGATTGGAAAGACATATTGTTGAATATTTGCAGGATCCTAGCAAGAAGACGGACAGAGCTGTTCGGCAGATGGCTTTTAAGTGTGCATTAATGGGCGATAAGCTTTATCGCCGAACAGTTGACATTATTATTTTGAAGTGCTTGGATGAAGATCAAGCAAGGGTCGCTATGGGAGATGTACTTGAAAGTATTTGGGATATCCATCAATCGTTAAGATGAAGTGGTTGTTCTCAAAGGTGATTATTTGAAGAAGTTCTACCAAGGTGGCGACCAACCTGAACATAATGGCCGATATAAAATTATCGTCCTGAGAACCAATGGCCGATGGAGTGTTGACATCGTCCTGAGCAAAAGGTGGAGAAAGTTATTTTCTGGCATGCAAGCTCTGCCAGAAAACAGGGGGGCATGTGTTGATACTCGTTTTGGGCCAATGGCTAATCAAGAACATAATTCGGTGTTCGCCGTGATAGATATACTACTCATTTAGGAGACACCATGTCCACCATTTCAGGTTGTGCCATGATCCGGCTTGATAGCCGATTATGCTAGCAGTCAGAGGTGATCTCAAGGATCGATATATGAAGGCTTCCACTAGAGCTCATTTAACATGACCTCAAATGAAGAAGTGATATATATGAAAGTTGTGCGTCTCGTCGAAACAAGCAACTTTGATTTTTGAGTCATCGCGATCCAAGTTAGTATGCGATTTGTGGAGCTAAAATACTGCTGGAACTCAAATTACTGGAGGTGGGGCGCCTGACCATAGAGGCCTCCTAAGGTAGGGCGCCGAGCGGAGTTGGAGCACAGCCGAAAACGTCGGGATTGATCGTTTTTCTTGCTACCTCGATTGAGCGATCAATATCAACTCGGATGGAAAAGTGGTCAACATGAAAGTTCTTCGTTTTTTCGAGACGAACAACTTTGTTGTTTACGAGATTTTGATTTGAGATCGTTTACTGCCTTGAAAAGCGCCCGTAATGTACAGATACGTTTTTGACCGAACAGTTATAGAAAATTCGGACCAAACCATCCGAATTGGACCCAATCTAGGAGTTTGAACAGAACTATCCAACACATGACTTAGAATTAGTAGCAGTCGTATTTGCACTTAAAACTTGGAGACATTTTCGCTATGGAGCCAAGTGTGAGCTCTATACGGATCATAAGAGTCTCAAGTACTTCTTCACTCAGAAGGAACTCAATATGAGACAGAAAAGATGGCTTGAACTGATCAAGGATTATGATTTGACCATCAATTATACTCCAGGAAAGGCTAATGTTGTAGCAGATGCCTTGAGTAGAAAGAGCACTGGAGGGGTGGAACAGGAATTATCACCGGAGTTGAGGAAGGAAATAAGCCAAGCCCAGATACAACTTTGGGAGAAAGAAGCTCATGAAGGACTATCGGCCTTACAAGTAGCCGATGAACTAAGTGTTAATCTGAAGAATGAGATACTTATGGGTCAATTGGATGATCCATTTATTGTGGAGGAGATGAGAAGGATTGATGAGGGAAGACCATCAAAATTTCACCGAGGAGAGTCGGTTTGATTGTGGTTCCAGAAAAGGATTTGCGTTCCGGATATTGATGAGATCAAGGAAGTTATACTCCCGGAAGCACATCAAACACCATACTCTATACATCCGGGAAGTATAAAGATGTACATGGATCTCAAGGAACTATTCTGGTGGAATAACATGAAGAGAGAGATAGCACAATACGTGGCAGAATGCCATACCTGCCAAAGAGTGAAAGCTGAACATCAAAGTCCGGCAGGAAAGTTACAACCTTTACCAATCCCAGAATGGAAATGGGAGGAGATAGGAATGGATTTCATCACCGGACTACCCATGACTAATAAAAAGAAGGACATGGTATTGGTAATCGTGGACCGGTTGACGAAAAGTGCACACTTCTTAGCAGTAAACCAGCAAGACAAAGGAGAGAAACTCATCGATCTTTACATCAAAGAGATTGTGAGTAAACATGGAGTACCCAAGAAGATAGTGTCAGATCGAGGATCCGTGTTCACCTCAGCATTTTGGAAACAACTACATGAAGCCTTAGGATCCAAGTTAGACTATAGCACCGCCTATCATCCTCAGACAGGTGGACAAACAGAGAGAACAAACCAGATATTAGAAGATATGCTTAGGGCTTGTGCCCTAGACTTCGGAGGATCATGGGATGAGCACTTACCACTAGCAGAGTTTTCATACAATAATAGCTATCAAAGTAGCATCAAGATGGCACCATTTGAAGCTCTGTATGGAAGGAAGTGTAGATCACCGATATGTTGGTATGAAGTAGGATCAAGTAATGAGTTCAATCCTGATTATGTCAAGGAAAAGCAACATATCATTGACATTATAAGAGATAGGATGAAGATAGCTCAAAGTCGACAGAAGAGCTATGCAGACCAAAAGAGAAGGACATGGGAACCACAAGTTGGAGACATGGTGTATCTTAAGGTAAGTCCGATGAAAGGTCTTCAGAGATTCGGAGTAAAGGGGAAGTTGAGCCCTTGATACATTGGACCTTTCAAAATACTGAGTCAAAACCGAGGGTTAGCCTTTGAATTGGATCTACCGGGAAGGTTAGCTCAAGTTCACAATGTATTCCATGTGTCTCAACTCAGGAAATGTTTAAAGACCCCAGATGAGCCAGTATCACATGATGAGATCGAGTTACAACCAGACTTGACCTACATCGAGAAGCCAGCTAAGATTCTCGAGGAGAACTGGAAACAATTCAGGAATAGAGCCATTAAGTACTGCAAGATTCAATGGAAGCATCACCCCGAGAGGGAAGCCACGTGGGAAAAGGAAGAAGACCTGAGGAAATCATACCCCGAACTCTTCAGGTATTACAACCACAACTTCGGGATGAAGTTTTCTTTAAGGGAGAAAGGCTGTAATGTCCCAGGTTTAGAGACGATCGAGGGGTAGATTTTAGAAAGGGATGTGCATTGCATCCTAAATTCTGGGGAAATTTCGCGCTTTTAAAACAAAACTGCATCGAAGGGGGACAAGTTTCTCTCTCGACACCTTACAGGATTAGGGTTTCGAGAGTGCGACAAACTTGCTACTCACTTAACTAACTTAGGGTTTTGAGAAGAGAGGAGAGTAAGTGCATTACAACTTAAGTTGCATGATTGAATTCAAACACAAGTTGCATTTGAATTTCAAATTCAAACATCATAAGAACATCTCATAATTCAATATTGAGGGAATTCTCTAAACAAATTATAAATAATAAAGAATATCAACAATACATTTATTAAGTAAATCTCATTAGAGAAAATTGAAGCTTTATTGATAATCACACAAGATACATTGTCATTACAATATTCGGAATTGAAATAAGAAATGTTACAACACATTACATGATTTGAATAAAAGGAAAAAGAAAAAGAAAGATTACAACTTAATGAAATTTCCTAAACTACAAGTTGATCTTCATGAAATCTTGGACCAAGATGATCTTGCACTTCATCTTGATCATCTTGTTGTTCCCTGCACACAAACAATGCACAAACAAAGGTTATGCCAAGTGGCAAAGATTAGAAAAGAAGTGAATATGGTGGATAATACCACAGCTCTGCCGAGCTGATCCTCTCACCAGCCCAAGTCCCAAGCACACACACAGACAGCTCACAATGCATGTGTGCATGCTAAACAGCACACCAGAGGTACTGCATGCACTCCACACACACATAGCCAGGGGTGGAGCACCAGCATAGCATGGTTGTCGACCAGAGAGGTATGGAGAGGGCCAGTATAAAGCCTTACAGAAACAAACCCTAGCCATTCCATCGACAGGCTCAAAAAGGGTAAGAACAACAAGAACAGGAAGAACAGCCAGAGCAGTTCGACCTAGTCCAGCAACCACCAGAAACAAACCAAGCATCACAGGCTTGCCAGGAGGAGCAGGGCAAGCAAATCAACCATCCAGAAGCAAATCCTCTACACCAACAATAATTCTAGGAGCTGGAGTGAGGTATTCATCCAACAGCCTGAGCAAGATCATGTCTTGCTCATAAATAAACATGCTATCCATCACAGAAGTACATAAGGGTAGAAACCATGTTTATGTCATCATCTGGTTACAAAGTAAATTGGTGCAAACAAATATGGGAGAAACCAATAGGAAATGAACCAAGGGAACACTGGTTATGCCAGATCAGTGGCATAACCAAGGAAATCTAGCAAGGATGCACACCTATCTAGCCAGCCCAAGTTATCCAGCCTACAACCAGTACACCATCAGACAGATAGACCATGTGAGTCTATTTATGTTTGTCATCATCAAAAGCTACTCGAAATTCCCTCAGGAATCAAACAGATAGCATGAGAAAGCCACAACAAAGCCACAGAGAGGGGGAGCTACCCATGACAGCATCAAAGAGCTGTCAGGGCCACCTCAACCCACATCCAACACCTTAAGCCACCACATCATCACCCAATAGGGTTCAGTAGTGGGCTAGGGTACCCAACCAGTGGTTGGCATCCATCTAGCCTTATCAAATTTATTGAAATGATCATTACTGCAAGCAGTTCACATCATTTATCCATTTGATAAAGCAAGATAATACAGATAAATGAACTACACAAGTAATCAAAGCACCATCACCCTGCATATGATCAAAGCACAAGTAAGCAAGATAATACAGATAAATGAACTACACAAGTAAATGAACTGCAGTGATCCCTTGGATCATATGCAAGGTGCTGGTGCTTTGATTACTTGTGTAGTTCATTTATCTGTATTATCTTGCTTTATTAAATGGATAAATGATGTGAACTGCTTGCAATAATGACCATTTCAATGAATTTGATAAGGCTAGATGGATGCCAACCACTGGTTGGGTACCCTAGCCCACTACTGAACCCTATTGGGTGATGATGTGGTGGCTTAAGGTGTTGGATGTGGGTTGAGGTGGCCCTGACAGCTCTTTGACGTTGTCATGGGTAGCTCCCCCTCTCTGTGGCTTTGTTGTGGCTTTCTCATGCTATCTGTTTGATTCCTGAGGGAATTTCCAGTAGCTTTTGATGATGACAAACATAAATAGACTCACATGGTCTATCTGTCTGATGGTGTACTGGTTGTAGGTGCTGGATAACTTGGGCTGGCTAGATAGGTGTGCATCCTTGCTGGATTTCCTTGGTTATGCCACTGATCTGGCATAACCAGTGTTCCCTTGGTTCATTTCCTATTGGTTTCTCCCATATTTGTTTGCACCAACTGACTTTGTAGCCAGATGATGACATAAACAGGGTTTCTACCCTTCTGTACTTCTATGATGGATAGCATGTTTATTTATGAGCAAGACATGATCTTGCTCAGGCTGTTGGATGAATACCTCACTCCAGCTCCTAGAATTATTGTTGGTGTAGAGGATTTGCTTCTGGATGGTTGATTTGCTTGCCCTGCTCCTCCTGGCAAGCCTGTGATGCTTGGTTTGTTTCTGGTGGTTGCTGGACTAGGTTGAACAGCTCTGGGTGTTCTTCCTGTTCTTGTTGTTCTTACCCTTTTTGAGCATGTCTATGGAATGGCTAGGGTTTGTTTCTGTAAAGCTTTATACTGGCCCTCTCCATACCTCTCTGGTCGACAACCATGCTATGCTGGTGCTCCACCCCTGGCTATGTGTGTGTGGAGTGCATGCAGTACCTCTGGTGTGCTGTTTAGCATGCACATATGCATTGTGAGCTGCCTATGTGTGTGTGTGCTTGGGACTTGGGCTGGTGAGAGGATCAGCTCGGCAGAGCTATGGTATTATCCACCATATTCACTTCTTTTCTAATCTGCCAAGTGGCTTTGCCACTTGGCATAACCTTTGTTTGTGCATTGTTTGTGTGCAGGGAACAACAAGATGATCAAGATGAAGTGCAAGATCATCTTGGTCCAAGATTTCATGACACTACTAGAAAAAGGGCAATCAGTGGCGCACCACTTTTACCCATCAGTGGCGCACTAGTGGTGCGCCACTGTTATCACGCCACTGCTAACTCATAGTAGTGGCGCACTAGGGGTGCGCCACTACTAGCCTGGATACCTGTGGCGCACTGCCTGGTGCGCCATTGACATGTCCTCCAGTGCGCCACTACTACTCCAAAGTGGTGCGCCACTGTTGGTCAGAGGCAGTGCGCCACCACTGTGTAGAAGAGGTGCGCCACTGCTACCGTCTTGCGTGCGCCACTGGTCCAACGAGGAGGTGCGCCACTGCTGCGTGAGTACGTGCGCCACTGCCCTCTCCAGGACGTGCGCCACTGCTACTTATACTGGTGTGCCACTGCTAGTCTCGGAGAGGATCGCAGGGCAGTGCACCACTGGATCCAGAGCAGTGCGCCACTGCTACTTAGTGGTAGTGCGCCACAGATGGTCCACTAGTGCGCCACTGCTAAGATTTCGAATTTTTTTTTGTATCTTGGCAGGTATTTATACAGGTTGTATATGACAGTACAATAGCACAATACAGGATATATAACAGCATATAAACAACAGCACAGCTTATCCATACATAGTTCATCACATTAGCCCCACATGATTCACAAGCATTCGCATTAGAGAAGAGGTTACAATGTAAGTTACGGTGTTACAAGTCACAAATGAGCTAGTGGTTACACAAGGTCGATCATCTAAACTAGCATCACATAGAAGAGAGCTAGAGTCACTACTAGCACCGTCCCGATGAAAGTGGTCTTCATCCGGTTCCTCCTGCGCTCCGTCCTCTCTCCCGCCAGATAGCGTGCGTATCTGTCTTCGGCCTCCGCTCTAGTGGTGTACCCTTTGTAGCTGTTACCGCTAAAACGGTGAACCTATCTCCGACACTCCTCCCAGTCGTTGTAGACTCCGGGAACCTTGCCCTTGTACACGACATACCACGTCATATCTGCACATATATGAACAAGCCAAAGAAACATTAGTGCACGCTCATAGATGTTTGCAACGAATAAGAGCAAACTCAAAAACGATCCAAGTAGTATGAACTAAATGGAATGCCTCATACATTGTTGGTCGAAACAAATATGAACATCCCGGGATGGCGTCAGTGAGGCCAGGTAGGATGCACAAGAGATTGATATTTGTGCCATCACACCAGAGCTCATCAAGGCGTCACCCCGGAGTGTACAGTTGACCAAACATTCTAATCATCGGCATTTTGAGATACCAAAGCAAATGGAATGACAATAGCCTCATACATTGTTGGTCCAAACAAATATTAACATTTAGGGAAGGCGTTAGTGAGACCAAGTGGGATGCACAAGAGATTGATACTTGTGTCATCGCACCAGGCTCACTAGCGCCTCCCCCAAGTGTAGTGACCACAAAATTTAATCATCAGCCAATGCAATTAAGAAGTGCAAACTCAAATAAGAGACAAGTAGCTAGTATGAACTAAATGGAATGCCTCATACATTGTTGGTCCAAACAAATATGAACATCCCGGGATGGTGTCAGCGAGGCCAGGTAGGATGCACAAGAGATTGATATTTGTGTCATCGCACCGAGGCTCGCAAGGCGTCACCCCTGGAGTGTACAGTTGACCAAACATTCTAATCATCGGCACTAAAATGGAAGAAAGGCCAATGCAATTAAGAAGTGCCAACTCAAATAAGAGACAAGTAGCTATTATGAACTAAATGGAATGCCTCATATTTTGTTGGTCGGAACAAATGTTAACATTTAGAGAAGGGGTAAGCGAAACCAAGTAGGATGCACAAGAGATTGATATTTGTGTCACCGCACCAGGTTCACTGGCCCCTTCTCCAAGTGTATAGGTGACCAAACATTCTAATCATCGGCATTCTGAAAAACCAAAGCAAATGGAATGACGATGGCCTCATACATTGTTGGTCCAAACAAATATGAACATCCCGGGATGGCGTAAGTGAGGCCAGGTAGGATGCACAAGAGATTGATACTTGTGCCATCGCACCAGGCTCACTTGCGTCACCCCGGGGTCCTCTGTTGACCAAACATTCTAATCATCGGCTCTAAAATGGAAGAAAGGGCTATGCAATTAAGAAGTGCCAACTCAAATAAGAGACAAGTAGCTATTATGAAC
Source organism: Lolium perenne (assembly GCF_019359855.2). Classification (NCBI taxonomy): domain Eukaryota; kingdom Viridiplantae; phylum Streptophyta; class Magnoliopsida; order Poales; family Poaceae; genus Lolium; species Lolium perenne. The sequence continues at coordinate 45,273,750 of NC_067245.2, forward strand.
TAAATGGAATGCCTCATATTTTGTTGGTCGGAACAAATATGAACATTTAGAGAAGGCGTCAGTGAAACCAAGTAGGATGCACAAGAGATTGATATTTGTGTCATCGCACCAGGTTCACTGGCCCCTCCTCCAACTGTATAGGTGACCAAACATTCTAATCATCGGCATTCTGAAAAACCAAAGCAAATGGAATGATGATGGCCTCATACATTGTTGGTCGAAACAAATATGAACATCCCGGGATGGCGTAAGTGAGGCCAGGTACGATGCACAAGAGATTGATACTTGTGCCATCACACCACGCTCACTTGCATCACCCCGGGGTGTACAGTTGACCGAACATTCTAATCATCGGCATTCTGAAAAACCAAAGCAAATGGAATGATGAGGGCCTCATACATTGTTGGTCAAAATAAATTTTAACATTCAGGGATGGAGTAAGCGAGGCCAGGTAGGATGCACAAGATATGGATATTTGTGCCATCACACCAGGCTCGCTTGCTCCACCCCCGAGTGTACAAGTGACCAACCATTCTAATCATTGGCATATGCAAACAAAATTAACGACCAAATCAAGTGCGGAAAACGACAGAGCCATATATATAAGTTCACAAACATAGTCGAACTAGTAATTAAACAGACATGCAAGTAAAGTGCTGGATAAAGTTTATTACAACACAAGCTCGTCTTTAGTTCACAACTACATAACTAGGCTCGCACATCAAGACTCGGCTATGTGGACTTAGGAGCGTGGATAAAACCGCCGCCTTTCTTCAAGCACATCCATGAGCGGTAGTCGTCACCCTGCATTTGGAGCATTGTGTCTATTTCACTGTTCGACGGCTGATAGCCGGCATAGAACTCCCCCGTGCTTCTAATGACATCTTGAAAGATGATTTCACAGAACTCTACTTGGATGCGAAAGAAGTCTTGCTTGATGCCGTCGTCAGGGACCCGCGACAATTTGTTGGCCCAGTCTCTGAGATGCTCAGGTAGCATAAGCTGCTGCTGGTCCCGTATGAACTTATCCATGTAATAGAGGGCGTAGTAGGCATCCTTGTTACTAGAAGGCGGCTTCTTGACGCAGGGAAACTTTGTTTGGTGCTTGAACACATGCTTCCCGTACCTAACATTTGGCCTCTGCATGTGGCCTTTCGCTTTGACGTAGCCATTGAGAGCATCATCAAGTACGGCCTTGACATTTGTGTAGTCCGTTTTTGACTCACCGTCCGCATCGAGGTATGTGGCCACAGAATGTTTCGGGGTTATGGAGATGAGTGTGCAGGTTTTGTCTCTGCGTAGAACACATAATGTTTAAGAACATGACGATTGCAATCTAAAAAAATCACGAGTTAAGACCGGTACGGTGAGGGGTGACTTACTCGGGAAATACAGGCAGGAGGAGGTTACACTTCTTCTGGTTCGCTAGGAAGAAGTCTTTGAGGTATCCACTCCCGACTGCCCGGTCTCCGGTGGTGGCCAAGTGGACGGCACGCATGTAGAAGGGGTCGGCTATCCCGATGTCCGGGATGTTGTTTCTAATGATCCCCATCGCCTTGCTGAGCGAGTATAGGCGAATGAAGGTGTAGTGTGATACGTCTCCGACGTATCGATAATTTCTTATGTTCCATGCCACATTATTGATGTTATCTACATGTTTTATGCACACTTTATGTCATATTCGTGCATTTTCTGGAACTAACCTATTAACAAGATGCCGAAGTGCCGATTCTGTTTTTCTGCTGTTTTTGGTTTCAGAAATCCTAGTAAGGAAATATTCTCGGAATTGGACGAAATCAACGCCCGGGGGCCTATTTTGCCACGAAGCTTCCGGAAGTCCGAAGACGAAGCGAAGTGGGGCCACAGGGTGCCCAAACCCTAGGCGGCGCGGCCCCCTTGGCCGCGCCGGCCTATGGTGTGGGGCCCCGTGCCCCCTCCGACTTGCCCTTCCGCCTACTTAAAGCCTCCGTGACGAAACCCCCAGCATCGAGAGCCACGATACGGAAAACCTTCCGTGAGACGCCGCCAACGCCGATCCCATCTCGGGGATCCAGAGATCGCCTCCGGCACCCTGCCGGAGAGGGGAATCATCTCCCGGAGGACTCTACGCCGCCATGGTCGCCTCCGGTGTGATGTGTGAGTAGTCTACCCCTGGACTATGGGTCCATAGCAGTAGCTAGATGGTTGTCTTCTCCCCATTGTGCTATCATTGTCGGATCTTGTGAGCTACCTAACATGATCAAGATCATCTATACGTAATTCTATATGTTGCGTTTGTTGGGATCCGATGAATAGAGAATACTTGTTATGTTGATTATCAAAGTTATATCTACGTGTTGTTTATGATCTTGCATGCTTTCCGTTACTAGTAGATGCTCTGGCCAAGTAGATGCTTGTAACTCCAAGAGGGAGTATTTATGCTCGATAGTGGGTTCATGCCTGCATTGACACCAGGGACAAAGTGATGAAAGTTCTAAGGTTGTGTTGTGCTGTTGCCACTAGGGATAAAACATTGATGCTATGTCTAAGGATGTAGTTGTTGATTACATTACGCACCATACTTAATGCAATTGTCTGTTGCTTGCAACTTAATACTGGAAGGGGTTCGGATGATAACCTGAAGGTGGACTTTTTAGGCATAGATGCAGTTGGATGGCGGTCTATGTACTTTGTCGTAATGCCCAATTAAATCTCACTATACTCATCATGATATGTATGTGCATGGTCATGCTCTCTTTATTTGTCAATTGCCCAACTGTAATTTGTTCACCCAACATGCTGTTTGTCTTATGGGAGAGACACCTCTAGTGAACTGTGGACCCCGGTCCAATTCTCTTTACTGAAATACAATCTACTGCAATACTTGTTCTACTGTTTTCTGCAAACAATCATCTTCCACACAATACGGTTAATCCTTTGTTACAGCAAGCCGGTGAGATTGACAACCTCACTGTTTCGTTGGGGCAAAGTACTTTGGTTGTGTTGTGCAGGTTCCACGTTGGCGCCAGAATCCCTGGTGTTGCGCCGCACTACATCCCGCCGCCATCAACCTTCAACGTGCTTCTTGACTCCTACTGGTTCGATAAACCTTGGTTTCTTACTGAGGGAAACTTGCTGCTGTACGCATCACACCTTCCACTTGGGGTTCCCAACGAGCGTGTGCTTTACGCGTCATCAAGCTAAATTTCTGGCGCCGTTGCCGGGGAGATCAAGACACGCTGCAAGGGGAGTCTCCACTTCTCAATCTCTTTACTTTGTTTTTGTCTTGCTTAGTTTTATTTACTACTTTGTTTGCTGCACTAAATCAAAATACAAAAAAAAATTAGTTGCTAGTTTTAATTTACTTGCTATCTTGTTTGCTATATCAAAAACACACAAAAAATTAGTTACTTGCATTTACTTTACTTATTTCATCATGTTTCCTTTTAATTTTACCACAAAAGACATACTGGTAGGACATGGGTCTATAGTTGGGAGAAATAATATAGAAGAATTTTTCAATCATGTTAGTACCATTGAAAATTTTGAAGATAGACACTTGGTAGACCTTGCGCCTACATATGAAATTGCTGCTGCGCATTTAGTTCGCCTGTTGGAAACTAAATTTGTTAATCTTAATCCTATAATCCAACACATGTTTCTCACACTTGGTGATATGGAAGAAGGGGAAAAGAAAGATTTTGTTTTAGAAACCCTTCTTAGAGAATTTGGTGGTCTAGCGAGAGAGGCTAGAAAGGTCTTTGCTAAATTTAATATGCTTGGTTCTCATACTAATTTTGTTAGTCTCCTTGAAAAGATGGACATGGATAGAATAAGATACACTAATAATATTGATGATGGTGGGGAGATCAAAGCACCAATACCATGTAAACTCTTAGCTATGAATGATGCACTAGAAAATAACTATGCTTGGCTTGTTCCTGAAAATTTGTTTGATGAGAGTAGCACACCTAAGACTAATGAAAAGGGAGATGCTAAAACTTATGTATCAAATATACTATGCCTGGTTGAGAAAACTCCGCACCCCGCTGAGAATGCACCACCCTTTGATAATACTTGATACACACTTTCTGCGCCTAGCTGAAAGGCGTTAAAGAAAAGCGCTTATGGGAGACAACCCATGTTTTTACCTACAGTACTTTGTTTTTATTTTGTGTCTTGGAAGTTTTTTACTACTGTAGCAACCTCTCCTTATCTTAGTTTAGTGTTTTGTTGTGCCAAGTAAAGCCGTTGATAGAAAAGTAAGTACTAGATTTGGATTACTGCGCAGTTCCAGATTTCTTTGCTGTCACGAATCTGGGTCTACCTCCCTGTAGGTAGCTCAGAAAATTAAGCCAATTTACGCGCATGATCCTCAGATATGTACGCAACTTTCATTCAATTTGAGCATTTTCATTTGAGCAAGTCTGGTGCCATTTTAAAATTCGTCAATACGAACTGTTCTGTTTTGACAGATTCTGCCTTTTATTTCGCATTGCCTCTTTTGCTATGTTGGATGAATTTCTTTGATCCACTAATGTCCAGTAGCATTATGCAATGTCCAGAAGTGTTAAGAATGATTGTGTCACCTCTGAATATGTTAATTTTTATTGTGCACTAACCCTCTAATGAGTTGTTTCGAGTTTGGTGTGGAGGAAGTTTTCAAGGATCAAGAGAGGAGTATGATGCAACATGATCAAGGAGAGTGAAAGCTCTAAGCTTGGGGATGCCCCGGTGGTTCACCCCTGCATATATTAAGAAGACTCAAGCGTCTAAGCTTGGGGATGCCCAAGGCATCCCCTTCTTCATCGACAACATTATCAGGTTCCTCCCCTGAAACTATATTTTTATTCCATCACATCTTATGTGCTTTGCTTGGAGCGTCGGTTTGTTTTTGTTTTTGTTTTGTTTGAATAAAATGGATCCTAGCATTCACTTTATGGGAGAGAGACACGCTCCGCTATAGCATATGGACAAGTATGTCCTTGGTTTCTACTCATAGTATTCATGGCGAAGTTTCTCCTTCGTTAAATTGTTATATGGTTGGAATTGGAAAATGATACATGTAGTAATTGCTATAAATGTCTTCGGTAATGTGATACTTGGCAATTGTTGTGCTCATGTTTAAGCTCTTGCATCATATGCTTTGCACCCATTAATGAAGAAATACATAGAGCATGCTAAAATTTGGTTTGCATATTTGGTTTCTCTAAGGTCTAGATAATTTCTAGTATTGAGTTTGAACAACAAGGAAGACGGTGTAGAGTCTTATAATGTTTTCAATATGTCTTTTATGTGAGTTTTGCTGCACCGGTTCATCCTTGTGTTTGTTTCAAATAAGCCTTGCTAGCCTAAACCTTGTATCGAGAGGGAATACTTCTCATGCATCCAAAATACTTGAGCCAACCACTATGCCATTTGTGTCCACCATACCTACCTACTAAATGGTATTTACCGCCATTCCAAAGTAAATTGCTTGAGTGCTACCTTTAAAATTCCATCATTCACCTTTGCAATATATAGTTCATGGGACAAATAGCTTAAAAACTATTGTGGTATTGAATATGTAATTATGCACTTTATCTCTTATTAAGTTGCTTGTTGTGCGATAACCATGTTCACTGGGGACGCCATCAACTACTCTTTGTTGAATTTCATGTGAGTTGCTATGCATGTCCGTCTTGTCTGAAGTAAGAGAGATCTACCACCTTATGGTTAAGCATGCATATTGTTAGAGAAGAACATTGGGCCGCTAACTAAAGCCATGATCCATGGTGGAAGTTTCAGTTTTGGACATATATCCTCAATCTCAAATGAGAAAATTATTAATTGTTGTTACATGCTTATGCATAAAAGAGGAGTCCATTATCTGTTGTCTATGTTGTCCCGGTATGGATGTCTAAGTTGAAGAATAATCAATAGCGAGAAATCCAATGCGAGCTTTCTCCTTAGACCTTTGTACAGGCGGCATAGAGGTACCCCTTTGTGACACTTGGTCAAAACATGTGCATTGTGATGATCCGGTAGTCCAAGCTAATTAGGACAAGGTGCGGGCACTATTAGTACACTATGCATGAGGCTTGCAACTTGTAAGATATAATTTACATGATGCATATGCTTTATTACTACCGTTGACAAAATTGTTTCATATTTTCAAAATCAAAGCTCTGGCACAAATATAGCAATCGATGCTTTTCCTCTATGGAGGACAATTCTTTTACTTTCAATGTTGAGTCAGTTCACCTATTTCTCTCCACCTCAAGAAGCAAACACTTGTGTGAACTGTGCATTGATTCCTACATACTTGCTTATTGCACTTATTATGTTACTCTATGTTGACAATATCCATGAGATATACATGTTACAAGTTGAAAGCAACCGCTGAAACTTAATCTTCTTTTGTGTTGCTTCAATGCCTTTACTTTGAATTATTGCTTTATGAGTTAACTCTTATGCAAGACTTAATTGATGCTTGTCTTGAAGTGCTATTCATGAAAAGTCTTTGCTTTATGATTCACTTGTTTACTCATGTCATATACATTGCTTTGATCGCTGCATTCACTACATATGCTTTACAAATAGTATGATCAAGATTATGATGGCATGTCACTCCAGAAATTATCTGTGTTATCGTTTTACCTGCTCGGGACGAGCAGAACTAAGCTTGGGGATGCTGATACGTCTCCGACGTATCGATAATTTCTTATGTTCCATGCCACATTATTGATGTTATCTACATGTTTTATGCACACTTTATGTCATATTCGTGCATTTTCTGGAACTAACCTATTAACAAGATGCCGAAGTGCCGATTCTTTGTTTTCTGTTGTTTTTGGTTTCAGAAATCCTAGTAAGGAAATATTCTCGGAATTGGACGAAATCAACGCCCAGGGGCCTATTTTGCCACGAAGCTTCCAGAAGTCCGAAGACGAAACGAGGTGGGGCCACAGGGTGCCCAAACCCTAGGGCGGCGCGGCCCCCCCTTGGCCGCGCCGGCCTATGGTGTGGGGCCCCTGTGCCCCCTCCTGACTTGCCCTTCCGCCTACTTAAAGCCTCCGTGACGAAACCCCGATGCACCGAGAGCCACGATACGGAAAACCTTCCAGAGACGCCACCAACGCCGATCCCATCTCGGGGGATCCAGGAGATCGCCTCCGGCACCCTGCCGGAGAGGGGAATCATCTCCCGGAGGACTCTACGCCACCATGGTCGCCTCCGGTGTGATGTGTGAGTAGTCTACCCCTGGACTATGGGTCCATAGCAGTAGCTAGATGGTTGTCTTCTCCCCATTGTGCTATCATTGTCGGATCTTGTGAGCTGCCTAACATGATCAAGATCATCTATCTGTAATTCTATATGTTGCGTTTGTTGGGATCCGATGAATAGAGAATACTTGTTATGTTGATTATCAAAGTTATATCTATATGTTGTTTATGATCTTGCATGCTTTCCGTTACTAGTAGATGCTCTGGCCAAGTAGATGCTTGTAACTCCAAGAGGGAGTATTTATGCTCGATAGTGGGTTCATGCCTGCATTGACACACAGGACAAAGGATGTAAAGTTCTAAGGTTGTGTTGTGCTGTTGCCACTAGGGATAAAACATTGATGCTATGTCTAAGGATGTAGTTGTTGATTACATTACGCACCATACTTAATGCAATTGTCTGTTGCTTGCAACTTAATACTGGAAGCGGTTCGGATGATAACCTGAAGGTGGACTTTTTAGGCATAGATGCAGTTGGATGGCGGTCTATGTACTTTGTCGTAATGCCCAATTAAATCTCACTATACTCATCATGATATGTATGTGCATGGTCATGCTCTCTTTATTTGTCAATTGCCCAACTGTAATTTGTTCACCCAACATGTTGTTTGTCTTATGGGAGAGACACCTCTAGTGAACTGTGGACCCCGGTCCAATTCTCTTTACTGAAATACAATCTACTGCAATACTTGTTCTACTGTTTTCTGCAAACAATCATCTTCCACACAATACGGTTAATCCTTTGTTACAGCAAGCCGGTGAGATTGACAACCTCACTGTTTCGTTGGGGCAAAGTACTTTGGTTGTGTTGTGCAGGTTCCACGTTGGCGCCGGAATCCCTGGTGTTGCGCCGCACTACATCCCGCCGCCATCAACCTTCAACGTGCTTCTTGACTCCTACTGGTTCGATAAACCTTGGTTTCTTACTGAGGGAAACTTGCTGCTGTACGCATCACACCTTCCACTTGGGGTTCCCAACGAGCGTGTGCTTTACGCATCATCATAGTGCAGCGGATAACTGTTCAGCATGGCGAAGATTTCATCATACCGCAGGAAGATCTTCTCCGCGTAGCCACTATCGACAAAGCCATGGCCCGAGGGCACCTTCGCAACATACACTGGGTATCCATGATCTTTCTCCCTGATACGCCGCTCCTCCATAAACTGAATACCGTCAACCAGAGATCGCATAGGACCGGGTGCAGCATCGTACAATCTTTGAATTAGCATCCGCTGACCCGACACATGCACCCTCGACTCGATATTCTTGGGCACTGGTGGCCCGTCTTGAGCACGGATCGGTGCCGGCTGGCAGGCAGACTTGTCGTTCTTATTCTTTCTTTTCCGTCCCTTCAGCTTCGTATTTATTGGGACTGCATTCTCCTCTTCGCAAGCCTTCTTCAGTGTGTTAGGACTGATAACACTTCTCTCCTCGGCTATCGGCTCAGTCTCGGTGAAGTCGGCAGCTGGAGGCATCTCCTGAGTACAGAATAGGCGCCGCTTGTTGCAATAGGTTTTCCCCTCGGCGGCAGCTTGAGAGGGTTGGCTACTGAGGTTGTAGTCCGCCCCAAAATCGAAGTGGCAATCCAGGTTGGCGAACGTACTGTCCTCGTCCGGACCATCGTTCGGATCCTGTGCCATATGCATGTCCTCGTCGGCTGATGGCGGCACCGTTGGGGTGGTCTTGCCATGGCTTGGCGCCGGCACGGCTTGGGGTGCTGTCCGTGGGGTGGTGTCGCTCGCCCCCAAACGAATCTGGCTCTTTGGCCAAACCATGGACCAATTGAAGCATTGGTGGAGGGCAAGGACCTCATCTGCTTCGGTGCCATGGGGTTGAAAGGGAGGTACCACGTTGTCATAGCCACTAAGCACCCATACCAGTTGAATCCTATAGACGTCGGGTGCCATGGGTACACCGTGTAACTGGCGGTTGCTCGGTTGAACGATTTTGGCCTTGGCAACATCGATCAACTCGCCGTTCACAAAATGCAGGAGAGTGCATGGGACGTCGGCGGCGGCACCCTGCGGAAAACATCGGAGACGAGGGTTGGTTACTGTGATGGCGTCCAGCTCGGCTAAGGTCGAGGCACCGCCGGCGGCGGGCGTGCCACTGATGGAGTGGCCGCTTGTTGGCGCGGTGCCGGGCGGTGTATTATCCGCAGCGACGGGTGCATTGAGCTGAAGTAATGGCGCCGCGGGAGACACCAAGGTTGGCGCCGCCGGAGCCACCAAGGTTGGCGCCGCCGGAGCCACCAAGGTTGGCGCCGCGGGAGCCACCAATGCTGGCGCCGCCGGAGAAATCATTGTTGCCGCCTGCGGACTCACCGATGGCTCCACGTTGTGGGAGTTGCTGCCCGTGAAACTGGGAATCGGGGGAGGCCCCTTTTTTCCTCCCCTATACCACGCGTCCAGACCGGCAACCAAGGTAGGGATGATGGAGCTAAGCGTCGTGCCCACTTGGTCCTCCACTTGCTGTCGTTGCGTCCTCCGTTGGGTCTCCACGATATGTTGCACTTGTTGCCGCACTTGCTCCTCGACCAATGTCGGGATCTGCGCAACTTGTGCCTTGAGATGTGCGACCTCCTTCTCATCGATGGTGGCCTTTTTCTCCTTTTTCCCCGACTTATAGTATTCTGACCATTTCATAGAGCATCCTTCGCCGACCACACGACCAGCCGACGTCGGCTTACTCAATGGATCCCTCTTCTTGTGGGCATTCAACACCCTATTTAAAGGGTTGTCCCATGGGGCACACTGCGAGGAGCTCGTGGACCCCGCGCCGCTACTAGCTTCCTTTTCACTTTCCGCAGTGAGCTCCTTAGCCTACGGGAGGAACATTCATGAACCATTTAGAAATTTGGATTCATCAATAAGAATGCAACCATAAAGGAGCTAATTAAGCGGGTGCATTCCTTACCAGAAGAGCCTCAAACTCCTTCACATCCGGAGTGGTGGTGAGCTCCTTTGTTTTCGGGTCAATACGGTAACGGGCCAGGAGAAAGTTCCTGGTTTGCTTGTTTTTGTATTGCGGGAAGAGGGGATCGAGGCCGTTCTTCACACGCTCCTCATCCGCGGCGTCCCATTTCGGTTGCGCCACCCTAAAACCGCCAGGACCAAGTTTGTGGGTGCCTAAGTTCAGTTTTCGCATGTCCTTCCCCCACTGACTAGAATCCGACGTTGACTCGCTCTCGCACTTGATCTTGAAATCAGCGTAGTCTTGCTCAGTGATCGAGGGATTTAACTCCTTGATCTTCTCGTAACTCTCACCACTATTAATCATTTTCTTCACTCGGTTCCTCCAACTAGCGAGGGCGGTGCTCATCTTCGTGAGGGCGGCATTGTGCACTTTGTTCCGCATGAGACGCTTCGAGCAGTCCACCGGGAACTCGTATCGTTCGTGCAGCTTCTGGAAGAGGAGGGTGCGCAAATTCGCTCGGTCAGGATGCCTGAGGTTCTCGGTGTTGATCGAGACCGTGCTCCGGAGGATGCACCCGAGTTGGGCCGAGTACCCTTTGACTAACTCAGGGGGCGCCGTTGGATGCCCACTGGCGTTCACTTCGGTGAATTCCTGCTTCACGGTGCTGAGCACATTTGGGCGACGCTCCCTCCGTAGCTTCTTCCGTTTGCCGGTGTCATCCTCGCCGGCACCATCCGTGGTTTGGTCATCCTCGCCGGCACCATCAGTGGTGTCATCGTCGGCGGCATCGTCCGCTCGGTACTCTGGATCGGTGCCATCATCCTCGCCGTCGTCACGGCGAGGTTGTGACTCCATCACCTCCATTTCATCGGTAAGCATCCAAAATGGCTTGATGCCGCTGCCGCCGGCCTCATCGTTGTCGGCCATGTTCGAACTAAGTAGGAAAAAATGCATAAATTAGCGCAAGATTTCACGGAAAAATTGGGCATGCCATATGCTAATTTATGTACATATGAGTGCCCCATTTTCGCCAAAACGGAAATGAATCAACATTTCGGCGATAATGGGCAACTCTGTAGATCCCTGCACAAGAATATGACAATATATAGGTGCACGACAGAAATGTTGATACCACCACATTCACACCAGCAACAAACTAGCAGAAGCTAGCAGCAGCTAGCAGCATGCATCAACAGCAAGCAAGCATGCATCAACAGCAAGCAAGCAGAAGCTAGCAACAGCTAGCAGCATTCAACAACAAGCAAGCAAGCAGCAGCAGCTAGCAGCATGCATCAACAGCAAGCAACCTTGGAGGATGCGGCGGCGGTCTTCTGCAGCGGCGTTAGCAGTCGAGGGCGACGGCGGCGTGCTTGTCCTGCTCCTGCTCCAAGTCTCAGCCTTGCAAACGTTCAAAATAAAAAGTCAGTAAACTTTAAGGACCTAGCAGCTAGCAAGCAACATCAGCTAGCAAGCAACATCAGCTAGCAAGCAACATCAGTTAGCAGCTAGCAGTAGCAAGCAGCAGCAGCAAGCACCAGCAGCAAGCTCACCGTGCGTCGCGTGGAGTCGCCGAGAGGTGAGCTGTTGCTCCGGGTCGAGGAAGATGCGGCAGCGGGTCGAGGAAGATGCGGCAGCGATGGTCAGGTGCTATTGTTCCAGGGCTGTGAAAGAATGACCATATGGTAGTAAAGTGAGGTTGTATGATCACTATAACAGAAAATAAAATGCTGATACGGTAGCTGCAGTGTAAGAAACACCACTCAAAACATTAGTGAAATCAGTTGCTTTAAACAAACATCAACTAAGCTAATTCTCATTTCTTGTACAGAATATCAACTAAGCCATTTCAGTTATAGGTGTTAGTTTCAGTTAACACTTAGCCTTTTTTTCTTCAGTCAAGGGTTTACCCTGATCTGTTAGGGTCTAGCAACTAGCAAGCACCTAGTAGCAGCAGCACCTAGCAATGTTTGCAGCAGCAACACCTAGCAAGCACCAGGAAGCACTAGCAGGCACCAACAAGCAGCCTTCCAAGCAGCAGCACTGGCATTTGGTGTGATTTTTCATCTATTTTGATTTAATTAACAGTATTGGCACTTGGCTCCAACATTTGGCTCAAGCTATCATCCAAGGCAACATCTTATAAAAGGAAATTAGTAACTATTAGCTACTAAGCAACCTAGCAACTAGAAGCAACCTAGCTAACATCAAGTACCTAGCAACTAACAACCTAGCAACTAGCAAGTAGCAAGCACATAGCAACTAGCAGTAGCAAGCTAGCAGCAGCACCTAGTGATGCATACAGAGCATCATTGCATAGTGCATACAGAGCATCGAAAATCAAACAGAGATCATAAGGAATTCATAGCTCACATAGGCACATAGCATAGGTCATGCCCAAACAGAGAAAAATTCAAAGGAGAGCAACATGATCATAAGCAATTCATAGCTCACATAGGCACATAGCAAAGCTAATGAAACTGGTATACTCAACAAATCAAAGGAATCAACAGAGATCGAGCAACTGAGCAACAACATCATCACATCATGAGCAGAAAGCAAGCAAAATTGCATCAATTGAGCGATTCAGATTCAGATCATGTCGATCACATAGCAGTGGTTCATCTTACTAGAGCAAGCAATCATGAGGCATCTTACTGAAGAAAGGAACTCACTTTTACCCCATTTTTTTGGCGCAGGTAGTGGTACACTTGGATTAAGGCTGTGCTCCTATGCAAGGAAAGCTTCTAATGCCTAGCGACTTATGGTAAAGCCCAAGGTAAGGTTGACACTTCGTCTCTTGATAATACTTGATACACACTTTCTGCGCCTAGCTGAAAGGCGTTAAAGAAAAGCGCTTATGGGAGACAACCCATGTTTTTACCTACAGTACTTTGTTTTTATTTTGTGTCTTGGAAGTTGTTTACTACTGTAGCAACCTCTCCTTATCTTAGTTTTGTGTTTTGTTGTGCCAAGTTAAGCCGTTGATAGAAAAGTAAGTACTAGATTTGGATTACTGCACAGTTCCAGATTTCTTTGCTGTCACGAATCTGGGTCCACCTCCCTGTAGGTAACTCAGAAAATTAAGCCAATTTACGTGCATGATCCTCAGATATGTACGCAACTTTCATTCAATTTGAGCATTTTCATTTGAGCAAGTCTGGTGCCATTTTAAAATTCGTCAGTACGAACTGTTCTGTTTTGACAGATTCTGCCTTTTATTTCGCATTGCCTCTTTCGCTATGTTGGATGAATTTCTTTGATCCACTAATGTCCAGTAGCATTATGCAATGTCCAGAAGTGTTAAGAATGATTGTGTCACCTCTGAATATGTCAATTTATAATGTGCACTAACCCTCTAATGAGTTGTTTCGAGTTTGGTGTGGAGGAAGTTTTCAAGGATCAAGAGAGGAGTATGATGCAACATGATCAAGGAGAGTGAAAGCTCTAAGCTTGGGGATGCCCCGGTGGTTCACCCCTGCATATATCAAGAAGACTCAAGCGTCTAAGCTTGGGGATGCCCAAGGCATCCCCTTCTTCATCGACAACATTATCAGGTTCCTCCCCTGAAACTATATTTTTATTCCATCACATCTTATGTGCTTTTTCTTGGAGCGTCGGTTTGTTTTTGTTTTTTGTTTTGTTTGAATAAAATGGATCCTAGCATTCACTTTATGGGAGAGAGACACGCTCCACTGTAGCATATGGACAAGTATGTCCTTGGTTTCTACTCATAGTATTCATGGCGAAGTTTCTCCTTCGTTAAATTGTTATATGGTTGGAATTGGAAAATGATACATGTAGTAATTGCTATAAATGTCTTGGGTAATGTGATACTTGGCAATTGTTGTGCTCATGATTAAGCTCTTGCATCATATGCTTTGCACCCATTAATGAAGAAATACATAGAGCATGCTAAAATTTGGTTTGCATATTTGGTTTCTCTAAGGTCTAGATAATTTCTAGTATTGAGTTTGAACAACAAGGAAGACGGTGTAGAGTCTTATAATGTTTTCAATATGTCTTTTATGTGAGTTTTGCTGCACCGGTTCATCCTTGTGTTTGTTTCAAATAACCTTGCTAGCCTAAACCTTGTATCGAGAGGGAATACTTCTCATGCATCCAAAATACTTGAGCCAACCACTATGCCATTTGTGTCCACCATACCTACCTACTACATGGTATTTTCCGCCATTCCAAAGTAAAATTGCTTGAGTGCTACCTTTAAAATTCCATCATCACCTTTGCAATATATAGCTCATGGGACAAATAGCTTAAAAACTATTGTGGTATTGAATATGTAATTATGCACTTTATCTCTTATTAAGTTGCTTGTTGTGCGATAACCATGTTCACTGGGGACGCCATCAACTATTCATTGTTGAATTTCATGTGAGTTGCTATGCATGTCCGTCTTGTCTGAAGTAAGAGAGATCTACCACCTTATGGTTAAGCATGCATATTGTTAGAGAAGAACATTGGGCCACTAACTAAAGCCATGATCCATGGTGGAAGTTTCAGTTTTGGACATATATCCTCAAATCTCAAATGAGAAAATTATTAATTGTTGTTACATGCTTATGCATAAAAGAGGAGTCCATTATCTGTTGTCTATGTTGTCCCGGTATGGATGTCTAAGTTGAAGAATAATCAATAGCGAGAAATCCAATGCGAGCTTTCTCCTTAGACCTTTGTACAGGCGGCATAGAGGTACCCCTTTGTGACACTTGGTTAAAACAGTGCATTGTGATGATCCGGTAGTCCAAGCTAATTAGGACAAGGTGCGGGCACTATTAGTACACTATGCATGAGGCTTGCAACTTATAAGATATAATTTACATGATGCATATGCTTTATTACTACCGTTGACAAAATTGTTTCATGTTTTCAAAATCAAAGCTCTAGCACAAATATAGCAATCGATGCTTTTCCTCTATGGAGGACCATTCTTTTACTTTCAATGTTGAGTCAATTCACCTATTTCTCTCCACCTCAAGAAGCAAACACTTGTGTGAACTATGCATTGATTCCTACACACTTGCTTATTGCACTTATTATACTACTCTATGTTGACAATATCCATGAGATATACATGTTACAAGTTGAAAGCAACCGCTGAAACTTAATCTTCTTTTGTGTTGCTTCAATGCCTTTACTTTGAATTATTGCTTTATGAGTTAACTCTTATGCAAGACTTATTGATGCTTGTCTTGAAGTGCTATTCATGAAAAGTCTTTGCTATATGATTCACTTGTTTACTCATGTCATATACATTGTTTTGATCGCTGCATTCACTACATATGCTTTACAAATAGTATGATCAAGATTATGATGGCATGTCACTCCAGAAATTATCTGTGTTATCGTTTTACCTGCTCGGGACGAGCAGAACTAAGCTTGGGGATGCTGATACGTCTCCGACGTATCGATAATTTCTTATGTTCCATGCCACATTATTGATGTTATCTACATGTTTTATGCACACTTTATGTCATATTCGTGCATTTTCTGGAACTAACCTATTAACAAGATGCCGAAGTGCCGATTCTTGTTTTTCTGCTGTTTTTGGTTTCAGAAATCCTAGTAAGGAAATATTCTCGGAATTGGACGAAATCAAAGCCCAGGGGCCTATTTTCTCACGAAGCTTCCAGAAGTCCGAAGGAGAGACGAAGAGGGGCCACGGAGGGGCCTGTAGTGTGGGGCCCCCGTGCCGCCTCTTGACCTGCCCTTCCGCCTATAAAAAGTCTCCGTGACGAAACCCCCAGTACCGAGAACCACGATACGGAAAACCTTCCAGAGATGCCGCCGCCGCCGATCCCATCTCGGGGGATCCAGGAGATCGCCTCCGGCACCCTGCCGGAGAGGGGAATCATCTCCCGGAGGACTCTACGCCGCCATGGTCGCCTCCGGTGTGATGTGTGAGTAGTCTACCCCTGGACTATGGGTCCATAGCAGTAGCTAGATGGTTGTCTTCTCCCCATTGTGCTATCATTGTCGGATCTTGTGAGCTGCCTAACATGATCAAGATCATCTATCTGTAATTCTATATGTTGCGTTTGTTGGGATCCGATGAATAGAGAATACTTGTTATGTTGATTATCAAAGTTATGCTTATGTGTTGTTTATGATCTTGCATGCTCTCCGTTACTAGTAGATGCTCTGGCCAAGTAGATGCTTGTAACTCCAAGAGGGAGTACTTATGCTCGATAGTGGGTTCATGCTGCATTGACACAGGACGATGACGAGAAAGTTCTAAGGTTGTGTTGTGCTGTTGCCACTAGGGATAAAACATTAGTGCTATGTTCAAGGATGTAGTCACTAGTTACATTACGCACCATACTTAATGCAATTGTCTGTTGTTAGCAACTTAATACTGGAAGGGGTTCGGATGATAACCTAAAGGTGGACTTTTTAGGCATAGATGCAGTTGGATGACGGTCTATGTACTTTGTCGTAATGCCCAATTAAATCTCACTATACTCATCATGATATGTATGTGCATGGTCATGCTCTCTTTATTTGTCAATTGCCCAACTGTAATTTGTTCACCCAACATGCTGTTTATCTTATGGGAGAGACACCTCTAGTGAACTGTGGACCCCGGTCCAATTCTCTTTACTGAAATACAATCTACTGCAATACTTGTTCTACTGTTTTCTGCAAACAATCATCTTCCACACAATACGGTTAACTCTTTGTTACAGCAAGCCGGTGAGATTGACAACCTCACTGTTTCGTTGGGGCAAAGTACTTTGGTTGTGTTGTGCAGGTTCCACGTTGGCGCCGGAATCACTGGTGTTGCGCCGCACTACATCCCGCCGCCATCAACCTTCAACGTGCTTCTTGGCTCCTCCTGGTTCGATAAACCTTGGTTTCTTTCTGAGGGAAAACTTGCTGCTGTGCGCATCATACCTTCCTCTTGGGGTTGCCCAACGAACGTGTGAAATACACGCCATCAACGTGCGCCACTACTAGTTTGGGGGAGGAGCTGGACTCCTGTCACCACTTACTTATGGCGCACCACAATCATGGTGCGCCACTACTACTTTTGTAACAGTGGCCCACCGTTTTGTGGTGCGCCACTGCTAAGTAGTAGTGGCGCACGGCTGTCATGGTGCGCCACTGCTGGCAGTCTTACGGCTAGGCCTTTTCCTAGTAGTGTGAAGATCAACTTGTAGTTTAGGAAATTTCATTAAGTTGTAATCTTTCTTTTTCTTTTTCATTTTATTCAAATCATGTAATGTGTTGTAACATTTCTTATTTCAATTCTGAATATTGTAATGACAATGTATCTTGTGTGATTATCAATAAAACTCCAATTTTCTCTAATGAGCTTTACTTAATAAATGTATTGTTGATATTCTTTATTCTTTATAATTTGTTTAGAGAATTCCCTCAATATTGAATTATGAGATGTTCTTACGATGTTTGAATTTGAAATTCAAATGCAACTTGTGTTTGAATTCAATCATGCAACTTAAGTTGTAATGCACTTACTCTCCTCTCTTCTCAAAACCCTAAGTTAGTTAAGTGAGTAGCAAGTTTGTCGCACTCTCGAAACCCTAACCCTGTAAGGTGTCGAGAGAGAAACTTGTCCCCCTTCGATGCAGTTTTGTTTTAAAAGCGCGAAATTTCCCCAGAATTTACGATGCAATGCACATCCCTTTCTAAAATCTACCCCTCGATCGTCTCTAAACCTGGGACATTACAGCCTTTCCCCCTTAAAGAAAACTTCGTCCCGAAGTTGTGGTTGTAATACCTGAAGAGTTCGGGGTATGATTTCCTCAGGTCTTCTTCCTTTTCCCAGGTGGCTTCCTGATACGTCTCCGACGTATCGATAATTTCTTATGTTCCATGCCACATTATTGATGTTATCTACATGTTTTATGCACACTTTATGTCATATTCGTGCATTTTCTGGAACTAACCTATTAACAAGATGCCGAAGTGCCAGTTCCTGTTTTCTGCTGTTTTTGGTTTCAGAAATCCTAGTAACGAAATATTCTCGGAATCGGACGAAATCAACGCCAAAGATCTTAGAATCCCCGGAAGCATCCAGAACACACGAGAGGGACCAGAGGGGGGGCACAGGCCCACCAAACCACATGGTGGCACGGCCTAGGGGGGGCCCGCGCCCCCCTATGGTTTGGCCAGCCCTTCGACCCTCCTGCGCCGCCTCTTCGCCTATATAAAGCCCCTGGATCGAAAACCCTGATGTGTTCGACGGAAAACCACAGAAACCTTCCAGAGCCGCCGCCATCGCGAGGCCAAGATCTGGGGGACAGGAGTCTCTGTTCCGGCACGCCGCCGGAACGGGGAAGTGCCCCCGGAAGGCTTCTCCATCGACACCGCTGCCATCTCCATCGCCATCTTCATCACCGCTGCTGCTCCCATGAGGAGGGAGTAGTTCTCCATCGAGGCTCGGGGCTGTACCGGTAGCTATGTGGTTCATCTCTCTCCTATGTACCTCAATACAATGATCTCATGAGCTGCTTTACATGATTGAGATTCATATGAGTTTGTATCACAATTTATCTATGTGCTACTCTAGCAAAGTTATTAAAGTAGTTCTATTCCTCCTGCACGTGTGTAAAGGTGACAGTGTGTGCACCGTGTTAGTACTGGGTTTATGCTATGATCATGATCTCTTGTAGATTGCGAAGTTAACTATTGCTATGATAATATTGATGTGATCTATTCCTCCTACATATGCATGAAGGTGACAGTGTGCATGCTATGTTAGTACTTGGTTTAGTCTGTTGATCTATCTTACACTATAAGGTTACTTAAATATGAACAAATTGTGGAGCTTGTTAACTCCGGCATTGAGGGTTCGTGTAATCCTACGCAATGCGTTCATCATCCAACAAGAGTGTAGAGTATGCATTTATCTATTCTGTTATGTGATCAATGTTGAGAGTGTCCACTAGTGAAAGTGTAATCCCTAGGCCTTGTTCCTAAATACCGCTGCGTTACTACGCTTGTTTCTTGTTTTATCTTGCGTTACTACTGCTGCAATACTACCACCATCAACTACACGCCAGCAAGCTATTTTCTGGTACCGTTGCTACTGCTCATACTTATTCATACCACCTGTATTTCACTATCTCTTCGCCGAACTAGTGCACCTATTAGGTGTGTTGGGGACACAAGAGACTTCTTGCTTTGTGGTTGCAGGGTTGCATGAGAGGGATATCTTTGACCTCTTCCTCCCTGAGTTCGATAAACCTTGGGTGATCCACTTAAGGGAAAACTTGCTGCTGTTCTACAAACCTCTGCTCTTGGAGGCCCAACACTGTCTACAGGAAAGGAGGGGGAACGTAGACATCAAGCACTTTTCTGGCGCCGTTGCCGGGGAGGAAAGGTAAAAGGCACTCATACTCCGGTTCCAGGTAAAGTACTTTTCTGGCGCCATTGTGTTTGTGCTCGAAGCTATTTCCTTTAGATCCTGCAATTGCAACTTTTTGTTTCTTGTTTTACACTAGTTAGGCATAATGGAAAGCAACAAAAATATGAGAGATCTTTATGAACTTTATCTTGAATTAGGACATGATGTGTTTGAAGAGAGAATTAAAAAACCCATGGAACTTTATATGCATGCTAATGGGAATGTTATTGATATAAATGCTTTGAACACTATTGTTGCTAATGCTATGGAAAATTCTAAGCTTGGGGAAGCTGGTTTTGATGAGCTTGATCTTTTTAGTCCCCCAAGCATTGAGGAGAAAATTTTCTTTGATGATACTTTGCCTCCTATTTATGATGATTATAATGATAGTGGTCTTTTGGTGCCACCTACTATGGAGAGTAAATTTTGTTGTGATTATACTATGCCTCCTACACATGATGAGAATAATAATGATAGCTACTTTGTTGAATTTGCTCCCACTACAACTAATAAAATTGATTATGCTTATGTGGAGAGTAATAATTTTATGCATGAGACTCATGATAAGAATGCTTTATGTGATAGTTATATTGTTGAGTTTGCTCATGTTGCTACTGAAAGTTATTATGAGAGAGGAAAATATGGTTGTAGAAATTTTCATGTTACTAAAATGCCTCTCTATGTGCTTAAATTTTTGAAGCTACACTTGTTTTATCTTCCTATGCTTGTTACTTTGCTCTTCATGAACTTGTTTATTTACAAGATTCCTATGCATAGGAAGCATGTTAGACTTAAATGTGTTTTGTATTTGCCTCTTGATGCTCTCTTTTGCTTCAAATACTATTTCTTGCGAGTGCATCATTAAAACTGCTGAGCCCATCTTAATGGCTATAAAGAAAGAACTTCTTGGGAGATAACCCATGTGTTATTTTGCTACAGTAATTTGTTTTTATTTTGTGTCTTGGAAGTTGTTTACTACTGTAGCAACCTCTCCTTATCTTAGTTTTGTGTTTTGTTGTGCCAAGTGAAGCCTCTAATCGAAGGTTGATACTAGATTTGGATTTCTGCGCAGAAACAGATTTCTATCTATCACGAATCTGGGATTTTCTCTCTGTAGAAAAATCATAAAAATATGCCAATTTACGTGCGTGTTCCTCAGATATGTACGCAACTTTCATTAGTTTTGAGTTTTCTGATCTGAGCAACGGAAGTATTTATTAGAAATTCGTCTTTACGGACTGTTCTGTTTTGACAGATTCTGCCTTTTATTTCGCATTGCTTCTTTCGCTGTGTTGGGTGGATTTCTTTGTTCCATTACCTTCCAGTAGCTTTGAGCAATGTCCAGAAGTGTTAAGAATGATTGTGTCACCTCTGAACATGTGAGTTTTTGATTATGTACTAACCCCTCTAATGAAGTTTATGAGAAGTTTGGTGTGAAGGAAGTTTTCAAGGGTCAAGAGAGGAGGATGATATACTATGATCAAGAAGAGTGAAAGCTCTAAGCTTGGGGATGCCCCGGTGGTTCACCCCTGCATATTCTAAGAAGACTCAAGCGTCTAAGCTTGGGGATGCCCAAGGCATCCCCTTCTTCATCGACAAATTATCAGGTTCCTTCTCTTGAAACTATATTTTTATTCGGTCACATCTTATGTGCTTAACTTGGAGCGTCTGTATGTTTTTTGTTTTTGTTTTTGTTTGAATAAATGCTTGTGTGGGAGAGAGACACGCTCCGCTGGTTCGTATGAACACATGTGTTCTTAGCTCATAATATTCATGACGAAGGTTGAAACTGCTTCGTTAAATTATTATATGGTTGGAATTGGAAAATGATACATGTAGTAATTTGCTATAATGTCTTGGGTAATGTGATACTTGGCAATTGTTGTGCTCATGATTAAGCTCTTGCATCATATGCTTTGCACCCATTAATGAAGAAATACATAGAGCATGCTAAAATTTGGTTTGCATATTTGGTTTCTCTAAGGTCTAGATAATTTCTAGTATTGAGTTTGAACAACAAGGAAGACGGTGTAGAGTCTTATAATGTTTTCAATATGTCTTTTATGTGAGTTTTGCTGCACCGGTTCATCCTTGTGTTTGTTTCAAATAAACCTTGCTAGCCTAAACCTTGTATCGAGAGGGAATACTTCTCATGCATCCAAAATACTTGAGCCAACCACTATGCCATTTGTGTCCACCATACCTACCTACTACATGGTATTTTCCGCCATTCCAAAGTATATTGCTTGAGTGCTACCTTTAAAATTCCATCATTCACCTTTGCAATATATAGCTCATGGGACAAATAGCTTAAAAACTATTGTGGTATTGAATATGTAATTATGCACTTTATCTCTTATTAAGTTGCTTGTTGTGCGATAACCATGTTTACTGGGGATGCCATCAACTACTCTTTGTTGAATATCATGTGAGTTGCTATGCATGTTCGTCTTGTCTGAAGTAAGAGAGATCTACCACCCTATGGTTAAGCATGCATATTGTTAGAGAAGAACATTGGGCCGCTAACTAAAGCCATGATCCATGGTGGAAGTTTCAGTTTTGGACATATATCCTCAATCTCATATGAGAAAATTATTAATTGTTGTTACATGCTTATGCATAAAAGAGGAGTCCATTATCTGTTGTCTATGTTGTCCCGGTATGGATGTCTAAGTTGAGAATAATCAGTAGCGAGAAATCCAATGCGAGCTTTCTCCTTAGACCTTTGTACAGGCGGCATAGAGGTACCCCTTTGTGACACTTGGTTAAAACAGTGCATTGTGATGATCCGGTAGTCCAAGCTAATTAGGACAAGGTGCGGGCACTATTAGTACACTATGCATGAGGCTTGCAACTTGTAAGATATAATTTACATGATACATATGCTTTATTACTACCGTTGACAAAATTGTTTCATGTTTTCAAAATCAAAGCTCTAGCACAAATATAGCAATCGATGCTTTTCCTCTATGGAGGACCATTCTTCTACTTTTCAATGTTGAGTCAGTTCACCTATTTCTCTCCACCTCAAGAAGCAAACACTTGTGTGAACTGTGCATTGATTCCTACATACTTGCTTATTGCACTTATTATGTTACTCTATGTTGACAATATCCATGAGATATACATGTTACAAGTTGAAAGCAACCGCTGAAACTTAATCTTCTTTTGTGTTGCTTCAATGCCTTTACTTTGAATTATTGCTTTATGAGTTAACTCTTATGCAAGACTTATTGATGCTTGTCTTGAAGTGCTATTCATGAAAAGTCTTTGCTATATGATTCACTTGTTTACTCATGTCATATACATTGTTTTGATTGCTGCATTCACTACATATGCTTTACAAATAGTATGATCAAGGTTATGATGGCATGTCACTCCAGAAATTATCTGTGTTATCGTTTTACCTGCTCGGGACGAGCAGAACTAAGCTTGGGGATGCTGATACGTCTCCGACGTATCGATAATTTCTTATGTTCCATGCCACATTATTGATGTTATCTACATGTTTTATGCACACTTTATGTCATATTCGTGCATTTTCTGGAACTAACCTATTAACAAGATGCCGAAGTGCCAGTTCCTGTTTTCTGCTGTTTTTGGTTTCAGAAATCCTAGTAACGAAATATTCTCGGAATCGGACGAAATCAACGCCAAAGATCTTAGAATCCCCGGAAGCATCCAGAACACACGAGAGGGACCAGAGGGGGGGCACAGGCCCACCAAACCACATGGTGGCGCGGCCTAGGGGGGGCCCGCGCCCCCCTATGGTTTGGCCAGCCCTTCGACCCTCCTGCGCCGCCTCTTCGCCTATATAAAGCCCCTGGATCGAAAACCCTGATGTGTTCGACGGAAAACCACAGAAACCTTCCAGAGCCGCCGCCATCGCGAGGCCAAGATCTGGGGGACAGGAGTCTCTGTTCCGGCACGCCGCCGGAACGGGGAAGTGCCCCCGGAAGGCTTCTCCATCGACACCGCTGCCATCTCCATCGCCATCTTCATCACCGCTGCTGCTCCCATGAGGAGGGAGTAGTTCTCCATCGAGGCTCGGGGCTGTACCTGTAGCTATGTGGTTCATCTCTCTCCTATGTACCTCAATACAATGATCTCATGAGCTGCTTTACATGATTGAGATTCATATGAGTTTGTATCACAATTTATCTATGTGCTACTCTAGCAAAGTTATTAAAGTAGTTCTATTCCTCCTGCACGTGTGTAAAGGTGACAGTGTGTGCACCGTGTTAGTACTTGGTTTATGCTATGATCATGATCTCTTGTAGATTGCGAAGTTAACTATTGCTATGATAATATTGATGTGATCTATTCCTCCTACATATGCATGAAGGTGACAGTGTGCATGCTATGTTAGTACTTGGTTTAGTCTGTTGATCTATCTTACACTATAAGGTTACTTAAATATGAACAAATTGTGGAGCTTGTTAACTCCGGCATTGAGGGTTCGTGTAATCCTACGCAATGCGTTCATCATCCAACAAGAGTGTAGAGTATGCATTTATCTATTCTGTTATGTGATCAATGTTGAGAGTGTCCACTAGTGAAAGTGTAATCCCTAGGCCTTGTTCCTAAATACTGCTGCGTTACTACTGCTTGTTGTTTTCTTTGCATTACTACTGCTGCAATACTACCACCATCAACTACACGCCAGCAAGCTATTTTCTGGTACCGTTGCTACTGCTCATACTTATTCATACCACCTGTATTTCACTATCTCTTCGCCGAACTAGTGCACCTATTAGGTGTGTTGGGTACACAAGAGACTTCTTGCTTTGTGGTTGCAGGGTTGCATGAGAGGGATATCTTTGACCTCTTCCTCCCTGAGTTCGATAAACCTTGGGTGATCCACTTAAGGGAAAACTTGCTGCTGTTCTACAAACCTCTGCTCTTGGAGGCCCAACACTGTCTACAGGAAAGGAGGGGGAACGTAGACATCACTTCCCTCTCGGGGTGATGCTTCCATTGAATCTTGCAGTACTTAATGGCTCTATTCCTGAGTTGTTTCCAGTTCTCCTCGAGAATCTTAGCTGGCTTATCGATGTAGGTCAAGTCTGGTTGTAACTCGAGCTCATCATGTGATACTGGCTCATCTGGGGTCTTTAAACATTTCCTGAGTTGAGACACATGGAATACATTGTGAACTTGAGCTAACCTTCCCGGTAGATCCAATTCAAAGGCTAACCCTCGGTTTTGACTCAGTATTTTGAAAGGTCCAATGTATCTAGGGCTCAACTTCCCCTTTACTCCGAATCTCTGAAGACCTTTCATCGGACTTACCTTAAGATACACCATGTCTCCAACTTGTGGTTCGCATGTCCTTCTCTTTTGGTCTACATAGCTCTTTTGTCGACTTTGAGCTATCTTCATCCTATCTCTTATAATGTCAATGATCTGTTGCTTTTCCTTGACATAATCAGGATTGAACTCATTACTTGATCCTGCTTCATACCAACATATCGGTGATCTACACTTCCTTCCATAGAGAGCTTCAAATGGTGCCATCTTGATGCTACTTTGATTGCTATTATTGTATGAAAACTCTGCTAGTGGTAAGTGCTCCTCCCATGATCCTCCGAAGTCTAGGGCACAAGCCCTAAGCATATCTTCTAATATCTGGTTTGTTCTCTCTGTTTGTCCACCTGTCTGAGGATGATAGGCGGTGCTATAGTCTAACTTGGATCCTAAGGCTTCATGTAGTTGTTTCCAAAATGCTGAGGTGAACACAGATCCTCGATCTGACACTATCTTCTTGGGTACTCCATGTTTACTCACAATCTCTTTGATGTAAAGATCGATGAGTTTCTCTCCTTTGTCTTGCTGGTTTACTGCTAAGAAGTGTGCACTTTTCGTCAACCGGTCCACGATTACCCATATCATGTCCTTCTTTTTATTAGTCATGGGTAGTCCGGTGATGAAATCCATTCCTATCTCCTCCCATTTCCATTCTGGGATTGGTAAAGGTTGTAACTTTCCTGCCGGACTTTGATGTTCAGCTTTCACTCTTTGGCAGGTATGGCATTCTGCCACGTATTGTGCTATCTCTCTCTTCATGTTATTCCACCAGAATAGTTCCTTGAGATCCATGTACATCTTTGTACTTCCCGAATGTATAGAGTATGGTGTTTGATGTGCTTCCCGGAGTATAACTTCCTTGATCTCATCAATATCCGGAACGCAAATCCTTTTCTAGAACCACAATCATCCCGACTCTCCTCGGTGAAATTCTGATGGTCTTCCCTCATCAATCCTTCTCATCTCCTCCACAATGAATGGATCGTACAATTGACCCATAATTATCTCATTCTTCAGATTAACACTTAGTTCATCGGCTACTTGTAAGGCCGATAGTCCTTCATGAGCTTCTTTCTCCCTAAGTTGTATCTGGGCTTGGCTTATTTCCTTCCTCAACTCCGGTGATAATTCCTGTTCCACTCCTCCAGTGCTCTTTCTACTCAAGGCATCTACTACAACATTAGCCTTTCCTGGAGTATAATTGATGGTCAAATAATAATCCTTGATCAGTTCAAGCCATCTTTTCTGTCTCATATTGAGTTCCTTCTGAGTGAAGAAGTACTTGAGACTCTTATGATCCGTATAGAGCTCACACTTGGCTCCATAGAGAAAATGTCTCCAAGTTTTAAGTGCAAATACGACTGCTGCTAATTCTAAGTCATGTGTTGGATAGTTCACTTCATGAGGTCTGAGTTGCCTCGATCCATAAGATATTACTTTCCGATCTTCCATGAGTACGCAACCCAATCCATGCTTGGATGCGTCACAGTACACGGTGTAATCCTTTCCAACCTGCGGGACTGGTAACACCGGTGCTGTGGTGAGTTTCTCTTTCAGAGTTTGAAAACTCTTTTCACACTCATCAGACCACACGAATGGTGTGTTCTTCCTTAACAGCTTAGTCATCGGTCCTGCTATCTTGGAGAATCCTTCAATGAATCTCCGATAGTATCCTGCCATTCCTAAGAATCCACGGATTTCTTTGACAGTCTTGGGTGCTTCCCAATCTAAAACTGCTGCTACTTTGCTTGGGTTAACAACTATCTCATCCTTTCTAATAACATGACCAATAAATTCTACTTGATCTAGCCAGAATTCACACTTGCTGAATTTGGCATAGAGTTGATGTTCTCTTAGTGTTTGCAACACTATCCTCAGATGTTCAGCATGTTCAGTTTTATCTTTGGAGTATATCAAGATATCATCGATGAATACGATGACAAACTTGTCTAGACATGGCATGAAGATCTTATTCATAAGATTCATGAAGATTGTTGGGGCATTGGTTAATCCAAAAGGTACCACTAGGTATTCATGATGTACGTACCTTGAGACAAAGGCTGTTTTCGGAACGTCTTCCTTCTTGATCTTTATCTGATGATAACCGGATCTTAGATCAATCTTGGAAAAGACTCCCGCGCCTCTAACTTGATCAAATAGATCTTGTATTCTAGGAAGTGGGTACTTGTTCTTGATAGTAACATTATTCAAATTCCTGTAGTCTCCGTACATCCTTCTGCCTCCATCTCTTTTATCCACGAAGATAACAGGTGATCCCCATGGTGAGATACTCTCCTGTATGAATCCTTTTTGTTCTAGGTCATCCAATTGCTCCTTGAGTTCTTTCAACTCCTTAGGCCCCATCTTATATGGTGCTTTAGCAATCGGAGCTGTTCCTGGAATTAGGTCGATAGTAAACTCTATCTCCCTATCTGGTGGCATTCCAGGTAATTCCTTAGGAAAAACATCCTGGAATTCATTCACTACAGGTATATCCTCCAGCTTTACTTCCTTCATGCTATTCAACTGTAGCTCTACTTCAATCTGTGTATGCTTATCTCCTTGGTAGATCATTCTACTTCCATCGGGCTTTTCAAAGACACTGTCTTGTTCACACAGTCGATAAATGCTCCATTTGCCTCTAACCAGTTCATACCAAGAATGACATCAATGTCCTTCATCGGTAAAATGAACATGTCTGCTTCAAACGCACACTTATTGATCATAATGACTTGTCCTTGTTTGGTGTGGGTTACTACTATCGTCCCCCCCGCGGAAAGTATGGTTATAGGTGTATCTAACTTAGTGCAACTAATCCCATGTTTGATGATGAATTGTTGAGAAATGAATGATGTAGTTGCACCAGTATCAAGAAGTATTTTGCCAGGATGAGTAAGTATCCGAGGCGTACCTATCACTGCCTGATCGGAGTTCACCACCTCCTCCAAGCTGGTGCAGTTCAACTTGCCGAAGGGTTTCTTGTTCTTCTAGTTCCCTCCGGTGTTTCCGCCTCGATTTCCTCCTCCTCCTGACTGACCTCCTCCATTCTTCTTCTTAAGGCAATCCCTAAGCATGTGTCCTTCCTCACGACAACCAAAGCAGATTATCCTTGGCCTTTTGCAATCCTTGGAAACGTGTCCGGGTTTCCCACATCTTCGGCAAAATATCTGGTTTACCGGCTGGTATCCTTGGTTCCCCCTCTGGTTGTTGTTGTTGTTGTACCTTGGTTTGAAACTCAAGCCAGTGTTAGGCTTGTTGCTGACATATCTCTTCGGCTCAAATTTGGCCTTCTTTCTCTTTTCCTCTTGCAGCTGCTTGAAATCATCTTCAAGAGTGATGGCTGCATCCACCAACTCCTGGAACTCTGTCGCTCTCATCATTTTGAGCTGTACCTTGAACTGGGGACTTAATCCCCGCAAGAACCTCTTCTTCTTCTTGTCCTCGGTGTTGACCTCTTCAACAGCATACCGAGACAGTTTTGAGAACTCCCTGACATAAGTCAGGATGTCATTATCTTTCTGCTCGAGACTTTCAAATTCTCGACGCTTCAATTCCACTATACTTTCAGGGACATTGGATTCCCTGAACTGCATCTTGAACTCCTCCCAAGTAAACACTTTCTCAGCCGGATAAACGGCTACTATGTTATCCCACCATGATGCGGCGGGTCCACACAATAAGTGTGTTTCATACCTGACCTTCTCCAGGTCGTTGCATCCAACAGTATTGAGCTTTCGCTCCGTGTCCATCAACCAATCCTTCGCATCCATTGGTTCGCGCGCGTATGCGAAGGATATTGGCTCTGTATTCTGGAAGTCTGACAAAGTGACTCCCTGATTGTCAGGCCTCTCCACCCTGTTCTGCTAAAGCAGCTCCTGGAAGAACTTTTTTTGCTGCTCCATCGTCATACGTTGCCTTTCCTCCAACATTTTCATGTATTGGAGGAAATTCTGCTGCGTCATGGGTGGTGGTGGAAACTGGTTTCTGGCTGCTTCATCGGCCTCCTCCTTCTGCTTGGCCTCGCGCTCGAGGCGCTGCGCTTCACTCTCCTCACCCGTCGCTCCTGACATATCCCCCTAGTTCTGCAACACAAAGTGGTACTCATAGTTACTCCATGCGCAAGTTTTCTGAGCTCAACTTTGTGCACAGAACTAGTCACGCAATGGAAATCAAAAAGCAAATCCAAATCATACAAAACATATACCATGTATATACATACTTAAGTGGTTTTATTACAATACTCAGTGATGATGTGAGTATGCAAACTCACTTATTGAAGTATATGTACAAATTTCTACAATTATTACACACTACAATACATGTGGTACTATTTTATTGTAGTCTCGCCTCCCTTGGTGGTCTCTAGTCATGCTTTACTCCCGGTACATCCCAGGCTTCCATCCGGTCGAACGTGTAGTCCTCCTGACAGAATTTGGAACATAGGGTCTTCCCGTTGGCTTGTAGTCGGAATCAGAGGATGATCCCAGGGAGAAATCTGTGTTCATGAACTGATTATTCAAAACATCATAATCCACCCATCGGGTGTACTCCCCTGTGACTCCGCCATAGGTATTTCCTCCATCAGTATCCGACTCAATCAGTATAGGATACTGATACGTCCAATTTGCATCACTATTTTATATCATAATTTGCTGTTATTCATTGATATATTTCATATTTGGAGATGATACTTATGTTATTTCATCTATTTTGCATGTTTCATGACTATTGGAGGATCGCGCACCGGAGTCAGGATTCTGCTGGAAAAAGCGCCGTCAGAATGCAATATTTCGGAAGATCAACAATTGACGAAAGTTATATGAAAAATCCTATTTTTCCATAAGATGACGAGAGCCAGAAGGAGGAGCCGAGGAGGGCCACCATGGCCCCCCCTCATAGGCCGGCGCGGGCCCTGCCCTGGCCGCGCCGCCTTGTGGGGAGGGGGCCCACAGCCCCCTCTGGCCTCCTCTCCTTCGCGTATTTCTTCGTCCCGAAAACCTAAGCTCCGGGGAGTAAGTCGCGAAGAGTCACAGCCGCCTCTGCGGGGCGGAGAACACCAGAGAGAAAAGAGCTCTCCGGCAGGCTGAGATCCGCCGGGGAAATTCCCTCCCAGAGGGGGAAATCGATGCCATCGTCATCGCCATCGAGCTGGACATCATCTCCATCACCATCATCATCATCTCCATCATCATCACCGCCGTCTCCACCGCTGCACATCGTCACCGCTGTAACAATTTGGGTTTGATCTTGATTGTTTGATAGGGGAAACTCTCCCAGTATTGATTTCTACTTGTTATTGATGCTATTGAGTGAAACCAATGAACCAAGGTTTATATTCAGATTGTTATTCATCATCATATCACCTCTGATCATGTTCCATATGATGTCTCGTGAGTAGTTCGTTTAGTTCTTGAGGACATGGGTGAAGTCTAAATGTTAGTAGTGAAGTATGGTTGAGTAATATTCAATGTTATGATATTTAAGTTGTGGTGTTATTCTTCTAGTGGTGTCATGTGAACGTCGACTACACGACACTTCACCTTTATGGGCCTGGGGGAATGCATCTTGTACTCGTTTGCCAATTGCGGGGTTGCCGGAGTGACAGAAACCTGAACCCCCGTTGGTATATCGATGCAGGAGGGATAGCAGGATCTCAGAGTTTAAGGCTGTGGTTAGATTTATCTTAATTACTTTCTTGTAGTTGCGGATGCTTGCAAGGGGTATAATCACAAGTATGTATTAGTCCTAGGAAGGCCGGTACATTAGCATAGGTTCACCCACACAACACTTATCAAAACAATGAAGATTAATTAGCCGTATGTAGCGAAAGCACTAGACTAAAATCCCGTGTGTCCTCAAGAACATTTGGTCATTATAAGTAAACAAACCGGCTTGTCCTTTGTGCTAAAAAGGATTGGGCCACTCGCTGCAATTATTACTCTCGCACTTTACTTACTCGTACTTTATTCATCTGCTACATCAAAAACCCCTGAATACTTGTCTGTGAGCATTTACAGTGAATCCTTCATCGAAACTGCTTGTCAACACCTTCTACTCCTCGTTGGGATCGACATTCTTACTTATCGAAGATACTACGATACACCCCCTATACTTGTGGGTCATCAAGACTATTTTTTGGCGCCGTTGCCGGGGAGTGAAGCGCTATTGGTAAGTGGAATTGGTAAGGGAAATTTCTACTATTTGTGCTGATTTTATTTCTGCCAGCTGCCATAATTCATTATGGAGAGATCTTCTCTTGAGTTTTTATTTGGAAAATCTACTAATACTACAAAGGTAGTGGATGAGGCGCCAGGTGAGGAAGAAATACCATACAAAATATCTATGAAAATTATTGAACGTGTAGTGGATAACCGTTATACAGGGGATGGGACTGTCCACCCTGGAGAACATTTACTGTTCTTACATGAATTATGCGGTTTATTCAAGTGTGAAGGTATTGCTATGGATGAAGTGAGGAAGAAACTATTCTCTATATCGCTATCTGGTAAAGCGGCGCATTGGTATAAATTACTGGATAATGGGGATTCTCTTGAATGGAATGATATTGTGCCCCGGTTTTATTCGAAGTTCTATCCTCCAAGTGAAATTCACAAAGATCGGAACAGCATATATTATTTTTGGCCTCATGATGGAGAGAGTATTGCCCAAGCGTGGGGGAGATTGAAGTCTTTAATGCTCAAATGTCCCATTCATGAGCTTCCTGGTAATGTTATTATTGATAATTTCTATGCAAGACTTTCTTTTCAAGACAAGACCTTGCTGGATACTTCTTGTTCTGGATCATTCACGCGCAACAAAGAAGAGTTTAAAAGGGACCTTCTTAATCGGATCCAGGAAAATACTGAAGGATGGGAGAACGACAAAGATAGAGAATCAGGTATAAATTATGATTATAAATGCATTGAAGCTTTTATGGATACTGATAAATTTCGTAATATGAGTGCTACTTATGGTCTTGATTCTCAAGTTGCTGCAAATCTTTATAAAGCTTTTGCCTCTCATTATGAATTGCCTAAGAAGAATTTTGATAAGTATCATGAACCGTATAAAGATAAAATTGATTCATCTATAAATAAATGTGTTGTAGTTGAAACTGTTGATCATGTTATTCCTGAAGCTTATATTGAAAAAACTCCTTTCCCTGCTAAAATGAAGGAGTACTCTGTTATAAATAGTGTGGTTCATAAAAGTGAAAAGAAACCTATAGAACCTGAAGAACAAATAAAAGTTGAACCTGCTGTTGTAGTAGTTAAAGATCTTGTGACTGAGAATGTGGAGGATGGTCATATTATTTTCTGTGAAGATGCTTCTAATATTGTTTCACATCCTAATAAGTCTAAGGAAGCTAGTGTTCCTATGCTATCTGTTAGAATTGGAGATCATTGTTATTATGGTTTATGTGATATTGGTGCAAGTACTAGTGCTATTCCTTATGAGCTTTACACGGAGATTATGCACGAAATTGGTTCTTGTGAACTTGAAGATATTGATGTGGTTATTCGGCTGGCTAATAGAGAAAATATTTCTCCAATTGGTATTGTTCGAGATGTGGAAGTTCTATGTGGTAAGATTAAATATCCTGCTGACTTTTTGGTACTTGGTTCTGCTGCTAGTAAATATTGTCCTATCATTTTTGGTAGACCTTTTCTAAATACTTGTGGAGCTATTATAGATTGCAAGAAAGAGAAAATTTTGACTAAATTTGCTGGTGAATCTTATGAGTTTAACTTCTCTAAATTTGCCAAAACTCCTTATAAAGCTGATTTGCCTAATAATGATTTTAGAGTTGAACAGTGTGCATCTATTGCTATTGCTCCTAATAATCCTTTGCAGCAACATTTGGAGAATAGTGAGAGTGAAGTTTTTAGGGACGAAAGAGATGAGCTTGATGAAATTTTCCTTCGTCAACCTATTCTTAAGCATGATTTACCGGTAGAAGATCTGGGTACAACACCGCCACCAAAGGAAGATCCTGTCTTTGATTTAAAACCATTGCCTGATAATCTTAAATATGCTCATATTGATGATAAGAAAATATATCTTGTTATTATTAGTTCTAAGCTTTCAGAGTTTGAAGAAGAAAGGTTATTAGAAATATTGAAGAAACACCGAGGTGCTATTGGCTACACTCTTGATGACTTGAAGGGGATTTCTCCCTCTATTTGCCAACATGCCATTAATATGGAAGATGATGCGAAGCCTGTTGTTGAACCTCAGCGTCGTCTAATTCCTAAGATGAAGGATGTGGTAAGAAATGAGGTATTAAGACTTTTTGAAGCTGGTATTATATATCCTATTGCTGATAGTAGATGGGTTAGTCCTGTGCATTGTGTTCCTAAGAAAGGAGGAATGACTGTTGTGCCTAATGATAATGATGAGCTCATACCTCAAAGAGTAGTTGTAGGGTATAGAATGTGCATTGATTATCGAAAAGTTAATAAAGTTACTAAGAAAGATCATTACCCTTTACCTTTTATTGATCAAATCTTAGAAAGGTTGTCTAAGAATACTCACTTTTGCTTTCTTGATGGTTATTCTGGGTTTTCACAAATTGCTGTTAAAACTAAGGATCAAGAGAAAACCACTTTCACTTGTCCCTATGGAAATTATGCTTATAGACGTATGCCTTTTGGTTTATGTAATGCCCCTGCTACTTTTCAAAGATGCATGTCTGCTATTTTTCATGGCTTTTGCGAGAGTATTGTAGAGGTATTCATGGACGATTTTTCTGTCTATGGGAATTCTTTTGATAATTGCTTGCGGAACCTTGATAAAGTTTTGCAGAGATGTGAAGAAACTAACCTTGTTCTTGATTGGGAGAAATGCCACTTTATGGTTAATGAAGGAATTGTATTGGGACATAAAATTTCCGAGAGAGGTATTGAAGTTGATAGAGCTAACGTTGAAGCAATTGAGAAGATGCCCTATCCCAGGGATGTTAAAGGTATTCGTAGTGTTCTTGGTCATGCTGGGTTTTATAGGAGGTTTATTAAAGACTTCTCCAAGATTTCAAAACCTCTTACTAATCTTCTTCAAAAAATTGTACCTTTTGTTTTTGATGATGATTGTAAGGAAGCTTTTGAAACTTTAAAGAAAGCCTTAACAACTGCTCCTATAGTTGAACCTCCTGATTGGAATTTACCTTTTGAAATTATGTGTGATGCTAGTGATTTTGCTGTAGGCGCTGTTCTTGGACAACGAGTAAATAAAAAATTGAATGTTATTCATTATGCTAGTAAAACCCTTGATCCTGCTCAAAGAAATTATGCTACTACTGAAAAAGAATTGTTAGCTGTAGTCTTTGCTTGTGATAAGTTTAGATCCTATATTGTTGATTCAAAAGTTACTATTCATACTGATCATGCTGCAATCAGATACCTTATGCAAAAGAAAGATGCTAAGCCAAGGCTTATTAGATGGGTACTTCTGTTGCCAGAATTTGATTTACATACTGTAGGTAGGAAAGGTGCTGATAATCCTGTTGCTGATAATTTGTCTAGATTGGAAAATATTGCTTATGATCCTGTTCCTGTTAATGATAGTTTTCCGAATGAACAATTGGCTGTAATAAAGGTGAGCTCGCGAGACAGTCCTTGGTATGCTGATTATGCATGCTAACTTTATTGTTTCCAAGTACTTGCCTCCAACCTTTTCAGCTCAGCAAAGGAGGAAATTCTTTTATGACTTGAGGCATTATTTCTGGGATGACCCACACTTATATAAAGAAGGAGTGGATGGTATTCTGCGAAGATGCGTTCCCGAATATGAACAACAAGAGATATTGAGTAAATGTCATGGTAGTGCTTATGGAGGACATCACGCCGGAGATAGAACCGCACAAAAGGTTCTACAATCAGGTTTTTATTGGCCAACTCTCTTCAAAGATGCAAGGAAGTTTATCTTGTCTTGTGATGGATGCCAAAGGGTTGGTAATATCTCCAGACGCAACGAAATGCCTATGAATTATACTCTTGTTATTGAACCGTTCGATTGTTGGGGATTTGACTTCATGGGACCTTTCCCCTCTTCAGAAGGTAACACTCATATACTTGTTGCTGTTGATTATGTTACTAAATGGGTGGAAGCCATACCTACAAAAAGTGTTGATGGTGAGACCTCTTTAAGAATGCTTTTAGATATTATTTTTCCTAGATTTGGAGTTCCTAGATATATTATGACTGATGGAGGTTCTCATTTTATTCATGGTGGTTTTAGGAGAACTCTTGCTAAATATGGTATTAATCATAGAATTTCTTCCGCTTATCATCCTCAAACTAGTGGGCAAGTAGAACTATCAAATAGAGAAATTAAATCTATCTTGCAAAAGACTGTTAATAAAACTAGAAAGAATTGGGCTAGTAAATTGAAGGAAGCACTATGGGCTTATAGAACTGCTTATAAAAATCCCATGGGAATGTCACCTTATAAAATGGTTTATGGAAAAGCTTGTCATTTACCTTTAGAACTAGAGCACAAAGCTTATTGGGCTGTTAGAGAACTAAATAAAGATCCTAAACTAGCCGGTAAGAAGAGGTTGCTACAATTGAGTTCTCTAGATGAATGGAGAAGTGAAGCTTATGAAAATGCTAAACTCTTTAAAGAGAAAGTTAACAAATGGCATGATAGAAGGATTATCAAAAGAGAATTTAATATTGGGGATAAAGTCCTATTGTATCGGTCTCGTCTCAGATTCTTTGCAGGGAAATTACTCTCGAAATGGGAAGGACCATATGTTGTTGAGGAGGTGTATCGTTCAGGAGCAATTAAAATTAGCTCTCTCCAAGGCAATGCCACACAAGTGGTGAATGGACAAAGACTCAAGCATTATATCTCAGGTGATTCTTACAATGTAGATGTTGATGTTATTCGAGTGGAAACACCGGAGGCTTTCATCAAAGGACAAATTGACAGTCCGCCAGAACTCGACTTTGAATAGGTAACAGTACGGGTAATAAAAAGTTCGCAATTTACTTTCGGAACAATGTTTTTGGTATTTTTGGAAAATATGAAAAATTATGAGATCGAAACGGAGTGGAGGAGACGCACGAGGGCGTGCCCCCATAGGCCGGTGCGGGCCCCAGCCAGGCCGCGCCGCCCTATGAGCTGGCCGCCTCGTCGCCTCTCTCCGACTCTGGTTCGACCTGGTACTTTCCTTTTGCCGTGAAAATTCCTGCTATATAATCCCCCGGACCCCTGGAGGTCCGTATATCATTTTCTTGACGTGTTTTGTTTCGAGCTGTTTCTGCCAGGATCTGTTCTCAATCTAGAAGCACCATGGTCTCCAACAACAAGGGCAAGGGGCTTTCGGAGGAAGAAGTGAAAAGGGTGTCATCAAAACAAGAGCAACAAGCCGTTGGGAGTAAGCAAATCTTGGTGGGATCTGTTGACACTCGACGTTCTTTTTCTCATGACTTGCAGGGACCCTTACCACCTGCTCTTAGCCTCGACTCTTTCCCTGTGTTGGAAGAAGCTCTACGGACTACCGATGAGTTTTGTGATCAATACCTGGCTCTAAGAAGAGAAGTGGAGATACTCCAGGAGGAGAATTACCGACTCCGTAGAATGCTGGAATATTACTCGATTCCCATCACAAGGTCGCCACCGCCAACTTCAGATAACAATGAATCTCTTCGAGTCTTAGTGCAGAATTGCCAAACTGAGAAACTGAAGCTGAAGGAGATCTGTAAGAAGCGCGGGAGGAATTCATCACCACCATAACCGAAGGAGTAATTCATCATCGGTATTGGCATACCCTTGGTTTGTTCCAAGCTTGGGGGAGTGCCGCGGTATCACATCATCACTACCTTTTACTTTTTACTATCAAGTAGTGTCATATCATGAGTAGGGAAGTTATCATATAAGATGGGTTGCAGTGTGGAAGTATCTCTCCTTTAGTTGGTTGTCTATGTATCCCTTGGTGTGAGTTATCGTTATGGAATATTAATGAGAAGTCTTATCATTTACATATTGCACATCTTATTTTAGTTTGCAATCCCTATTATATAATTGATCTTGTTATTAGTATTGGTATCACTTTGGGAGCATTGAATAAATCTATTTGGTTTTGGCAAACTTAGCATTGGTCAATAGCAACAACACTTTGAGGTTTAAGTAGAAAAGAGAAATACATGTAGTTGTTTCATTGT
Organism: Lolium perenne; assembly: GCF_019359855.2. Classification (NCBI taxonomy): domain Eukaryota; kingdom Viridiplantae; phylum Streptophyta; class Magnoliopsida; order Poales; family Poaceae; genus Lolium; species Lolium perenne. Next base: position 45,310,770 of record NC_067245.2, read on the forward strand.
CTTCCTTTCTTGTTAGCTCATAGCTTATTATTCTGAAGTTAAGATTGTTTGTGCTTACAAGGAAGATGCATGATTATTTCTATCACATGTATATTTGTTTGTTTCCCTCGACTCTTATGCTTGCTAATTAAGCTTGCTAGCCAAAGACCTGTACTGAGAGGGAATACTTCTCGTGCATCCAAACCTTAACCCAAACCTATGCCATTTGTGTCCACCATAACTACCTACTACATGGTATTTCTTTCCATTCCAAGTAAATACTTCGTGTGCTACCTTTAAACAATTCAAAATTTATTACCTCTGATTTGTGTCAATGTTTTATAGCTCATGAGGAAGTATGTGTTGTTTTATCTTTCAATCTTGTTGGGGAACTTTCACCAATGGACTAGTGGCTTCATCCACTTATCCAATAACTTTGCAAAAAGAGCTGGCAATGGGATTCCCAGTCCCAAAGTAATTAACCTGAATAGACACTCCTCCATGGTATGTGATTGTTGGACGGCACCCGAAGGATTCGGTTAGCCATGGCTTGAGAAAGCAAAGGTGGGGAGGAGTGTCATCATAATAAAACTAAAATAAAAAGGCACTCCTTCATGTTATGAGATTGTTGGCAGGCACCCGAGGTTTCGGTTAGCCATGGTTTGTGAAAGAAAGGTTGGAAGGAGTGTCACACAAAAATAAAAATAAAATGGGAGCCGCTCTTTGAAGGTTTGTCTGGCAAGGGGGTTAGAGTACCCGCTACCAGTCGTTGACAACAACAAACACCTCTCAAAATGTTACTTTTATTCTCTTTATATGATTTCAAAACTGAAAAAGCTCTAGCACATGATTTAATCCCTGCTTCCCTCTGCGAAGGGCCTGTCTTTTACTTTATGTTGAGTCAGTAAACCTATTTCTCTCCATCTTAAGCAAGCATTTGAGTTGTTGTGATCAAACCATCTATATTGCGATTTACTTCATCATGTCTTTTACTCTTCCTTGTTTAGTACAAGTTTTATCTGAATGAATATAGCTTTGAAAGTTATCAATGATCATGAGGAGATTATTATGATTGAGTATGCAAGTTGTACCATATAAACTTTAACATGAGAGCGCTGCTCGATAGATAAATATAACCTGTTAATTGTTCTCTGACCAAGAACGAAATTTGCAATCACCAACTATGATCTCTTATGCACCTTTATTTGTGATTACCTTATACTTGTTTCAGATTGAATTATATGAGGAAGTTGTTTACTAGAATGTCTTGTGTGAATGAATATGATGCTTCTTGTCCGTATTTTATTTATCGACTCTTCACTCCATAAACATGTGGTCCTGTTTACTGAGTTCAGTTTCGCTTGGGGACAAGCGAAGCCTAAGCTTGGGGGGGTTGATACGTCCAATTTGCATCACTATTTTATATCATAATTTGCTGTTATTCATTGATATATTTTATATTTGGAGATGATACTTATGTTATTTCATCTATTTTGCATGTTTCATGACTATTGGAGGATCGCGCACCGGAGTCAGGATTCTGCTGGAAAAAGCGCCATCAGAATGCAATATTTCGGAAGATCAACAATTGACGAAAGTTATATGAAAAATCCTATTTTTCCAGAAGATGACGAGAGCCAGAAGGAGGAGCCGAGGAGGGCCACCATGGGCCCCCCTCATAGGCCGGCGCGGGCCCTGCCCTGGCCGCGCCGCCTTGTGGGGAGGGGGCCCACAGCCCCCTCTGGCCTCCTCTCCTTCGCGTATTTCTTCGTCCCGAAAACCTAAGCTCCAGGGAGTAAGTCGCGAAGAGTCACAGCCGCCTCTGCGGGGCGGAGAACACCAGAGAGAAAAGAGCTCTCCGGCGGCTGAGATCCGCCAGGGAAATTCCCTCCCGGAGGGGGAAATCGACGCCATCGTCATCGCCATCGAGCTGGACATCATCTCCATCACCATCATCATCATCTCCATCATCATCACCGCCGTCTCCACCGCTGCACATCGTCACCGCTGTAACAATATGGGTTTGATCTTGATTGTTTGATAGGGGAAACTCTCCCGGTATTGATTTCTACTTGTTATTGATGCTATTGAGTGAAACCATTGAACCAAGGTTTATATTCAGATTGTTATTCATCATCATATCACCTCTGATCATGTTCCATATGATGTCTCGTGAGTAGTTCGTTTAGTTCTTGAGGACATGGGTGAAGTCTAAATGTTAGTAGTGAAGTATGGTTGAGTAATATTCAATGTTATGATATTTAAGTTGTGGTGTTATTCTTCTAGTGGTGTCGTGTGAACGTCGACTACACGACACTTCACCTTTATGGGCCTAGGGGAATGCATCTTGTACTCATTTGCCAATTGCGGGGTTGCCAGAGTGACAGAAACCTGAACCCCCGTTGGTATATCGATGCAGGAGGGATAGCAGGATCTCAGAGTTTAAGGTTGTGGTTAGATTTATCTTAATTACTTTCTTGTAGTTGTGGATGCTTGCAAGGGGTATAATCACAAGTATGTATTAGTCCTAGGAAGGCCGGTACATTAGCATAGGTTCACCCACACAACACTTATCAAAACAATGAAGATTAATTAGCCGTATGTAGCGAAAGCACTAGACTAAAATCTCGTGTGTCCTCAAGAACGTTTGGTCATTATAAGTAAACAAACCGGCTTGTCCTTTGTGCTAAAAAGGATTGGGCCACTCGCTGCAATTATTACTCTCGCACTTTACTTACTCGTACTTTATTCATCTGCTACATCAAAACCCCCTGAATACTTGTCTGTGAGCATTTACAGTGAATCCATCATCGAAACTGCTTGTCAACACCTTCTGCTCCTCGTTGGGATCGACATTCTTACTTATCGAAGATACTACGATACACCCCCTATACTTGTGGGTCATCAGATACTCCTCATAGTCTCCCCTATTATACTGATTGTTCTGGAACTGGGTTGTGGCGTCCTCATTCATCTCCGAATTATCTCTGACTGGATCGCCATAGTTTCCCGTGTCTGACCCCCAACGCCAACCTGTTGAATTCTCTATAGGAGTCTCAGAACGCTGATGGTTTCCGGATTCCTCTCCACCCTAATATCCTCCATGAGAACTACTAGGAAAGTACCTAGGTGTAATGGGTGTGGTTTGTTGTTCGCGATGGTCAATACTAATGTAATCACTAGCTGAATAAACTGGTGTGTGAACCTCACCCTCCATTGGTTCCTTCCCCTTAGTCTCGTCCTTGGGCTCAGTGACTTCTTCTAACATTGTATCAATCGCACCCGACAGATGTCGGTTCAACAGAAAGAACAATGACAGTAAGGTGCGGCTGTTGTCCATGTACTTAGCGGCTTCTGCTGGTTTGCGTTTTGCAAGTTTGAAGTGGTTAAGCATAGGATCATCTTCCTCCTCCATATGTGGAATGTGTGCGAATTCGGAACCCATAAGCTCTTTCGTCTTATGTTCCCGAATATCAGTGATGGCTCTCATTATGGCTATATGGTAGGCTGTTCGGATAGTTCTAGCCTCACCTGCTGGCATCACTATACTCATTCCTAGGGATTCTGGAAGTCTTAGTCCTACCCTACACTTGGCCAATATTGTACCGTCGTAGTACATGTATTTCATTACTTGGATCTGGGGATCGCACCCAAATTCAAGTAACATGGCACGAAGAATATCCGCGAGTCCTCCGTCATAGTCACTCAATGTTGACTCCATCACTTTCACGTTACGTCCCGAACGTGAACTTGCCATAGTTGGCTGTAGAATAGAAAGAATATAATATTAGTAATGATGCATCATAATAGAGATAATAAAGAATTATCACACTAAAAGATATGATTGTTTAATTCTCAAGTGAATGTACACCATATTTTTAGAGAATTCTTTACTAATCCTATTTGACTCCTAACGTTCTATCCCATTTACTAGGTTCCAACCTAAGGTCAAAGCTTTTGCTCTGATACCAACTGTGGTGACCCTGCATACCACTGCATGTTGTAGTATGCCAGTCGTTGATATAACATTCACGAAGTACCAATCCACAAATATTACATCCCTCAGAGTAGTACAACAGAACATAGCAGGTCCATAACTCATTCATTTATTTTTACAAGCAACATGTACATATCACCTCGGAGCTCCTCTTGGGTCCTAAGAGGGATACTCCTGGGTTCGAGGCGAACCTAACTTAACTTACAATATAAGAGTCTTACTAAGTTGTACATTTTATTCTCCTCGAGCAGTTAAGTACTAAGAGTTCGTACTGCTCGGATACTACTACTACTTGGTCGGTCTAAACTTGCTCTCATCCGGAACCCTCCCCGGTTCCATAGACTATGAGGTAGTCTACACCTTCAACACCTCCAGAGAGGTCTGGTTCTTCATAGCCGATGACTTTGGCTCCTTCAGGGTCGTCGTTGTCCTCCTCCAGTCGATTTAGACAATCTAAGCAGGGGATTTAAGAGTGGTATGAGTACGAGCGTACTCAACAAGTTCATTATAGAAAAGAGGTGTTTAATGCACTAGCTATGATATTAAACCAGAAAGTCTAATATCAATGCAAGTTTTGATAAACATTTCTTCAAGAGGTTTCTTTTATTCCAAAGAACTATGTCCGTCAGCCTTCACCGGTTTACTAGAACTTCATGGAGTTCCTTTCCGGCAGCGTTCGCAGTTCCAAATCTCGAAACAGGGAGTGACAGGTCACGATTCATTACACTCTGCAGAGGTGTGTTGCTTTACCCATAAGAGATCTTAACCTTGGTGCCAACCGGGCAGCTTTCCCGTCCACACTTCCTTCGGTGTGAGGCCTGGTATAAGGTCATAGCCAATCATATTCCTCCGCTACCTCGCACACCCACCCTTTGTTGCATACCCCGACCCTGGGTCCTCGCCGGTCCCGTTATACCAATTAAGGATGGACCCCGGCCACGACAACAGTTCTAGGCTCATACCATAAACTCCTTCGCCGGTAGCTGCAACCCATCATAGACCGCAATAAACCGTGGGGAACTTTTGGCTTCCACAGCCTACCGCTTGCTCTTCGGGCGATAAGTGTACTACGGACAAAGCCGTGGGGAACTTTAGGCTTCCCTAGCGTACCGCTTGCCCCCGACAGAATACAAGTGTCTACGGCAAAGCGCGTCCGTTGATGTACAAGAGGTGGAAATATGATTGACTATTCCGTCCCACTCCAGATCTTATGGTTAACACGGGTATTACGGCACAAGAATCACTGGACGACATTTGTTGTTTAATCCTAGATGGATATAAACCCTTGCAATGGAACCTCCACCATGTCAACACAATCCATGGTTCCATTGCCCACCACATAGTCATATTCATAGTTATGAAAGTAGTGGTTTTTCTTTTTATGCAATAGTGATAAACATAGTACTTTGCAAGTAATTTAGTAAAAATACTCGAATGACATGAGCAAGTGATGAACTTTCCTGAACACTGCAAAGTGTTGCAGTTGGATGGTGTGGACTGACCCTTGTCCTCTGTTGCTGAAAAATAGCATCATTGTTCGATAAGGGCAATGGTTAAAGAAGCAATTATGCATGATTCAACTTTTAGGGTTGTTCCTCCCTTTCCGGTGTTTTTATCATTTTATGTGAGAGGTAAATACTAAGAACAATTTAGGGATACTTTGTTTAGGGTAAAATACTACCTTGAAATGTTGTCAAGGTGTTTTTTACAGTCCAAAAGCATTTATGGACTTATTTTCATTATTGAAAATATAAGGTGTGATTTAAATGATTATTTTAATCATCAAATTTGGACTCAATCTTGTTTGTCTCCAAAAAATCCTTTTCATATTTTATTATGATAGAGAATTTTATCCTGAGTAGTTTTCATATTTTTAATTATTTTTTTAGAGCTATTTATCATTTTCTATACATTTTCAAAGTTTCAGGGTTAAATGAAATTGTGAAATTACCAAAATGTCCCTGGGCCCACCTGTCAGGGTGGCCCAGCGGTTAACCCTAACCCGCCCGATCCAACCGACAGGCGCATTGCTTCCCTCCTCTCTCGCGATGCCGCTTTGCCGAACCCTACTCCTCCCCGTGCCCTGGCGACTCGCGTCACCGTCGCCGAATTAATTCGGCCGTCTCCGGCCAGCTCCGGCGGCGTGGTTGGTCGCAAAAGGACCGCTGCACGACAGCGCAACAGATCCTCCGCGTCGATCTGGGGTTCGCCATCGCCACCGCTCGCCCCCAATTCTTCTGTGACACTCGACCGCAAGGATCTGCGGCGATGCGCCACTCGTCAGCGCCCTGGTGCTGTGACGTCGCCGTTCCCTGCCGCAGTGGTGCTGGGCACCTCGGTGCTGCCGTGGCCTGGCCTGGCCTGGCGCTGCCGTGCCCCGTGTGTGCCTCCATGGCCACCATGGCTGCGCTCATCGGCTCATGTCACCTGTAAGTGCTCCGTCGCCTCCCCTTTCTCTCCCAGTGCTTCTCCTTCGGTGCTCGCTCAAGCCATGGCTGCTCCTCCTCGTGGAGATGCTATCATGCTGTACTGTTGTTGCTGTGCTTTGTTGGCTATGGCTGCTGCTGCTCTGGGCTTGCCATGACCTGCCTAGTGGCCATGCGTATGCTGTTCTAGTCTTATTGTGCATGATTTAGTGCAACTCCTGGATGCCCTGCTGGCTTATGCCTATCTTACTTGTTTGCATCTATTCCAATACCTTTGTTCTTGTTACTGCTGCTGCTAGAGTATCAAGTGTATTCATATTTCTAGCCCTGGCTTGATTATGATTTATAACCCTTGCATTCTGCAAGTGCCATTGCTCCTGGTGTGCTATACCCTGTACTATGATTCATAGAAACTCCCTGTGGAGCATGTTTGTTACTGGGTAGCTCCATCCCTAGTTGATTTGTTTCTGTAAATGCTTGATTTGATTACCCATGTTACAATTGTTCATGTACTGTGACTGATTAGCTCATAAGTTTCATGTATTGGTGCTGGATTGGGCTGTAGCATGCTCTGTCATGTGTTAGCAAGTCCCTGATGATCATCTGATCAACAGTTGCTTGTGAAAGATGATGTTTCATGTCTGTGCCTCACTGCTGCTCTCTTTGGTGTCTGTGTGACACACATACATGTGCTGGTGTGTGCTGGTGCTTGCTCAAGCATCAGCTGATGCTTGCAGTGATCCCTTGGATCATATGCAAGGTGCTGGTGCTTTGATTACTTGTGTAGTTCATTTATCTGTATTATCTTGCTTTATTAAATGGATAAATGATGTGAACTGCTTGCAGTAATGACCATTTCAATGAATTTGATAAGGCTAGATGGATGCCAACCACTGGTTGGGTACCCTTGCCCACTACTGAACCCTATTAGGTGATGATGTGGTGGCTTAAGGTGTTGGCTGTGGGTTGAGGTGGCCCTGACAGCTCTTTGATGCTGTCATGGGTAGCTCCCCCTCTCTTTGGCTTTGTTGTGGCTTTCTCATGCTATCTGTTTGATTCCTGAGGGAATTTCCAGTAGCTTTTGATGATGACAAACATAAATAGACACACATGGTCTATCTGTATGATGGTGTACTGGTTGTAGGTGCTGGATAACTTGGGCTAGCTAGATAGGTGTGCATCCTTGTTGGATTTCCTTGGTTATGCCACTGATCTGGCATAACCAGTGTTCCCTTGGTTCATTTCCTATTGGTTTCTCCCATATTTGTTTGCACCAACTGACTTTGTAGCCAGATGATGACATAAACAGGGTTTCTACCCTTCTGTACTTGTGTGATGGATAGAATGTTTATTTATGAGCAAGACATGATCTTGCTCAGGCTATTGGATGAATACCTCACTCCAGCTTCTAGAATTATTGTTGGTGTAAAGGATTTGCTTCTGGATGGTTGATTTGCTTGCCCTGCTCCTCCTGGCAAGCCTGTGATGCTTGGTTTGTTTCTGGTGGTTGCTGGACTAGGTTGAACAGCTCTGGCTGTTCTTCCTGTTCTTGCTGTTCTTACCCTTTTTGAGCCTGTCGATGGAATGGCTAGGGTTTGTTTCTGTAAAGCTTTATACTGGCCCTCTCCATACCTCTCTGGCCGGCAACCATGCTATGCTGGTGCTCCACCCCTGGCTATGTGCGTGTGGAGTGCATGCAGTACCTCTGGTGTGCTGTTTAGCATGCACACATGCATTGTGAGCTGCCTGTGTGTGTGTGCTTGGGACTTGGGCTGGTGAGAGGATCAGCTCGGCAGAGCTGTGGTATTATCCACCATATTCACTTCTTTTCTAATCACCTTTGTTTGTGCATTGTTTGTGTGCAGGGAACAACAAGATGATCAAGATGAAGTGCAAGATCATCTTGGTCCAAGATTTCATGAAGATCAACTTGTAGTTTAGGAAATTTCATTAAGTTGTAATCTTTCCTTTTCTTTTTTCCTTTTATTCAAATCATGTAATGTGTTGTAACATTTCTTATTTCAATTCTGAATATTGTAATGACAATGTATCTTGTGTGATTATCAATAAAGCTCCAATTTTCTCTAATGAGCTTTACTTAATAAATGTATTGTTGATATTCTTTATTATTTATAATTTGTTTAGAGAATTCCCTCAATATTGAATTATGAGATGTTCTTATGATGTTTGAATTTGAAATTCAAATGCAACTTGTTTTTGAATTCAGTCATGCAACTTAAGTTGTAATGCACTTACTCTCCTCTCTTCTCAAAACCCTAAGTTAGTTAAGTGAGTAGCAAGTTTGTCGCACTCTCGAAACCCTAACCCTGTAAGGTGTCGAGAGAGAAACTTGTCCCCCTTCGATGCAGTTTTGTTTTAAAAGCGCGAAATTTCCACAGAATTTACGATGCAACGCACATCCCTTTCTAAAATCTACCTCTCGATCGTCTCTAAACCTGGGACTCAAGTGTGTCAGGATTATTCTCAAGTGAATATCCATCTCAAGTCATAAGAAGATTTGATTTAACTAAGACAACTTCCAATAGACACTACCAATCCTATAGGTCTCCTTTAAAGGGTTTTAATCCTAGGGTCAAAGCATTTGCTCTGATACCAACTGTGGTGACCCGACATACCACTGCATGGTGTAGTATGCAAGTCTGATATAACACCAATAAAACACCGTTCCACTAGTATTATATCGCGCAGAGTGGTACAACAGAAACATATGCGGGTCCAAGGCATGTCTATAGAATTACATACAGACTCTGTTACATAAGATCAGCACAGCCTCCTACTTTACAATGAGGTAAATCTGCAAATAAACTCCAGAAGAATGACTCGTAGTCTAATCCTGTCACGAACTCTATTTGTAGAGTATTTGACTAGCTATAGAGCTATGAATATATTCTAGCTAAATAGGAGCTAGGTTTAGGAAGCTAGTTCCCTTCTATGGCTAAACTAGGTTTTCTCCTTGTTGGATGTGGTATCTGACTCCTCTGACAGGGTCCTGTCTCTTGAAGTAGTTGTTGACTCCTCGGCCTTCGAGTTGCACTGTAGATCCTCCTTTGATGCCTCCATATCTAAACAGGGGATTTAAGAGTGGGATGAGTACGAGCGTACTCAACAAGTTCATTATAGGAAAGAGGTGTTTAATGCACTAGCTACAGCATTAGACCAGAAAGTCTAATACCAATGCAGGTTTTCATAACCATTTCTTCAAAAGGTTGCTTTTATTCAGAAGAACTATGTCCGTCAACCTTCACCAGTTTACTAGAACTTCATGGAGCTCCTTTCCGGCAGCGTTCGCAGTTCCATATCCCGGAACAGGGAGTGACAGGTCACGATTCATTACACTCTGCAGAGGTGTGTTGCTTTACCCATAAGAGATCTTAACCTTGGTGCCAACCGGGGACGACCTGTCCACACTTCCTTTGGTGTGAGGCCCGGTATAAGGTTATAGCCAATCATATTTCTCCGCTACCTCGCACACCCACCCTTTGTTGCATACCCCGAACCTGGGTCCTCGCCAGTCCTCTTACACCAATTAAGGATGGACCCCGACCACGACAACAGTTCTGGGCTCTTACCATAAACTCCTTCACCGGTAGCTACAACCCATCATAGACCGCAATACCGTGGGGAACTTTTGGCTTCCCCAGCCTACCGCTTGCTCCTCGGGCGACAAGTGTCTACGGACAATGCTGTGGGGAACTTTTGGCTTCCTCAACCTACCGCTTGCCCCCGACAGATTACAAGTGTCTACGGTAAAGCGCGTCCGTTGATGTACAAGAGGTGGAAATACGATTGACTATTCCGTCCCACTCCAGATCTTATGGTTAACACGGGTATTACGGCACAAGAATCACTGGACGACATGTGTTGTTTAATCCTAGATGGATATAAACCCTTGCAATGGAACCTCCACCATATCAACACAATCCATGGTTCCATTGCCCACCACATAGTCATATTCATAGTTATGAAAATAGTGGTTTTGTTTTTCATGCAATAGTGATAAATATAGTACTTTGCAAGTAATTTGGTAAAAATACTCAAATGACATGAGCAAGCGATGAACTTGCCTTTCTTGACTGCAAGATTATGCAGGCAAGGTCTTCGATACGCAATAACTCCAAATTCTGAAATAGCATCATCGTCCGGTAAGGACGATGTTTAAAAGATTGGCAAGGATGCAATAATGCATAAGTATGAGATGCAATCGCTCTAACCGTGACCTAACCCCGATGATTTAGGATCAGTGAGTTGTAATGATTGGTTCAGGGTGTGTTGCACTTTTAGAGTGATTCACAAACAAGGTTCTTATTAAGAATTGGTTGCTTGGTATCATAAACAGGTGTTGTAATATATCATAATAATAACACTAATAGCACACAACAATAACATTTGGTATAATCCTAACATTTAATGAATATTGGTTGGTTTTAGCACTATATGGCATGGTTAATGAATAATTATCATATACTTCAAAAGAATAACTTTTGAAGAACATGTTCTTTAGTAAAGAACAAGTATGATAATAAGGGTTGTGGAGTTCTATGGTTTACTATGGTTTCAACTAGTTTCTGGAGTAAGTATTAGATTGATCACAACATATTTGGATTCATCAGCAACTAGGTTTGATTGGTTTTACTTAAGCATAAGCAACTTAAGCAATTAATTATGCATGGTTGCTATCATGGTGGTTTCATCTTGCTGGTGATAGCTAGCTAGAGTTTATAGGTCCTGTTAAGTAGGGTTGATGATGATTCCTTATTTTCTTCAAAGGAATAACTTTTGAAGAGCATACTTTTTAAGTAATAAGAAGTATTGCAATTAAGGTTGAGGTTATCTTGGATTATCTATTGGATTTCTAAGTAGGGAATGGTTGGTTCCTAAATAGGATGGTTCATAAGTATCTCACACTAGTAGGGTTTAGTGGAACAGGGTATGTAGTGCAAAATAATAGGTATGGTTACTTTAGGGTTCATCACCATGGTGTGATGCTAAGTAAGGATGATAGAGGTTGATGTCTCAGAAGATAGGAACTAGAGTTAGTCCTATATGATCATCTAGGCATGAACACATGTAATACCAATGTATTAGAGATAGGTCTCTATTATCTTATGAAGACATGGCAATTGTTTAGTTGCTACTATGGAGCTATGAATGAAATCAAAGTGTCATGATCACATGTTCTAACCCAGGTTTAGGTTTAGAAGCAATTTAGGGTTCACATGTAATAATGGAACTAGGGTTCCTAATGGAGTTAGGGTTTTAGGGTTTCTCATGAAATGATAGGTTTCTAGTTTTCTCCCCTTATGGAATTAGGATTTTCTAATTACCCTAAAATTCTTGAATTAATAACTTGTTTGCAAAGTTAAAGTTATTAATAATTTTGAAATAAAATAATATTGGATTTGGCATGTTTCTATTTTAGAACAATTATTAATTATGACAATTAGGGTTTAAATCCTTTTAATAAGGATTTAATAAAATAACAAATAAAGAAAATTAGTTTTTAAGTTTTCTTTATTTATTTACTGGTTGCTATTTAATTTGTAAAGTTTTCCTAATTATTGAATTTTAATTCAATTAAGAATAAAAGAAAGGCTTAATTATTAAGTTTAAAATAATTAAATTTTTATTAAAAATAAAAATTTCATATTATATTTTTACTGTATAGAGTTTACTTTTATAAGAATTTTGATATCTTATATTTAGTTTTCTGAACTTTTATGAATTTTCTATAATTATTTGAAGTTGCAGATATTATTGAATTTGAAATAAAAGGAAATCTGCTAAAGCTACCCGGACAGAACACCCACACAGTCCATGACTGGTGGGCCGTGTCCACACTGGAGGCCACATGGCGTCGAGGTGGCAGGGGAAGGGATGGCCGACGGCCAGTTGCCGATGGTCGCCGGAGCTACCGGTGTCCCGCGAGGTTGTGCGCGGTTGCGTTGGAACGAGGACAGTGAGGGGATTCTAGTGGTGGTCGCGCCGCCACCAGATGGTCGCCGAAGCTTGGCCGGCGGCGGGATCGAGCGGCAGAGCTCACGGGTTAGCCAACGCGGTGGAGCTACGACGTGCAATCAAACTCAGCAAGCATGCTAGGGAGATCAGTGGCTCACCAGGAGCACGACGCGCTTGACGGCGAGGTCAATGGTGGTCGGCATCGCCGGAATTCATCGGTGCCGGTGTCGGGGAAGACGAGCTTGTCGACGGCGATTCCGAGCACGGCGGCACGATTCCTTCTGCAGGCTGGGCATGTCGAGGACGGTGATTGTGATGGTGGTCACGGCTTGGCCTGGGAAGGTCTCTACCGGCGGCGATGGTCGGAGGCAGGGTTGCTAGGGTTTCGGACTTGGGAATTTTTTTGGGAGCAGAGATAAAAGAAAGCGAGCTAGGGTTCGTCGGGAGGCTTTATACGGCGCCAGGGCGCGCCTCGTCATGTCGTCGATCGCGGAGAGGTCGCCAGTGAGAGAGGAGAAGAGGAGCACGGCGCAGTGGTGTCGTCCATGCGCGATGAGAGGATGAGGACGACACCCTCCCTCGATGATATTTTACGAAGGGGTACGGTGGGGTTTTTGGGCTGGCTTGTGGGCTGCAGTTTGGGCCAGTGCTGGGCTGTGGTGTTGGACTGCACCGTGGGCTGCTCGGCCAGGTAAGTCCAGGTAGGTTTTTCTTCCTTTCTTTTCTTTTCTGTTTTCATTTCTTGTTTTGATTTCTGGTTTTAATTCAAATTTGAATTCTGTTATATTTGCAGGTGTTTTATATGTTAATTCCATTTGGATGTTGTGTAATGACTATTACACCCATATTCCATTTGAAACAAGTATTTTATATAGAATTATATTACATACTTGTGTTTTATTCAAAATAGCAAATAAGCATGAATTTATATCCTCATTTCTTTTTCTTATGAATCAATTCTGTTTGGAATGATTAATGTTGATACTTTCAACTCAAGGTAATTCAGAGGTTGAATTAGGTCTTGGTTTTCATTTAGGAAGTGATCACTTGCATGTTATTTTATGTGCACAATTATGTGTTACTAAATTGGAAATTCTACTAGGGCTCCTTCAAATTTTAGTACTATTATTATAGTTTGATATCACCTTAACTTATCTAGAGTATGTACTACTCTCATTATGGTTGGGTCTTGGTTATAAAGATAAGTGGTTGATCCCCACACATGGATTTAATTATGAGTTTAAGTACTAGATGTTTCTTGGGTTTAATTAGTGAAGCATAGAATTTAGCTAATGAGCAATTCTAGGGTTCTAATTATATTCACCTAATGGTACTTGGTTCAAATCTCTATTATGGTTTGGTTTTATAATTGTAATCACCCAAGTGATATACAAACTAGGTTGAGTTACAATTCTAGGTTGTAGATATGGGATGACACCATTTTGCATTGGCTAGGGTTTAATCTCCCCTAACCATGGTAATATGGTTACTTTCTTCATATCTTATGTGCTTCTCTAATTACTAAGGATTTGAGAATTGGTTTTATCTTCTACCAATTAACTTCTATTTTTATCCCCAAGTTGTCATGAAAGTAACTACATTGGTTATAGTTCTTTTTATAGTTAACTTTGGTCATATGGATTTATGGTTTCTCACCATATTAAGTATAGAGTTTAACTCTAAGGTTTTCTTAGGTTCTTTAATTTGATGAATGAATGAAAAATGGATGGGGTAAGATTCGACTTATGATCACCAAGTGACTCACAAGTTAAGGTTGGGATATAAGCCTAGAGTTGCTTACTAATGATCTCCTTATAATTTCATGTGGTGAATAGCATCTACAAATCCTATTAGGATTTAACTTATCCTCACATACCTCAAGAGCATGATCATGGATTAGGCATGATCAACTTGTTCTTAATATCTCTACCTCAAGTTCTTAGGGTTTATGATCATCACTTAATTTATAATGATCAAGGTTTGGCTTCCTAAGGTATCTCTCATTAAATGGTTTTCTCACTTCTTTGATCAAGCATTGTCTTGATCAACTAAGGTATAGTACTTCTGATTTACCTTCTTGAATAGGACTACTATGGTTGCCTCATTAGTTTATATCTCAGGAGAATGCCTGAGATATTACTTAGGGTTCTTTCCAGGGAATGATGATATAATCATCTGGGTATATGGATAGTTCTTTCCCTCAAATCCAAGTGTTGCCTCACTAACTTGAGTGTAACACCATAACTTGAGCTCCCTCATAAATGAATAGTTATTCTAGGGTTTAGGGTGTACTCTTAATATCTTCTTAGGTATCTAGGCTAAGACTCCACTTGGCTATCTTGGTTGGATTAGTCTCATTCTTACTTTATCAATTCATGGATATAATCTTGTTTCACTTGATATTAGGTTATCTCACCACTCCAAGAGGAAATGGTTTGCAACCTAATACTTTAGCTCAAGGTTGTTCTTGATTCTTAAATATGTAAAGATAAAAATTGGTATCTATGGTTTCTCTCATTTGGAAGGACTTCAATACTAACCTAAGTTTAGGCTCCATAGAGAATGATGTGATCATCAATATCTATGTTTAACATAATTGGGTTCTCTCTCTAGGGATGGTCTTGAATAATATCCTAGGGTTTCTCTTATGATGATTATTTGAATACATGGATGCATATCCAAGGTTTAGCTCAAAGTTTGTCATTTCTTCTCTAGTAAATAATATAGGAATCTCACATCTCTAGATTTGATGTATAATAATATGGAATAGAGAAGAATATATATTTCTAGAGTTGATCTCCTTGTCATGTTTCCAAGAATGAAGTAAAATGAATACCATGAGGTTCATGGTAGGATCAAGGATTAGTTTAAGACATGGAAAATATAAGTGAAGAATGGTTTCTCCATTTTATTGTTACTTGATTTGCAATTGAATTGGTGTTCATATGTTATGACAAGGATTACCTTATTATGATCTTTTATAAGATCAAGCAATTGATCATTGAGTAAGGTGTTGTTGTGCTGATTATTAGTTCCATTTGATCTAACCCCTTAGATCAAATCATCTCTACCCAAAACAAAGTTTTAAACAAAATCACATTGAGGTTTATAGCGCTTGACTTGATGAGCTACTTCAATTCCACCAAGATCAAGTGAAACTTCAGTTACTGTGACTGTTTTACTTTAAAGCACGAAAATTCCCCAGATTTTCTATGCATGAATGCAATGCACACATATGTTTCCTCTATATTTGTAACCCCAATACCTGGGATATTACAAAACCCTAATTCAAAATTTGTAATGAGAGGAAATTATTTTCCCTTAAGAAGAAAACCAAAGTCAACCAACATTTTAGTATTGTGGTGATGATAGATTAACATTGTGTCACTCTTGTGTGTTAGTTTAGCTCTTAAACCTTGTTTGGTGATTGTTACCTCGTATCCGTTTTTAGACGCTAGTACGGAGGAGTACCAGGAGGAGGAAGTCTACCACCAGGAAGAGGAAGACCACTTTGATCAGTACACCAACCAAGGCAAGCTAATATTCTTACAAGTGCAAAGCTCTCATTTGAGCAAGGCACCTTTACTTTTACTTTATGTGCAATGAGCCCATCCCAAGTTTTTACATTACAAGTTTTTGTTTATCAAAGTACTTTTTGATTCATGATTTGCTTGGGCTAGTTAGCAAAGTAGTCGAGAGTATCAAACTTAGCCTAATAAGCTTGTGAATCTAGATAGCACCCTTGTGACTAGTGCCTAGTGCTAATTAAAATTTGACTACTCTAGATGGGAACTTGTGAAGTGAAATGACTTTGAAAAACCTTGGAAAGATGAGTCTTTCTATTGAAAGATTTTGAAGGTGAATATGGCTTGGTGAATGTTACCAAAACTGATAGTTGAGTTTGGCTGAGATAGCTTTCCAATATTGAGTACCCCCACAATACCTGATTATGGGTAGGGCTTAACTGGAAGTTTATACATCTTAGTATGGGTTCCCTCTGAACAAGCATCATAGGGGTTATGCCGAGGCTGCCTCCGTTACAAGTGAAATGATGTGAAATGAGGTGAATGTACGGTCCAAGCCATGTGCAGTTCCCAGGCTGACTGTTTGTCTTCAATGGGAGGCCAAGCTCATGGGGAGAGGTACCTATACTAGGGTATGTAAGTGAAAGGTTATGGTTGATGATCCGCGTATTGAGTTACGATGATTCAGGGTTGTCCCTGACGGATGTAATCAAATGTTGTGGCACAAGTGTGCAACCTCTGCAGAGTGTAAATCTATTCGAATAGCCGTGTCCACGGTTACGGACGGTTGCAAAGGCCATACTGTACCAGTTTTCAGTTGTTTTCTTGAAAAGGGTTGATGTTTATAAAAGGTGACTTGTGACTTGAATTGAATGGTGACTTGACTTGAATCACAACAGAGTTGTCGGAATGACACTAATGTTCCCACTTGAGTTAGTTAGCAAATGATGAGTCTTTTCTGAAATACTTGTGAACTAAAATTGGCTTTATGCAAATAAACCTAGAGCTTAGTTCCCCTTTACAAAACTGGTTAGTACTTACACTAGTATTAGTTTGCGAGTACTTTAAAGTACCCACGGCTGTGTCCCTGGCTATTAAAATGGCCAGACTATGAAGAAGAGCTGCAGTACCAGGAAGAAGGACAACAAGACGTCTACGACAACTAGGGAACCTTCTGACGTCAAGCGTTGGCCTGTGGATTAGATAGTCCACTACTTCTACGCTTCCGCTATGTAATATGTTCGTTGATCATTAGATCAACTATTTGTGTAATATGGGATCATGTGATATCTATTTGTAAGACGCCTATGGTTTGTGATGAATGATGACTTATGGTATCAACTGTTATGTCTCGCAACAACAATATTCCTGGGATTGCGATGTATGGCATAACAGGCATCTGGACTTAAAAATCCGGGTGTTGACACCCAATTAAGCGTCGGTTTGGAAAGATAGAGTTGTATTAGGAATAATGAATTGTAACTATTACGGGACGAACTCAAAGAGTATCCCAATGTTTGTAACTTGTACATCACGAAACCCTCGGCTCCGCCTCCTATATAAGGGCGGGTCGAGGGAGAAAGAGAGGATCGATTCATTGTCAACATAACCCTAATTTTCTAGCAGTCGAGTACTTTTCCGGCTGAAACCCTCGAGATCTACTTGCCCTCTACTTTCCACGAAACCTTCTAGTCTACAACTTGTAGGCATTGGCAACACAATCCTCGCTCTTTTTGGCGAGGAGGCTCGAGGGCTGGCGACAGGAGTCGACACTTCCAAATCTTGTTGATGAGGAGGCGAGGTTTCCTCCGTTGCACGACGAGCTTCCGAAAGAACTAAATTATGCGATGTGCTCATTGGAGCATTCACATTGGCAGTGGGTTCTTCTTCTTCCTCTTCACCACTATCCGCAAAATAATATGAGAATATTTACAAGAAATATATAAAAAAGAAAAAGGGGCAGAGTAACTTACGAGCTAATGATGGCATCCTCATAAGGACAGAAGGCACCCTCTTCCTCGGGAGAAGCTTTCTCGGTAGGTGGAGGTGCCGGAATCCTCGACTTCACCTCTCTTTCTCTTGTTCCTTGGAGAAATAGTGGAAGGAGGAGAGCGCCCTGATTCAGAAGCCTCTGATTCAATTTATTTCTCGGAGGAAGCCGCAGATTTGTTAGATGCAACGACTTCACTCTCGAGAGGAGTGGATTCTTGCGGGTCATCGTGGACAATGGCTCGCTCTTCTACTTCTCCGCCTTCGGGAAGGGGAGGAAGAGAAGTCAAGACTTGATGGTTCTGCAGGGACAAGTATATAGATGAATACATAAAACTTAAACAATATAGAGCAGTCAAAACAGAAAAGAGTAACTCGAAGGAAATGTCATTTACCTTGGGAAGGGGGTGGCTGCCGCTGTATGGCTCCACCCGACAAGAGGTTGGAACCTCATCTTTCTTGCTCAGTGAAGAAAAGCGTCGAATAAGCTTTTGCAGGTCCTTCATAGCGAGGTCCTTGGAAATGCGATCAACGTCTTCCTCGCCAGCATACATCCAAAGGGGATTTTTGCGAGCCTGTAGCGGCTGCACCCTGATCCTAAGGAAGTTTGCAGTAATCTGAATACCCGACAGCTCTTTGCCGTGGGTATTTTGGAGTTGGTGGATGCGTTTCATCAGACCGTCGGTAGCCGCTTTTTCTTCGGCAGAAGCTTCGGCGTCCCAGGACCGGCGTCTGATGATTTTTGCGGCACCGTCAAAAGGAGCAATGCCGTACTCCTGATTGCCGACATATTCGTCTTTGATGTACAAGCACCTCTTGTTCCATCCTTGGATGGAATCAAGGAACTTGACATCAAAATAATCTACGTCGAAGCGGACGCAAATGCACACCTCGCCTACATTGTAGACAACGCTGCGAGAGTTGTTGCGCCGGAGATAGAAGATACGTTTCCACAGGCCCCAATGGGGATGGGTCCCGAGGAAACATTCACAGAGGATGATGAAAAGGGAGATATGGAGGATGAAATTGAGGGTAAGCTGGTGCAGCTGAATCCCATAAACAAAATAGAAGTCCACGCAGAAATTCATGGACAGGGGTGGAGAGACCACGGATAAGATGGTCAATGAACGTTACCCGGTATCCGATTCGAGGATTTGGAGCGCTCTCGTCACCGGGGAAGATGAGGGAGTCCTCCTTCTGCGCCAGGCCAAGCTTCTTGAGGCCCCTCTTGTCCTGGTTGGAGAGCTTGGATCTCTCCCATCCGGAGATCTCCACATCCTCCATAGCAGCAGGGTTTTTTGGAGCAGAGTGTTTGGCTAGCCTTGTGCGTGGAGGCATGAAGCGAGCTTTGGCGGAAAAGGAGAGTGCTTGGTGGCGCAATGGAGCAGAGCTTGAGGATGGTAATGGCGAAGGAGAGAGAGGAGATTTGAACGGCGCAACGAAGGGGAAAGAATGAGGAAGAAGAAGATGCTTTATAGGAAAGGATTGATTCATCGCACCGTTAGATGGAAAGGAAATGGATCAAAAGCAGAATACATATTTCAAGGCACACCTTTCAAGGCGCCGGCTTTGGTACACTCTATCGGGCTCCGACGCACCTTTCAAGGCGTCTACGTAGCGGGTGTTCCTGCTGCCGCTGCACTGACTCGCATCCTGCAGCACCACGCCCTCGGGAGGCGGCATCGCTGCACATGGCACCTTCGCCGTCCCACGCTCACCGACATTCCAGGCTACTACTACGCCACCCCATCGACGCGGGTTGCCACCGTCCGCGCAAGGTCTACGTCATGTCATCGGGTTCTTCCTCGCCTAATTCGAGTACCGCTGCCGCACCACCACAGGTAACCTGCATGACTACTTCTTGTCGTCGTAGGCCGCACCGACCACCTCCAAAATCCAGGCGTCCAGCACGCCCACCGCTGGTTTCGCCACCTTCTACGTCTCCGTCCACCACGACCTCGTCACCAGCGTCGTCTTCTCGTCCCCGACTACTTTGTTTACTCCAACGGCCGCGGACTGCATCGGCACCTCTCCCTCTTCGCCGCTCTGAGTCTCGCCACCGCTCTGGAGGCCTTCTCTGTTGTTCCCCCTGACACCAGCGCATGGTCCATGATGGTCCCTGCCCTCGTACACCCGGTATTGGCAACACCGGTACGTACCTTCTTCCCTGACGCATCCCCGGGCCTGGCAAGCTCGGATCGGCGCCTCGTCCTCATAGGCTTCGACAACGTCTTCCTCGGCATCGACTCTTCTACGACTGCCTCGACCGCGTCGCCGATTTCGTCTTTACGTACTCGGTTCTGGCAAAACCAGAGTATGCCTTCGTCCCCGACATGCTCCTAGTTCTGGAAAAACTAGGGGAGCACCTCGTCCTCGACGGCTTCGACTACATCGATTTCGACTGCATCAACTTCAACATCGACACCCTCTTCGACAACTGCCTCGACGCGTTCCGTCACTCTCCTTGCGCACTATGCACTTGCGGGTTCATGAGCGGCTACCTCGACACCGGCACCCGACCACGACATCGACCACGGCATCCCCTCGCGCGGCTGCCCTGGCCACGGTTGCAGCACCCACGCTCTCGGCTACCTCGACAATGGCACAAAGGGCTATCACCTTGCATGAGCACCTCGACTTCTTCTACAGTCTAAGCATCCGCGATACGACATCGTCCACGGCGCTCCCGCTAAGACTGCGGGGGAGTGCCAGCCCGCTGGTTCCTACCTTCGGCTTCTCTTCAGTCTGACCGTCTGCGATGCTACTGTTGTTCACGTCACTACTGCTACGACTACGGCGGAGTGTTAGAGATATATTTGTTATAGGTATATTAGGTAGTCTATGGTTTGTAATCTTTATTTACCATATCTCTAGGAGAGCTATCTTAAATTCCACGTCTTGTACCCTATATAATCGCTCCAAGAGGCTCAATACAACATCAACCGTATTCCTCCAATCTCTGTCCCTATCTATGGTTCTACAGTGACCACTGCATCACATCCATGCATAAATAAAAAAACAAAAAAACACAATTCATTGATTATGATAAAAAAATATACAAAACCGTACCGACCGCCGAAATGTTGAAACAAAAGGTATGTATTTTAAGTGGAGGTAAAGACTAGATGAAATATAAAACAACACCTTAATATGATTAAACCCACGCAAAACTACAGGCAAAGACACGTTCACGCCAGTACATGTTGCTAGGCTGATGAAATATCTGAATTATTAGTTACACGCAAATACATGTTGCTGGGAAGATGAAATATCTTAATTATTTGCCTGCCAGACGACATCTCTTATAGCTTACCATCATTTCTCCTTTGGGCTCTGGCGTAATCTTGCTCCAGTCTGCCTTGGGGAATGGAGAAATCAATTTGAGCTCAAAATTTCTCAGCAAATGGCTCAAGATAATTTTAATTTGCATGTAAGCATAGGCCTCGCCGCTGCAAGCATGCCTTCCACATCCAAATGATGTGTAAGAGAATTTACCAGCAACTTTGTCCTCTTCCCTCCCTGGACCAAACCGATCTGGATCATACACCTCAGGATCATTGTAAATGTGTGGTAACATGCCGTTCACCAAGACAAGGTTTACTAAGGTGTTGCCTTTTGGGATACCATATTCATTTCCCCCTTTTGAAGTCACGGTGATGTCTTTCTGTACCTTGCGGACTAATGTTGGCAATGCAGGGTGCATACGTGCCGCCTCTTTGATGCAACTATGCAGCGTCCGCATCTCTGACAAAACACTGTAGTCAATGTTCTCCTTGTACTTTCCAATTATTTGCTTTTGCTCATCCATAGCTGCAACTAAGAACTTTTGATGGCTCAAAAGTTGTGCTCCAGTCCACGTGATAGTCGTTGCGCTTGTGTGTTTGCCAGCAAAAATCAAACCGAGGATTAACCCACTGACCTCTCCTAAGGTCGTGGCACGGCCGTCTTTGTACGTTGAATCCATGAGTCTCTGGAGCACATCCTCCTCGACACGGTCGAAGCTCTTACGTGACATCACAATCTCTGAAAGCAGTCCCGTAAGCTTGATCCGTGCTTTGTCACGCCGACGATTTACTGGGATTGGGATGTATGGGAATAAGAAGCTCACAAGGTTCAAACCTTCCTCAATTTGATGGAGCAATGTGCAGAACTGGCCGAACATCTTCTCTCGGACCTCTTTGCCAACCAGGCATCGGCTAGAGATTAGCATGAGGAGCTGCTGAAATTCATGTTTCAGATCCACTATCCCTTCATCTCCCCATTTTGCAAAGTAGTTCTGTGCAATATGAATACATTAGCGCACGTGGTCAATCAAGTGAATCAAGCACATCGCAGAAAACAAACATGCATTGAAAGAATTAAAGTAGTAGCATTCATACTGCAGGAAATGATGATAGTATTTTTTCAGACATCTTGCACCATTTTCTCTATTAGAAATTCGAACTGGATAAGGCTATTCGACAGCTTGCCCTAGTAAAGCGATGTACTACAAAATAGTATATCAAATATTGTGATACTCATATTCTTATCCAAGTAAGTAAAGTGATAGTAAAATATAGTTTTGTTTTTTTTTTTCACAAGGAGGATAACCTCTGGCATTTGCATCGGTTGATAGATATAGCCTATTAATTTTTCCCACTGTTTTCCTATATATATAAAGGCAGTATCTATATTTGTGCTTTTGCTGAAAAAGGTATATATTTACGTTAACCATATATGTAAACTATATCAAAAATATAATTTTGATATTAAAGGAAGACATAATATGTAATGGCCCTTCATCAAGGTTGTGATGATAGTTTGCCGGTCAGAGATCCTAGTTTCTGTGAGTATCGTATTATGTGGTGACTGACCAACCAAACAAGACTGCAATATGTCAAGCGGGATGTTTCTTTTTTTTCGAAATAGGAGGAATATCGCCCCAGTTTCTGCATCCAAAGGATGCACACAGCTTTTTTTATTAGATTATTCACAACACCTTACAAGAGCAATACAAAAGATCAAAACTTGAAGCCACCTCGCTAAACCTAAAGTGGGATGAAGTGGGTGACAATTCACCAACTCATATCATCCAAAAATTAAATGTCTTCCCAGACCGCCCAATAGCAGATGAGAAGCACATCCAGTCAGCATACGCCAACGCACACGCCATAGAAGTTGCTACCGCCGTCTTCCTCGACTCCATCTTCAAAAGAGATCACCGCATTGACCATGCCATGCCTGCCATTGATGCCGCCACGGCGCCAGACGACTCCACCATCCTGCGCGTGTCCATCACACTGCATCCGTGCTGAGACACCACTGCACCATGCCATGGCGACTCAACGACGCCGACACAGCAAAAGCACACCGCTCCACCTCAGCACCACCGCCATCCGTTGTCTGCTCCAAAAACGATACCCCCAACAGGGAGAACGCCGTTGCGCGCCGCCATCGTTCGATCCGGGAGACCCGAGTCTGGGGTTTCCCCCGGAGCAGCCCAGACGAATGTAGCTGCAGGAACAATACCTTCAACAAGGATGCGACGAACAGGCGCCGCCATCGTCCGCCATGACTGCAGTCAAGACCGGTTTTCACCGGCAGCCACGCCGCCGTCTGGGACTAACGCAGCTGCAGGAAACAATGCCTTCAATAAGGATGTGACGAACAGGCGCCGCCATCATCCGCCATGACTGCAGTCAAGGCCGGTTTTCACCGGCAGCCACGTCTCGTCATTGGGGACTAGATGATGGATCGCGAGACCCGTCAAAATAGCCACGAAACTGGCCGATCCCCACTGACGAAAGAGGAAACCGCCACCGCCCAAGCTTCCTCATGCTGCAGATCAGACCCAGGAGCACCGCCGACAACCAATAGGGACACCAGAGATGCAGGTGTACACAGCCCGACCAAGCCCAGATGGGCTCAGACCTGGCCCGCCTACCCGCAGCCATGGCCGTCCGCCGCTGGAGTTCACCGAGGAGCCATGGCCGCCACCGCCGCCTGCAGCAGTGCCGTAGATGGCCGGAGCGGGCGCCGCCGCCACCACGCCATGCCGGCGACCGAGGAGATCCGCCGCTGCCACCACGCCAAACGGGCTTTGCCCAGCGGCGCCTCCGGCAGCGGCGGCGGGCCGGGATGAACACAGGGGAGGGAGGGAGGCGGCCGCCGGGCTGGGCACCCCGGTGCGGCGCGGTGCGCCGCCGCACGGGGATGGGAGGTGTTCGGCTAGGGGTTTGTTTACTAGGTCGATGTTTCTATAGAACTTATATAAGTATGAATGACAAAAACCTACGTAACTGGTCATTTTTTTAGTTTGTCCCCTTTGACAGTGGAAACTAGACTAAATAAATTAGCGCTCGAGTATGTAAAAGGTCTACTTAATATGTACGGCGAAGGCAACAGGCTATTTCCATACAATAACAAATACCAAACAATTTAACAAACACTTGTGCTGAGAAATGACGATTATGGAGCAACCAACAAATATCCTTTGGTTTTGCAATTTACCTCCACTTCTTGAAGCATGGGGTTGACATGGTTCCTCAGTTGCGCCGGCCTCAGGGACTCAACAAAGAAGCGATTCTGCTCCATTCTAGTGGTGTAATCTACAGCAAAACCCATCTCCTTGCCGAATATTGGCACGGTGAACTCATATATATCTCCATGGGTAATCTCAGACTCCATCCCTCGAAAGAAAATGTTAGAAGCCTCCCGTCCAACTAAGAAGGTTATCCTTTTCCAGAGAAAACTTATTGTGAACACACTGCCAAGGGTGTTATAGAGAGAAAGCATTGCAGCTTCAGGACCCTTTGTACACATCGTACATAAGAATCTTAAGAAAGTAATACCCTTCACCACAGGTGGAGGCGGTGGAGTGCACAAAGGATCGACTGTAATTCTTCGACTTGCAATTTTTGTGACAACTGCAGTTATAGAAAAGACCACAAGGGACAGCAACACAACACTAATGGGCAAATCCATGTCGTTGTAGTTGTAGCCCGTAGAGCTGATTAGATTGGCACTACAAAAACATGAAGATCATGTTTTAAAGGTTAAAATCAATTTATTGTCTCTACATAAAATACGACATTCCACATTCACTTTTAGACCTTCAAAATACAATAAAAGCCTGCTAACATTTTTTTGAAAAGGAGATGTGACCTGGCATAATCTGTTGCAGCATTTTAAATTAAAAGTATTACCCGAGACTCGATAACTGAATAATGAATTGTCA
This sequence comes from Lolium perenne, assembly GCF_019359855.2. NCBI lineage: Eukaryota > Viridiplantae > Streptophyta > Magnoliopsida > Poales > Poaceae > Lolium > Lolium perenne. Next base: position 45,335,877 of record NC_067245.2, read on the forward strand.
ACATCCCCTTGATGTGTGATACAAATAACGGATACACGATTACATTGTCATGAAAATTCAAATGAAGTTTCCAAAGTTTTAAGTAATTTTTTGACACCTTCTGTGCAATTATAAAAATAATGCCAAATTATTTTCCTTACTTACTTCATGGTAACTTGATGTTATGACACCAACGATCAGTCAAACAGAGTATATAGACACTTATTAAAAACTTTCTTCTGGTAGGATCATTCCAGCGTTTTGGCCTGGTCGATCTCGTTGGCTGCATAGCTGCCCAGGCCACCGCCGATCCGGTGCACTCATCGACCAGATGCTGAAGTGCAGGGCTCCAAGTCGGCTGCCCAAGTTCCAGATCATCTTCTCCAGCGGTCTCTATGGACAAGCGCAGGGCGCTCCTAGACCTTTGGATCGAAGAGTACTTGGTCATTTGAAGGGGATCCGGCCCGGCGCATCCACAGATAGCAGCCGGTGGGGCTTCAGTGGGATGCGTTGCGAAGCTCCGATTTCAGATGACACCACGGGACATGTCAAAATTGCGATTTCCATGGTGTTGGTAGATGCGGGTAATTCCAAGACGGCTGTGAGATTGGATGGACAAAAGGTCACGGCGGAAGGCGGGATCCTCGATGCGATGAAGACATTGCTTCATGGGATGATTTGCGGGCTTGACAGCGGCATTTTTCCTGTCCAAACGCGGAGCCCGTGAGCCCGATGATTGGTGATTTGCAGTAGCGGCCTCGTCAAGTGGGGGTGGCAACACATTCAGGGACTACATTTTTGGTTTGTGCTTCTCAAGTAGCAAGTCGATGTTTTTCAGGGTGAAAACCTAAGGTGAGACCACTACCTTGTCCTCCTACTCCTCCTCTTCCTCCTCCAACACTGGCGCGGAGATGACACCACGGCCATGGTTCCCGATCTAGATCAAGATCTAGATCTAGATTGGCCTTTTTAAATTTTTTTGGAAACAATACCGCCGGCGCAACAGGCTAGTGCACCGGGGATAAATCAGGTTATTGCCGGCGCTCCAAGTTGGTGCACCAGCGATAACTTATTGCCACTGGCATGTTCCCACCGGCGCGCGCTGGTACGTCGGCGATAGGCAATTGTGGTGCTCTGGCGGTAGGGTTTTTCCTAGTAGTGTCACCACCTTCGACGAAGAACCCTGTAGAGTTCTTGAAGCAACCGCACAAGTGCCCCGCCCCTTCATCAGCGGCCAGGGATTTGCCGGCGGCCTCCAGGAATGGCGAGGATGGGTGAAGGAGAAGGGGGTCGGCGTGGTGGCTGCGATCTAGGGTTGACCCACCTGATCGCCTGGAGGGGACGATCAAGGGAATCAGGAGGCCTGCACAGCCGGTGGACTCTGTTTGTTTCTCTACCAGGCAATCAATATGTCGATCTCACAAGGTGGTGCATCCACCGGACAAAAAGGGAAAAGAGGGAGCTAAGACGACACTGAAAAATTATCCCAACGGATGTGTTCATGTCAATGTTTGAAATATCGGAGGCAGCCTACAAAAAATGATATAGAAGGACTAATGTACTTTTATGCACCTTCTTTAAAAGGCTCTAGCAAGGCTATAGCTGGATATTTCAAACTAGAGTAAATTCTACTTTTTACTCTACTACTGTAGTTATGTATGTGTGACACCAACTGAGCTATTGTTGCAAATATTTCACTAAATGAGGTAACATGCGTCACAAATTGATAGTTTGAAGGTAGAAAATGGAATTCACTCTGAAACCAATCGTTTATGTGCCCGTTGCCGGTCATTGGAAGGAGAGAGTTCAACCATTTCCCCCCTTTTCCCCTCTCTCCCTTCTCCCGTCCCCTTGAGAGGCCCTCCTCAGATCCCGGCTCCTCCCTCCCTCCTCTCCGGCGGCTTCGCCGGCCGGAGGTGGCGTGAGGGAGGAGGCTGGACTGTATATAGTAGATCTAGTACTAGTTGTGTTTGGGCTTTGTCCCAGTTTGGCTTGATGCCGGTGGAGTCTTGGTGGCCGAGGTCGACGGGCAGCGCTCGGCAACTGGGGGTGGTGCTTCTTCTGCTCACGGTGCTCCGGTGGACGGAGCCGAAGGTGACAAGCAGCAACTTCTTCCCCTCCACACAAAATAAGCCCGGTATGTCCCAAGAGCTTCAGGATCTGGAGATTCCTAGCCTTTTTCTTGTCGTCTCGGTGACGAGAAGAAGCTTTGGCGATGGGATCTGGCCGGATCTGTTTGGCTCTGAGCAGGATCGTCCAGCAGCAGCTGCAGCCGGGAGCACACACTCGGCGGCATCTCGTCGACGGCCTGATGCCGTCCTGCCGCCGACTTTCATGGCTGAAGGGCGGCCGCTCCGAGCGCTGGCTCCGGCAATCTGCCGGTGCTACCTCTACTACTTCCTACAGGCCAGAGTGCCAGAGGGGAAGATCTTCCTCAGCACCGTCAAGGCGTCCATCACCTGCACTGTCCCAAGTGGTTTCGTCCCCGGAGACAGCGTGGGTGGCCATGGCGGTGAGCTGTTCGTCAACATCGGTGGAGAAGGACTCGATGGCGTTTCCAGTTTTCTTTTTAGGGTCCTTTTTGAAAAACTAGAGGATGCTTGTGTAATTTTCTTACTTCTTCAGTCCCTATGTGTAATTTGTAACCACACCGCTCTGAATTAATGCAGTTACTGTGACCTTCTAGACCCATCCTGTGTTCAAAAAAAAAAAGAAGGAGAGAGCTCAGGCGCTTGTCGGCCGCAGCGATGTTCAGCTCGGGGCCACCAGAACGGGCTATATAGTGGGGTGTATGGTCTCCCAATCGTTGGATCTAGACAGGGACAACGCGCAAGAGGTATCTAGCTTCTTTGGGGCGGTGGCCATCATGGCAACCGACCGTTCCGTCAGTTCGTGAGCAGGAGCGAACGAGCAGGCCACACGCTTCTCCTTCGGATTCAGTAATTCTCTTTGTAAACTGGACTTCTATGTACGATGAACTGGATGGCTACGCTGCAGAGCAGCAATATCTCCACTCTTATACTCCTTTAAGCTTACGGGTTATTTTTTCAATTATGAAAATCGTAATTATCAAACATTCGATGATGTCTATGCAATTGTCTAATTATTTTTTCGTAAGAGGAACTCATGATTAACAGTTAAGATTTAAGTACTCCCTCCGGTTCATATTAATTGACTCTAATATGGATTATGAGATAATTTCATTTTTTTGCAGAAAGCAAGTGACTGTGATATTACGAGAGTGTAAGCAACTAGCCGAATGGAATACTTAAATCTTTTAACTAATAAAACGACATTTTTTTTGAAAAAAGAGTGTACTACCAACACAAATAACTTCTGTAGGGAAGCACAGACATTTATCTAATATGGATAAAGATACAGAAAGTAAATCGTGTAGATTGCCAAGATTTTGTAAGAAAGCTCAAACCAAAGAGTGACGAAATAGCAGATCGAAGGTACCTGAATACGAACGTCAGCTCCTCTGCACCCGTACGCACTTCACTGTCGAAAGAGATGACTCTTGTTAACTAGCACTGCAGAAGAAGATTGCAATCTGGCAACTTCCTGGACTACGTAAGGCTGCACTAACATATATAAAGAAGTACCTTTTCCTCAGGCATAGTATATAATAATTTAGTACTACGTCCCAAGCGGTGGCGGCTAAGAACAAGTAAAGCCAGATCTGGTCACTATTAAACATGTACTCTCTCCCTCTCCTTCATATTAGTCATCATAGATTTGGTGTATCTAGAAATATTTTATGTATAGATACATTCGAATCTAAGATAACATATAAGAGACAGATGAAGTATGTGTGTATTTATAAGAAGTGGTGTAGTATACATTTTTTGATAAGGGGCGGTTTATTAGTTAAAATGTTTTTAAGCATTACACCTAGCCTCTGCATAACTAGGATGCACATCACCGCTTAGTAGTCCAGTATCAAAAAAATGATATAAAAGAACGATGTAAAAAGCTAACTACTATAAAGCTCCATTGGCTTCAATCCTCCGACTATGCAGCCACCCATGTTGGGAAATAAACTCACTGGCCGTGTTCTTCAACCGTGTAGACACCTCCGTAAATAGGTCTCGATCTTCCAAATTCTAAAGTGGCGACCATGAATGGAGCAAAGCGGTACACCGGTAAATAACGTGCATGATAGAGTAATTTTTGTCATTAAAAACCTTGTCATTTCTACACAACCAAAACGACCATGCTATCGCAATCGCTCCCACTCCGATAATAAATTTGTACCTAGAATCCACCCCATTAAGGCAATTGTCATAGATGTTTGCAATGCTACGAGGTGGATATAAGGTAGACCCTATCTGAATGATTGACCATATAGATCTAGCAACCCGAAAAGTGAAGAAAAGGTGTTTTATAGTCTCATCTTCGTGACAAAACACATATTTCGTACAATCGTGTCAGTTGCGTTTTACAAGGTTATCTTTAGTAAGAATCACACCTCGACGAAGATACCATGCAAAGACCTTTATTTTAAGAGGTATCTTCATCTTCCAGATGGATTTATTATTTAATACCATTGCGTTGGGATACTCATAGCTTTGTACATGAAGCTAACCGAAAATACACCATTCTTGGTGAGACTCCAACGAAATTCATCCATCCTCTGAACCAATTGAATTAAATCCAACCGCCGAAGCAGTTCGTTCCAAGCGACTAGCCAGGGACCAATGAGATCACGTCTGAACGTCATAGAGGGAGGGGAAGATTCCAACACCTTCTGCAAGGTATCCCCTTTGTGATGAATAATACTGTACAAAGCAGGATACTGTTCGCGAAGAGTGGTTGTTCCCAACCACTTATCCTTCTAGAACCGTATCTTCGCCCCATTCTTAATGCAGAAAGAACCAAAAGGAAAAAAAATATTTTTTTGTTGCCATGACACCATGCGGTGATCCAGCATACCACTGCATGTTGTAGTATACAATTCGTTGATATGACATTCATGAAGGGACTTCTTCACAAATATCACATCCCTTAGAGTGGTACAATAGAAACATTGCAGGTCATAACACTCCAGATTATATTACAAACATGGTCTTAACAAGTTGGTATTCTCACGGGTCCGATGAGAACAACCTACGATATTACTTAAGTATCATTACAACTCAACTTAATAGACATGATGAGCTCAACAAATTATTTAGGTAAGTCACTACGCTGCTCCGCTCCGAGATGTCTAGGGTAAGACTCTACTCCTCCGCCTCCGTGTCGTCAACTCCGTAGACTATCCCATAGTGCACGCCTTCAACTTCTCCTGAAAGGTCTGGCTCTTTATAGAACACCTTGTAGTCGCCTTCTGGTGCTCCGGTGTATGCCTCCACTTCATGATCACAGTCTAGCAAGGGTGTCGAAAGAAAGTGAGTATAAAGGTACTCAGCAAGTTCAAAAGAGAAAATGTGTTTGATGCACTAGCTACGACCATTGATCAGAAAATCTCAGGTCAATGCATGTTTCGCAAACATTTCTTCAAAAGGTTTATTTTATTTTGAAAACTGTGCCCGCCAGTCTTCACAGGTTGACCAGAACTTCACGGAGTTCCTTTCCTGCCGCGTTCGTAGTTCCCTTCCCGGAACAGGGAGTGACAAGTCACAATTTGATACACTCTGCAGAGGTGCGTTACTTTTCCCATAAGAGAACTTATCCTTGATGCAAACCGGGCGTACGTTCCCGTCCACACTTCCTTGGTGTGAGGCCTAGTATAAGAACCAAGCCAATCACTGCCTTCTCCGCGACCCTGCATACCCACCCTTTTGTCCATCCGCACATCCCCGGTAGACTTCTCCCGATCATACGGCGTTACCCACGATGTGCTACGAATAATCCATCATAGACGGTAGAGCGCTCTCATCCATAAGGATGGGGCTTTTAAAGGATTTCCCAACCTACAACGGTGTTCTCACAACACCTAGCCAGGCTCTATCAAGTCTTTTGATATGCAGAAGGAAAAAGATACATCTGACTTCCCCAAAGCCATTATAGATCTCATGGTTAACGCGATATGTACGGCGCTAGAATCACTAGACGACATTGGTGATTAGTCCTAGATGAGTAGAACCCTTGCAATGGAACATCCACCATCAACATATACCATGGTTCCATTGCCCACCACATAGTCATATTCATAATTGGAAAATTAATATTTTATTTTCAGTGCAGGAATGATAAGTATATCGAGTAAATTGATAGAAATTAATACATATGACATGAGCAAGAGTGAACTTGCCTGGAGACTGCGAGATAGTGCAGTTCGAAGGTTTGGATGGAACATGGACCTCGGATTCTGAAAAGAACCATCATTGTCTGATAAGGACAATGTTATAAAATCCAAATTATACATGCATGAGTGATTTATTTTTATGTTGAATCCCTTTCCCCGGAGTATTATTAAGATTTGTTTATTTAAATCATTATTTGAATGTTTATGCCTTAGGCAGTAATATATAATCCTTAAATATTATTTTGACATGTTTTTCCTTAAAATGAAAATAATTTGAAATAATATAATTTTTCCCTTTTTGTAATATTTATTTCGAAAGAAATGATTTGGAATATTGGAATATTTATTTCGGAAAATATTTTTTAAATGAAAAGACTTGGAATAATAGAATTTTCTTTGAGAAAACATTTGATTAACAAATATTTAAATCCATTTTAATTTTCCTTGATTTTTATATTAAACGAAAATTTCAAATCTTAAATTCCAAGTTTAGAATTTATTTCAAAATTTCCAAAATTTAAACTTGTGTTGTTTATTTCCTTTCTTATTTTATTCTGGTTGAGAAGTATTTTGAATGTATTATTCCAGTTTTCTTGAACTTTTGGAGGTATATAGAATTTATTTGGAATTTTTCGAAGTGTAAGGGTTATTTTGAATTGTGAAAAGATAGAATTGCCCCTGGGCCCACATGTCAGGTCAACCCACTGGTTGAACCATATCGGCCCATGTCGGTCGGCCCACCGACCTCATTCCCCTCCTCTACCACTCGGTACGAACCCTAACATTAACCCTTGGAGATTCCCGCGGCGATGGCGTCGCCGCCACACTCCGGCTGACTCCGGCGGTTCTGGGGCTCGCCACCGGTCGCGTCTGATGCAGCGCACGGTGGTGCATCATTCTATCCGCGTCGATCTGAAGCTCCTCTCCTCTCCTGCGCGCAAGCTCTACCGTGCCTAGGGTTTGCGAGTTCATCGACGACCTCCATTGATCTGGGCTCCCCGGACTTGCTGATGCTGTTCGCCACCCTCTCTGGTGGTGGTGCGTGGCTGGCACCGGCCTGGCTGCGGTTTGGCGCCGCCGTGACTGACTTGTGCCACCGTGCCTCCATGGACACCGCCATGAACGCCTCCAGGTCACTACAAGGAAAAGGCCTACCGCCGGCGAACCTAAAATGCCCATTTCCGGCGCACCACGAGCCCGCCGGTGCGAACGCGCCGGTGATAAATGGCCACTGCCGGCGCACCAGGCAGTGCGCCGGCGATAGATGGATATCGCGGCGCGCCTTCGAGCGCTCGCCGGCAAAGGACCATTTTCACCGGCGCACCGTCAGCTGCGCCGGCGAGTGCTTCCAAGATCGGCGCATGCCACGTGCGCCGGCAGTAGGTCATTTAGGTGCGCCGGCAATAAATTCGAAAATTCTTTTTTCAGCTTTTTTCCAGCATATTACAATACATATTTGACAGCAGTATATATTTACAATGCAGTTCATATTTATACAGTATTACATGCAATATGAGAAGCACATAGAGAGCCAAGTTTCATTTCGGTATCAGTACACAAATACGCAAGTCTCGTTTCGGAATGTTGATTCATACAACACATGTGCATATGCAACACGGAACGACGAAGTTTCACAAAGTTAGAAGTCTTGGTACATAGTCGTCACAAGTATCGTCATACACCTCACAATGTAGGTCCTAACCTAAACTACAATCACATAGAACATGACCAACATGGTCATGATGACCATCATCACGAAGGCCATGGTCTTCATCCGGTTCCTCCTCATGTCCCTCATCTCTCCCGCTAGATAACGGGCGTATCTTCCTTCCGCCTCCACCCTAGTGGGGTATCCCTTGTAGCTGTTGCCGCTGAAACGGTGCACCTGTCTCCGACAGTCCTCCCAGTCGTCGTAGACTCCAGGAACCCTCCCGTTGTACACGACATATGTCGTCGGCATCTCCATTCACAAGACAAGTAAAACGTTAGTACCAATGCAATGAACAAGTGCCAACTCAAATAAGAGACAAGTAGTATGAACTAAATAGCATGTGCCTCATACTTTGTTGGTCGAAATAAATAATAACATACATGGATGGGGTCAGTGAGGCTAGGTAGGATGCACAATAGATTGATATTTGTGGCCATCACACCAAGCCTCACTGGCCCCACCCCGCAGTGTACAAGTGACCGAAAATTTTAATCATCGGCCAATGCAATTAAGAAGTGCGAACTCAAATAGAAGACAAGTAGTACGAATTAAATAGCGTGCCTCATACTTTGTCGGTCGAAACAAATATTAACATCCAGGGATGGAGTCAGTGAGGCTAGGTAGGATGCACAATAGATTGATACTTGTGGCCGTCGCACCAAGGCTCATCGGCTCCACCCCGAGTGTACGATTGACCGAACATTCTAATCATCGGCGAACTCCAAATACGAGGCAAGTAGTGGTCGAGTAAATGCAAATAATTATTAAGCTATGTACGCCATAATCTTGAAATATATAGCAAAGTAAATGAAACTACAGACACATGTTCACATGCACATTCATACAACTAAATAAAAGCAACTAGTCGATTCTATGGGAATATATAGCAATTATTACAGTACGGAAGTTCAAGGACATATCGTTCAAGCTTTAGCAAGTGTTCCCGTCGTAGGATCAGGTTGTATGCCTAGGGGGAAATGGATGGCAGCCCTCAAGCGAGTTGAACGGCCTCTCATCACGCGACATCTCCAAGCGGAGTTCTATCTCGTCATTAGGTGGTAGACCATAGCCGTAGAAGAACTCGCCAGACCTATTGTTGACATCCTGCAGGATTATCGTGCAAATGAACTGCTGGATGCGACCCCAGTTCTTTCTAATCTCTCTATCAGGGACATCCGCCATGTTTGCAAACCTGTTTCTGAGATTCTCTGGCAGCAACATGTCATCTGCGTACTTTATGTACTCCTCCATCTGAAGGATGGCGTACCACGCGTCCATCCCATTGTCGGGCGTCGACTGCCTGAGGCAGGGGAAGTTGGTTGTGTGGGTTAAGACCAAGCCTCCTCGGGATTTCCTCTCAACTTTGAGGGGGCCTGCCTTGTTGGCGAAGCCGGTGAGAGCATCATTGAGAAGGGCCCTGATGTGGGTGTAGTCTTTCTTGCGGTCCCTACCCGAGTCGAGATAGACTGCATGCGAGTGTTGCGGGTGCACGACGATGAGGGTGCAGAACTTGTCTCTGCGGAAAACACACGGATTAACCTTTGGAAATGCAAATGGAGATATAGGATAGAATGGTGATGGGGGACTAGCGAGTGATTACTTACTCGGGGAAGTAAGGGATGAGAATGGCGCCCTTCTTAATGTTCGCCAGCATGAAATCCTCGACCTGCTGGGTGGCAATCGCGGGATCCCCAGCGTTGCAGATGATGCTCTCCCGCATATAGAAGGGGTCCATTATCGCGATGGTCGGCGTCCCCTCCTTAACAATCTGGGAAGACAAGCTAAGAGCAACTAGGCGAACCACACTAAAGTGGAGTGCTTGCATGCGATAGATGCTGAAGATGTCGTTGACCCGGATGAAGCACAAGTCCGCGGGGTACTTCTCGACGAAGTTCATGCCAGTTGGCACCTTCGCCACGAAGAGAGGGTAACCAGGATCTTTTGATTTGAGAAGAAGGTTCTCCACATGCAAGACAGTCTCATGCAAGTTCCTCATATCCGGGGTGAGTTTCTTCACGACATGCTCCGGCAGCATCGGTTGACCCAAGTGATGCAGAGGTCGCCAATTGTTTGGCAACTTGTCAAGGAGTGGGACCTTGTCCTTGGATTTGGCCGCCGCCTTGTCTTGGGCGTCCTTCTTATTTTGCCTCTTCCTCTTCTTGGGTTGTACTGATGGACCCTCCATCGCCGTAGTGGCCGTAGCATGGAGTGTGTTTGGGCTCAACATATTTTTGACGGCGGCGGTGGCGACCTCCTCAGGATTTTCCTCCTCAGCCGTTTCTTGAGAATCGAACAGCTTCTTGGAGCACACATATTTCAAGCCCGGCGCATCCTCATGGACAACTTGTGAAGACGTAGGAATATCCCATTGGAAGTTGTCACGTTCGTATTCCTCGGCCTCTGGCGTAGCTGGCTGTTGTGGTGGGGCGCTGACCTCTGGCGCAGCTGGCCGTTCTGGTGGGGCGATGACCACGGGCGCCGCTGGCTGTCGTGGAGGGACGCTGACATGTGGCGCCGCAAGGTGCTTGTCTTTGCTTGCCGTCGACCCAGTAGGTGTTGATCCGAATTAGGGTCTTCGGCCATAGCAGTACCCAACCCTTCAGTGAGGCCAGATTCAACGGGCTATCGTCATCGGCACCATGCGGTTGATTAGGAGGAAACAAATCCTCATAGCCCGGTAACGCCCGATCCACTTCAACCCGGTAAACGTCATCTGCCATATCTCGTGTGTGCCACTTCTTATCCAGGGGCCGAAGGATGGACCCCCTCGCGACGTCTTTGAGTTCGTCATTTACTCTCATCAGGAAGGTGCATGGCGTTGAGAACGCCTGCGAGAACATGTGTATGGCGTTAGAGAGAGGGCAAGGATGACGAAACTAATATATTAACTTGATGTACACATTAGTTAATTACCGTGAGGGCGTTGAGCTCGGCTAATGTCGACGGGCCAGCACATGCGGCGGCGGGCGTGCAAGTGACGGAGGGGCTGCTACCCGGCATGGACGGTGAATCCCTAGCACCAGCGACATTGCCGGCGGCCGGAGAAGTCTCCATTATAACATTGTCATTGCCGGCGGACGGCGGCACCATCGAGTTGCTGCCGTTGAAGCTAACCACTTGCATTTTCGGGGGGGGGGGCTTGTTTGCCACCCTCATACCACGCTTGTAGAGCGTTGAAATCTGCTTGGACTGAAGCGGCGACTTCAGCTTTGACTTCAGGTACGAGTGTAGCTTTGAGTTGCGGTACCAGTTGCGGTACCAAACCAGCTTGGACTTGGGCTAGGATTGACTCCCTCATTTCCTCCGCCTCCCGCTGCTTCCTCTCATTACGCGCATTTTTATCGGCCGCAGACGACAAGCCATAGTGACCATGCTTGTAGCCTGTACCGGCGCCAGCCACACGGCCTCTATGCGGCCTTCTCGTCGGTGAATGCTCATTAACGATGTTTAGCGCCCGTACGAGAGGCTTGTCCCATGCTACCCTGCCCGTCGACGCCTGGGACGAGGAGCCTTCGTCACCTTGAGAAAGTCTTTGTCTTTCTTCTTCCTACGGAAGAAACGCGAACCATTTAGAAATGTTGCTACTATTATATGAACGATACTTGATCTAATAAAACCGGTAAATTGCTTACCAGTTTTTTCTCCAACGCCAGGACCTTCTTGTCGTTCGTGAACCAAATTATGTCGGTTACGACCTTCGGGTCCGTGACAAGTTCCCCGGTTAGTTTCTTCTTATGGTACCGGGACCTGATGAATCTTCTTTCAAGCGGGTCCTTGTACTTGAGCCAGGGGTTCTCAATGCCGGCATTTACATACGCCTCGTCCTCCTTCGCCCAATAGGGCTCCTTTCCCTCGTACCCACGGCTCCCAAGGTTGTGGTTGCCGATGTTAAGCTCCCGCATTTCCTTCCCCCACAACTTGCGATTCTTGGTTGCTTGTAGCTCTTCATTGGCCACAAAAGCATCAAAGTCCGCCTGGGTGACATGCGGAAAGGCGGAGTGGACCTCTTCGAAACCTTTGCCCTCAGCAATCAGCTTCCGCACCATGTACTTATAGCTGCTGAGGTGTTTGGTGAACTTCAGGAGGGCTTGTGAGTTCACAATGTTGTTGGTTTGATGACAGGAGGCGTAGTCGCCTAGGAACTTGTATCGTGCGTGCAACCTCGCAATGAGCTGGGCTCGCAAAGGCGTTTTGCTCTCAGCTCGGAGGTCCGTCTCGTTGAGATTGACGACCTCTCGGAGGATACATGCCAGTTGGTTGCCGTACCCCTTGGCAACATCCTTAGGCTCCACCGGCAAACCACTGGCGGGGTCCACCTCTTTGACTGTGTCTCTGCCGGTGCCGACCGTGTTTTGGCGCCTTGCCTTCCGCGGCCTCTTGGCTCCACTTGTCCCGGTGCCACTACTCCCGGCGGCGCCGCTAGGATCGTCGCCGCTTGTCTCGCCGCCACCCCCGGCGGCGCCGGTTGCCTCATCGCCGCTAGGCTCGTAGGTACTACCCCCGGCGGCGCCGCTTGCCTCGTTGCCGCTTGGCTCATCGGCACTACCCCCAGCGGCATCCTCCATCTCATGGTCCTCGTCGCCGCCAACACCAGCGGCCTCGGCATCCTCCTCCGTCCTAAAGAAGTGCCTATTGTAGTGCTCCTCTAACTCTTCTTGAGACGACATGGTGGCTTGCACTAATAGAAGATGAAAAAGAGTTAGAATTCACGGAAAAATTCGGCATGACCTTTGCTAAAAATTGGTCATGCCGAGTGCTAGAATTGCCGGAACGGAAATGAATCGACATTCCGGCACTCAAGAGCAACCCAATCCCTGCAAGAACTAAATACCAGCAGTAGCATTTTACAAATATAACCAGAGACAAGAACTTTTCATTTTCATTTGCAACAACTTAGCATCAAAACAGCACAAAAATGACATGATCTAAACCAACAGTAGTACCAACAGTACTAGTAGTACCAACAGCAGTAGTATTTGTTTATGACAGCCATGAAAAGAAACCATGCTTGGCTCCAAGAAAGAGATGCACTCTTCGGTGAGCCAGCCCTGGACGATGCTTCCATCCGGATGTGACCTGTTACGAACGTATCCTTTAATGACCCCATTCATTCTTTCAAACGGCATCATGTTGTGTAAGAATGCCGGCCCTAGACTGACGATATCATCCATGATATGGATCAACAGATGGACCATCATGTCAAAGAATGCAGGCGGGAAGTACATCTCCATCTCACATAGGATCACCACGATCTCTTCCTGGAGCCTTGCGAGTTTCTTCACACTTATCGACTTCCAAGTTATGACGTCGAAGAAGTTACAGAGCCCAGTCAGCGTTGCACGGACATGGTCATCCATTATACCTCGGATTGCAACCGGAAGAATCTGCGTCATCATCACGTGACAGTCATGAGACTTCATGCCGCTGAAGTTTCGTTTCTTGGGGTCCATGTATCTGCTTATTAGCCCGGAGTAACCGAAGGGCACTCTGACTCCTAGAAGGCAATTGAAAAATTGATCGACCTCGGCCGGACTAAAAGTGAAGCAGGAGGGGGGACAGTAATAGTCTGGCTGCTTAATCCTTTTGCGCTTCTGACCGCCGTCCGCCTCCTCCTCCGACTGTCCCTCTTGGGCCGGCGGGATCTGAAGCTCTTCCCTGATGCCCAAAACTTTCAGGTCGTGTCTTGCTTTCGGCCCATCTTTGGTCCGGTCCGGCATGTTGAGAAGAGTGCCAAGCAAGCTCTCGCACACGTTCTTTGTAATATGCATGACATCAAGGCAGTGAGGTGTATCGAGAATTTTCCAGTACGGCAAGTCCCAAAACACGGACCTCCTTTTCCATACACCAATGAGCGGCGTCGTTTCCTTTTTCTTCTTCTTCTCTCCAGGCTTTTGACGAATCTTTCCCGGCAGGCACTCCTTCCCACCGTTCGGTAATGTATCGATCTCTTCGCCGCTCTTCTTACGTGGAGGTCCTCGGGGTTCATTTGTACCATCGAACAGATCTCCACGCTTTCTCCACGGGTCAGTCTTCTGTAGCCACCTTCGATGCCCCATGTAAACTGTTTTCGAAGAGTCGGGATCCTTACCAAGCTGCAAAAACATCGTCTCTTCCATGCACCTGACACATGCCTTGTGTCCATGGCACACCTGGCACAAAATGTAACCATATCCTAGGTAGTCCTGCACCGTCGTGATCAACGCGGCTCTCAAAGGGAAATATTCTTCTGCGACGGCGTCCCATGTATCTACCCCTTCCTCCGCCCACAACGTTTCAAGCTCCTCCTTTAATAGTTCAAGATACATGTTGATATCGTTTCCTGGCTGTGTCGGCCCTTGAATTAGCATACTCATCTGTATGTACTTCCTCTTCATGCACAGCCAGGGCGGGAGGTTGTAGATCCATACAAACACGGGCCATGTGCTATGTGTGCTGCTCTGGTTTCCGAACGGATTGAATCCGTCCGTGCTCGCACCCAACCTGATGTTTCTGGGATCTGCCCCAAAACTTCCGAATTCATTGTCTAATGCTTTCCACTGGCTTGCATCCGAAGGGTGCGTCAGCACTGGGTGCTCAATCCGCTCTTTATCATTCAACACTGACTCCTTTCTTTCTGCGTGCCAGCGCATGAGCTTTGCTTCCTTGCGGTCCGCGTAGAACCGTTGAAGCCGGGGGGCGAGCGGGAAGTACCACACAACTTTCCGAGGAGCTTTCTTCTTCCCTTTCTTGTACCGTTCAGCTTCACACACAGGACATTTGGTCTTGTCCATGTGCTCCTTGCGATACATGATACAGTCGTTGATGCAGGCGTGATACTTTTCGTGGGGTAAGTCGAGAGGGCACGTGATTCTCTTGGCCTCGGCTAGACTACCAGGACACGTGTTCCCGGCAGGAAGGAGATCTTTCACGTATTCCAGGATGTCGTCGACGCTTGTGTCCGTCCATCCGTGTTTCGCCTTCATCTGCAGCACATCGAGAGCTACTCTCAAGCGAGACTCCCCCAACCCGCGACCTGAGTCGTACAACGGAGTATTCGAGTCTATCTCGAGTTGCTCAAGCTTTGATTTCCGCTTGGCGCCTTTCGTCTTTTCGAGAAGCAGATCTTGAAGATGAGGGTCCCGCACGACTGAAGCTAGCGGCACCTTTTCGTCGTCGTCAAGGTTATCGTCCTGTGCGACAAGCTCTTCATCGTCATCAATATCATGATGCCCTCCTTCTTGCCGGCCATTATTACCACCTGCTGCCGTAGCCCCATTGACCTCCGCGCCATCATCACTCATCCATTGAGTGTGTCCATGCATGAAACCATTAGTGAGCAGGTGCCCCTGCAATTTGCCTGAATACGGGTCAAACCATTTCCCTCGTTTGCATCTCCGGCACGGACACAATACCTCCGTGCGGTTATTTTCATACATGTCGATGATCGCGTGTTTCAGATATCTCATCACGATGCTTTCACTCATCTCGATAACCATTATCGCCTGCATGGTAAGATTACATAATTGATTAGAACCATGAATCTGCCGGGGCCATGCCAGGAAATAGCGCCGGCGAGCCTGCTCCTCTGGTGCGCCGGCAGAAGGCCCGCATCCCCGGCGCGGCTGAAAAGAGGTGCGCCGGCAACACTTGTCACCGGCGCACGTCCTTGGTGGTGCGCCGGTACCTATTGCCTCCAACTATAGGCTTTTTCCTAGTAGTGGGTACTACTGTTATCCCCTTCTTCTCCTCTCTCTACTCCATCTACCTGAGCTCTGGCTATTGGTTCATCTATTGCTTCTGCTGCTTCTACCTGTTGTGCATGCTGTGCTATGCTGATGCCACTCCTAAGCCTGCTGGTGCTATGCTCATGCTTGTCTAGGCCTACTGCTGCTATGCTCATTCTTGTTTAAGCCTACTGTATTGCTGTGCTAGCCTGGTTCTACTTGCTGATGCTCATGTGCTTGCTCAAATGCTTATGAATTGCCTTTCTGTTAGCAGTCGCTAACAGCCTGATGCTTGTGATGTCTGTGGTGCTCTCCTATGTCCTATACATGATCCATTTGGTTCAATCTATGCTAGTGGCTAGGTTACTGGTTCCATTCTTGGATGATCTTGATTCTTTCCTAAGCTACTTCAATGGTATTAGCTTGCTATATAGCTATTTATGATGCACTGGTTAACTGATGTTGCCTCCTATAGCACATTGATCATGGATCAATGGCTAGGATGCCTTTGTTATCCTATCGGTTGCCTCACTGTGTTGTTGTTGCTTATTTAGCAATGAATTAATTTGTATTCATGCACTGGTTAATTATATGTATATGAAATGCTTATGCAATGTTGATTATATGCATGGATTTGTGTTATATGATATCTCCAAGATCAATTGGAAGATACAAATGGTCTGAACCCCTCCTGGTTTGTGATGACTTATGGCTTATGGCTGTTGGATGGCTTGTGGTTGACGTGACCACAGTAGCTCTAGCTTCTGCTTAGGTTGCTCTCACATTTGGATCAATATTTGTTGGCTAAGCTCATTATAGCTTGCACAGTAGGGTATCATATTCGTATGAATGCCATTGTGACTTGTTTGTGAAGAAAACACATATTAACTGATGGTTTAATTGGCTAGGATAGCTAGGTGGTCTCTGTAGCTCCTAGTAACTATGTACTACTCTACTGGTTTGCTATCTGTCCATTGATACGTCTCAAATGTATCTATAATTTCTTATGTTCCATGCTACTATATTGATGATACTCACATGTTTTATACACATTTTATGTCATATTTATGCATTTTCCGGCACTAACCTATTGACAAGATGCCGAAGAGCCAGTTGTTGTTTTCTGCTGTTTTTGGTTTCAGAAATCCTACAAAGGAAATATTCTCGGAATTGGACGAAATCAACGCCCAGGGTCTTATTTTTCCATGAAGCTTCTAGAAGACCGAAAGGATTACGAAGTGTGGTGACAAGGCGCCGCCATGCCAGGGCTGGGCCCGCGCCGCCCTGTTTTGTGGGGCCCTCGCGCCGCCTCTAAGCCTACCCTTCCGCCAATAAAAAGCCTTTGTCGAGAAAACCCCAGTACCGAGAGCCACGATACGGAAAACCTTCCAGAGACGCCGCCGCCGCCAATCCCATCTCGGGGGATTCAGGAGATCGCCTCCGGCACCCTGCCGGAGAGGGGAATCATCTCCCGGAGGACTCTTCATCACCATGATCGCCTCCGAATTGATGTGTGAGTAGTTCACTGCTTGTGACGGTAAAGCACACGTCCGTTGGGAACCCCAAGAGGAAGGTGTGATGCGTACAGCGACAAGTCTTCCCTCAGTAAGAAACAAAGGTTATCGAACCAGTAGGAGCCAAGAAGCACGTTGAAGGTTGATGGCGGCGGAGTGTAGTGCGGCGTAACACCAGGGATTCCGGCGCCAACGTGGAACCTGCACAACACAACCAAATTACTTTGCCCCAACTTAACAGTGAGGTTGTCAATCTCACCGGCTTGCTGTAACAAAGGATTAGATGTATAGTGTGGATGAGGATGTTTGCAGAAAACAGTAGAACGAGTATTGCAGTTGATTGTATTCGATGTAAAGAATGGACCGGGGTCCACAGTTCACTAGTGGTGTCTCTCCCATAAGATAAATAACATGTTGGGTGAACAAATTACAGTTGGGAAATTGAAAAATAAAGAGGGTATGACCATGCACATACATGATATGATGAGTAGTGTGAGATTTAATTGGGCATTACGACAAAGTACATAGACCGCTATCCAGCATGCATCTATGCCTAAAAAGTCCACCTTCAGGTTATCATCGGAACCCCCTCCAGTATTAAGTTGCAAACAACAGACAATTGCATTAAGTATGGTGCGTAATGTAATCAACAAATACATCCTTAGACATAGCATTGATGTTTTATCCCTAGTGGCAACAGCACATCCACAACCTTAGAACTTTCTGTCACTATCCCAGATTTAATGGAGGCATGAACCCACTATCGAGCATAAATACTCCCTCTTGGAGTTACAAGTAACGACTTGGCCAGAGCCTCTACTAATAACGGAGAGCATGAAAGATCATAAAAAACACATAGATGATAGATTGATAATCAACATAACATAGCATTCAATATTCATCGGATCCCAACAAACGCAACATGTAGCATTACAAATAGATGATTTTGATCATGTTAGGCAGCTCACAAGATCCGACAATGATAGCACAATTAGGAGAAGACGACCATCTAGCTACTGCTATGGACCCATAGTCCAGGGGTGAATGCTGCGCGTGGTTGACGTATTGTCTTTCCGTTCAACACGCGTCTGTTGGGAACCCCAGGAGGAAGGTGTGATGCGTACAGCGGCAAGTTTTCCCTCAGTAAGAAACCAAGGTTTATCGAACCAGTAGGAGCCAAGAAGCACGTTGAAGGTTGATGGCGGCGAGATGTAGTGCAGCGCAACACCAGGGATTCCGGCGCCAACGTGGAACCTGCACAACACAACCAAAGTACTTTGCCCCAACGAAACAGCGAGGTTGTCAATCTCACCGGCTTGCTGTAACAAAGGATTAGATGTATAGTGTGGATGATGATTGTTTGTAGAAAATAGTAGAACAAATATTGCAGTAGATTGTATTCGATGTAAAAGAATGGACCGGGGTCCACAGTTCACTAGTGGTGTCTCTCCCATAAGATAAATAGCATGTTGGGTGAACAAATTACAGTTGGGCAATTGACAAATAGAGAGGGCATGACAATGCACATACATGATATGATGAGTATAGTGAGATTTAATTGGGCATTACGACAAAGTACATAGACCGCTATCCAGCATGCATCAATGCCTAAAAAGTCCACCTTCAGGTTATCATCCGAACCCCTTCCAGTATTAAGTTGCAAACAACAGACAATTGCATTAAGTATGGTGCGTAATGTAATCAATAACTACATCCTCAGACATAGCATCAATGTTTTATCCCTAGTGGCAACAGCACATCCACAACCTTAGAACTTTCTGTCACTATCCCAGATTTAATGGAGGCATGAACCCACTATCGAGCATAAATACTCCCTCTTGGAGTTAAGAGTAAAAACTTGGCCAGAGCCTCTACTAATAACGGAGAGCATGCAAGATCATAAACAACACATAGGTAATAGATTGATAATCAACATAACATAGTATTCTCTATCCATCGGATCCCAACAAACACAACATATAGCATTACAGATAGATGATCTTGATCATGTTAGACAGCTCACAAGACCCGACAATGAAGCACAATGAGAAGAAGACAACCATCTAGCTACTGCTATGGACCCATAGTCCAGGGGTGACCTACTCACTCATCACTCCGGAGGCGACCATGGCGGTGAAGAGTCCACCGGGAGATGATTCCCCTCTCCGGCAGGGTGCCGGAGGCGATCTCCTGAATCCCCCGAGATGGGATTGGCGGCGGCGGCGTCTCTGGAAGGTTTTCCGTATCGTGGCTCTCGGTACTGGGGGTTTCGCGACGAAGACTATATGTAGGCGGAAGGGCAGGCCAGGAGGCGTCACGGGGGGCCCACACGCTAGGGCCGCGCCTCCCTAGTGTGGCGGCTCCCCGTCGCCCCACTTCATCTTCCCTTCAGTCTTCTGGAAGCTTCGTGGCAAAATAGGCCCCTGGCATTGATTTCGTCCAATTCCGAGAATATTTCCTTACTAGGATTTCTGAAACCAAAAACAATGACAAAGAATCGGCTCTTCGGCATCTCGTTAATAGGTTAGTGCCGGAAAATGCATAAATCTATACCTAATAATAAAGGAGCTAAGGTTTCTGCCAAAATTTTCGTCCAACTTTTTCTTGGACTGAATTACCCTCCCACCGATTGACATATTACTGTCGATAGCCATCGTACCGGTTCGTCTAGAAAAAAGACTCGCTCCAGGTATCTCCTCTTCCCTGCGCAACCTAATCCACACGGCAGGCTGCCACCGGCTGCCTTCCAAGCTCGAGCTGCGGTCCCTACCACCCCGCCTCCGTGCCGCCCTTTGGCAGCGGTTGAAAATAGCGAGCATCCACTGATGGAATTTCTTCTGAGAGCTTTGCCCTCTCTGCCGCATCTAAGAGGTGTCTGGGGCCGCATCTCGGATGGATCTGTGAGGGCCATGACAGTTTTAGTCGGGGCATCAAAGGATGGGAGGGCCGGGAATCTAAGAGGTGTGTGGAGCCGGCCATGGTGCTTCGCACCCGGCTGTGCAGAGGAGGGGGCACGCGCCCGCGCCGCTCTGCGGTGGTGGCCGTCAACACGAGTAGAGGGCTGTCAATGAAGATGGAGATCCAGGAGGTACGAGAAGAGAGGATGGATGCGCAGCGCTCTACGGTTGTTGCTGTCGAGTCAACGGCTGGACATAGGTGGAGGCCGGAGTTCAGCGACTACAAGTGGTGCGACCTGCTACTGGCGACGCAAAATCAGGTGATTTTCCAGCGGAAGGAAGCTCCTCCTCTCCCCCAGTATCCTCCAGTGATTCTCCGTGTCGAGACCAACTGTAATTCCTGATTTCTATTTCTTCTCTGTAAGCTGGACCTTCGCTCTGTGCTTACGAATGGTAACACAAATATAGGCAGGATCCTCCAGTGATTCTGCGTGTCCAGCCCCACTAATTAATTCCTGACTGATATTTCCACTCTGTAAGCTAGATCTTCTCTCTGTGCTTAGGAATGCTAATGTCGGTCTTCAGATAGGCCCGAGCGAAATTAAATAGTGGAGATCACCTCCTACCATCATATTCCTATCAGATCACTAGGTATCTACTTGTATGCTTCTTTGAACATGAAACTTTGGAGCAACCACGGTTAGAAGACAACATCAGATTTAGCTGAGGTATACATTACTGCATATGCATGGTGACATTCAGTCATTTCATATTAACATGATACAGTTACAACGAAAGGAGCTCTAAACTTTCATCAATTTTAGTCATTATGTGATGTGAAGACTAAGGAACTGTTATTCAGCACCATGGAAATCCATCTCTTAAATATTTATCTCTATAATTATGAGGCGTTTATTGGAACATCATCTTCTATTGCCAAAAGGCTAGATGTCGAATACCTGCATTGAACATGATCAAAAACCATAGGAAATTGCTTCGGTTGCATCGGCAAGATTATTAAGAGATTTGGCTCTTGACTATGTATTCTGAATGTGTTGGCGACTTGGCATGCCCTGCCGTGTTATCCCCTCATGTTTTAGGTTCAGTTAATTTGGTTTGCTTGTTACAAAAATGATAGCAGTTTTTACTCATCCTGTGATTTGTTTTTGGAAGGAAAAAAACCATTTTGAAAACACAAAATAGAGCGAAGCGATAGATGCTTACCACGTAGGTGGGTGAGATGAAAGGGGAGTAGGCAAAGCCACATCAAGACATCCAAATATAGCGATACCCATTTTTTTCCGATGCAACGCACGGACACTTCTGGTAGTATGACATAAAGTATGCATAAAACATGTAGATATCATCAATAATGTGGCATGGAACATAAGAAATTATCGATACGTCGGAGACGTATCAACATCCCCAAGCTTAGTTTCTGCTTGTCCCGAGCAGGTAAACGATAACAAAGATAATTTCTGGAGTGACATGCCATCATAACATTGATCATACTATTGTAAGCATATGTAATGAATGCAGCGATCAAAACAATGGTAATGACATGAGTAAACAACTGAATCATAAGGCAAAGACTTTTCATGAATAGTACTTCAAGACAAGCATCAATAAGTCTTGCATAAGAGTTAACTCATAAAGTAATAATTCAAAGTAAAGGTATTGAAGCAACACAAAGGAAGATTAAGTTTCAGCGGTTGCTTTCAACTTGTAACATGTATATCTCATGGACAGTTGTCAATGTAAAGTAATATAACAAGTGCAATATGCAGGTATGTAGGAATCAATGCACAGTTCACACAAGTGTTTGCTTCTTGAGATGGAGAGAAATAGGTGAACTAACTCAACATAAAAGTAAAAGAAAGGCCCTTCGCAGATGGAAGCATCGATTGCTATATTTGTGCTAGAGCTTTGGTTTTGAAAACAAGAAACAATTTTGTCAACGGTAGTAATAAAGCATATGTGTTATGTAAATTATATCCTACAAGTTGTAAGCCTCATGCATAGTATACTAATAGTGCCCGCACCTTGTCCTAATTAGCTCGGATTACCGGGATTATCATCGCAATACATATGTTTTAACCAAGTGTCACAAAGGGGTACCTCTATGCCGCCTGTACAAAGGTCTAAGGAGAAAGCTCGCATTGGATTTCTCGCTATTGATTATTCTCAACTTAGACATCCATACTAGGACAACATAGACAACAGATAATGGAATCCTCTTTTATGCATAAGCATTCAACAATAATTAATTTTCTCATATGAGATTGAGGATATTTGTCCAAAACTGAAACTTCCACCATGGATCATGGCTTTAGTTAGCGGCCCAATGTTCTTCTCTAACATTATGCATGCTCTAACCATTAAATGAGTGGTAAATCTCCCTTACTTCAGACAAGACGGACATGCATAGCAACTCACATGATATTCAACAAAGAGTAGTTGATGGCGTCCCCAGGAACATGGTTATCGCACAACAAGCAACTTAATAAGAGATAAAGTGCATAAGTACATATTCAATACCACAATAGTTTTTTAGGCTATTTGTCCCATGAGCTATATATTGTAAAGGTAGAGGATAGAAATTTAAAGGTAGCACTCAAGAAATTTACTTTGGAATGGTGGAGAAATACCATGTAGTAGGTAGGTATGGTGGACACAAATGGCATAGTGGTTGGCTCAAGGATTTGGATGCATGAGAAGTATTCCCTCTCGATACAAGGTTTAGGCTAGCAAGGCTTATTTGAAACAAACACAAGGATGAACCGATGCAGCAAAACTCACATAAAAGACATATTGTAAACATTATAAGACTCTACACCGTCTTCCTTGTTGTTCAAACTCAATACTAGAAATTATCTAGACCTTAGAGAGACCAATTATGCAAACCAAATTTTGCAAGCTCTATGTATTTCTTCATTAATAGGTGCAAAGTATATGATGCAAGAGCTTAAACATGAGCAGAACAATTGCCAAGTATCACATTATCCAAGACATTTTAGCAATTACTACATGTATCATTTTCCGATTCCAACCATATAACAAATTAACGAAGAAGATTCAACCTTCGCCATGAATACTATGAGTAAAGCCTAAGGACATATTTGTCCATATGCAACAGCGGAGCGTGTCTCTCTCCCACACAAAGAATGCTAGGATCCATTTTATTCAAACAAAACAAAAACAAAAACAAACCGACGCTCCAAGCAAAGTACATAAGATGTGATGGAATAAAAATATAGTTTCACTAGAGAAACCTGATAATGTTGTCGATGAAGAAGGGGATGCCTTGGGAATCCCCAAGCTTAAACGCTTGAGTCTTCTTGAAATATGCAGGGGTGAACCACCGGGGCATCCCCAAGCTTAGAGCTTTCACTCTTCTTGATCATGTTGTATCATCTCCCTCTCTTGATCCTTGAAAACTTCTTCCACACCAAACTCAAAACAACTCATTAGAGGGTTAGTGAACAATTAAAATTTACATGTTCAGAGGTGACACAAAAATTCTTAACACTTCTGGACATTGCACAAAGCTACTGAAAGTTAATGGAATCGAAAAGTCCATCAAGCATAGCAAAACAGGCAATGTGAAATAAAAGGCAGAATCTGTCAAAACAGAACAGTTCGTAAAGACGAATTTCTAAGAGGCACCAGACTTGCTCAAATGAAAATGCTCAAATTGAATGAAAGTTGCGTACATATCTGAGGATCACTCACGTAAATTGGCATAATTTTCTGAGTTACCTACAGAGAATTTGGCCCAGATTCGTGACAGCAAAGAAATCTGTTTCTGCGCAGTAATCCAAATCTAGTATGAACCTTACTATCAAAGACTTTACTTGGCACAACAATGCACAAAACTAAGATAAGGAGAGGTTGCTACAGTAGTAACAACTTCCAAGACTCAAATATAAAATAAAAGTGCTGTAGTAAAATCATGGGTTATCTCCCAAGAAGTGCTTTCTTTATAGCCATTAAGATGGGCTCAGTAATTTTAATGATGCACTCCCAAGAAATAAGAGTTGAAGCAAAAGAGAGCATCAAAAAGCAAATTCAAAACACATTTAAGTCTAACATGCTTCCTATGCATAGAAATCTTGTAAATAAACAAGTTCATGAAGAGCAAAGTAATAAGCATAGGAAGATAGAACAAGTGTAGCTTCAAAAATTTCAGCACGTAGAGAGGTGTTTTAGTAACATGAAAATTTCCACAACCATATTTTCCTCTCTCATAATAATATCCAGTAGCATCATGAGGAAATTCAACAATATAACTATCAAATGAAACATTCTTATCATGAGCTATATGCATAAAATTATTACTCTCCACATAAGCATAATCAATTTTATTAGTAATAGTGGGAGCAAATTCAACAAAGTAGCTATCATTATTATTCTCATCAAGTGTAGGAGGCATAGTATAATCATAATAAACTTTATCCTCCATAGTAGGTGGCACCAAAATACCACTATCATCATAAATGGGAGGCAAAGTATCATCAAAGTAAATTTTCTCCTCCATGCTTGGGGGACTAAAAATATCATGCTCATCAAAACCAGTTTCCCCAAGCTTAAATTCTTCCATAGCATTAGCAATAATAGTGTTCAAAGCATTTATACTAATAACATTGCCATTAGCACGCATATAAAGTCCCATAGGTTTTTTAATTTTCTCTTCAAACACCTCATGTCCTAACTCAAGATAAATACTATAAAGATCTCTAATATTTTTGTTGTTTTCCATTAAGCCTAACTAGTGAAATAAAAACATGCATGGAATTAAGTAAAGTAAAACAAGTAACTAATTTTTTTTGTATTTTGTTATAATGCAGCAAACAAAGTAGTAAATAAAATAAAGCAAGACAAAAACAAAGTAAAGAGATTGGATTGTGGAGACTCCCCTTGCAGCGTGTCTTGATCTCCCCGGCAACGGCGCCAGAAAATCTGCTTGCTGCGCGTGGTTGACGTATTGTCTTTCCGTTCAACACGCGTCCGTTGGGAACCCCAAGAGGAAGGTGTGATGCGTACATCGGCAAGTTTTCCCTCAGTAAGAAACCAAGGTTTATCGAACCAGTAGGAGCCAAGAAGCACGTTGAAGGTTGATGGCGGCGAGATGTAGTGCGGCGCAACACCAGGGATTCCGGCGCCAACGTGGAACCTGCACAACACAACCAAAGTACTTTGCCCCAACGAAACAGCGAGGTTGTCAATCTCACCGGCTTGCTGTAACAAAGGATTAGATGTATAGTGTGGATGATGATTGTTTGCAGAAAATAGTAGAACAAATATTGCAGTAGATTGTATTCGATGTAAAAGAATGGACCGGGGTCCACAGTTCACTAGTGGTGTCTCTCCCATAAGATAAATAGCATGTTGGGTGAACAAATTACAGTTGGGCAATTGATAAATAGAGAGGGCATGACAATGCACATACATGATATGATGAGTATAGTGAGATTTAATTGGGCATTACGACAAAGTACATAGACCGCTATCCAGCATGCATCTATGCCTAAAAAGTCCACCTTCAGGTTATCATCCGAACCCCTTCCAGTATTAAGTTGCAAACAACAGACAATTGCATTAAGTATGGTGCATAATGTAATCAATAACTACATCCTCGGACATAGCATCAATGTTTTATCCCTAGTGGCAACAACACATCCACAACCTTAGAACTTTCTGTCACTGTCCCAGATTTAATGGAGGCATGAACCCACTATCGAGCATAAATACTCCCTCTTGGAGTTAAGAGTAAAAACTTGGCCAGAGCCTCTACTAATAACGGAGAGCATGCAAGATCATAAACAACACATAGGTAATAGACTGATAATCAACATAACATAGTATTCTCTATCCATCGGATCCCAACAAACACAACATATAGCATTACAGATAGATGATCTTGATCATGTTAGGCAGCTCACAAGACCCGACAATGAAGCACAATGAGGAGAAGACAACCATCTAGCTACTGCTATGGACCCATAGTCCAGGGGTGAACTACTCACTCATCACTCCGGAGGCGACCATGGCGGTGAAGAGTCCACCGGGAGATGATTCCCCTCTCCGGCAGGGTGCCGGAGGCGATCTCCTGAATCCCCCGAGATGGGATTGGCGGCGGCGGCGTCTCTGGAAGGTTTTCCGTATCGTGGCTCTCGGTACTGGGGGTTTCGCGACGAAGACTATATGTAGGCGGAAGGGCAGGTCAGGAGGCGTCACGGGGGCCCCACACGCTAGGGCCGCGCGGGCCCCCCTTGGGCCGCGCCGCCCTAGTGTGGCGGCGCCCCGTGGCCCCATTTCGTCTTCCCTTCGGTCTTCTGGAAGCTTCGTGGCAAAATAGGCCCCTGGGCGTTGATTTCGTCCAATTCCGAGAATATTTCCTTACTAGGATTTCTGAAACCAAAAACAGCAGAAAACAAAGAATCGGCTCTTCGGCATCTCGTTAATAGGTTAGTGCCGGAAAATGCATAAATATGACATAAAGTATGCATAAAACATGTAGATATCATCAATAATGTGGCATGGAACATAAGAAATTATCGATACATCTGAGACGTATCAGTGAACTACTCACACATCACTCCGGAGGCGACCATGGCGGTGAAGAGTCCTCCGGGAGATGATTCCCCTCTCCGGCAGGGTGCCGGAGGCGATCTCCTGAATCCCCCAAGATGGGATTGGCGGCGGCGGCGTCTCTGGAAGGTTTTCTGTATCATGGCTCTCGGTACTGGGGTATTCGCGACGAAGACTTTAAGTAGGCGGAAGGGCGGAGTCGGAGGGCTGACGAGGGGGCCACACGCTAGGGCTGCGCGGGCCCCCCTTGGGCCGCGCCGCCCTAGTGTGGTGGCTCCTCGTCGCCCCACTTCGTTTCCCTTTCGGTCTTCTGGAAGCTTCGTGAAAAAATAGGCCCCTGGGCGTTGATTTCGTCCAATTCCGAGAATATTTCCTTACTAGGATTTCTGAAACCAAAAACAACAGAAAACAGCAACTGGCTCTTCGGCATCTTGTTAATAGGTTAGTGCCGGAAAATGCATAAATATGACATAAAGTATGTATAAAACATGTGTGTATCATCATAAAACAAGCATGGAACATAAGAAATTATCGATATGTTGGAGACGTATCAGCATCCCCAAACTTAGTTCCTACTCGTCCCGAGTAGGTAAACGATAATAAAGATAATTTCTGAAGTGACATGCTATCATAATCTTGATCAATACTATTGTAAGCACATGAGATGAATGCAGCGATTCGAAGCAATGGTAAATACAATGAGTAAACAATTGAATCATATAAGAAAGACTTTTCATGAATAGTACTTTCAAGACAAGCACCAATAAGTCTTGCATAAGAGTTAACTCATAAAGCAATAAATTCATTGTAAAGGCATTGAAGCAACACAAAGGAAGATTAAATTTCAGCTATTGCTTTCGACTTGTAACATGTATATCTCATGGATATTGTCAACATAAAGTAATATAATAAGTGCAATATGCAAGTATGTAGGAATCAATGCACAGTTAACACAAGTGTTTGCTTCTAAGACAGAAGGAAATAGGTAAACTGACTCAACATAAAAGTAGAAAAATGGCCCTTCGCAGAGGGAAGCATTGATTGCTATATTTGTGCTAGAGCTGTTATTTTGAAAACATAAAGAGAGCATAACAAGTAAAGTTTTGAGAGGTGTTTGTTGTTGTCAACGAATGGTAGTGGTCACTCTAACCCCCTTGCCAGACAGACTTTCAAAGAGCGGCTCCCATGAAATTTTTATTTTTGGGTGGCACTCCTTCCAACCTTGTGATACGTCCAAAACGTATCTACTTTCCCGAACACTTTTGCTATTGTTTTGCCTCTAATTTGTGTATTTTGGATACAACTAACACGGACTAACGCTGTTTTCAGCAGAATTGCTCCGGTGTCTTGTTTTTATGCAGAAATTCAACTTTCGGGAAAATCCTCGGAATTTATACCAAAGGGCCTATTTTACCAGAAGACTCAGGGAGCCAGAAGGGCAAGCCAGGTGGAGGCCCGAGGGCCCCACACACTAGGCCGGCGCGGCCCAGGAGGGGGGCGTGCCGTCCTAGTGTGTGGCCCCCTCGGCTGGCCTCCGACGCCCTCCTCTGGACTACTTAAAGGTTTCGATCTAAAAATGCGAGGCACGAAGTCGAAGTCGCCAGAAACCCTCCAGAACGCCGCCACATCGCGAAACTCCGTCTCGTGGACCAGAAACTCCGTTCTGGCACTTCGCCGGGACGGCGAATTGGAGGAGATCATCGCCATCATCACCACCGATGCCTCTCCATCGACCAACAATGTTTCCCCCATCCATGTGTGAGTAATTCCCCCGCTGTAGGCTGAAGGGGATGGTAGGGATTGGATGAGATTGGTCATGTAATAGCATAAGATTGTTAGGGCATAGTGCCTAGTGTCCGTAATTGGTACTTTGATGATATTGTTGCAACTTGTTATGCTTAATGCTTGTCACTAGGGCCCGAGTGCCATGATCTCATATCTGAACATGTTATTATTTCATCATGATATGCATTATTTTATGATCTTACCTGCAAGTTGTATACACATGTCGCTGTCCGGAACCCGAGGCCCCGAAGTGACAGAAATCGGGACAACCGGAGGGGAAGGCGGTGATGTGAGGATCACATGTGTTCACGGAGTGTTAATGCTTTGCTCCGGTACTCTATTAAAAGGAGTACCTTAATATCCAGTAGATTCCCTAGAGGACCGGCTGCCACCGGCTGGTAGGACAAAAGATGTTGTGCAAGTTTCTCATTGCGAGCATGTACGACTATATACGGAACACATGCCTATGGATTGCTTTGTACTTGACACCGTTTTATTATTATCTGCAAATGCCCTGCTTTGATTGTTACATGAGTTTCTCTCATCCATGCAACGCCCGTCATCCATCCCTGCGCCTACAGTATTTTAATCCTGCTGTTTACTATAATCACTACTGCTGTCTCTGTTCCACTGATGCTGTTATTTCACTACTGCTACTGCTATAAACTGTTACTACTGATAAACTCTTGTGAGCAAGTCTGTTTCCAGGTGCAGCAGAATTGACAACTCCGCTGTTAAGGCTTTCAAGTATTCTTTGTCTCCCCTTGTGTCGAATCAATAAATTGGGTTTTACTTCCCGCGAAGACTGTTGCGATCCCCTATACTTGTGGGTCATCAAGACTATTTTCTGGCGCCGTTGCCGGGGAGCATAGCTTTATTTGGAAGTTCACTTGGATTGATATTGTTCGCTGCAAATTCTCCATCATGGGTAAATCTCGCGATCCTAAAGTCGCCATATTACCATCCACTACAAGAAAAGGTACAACTCTGAGTACCTCTGCTGCTCTTGATTCACCATCTGTGATGAGTCAACTTGTTTCACCGCCGCAAGCTTCACTTGCTGGTACTTCTGCTGAATCTGAAAATTCTCATAATATTGATGATGTTTCTCCTGTGCTTGATGATAGTGGTTCATTGGGATCCTTTCTAGATGCTACAATTGCTAGGTCTAGACAAATTGAAAATGCTGAAACTCCTAATGAAAATGCTGCTACACCTGTTAATTCACCTGAACTTGATTATTCTAGTGGTGATCCTGATGAGGATTATGTGGAACTTGATGATGATTTTATTAATAGATGCAATGCTACTGCTGATGCAAGAAAAATTAAAAAGTTTCTCGCACAATATACTGTTAGATATAAGCTATCTCCTGATCCTAAATTTGCCACATCTCCTATATGCATTAAGGATAAAGATTATGATTTTTCTCTTGATCTATCTCATATAGCTATTGTTGAGAAAACACCCTTTTGTGGTACTGAAAAAGAAAGTGCTGTAGAACACATGAATGAACTTTCTTCTATGAGTAGCTTGTTTTCTGATGATGTCAAGATGCGTACTTATTTTCTTGCTAAATTTTTTCCTTTCTCATTAAAGGATGATGCTAAAGCTTGGTATAATAATTTGCCTCCTGGTTCTATTAAAAGTCCAGGTGATTTGCTTAATGTTTTCTTTCGGAAATACTTTCCTGCTAGTGCTCAACATGCTGCTTTACAGAAAATTTATAGCTTTGACCAGGAAGATGGTGAGAAATTGCGTGAAGCATGGGCAAGATTTTGTTCTCTTATCAGAGCTCGACCTGGACATGATTTAGAAAAGCATGATTTACTTGATATATTCTATAGTAGACTAACCGTTGAGTCTAGAGCATATTTGGATAGTTGTGCTGGTTGTGTTTTCAGGAAAAGAACTCCAGACGAAGCTGAAGAATTATTGGCTAAAATAGGCCGGAATCATGATGATTGGACTACACCTGAACCAACCCCGACGCTAGTATTGAAGAAGAGGGGTTTAATTAAATTAAATGATGAAGATATGAGGGAAGCCAAGAAGTCTCTTAAGGAGAAAGGTATTAAATCCGAAGATGTGAAGAATCTACCTCCCATAGAAGATATATGTGAGATAATTCCCCCTTCATCCATGATTGAGGTAAACTCTCTTCAACACTTTACTAGGGAAGATATTCCGTATTCAAAATCTCCTGCTCAATGCTTAGATGAGTTTGATAATTATATTGTTAAGCAAGAAAATTTTAATATGAGAGTAGAGAATCATCTAATGGAAAATTCTCAAGCTATTAGCAATTTGCATGATATTGTGGACAGAATCTCCAATGATGTTAAGATGCTTGTTAAACATTTTCAAATGGTTCAAACTCAAATTGATCAACTCACTAAAGTGCAAAATGACTTGTTAAAAAATAATTCTAAAGAGAAACATGCTTATGAAGTAACAACTAGAGGCGGTGTTTCTACCCAGGATCCTCTATATCCTGAAGGGCATCCCAAAAGAGTTGAACAAGATTCTCAACGAATTGAACCTAGTGCTCCTTCTAAGAAAAAGAAGAAGAAACATAAAAATGTTGTAGAATCCTATGAACCTGTTAATGATCCTAATAGTATTTCTATTTCTGATGCTGAAACTGAAAGTGGTAATGAACATGATAATGATAATGATAAGAATGATGTTCTGATAAAGAAGAGGTTGAGGATGAACCTGAAAAGCATGCTAAAAATAAAAAGTATACTAAAGAAGATTTTATTGCTAAGAAACATGGTAATGAAAGGGAACCTTGGGTTCAAAAACAAATGCCTTTTCCTGCTAAGAAACTAAAATCAAAGGAAGAAGAACACTATAATAAATTTTGCGATTGGATGAAACCTTTATTCTTGCAAATCCCTTTGACTGATGCTATTAAATTGCCTCCTTATTCAAAGTATATGAAAGATACTGTCACTAACAAAAGGAAAATTCCTAATGAGGAGATTTCCACTATGCTTGCTAATTACTCTTTCAATGGCAAAGTTCCAAAGAAGTTGGGCGACCCAGGTATACCTACTATTCCTTGTTCAATTAAGAATAATTATGTTAGAACTGCTCTATGTGATTTGGGAGCCGGTGTTAGTGTTATGCCTTTTTCTCTTTACAAGAGACTTTATTTAGATAAGTTGATACCTACTGATATATCTTTGCAAATGGCTGATAAATCTACTGCTATTCCTGTTGGTATATGTGAGGATGTTCCTGTTCAAGTTACTAATAACTGCTTGATATTAACTGATTTTGTTGTGTTGGAAATGCCTGAAGATGATAATATGTCTATTATTCTTGGGAGACCTTTTTTTAACACCGCAGGGGCTGTTATTGATTGCAATAAAGGAAAAGTTACTTTCAATGTTGATGACAAGGAGCATACCGTTTATTTTCCAAAGAGGATTGATAAAATATGTGGAGTTAATACCATTTCTAATGTGAGAACTATCAAAGTGGGAACTATTGATTGTCCTATATATGAGCCTAAAGAAGGATATCAAAATCTTATGATTGGATCCATATCAATACAATTCAAGGTAACATGATTGATTTGAGGTTTATTTCTTCTTATGCTATGTAAAATTTATTTGGTGGCAAGACTTGATCAACCTTGTTAACAAATACTCCTACCTTTTATATGCATAGAGGAGGTAAATAACATCTCTTTCTTCCTCCACTTGTTTTACTTGCTGTAGCACTTTTGATTTGCAAAATTCCTTAGTTGTATAGAAATTTCAAAATCTTTCTCTGCCCAGTAATAATAAACTTAATACCCAGAAATGTGCATTTTTCAAAGTTTTCAAAAATTCACAAAAATTATACCGTTGGTCCTATTTTTCGAAGACGCACCTGGGAGCACCTGGGGATGACCAGTGGGGCACCCCAGGGTGGCACCCCACAGGCCGGCGCGGCCAGCAAGGGGGGCGCGCCACCCTGGTGTGTGGGTCCCCCTTTGCCCCACTTTTCCATCTCTTCCTCCCACTCTCTTCTCTCTCCCGAAAAAACTCGCACCAGTTTCCTCTCACTCGCGTTTCTGCTCAAGAGCTCAAGATTTCTCGATCTCTTTGCTCAGCCAGATTTCTGTCTGAAATTTGGCACATTTGCTCTCCGGTATGTGACTCCTCCGATTATCCAAGTAGAATTTTGTTTGGTTGAGTATATCTTGAATATTTTGCTGCTATAGGTAACATGTTTAGTGAGCTTGCATGCTTGTTCTAAGTTGTAGAAACTAGTTTTGATGCATGATTAGTACTCTAGAAAGTTCCTATGTAGTTCCCCTCAATTATATGTCACCAAATCAAATTTTATAATGTTTGTTGAAAAATTTCAGAAAATGAAGATGGATAATTTTAACTTTGGAGAAGTGTTTGAGAGAGAGACGACAAGCACGGGAAGGCCCTCTAGGACCGCCACTCGATTCAGGCGATCCTACAATGAGGATGTCATCGCGCCAAGCTTCGAGCCTGAAGAAGATAATGGAGTCCCTAACGCTTCATCATTCCCATGTTATCACTTTTTGAGTAATGCAGGATTGCTGGATGATTTCTTGACCCTCGTTGATAAGGCGGGCTTAACCGCCTATATAGGAGATGAAAGGGAGCAATACCTCATGCTCACCAAAATCTTTGTTGAGAGCTTCAAGTTCGACAACAAGCACTATCGCCCGACAGTTGCATTCAAGATCTATGGTAATCCTGTTACTATGAAATTGGAAGAATTTTGTGTTGCATTGGATATTGCCCCTGTAGGTACAGCAAGGAGGATTGAGGACAACCCCAGAGCCTTGCTGGAGCTCTATCGAGAGATCACCAATGATGATTGCCGCACCATTCAGCGTGGCAAGATAAGAAACATCCAACTCCCCGCCATTAAGTATTTTGCCTATTACATTGCTACTAGCATTCTTGGTAGGGAGAATACTAGCAATATTTCTAGCTACCATCTTGCTTTCTTAATTGCTGCACTCACTGGAGAGACACCTTATCATCTTGGTTCTCTTATTGCTCGCCGTTTGTCTAACAAGGGGCCTATTTTTGGAGGAATAATTGCATCACGCATTTTAGCACATCTAGAACTTCCTCTTGACCCTACTGATGTGCCATTAACTCCTATAAGGCTTGATATTGCTGCTATGAAGAGCCATCAATTTGTTACAGCTGATTCTAGTTCAGATAATTTGGTCTATAGAATGTTGTTTGCTGACGGGGATGAGAGGGAAATCCCTTTTGCACAGCCAGATTTGTTTAGTATTGATAGGAAACCATGGTCGCGCTCTAAGGAGGAGGTGGATGAGAAAATGAAGATACAAGGCTTGCACCAGCAGCATGACTCCGAGGACGCTGATCCCTCCTACGACTACACCGTCACGTATCCGGGTGCTTCTTCCAGCACGTACCCGGAATATGATCCATCTTCGTCGTACTACGGAGGTGCTACTTCATGGGCACCATGGGATTGAACTCCACTTTGGCCAAAAGCCTAAGCTTGGCGGGAGGTATACCGGCATCACTCATTCTTTGCATATTATGGTTGCTGGATACTTGTATATACTTGTTTAGTTTCTTTAAGTGGTTTTCTAATGAGAGGGAGATGATATTTGGGGAAGTGCTGCCTGAAAACAGATTCTGGATTGTTACCGAAAAAATTCTCAAAAATAGCCAGTACATTATTTTGCGAAGACAATTTTTGTGCGTGTTCCCCAGGTTGTTATCTAACTTTCATTAGTTGAACACTTTTCGATTTGAGCAGCGGAAGAATTTCTTAAAAATCTATTACTTTACTGCTGTGAAGTTTGACGAATTCCTGCTGCTTTGTGTTTATGTGACTTTTCTAGTTTCCATTTTCTTGTTTTTGCTTTGTTTCTTTCCTAAAACACAAAAAGACCAAAAATATTTCTGTTGTTTCTCTTCACCATTTGTTTATTTTGTTTTCTTGCATTTATTTTGCTTTATTTGCTATCGTTGGTTTGCTATAAGAAAATCCAAAAAGATT
Organism: Lolium perenne; assembly: GCF_019359855.2. NCBI lineage: Eukaryota > Viridiplantae > Streptophyta > Magnoliopsida > Poales > Poaceae > Lolium > Lolium perenne. The sequence goes on from NC_067245.2 coordinate 45,370,334, forward strand.
TTGCTTTATTTGCTTGTTTCCTTTTGTTCTTGTTTCCAATTCGAAAACACCAAAAATATTTGCTGTTCTTCTTTGGTTTTGTAAAGTTCATTATGAGTTCAATGGTCTTCGGTGGCTGGAGCGTGGTTTTCATTTCATATTATCCAAGCTACACAAGTGAAAGGCAATAATGACGATCTACAACAATTCGACTGTGGTGAGAGGCTGGTATGAACTCTATTTGTTTTCATTTTTGTACATATACTCATCCATGTGAGCATTCTTAGTTGGTTCATGTGAGGTATATGTCATTTAAGAAAGTCTAGTAGTTCATGATCTCTCATGTTTAGCTCCAATTTATTAATATGAGTAGCATGTCATGGATGTTTGCTTGCATTGTTTTATTCATAAATAGGTATGACATTGTGGTATCCTCCTCTAAATAATTCATTTGAATCGACTTGGCACATGCTCACGCATGCATATGACTGAACAAAAGTCAATTAAGCCTCGATGATTTACATTGCTTAAGAGTTCTTGTATCACTTTTATGCCTCCGTTAATTTATTTTGCCGCAAGCATGATTATGACAGTGACTGCTCTCTTGATTTGTCGCTCCCCAGTCTATTGCTAACCTTCACTTGTACTGAGCGGGAACGCTGCTCGTGCTTCCAAACCCCTGAAAACCAAGTTGTTCCAAAGTGTCCACCATAAATACCTATGCATGGCATTTCAAACCATTCCAAGTAAATTCTCATGCGCTACCTTTAAACCTTCAAAATGCTTCACAATTTGTGTAATGTTTTATAGCTCATGAGGAAGTATGTGGTGTTTATCTTTCAACCTTGTCATTTACTTTTGACGGACTTTCATAATAAGAGCTGGCAACGGGGTGCCCAGCCCCAATTAATAACTTCATTAATAATTCTCTTCACATGTTTTGCTCTGATTCATCAGTAAGCAACTTAATTTTGCAAATAGACACTCCTCCATGGTATGAGATTGATGGTAGGCACCCGAGGATTCGGTTAGCCATGGCTTGTGTAAGCAAAGGCTGGGGGGAGTGTCACTCATAATAAAAACTAAAGTACATGTGTAAACAAAAGAGAAGAGGGACGATCTACCTTGCTGGTAGAAATAACGTCCTTCATGGGAGCCGCTCTTGAAAGTCCGGTTGGCGATGTAGTTGGTGTACCCATTACCATTCGTTGACAACAACAAACACCTCTCAAAATATTTTTACTCTTGTTTTAAAAATGAAAAGCCCTAGCCCATGTTAATCCCTGCTTCCCTCTGCGAAGGGTCAATCTTTTACTTTCATGTTGTGTCACCATCCTTTCTTCGAGCACTTTCTTGAGAGCACAACGGTCATTCTTAGTATAATATGCTTGTCCCAAAATATGATTGACTGTGGTATAACTTTGATGCTTTTATCTTTGACAATCTCTATTTCTAGTCTTTCTATGAACCTCAGAGGTGCCTGGGCATTTATGTTTTGCTGTTCAAATTCGGGCAAGCGAGATACCACTTTATCATACCCTTTTATGAACATTGCAATCCTGCTTATAGACATGATTCATGATGCTTATTATTAATTGTTGGTACCTTTCCATGATTGACATAGCTATTAGATGATCTCATTTGCATGTATCTTATTATGAACTGCCTAAGTGTTAGCCAAATCATGAAAATATTTACATCATATGAGCAAATGTGTTCGTGAAAGTTCTTTTATCGCACTCAGTTGATAACTGAATTGCTTGAGGACAAGCAATAAGCTAAGCTTGGGGGGACTTGATACGTCCAAAACGTATCTACTTTCCCGAACACTTTTGCTATTGTTTTGCCTCTAATTTGTGTATTTTGGATACAACTAACACGGACTAACGCTGTTTTCAGCAGAATTGCTCTGGTGTCTTGTTTTTGTGCAGAAATTCAACTTTCGGGAAAATCCTCGGAATTTATACCAAAGGGCCTATTTTACCAGAAGACTCAGGGAGCCAGAAGGGCAAGCCAGGTGGAGGCCCGAGGGCCCCACACACTAGGCCGGCGCGGCCTAGGAGGGGGGCGCGCCGCCCTAGTGTGTGGCCCCCTCGGCTGGCCTCCGACGCCCTCCTCTGGACTACTTAAAGGTTTCGATCTAAAAACGCGAGGCACGAAGTTGAAGTCGCCAGAAACCCTCTAGAATGCCGCCACATCGCGAAACTCCGTCTCGGGGACCAGAAACTCCGTTCTGGCACTCCGCCGGGACGGGGAATTGGAGGAGATCATCGCCATCATCACCACCGACGCCTCTCCATCGACCAGCAATGTTTCCCCCATCCATGTGTGAGTAATTCCCCCGCTGTAGGCTGAAGGGGATGGTAGGGATTGGATGAGATCGGTCATGCAATAGAATAAGATTGTTAGGGCATAGTGCCTAGTGTCCGTAATTGGTACTTTGATGATATTGTTGCAACTTGTTATGCTTAATGCTTGTCACTAGGGCCCGAGTGCCATGATCTCAGATCTGAACATGTTATTATTTCATCATGATATGCATTGTTTTATGATCTTACCTGCAAGTTGTATACACATGTCGCTGTCCGGAACCCGAGGGCCCGAAGTGACAGAAATCGGGACAACCGGAGGGGAAGGCGGTGATGTGAGGATCGCATGTGTTCACAGAGTGTTAATGCTTTGCTCCGGTACTCTATTAAAAGGAGTACCTGAATATCCAGTAGTTTCCCTAGAGGCCCGGCTGCCACCGGCTGGTAGGACAAAAGATGTTGTGCAAGTTTCTCATTGCGAGCACGTACGACTATATACGGAACACCTGCCTATGGATTGCTTTGTACTTGGACACCATTTTATTATTATCTGCAAATGCCCTGCTTTGATTGTTACATGAATTTCTCTCATCCATGCAACGCCCGTCATCCATCCCTGCGCCTACAGTATTTTAATCCTGCTGTTTACTATAATCACTACTGCTGTCTCTGTTCCACTGCTGCTGTTATTTCACTACTGCTACTGCTATAAACTGTTACTACTGATAAACTCATGCGAGCAAGTCTGTTTCCAGGTGCAGCTGAATTGACAACTCCGCTGTTAAGGCTTTCAAGTATTCTTTGTCTCCCCTTGTGTCGAATCAATAAATTGAGTTTTACTTCCCGCGAAGACTGTTGCGATCCCCTATACTTGTGGATCATCACCTTGCTTTCACAAACCATGGCTAACCGAATCCTCGGGTGCCTGCCAACAATCTCATACCATGAAGGAGTGCCTTTTTATTTTAGTTTTATTTAGATGACACTCCTCCCCACCTTTGCTTTCTCAAGCCATGGCTAACCGAATCCTCGGGTGCCGTCCAACAATCACATACCATGGAGGAGTGTCTATTTGTAAATTTATGAAAGTTAATTAATTCGGGGCTGGGAACCCCATTGCCAGCTCTTTTTGCAAAATTATTGGATAAGCGGATGAAGCCAGTAGTCCATTGGTGAAAGTTGCCCAACAAGATTGAAAGATAAACATCATATACTTCCTCATGAGCTATAAAACATTGACACAAATAAGAGGTAATAACTTTTGAAGTGTTTAAAGGTAGCACTCAAGCAATTTACTTTGGAATGGTGGGGAAATACCATGTAGTAGGTAGGTATGGTGGACACAAGTGGCATAGTGTTTGGCTCAAGGATTTTGGATGCATGAGAAGTAATCCCTCTCAATACAAGGCTTAGGCTAGCAAGGTTATTTGAAACAAACACAAGTATGAACCGGTACAGCAAAACTCACATAAAAAACATATTGCAAGCATTATAAGACCCTACACCGTCTTCCTTGTTGTTCACCCTTACTAGAAAATATCTAGACCTTAGAGAGACCAATCATGCAAACCAAATTTTAGCAAGCTCTATGTATTTCTTCACTAATAGGTGCAAAGTATATGATGCAAGAGCTTAAAAATGAGCACAACAATTGCCAAGTATCACATTATTCACGATATTATACCATTTACCACATGTAGCATTTCCCGTTTCCAACCATATAACAATTTAACAAAGCAGTTTCAACCTTCGCCATGAACATTATGAGTAAAGCCAAGAAGATATATGTTCAGATGCAACAGCGGAGCGTGTCTCTCTCCCATACAATGAATGATAGGATCCACTTTATTCAAACAAAAGCAAAAAAACAAAAGCAAACAGACGCTCCAAGTAAAGCACATAAGATGTGATGGAATAAAAATATAGCTTCACTAGAGGAACCTGATAATGTTGTCGATGAAGAAGGGGATGCCTTGGGCATCCCCAAGCTTAGATGCTTGAGTCTTCTTGAAATATGCAGGGATGAACCACCGGGGCATCCCCAAGCTTAGAGCTTTCACTCTCCTTGATCATATTGTATCATCCTCCTCTCTTGATCCTTGAAAACTTCCTCCACACCAAACTCAAAACAACTCATTAGAGGGTTAGTGCATAATCAAAATTCAGAGGTGACATAATCATTCTTAACACTTCTGGACATTGCACAAAGCTACTGAAAGTTAATGGAATAAAGAAATCCATCAAGCATAGCAAAACAGGCAATGCGAAATAAAAGGCAGAATCTGTCAAAACAGAATAGTCCGTAAAGACGAATTTTTTAGGTGCACCAGACTTGCTCAAATGAAAATGCTCAAATTGAATGAAAGTTGCGTACATATATGAGGATCACTCACGTAAATTGGCAGATTTTTCTGAGTTACCTACAGAGACTACTGCTCAAATTCGTGACAGAACGAAATCTATTTCTGCGCAGTAATCCAAATCTAGTATGAACCTTACTATCAAAGACTTTACCTGACACAAAAATGCAACAAAATTAAGATAAGGAGAGGTTGCTACAGTAGTAACAACTTCCAACACTCAAATATAAAATAAAAGTGCAGAAGTAAAATCATGGGTTGTCTCCCATAAGCGCTTTTCTTTAACGCCTTTCAGCTAGGCGCAGAAAGTGTGTATCAAGTGTTATCAAGAGATGAAGCATCAACATCATAATTTGTTCTAATAATAGAATCAAAAGGTTACTTCATTCTCTTTCTAGGGAAGTGTTCCATACCTTTCTTGAGAGGAAATTGATATTTAATATTACCTTCCTTCATATCAATAATAGCACCAACAGTTTGAAGAAAAGGTCTTCCCAATATAATGGGACAAAATGCATTGCATTCAATATCCAACACAACAAAATTAACAGGGACAAGGTTATTGTTAACCGTAATGCGAACATTATCAATCCTCCCCAAAGGTTTCTTTGTAGAATTATCAGCAAGATTAACATCCAAATAACAATTTTTCAATGGTGGCAATTCAAGCATATTATAGATTTTCCTAGGCATAACGGAAATACTTGCACCAAGATCACATAAAGCATTACAATCAAAATCATTGACCTTTATCTTAATGATGGGCTCCCAACCATCCTCTAACTTTCTAGGAATAGAAGCTTCACGTTCTAATTTCTCTTCTCTAGCTTTAATGAGAGCATTTGTAATATGTTTTGTAAAGGCCAAATTTATAGCACTAGCATTAGGACTTTTAGCAAGTTTTTGTAAGAACTTTATAACTTCAGAGATGTGACAATCATCAAAATCTAAACCATTATGATCTAGAGCAATGGGATCATTGCCCCCAATATTGGAAAAAAATTCAGCAGTTTTATCACAAGCAGTTTCAGCAGTTTTAGCAGGTTCCAGCAATTTTGCAGGCTTTGCATTAGAAGTGGAAACATTGCCAACACCAATTATTTTACCATTGATAGTAGGAGGTGTAGCAACATGTGAAGCATTAGCATTACTAGTGGTGGTAATAGTCCAAACTTTAGCTATATTATTCTCTTTAGCATTTTCTTCTTTCTCCCACCTAGCACACAATTCGGCCATCAATCTTATATTCTCATTAATTCTAACTTGGATGGCGTTTGCTGCAGCAAATGACTTAATATCTTTATTTTAATTAGGCATAACTTTCGATTTCAAAAGATCAACATCAGCAGCAAGACTATCGACTTTAGAAGTAAGTATATCAATTTTCCCAAGCTTTTCTTCAACAGATTTGTTAAAAGCAGTTTGTGTACTAATAAATTCTTTAAGCATGGCTTCAAGTCCAGGGGGTGTATTCCTATTATTGTTGTAAGAATTCCCATAAGAATTACCATAACCGTTACCATTATTATAAGGATATGGCCTATAGTTTTTACTAAAATTATTCCGATAAGCATTGTTGTTGAAATTATTATTTTTAATGAAGTTCACATCAACATGTTCTTCTTGAGCAACCAATGAAGCTAACAGAACATTATTAGTATCAACATTAGTCGTACCATTCACAAGCATAGACATAATAGCATCAATCTTATCACTCAAGGAGGAGGTTTCTTCAACAGAATTTACCTTCTTACCTTGTGGGGATCTTTCCGTGTGCCATTCAGAGTAATTAATCATCATATTATCAAGAAGCTTTGTTACGGCGCCTAGAGTGATGGACATAAAGGTACCTCCAGCAGCTGAATCCAATAGGTTCCATGAAGAAAAATTCAATCCTGCATAGAAGGTTTGGATGATCATCCAAGTAGTCAGTCCATGGGTTGGGCAATTTTTAACCAAAGATTTCATTCTTTCCCATGATTGGGCAACATGCTCATTATCCAATTGCTTAAAATTCATTATGCTACTTCTCAAAGATATAATTTTAGCAGGAGGATAATATCTACCAATGAAAGCATCCTTACATTTAGTCCATGAATCAAAACTATTCTTAGGCAAAGATAGCAACCAATCTTTAGCTCTTCCTCTTAATGAGAAAGGAAACAATTTTAATTTTATAATTTCACCATCTACATCCTTATACTTTTGCATTTCACAAAGTTCAACAAAATTATTAAGATGGGCAGCAGCATCATCAGAACTAACACCAGAAAATTGCTCTCTCATAACAAGATTTAGTAAAGCAGGTTTAATTTCAAAGAATTCTGCTGTAGTAGCAGGTGGAGCAATAGGTGTGCATAAGAAATCATTATTATTTGTGTTTGTGAAGTCACACAACTTAGTATTTTCAGGAGTACCCATTTTAGCAATAGTAAATAAAGCAAACTAGATAAAGTAAATGCAAGTAACTATTTTTTTGTGTTTTTAATATGGCAAACAAGACAGTAAATAAAGTAAAGCTAGCAACTAATTTTTTTGTATTTTGATATAATGCAGCAAACAAAGAAGTAAATAAAAGTAAAGAAAGGCAAAAACAAAGTAAAGAGATTGGAAGTGGAAGACTCCCCTTGCAGCGTGTCTTGATCTCCCCGGCAACGGCGCCAGAAAAAGTGCTGCTTGTGACGGTAAAGCACACGTCCGTTGGGAACCCCAAGAGGAAGGTGTGATGCGTACAGCGGCAAGTTTTCCCTCAGTAAGAAACCAAGGTTATCGAACCAGTAGGAGCCAAGAAGCACGTTGAAGGTTGATGGCGGCGGGGTGTAGTGCGGCGCAACACCAGGGATTCCGGCGCCAACGTGGAACCTGCACAACACAACCAAATTACTTTGCCCCAACTTAACAGTGAGGTTGTCAATCTCATCGGCTTGCTATAACAAAGGATTAGATGTATAGTGTGGATGATGATGTTTGCAGAAAACAGTAGAACGAGTATTGCAGTTGATTGTATTCAATGTAAAGAATGGACCGGGGTCCACAGTTCACTAGTGGTGTCTCTCCCATAAGATAAATAGCATGTTGGGTGAACAAATTACAGTTGGGCAATTGACAAATAAAGAGGGCATGACCATGCACATACATGTTATGATGAGTAGTGTGAGATTTAATTGGGCATTACGACAAAGTACATAGACCGCTATCCAGCATGCATCTATGCCTAAAAAGTCCACCTTCAGGTTATCATCCGAACCCCCTCCAGTATTAAGTTGCAAACAACAGACAATTGCATTAAGTATGGTGCGTAATGTAATCAACAAATACATCCTTAGACAAAGCATTGATGTTTTATCCCTAGTGGCAACAGCACATCCACAACCTTAGAACTTTCTGTCACTGTCCCAGATTTAATGGAGGCATGAACCCAATATCGAGCATAAATACTCCCTCTTGGAGTTACAAGTAACGACTTGGCCAGAGCCTCTACTAATAACGGAGAGCATGCAAGATCATAAACTACACATAGATGATAGATTGATAATCAACATAACATAGCATTAAATATTCATCGGATCCCAACAAACGCATCATGTAGCATTACAAATAGATGATATTGATCATGTTAGGCAGCACACAAGATCCGACAATGATAGCACAATTAGGAGAAGACGACCATCTAGCTACTGCTATGGACCCATAGTCCAGGGGTGAACTACTCACACATCACTCCGGAGGCGACCATGGCGGTGAAGAGTCCTCCGGGAGATGATTCCCCTCTCCGGCAGGGTGCCGGAGGCGATCTCCTGAATCCCCCGAGATGGGATTGGCGGCGGCGGCATCTCTGGAAGGTTTTCCGTATCGTGGCTCTCGGTACGGGGGTATTCGCGATGAAGACTTTAAGTAGGCGGAAGGGCGGAGTCGGAGGGCTGACGAGGGGGCCACACGCTAGGGCCGCGCGGGCTCCCCTTGGGCCGCGCTGCCCTAGTGTGGCGGTGCCTCGTCGCCCCACTTCGTTTCCCTTTCGGTCTTCTGGAAGCTTCGTGGAAAAATAGGCCCCTGGGCGTTGATTTCGTCCAATTCCGAGAATATTTCCTTACTAGGATTTCTGAAACCAAAAACAGCAGAAAACAGCAACTGGCTCTTCGGCATCTTGTTAATAGGTTAGTGCCGGAAAATGCATAAATATGACATAAAGTATATATAAAACATGTGTGTATCATCATAAAACAAGCATGGAACATAAGAAATTATCGATACGTTGGAGACGTATCATTCACCCCTGGACTATGGGTCCATAGCAGTAGCTAGATGGTTGTCTTCTCCTCATGTGCTATCATGTTAGATCTTGTGAGCTGCCTATCATGATCAAGATCATCTATTTGTAATGCTACATGTTGTGTTTGTTGGGATCCGATGAATATGGAATACTATGTTATGTTGATTATCAATCTATCATATATGTGTTGTTTATGATCTTGCATGCTCTCCGTTGCTAGTAGAGGCTCTGGCCAAGTTGATACTTGTAACTCCAAGAGGGAGTATTTATGCTCGATAGTGGATTCATGCCTCCATTTAATCTGGGACAGTGACAAAAAGTTCTAAGGTTGTGGATGTGCTGTTGCCACTAGGGATAAAACATCGATGCTTTGTCTAAGGATATTTGTGTTGATTACATTACGCACCATACTTAATGCAATTGTCTGTTGTTTGCAACTTAATACTAGAAGGGGTGCGGATGCTAACCTGAAGGTGGACTTTTTAGGCATAGATGCATGCTGGATAGCGGTCTATGTACTTTTTCGTAATGCCCAATTGAATTTCACACTACTCATCATGATATGTATGTGCATTGTTATGCCCTCTTTATTTGTCAATTGCCCAACTGTAATTTATTCACCCAACATGCTATTTCTTATTGGAGAGACACCACTAGTGAACTGTGGACCCCGGTCCATTCTTTTACATCGGATACAATCTACTGCAATACTTGTTCTTTACTGTTCCTCGCAAACATCATCTTCCACACTATACATTTAATCCTTTGTTACAGCAAGCCGGTGAGATTGACAACCTCACTGTTAAGTTGGGGCAAAGTATTTGGATTGTGTTGTGCAGGTTCCACGTTGGCGCCGGAATCCCTGGTGTTGCGCCGCACTACACTCCGCCACCAACAACCTTCACGTGCTCCTTGACTCCTACTGGTTCGATAACCTTGGTTTCTTACTGAGGGAAAACTTGATGCTGCACGCATCACACCTTCCTCTTGGGGTTCCCAACGGGCGTGTGCTTTACGCGTCACCATCCATCTATAATCATCTGTTTCCACATCGATAGCCTATGGATAGTATATAGATCTAGTTGCTCTCTTTCTTCCAGCACCTCTTGGTCAAACCAAGTGATGTTAACCATGTCATGAGCATCTGCTCATGCATCTGTTGTGTGATCATGCTAAGAGATGGATTGGATCCACTGGATCCACTCCTTGTACAAGTTATACCTTGCTCCAACTCCTAGATGGTCATTTTTGGTTGATGTTGAGCTTTTCTTGATGGATTTGATTTACTTGTCCTTCCCCTAGCTCCTGGATGGTCTTTCTTATGTTACCATGTCACTGGTTGGTTTGGCTTTGGTTGGTTTGGAGAAACTGGATGGTTTCTAGGGTTTTGATGTGTTCTTGAGAAAGAACAGCTATGAACTGCTACTGTTCCTTCTTTCCTGCTTGCTGAATATGGTCTGGTCGATTTGGATGTCCTCTCCAGCTGCTTCTTCTTATTTGTAGTAGCTTGTACTACTGCCCTGGCTTGACACACAGGCCTGTGCATTGTTGATGACTAGGCCAGAGTGCCTGGCTATTGAGCATGCAGTGAACCTTATGAGCTATGTGTGTTCTTGAGGTTGAAACTTGAGCCCATCATTGGCTCCACCATGGTCTGGCTGATGTTTATCTCCATTTGGCATGGTTTTTGGAAACTGACCAGTGGCATTGCCACTTGTATTATCACATATCTGGTCAGTTTCTTTGTATATGAAGGTTCAAGCTTCAATTGCTCCAGGGACTAGAAGATACAAGCCTTGTAGTTTAGGTTTTTAGTTATAGATCAATATTTGTAATCTTCTTTTACTTCATTTATTACATCACCAATTCTTGTATATAAAAGATATTGTAAAGAAAATGTGTGTTTTTTTGTTTGATCAATAAAGCTCAAGGTTTTCCTTCAGAAATTTTATTATAATTTGAAATTCATTTGTGAATTATTTTGTGTAAGTGTGATATGGTTTTGAATTATGAATTCATGATTCATTTATATATTGATTACTTATATACTTCTATGTTTGAATTCAAATTTGAAATTCCAATTCAAATTCTCTTCCAAAACCTTAAGTTTTAAAAGAGATCGTGTCGAAGTTTATAACAGTCACCTTGCTCTAACCCTAATAGCAACGGGAGAGAAACCTCGATCCCTCTTAGGTTTGATGCAATTAAGCGCGGAAGTTTCCCCCGTTTTGCGATGAAATGCACATCCCATTTCTAAATCTACCCCTCGATTTTCCTAAATGTTGGGATATTAAACACTAGCCCAAAAATGTGAATCACCTGGTTTCCAAAGAACCTTAGAGATCGCCTTTGAGCCAACATACTTTTTCCGCAGCAGTTGTTACCACACACCATCCTCCGTTAAAACCCTGGCCAGCCATTTACCAAGCAAGGCCCTGTTCTTAACTTCAAGATCATGGACGCCAAGTCCACCTTGATCTTTTGGATGGCACACAACACTCCATTTAGTTAACCTTTACTTTTTCTTCTCACTATCCCCTTGCCAAAAGAATCTTGATCGAAAATAGTCCAATCTATGTAAGACTCCTTTCGGTAAATGGAAGAAAGAAATCATATACTATACCATATTTGTAAGTAATGAATTTATGAGAACTAATCTTCCACCCAGGGATAGAAATTTTCCTTTCGAACTAGTAATACGTTTTTGAAGTCTTTCTTCAACAATTTTCCATTCAGCCAGCGTAAGCCTCCGATAGTGAATCGGAATGCCTAGATAACTGATTGGAAAACAACCAATCCCACAACCGAATAATTTAGCGTATAGGTTGGCATAATCTTTGGCATCACCGAAACAAAACAATTCACTTTTATGGAAATTAATCTTTAGACCTGGCAACTGCTCGAATGCTGAAAGAATTAATTTCAGATTACGTGCCTTTTCCAAGTTATGATCCATAAATATAATTGTATCATCAGCATACTTAAGGATGGATATGACCCCATCAACCAAATGGGGGACCACTACTTCAATTTGGCCATCAATCTTAGCGCGCTCTATTATAATTGCAAGCATATCCGCTATAATGTTGAATAACATTGGAGATAGAGGATCACCTTACCTCAACCCTTTTCTGGTCTAGAAATATTTGCCAGTGTCATCATTGACATCAATGGAAACACTTCCACCAAAAACGAAGTTATTTATAAGAGTGCGCCAATCCTCACAAAAACCTTTCATCCTGAGAGTTTATTGAAGAAAAGACCATTTGACTTTATCATAGGTGTTTTCAAAGTCGATTTTGAGTATTAGCCCATTCAAATTTTTGCGATGCATCTCATGGATTGTCTCATGCAAGGTCACCACCTATCTGGGATGTGTCTTCCTTGCATAAAAGCAGTCTAAGAAGGGCGCACCACTTGATCTGCCACTGAATTAAGTCGAATATACTTTTGTGAATATTTTAAAACAAACGTTTAGAAGGCATATTGGTCTGTATTACTGAATCCGTTATGCATTAATAAATTTAGGTAAAAGAATGATTTCACCAAAATTAATACGGAACAGATCTAGCTGCCCCTTGTGGAGTTCAGCAAATAGATCCAATAAGTCAGACTTTACAATATCCCAAAAGGTATGGTAAAATTCAGCCAGAAAACCATCCGGTCCCGGCGCCTTATTTTCTCCATCTGAAAAATGATTTTTATAATTTCCTCCTCCGAATATGGGGAGGTTAGGATAGCTTTTTCTTGCGGAGACAGTTGGGGGATGGTACGTCTCAAACGTATCTATAATTTTTGATGCTCCATGCTTGTTTTACAAGAATTCATATATGATTTTCTTACACTTCGTTGCACATTTACATGATTTCCGGCACTAACCTATTAACAAGATGTCATAGTCCCAGTTCCCTGTTTTCTGTTGTTTTTATATTTCAAAAAATTTGTACAGTAAATATTCTCGGAATTGGACGGAACAAAAGCCGAAGTCAATATTTTTCCGATACAAAGACGAAGTCCAGAGGGGGGGTCGAAGAGGTGCCACAGGGCGGCCAGACCCACCCTTGGCTAGGCCTAGCCTTGGCCCGCGCTGATGGGTGGTGTGGGCCCCCCAGGCACCCCACCGACCTAAATCCTCCGCCTATTTATACATCTTCTCAGGAAAACCATGGATTCTCGAGCCTCCATCCACGGAAATTTCTGTCACGGCCGCCATCGCCGAGCCCGTCTCGGGGGGTTCTGAAGCTCTTCCCGGCACCCTGGCGGAGGGGGAAATCATCGCCGGAGGCATCTACATCGCCATGCTCGCCTCCGAACTAATGCGTGAGTAGTTCATCCCTGAACTATGGGTCTATAGCAGTAGCTAGATGGTTGTCTTCTCCACTTTGTGCTTCATGTATAGATCTTGTGAGCTGCCCTACATGATCAAGATCATATTTATCTAATCCTATATGTTGTGTTTGCTGGGATCCGATGAATATTGAATACTATGTTGAGATTGATTATATATTCATGTCATATGTTATTTTTGATCTTGCATGCTCTCTGTTGCTAGTAGAAACTCTAGTCAAGTGGAAACATGTGACTGCAAGAGGGGGTATTTATGCTCGATAGTAGGTTCATGCCTCTAGTTTTCAGGGAGAGTGACAATAACTTCTAAGATTGTAGATGTGTTTTTGCTACTAGGGAGAGAAAAACAATGTTTTATCCGAGGGTAATTCTATTCTTTACTTTACACACATTGCTTAATGCGATAATCTGTTTCTTGCAACTTAATACTGAAAGGGGTTCGGACGATAACCGAAAGGTGGATTATTAGTCATAGACGCAGTTGGATTACAGTCTATGTATTATGTTGTAATGCCCAGTCAAATCTCATAGTAATCATCTTGTCATGTATGGTCGATACTCTATCAATTGCCTAGTTGTAATTTGTTCACCCAACATGCTATTTATCTTTATGGAGAGATACCTCTAGTGAACTGTGGACCCCGATCCTGTTTCCTTTAGTCATAAATTCCACTGTAATTCATGTTATGTTTACTTTGTCCAAACATCTCTTCCACTCGATACATCTAATCCTGTGTTTTTAGCAAACCGGTGAGATTGATGCTGGCGTGTGACAGGGATTGCAACGGCGCCAGAAAGTAGCTTCTTGTGACGGTAAAGCACACGTCCGTTGGGAACCCCAAGAGGAAGGTGTGATGCGTACAGCAGCAAGTTTTCCCTCAGTAAGAAACCAAGGTTTATCGAACCAGTAGGAGATGAAGGCCACGTGAAGGTTGTTGGTGAAGGAGTGTAGTGCGGCGCAACACCAGGGATTCCAGCGCCAACGTGGAACCTGCACAACACAATCAAGATACTTTGCCCCAACTTAACAGTGAGGTTGTCAATCTCACCGGCTTGCTGTAAACAAAGGATTAAACGTAGGGTGTGGAGACTAATGTTTGCTTGCAAAGAACAACAGAGAACAATGATTGCAGTAGGTTGTATTTCAGATGTAAAAGAATGGACCGGGGTCCACAGTTCACTAGTGGTGTTTCTCCAATAAGATAAATAACATGTTGGGTGAACAAATTATAGTTGGGCAATTGACAAATAGAGAGGGCATAACAATGCACATACATATCATGATGACTACTATGAGATTTACTTAGGGCATTACGACAAAGAACATAAACCGCTATCCAGCATGCATCTATGCCTAAAAAGTCCACCTTCGGGTTAGCATCCGCACCCCTTCCAGTATTAAGTTGCAAACAACAGACAATTGCGTTAAGTACTGTGCGTAATGTAAACAATACAAATATCCTTAGACAAAGCATTGATGTTTTATCCCTAGTGGCAACAACACATCCACAACCTTAGAACTTTCTGTCACTGTCCCAAATTCAATGGAGGCATGAACCCACTATCTAGCATAAATACTCCCCCTTGGAGTTACAAGTATCAACTTGGCCAGAGCCTCTACTAGCAACGGAGAGCATGCAAGATCATAAACAACACATATATGATAGATCGATAATCAACTTGACATAGTATTCCATATTCATCGGACCCCAACAAACACAACATGTAGCATTACAAATAGATGATCTTGATCATGATAAGCAGCTCACAATATCTAAACATGATAGCACAAGAGGAGAAGACAACCATCTAGCTACTTCTATGGATCCATAGTTCAAGGATGAACTACTCACGCATCAGTCCGGAGGCGGGCATGGTGATGTAGAGCCCTCCGGTGATGATTCCCCTCTCCGGCAGGGTGCCGGAGGCGATCTTCAGAATCCCCCGAGATGGGATTGACGGCGGCGGTGTCTCAGTAACTTTTCTCGTATCGTGGCTCTCGGTACTGGGGTTTTCGCGACAGAAGGATTATATAGTCGAAGGGGCAGAGTCGGGGGACGCCCGATGGGCCCACCCCATATGGCGGCGCGGCTAGGGGTGGGGCCGCGCCCCCTATGGTGTGGCCTCCTTTACAGCATCTTTGGAGCGAAGTGTTCAATAGCTGTGATATCCATGGCGTCCAGAATTCACACCCAAACTTTATCCGCAAACATAGAAATAAAATGCAGGCTAAAGGAAGTTGATCAATAAAGGAAGTTGGCGAACTACTTGGCAGAGTGCCTCTTGTACCTTGTCCCCTCCTTGGAGTTGAAGTCAACACCGTAGAGGTCGTAGCCCATTTGTATCCGAACAGGTACTTGATCATGTCAAGCAACGACCGCACGAAGTAGACCTGCATGTTTGACCCGCTCCTGATCACCCAGAAATAGAGAGGATAATGGTGAGTAAACTTTTGTATCGATTTGTTTTAGATGTCATCTTGCCCCTGTACTGAGATGAATGGATAGAGTACGTACCTTCTAGAATTGAGGGTCTCCGCGATGTACTCCTGCAGGTATTGCAACTTTAAGTCAACATAAAGTGTTTGGCATGCTGGCAGCTCCCGATAGCATGAACAACTAAGGCTGAGAAACACCGAGATAAGTGATGAAATGTTGCTGATCTCTCATACTAAAGAGCAATTGCTTGAACTTATTATGTCCAAAAAAGGTGTGAATTCATTGATGGAATTATCTTCCAATAGCTCAAGTGCACACCTCAAACCGCCAAGAGGTCGTGATGATAATGCTGAACATGGAAAGGGAGATAGGTTGTATCATTCGAAAAATAACATCAGGACAAAGAACTTTGTACAGGTAAATTTAAAGCCATATCTTGTGGAGGTATCTCATGCTATAAAGACGCAATACCCCCAGCAATGTTTGGATAGGAGTGCAGCCTCACAATTGATGCCAAAAACATCCGTACATATACTAACTATGGCAATTCGTATTTATATTAAAATACTCAAATTATGATAGCTTCAGAACATATGAACAAAAACTTAAACCTAAAGACGAGAACTTCAGCAGTTGTGTTTCAAAACAGCAGCGGAACCACATGTAGCTTCTACGAAGATCTCACACTACTGAACATGCCAACAACCATTTTCTTCTTCACACAATGTAAATAGATTCAGACCTTGAAGAATAGAATATGCCGATATAACTCTGGATCCAATGAATGCAAATCATTCAAGAAGTTAGACCTGATTGGCTATGAAAATCATATATTAATGTTAACTCCTTGAATAAATTAAATAGTAAAATCATGATGGAAGTATAATGCGAGCTAATAATTAATACAGATGCAGAGCTTATGCATAAGGCTCTCTCTGCATTTCATCTGACGAGCACTGATCATAACAATACAAAAGTAGTTGCATAGAAAACAGAATGATTTTAGCCAAAGTTCTCCTCTAGCTTGTTATTAGTATTTCTTTAATAAAGATGTAGAGCCTATGTTTAAATTTAGCACGGGCAATAAAACCATAATGCAGAAACAAACTTGATTGCGTGCGTCAAGGGAGAGAGAGAGAGGAGAGAGAGAATCACCATGATCATCAACAAACTCTTTCATCGGATCTTCCGCTTCTCTTTTTTCTAAAAACAACAGATGGATGAAGAACATCAGCAGGAGGCACAACTGGTATGTTTTTAGAAATATTTAGATCTTGACACAACTTGCCTAGCTTACACAATTCAACAAACGAGCACAAGAGAACACGCCACCATTGGCATGCACAAGATGATGAATGGTAAACCTCCATATAGGCATAACCAGTGATGCTCTAAAACCTAGAGCATCTGAAACAGTTGCATTGCAAAATAAGACAGCGACCAGGTTTCTGTTAAAATAAATTGGAAAAATAAAAGAAAGCCAACATTGAAACATTTTCCGTACTGTTGCATTGCTTGATTAATATATTACGGAGGTTTTCCCTACTTAAATTGCTTGCTCTATCGCCCACTGATCCTATTGGACTGACAAAAAACAAACTGAGAGGCCAGATAAAAATGGAAACAATCACCTATCAAACACCAATGCCATATTACAGGAGGACCTGAATTTCAGCAAGCACCAATGGCTATAGCACAATCACAAATTGGACAGAAGCAGGAGGTGGTTAGTAATATCTTTCTTCTTCTAATCACAAGTTACTTAAGTTTCACCACCACTGGACATAAGCAGTTTTAAACCCAAAAAAAATGTTTAAGGGATAGAGAGAGGAGACGGTGTGTGTGGTACTTCCAATGTTCAGGTAATGATCACCTCCCTCCTCCAGATCACCTTCTTGTGATTCTTAAGCTGCAAAAAACCTCAACAAATCATCATCATAAGCAACAGTTTTAACGAGCTGAATAATAGACTGATCAAATCAAATGAACAGAAAACTAAAAAAAGATAATACACACATATATATATATATACGTGCAGATAACAAATTACCTGAAGGGAAGTAGAACAGACGTAGGGGATTGTGATGTCGGTAAGGTGCCATACCACACCGACTGTGACCGTAGCCTAGGGTTCCCTCCTTTGCCCGTTGGCCTCTGCAACACATGCTTTCTGTCACCGATCCATTGCGCATCCCCACGTCGGACGAAGAGCCGATGTCCATGGATCTCATGGAGTCACGCAGACCATGCCCCGCCATCTCACATGTCGCCCGATTTGTGGACATAGAGAGAAAGTGAGAGGGACTTGAGAAAGGAAGATGCATTGAGAGGAAGAGGAGGGCCTTACTCGTGGAGGAGTCCGCCAGTGCCAAAACCGCCGTCTGAGCCGGTGAGTCTGCTCCTCCCTCGTCTGTGACATCCCATAGATATATGTAAGTAATTAAATTCAGGATCAAATCATGGATTAGCAAACCTCAAGCCATAATATATGATAAATAAGAAATAAAGACCTAACACCACAAAGAAGTTATTGCTACAGAAAGAAGACTACTCCTAAGTGAATTTCTCTCATCAGGTTATACGGGCTGCCCACTCATTCTCACGAAGGAAAAATCTATAAAAGAAAGCATCCTTGTCAAAGCAAACAAAACATAAAAGGAACACAATAAAGGCACTCACATGGATTTTCTTTAGGATTATTATATGCAGAAGGAAGTCAATTAAACAATCCTCACTTCAAAGAGTAATGTTCAGAAGCATATCAACCAAGTAATACATGGGAAAAGATGGCCAAAGCTGGTATACCTAGGGAAAGAGATGGCGAGTTTGCTGGAAGGGGAGCTGCTGCCATAAGCACGCCACAAGGCCTAACCATCTCCTCATTGTGCATCATTGGCATCCTACACGAATGAAACATCACATAAATCAACGCTGATTTCAACACCAAAATCGTTACCTACGACAACTCACTGGGTACAAAAACCTGAGATTTGATAGTGCCATACTGTAAGCATTCAAAATTCAGAGCCAGTCGGAACTTACACCATTGCAAAAGTACTTTTGTTGATGCCTAGGAAATCATTTCATAAAATTCCACGCACCTCGGCCAATACCTAAAAAGGACAAACATGTCACAAAATCAAATATCATAAACAAAGCTATGGGCATAGGGCTGCATCTCGTATGTGAACACATACCTTCTGAAGTACCTCACAAGGAAGATCTGAAATCACCTTCTTGAGCTGCATAACATACAGTAGGTTTCAGAAAAACAAAAAATAGCGCCTTATAAAGTAAAATATACAACTGAAAAGAAATTTCAATTATATACACCCCAGATACATCATAAACTAGAAGATGTAGCAATTGACAGCTGATTTACACGATAATCTAATTCTACTCTATCAGGTTTCCAATGAACATCATCCTAAATTAGGGCCACAAGTAAATTTGGGAAGCAAACATATCAATTATGTACCTATTATTTTTCATTGGAGAAACGACTTCTCTCCACATTACTGTTTTAGCACATCAATATTTTACTGAAATAGTAGCTGCAAAGAGGAAAAGCAAACTATTATGAGGGCTTGCAATCAATATACAAAATGGCACTACATATTAACATACAATATGCATCTTATATACATTTTCACGTTTCCACCAAGTTAAAATTTAGAACAGATCATGCAATATCTGGTGATATTATGCTAGCTCAATTGCAATTGGAATAAAGACAAAGTCAGATACAGGTACCTATGAACCACTGAACACAACATCAACATCTCCATTATGCTCAAATTCGGGTGATTAATAAGACCTTTTCAACAACTCATATGTTCATCATTGTCTCTAGTTGGACTGATCTATGGAAAAAAATAATATTACCGACCACATCATTATCTTCATTACCGACCATATGGAGAAGAATATGATTACCGACAAATGGTGGAAACGGACAAATCCAACGGTGGTAATTCACTGCAGGGTAAAACTTGACTGTGTGGTGGTAACGGACGCAGCAGATGGATTTGCCTCCTTGGAGTGGCCTGGTTGGCCGGGTACTCTAGGAACATTTATAGGAAGTAATTGCGATTAGGAGAATACAATACAGAGAAATTCTAAGAGACTACTGAATCAAGACAATCTTTCGAACACTCATCGTGACAGAGAAACATTCAAATGACCTCTGAATAGTAACCATAGATTTTAATTTATTAGCATTAGCATGCGAAAACTAATATAAACTGGGAGTATTTGATATCCTTGAACAACCACACATGCGACACCTATGAATGGTGAAGCAGATTTAGTGCAAGCATGATTCAAGCAGTAGACTGTTTGACCATAATGCAATTTTTAAGTATCACCCATCTCTACACTAACCGTGTAAAGCTGTGTGTAAATTAAGGTTCACATAATTAGCAGTGATATATATCCAGTTTTTATTGAGAGGGTTTCATGCCCATGGATAAAAATTATTTCCCGGCTCTGAATTGAGATGAAATATTCAAATTGGTGTATTTTAGATGCCTCGACCAGTTAAATCTGCATGAAAGCAAAAGAATAAAGTGAATCACTTCTCAGGTTGCCTAATTTTTGTACTACACACAGTTTTGCGAACTAAAATATTTAAATGACTATTGTTACAACCTTACCTGAAATACTAATGTTGATACAACTGTGCTGTTGCAAACACTACTCCAATAGATATGAATACTTTTATACTGATGCACCCATAACTAACTGTGAAGTACTCATGGCATTCAACATTGGTGGTAGTGCGGTTGTCCTCATGTAAACACAAACAAAACCAAAAAGGTGCATATTGATCCTAGATGAAAGAATAACCAACCCT
Source organism: Lolium perenne (assembly GCF_019359855.2). Classification (NCBI taxonomy): domain Eukaryota; kingdom Viridiplantae; phylum Streptophyta; class Magnoliopsida; order Poales; family Poaceae; genus Lolium; species Lolium perenne. Next base: position 45,390,892 of record NC_067245.2, read on the forward strand.
TCTTAAGTATTTATTAGGCAAATAAAATGATTGATCCATATATTGCAGTTATCAATTCATACAAACTGATAGCCAATAATATACAAAAATATCCATATATCGCAGTTATACAAACTGATAGCTCCTCACAAATTCATACAAAAATATGAAACAATAACAAATGAGGGCGGTGGGATAGGGAAAGGAGAGTTCACCTACTCGAAAAGCATTTATGTCAGGCGCAAGAGTCTCAGCCACACCAAGTTGCTGAGATAGGCACAACGACTTGTACCGCTCCTGAAAAAATATCGGAGGTCAAGGCCGGCAAGACTCTTATTTTTTCCGGCCTCTTAAAACAACAGTACGAAGGAATCAACAACTTGAAAGTAGAAACACTCACTGAGCCGCGTGTACTGATCTACATGCCCTCAAACCTCCTTCATCTGCCGAGCTTGATACCTCACCCATAATCATCCATTTTTTCTCAGAACATAATGAACATCGATGGAGACCGACAATCACTTTGTGGAGACCTCCTAGTTACTTTCTGATGATATTTTGTGGTTGATACAATTTTTTGATTGCCAAATCTTGCTTCATATATAACCTATCAATAGCAAAAAGGCAACACCATTATCAAAAAAACAAGATCATCAAATATTTAGTATAAGAACATGAACCACAAAAAAATAAGAGGTGGTAAGACATGGTTTACAATTGTAATCATCCAAGTATCTACCAAAAGTCCAAAACAAAACAATTATTAGTTATTAACGAATACAACCGCCCATGAAATTGAGACCACACAAGTTAAGCTATGTGACAAGGTTAATATAGACTATGCAACGACATTCTTCATCTCCTTGAATCATCACATATATGAACCAATAAAGGGGCTACAGAAAAAATTGAGGAAGATATTCTAAAGTATAGATTGTTACCTAATAGCACATTCATTAGCTGCTACAACTGCAGGTGGTGAGATTTCTAATAAAGAGCTCAACGATCTGATAACTCTCACTTTGGGCTGCTTCAGATAACATTTAAGTGATGATATCATTAGGATCTTTGTTCCAATTATCCTAAACACGCTGCTCCTTGAATCTTCCTCTTCTCAACTTGCACTGGGAAGAGAAGCAACGTACATGTGACCTGCTTGAAGCCTTCATTGGAGGCATTGCTGTTGTCATCATCTAACCTACAGACCATGTGGAATATCCATGACAAACGTACATCAGATCCATGTATTAAACTTGAATCCATATAGACACACATCTAGTAGTTGCCCACAATGGCAACAACACACAACACATATCTAGCAGAACAAAGATCCAAATCCTTCATCTTGCAGAAGCATGCACACATCAGGAAGTAGCCCACAAAGGCAACAACACCAGCACACTACCATATACAATCGACAAGAGACAGAGAGAGGAAGCAGGAGCTCACTTGTGTGATGGAGACGAGAACGCGCTGAGAATGAGGGGCATAGGCGAGTGCTGCACGGGCGCGGCGAGCTCCCGTGGCTTGTCGCCCTTCTTTGCACCGCCAACCGCCGTGGGGAGATGAAAGGAAGACACCAGCGGGACTCCACTAGCGCCGCCAGCGCCCTCCTCCGGGACCCGCTCCTGCAGCGCCTCCTCTCGCCCGCCACGGCGGCCATCCCATCCGGCGTCACTGCTCGCCCTTCTCCCGTCGTTGCTTCCCCACTGCGCCGCCTCCCTCCTCCATGACGCCTGAGGCTGCCGTCGTCCACCAACAGCGGCCGCCATCGCCCCCTGCGGCCGTTGTCCACTGCATCAACCCGTGGCGCCTCCTCCTGCTGTGCGCGTGTCGCGGTCGCTTTGATTTGGAGAGCTGGAGGAGGGGCACAGTGGGAGAGAAATTGAGAGAGTCGGCTGATTGGCAGCGGGGGAGAGGAGACGAGGATTGGGGGAGGTCACCACGGGGCACGAGCTGATCTAGGGTTTTCACCCCACCCCACGCGCACAGGAAACCAGCGGAGAAAGGCGACGTGAACGAGCGGCCTCGCTGCCTCTACTCGCCTTCCCTACACACGCTAGGTCCCATTTGTCATTGACCTAATCATACAGGCAAAACATGAAAAAAAAATTCACTGATCGAACGGCTGTGGTGAAAAGTGGGACTTGAGATTTACTGTTGCAAGCTGATTGGACGACCCAGATTCGTTTGCCCCTTCAGACCCCCTGGTTGAGAGGGTAGTCTTTGAACATTTATATGAAGTAATTATCTCTCGGGTTCATAATATATTTCATCTCTGAGAGTTATTTTAAATAAGTTGATTGGTGTTGGATACGAGTAAAATGTTTCATGACTATAGTGATGCAAAAGGAAGCTTGTCTAGACTGTGGCATACACTTCGGCGTGTTATGTTGGATGTTATTCTTCTCATATGCTTAGTATTTATTGTTGTAGCATGACTTGTTTCAAATGGCTGAGAGTGCATAATGTGTCATTGAAAGAATGTGTTGTTTCTATCATAAAATCATAATATTGTGGTATTCTCCTTTGATGCTTTATTGGGTTGACTTAGCGCATGCTTATACCATGATATGACTATAACCAATCAACTAAAGCCTCTATGATCATTTAGTTTTTGACTTTTAATATCACTTTATGCTTTAATTGATAATTTTTTGTCGCTATGTATGATTATGACCATTATTTCTCTCTTAGTTGGTCGCGACCAGTCTTTTGCTAGCCTCCGCATGTGCTGAGTATGATCTCTACTCGTGCATCGTACCACCATGAAACAAAGTTTGCCAATTGTGTCCACCATATCTACTTAGTAGCATCATTTCTATTCCAAGTAATTCATCATGTTTTTATTTATCTTCCAAATTAAATTTTGGCATGAGAAACTTAGTCAGGAAGGCTCTCACGAACTTAATGGTACATTTATTTCTTGTACTTAATAAGTTTGATCATTGTGCCTATCTTATGAAGTTTATATGTTTGCAAATTACGAGTTGGGAGTTAGTAGAACCATGCTTTCATGGGGAACACTTTCGACATTGCACTTATATTTAGTTGATGTCATGTTCTTTTGTTTATGGATGCCTAGCGGTGCGAAATAAAATAGAAACTTATAAGTGCATGGAGTTTGTATATGAGTTAGGGAAACGCCTGGGCCGCTAATCTAAGTCATGCATCATTCATGGTGGAAATTTATAGCTAAGCCATAGCGAGCACTCTATGAAGCATTTGCAATAAAAAGCTATACCCATAGTAAATAAAAAATGTTGAGGTGCTCACTGTCTGTTTGTCTTGTCATTTTAGCATGGGATTTCTCCTACAAGAGTACCTCCATATCATCGGGCAAGAGGTACCCCGTTGGCGGTTCTCAATGATACATGTATACTTACAATGACAAGAATTTAATACGGACCTAAGTTGAGTAGCATGAGGTTTAGGTACTCGCATTCAAAGGGCATGAGATTTTCAACTTGTGATTTGCAAGCATATAGCTTATTTTTGACTTACATTAACTCTAACCATTCAAGATGCTTATGATAGGCAATGAGAGCTCAAAGCTAATAAGTACCATACTTTTTGGAAGGTTTATAAAACTTGTTTATCTTGCTTACTCTGCAAAGAGTCTCTCTTTTACTTTTATGTTGAGTCTTCACCTTCTACTTTACGCACCAACTAAGAGAGCATAGTTGTCATTCTTAGTGCAATGTGCATAGTCCCGAAATTATTATTGATTGATTCATGATTGTGCTATTCCTTGTTATGAAATTACTTGTATCTAGTCACCTTATGAACTTTAAAGGTGTCATTGCATTTATGTTTTTCTATTCCATAAAGGACATGTTGAGTACCACTTTGCTATGTTTCATATATGCTCATAAACATACAATTGTTGTCAATGTACTATTATTCATGATCCTTTGTTTGAGTTACGTCTGTTGAGATAACAGTGTGGCCCATTAAGTTTGCGGGCCGGGCCAGCTGACTTAGTTTGACCGGTCAACTATATAGCTGGGCTGGTCCATTAGTTACGTGGGCCGGGCCTAACCTCTAAGGTTGACTGGTCAAAAGATTAATGGGCCGGCCCACTAAGCATGTGGGCCGGACCGAATGCACTCGTTTGACCGGTCAACAGGCAAAAGGGCCGGCCCACAAAACATGTGGGACCCACTTTCATGTTATCGGGCCGGCCCATTTACCAAGTGGGGTCCACCTTAAAGCAAGTGGGCCGGCCCAAGAAGTTATTGGGCCGGCCCAATTAGCATGTGGGTCCCACTTTCCTGCTATCGGGCCGGCCCATTTAGTACGTGGGGTCCACATTAGATCTAATGGGCCGGGCCAAAAGCACAGGTGGGTCCCACTTTCCTGTTAAAGGGCCGGCCCATTTAGTATGTGGGGTCCACCATATAGCAAGTGGGCCGGCCCAACAAGATAGTGGGCCGGGCCAAAAGCACAGGTGGGTCCTGATACGTCTCCAACGTATCTATAATTTCTGATGTTCCATGCTTGTTTTATGACAATACCGACATGTTTTGTTCACACTTTATGTCATTATTATGCGTTTTCCGGAACTAACCTATTGACGAGATGCCGAAGGGCCAGTTCCTGTTTTCTGCTGTTTTTGGTTTCAGAAATCCTAGTAAGGAAATATTCTCAGAATCGGACGAAATCAACGCCCAGCATCTTAGAAATACACGAAGCTTCCAGAACACCCGGGAAGGACCAGAGGTGGGCCATAGGGGCCCCAGGAGGGTGGCCGGCGCGGCCCAAGGGGGGGGCGCCCCCTATCATCCGGGCACCTCGTGGCCCCTCCGACTCTGACTCTCCGCCTATATAATCGTCCCTGACCAAAAAACCTCGACCAGTTCGACGAGCCGCCGCCATCGCGAAACTCCAATTCGGGGGACAGAAGTCTCTGTTCCGGCACCCTGCCGGGACGGGGAATTTCCCCCGAAGCCATCTCCACCGCCGTCTCCACCGCCATCTTCACCGCCATCGCTGCATCCATGATGAGGAGGGAGTAATTCACCCCCGGGGTTGAGGGCTCCGCTGTAGCTATGTGGTTCATCTCTCTCTCTTTGTGATCAAGTTGAATATTATCTATGTGCTACTCTAGTGATGTTATTAAAGTAGTCTATTCCTCCTCCGCGGTGTAATGGTGACAGTGTGTGCATCGCGTAGTACTTGGCGTGGATTATGATTGTGATCTCTTGTAGATTATGAAGTTAACTATTGCTATGTTAGTATTGATATGATCTATGCCTCCTTCATAGTGTGATGGTGACAGTGTGCATGCTATGTTAGTTCTCGGTGTGATTGTGTTGATCTATCTTACACTCTAAGGTTATTTAAATATGAACATTGAATATTGTGGAGCTTGTTAACTCCGGCATTGAGGGTTCGTGTAATCCTACAAAATTAGTGGTGTTCATCATCAAGCAAGAGGGTGTAGAGTAGTCCTATTATGTGATCATTGTTGAGAGTGTCCACTAGTGAAAGCAGGATCCCTGGGCCTTGCTTCCAAGCATCGAATCTCCGTTTGTTTACTGTTTTGTTGAATGTTTACTCGCTGCCATATTTTATTCTGATTGCTATTATCACTCATACTCATCCATATTACTTGTATCTCACTATCTCTTCGCCGAACTAGTGCACCTATACATCTGACAAGTGTATTTGGTGTGTTGGGGACACAAGAGACTTCTTGCTTTGTGGTTGCAGGGTTGCTTGAGAGGGATATCTTTGACCTCTTCCTCCCTGAGATCGATAAACCTTGGGTGATCCACTTAAGGGAAACTTGCTGCTGTTCTACAAACCTCTGCTCTTGGAGGCCCAACACTGTCTACAAGAATAGAAGCTCCCGTAGACATCAAGCATTTTTCTGGCGCCGTTGCCGGGGAGGAAAGGTAAAAGGCACTCATACTCCGGTTCAGTGTAACGATTTCTTTCCGGCGCCATTGTGTTTGTGCTCGAAGCTATTTCCTTTAGATCCTGCAATTGCAACTTTTTGTTTCTTGTTTACACTAGTTAGGCATAATGGAATACAACTATGAGCTTTTTGATTTATTTCCTAAGTTAGGACATGAATTGTGTGATGCGAAAATTAAAGAACCTATGGAGCCTCAATTGCATGCTAGTAGCAATGTTATTAGTATGAACGCAATCACTACTAATGCTATGAATAAGTCTAAGCTTGGGGAAGCTAGTTTATATAAAAATAATCTTTTTTGCTCTTCAGCTTTTGAAGAAATATTTTGCTCTGATAATGCTTTATCTCCCATATGCGATAACTCTAATGATGCTTCTGATATTTTAAATCCACCTACTGCAAGTACTTCTTTCAAGATACCCATGAAAATTATTGAACGTGTTATGGATAACCGCTATGAAGGGGATGGAACTGTCCATCCTGAAGATCATTTACTGTTTTTGCATGAATTATGCGGGTTATTCAAGTGTGCAGGTATCTCTATGGATGAAGTGAGGAAGAAGCTATTCTCTGTTTCGCTGTCTGGTAAAGCGGCGCATTGGTATAAATTGTTGGAGAATAGTCATTCTCTTGGTTGGGAGGAAATTGCATCTCTCTTTTATTCTAAATTTTATCCTCCTCATGAAGTGCATATTGATAGGAATTATATTTATAACTTTTATCCTCGTGATGGAGAGAGTATTTCTCAAGCGTGGGGGAGATTGAAGTCACTAATGCTCAAATGTCCCATTCATGAGCTCCCCCGTAATGTTATTGTTAACAATTTTTATGCGAGGCTTTCAGGACAACACAAGGACTATCTGGATGCCTGTTCGGAGGGATCTTTTACAAGCAAGGAGGTTGAAGCTAGGTGGGATCTTCTTGATCGGATTGAGGACAACGCTGAAGGATGGGAGAACGATGAAGGTAAAGAGTCAGGTATAAATTATGATTATGAATGCATTAAAGCTTTTATGGATACCGATAGATTCCGAAATATGAGTGCTACTTATGGTATTGACTCTCAAGTTGCTGCAAATCTTTATAAAGCCTTTGCTTCTCATTTTGAATTGCCTAAGAAGAATTTTGTTAAGTATCATGAACCTTTTAAAGAGGCTTGCATGAAGAATGAAATTGTTGTTAATTATTGCAATAAGCATGCTCAAACTCCTAAGAATGCTATTTCCTATAAGCATGTTAATTTTTGTGGAATACATAGACCTTGCGGAATTAATCAAGTCAAAGATGAATATTGCATCCATCATATTAATGAAAAAACTAGAAAGTGGTTTAGGGCTCTAGATGATCTTGGTAAAAAAGTTTGTGCCCTCTATCCTTTTATTTGTGAAGTTTCCCATGAAGTGGGTCATTTTAATTTTCAATGCTCCTCCAATGATAATTTGAACCCAATGAGTGCTGCAAATTTGTATTGTGATGGTGAAATTACTCCTAATCAGTACTTTATTTTTGGGGTGTGAAGAACTGTCGAGAAAAATCTCTTTGTTACATATGAGTGATCTTGATATTGATGATGTCCTGCATGGGTGTTCTTCTTATTGCATTGATAATAGCCATACAAATACTTACATACAAAATATTTTAGAAGATGACACCTTGCCAAAATATGATAGGACCGCTGTGTGTTTTCAACTAATTAATGAAAAGGAGGGATCCTCCCAAGTTTCTTCTATTGTTTCTGAAAGTAAATCAGGTTATGCGGATAAGCCACCCTTCAAGCCTCTTCCTCCTAAAGAAGGGAACGAGGAGAAGGAAGAGAAGAAGAAGAAGAAGAAGAAGAAGAAGGAGAATAAAAAGAAAGAGGTAACGGCATATCCCCGCGTGAATGAGATAACGCTAGGTAACCGTAAGTATGTTGCTCCTAATGATTATTATGATAATGAATCTGAATACGATGATCTTCCTATGCTCTCTACATACATTAGTGATCATGATTTGAATGAGCACACTACTTTTGATATTGCAAATCTCCGGAAAACTAATTCTGAAAATGATGATAATAATTGCCATAGTGTCAGTGCTATCCATGCTTCCTCCCATAATGATATAGAAAGCTCTAAGCTTGGGGAAGAGGTGTTTGAAAATCCTTTTGATACTGATCATTATGTGTTTGATACATCTCCTTCTAATAACAATGATGGTATGGTCATAGATAAACCGACTGTGAAAGATAACTATTCTATTTCTTATGATGACACTGTGCCTCCGATCTTTGATGATTATTATAAAGAATGCTATGATATAGGTTATAACTATCCTTATGAAACTTGTCATAGTCATGATTGGATTACCAAAAACAATTCTTTTAATATGCAACTGGTTTACCATGTTCAAATTCTTGATAATAATCTTGCTCCAATTACTATTAATGAGAATAACTCTTCTTATGCCAAAATTAATGATACTTCTATGCATATGAACCATGATAAGAATGTTTTAATTGATGGGTATATTGTGGATTTCATCAATGATGCTACTGAAAGTTATTATGAGAGAGGGAAATATGGTTATATGCATCTTAATAATATTAAGTTTCCCCTCTTTATGTTGAGAATCTTGAAGTTACTCGTGTTTTATCCTCTTATGCTTGTCACTTTGTTCTTCATGAATTCATTTGTGTACAAGATTCCTCTGCATAGGAAGCATGTTAGGCTTAAATGTGTTTTGAATTTGCCTCTTGAAGCTCTCTTTTGCTTCAAATACTATTTCTTGCGAGTGCATCATCAAAACTGCTGAGCCCATCTTAATGGCTATAAAGAAAGAACTTCTTGGGAGATAACCCATGTGTTTATTTTGCTACAGTAATTTATTTTATATTTGTGTCTTGGAAGTTGTTTACTACTGTAGAAACCTCTCCTTATCTTAGTTTTGTGTTTTGTTGTGCCAAGTAAAGTCGTTGATAGTAAAGTTCATACTAGATTTGGATTACTGCGCAGAAATAGATTTCTTTGCTGTCAGGAATCTGGGCAAAATTCTCTGTAGGTAACTCAGAAAATTATGCCAATTTACGTGAGTGATCCTCAGATATGTACGCAACTTTCATTCAATTTGAGCATTTTCATTTGAGCAAGTCTGGTGCCTCAATAAAATTCGTCTTTACGGACTGTTCTGTTTTGACAGATTCTACCTTTTGTTTCAAATTGCTTCTTTTGCTATGTGGGATGGATTTCTTTGTTGCATTGACTTCCAGTAGCTTTGAGCAATGTCCAGAAGTGTTAAGAATGATTGTGTCACCTCTGAACATGTGAATTTTTGATTATGCACTAACCCTCTAATGAGTTGTTTTGAGTTTGGTGTGAAGGAAGTTTTCAAGGGTCAAGAGAGGAGGATGATACAGTGTGATCAAGAAGAGTGAAAAGTCTAACTTGGGGATGCCTCGGTGGTTCATCCCTGCATATTTCAAGACGACTCAAGCATCTAAGCTTGGGGATGCCCAAGGCATCCCCTTTTTCATCGACAAATTATCAGGTTCCTTCTCTTGAAACTATATTTTTATTCGGTCACATCTTATGTACTTTACTTGGAGCGTCTGTATGTTTCTTGTTTTTGTTTTTGTTTGAATAAATGCTTGTGTGGGAGAGAGACACACTCCGCTGGTTCGTATGACCACATGTGTTCTTAGCTTTTAATGTTCATGGCGAAGGTTGAAACTGCTTCCTTAATTGTTATATGGTTGGAAACAGAAAATGCTACATGTAGTAATTGGTATGATGTCTTGAATAACTTGATACTTGGCAATTGTTGTGCTATTGTTTAAGCTCTTGCATCATATACTTTGCACCTATTAGTGAAGAAATACATAGAGCTTGTTAAAATTTGGTTTGCATGAGTGGTTTCTCTAGAGTCTAGATATTTTCTAGTGAGGTGTTTGAACAACAAGGAAGACGATGTATAGTCTTATAATGCTTGTAATATGTCTTTTATGTAAGTTTTGATGTACTAGTTTATGCTTGTGTTTGCTTCAAACAACCTTGCTAGCCTAAGCCTTGTATCGAGAGGGAATACTTCTCATGCATCCAAAATACTTCAGCCAACCACTATGCCATTTGTGTCCACCATACCTACCTACTACATGGTATTTCTCCGCCATTCCAAAGTAAATTGCTTGAAGTGCTACCTTTAAATTTCTATCCTCTACCTTTGCAATATATAGCTCATGGGACAAATAGCTTAAAAACTATTGTGGTATTGAATATGTACTTATGCACTTTATCTCTTATTAAGTTGCTTGTTGTGCGATAACCATGTTCCTGGGGACGCCATCAACTACTCTTTGTTGAATATCATGTGAGTTGCTATGCATGTCCGTCTTGTCTGAAGTAAGGGAGATTTACCACCTATAATGGTAAGAGCATGCATATTGTTAGAGAAGAACATTGGGCCGCTAACTAAAGCCATGAATCATGGTGGAAGTTTCAGTTTTGGACATATATCCTCAATCTCATATGAGAACATTAATTGTTGCTACATGCTTATGCATAAAAGAGGAGTCCATTATCTGTTGTCTATGTTGTCCCGGTATGGATGTCTAAGTTGAGAATAATCAAAAGCGAGAAATCCAATGCAAGCTTTCTCCTTAGACCTTTGTACAGGCGGCATAGAGGTACCCCTTTGTGACACTTGGTTAAAACATGTGCATTGCGATAATCCCGGTAATCCAAGCTAATTAGGACAAGGTGCGGGCACTATTAGTATGCTATGCATGAGGCTTGCAACTTGTAGGATATAATTTACATGATACATATGCTTTATTACTACCAAAATTGTTTCTTGCTTTCAAAACCAAAGCTCTAGCACAAATATAGCAATCAATGCTTCCCTCTGCGAAGAGGCTTTTCTTTTACTTTTATGTTGAGTCAGTTTACCCATTTCTCTCTATCTTAGAAGCAAACACTTGTGTTAACTGTGCATTGATTCTTACATACTTGCTTATTGCACTTGTTATATTGCTTTGCATTGACAACTATCCATAAGATATACATGTTACAAGTTGAAAGCAACCGCTGAAACTTAATCTTCCATTGTGTTGCTTCAATGTCTCTACTATGAATTTATTGCTTTATGAGTTAACCCTTATGCAAGACTTATTGATGCTTGTCTTGAAAGTACTATTCATGAAAAGTCTTTGCTATATGATTCAATTGTTTACTCATTGGATTTACATTGTTTCGAATCGCTGCATTCATCTCATATGTTTTACAATAGTATGATTAAGATTATGTTGGTAGCATGTCACCTCAGAAATTATCTTTTATCGTTTACCTACTCGAGGACGAGTAGGAACTAAGCTTGGGGATGCTGATACGTCTCCAACATATCTATAATTTCTGATGTTCCATGCTTGTTTTATGACAATACCGACATGTTTTTTTCACACTTTATGTCATTATTATGCGTTTTCCGGAACTAACCTATTGACGAGATGCCGAAGGGCCAGTTCCTGTTTTCTGCTGTTTTTGGTTTCAGAAATCCTAGTAAGGAAATATTCTCGGAATCGGACGAAATCAATGCCCAGCATCTTAGAAATACACGAAGCTTCCAGAACACCCGCGAAGGACCAGAGGTGGGCCACAGGGGCCCCAGGAGGGTGGCCGGCGCGGCCCAAGGGGGGGGGCGCCCCCTATCATCTGGGCACCCCGTGGCCCCTCCGACTCCGACTCTCCGCCTATATAATCGTCCCTGACCTAAAAACCTCGACCAGTTCGACGAAAACAGAGAAAACCATCCAAAGCCGCCGCCATCGTGAAACTCCAATTCGGGGGACAGAAGTCTGTGTTCCGGCACCCTGCCGGGATGGGGAATTGCCCCCGAAGCCATCTCCACCGCCGTCTCCACCGCCATCTTCACCGCCATCGCTGCCTCCATGATGAGGAGGGAGTAATTCACCCCCGGGGCTGAGGGCTCCGCTGTAGCTATGTGGTTCATCTCTCTCTTTGTGATCAAGTTGAATATTATCTATGTGCTACTCTAGTGATGTTATTAAAGTAGTCTATTCCTCCTCCGCGGTGTAATGGTGACAGTGTGTGCATCGCGTAGTACTTGGCGTGGATTATGATTGTGATCTCTTGTAGATTATGAAGTTAACTATTGCTATGTTAGTATTGATATGATCTATGCCTCCTTCATAGTGTGATGGTGACAGTGTGCATGCTATGTTAGTTCTCGGTGTGATTGTGTTGATCTATCTTACACTCTAAGGTTATTTAAATATGAACATTGAATATTGTGGAGCTTGTTAACTCCGGCATTGAGGGTTCGTGTAATCCTACACAATTAGTGGTGTTCATCATCCAGCAAGAGGGTGTAGAGTAGTCCTATTATGTGATCATTGTTGAGAGTGTCCACTAGTGAAAGCAGGATCCCTGGGCCTTGCTTCCAAGCATCGAATCTCCGTTTGTTTACTGTTTTGTTGAATGTTTACTCGCTGCCATATTTTATTCTGATTGCTATTATCACTCATACTCATCCATATTACTTGTATCTCACTATCTCTTCGCCGAACTAGTGCACCTATACATCTAACAAGTGCATTTGGTGTGTTGGGGACACAAGAGACTTCTTACTTGGTGGTTGCAGGGTTGCTTGAGAGGGATATCTTTGACCTCTTCCTCCCTGAGATCGATAAACCTTGGGTGATCCACTTAAGGGAAACTTGCTGCTGTTCTACAAACCTCTGCTCTTGGAGGCCCAACACTGTCTACAAGAATATAAGCTCTCGTAGACATCAGGTCCCACTTTCCTGTTAAAGGGCCGGCCATTTAGTATGTGGGGTCCACCATATAGCAAGTGGGCCGGCCCAACACGCAAGTGGGCCGGGCCAAAAACACAGGTGGGTCCCACTTTCCTCTTAAAGGGCCGGCCCATTTAGTATGTGGGGTCCACCATGTAGCAAGTGGGCCGGCCAAAAAGCACAGGTGGGTCCCACTTTCCTCTTAAAGGGCCGGCCCATTTAGTATGTGGGGTCCACCACAAAAGAAATTGGGCTGGCCCAACTAGTTAGTGGGCCGGCCCAGTAGTTTGTGGGGTCCACCTTATAGTAAGTGGGCCGGCCCAATTAGTGTGTGGGGTCCACCATAAATCAAGTGGGCTGGTCCAATAAGTAAGTGGGCCAGCCCGTTTAGTTGCTGTTTATATGCCGGCATAATAGGCGCTTTAGGATTTTGCGGTCCGGCACATATGTGATTTCGCTTAATTGGGCCGTTTAAGGGATGTGAATTCGTGATTTAGTTACTTAGAATATTTACGCAGCATTGATTTCTGTCGGATAGCCTCACTTACCACAAGCACCAAAGAAAAAATGCGCGAAAGAACTATAAAAACTAACTAAATATTACATCAGCTGCAAGGCTTTGAAAAAATATTACAGAACCCAGCGAAATTGAATGGTAATTAAACCTAGCAATACAATGAAGCGATCCGGCAATCTTTTAAGTTGTCCATGCAGCATCTATATTTGAAACAAAGACATTACAAGTTAAGACAGCAACAATGGAAAGGCAAATACACTACAATATTGTTTGCCAAAGAATTTGGAAGTCATCATTTCGTCGTTATAACAAGATCATTGTAATGCGCACAATAAGCAAACAAAGAGTGCATGCTGCATACCAACATCCAATATAACAGAGCATGTTAGAATGAAACAGCAGACTTACTACTGTCGAGTCCCATGCAAACCAACATGTTCAGGGAGTACAAAATTGGCATGAACAACATAGTAGCAGGCTATAAATTTTGTAACAACGACTGAGCAAGATGAAGTTATGATGGCTACATCTACAGAGCAGGGAATGTAAACCAAAAATAGTAGCAGGCTATAAATTTTGTAACAACGACTGAGCAAGATGAAGTTACGATGGCAAAAGCTAAAGAGGAGGGAATGTGAACCAACATGTGCCAAGTGCAATTACTTCATTTTGGCTGTGAACTAAATAATACTCCTGAACTTATAGTGAAGGGGATGCAAATCAAGATGTTTCGGGATATAAACTTGTAATGAGCAACACATAGAGGATAGTTAATGCTGGAGCTTAGGATGGACAAGATACAGAATATAGTGGGATCACCTGTGAACTTGTATAAGAGGGAATGCAAACCAATATGTTCAGCATTCCATATGTGAGCGTCATGCCAAGTCAGAGAAACAAGTCAATAATGCAGCTTTTGAAGAACAAGATGGCACGCAAAATTATTATCTAGTAATATGACAAGTTTATTTGTACTACAGGCTACATAGCAGAGTGATAGCATGCCAAACTAAGTCCTTACTTTGTTAGCTTACAATGAAGTAGATACAAAACAATGGCATCACCTGTAGTACAGGGAATGCAAGCCAACATGTTCATGGAGTAAAAAATTGGCACAAACAACACGATAGGCCATAATTTTTGTAACAACGACTGAGCAAGATAAAGTTATGATGGCTAGATCTACAGAGCAGGCAATGTAAACCAAATATAGAAGTTATGATGCCAAAAGCTATAGAGCAGGGAATGCGAACCAACATGTGCAATTACTTAAAATTGGCCATGAACTAAATAATAGCAGGATGTTACTATAATACCTATAATTTTTGTAACAACGACTGAGCAAGATAGAAGTTATGATGGCTACATCTACAGAGCAGGGAATGCAAACCAAAATGTTCAATCGCTTAAAGTTAGCAATGAACTAGAAAATAGCAAGGTGTTACGGTCATAGCTAGGAATGAACTAAAAGAGCTTCAGACAAACAAGCATCTGAACCCAGAACATGGCGCTAAAACAAGGGACTTACATTAGGAGAAGCACTCTGTGGGAGTCACAGCAGATCTTCTTGGGGTTGATAGATCCGGTGATGAAGTACGCAACATGTGCTACTTGGGGTTGGAGAGACGGCCATTACACTTCATGGTTACTCATCTCATCTGCAAAAACGTAACGGCGCATCGTTAGCACAAACAGGTTCCCCCAAGATTAAACAAGAACTTGCAGGCAAGCAATAGAAAAGCGACAATACGGCTCCGGTGAAGCAGATCCGGTTCATGCACAACGGTGTCGGTGAGCAAGATCCGATGCGGTGGACGACGGATCCGGCGAAGCGGCTCCGGTGGGGTGGACGATACCGCAGCTGAAGAGACTGCGGTAGACTGCTGGATGAGCATATGGTTTCGAGGTTCGGCGGGGATGATCCGGTCCGGTTGATGACGGCGTCGATGAAGCGGCTCTGGCAGGCAGCTGGATGACGAGGATCGCGAGGCCTCGGGTAGGCCAGGGAAGTCCGGCGGGGATGTTCCGGTGCGGTGGTCGTGGAGGTGGGAGAGAGGGACTTGGGAAGTTCCGGTGGGTGGTCTGAGGGAAATGAAATTTTTTTGGGAGGGTTTCCGGGCTAGGGAGGTGGTGATCCAAAAAATGACGGGCAGACCCCCCCACCAACCGACTTTGCTGTCATCTCCACAGGGGTAGAATGGGAATTTGGAAGCGTGTGAAATTTTTGTATTTTGTGGGCGGGAAGTTTTGCCGCTATGAGATTTTGAATTTGGCTAAGGTCCAACTATAATGATAAAAAATTGTGAGACCGTACTAGTACCTCTGTTCATGGCCGAGTGCAAAATCAAATCATCATCACATTAAATACCGGTTACTACCATGATCATCATCTATCTTCTGGACAGAGATCCAGTGCCCCCACGTTCACAGGGCGCAGCGTGACCTGAGGCTTCCCATCCACCATTCGTTTCAATCCAACGGCAAGGAAAGCAACAGCGTGACCCATTAATTTCTGCTGAACTGAAGAGCTGCTGTGTTCTCTCGAACCTGAACAAATAGAGAAGGGAACAGAAGATGATTTCGGTTCCGAGCGCATCTGGCCGGGCCAATCATGCGTCTGGTACAAACTCCAGCGGGACGACGCATAGTGACTGGGCCGTTCGCAGCGACGCAAACATGCCCAAATATGCGTCTCGGATCCGTCGCGCGGACGATGCGTGGACGCGTAAAGTGTCCGCTCGCGTCTGGCGAACGTTTCGTCGGGCCCGGCAGCGGTGACCCAGCGTCGATGCGTCTTCTTAGGGCGCCGCTTCGGCAGTCTGCGGCCGCGTAATGGCGATGCCTAGCGTGGCGCGCGCCGTCACCTACCTCTGCGAATGGCGACGCCACGCGTGCAGCGGCCGTCGCCTGCCTCCGACATATATATACAGGGGTGCGCGCATATCGTCTCCTCTCACACTAAACCCTAGCCGATGTCGCTCAACCTCCTACTCACCGCTGTTTAGTGTGGGAGGAGATGATATGTGTGCGCTCCTGTTTATATAGGTCGGAGGCACGCGGCGGCCGCAGCACGCATGGCATCGCCATTCGCAGAGGTAGGTGACAGCTCGTGCCACGCGAGGCATCGCCATTTTACGCGACTGCGGACTGCCGAAGCGGCGCCGCTGAGAAGACGCATCGACGCTAGGTCACTTCCAGGCGGGCCCAACGAAACGTCAGCCAGACGCGAGCGGACACTTTACGCGTCCACGCAGCGTCCGCGCGACGGATCTGAGGCGCATATTTAGGCATGTTTGCGTCGCTGTGAACGGCCCAGTCACTATGTGTCGCTCCGCTGGAGCGTGTACCAGACGCATTTTTGGCCCGGCCAGATGTGCTCGGACCGAAATCATCTTCTGTTCCCTTCTCTATTTCTTCAGGTTCGAGAGAACACTACAGCTCTTCAGTTCAGCAGAAATTAATCGGGTCACGTTGTTGCTTTCCTTGCCGTTGGATTGAAACGAATGGTGGATGGGAAGCCTCAGGTCACGTTGTGCCCTGTGAACGTGGGGGCACTGGATCTCTGTCCCTATCTTCTTAATCCAATTCAAAAATGCGTTTGAAATATTTCAGGATTGGTGGGAAATTTTTCCGCCCGACTGAGATTAAATTAAACCACACGTTCGACAATTCAAACTTGAGACCTTGGCTATGATACCATTTAAGTTCGAACTGATTGAAAAAGGCTATGCAATTAATTTATATAACATCCACATGAACAACTACCAAGTTGATCCCAACCGCAGATAAATGCATCCACCAACAAAAGTAGGAAAGGTGCCATAATCTAAGGAAACATTTCACAAGACCAATGTACTCACTATGTAGTGTTCATCTCCAATTATCTATGGCATTTTCTTAGTCTTTGGGAGATTATAACGAACTTGATTGGCCTCGTGCAGTAGGGCATCACATGCTTCTAATCTCGATCTGAACATGTCAACTTTTGTTCTTAGCATAGCTGTTGCAACTCGTTCTACTTGGAGTTGTTCCTCCAAAACTTGAGCAGAGAAAGACTTGGACTTGGGCTTCAAAACCCAGCATTTCGCAGGAAAGAGTTTTTGGTGATATCTTTATCTTTCCCATGTTTTGCCATCTCGAATTTCATATTAGCATGACAAGTTTTGAGTTGTGTAAAAAGAAAAGTTATTACAGAGAAAAATGCAGATGGTAGATTTAATGTGTAGGAACGACTTTTAATCATACAAGTTGGCATGCCTGACTATAATAAGGACCATCTATCTTGCTAGCAGGCATAATTATTAAGGTATTATTAATGGGCTACCATGTTCATAGTCTTCGAAGAAACAACCTTTATTGCATTACGAGCAGAAAACAGTTCACACGTGCGCTCAGATTCAAATTTTCAGCATGCAGCCGATTTATGGTTTAATTGAAGTACACAACAGGATATTATTTCACACAAAATACAGCAGCCACATGGAACATATCTAATTTTAGTACAACAACAAAATTTGCAATTATTACATACCACGAAATTTTGAACGAAATTTTGAGCAGTAAGTAATTACAAAGATTGGCATCAATGATCCACTTGGTGAACAACAGAATCAAAGTTTATTTAGACACCTTCAATTCCCAGACACATCACAACTGGCTTACCATGACTAGTGCATAGGAGATTCTTTAGAACATTTTCTGTCAAAGTTTGCCTATTTTTCAATTCATGTATCTCTTGGCGTGTGTTGGCAATTATTTCATTAGTATCTTTGTTTTCCCGCCCAAATATATCAACTGCCTCTTGGAGTGCATCCCCCAAATCTCTTTGTGTCGGATTAAGTTGAGCAATAGATACCATGGGCCTATGCGAGCAATATGCACTCTCACTGCTGCTTTGTGAAACATCAATACTTGAGGCAGTGGCCCTTGCTTCTGGCTTTGTAGCTTTATTTGAAGCCTGAAATTTAGATAAAACAAGTTACAACATCATATGATGCAATAAAAGACCTCCAATTTCAAGAGCATCATTGAGCTGATATAACATAGCAAGCAATCCAAAATAGAGCCTCGTACATCTATTTCTTCTGGAACGGTTGGTGTCTTGGACTCGGTGGACCAATGAGAGCACATGCCACTTTATCCTTTGTTGTTATGAAATGACCGCAACACTTGATAAATGGGTTGTCCCTACTGACATTACAGCTTTGTTTGCAGGCTGAAACTAAGACAAAACAAGTTAAAATGCAATACAATACACGGCAAACAAACAGCACTGTTGACATAATTTTGAAAGAACCATGGGCAGATATAACAAAGAAACCAGTTAAGCCACATGCCTCTTAGAACAAACCAAACTAGATCATGGCGATGATGTATACAATGAACCAAGCAACTAGACATCATGTGCCCAATAACGAAGCCAGGTCACTACACAGAAGAAATCTAGCAAATAGCCAAATACAGTCAAAACATGTGCATGTTGGATTGGATACAATTAGGAAAATAATGTATGATTGATTTAAGCATGACTCAGATAGTGCCTTCGACAACGTAGAAGGTCAATGCAACAATTAATTGTATGGCTTGTATGAAGTGCCATGATACGTCTCCGACGTATCGATAATTTCTTATGTTCCATGCCACATTATTGATGTTATCTACATGTTTTATGCACACTTTATGTCATATTCGTGCATTTTCTGGAACTAACCTATTAACAAGATGCCGAAGTGCCGATTCTTTGTTTTTCTGCTGTTTTTGGTTTCAGAAATCCTAGTAAGGAAATATTCTCGGAATTGGACGAAATCAAAGCCCGGGGGCCTATTTTTCCACGAAGCTTCCGTAAGTCCGAAGGAGAGACGAAGAGGGGCGACGAGGGGCCACACCATAGGGCGGCGCGGCCCCCCCCTTGGCCGCGCGGCCCTGTGGTGTGGGGCCCCCGTGCCGCCTCTTGACCTGCCCTTCCGCCTATAAAAAGTCTCCGTGACGAAACCCCCAGTACCGAGAACCACGATACGGAAAACCTTCCAGAGACGCCGCCGCCGATCCCATCTCGGGGGATCCAGGAGATCGCCTCCGGCACCCTGCCGGAGAGGGGAATCATCTCCCGGAGGACTCTACGCCGCCATGGTCGCCTCCGGTGTGATGTGTGAGTAGTCTACCCCTGGACTATGGGTCCATAGCAGTAGCTAGATGGTTGTCTTCTCCCCATTGTGCTATCATTGTCGGATCTTGTGAGCTGCCTAACATGATCAAGATCATCTATCTGTAATTCTATATGTTGCGTTTGTTGGGATCCGATGAATAGAGAATACTTGTTATGTTGATTATCAAAGTTATGCTATGTGTTGTTTATGATCTTGCATGCTCTCCGTTACTAGTAGATGCTCTGGCCAAGTAGATGCTTGTAACTCCAAGAGGGAGTACTTATGCTCGATAGTGGGTTCATGCCTGCATTGACACAGGGACAGTGACAGAAAGTTCTAAGGTTGTGTTGTGCTGTTGCCACTAGGGATAAAACATTAGTGCTATGTTCAAGGATGTAGTCACTAGTTACATTACGCACCATACTTAATGCAATTGTCTGTTGTTTGCAACTTAATACTGGAGGGGGTTCGGATGATAACCTGAAGGTGGACTTTTTAGGCATAGATGCAGTTGGATGACGGTCTATGTACTTTGTCGTAATGCCCAATTAAATCTCACTATACTCATCATGATATGTATGTGCATGGTCATGCTCTCTTTATTTGTCAATTGCCCAACTGTAATTTGTTCACCCAACATGTTGTTCGTCTTATGGGAGAGACACCTCTAGTGAACTGTGGACCCCGGTCCAATTCTCTTTACTGAAATACAATCTACTGCAATACTTGTTCTACTGTTTTCTGCAAACAATCATCTTCCACACAATACGGTTAACTCTTTGTTACAGCAAGCCGGTGAGATTGACAACCTCACTGTTTCGTTGGGGCAAAGTACTTTGGTTGTGTTGTGCAGGTTCCACGTTGGCGCCGGAATACCTGGTGTTGCGCCGCACTACATCCCGCCGCCATCAACCTTCAACGTGCTTCTTGGCTCCTCCTGGTTCGATAAACCTTGGTTTCTTTCTGAGGGAAAACTTGCTGCTGTGCGCATCATACCTTCCTCTTGGGGTTGCCCAACGAACGTGTGAAATACACGCCATCAAGCTAAATTTCTGGCGCCGTTGCCGGGGAGATCAAGACACGCTGCAAGGGGAGTCTCCACTTCTCAATCTCTTTACTTTGTTTTTGTCTTGCTTAGTTTTATTTACTACTTTGTTTGCTGCACTAAATCAAAATACAAAAAAATTAGTTGCTAGTTTTACTTTATTTGCTATCTTGTTTGCTATATCAAAAATACAAAAAAATTAGTTACTTGTTTTACTTTACTTAATATCATGCATGTTTTTATTTCACTAGTTTGGCATAATGGACAAGAATGAGCTTCTATTTCTATTTCCTGATTTAAAACATGGATTGTTTGGTGCGAAAATTAAAAAACCTATGGAATCTTATTTGCATGCTGGTAGTAATATTAGTATGAACGCTTTGAACACCATTGTTGATAATAATATAGAAAGTTCTAAGCTTGGGGAAGCTGGTTTTCATGATCTTTTTATTCCCCCAAGCATTGAGGAGAAAATTTATTTTGATGATACTTTGCCTCCTAATTATGATAATGATATTGGTATTTTAGTACCGCCTGTTATGGAGGATAAATTTGATTATGATTACAATATGCCTCCTATATTTGATGATGAGAATAATAATGATAGCTACTTTGTTGAATTTGCTCCCACTACAACTAATAAAATTGATTATGCCTATGTGGAGAGTAATAATTTTATGCATGAGACTCATGATAAGAATGCTTTATGTGATAGTTATATTGTTGAGTTTGCTCATGATGCTACTGAAAGTTATTATGAGAGAGGAAAATATGGTTGTAGAAATTTTCATGTTACTAAAACACCTCTCTATGTGCTGAAATTTTTGAAGCTACACTTGTTTTATCTTTCTACGCTTGTTGCATTATGCTTCTTGAACTTGTTTATTTACAAGATTCCTCTTCATAGGAAGCATGTTAGACTTAAATGTGTTTTGAATTTTCCTCTTGAAGCTCTCTTTTGCTTCAAATACTATTTCTTGCGAGTGCATCATCAAAACTGCTGAGCCCATCTTAATGGCTATAAAGAAAGAACTTCTTGGGAGATAACCCATGTGTTATTTTACTACAGTACTTTGTTTTTATTTTGTGTCTTGGAAGTTGTTTACTACTGTAGCAACCTCTCCTTATCTTAGTTTTGTGTTTTGTTGTGCCAAGTTAAGCCGTTGATAGAAAAGTAAGTACTAGATTTGGATTACTGCGCAGTTCCAGATTTCTTTGCTGTCACGAATCTGGGTCTACCTCCCTGTAGGTAGCTCAGAAAATTAAGCCAATTTACGTGCATGATCCTCAGATATGTACGCAACTTTCATTCAATTTGAGCATTTTCATCTGAGCAAGTCTGGTGCCATTTTAAAATTCGTCAATACGAACTGTTCTGTTTTGACAGATTCTGCCTTTTATTTCGCATTGCCTCTTTTGCTATGTTGGATGAATTTCTTTGATCCACTAATGTCCAGTAGCATTATGCAATGTCCAGAAGTGTTAAGAATGATTGTGTCACCTCTGAATATGTCAATTTATATTGTGCACTAACCCTCTAATGAGTTGTTTCGAGTTTGGTGTGGAGGAAGTTTTCAAGGATCAAGAGAGGAGTATGATGCAACATGATCAAGGAGAGTGAAAGCTCTAAGCTTGGGGATGACCCGGTGGTTCACCCCTGCATATATCAAGAAGACTCAAGCGTCTAAGCTTGGGGATGCCCAAGGCATCCCCTTCTTCATCGACAACATTATCAGGTTCCTCCCCTGAAACTATATTTTTATTCCATCACATCTTATGTGCTTTTTCTTGGAGCGTCGGTTTGTTTTTGTTTTTTGTTTTATTTGAATAAAATGGATCCTAGCATTCACTTTATGGGAGAGAGACACGCTCCGCTGTAGCATATGGACAAGTATGTCCTTGGTTTCTACTCATAGTATTCATGGCGAAGTTTCTCCTTCGTTAAATTGTTATATGGTTGGAATTGGAAAATGATACATGTAGTAATTGCTATAAATGTCTTGGGTAATGTGATACTTGGCAATTGTTGTGCTCATGATTAAGCTCTTGCATCATATGCTTTGCACCCATTAATGAAGAAATACATAGAGCATGCTAAAATTTGGTTTGCATATTTGGTTTCTCTAAGGTCTAGATAATTTCTAGTTTTGAGTTTGAACAACAAGGAAGACGGTGTAGAGTCTTATAATGTTTTCAATATGTCTTTTATGTGAGTTTTGCTGCACCGGTTCATCCTTGTGTTTGTTTCAAATAAGACTTGCTAGCCTAAACCTTGTATCGAGAGGGAATACTTCTCATGCATCCAAAATACTTGAGCCAACCACTATGCCATTTGTGTCCACCATACCTACCTATACTACATGGTATTTTCCGCCATTCCAAAGTAAATTGCTTGAGTGCTACCTTTAAAATTCCATCATTCACCTTTGCAATATATAGCTCATGGGACAAATAGCTTAAAAACTATTGTGGTATTGAATATGTAATTATGCACTTTATCTCTTATTAAGTTGCTTGTTGTGCGATAACCATGTTCACTGGGGACGCCATCAACTTTTCATTGTTGAATTTCATGTGAGTTGCTATGCATGTCCGTCTTGTCTGAAGTAAGAGAGATCTACCACCATATGGTTAAGCATGCATATGTTAGAGAAGAACATTGGGCCGCTAACTAAAGCCATGCTCCATGGTGGAAGTTTCAGTTTTGGACAACAATCCTCAAATCTCAAATGAGAAAATTATTAATTGTTGGTATATGCTTATGCATAAAAGAGGAGTCCATTATCTGTTGTCTATGTTGTCCCGGTATGGATGTCTAAGTTGAAGAATAATCAATAGCGAGAAATCCAATGCGAGCTTTCTCCTTAGACCTTTGTACGTGCGGCATAGAGGTACCCCTTTGTGACACTTGGTAAAAACAATGCATTGTGATGATCCGGTAGTCCAAGCTAATTAGGACAAGGTGCGGGCACTATTAGTACACTATGCATGAGGCTTGCAACTTATAAGATATAATTTACATGATGCATATGCTTTATTACTACCGTTGACAAAATTGTTTCATGTTTTCAAAATCAAAGCTCTAGCACAAATATAGCAATCGATGCTTTTTCCTCTATGGAGGACCATTCTTTTACTTTCAATGTTGAGTCAGTTCACCTATTTCTCTCCACCTCAAGAAGCAAACACTTGTGTGAACTGTGCATTGATTCCTACATACTTGCTTATTGCATCTATTATATTACTCTATGTTGACAATATCCATGAGATATACATGTTACAAGTTGAAAGCAACCGCTGAAACTTAATCTTCTTTTGTGTTGTTTCAATGCCTTTACTTTGAATTATTGCTTTATGAGTTAACTCTTATGCAAGACTTATTGATGCTTGTCTTGAAGTGCTATTCATGAAAAGTCTTTGCTATATGATTCACTTGTTTACTCATGTCATATACATTGTTTCGATCGCTGCATTCACTACATATGCTTTACAAATAGTATGATCAAGATTATGATGGCATGTCACTCCAGAAATTATCTGTGTTATCGTTTTACCTGCTCGGGACGAGTAGAACTAAGCTTGGGGATGCTGATACGTCTCCGACGTATCGATAATTTCTTATGTTCCATGCCACATTATTGATGTTATCTACATGTTTTATGCACACTTTATGTCATATTCGTGCATTTTCTCGGAACTAACCTATTAACAAGATGCCGAAGTGCGATTCTTTATTTCTGCTGTTTTTGGTTTCAGAAATCCTAGTAAGGAAATATTCTCGGAATTGGACGAAATCAAAGCCCAGGGGCCTATTTTTCCACGAAGCTTCCAGAAGTCCGAAGGAGAGACGAAGAGGGGCGACGAGGGGGCCACACCCTAGGGCGGCGCGGCCCCCCTTGGCCGCGCGGCCCTGTGGTGTGGGGCCCCCGTGCCGCCTCTTGACCTGCCCTTCCGCCTATAAAAAGTCTCCGTGACGAAACCCCAGCATCGAGAACCACGATACGGAAAACCTTCCAGACGCCGCCGCCGCCGATCCCATCTCGGGGGATCCAGGAGATCGCCTCCGGCACCCTGCCGGAGAGGGGAATCATCTCCCGGAGGACTCTACGCCGCCATGGTCGCCTCCGGTGTGATGTGTGAGTAGTCTACCCCTGGACTATGGGTCCATAGCAGTAGCTAGATGGTTGTCTTCTCCCCATTGTGCTATCATTGTCGGATCTTGTGAGCTGCCTAACATGATCAAGATCATCTATCTGTAATTCTATATGTTGCGTTTGTTGGGATCCGATGAATAGAGAATACTTGTTATGTTGATTATCAAAGTTATGCTATGTGTTGTTTATGATCTTGCATGCTCTCCGTTACTAGTAGATGCTCTGGCCAAGTAGATGCTTGTAACTCCAAGAGGGAGTACTTATGCTCGATAGTGGGTTCATGCTCGCATTGACACTGGGACAATGTGATGAAAGTTCTAAGGTTGTGTTGTGCTGTTGCCACTAGGGATAAAACATTAGTGCTATGTTCAAGGATGTAGTCACTAGTTACATTACGCACCATACTTAATGCAATTGTCTGTTGTTTGCAACTTAATACCGGAGGGGTTCGGATGATAACCCGAAGGTGGACTTTTTAGGCATAGATGCAGTTGGATGACGGTCTATGTACTTTGTCGTAATGCCCAATTAAATCTCACTATACTCATCATGATATGTATGTGCATGGTCATGCTCTCTTTATTTGTCAATTGCCCAACTGTAATTTGTTCACCCAACATGCTGTTCGTCTTATGGGAGAGACACCTCTAGTGAACTGTGGACCCCGGTCCAATTCTCTTTACTGAAATACAATCTACTGCAATACTTGTTCTACTGTTTTCTGCAAACAATCATCTTCCACACAATACGGTTAACTCTTTGTTACAGCAAGCCGGTGAGATTGACAACCTCACTGTTTCGTTGGGGCAAAGTACTTTGGTTGTGTTGTGCAGGTTCCACGTTGGCACCGGAATCCCTGGTGTTGCGCCGCACTACATCCCGCCGCCATCAACCTTCAACGTGCTTCTTGGCTCCTCCTGGTTCGATAAACCTTGGTTTCTTTCTGAGGGAAAACTTGCTGCTGTGCGCATCATACCTTCCTCTTGGGGTTGCCCAACGAACGTGTGAAATACACGCCATCATGCCATAACGTTTAAATTAAGCATAACGAGGCATTGCTTAATCTGAGAACTGAGTGCTAGCTCAGTGGCAAGGCTTGTGAGTGCACAGCCAGCCCACCCGGGTTCGAGTACCAACGGGACCGAATTAAACACGAATGAAGCAAGATGTTAGTACAAGTAGTGGCAATAGAAATGCAAAATCCATAACAGGGCCAATGACAACATTCACTTGCCAACAAAATCTAAGGCTTTAGCTTTCATATACCATCAAAATTTAAAATAGTGTAATCCCCCGAAAGAGTATCATGGTATCATTTAATCTCAGCCATCTCACCCCTAATATCAAACATGTATCATTTAATCTCAGTCGTTCTTTTGTTTTACTCAAGAAAACATTTTTGTTTTGGGAGTTTATAGAAGCACAAGCCATCGTCTACATTGGCACTGTGTTATGAAAAATATCATCTTCATCGTACATGGTTATGTGAAGATATTGATATATAATTCGGTGCTAGGAAAACAAATAGCAATTACTATGTTACAAGAACCATCTTCAAGCTCGAAGATACAAAGTTCATTGGTCCACCAACCAAGGCTGATAAAATATTATATATTAATTTAGTACTAATATTTCGTATTTACTCATATTAAGGTCTAACTTTTTTCCCATGACAAACCAGTTTTGATATAAAATCTAACGGTGGCCATGTGTGGGTCACATAAAAAGTATTGAGGTAGTAAATTTATACATAGATATTGGATAATGTATTTTAAATTTCAAAAAATATGGTACGAAGTAGAAATATATAAATTAGATAGTCTTGCCGTGCAATATGCATGCCGCAAAAGGTAAGATAGATCCTTAAAAATTCTCGACTCTAATCACAAAAATATACATAATCCTAATGGGGTGTCCATGAAAAAGTTTTGTCACTTTCGTATTAGGGTATACTTCTATTTCATACTGACTAAAAAACTTAATTGTAGTGAACTCACATATTACTCCTTCCATTACTTCTTTTAGGGTGTATTAGTTTTT
This sequence comes from Lolium perenne, assembly GCF_019359855.2. NCBI lineage: Eukaryota > Viridiplantae > Streptophyta > Magnoliopsida > Poales > Poaceae > Lolium > Lolium perenne. The sequence continues at coordinate 45,417,483 of NC_067245.2, forward strand.
CAAAAGCCAAACTTTAGGCTTTGTTAGTAATTTTAGCAAAAAATAATAATTATCAACATCAAATAAAATATGGAAATATATTTTAAAATTATATATGTCGTGACGTGCAAAGCACGTGCTACTTACTAGTAGTTACTAGAAAATGAATGAAGCAATTGAACATGGAGCGTATTATATAAACAGCCGGATCATTTGAATATGGATATACCACATCATGTCAATGGGACTCAGAAAAATAAAGCTAGACATTTAAACAAGTAATATAACTATTTTTTTTCACAATGTTTCAAGTAGAATAGGAAGCTAGGTTAGGAATAAAGCAATCATGTTTCAAGTAGAATAGGAAGCTAGGTTAGGAATAAAGCAATCATGTTTCAAGTAGAATAGGAAGCTAGGTTAGGAATAAAGCAATAAAAAAACACGAAGTGCATCAATTCAGCTAGGATCATTTCTATCAAACTTCATGCACTAGCCATGGAACAACAGGCAAACTCAATGAAGCAACAGGCAAAAAATTAACATAATAGAATTTCAGCACTTGTTTAACATAGCCAAATCATGTAACTTATACCCAGGTGATACGTCTCCGACGTATCGATAATTTCTTATGTTCCATGCCACATTATTGATGATATCTACATGTTTTATGCACACTTTATATCGTTTTTATGCGTTTTCCGGAACTAACCTATTGACGAGATGCCGAAGGGCCAGTTGCTGTTTTTGGTTTCAGAAATCATAGTAAGGAAATATTCTCGGAATCGGACGAAATCAACGCCGAAGATCTTAGAATTCCCGGAAGCTTCCAGAGCACCGAAGAAGGGCCAGAGGGGAGCCAGGGGGCCCCACCCCACAGGGCGGCGCGGCCAAGGGGGGGCGCGCCCCCCTAGTGTGTGGGCCCCCTGTGGCCCCTCCGACTCCGCCTCTTCGCCTATTTAGTCGTCCCTGACCTAAATCCTCGACCCGCCCGACGAAACCAGAGAAAACCATCCAGAGCCGCCGCCATCGCGAAACTCCAATTCGGGGGACAGAAGTCTCTGTTCCGGCACGCCGCCGGGACGGGGAATTGCCCCCGGAGTCATCTCCACCGCCGTCTCCACCGCCATCTTCACCGCCATAGCTGTCTCCATGATGAGGAGGGAGTAATTCACCCCCGGGGCTGAGGGCTCCGCTGTAGCTATGTGGTTCATCTCTCTCTCTTTGTGATCTAGTTGAATATCATCTATGTGCTACTCTAGTGATGTTATTAAAGTAGTCTATTCCTCCTGCACGGTGTAATGATGACAGTGTGTGCATCGTGTAGTACTTGGCGTATGCTATGATTGTAATCTCTTGTAGATTATGAAGTTAACTATTGCTATGATAGTATTGATGTGATCTATTCCTCCTTTCATAGTGTGATGGTAATGGTGTGCATGCTATGTTAGTACTTGGTTTGGTTGTGTTGATCTATCTTTCACTCTAAGGTTATTTAAATATGAATATCGAATATTGTGTAGCTTGTTAACTCCGGCATTGAGGGTTCGTGTAATCCTACACAATTACTGGTGTTCATCATCCAACAAGAGGGTGTAGAGTAGTCCTATTATGAGATCATTGTTGAGAGTGTCCACTAGTGAAAGCAGGATCCCTAGGCCTTGCTTCCAAGCATCGAATCTCCGTTTGTTTACTGTTTTGTTGCATGTTTACTCGCTGCCATATTTTATTCAGATTGCTATTACCACTCATACTCATTCATATTACTTGCATCTCACTATCTCTTCGCCGAACTAGTGCACCTATACATCTGACAAGTGTATTAGGTGTGTTGGGGACACAAGAGACTTCTTGCTTTGTGGTTGCAGGGTTGCTTGAGAGGGATATCTTTGACCTCTTCCTCCCTGAGATCGATAAACCTTGGGTGATCCACTTAAGGGAAACTTGCTGCTGTTCTACAACCCTCTGCTCTTGGAGGCCCAACACTGTCTACAAGAATAGAAGCTCCCGTAGACATCACCAGGCATGCCGGATGCCAAATGGGTCAAAGGCAGTGTGCAATGTTCCATATGGTTATTGTTTATATTTTATTAGATTCCATTAGGAAACTTAGGTAGTGCAACATACAGAAAAATGATGCAATTGAACTACGCACAGGAGGTAAATTAACATTCCAAAAAAAACAGGGAACTTACGTGAGCTTTTTTTTGAGTCACACGGACCTCATCAGGTACTTGGACAGAAGAACCTGGTGCCTCACTGTTTCTCCTCTGCATGAAGGAGAGGCCAATTGTAAACAGAAACAGGATCCAAGATATAGAAGTTTGCATTAAGCAATATACAAAAAACAGCAGGTACTTACATGATTATAGGCGAGCTTTACTCTACGTTTCTGAGTGTAAGATGTGCCTGCTGCACGCGTAATAACAACAAACAGTTACGAGTCAAGGATTTGCTATAATTAAATTGACACCAAACAGTAGTAGAAGCATTATGACGTGCATATACATGTAATACAGGATCGCAGAAAGATATCAAACATGATGTAACTAGAGCAGTAACCTACGGCCAAATAGTGAGAAATTGTAATCATGTCAATGGTGGACTTGTATAGCCTACCCCAACTTGTTTGGGAATAAAGGCTTTGTTGTTGTCAATCGTGGACATGTAGAGCATTCAACGGTTCATGATTGGTGGCTCATATTTTGTAGAGTTTCAGCGAATGGGTCGGTTAAATCACTCAGACCACCACACTCTATATTTATATCATCTGAGTTAGGGTTACAATACCACTGGACATGGGCCTCTATGGGCCTCACACTGGATACAATATTACTACAGCGCTACTACTAAACTCACTCATGGTCCAACACACCCCCTCAAGATGATCATGGGTAAACAACCATGGCCATCTTGCAACAAAATATGACACATATGATAACGACGAGTAATGAACTTTCAGCATAACTCCTAGGATACATGACAGCATTGCACTTTCCATCATCTTGTCATCTCGATTCATCTCTTCATCAGCAGCGAAGACATCCAGCTTCAACCATCTGGGATAGGCACAACTCCTAACCATACACGTCCTCAACAACCCCGGCTGCCTCACAACACAAGTTCCGCAGAACCATCCACACTCGCCTCAATGTCCTCAGCCTCTCTTCTCCACTGCCTGGCCACTGACCTCTTCCGTCTCTCCCACAAACCCCCAGCCAACTCCTGCCTCAACCATCCACTCCTCAAGCACCCATGCCTATCCCCCGGTCAGGCCTCAACCAGTCTCACCTCAGGCACGCATGCCTTTCCCCTGGACATATCCACAACCATCACCATCACTACTAAACTGCAGCCTCATCAACTCCATCACAACTCAACCGCAGCCTCATCAACTCCATCACAACATATCCACACAGCCTCACATCTCCATTTTCTCCTCACTTCCACTCGGATGGCGCCTCGTCTGCGCGCCCTGGCCAACCTGGCAGACCGCACCTGGCCACATCGACCGGCACGCGCTGGTCAACGTCCAGCACCAACCTCCGGCTCCGCCCTACGCTCAAAAGCTCGGCCCACTCCGCACGCCTCCAACATCCCCCCCTCGCACGGATCCAAATCTCTCTGCCACGGATTAACTTCCTCTTCTCTCCTTTCTAAACCAAAACGATTTTCACCCTCTTCTTTGTCCCCGCGCGAGCAGCCGCCGATCTCACACAACTCACATCGCTGTGTGTGATAGCCGCAACCCACGCAGAGCACCTAATGCAGCCTCCCGCCGCCGGGATTTCTACATCTCAACGGTGGTTTTTGTGGTCAAAGGAAGAACTTGTATGGTACTGTTTGGGGCGGCTAGCACTAGCAGGAAGGAAACCTAGGCTCTGATACCATGTAGAGTTTCAGCAAATGGGTAGGTTAGGTCAGGGAAAAAAATACTTATGCGTCGTGTTTAAATCTAAAGGATGAGGTGGTTACCAACGAAAGCACTTGTAAGTTAAAAATATAGCAAGAATTCAGAAATACAGTCAGCTGCAATACTCCTAACAGAACAAAACACGCAGGGATGTCTGGTTACCTATTTCTGGGCGGCGTTTAGACGTGTTCCGCGTTCTTACGGGTGACGTGGAGGTCGGCGAGGGGACTGCTGTTGCGGTGGGTGCCGGGGAAGCAGATCTTGGGGGGTCGGAGAAGGACATGCTGGGCGGTCGATGAAGTGTTCAGAGCGCCGGCCGAAGTAGAAGGTCGGTGAAGCAGATGATGTGCAGTGCACGGGGACGTCGGTGTCGGCGAAGCTGGTCAGGTGCGGTGGTCGATAGAGTCGGCGAAAGAGATACGGTGCAGTGGACGCCGGAGTAGGTGCGGATCAAGCGGATAGGGCAGCCTCGAGGTTTGAAGCCGTGGCAGCTTGAACGACGAAGTGCGGCGGTGATTTTCGGGTGCGGCGGCCGTGAAGGTGGGAGGTAGATAAGAGGGGCGATTTCTCTGAGGGCTTGCGGGCGAAACTAGGGCGAAGCTGGGCGATAGAGGAGAAAAAGGGAATTTTGCAATCCTTCTTTTGAGGGGAAAAAATATTCGCAGATCTGAAACTTTGCGGCGCGAGATATTTGGGCGTTGGCGGGGAATTTTACCGCTCGATGAGATTAAATTTTGGCTGCAGTAGGTAATAATAATAAAAAATAGTAGGCCCTACTAGTAGTACTGTAAGTCTGTTCAGGAATCCAAGGGGGTCGAGGTAGAGGAATCCATTATGTGAATCCACATTTCAAAGTGTCAAAAAATTCTAAACTAAAATTTTCCTGTAAAAAAGACAAATTTTGATGCTGTAACACGACTACGTACAGCACATTTTTTGCCTTTTTTGTACACACCACACAAAATGTTGTTTTTCCACAAAAACTTATGAACGAACATAGGATGTCACAATGTATACCAAAAAAATTATGTCAGGTTTTTTTAACATTTATATAACTGTTTTTTTATTATTTTCAATAATGGGTGCATATGCACGCGTGTGCCAAAACGCCACCTCCAGGGGCTAGGAGTTTCTAAACTTCTTATGGCACATCAAATAAAATGTTGTTCAATCAATAATAATAATGTGCTTATGATTGTTACTCCCTTCCACCATTAATAAAGTCCACATCAGTTTCGTGTCAAACTTTGACTCGAGATTTAGGTACCCACATGATAGTGCTAGTATCATTGCTAGTATCATACACATTGGTCCCACAAAACTGCTGATGTGGCAGCTAATTAAGTAGGAGAGAGGAGATTAGTGTAACATAGGTAGATATTGTATCATAGCGCAAACAACGAGATACATGCTTAGGGTTAGGGGTAGATACATGATTTTTTTGGTTTGAATATGTCTAGACCTTATTTATCAACTTAATTGAATGCTTACTATATAACATAAGAAGACCTTGTTTTTATTTTATTTTTTAATTTTTATACGGATTTGAATCTTGGTCAAATCCTAGGTTTCACCAAGATTTGAAAAGTTTAAAACATGAATATGAAAATGTAAGCATGCATGTATGCTTCTTAATTAATCACTTCAAAATGAATCTCTTGGGAGGGTTTTTGAAATTTCCATGTTTGAAACCAAAAACCACATATCATCATGCTTGACTTCATGAGACAGAGTTTAGGGTTAGGGGGTAGATACATGATTTCTCTGGTTTGAATATGTCTAGACCTTGTTTATCAACTTAATTGAATGCTTACTATATAACATAAGAAGACTATGTGCCTTGGTTTTTCATTTTTTTTTAAATTATGCCCATTTGAATCTTGGTCAAATCCTAGGTTTGACCATGATTTAAACAAGTTTAAAACCTGAATATGAAAAAGTAAGCATGTATCCTTCGTAGTCACTCCAAAATGAAGCTCGATCTTGAGAGGGTTTTTGAAATTTCCATGTTTGAAACCAAAAAACCACGTACTTATCTTCATGCTTGACTTCATAAGACAGAGTTAGGGGTTAGGGGTAGCTTGATACATGATTTTTCTGGTTTGAACATGTCTAGACCTTGTTTATCAACTTAATTGAATGCTTACTATATGACATAAGAAGACCTTGGTTTTCATTTTTTATACCCATTTGAATCTTGGTCAAATCATAGGTTTAACCAAGATTTGAACAAGTTTAAAACATGAATATGAAAAAGTAAGCACGTAAGTATGCTTCTTAGTCACTCCAAAATGAAGCTCTTGGGAGGGTTTTTGAAATTTCCATGCTTGAAACCAAAAACCACTTCTCTTCATGCATGCTTGACTTCATAAGACAGAGTTTAGGGTTAGGGGGTAGATACATGAATTTCCTGGTTTGAATATGTGTAGACCTTGTTTATCAACTTAATTGAATGCTTACTATATAAGATAAGAATACCTTGTTTTTTTGAATTTTTATACCCATTTGAATCTTGGTCAAATCCTTGGTTCCACCAAGATTTGAATAAGTTAAAAACATGAATATGAAAAAGTAAGCATGTATGCTTCTTAGTCACTTCAAAATGAAGCTCTTGGGAGGGTTTTTGAATTTCCATATTCGAAACCAAAAACCACATATCTTCATGCTTGACTTCATGAAACAGAGTTTAGGGTTAGGGGGTAGATACATGCATGATTTTTCTTGTTTGAATATGTCTAGACCTTGTTTATCAACTTAATTGAATGCCTACTATATAACATAAGAAGACCTTTTTTGTTTTTTTTTGCATTTTTATACCCATTTGAATCTCGGTCAAATCCTAGGTTTCACCAAGATTTGAATATGTTTAAAACATGAATATGAAAAAGTAAGCATGCATGTATGCTTCTTAATTAATCACTTCGAAATGAAGCTCTTGGTAGGGTTTTTGAAATTTCAATGTTTGAAACCAAAAACGACATATCTTCATGCATGCGCTTGACATCATGAGATAGAGTTTAGGGTTAGGGGGTAGATACATGATTTCTCTGGTTTGAATATGTCTAGACCTTGTTTATCAACTTAATTGAATGCTTACTATATGACATAAGAAGACTATGTGCCTTGATTTTTCATTTTTTTTTCAATTTTTCCCATTTGAATCTTGGCCAAATGCTAGGTTTGACCATGATTTAAACAAGTTTAAAACATGAATATGAAAAATTAAGCATGTATCCTTCGTAGTCACTCCAAAATGAAACTCTTGAGAGGGTTTTTGAAATTTCCATGTTTGAAACCAAAAAACTGTGTACTTCTCTCCATGCTTGACTTCATAAGACAGAGTTTGGGGATAGGGGTAGCTTGATACATGAATTTTCTGATTTGAATATGTCTAGACCTTGTTTATCAACTTAATTGAATGCTTACTAGATGACATAAGATGACTATGTGCATTGGTTTTTCATTTTATTGTTTTTTTTTATTTTTATGCCCATTTGAATCTTGGTGAAATCCTAGGTTTGACCATGATTTAAACAAGTTTAAAAAATGAATATGAAAAATTAAGCATGTATCCTTCGTAGTCACTCCAAAATGAAGCTCTATCTTGAGAGGGTTTTTGAAATTTCCATGTTTAAACCAAAAAACCACGTACTTCTCTTCATGCTAGACTTCATAAGATAGAGTTTGGGGTTAGGGGTAGCTTGATACATAAATTTTCTGGTTTGAATATGTCTAGACATTGTTTATCAACTTAATTGAATGCTTAATTACTAGATGACATAAGATGACAATGTGCATTGGTTTTTCATATTTTTTTTTGAATTTTTATGCCCATTTGAATCTTGGTCAAATCCTAGGTTTGACCAAGATTTAATCAAGTTTAAAACATGAATATGAAAAATTAAGCATCTATCCTTCTTAGTCACTCCAATATGTAGCTCTTGGGAGGGTTTTTTAAATTTCCATGTTTGAAACCAAAAAACACTTCTCTTCATGCTTGTCTTCGTAAGACAGAGTTTGGGGTTAGGGGTAGCTTGTTGATACATGATTTTTCTGGTTTGAATATGTCTAGACCTTGTTTATCAACTTAATTGAATGCTTACTAGATGACATAAGATGACTATGTGCATTGGTTTTTCATTTTATTGTTTTTTCTGAATTTTTATGCCCATTTGAATCTTGGTCAAATCCTATGTTTGACCAAGATTTGAACAAGTTTAAATCATGAATATGAAAAATTAAGCATTTATCCTTCTTAGTCACTCCAAAATGTAGCTCTGGGAGGGTTTTTGAAATTTCCATGTTTGAAACCCAAAACAACTTCTCTTCATGCTTGACTTCATAAGACAGAGTTTAGGGTTAGGGGTAGATACAAGATTTGTCTGGTTTGAATACGTCTAGACCTTGTTTATCAACTTTAATGCTTACTATATGACATAAGAAGACTGTGTGCTTTGGTTTTTCATTTTTCTGATTTTTATTTTTATTTTTGATGCCCATTTGAATCTTGGTCAGATCCTAGGTTTCACCAAGATTTAAACAAGTTTAAAACATGAAAATGAAAAGGGAAGCATTTATCCTTCTTAGTCACTCTAAGTGAAGTTTTTGGGAGGTTTTTGAAATTTCCATGTTTGAAACCCAAAACCACTTCTCTTCATGCTTGACTTCATAAGACAGAGTTTAGGGTTAGGGGTAGATACATGATTTGTATGGTTTGAATATGTGTAGACCTTGTTTATCAACTTGAATGCTTACTATATGACATAAGAAAACTACGTATGTGCTTTGGTTTTTCATTTTTCTGTTTTTATTTTTGAATTTTCCGCCCATTTGAATCTCTGTCAAATCCTAGGTTTGACCAAGATTTAAACAAGTTTAACACGTGAAAACGAAAAGGTAAGCATGGATCCTTCTTAGTCACTCCAAAATGTACCAATTTATAGATGTGTTAACTTTGCTTCATGGAAAAAAATAATGTCATGTAAATGAGTTAACTTGGATTTCCTACCCTTGAATCCATAGGAAACTTTGTTCTAATGCACTATAATAATCAACCGAGGTTTTTACACCAACAGGTCTGTCACTTACGTGTGGTGCCCATGCGTGAGGTCCCACACTTCAGTGAGCACAAGTCACGTGCAATAGGTACGCAAACTCCCAGCCATTTTCTTTGTCAAGAGAAGACGCATCAGGATGCGTATTGGAAGTCTCTGGGTCCTTCAGGATCCTTCGGTTGTCCCTCTCACAAAAAAAAATTTCTCATTCTCGGCCTCGCTCGACTCGCTCGCTCGCACCTCCTGCTCACTGACAAACCCTGCATGATCCCAACATCATCGCCCGAAAAAGGGGAGACACCATAATGCTCTCCCTCCTTCTTCTCTCCTTCCGAGTTTCACTCGACGGGCAAACACATATGTGCTGCATAGTAGAGTAATAATAAAAAGGTACGTAGAAAAATCGACCTACGAATCTATAATTAAATAGGTTAAACTAGGGTTTTGCCCAGTACTACAGATCAAGGTTCAAAAAAATCCAACTACGTGGTTCGAACAACCCCATTTCTAATCAAAGAATTTTTTCGACGTCATCCAAATGGCCTCAAACTATAGCATGGGCGGATCCAGACTATAGCCAAGGGGGGCAGCCGCCCCCACTCAATTTTTCTGAAACCTTGTACTGTACTTAGAAATATGTTAAGCTAAAGGCTGGTTTGCCCGCACTTAGAAATGAAATTTCCATGTTTGAAACCAAAAACCACATCTCTTGATGCTTGACTTCATAAGTCAGAGTTTAGGGATAGGGGGTAGATACATGATTTTTCTGGTTGAATATGTCTAAACCTTGTTTATCAACTTGAATGTTTACTATATGACATACGAAGACTATTTGCTAACGGAGGGAGTAAGCACTCTAGCTATGAAAAGTACCAACCGATGCATACCAAAATGTTTTTTTAGAGGAATACTAGTTCGGATTATATAATTTTATATTAGCAGGCCAAATCGAACCCCGTAGTTGAATTTTCAGAAATTGATCCGTAGTACTGGGCAAAACCCTAGTTTAGCTTATTTAATAATAGATTTGTAGGTCGATTTTTTTACGTTATTATTATTATTAGTAGGCAGCACATGTGTTTGCCCGTCCAGTGAAACTCTTTCATTTCATTTTTCTTTTCTGCAAGGTCGGGAGTCGGAGGAAAAGGGATCACACGGGAGGAGACGAAGGGAGAGCAGTCATGGGGCCCCACTTATTTATGGTGTCTATCCTTTTTCTGGTGATATTGACTGGTGTGCATGGTTGTCAGTGCGCAGGGGGGTGCGACTCGTGCGAGCGAGCGAGAAAGGCCGAGAATGAGAGAGATTTTTTTTAGAGGGACAACCGAACGATCCTGAAGGACCCAGATTTCCAATACGCATCAGAGCGCAGTTTACAGCAGGACACAAAATTAACAGGAAATTACATCTAAATCCCTAAGATTTACATGGTAGACCCCACGCTGAAGCAAGAAATGCGATCGGGTCCTTAACAGCCACCGTCCGGATTGATCCTCGTCCCAGCCGGGGACAAACCACTTAGCGCGACCAAATCGCCATGGCTACAGAGCCTGCACACCATGGCCTACGAGCTGAGCTAGAAACGACCTGCCAAAACCGGCAGCCAACGGAGGTGGATAATTGGAGAGAGAGAGAGTGTGTGTTGATGCCTCTCTCTTGACAAAGAAGATGGCTGGGAGTTTGCATACCTAGCGTACGTGACTTGTGCTCACTGAAGTGTGGGACCTTACGCACGTGACAGACTTGTTGCTCTAATAACTCGGGTGATCATTATACTGTATTACTACATAGTTTCCTATGGATCCTTCTTAGTCACTCCAAAATGAAGCTCTTTGGGAGGGTTTTTGAAATTTCCATGTTTGAAACCAAAAACCACATATCTTCATGCGCTTGACTTCATGAGACAGAGTTTAGGGTTAGGGGGTAGATACATGATTTTCCTGCTAGTTTGAATATGTCTAGACCTTGTTTATCAATTTAATTGAATGCTTACTATATGACATGAGCAGACCTTGGTTTTAATTTTTTTATACCCATTTGAATCTTCGTCAAATCCTAGGTTCGTTGACCAAGATTTGAACAAGTTTAAAACATGAATATGAAAAAGTAAGCATGTATCCTTCTTAGTCACTCCAAAATGAAGCTCTTGGGAGGGTTTTTGAAATTTCCATGTTTGAAACCAAAAAGCACATATCTTCATGCTTGACTTCATGAGACAGAGTTTAGGGTTAGGGGGTAGATACATGATTTCTCTGGTTTGAATATATCTAGACCTTGTTTATCAACTTAATTGAATGCTTACTATGTGACATAAGAAGACTATGTGCCTTGATTTTCCATTTTTTGTTTTTCCTGAATTTTTATGCCCACTTGAATCTTGGTCAAATCCTAGGGTTGACCATGATTTAAACAAGTTTAAAACATGAATATGAAAAATTAAGCATATATCCTTCTTAGTCACTCCAAAATGTAGATCTTGGTAGGGTTTTTGAAATTTCCATGTTTGAAACCAAAAACCACTTCTCTTCATGCATGCTTTACTTCATAAGATAGAGTTTAGGGATAGGGGTAGGTAGATACATGATGTTTCTGGTTTGAATATGTCTAGACCTTGTTTATCAACTTAATTGAATGCTTACTAGATGACATAAGATGACTATGTGCATTGGTTTTTCATTTTTTTTGAATTTTTATGCCCATTTGAATCTTGGTCAAATCCTAGGTTTGTCCATGATTTAATCAAGTTTCAAACATGAATATGAAAAATTAAGCATCTATCCTTCTTAGTCACTCCAATATGTAGCTCTTGGGAGGTTTTTTGAAATTTCCATGCTTGAAAACCAAAAACCACTTCTCTTCATGCATGCTTGACTTCATAAGACATAGTTTAGGGGTAGATACATGATTTTCCCGCTAGTTTGAATATGTCTAGACCTTGTTTATCAATTTAATTGAATGCTTACTATATGACATGAGCAGACCTTGGTTTTAATTTTTTTTATACCCATTTGAATCTTCGTCAAATCCTAGGTTTGTTGACCAAGATTTGAACAAGTTTAAAACATGAATATGAAAAAGTAAGCATGTATCCTTCTTAGTCACTCCAAAATGAAGCTCTTGGGAGGGTTTTTGAAATTTCCATGTTTGAAACCAAAAACCACATATCTTCATGCTTGACTTCATGAGACAGAGTTTAGGGTTAGGGGTAGATACCTGATTTCTCTGGTTTGAATATATCTAGACCTTGTTTATCAACTTAATGGAATGCTTACTATGTGACATAGGAAGACTATGTGCCTTGATTTTCCATTTTTAGTTTTTCCTGAATTTTTATGCCCATTTGAATCTTGGTCAAATCCTAGGTTTGACCATGATTTAAACAAGTTTAAAACATGAATATGAAAAATTAAGCATATATCCGTCTTAGTCACTCCAAAATGTAGATCTTGGTAGGGTTTTTGAAATTTCCATGTTTGAAACCAAAAACCACTTCTCTTCATGCATGCTTGACTTCATAAGATAGAGTTTAGGGATATGGGTAGGTAGATACATAATGTTTCTGGTTTGAATATGTCTAGACCTTGTTTATCAACTTAATTGAATGCTTACTAGATGACATAAGATGACTATGTGCATTGGTTTTTCATTTTTTTTGAATTTTTATGCCCATTTGAATCTTGGTCAAATCCTAGGTTTGACCATGATTTAATCTAGTTTCAAACATGAATATGAAAAATTAAGCATCTATCCTTCTTAGTCACTCCAATATGTAGCTCTTGGGAGGGTTTTTGAAATTTCCATGCTTGAAAACCAAAAACCACTTCTCTTCATGCATGCTTGACTTCATAAGACATAGTTTAGGGGTAGATACATGATTTTCCTGTTAGTTTGAATATGTCTAGACCTTGTTTATCAATTTAATTGAATGCTTACTATATGACATGAGCAGACCTTGGTTTTAATTTTTTTATACCCATTTGAATCTTCGTCAAATCCTAGGTTTGTTGACCAAGATTTGAACAAGTTTAAAACATTAATATGAAAAAGTAAGCATGTATGCGTCTTAATTAGTCACTCCAAAATGAAGCTCTTGGGAGGGTTTTTGAAATTTCCATGTTTGAAACCAAAAACCACTTCTTCTCTTCATGCTTGACTTCATAAGTCAGGGTTTAGGGATATATAGGGGGTAGATACATGATTTTTCTGGTTTGATATGTCTAGACCTTGTTTATCAACTTAATTGAATGCTTACTATATGACATAAGAAGACTATGTGACTTGTGCTCACTGAAGTGTGGGACCTCACGCATGGGAACCACACGTAAGTGACAAACTTGTTGCTCTAATAACTCGGGTGATCATTATACTGTATTAGTACTCCTATGGATCCTTCTTAGTCACTCTAAAATGAAGCTCTTTGGGAGGGTTTTTGAAATTTCCATGTTTGAAACCCAAAAAAACTTCTCTTCATGCTTGACTTCATAAGACAGAGTTTAGGGTTAGGGGTAGATACATGATTTGTCTAGTTTGAATACGTCTAGACCTTGTTTATCAACTTTAATTCTTACTATATGACATAAGAAGACTATGTGCTTTGGTTTTTCATTTTTCTGTTTTTTTTATTTTTGATGCCCATTTGAATCTTGGTCAGATCCTAGGTTTGACCAAGATTTAAACAAGTTTAAAACATGAAAATGAAAAGGGAAGCATTTATCCTTCTTAGTCACTCTAAATGAAGTTTTTGGGAGGTTTTTGAAATTTCCATGTTTGAAACCCAAAACCACTTCTCTTCATGCTTGACTTCATAAGACAGAGTTTAGGGTTAGGGGTAGATACATGATTTGTATGGTTTGAATATATGTAGACCTTGTTTATCAACTTGAATGCTTACTATATGACATAAGAAAACTACGTATGTGCTTTGGTTTTTCATTTTTCTGTTTTATTTTTGAATTTTCCGCCCATTTGAATCTCTGTCAAATCCTAGGTTTGACCAAGATTTAAACAAGTTTAACACGTGAAAACGAAAAGGTAAGCATGGATCCTTCTTAGTCACTCCAAAATGTACCAATTGATAGATGTGTTAACTTTGCTTCATGGAAAAAATAATGTCATGTAAATGAGTTAACTTGGATTTTCTACCCTTGAATCCATAGGAAACTTTGTTCTAATGCACTATAATAATCAACCGAGATTTTTACACCAACAGGTCTGTCACTTACGTGTGGTGCCCATGCGTGAGGTCCCACACTTCAGTGAGCACAAGTCACGTGCAATAGGTACGCAAACTCCCAGCCATTTTCTTTGTCAAGAGAAGACGCATCAGGATGCGTATTGGAAGTCTCTGGGTCCTTCAGGATCCTTCGGTTGTCCCTCTCAGAAAAAAAAATCTCTCATTCTCGGCCTCGCTCGACTCGCTCGCTCGCTCGCACCTCCTGCTCACTGACAAACCCTGCACAACAGTCAACATCATCGCCCGAAGAAGGGGAGACACCATAATGCTCTCCCTCCTTCTTCTCTCCTTCCGAGTTTCACTCGACGGGCAAACACATATGTGCTGCATAGTAGAGTAATAATAAAAAGGTACGTAGAAAAATCGACCTACGAATCTATAATTAAATAGGTTAAACTAGGGTTTTGCCCAGTACTACAGATCAAGGTTCAAAAAAATCCAACTACGGGGTTCGAACAACCCCATTTCTAATCAAAGAATTTTTTCGACGTCATCCAAATGGCCTCAAACTATAGCATGGGCGGATCCAGACTATAGCCAAGGGGGGCAGCCGCCCCCACTCAATTTTCTGAAACCTTGTACTTAGAAATATGTTAAGCTAAAGGCTGGTTTGCCCGCACTTAGAAATGATATTTGCATCACTTATCATATGTTTGCCCATTTGAATCTTGTCAAATCCTAGATTTGACCAAGATAATTTAAACAAGTTTAAAACATGAAAATGAAAAGGGAAGCTTGTATTCTTAGTCACTCTAAAATGACGTTTGGGGAGATTTTTGAAATTTCCATGCTTGAAACCAAAAACCACTTCTCTTCATGCTTGACTTCATAAGACAAAGTTTAGGGTTAGGGGGTAGATACATGATTTTTCTGGTTTGAATATGTCTAGACCTTATTTATCAACTTAATTGAATGCCTAGTATATAACATAAGAAGACCTTTTTTTTAATTTTTATAAACCATTTGAATCTTGGTCAAATCCTAGGTTTCACCAAGATTTGAATAAGTTTAAAACATGAATATGAAAAACTAAGCATGCATGTATGGTTCTTAATTAATCACTTCGAAATGAAGCTCTTGGGAGGGTTTTTGAAATTTCCATGTTTGAAACCAAAAACCACATATCTTCATGCGCTTGACTTCATGAGACAGAGTTTAGGGTTAGGGGGTAGATACATGATTTCTCTGGTTTGAATATGTCTAGACCTTGTTTATCAACTTAATTGAATGCTTACTATATGACATAAGAAGACTATGTGCCTTTATTTTTCATTTTTTTTAAATTTTGCCATTTGAATCTTGGTCAAATCCTAGGTTTGACCATGATTTAAACAAGTTTAAAACATGAATATGAAAAATTAAACATGTATCCTTCGTAGTCACTCCAAAATGAAGCTCTTGAGAGGGTTTTTGAAATTTCCATGTTTGAAACCAAAAAACCGCGTACTTCTCTTCATGCTTGACTTCATAAGACAGAGTTTAGGGATAAGGGTAGCTTGATACATGAATTTTCGGGTTTGAATATGTCTAGACCTTGTTTATCAACTTAATTGAATGCTTACTAGATGACATCAGATGACTATGTGCATTGGTTTTTCATTTTATTGTTTTTTTTAATTTTTAAGCCCATTTGAATCTTGGTCAAATCCTAGGTTTGACCATGATTTAAACAAGTTGAAAACATGAATATGAAAATTAAGCATATATCCTTCTTAGTAACTCCAAAATGAAGCTCTTGGGAGGGTTTTTGAAATTTCCATGTTTGAAACCGGCCAAAAACCACATATCTTCATGCTTGACTTCATGAGACAGAGTTTTGGGTTAGGGGGTAGACACATGATTTCTCTGGTTTGAATATATCTAGACCTTGTCTATCAACTTAATTGAATGCTTACTATGTGACATAAGAATACTATGTGCCTTGATTTTCCATTTTTTGTTTTTTCTGAATTTTTATGCCCATTTGAATCTTGGTCCAATCCTAGGTTTGGCCATGATTTAAACAAGTTTAAAACATGAATATGAAAAAATAAGCATATATCCTTCTTAGTCACTCCAAAATGTAGATCTTGGTAGGGTTTTTGAAATTTCCATGTTTGAAACCAAAAACCACTTCTCTTCATGCATGCTTGACTTCATAAGACAGAGTTTAGGGTCAGGGGTAGCTAGATACTTGATTTTTTTGGTTTGAATATGTCTAGACATTGTTTATCAACTTAATTGAATGCTTACTATATGACATAAGAAGACTATGTGCCTTGGTTTTTCATTTATTTTGAATTTTTATGCCCATTTGAATCTTGGTCAAATCCTAGGTTTGACCATGATTTAAACAAGTTTAAAACATGAATATGAAAAATTAAGCATGTATCATTCTTAGTCACTCCAAAATGTAGCTTTTGGGAGGGTTTTTGAAATTTCCATGTTTGAAACCAAAAAACCGCGTACTTCTCTTCATGCTTGACTTCATAAGACAGAGTTTGTTG
This sequence comes from Lolium perenne, assembly GCF_019359855.2. Lineage (NCBI taxonomy): Eukaryota > Viridiplantae > Streptophyta > Magnoliopsida > Poales > Poaceae > Lolium > Lolium perenne. Next base: position 45,434,145 of record NC_067245.2, read on the forward strand.
GGGATAGGGGTAGCGTGATACATGAATTTTCTGGTTTGAATATGTCTAGACCTTGTTTATCAACTTAATTAATTGAATGCTTACTAGATGACATAAGATGACTATATATGTGCATTGGTTTTTCATTTTATTGTTTTTTTTGAATTTTTATGCCCATTTGAATCTTGGTCAAATCCTAGGTTTGACCATGATTTAAACAAGTTTAAAACATGAATATGAAAAATTAAGCATGTATCCTTCATAGTCACTCCAAAATGAAGCTCGATCTTGAGAGGGTTTTTGAAATTTCCATGTTTGAAACCAAAAAACCACGTACTTCTCTTCACGCTAGAATTCATAAGACAGAGTTTGGGGTTAGGGGTAGCTTGATACATAAATTTTCTGGTTTGAATATGTCTATACATTGTTTATCAACATAATTGAATGCTTACTAGATCGATGACATAATATGACTATGTGCATTGGTTTTTCATTCTTTTTGAATTTTTATGCCCATTTGAATCTTGGTCAAATCCTAGGCTTGACCATGATTTAATCAAGTTTAAAACATGAATATGAAAAATTAAGCATATATCCTTCTTAGTCACTCCAATATGTAGCTCTTGGGAGGGTTTTTGAAATTTCCATGCTTGAAAGCCAAAAACCACTTCTCTTCATGCATGCTTGACTTCATAAGACATAGTTTAGGGTTAGGGGGTAGATACATGATTTTCCTGCTAGTTTGAATATGTCTAGACCTTGTTTATCAATCTAATTGAATGCTTACTATATATGACATGAGCAGACCTTGGTTTTAATTTTTTTATACCCATTTCATTCTTCGTCAAATCCTAGGTTTGTTGACCTAGATTTGAACAAGTTTAAAACATGAATATGAAAAAGTAAGCAGGTACGCTTCGTAATTAGTCACTCCAAAATGAAGCTCTTGGGAGGGTTTTTGAAATTTCCATGTTTGAAACCAAAAACCACTTCTTCTCTTCATGCTTGACTTCATAAGTCAGGGTTTACGGATATATAGGGGGTAGATACATGATTTTTCTGGTTTGATATATCTAGACCTTGTTTATCAACTTAATTGAATGCTTACTATATGACATAAAAGACTATGTGTCTTGATTTTTCATTTTTTTTAAATTATGCCCATTTGAATCTTGGTCAAATCCTAGGTTTGACTATGATTTAAACAAGTTTAAAACATGAATATGAAAATTAAGCATGTATCCTTCATAGTCACTCCAAAATGAAGCTCTTGAGAGGGTTTTTGAAATTTCCATGTTTGGAACCAAAAAACCACGTACTTCTCTTCATGCTTGACTTCATAAGACAGAGTTTGGGGTTAGGGGTAGCTTGATACATGATTTTTCTCGTTTGAATATGTCTAGACCTTATTATCAACTTAATTGAATGCTTACTATATATATGACATAAGAAGACTATGTGCATTGGTTTTTCATTTTATTGGTTTTTTTAATTTCATGCCCATTTGAATCTTGGTCAAATCCTTAGTTTGACCATGATTTAAACAAGTTGAAAACATGAATATGAAAAATTAAGCATATATCCTTCTTAGTCACTCCAAAATGAAGCTCTTGTTAGGGTTTTTGAAATTTCCATGTTTGAAACATAAAACCAACTATCTTCATGCATGCTTGACTTCATGAGACAGAGTTTAGGGTTAGGGGGTAGATACATGATTTCTCTGGTTTGAATATGTCTAGACCTTATTTATCAACTTAATTGAATGCTTACTATATGACATAAAAGACTATGTGTCTTGATTTTTCATTTTTTTTAAATTATGCCCATTTGAATCTTGGTCAAATCCTAGGTTTGACCATGATTTAAACAAGTTTAAAACATGAATATGAAAATTAAGCATGTATCCTTCATAGTCACTCCAAAATGAAGCTCTTGAGAGGGTTTTTGAAATTTCCATGTTTGAAACCAAAAAACCACGTACTTCTCTTCATGCTTGACTTCATAAGACAGAGTTTGGGGTTAGGGGTAGGGCTTGATACATGATTTTTCTCGTTTGAATATGTCTAGACCTTGTTATCAACTTAATTGAATGCTTACTATATATATGACATAAGAAGACTATGTGCATTGGTTTTTCATTTTATTGTTTTTTTTAATTTCATGCCCATTTGAATCTTGGTCAAATCCTAAGTTTGACCATGATTTAAACAAGTTGAAAACATGAATATGAAAAATTAAGCATATATCCTTCTTAGTCACTCCAAAATGAAGCTCTTGGGAGGGTTTTTGAAATTTCCATGTTTGAAACCAAAAACCAACTATCTTCATGCATGCTTGACTTCATGAGACAGAGTTTAGGGTTAGGGGGTAGATACATGATTTCTCTGGTTTGAATATGTCTAGACCTTGTTTATCAACTTAATTGAATGCTTACTATATGACATAAGAAGACCATGTGCCTTGATTTTTCATTTTTTTTAAATTATGCCCATTTGAATCTTGGTCAAATCCTAGGTTTGACCATGATTTAAACAAGTTTAAAACATGAATATGAAAATTAAGCATGTATCCTTCGTAGTCACTACAAAATGAAGCTCTTGAGAGGGTTTTTGAAATTTCCATGTTTGAAACCAAAAAACCACGTACTTCTCTTCATGCTTGACTTCATAAGACAGAGTTTGGGGTTAGGGGTAGCTTGATACATGACTTTTCTCGTTTGAATATGTCTAGACCTTGTTATCAACTTAATTGAATGCTTACTATATATATGACATAAGAAGACTATGTGCATTGGTTTTTCATTTTATTGTTTTTTTAATTTTATGCCCATTTGAATCTTGGTCAAATCCTAGGCTTGACCATGATTTAAATAAGTTTAAAACATAAATATGAAAAATTAAGCATCTATCCTTCTTAGCCACTCCAAATTGTAGCTCTTGGGAGGGTTTTTGAAATTTCCATGTTTGAAACCAAAAACCACATCTCTTGATGCTTGACTTCATAAGTCAGAGTTTAGGGATAGGGGGTAGATACATGATTTTTCTGGTTGAATATGTCTAAACCTTGTTTATCAACTTGAATGCTTACTATATGACATACGAAGACTATTTGCTATCGGAGGGAGTAAGCACTCTAGCTATGAAAAGTACCAAACGATGCATACCAAAATGATTTTTTAGAGGAATACTAGTTCGGATTATATAATTTTATATTAGCAGGCCAATTGTTTCCACGTAGTTGGATTTTCTTTTATTGATCCGTAGTTCTGGGCTTTTCCCTAGTTTAGCTTATTTATTAATAGTTTAGTAGGTCGATTTTTTTAAGTTATTATTATTTTTATTACTAGGCAAAGCACATGTGTTTGCCCTCCAAAGAAACTCTTTCATTTCATTTTTCTTTTCCGCAAGGTCGGGAGTCGGAGGAAGAGGGATCACACGGGAGGAGACGAAGGGAGAGCAGTCACGGGGCCCCACTTATTTATGGTGTCTATCCTTTTTCTGGTGATATTGACTGTTGAGTGTGGTTGTCGGTGCGCAGGGGGTGCGACTCAAGCGAGCGAGAAAGGCCGAGAATGAGAGAGATTTTTTTAGAGCGACAACCGAACGATCCCGAAGGACCCAGATTTCCAATACGCATCGTAGCGCAGCTTTACAAACAGGACACAAAATTAACAGGAAATTACTTCTAAATCCCTAAGATTTACATGGTAGACCCCATGCTGAAAGCAAGAAATGTGATCGGGTCCTTAACAGCCACCGTCCGGATTGATCCTCGTCCCAGCCGGGGACGAACCACTTGGCGCGACCAAATCGCCATGGCTACAGAGCCTGCACACCATGGCCTACGAGCTGAGCTAGAAACGACCTGCCAAAACCGGCAGCCAACGGAGGTGGATAATTGGAGAGAGAGAGAGAGAGAGAGAGAGAGAGAGTGTTGATGCCTCTCTCTTGACAAAGAAGATGGCTGGGAGTTTGCCTACCTAGCGTACGTGACTTGTGCTCACTGAAGTGTGGGACCTTACGCACGTGACAGACTTGTTGCTCTAATAACTCGGGTGATCATTATACTATATTAGTACATAGTTTCCTATGGATCATTCTTAGTCACTCCAAAATGAAGCTCTTTGGGAGGGTTTTTGAAATTTCCATGTTTGAAACCAAAAACCACATATCTTCATGCGCTTGACTTCATGAGACAGAGTTTAGGGTTAGGGGGTAGATACATGATTTCTCTGGTTTGAATATGTCTAGACCTTGTTTATCAACTTAATTGAATGCTTACTATATGACATAAGAATACTATGTGCATTAATTTTTCATTTTTTTAAAATTTTGCCATTTGAATCTTGGTCAAATCCTAGGTTTGACCATGATTTAAACAAGTTTAAAACATGAATATGAAAAATTAAACATGTATCCTTCGTAGTCACTCCAAAATGAAGCTCTTGAGAGGGTTTTTGAAATTGCCATGTTTGAAACCAAAAAACCGCGTACTTCTCTTCATGCTTGACTTCATAAGACAGAGTTTCGGGATAAGGGTAGCTTGATACATGAATTTTCTGGTTTGAATATGTCTAGACCTTGTTTATCAACTTAATTGAATGCTTACTAGATGACATAAGATGACTATGTGCATTTGTTTTTCATTTTATTGTTTTTTTTAATTTTTAAGCCCATTTGAATCTTGGTCAAATCCTAGGTTTGACCATGATTTAAACAAGTTGAAAACATGAATATGAAAATTAAGCATATATCCTTCTTAGTCACTCCAAAATGAAGCTCTTGGGAGGGTTTTTGAAATTTCCATGTTTGAAACCGGCCAAAAACCACATATCTTCATGCTTGACTTCATGAGACAGAGTATAGGGTTAGGGGGTAGACACATGATTTCTCTGGTTTGAACATATCTAGACCTTGTCTATCAACTTAATTGAATGCTTACTATGTGACATAAGAATACTATGTGCCTTGATTTTCCATTTTTAGTTTTTTCTGAATTTTTATGCCCATTTGAATCTTGGTCAAATCCTAGGATTGGCCATGATTTAAACAAGTTTAAAACATGAATATGAAAAATAAGCATATATCCTTCTTAGTCACTCCAAAATGTAGATCTTGGTAGGGTTTTTGAAATTTCCATGTTTGAAACCAAAAACCACTTCTCTTCATGCATGCTTGACTTCATAAGACAGAGTTTAGGGTTAGGGGTAGCTAGATACTTGATTTTTCTGGTTTGAATATGTCTAGACATTGTTTATCAACTTAATTGAATGCTTACTATATGACATAAGAAGACTATGTGCCTTGGTTTTTCATTTATTTTGATTTATTTTGAATTTTTATGCCCATTTGAATCTTGGTCAAATCCTAGGTTTGACCATGATTTAAAAAAGTTGAAAACATGAATATGAAAAATTAAGCATGTATCATTCTTAGTCACTCCAAAATGTAGCTTTTGGGAGGGTTTTTGAAATTTCCATGTTTGAAACCAAAAAACCGCGTACTTCTCTTCATGCTTGACTTCATAAGATAGAGTTTGTTGGGGATAGGGGTAGCTTGATACATGAATTTTCTGGTTTGAATATGTCTAGACCTTGTTTATCAACTTAATTAATTGAATGGTTACTAGATGACATAAGATGACTATATATGTGCATTGGTTTTTCATTTTATTGTTTTTTTGAATTTTTATGCCCATTTGAATCTTGGTCAAATCCTAGGTTTGACCATGATTTAAACAAGTTTAAAACATGAATATGAAAAATTAAGCATGTATCCTTCATAGTCACTCCAAAATGAAGCTCGATCTTGAGCGGGTTTTTGAAATTTCCATGTTTGAAACCAAAAAACCACGTACTTCTCTTCACGCTAGACTTCATAAGACAGAGTTTGGGGTTAGGGGTAGCTTGATACATAAATTTTCTGGTTTGAATATGTCTATACATTGTTTATCAACTTAATTGAATGCTTACTAGATCGATGACATAAGATGACTATGTGCATTGGTTTTTCATTCTTTTTGAATTTTTATGCCCATTTGAATCTTGGTCAAATCCTAGGCTTGACCATGATTTAATCAAGTTTAAAACATGAATATGAAAAATTAAGCATATATCCTTCTTAGTCACTCCAATATGTAGCTCTTGGGAGGGTTTTTGAAATTTCCATGCTTGAAAACCAAAAACCACTTCTCTTCATGCATGCTTGACTTCATAAGACATAGTTTAGGGTTAGGGGGTAGATACATGATTTTCCTGCTAGTTTGAATATGTCTAGACCTTGTTTATCAATCTAATTGAATGCTTACTATATATGACATGAGCAGACCTTGGTTTTAATTTTTTATACCCATTTGATTCTTCGTCAAATCCTAGGTTTGTTGACCTAGATTTGAACAAGTTTAAAACATGAATATGAAAAAAGTAAGCAGGTACGCTTCTTAATTAGTCACTCCAAAATGAAGCTCTTGGGAGGGTTTTTGAAATTTCCATGTTTGAAACCAAAAACCACTTCTTCTCTTCATGCTTGACTTCATAAGTCAGGGTTTACGGATATATAGGGGGTAGATACATGATTTTTCTGGTTTGATATGTCTAGACCTTGTTTATCAACTTAATTGAATGCTTACTATATGACATAAAAGACTATGTGTCTTGATTTTTCATTTTTTTTAAATTATGCCCATTTGAATCTTGGTCAAATCCTAGGTTTGACCATGATTTAAACAAGTTTAAAACATGAATATGAAAATTAAGCATGTATCCTTCATAGTCACTCCAAAATGAAGCTCTTGAGAGGGTTTTTGAAATTTCCATGTTTGAAACAAAAAAACCACGTACTTCTCTTCATGCTTGACTTCATAAGACAGAGTTTGGGGTTAGGGGTAGCTTGATACATGATTTTTCTCGTTTGAATATGTCTAGACCTTGTTATCAACTTAATTGAATGCTTACTATATATATGACATAAGAAGACTATGTGCATTGGTTTTTCATTTTATTGTTTTTTTTAATTTCATGCCCATTTGAATCTTGGTCAAATCCTAAGTTTGACCATGATTTAAACAAGTTTAAAACATGAATATGAAAAATTAAGCATATATCCTTCTTAGTCACTCCAAAATGAAGCTCTTGGGAGGGTTTTTGAAATTTCCATGTTTGAAACCAAAAACCAACTATCTTCATGCATGCTTGACTTCATGAGACAGAGTTTAGGGTTAGGGGGTAGATACATGATTTCTATGGTTTGAATATGTCTAGACCTTGTTTATCAACTTAATTGAATGCTTACTATATGACATAAAAGACTATGTGTCTTGATTTTTCATTTTTTTTAAATTATGCCCATTTGAATCTTGGTCAAATCCTAGGTTTGACCATGATTTAAACAAGTTTAAAACATGAATATGAAAATTAAGCATGTATCCTTCATAGTGACTCCAAAATGAAGCTCTTGAGAGGGTTTTTGAAATTTCCATGTTTGAAACCAAAAAACCACGTACTTCTCTTCATGCTTGACTTCATAAGACAGAGTTTGGGGTTAGGGGTAGGGCTTGATACATGATTTTTCTCGTTTGAATATGTCTAGACCTTGTTATCAACTTAATTGAATGCTTACTATATATATGACATAAGAAGACTATGTGCATTGGTTTTTCATTTTATTGTTTTTTTTAATTTCATGCCCATTTGAATCTTGGTCAAATCCTAAGTTTGACCATGATTTAAACAAGTTAAAAACATGAATATGAAAAATTAAGCATATATCCTTCTTAGTCACTCCAAAATGAAGCTCTTGGGAGGGTTTTTGAAATTTCCATGTTTGAAACCAAAAACCAACTATCTTCATGCATGCTTGACTTCATGAGACATAGTTTAGGGTTAGGGGGTAGATACATGATTTCTCTGGTTTGAATATGTCTAGACCTTGTTTATCAACTTAATTGAATGCTTACTATATGACATAAGATGACCATGTGCCTTGATTTTTCATTTTTTTAAAATTATGCCCATTTGAATCTTGGTCAAATCCTAGGTTTGACCATGATTTAAACAAGTTTAAAACATGAATATGAAAATTAAGCATGTATCCTTCGTAGTCACTACAAAATGAAGCTCTTGAGAGGGTTTTTGAAATTTCCATGTTTGAAACCAAAAAACCACGTACTTCTCTTCATGCTTGACTTCATAAGACAGAGTTTGGGGTTAGGGGTAGCTTGATACATGACTTTTCTCGTTTGAATATGTCTAGACCTTGTTATCAACTTAATTGAATGCTTACTATATATATGACATAAGAAGACTATGTGCATTGGTTTTTCATTTTATTGTTTTTTTAATTTTATGCCCATTTGAATCTTGGTCAAATCCTAGGCTTGACCATGATTTAAATAAGTTTAAAACATAAATATGAAAAATTAAGCATCTATCCTTCTTAATCACTCCAAATTGTAGCTCTTGGGAGGGTTTTTGAAATTTCCATGTTTGAAACGAAAAACCACATCTCTTGATGCTTGACTTCATAAGTCAGAGTTTAGGGATAGGGGGTAGATACATGATTTTTCTGGTTGAATATGTCTAAACCTTGTTTATCAACTTGAATGCTTACTATATGACATACGAAGACTATTTGCTAACGGAGGAAGTAAGCATTCTAGCTATGAAAAGTACCAAACGATGCATACCAAAATGATTTTTTAGAGGAATACTAGTTCGGATTATATAATTTTATATTAGCAGGCCAAATCGAACCCCGTAGTTGGATTTTCAGAAATTGATCCGTAGTACTGGGCAAAACCCTAGTTTAGCTTATTTAATAATAGATTCGTAGGTCAATTTTTTTACGTTATTATTATTATTACTAGGCAGCACATGTGTTTGCCCGTCCAGTGAAATTCTTTCATTTCATTTTTCTTTTCCGCAAGGTCGGGAGTCGGAGGAAGAGGGATCACACGGGAGGAGACAAAGGGAGAGCAGTCACGGGGCCCCACTTATTTATGGTGTCTATCCTTTTTCTGGTGATATTGACTGTTGCAGGTTGTCGGTGCGTTAGGGGGTGCGACTCGTGCGAGCGAGCGAGAAAGGCCGAGAATGAGAGAGATTTTTTTTAGAGGGACAACCGAACGATCCTGAAGGACCCAGATTTCCAATACGCATCAGAGCGCAGTTTACAGCAGGACACAAAATTAACAGGAAATTACGTCTAAATCCCTAAGATTTACATGGTAGACCCCATGCTGAAAGCAAGAAATGCGATCGGGTCCTTAATAGCCACCGTCCGGATTGATCCTCGTCCCAGCCGGGGATGAACCACTTGGCGCGACCAAATCGCCATGCCTCTCTCTTGACAAAGAAGATGGCTGGGAGTTTGCCTACCTAGCGTACGTGACTTGTGCTCACTGAAGTGTGGGACCTTACGCACGTGACAGACTTGTTGCTCTAATAACTCGGGTGATCATTATACTGTATTAGTACATAGTATCCTATGGATCCTTCTTAGTCACTCCAAAATGAAGCTCTTTGGGAGGGTTTTTGAAATTTCCATGTTTGAAACCAAAAACCACATATCTTCATGCGCTTGACTTCATGAGACAGAGTTTAGGGTTAGGGGGTAGATACATGATTTCTTTGGTTTGAATATGTCTAGACCTTGTTTATCAACTTAATTGAATGCTTACTATATGACATAAGAAGACTATGTGCCTTGATTTTTCATTTTTTTAAATTTTGCCATTTGAATCTTGGTCAAATCCTAGGTTTGACCATGATTTAAACAAGTTTAAAACATGAATATGAAAAATTAAACATGTATCCTTCGTAGTCAATCCAAAATGAAGCTCTTGAGAGGGTTTTTGAAATTTCCATGTTTGAAACCAAAAAACCGCGTACTTCTCTTCATGCTTGACTTCGTAAGACAGAGTTTCGGGATAAGGGTAGCTTGATACATGAATTTTCTGGTTTGAATATGTCTAGACCTTGTTTATCAACTTAATTGAATGCTTACTAGATGACATAAGATGACTATGTGCATTTGTTTTTCATTTTATTGTTTTTTTTAAATTTTTAAGCCCATTTGAATCTTGGTCAAATCCTAGGTTTGACCATGATTTAAACAAGGTGAAAACATGAATATGAAAATTAAGCATATATCCTTCTTAGTCACTCCAAAATGAAGCTCTTGGGAGGGTTTTTGAAATTTCCATGTTTGAAACCGGCCAAAAACCACATATCTTCATGCTTGACTCCATGAGACAGAGTTTAGGGTTAGGGTGTAGACACATGATTTCTCTGGTTTGAATATATCTAGACCTTGTCTATCAACTTAATTGAATGCTTACTATGTGACATAAGAATACTATGTGCCTTGATTTTCCATTTTTTGTTTTTTTCTGAATTTTTATGCCCATTTGAATCTTGGTCAAATCCTAGGTTTGGCCATGATTTAAACAAGTTTAAAACATGAATATGAAAAAATAAGCATATATCCTTCTTAGTCACTCCAAAATGTAGATCTTGGTAGGGTTTTTGAAATTTCCATGTTTGAAACCAAAAACCACTTCTCTTCATGCATGCTTGACTTCATAAGACAGAGTTTAGGGTTAGGGGTAACTAGATACTTGATTTTTCTGGTTTGAATATGTCTAGACATTGTTTATCAACTTAATTGAATGCTTACTATATGACATAAGAAGACTATGTGCCTTGGTTTTTCATTTATTTTGATTTATTTTGAATTTTTATGCCCATTTGAATCTTGGTCAAAACCTAGGTTTGACCATGATTTAAACAAGTTTAAAACATGAATATGAAAAATTAAGCATGTATCATTCTTAGTCACTCCAAAATGAAGCTCTTGAGAGGGTTTTTGAAATTTCCATGTTTGAAACCAAAAAACCGCGTACTTCTCTTCATGCTTGACTTCATAAGACAGAGTTTGGGGATAGGGGTAGCTTGATACATGAATTTTCTGGTTTGAATATGTCTAGACCTTGTTTATCAACTTAATTGAATGCTTACTAGATGAAATAAGATGACTATGTGCATTGGTTTTTCATTTTATTGTTTTTTTTATTTTTATGCCCATTTGAATCTTGGTCAAATCCTAGGTTTGACCATGATTTAAACAAGTTTAAAACATGAATATGAAAAATTAAGCATGTATCCTTCGTAGTCACTCCAAAATGAAGCTCGATCTTGAGAGGGTTTTTGAAATTTCCATGTTTGAAACCAAAAAACCATGTACTTCTCTTCATGCTAGACTTCATAAGATAGAATTTGGGGTTAGGGTTATCTTGATACATAAATTTTCTGGTTTGAATATGTCTAGACATTGTTTATCAACTTAATTGAATACTTAATTACTAGATGACATAAGATGACTATGTGCATTGGTTTTTCATTTTTTTTGAATTTTTATGCCCATTTGAATCTTGGTCAAATCCTAGGTTTGACCATGATTTAATCAAGTTTAAAACATGAATATGAAAAATTAAGCATCTATCCTTCTTAGTCACTCCAATATGTAGCTCTTGGGAGGGGTTTTGAAATTTCCGTGCTCTTGAAAACCAAAAACCACTTCTCTTCATGCATGCTTGACTTCACAAGACATAGTTTAGGGCTAGGGGGTATATAGATACATGATTTTCCTGCTAGTTTTAATATGTCTAGACCTTGTTTATCAATTTAATTGAATGCTCACTATATGACATGAGCAGACCTTGGTTTTAATTTTTTTATACCCATTTGATTCTTCGTCAACAAATCCTAGGTTTGTTGACCTAGATTTGAACAAGTTTAAAACATGAATATGAAAAGGTAAGCATGTATGCTTCTTAATTAGTCACTCCAAAATGAAGCTCTTGGGAGGGTTTTTGAAATTTCCATGATTGAAACCAAAAACCACTTCTCTTCATGCTTGACTTCATAAGTCAGGGTTTAGGGATATATAGGGGGTAGATACATGATTTTTCTAGTTTCAATATGTCTAGAGCTTGTTTATCAACTTAATTGAATACTTACTATATGACATAAGAAGACTATGTGCCTTGATTTTCCATTTTTTTAAATTATGCCCATTTGAATCTTGGTCAAATCCTAGGTTTGACCAAGATTTAAACAAGATTAAAACATGAAAATGAAAAATTAAGTCTTGATCCTTCTTATTCACTCCAAAATGAAGCTTTTGGGAGGGTTTTTGAAATATCCAGGTTTGAAACCCAAAACCACTTCTCTTCGTGCATAGTTTAGGGTTAGGGGTAGATACATGAATTTTTGGTTTATAGTAAGCATTCAAGTTGATAAACAAGGTCTAGACATATTCAAACCAGAAAAATAATGTATCTACCCCCTAAGGCTAAACTCTGTCATATGAAGTCAAGCATATAAGAGGAATGGTTTTGGGTTTCAAACATGGAAAATTCAAAAACCCTCCCAAAAGCTTCATTTTTCGAGTGAACAAGAAGGATCCAGGCTTACTTTTTCATTTTCATGTTACTGACTTGTTTAATTCTTGGTCAAACCTAGGATTTGACCAAGATTCAAATGGGCATAAAAATTCAATAAAGAATTCAAAAAATGAAAAACCAAAACACATAAGCTTCTTAAGTAATAGTAAGCATTCATGTTGATCAACGGAGTCTAGACATATTTAAACAATAAAAATCATGTATATACCCCAAACCCTAAACTCTGTCTAATGAAGTCAAGCACGAAGAGAAGTGGTTTTCGGTTTAATTTTTTATTTCTTTTTTTTAAAAAATTTATGCCCATTTGAATCTTGGTCAAATCCTAGTAGGTTTGACCAATATTTAAACAAGTTTAAAACAAGAAAATGAAAAGTAAGTATGGATCCTTCTTATTCACTCCAAAATGAAGCTTTTGGGAGGGTTTTTTAATTTTCCATGTCCGAAACCCAAAATGACATCTCTTCGTGCTTTACTTCATAAGACAAAGTTTAGGGGTAGGGGGTAGATACATGATTTTTCTGGTTTGAATATGTCTAGACCTTGTTTATCAACTTGAACGCTTATTATATGACATCAAAAGACTATGTTTTTTTTTTGAATTTGGTATGCCCATCTGAATCTTGGTCAAATCCTAGGTTTGACCAAGATTTAAACCAGTTTAAAACATGAAAATGAAAAGTAAGCCTGGATTCTTCTTAGTCACTCCAAAATGAAGCCTTTGGGAGGTTTTTTAAATTTGCATGTTTGAAACCCAAAACCACTTCTCTTAATGCTTGACTTCATAAGACAGAGTTTAGGGTTAGGGGCCAAGTATATACATGATTTTTTTTTGTTTAAATATGTCTAGACTTTGTTTATCAACTTGAATGCTTACTATATGACATCAAAAGACTATGTGTTTTGGTTTTGATTTTTTTGAATTTGTTATGTCCATTTGAATCTTGGTCAAATCCTAGGTTTGACCAAGATTTAAACCAGTTTAAAACATGAAAATGAAAAGGTAAGCCTGGATTCTTCTTAGTCACTCCAAAATGAAGCTTTTGGGAGTTTTTTTAATTTCCAATGTTTGAAACCCAAAACCACTTTTCTTCATGCTTGACTTCATAAGACAGAGTTTAGGGTTAGGGGGTATATACATGATTTTTCTGGTTTGAATATGTCTAGACTTCGTTGATCAACTGTAATGCTTACTAGATGACATAAGAAGCTTATGTGATTTTTTTTTATTTCTTTTTTGAATTTTTATGCCCATTTGAATCCTGGTCAAATCCTTTGTTTGACCAAGATTTAAACAAGTTAAAACATGAAAATGAAAAAGTAAGCCTGGCTCCTTCTTAGTCATGAAAATGAGTTAACTTGGCTTTCCAACCCTTGAATCCATAGGAAACTTTGTACTAATGCAGTATAATAATCACCCGAGTTTTTACACCAACAGGTATGTCACTTACGTGTGGTGCCCATGCATGAGGTCCCAAACTTCAGTGAGCACAAGTCACATGCGGTAGGCAGGCAAAATCCCCGATCAATCCGGCGGTGGTCGTTAAGGACCCGATCGCATTTCTTGCTTTCAGATGGGGTCTACCATGTAAAAGTTTGTTCCTTTTGGATGCATCACTCGTATTTGCAAGTTTTTGGGGGTCCCGCAAATTCAGGGTAGCATCATGCCCCCTTCCCACGCCAACACAAACAGAGTTCAACACAACCTAATTAAGCAAGGTTCAACACAGACATATATAGTTCAACAACCCCTAATTAAGCTAATAGGTTCACCACAAACGCTGCTGAGCAGCAAACATAAACAGAGTTCAACAAAAGATGCTGCTTTTGAAGCAGTAGGAGAGACAAACAGGCACAGCAGTTACGGAGTATATTTACCATCTTCTTCCTGTCGCCTCCTCCCGGTCCCGCTTCTTCTGCTTCTTGCTGCCCATACCTTTAATCTTTGGTGGCTTGGGCTTGGGAGGAGGCACACGACCGGTCTCGATAGCTTGGTTCAATTTCTTCCTTAGGAATAGCCCATAGGCCATGTGGTTGGCTATGAAGCCGGATCGGTTAACAGTTTCCCCAACTTTGAGACAGTCGGACCCACCGGCTTCGGCATGCTGCAGGACGCTTTGAAAGTCAACCTTTATGCTCTTTGTGCAGAAGGGGCAGCTGTTCCTAGCACCAGTCCAGGGTTCACTCCAATACTTGTCGAACTTCCCCGCCTTAAGCTTGTTGAGAGTGGCCCTGGCCTTCCTATGACACGACTCGACATCGCTGTCAACCTCATCAGTAGCAACCTGATACATGCCAAATAAACAGGTGAAGCAAATATGTAGCAGTTGCAACTAATAATGAATATGAATCTAAAAAGATTCTGACGCTAATTCAAAACCCTATAGCGCAAAAAAGAGAGGGAGAGACCATAGAGCAAATCGATACAGGGCTATGTTGAATAAGGGAGAGAGGTGAATCGGATGTGAAGCAAATATGTAGCAGCTGCAACTACTGAATATGAATCTAAAAAGATTCTGACGCTAATTCAAAACGCTATAGCGCAAAAAAAAAGAGGGAGAGACCATAGCGCAAATCGATACAGGGCTATGTTGAATAAGGGAGAGAGGTGAATCGGAACATACTTCCTCCCCCTCGTCGACGATATTCTCGTCGAAGGTCGGCGGCGGCGGTTCAAAGATGAGTTCAACCTCGTCCTCGTCATCTAGGGGATGCTTCCCAAGAGAGTGGACCCATCTACCAACAGCATCAGATGCCGATGAGCGACCGATGGCCCGACCTTCGGCAATGGCCTCCGCTTCGTCTTTGGCATCCGCTGCGGCGATGATCGCTGCCGTTGCGGCCATGCGTGCTGCGGTCGCGGCTCTGGACGCCTCCTCTGCGGCTAAGGCGAGCCGCGCGGCTTTCGCTTTCACTGCGTTGACGGCGTCGGTTGGGCTCTCCATCGGTGGAATGGGAAGGGGAAGCGAAGAGAGGGTTTTTTCCTAGTCCGTGGAGAGAGGGAGAAGTGTGGACGTGAAATGGATAAGTGACGATATTTCAAGATTTGGGAGACATATCACAAACGGGCAGATGACAACGCGTGGGTGCATTACCTCATACTGCCTCTGTCCTAGAAAGAGCGTACGTGTGGGTTTTCAAGGCATATTAAGGATTTTATTATTACATTGGGAAACTGTCATCGACCATCACTTTCCTCTTCAACTTTTCCACCTCCAATGAGCTAGATGCATGTAGTAAATAAGAAAACCATATTATGCTAAATACTACTACCTCCATCCCAAAGCGTAAGGCTTATATTATTTTTAGAAGCTTAAACTATGTCAAGGTAAACTAAGATTTTACCAAAAATCATTATCATGCAAAATACAAAATTAATATCAATACATAGACAATGAATTTTTTTTGGTATGGTATCTACAAAATATTATATTAGTTGATAGATTGTTCTAAATTTTCGTCAACCTTTACTTGCTTTGACTCTTAAAAAAAGACTTAGGGCTCCTTTGATTTAAAGGATAGGAAAAGCATAGGAATAGGAAAGGTTTAGGATTGGAATGGCATGTCTAATTGAATCCTATATGAAGATGAAGTTTGTTTGATTGTAGCAAAGGAATTTTTCCATGAGGCATGAGCTAATGCTTTTTTCCTATAGGAATTACACTACAAGATTCCTATAGGATTTTTTCCTATAGGATATGTTCCTATGAATCAAACAACATGTATAGGAAATTTTCCCATAGGAACCAAATCCTACACAATTCCTATGCAAATCCCTTGAATCAAAGGAACCCTTAAGCTTTGTGATGGAGGTAGTACGTACTAGTCGTGAAGAAACTATATCCCTCGTGATGAGAAAGAAATATTTTTTACTAGGAGTACCACTCTTTTGTGGACAAATTTTGAAATGCATTGCAAAACGAGAAGTACACTCTTTTATGGACAAATTTTAACTCTACACCCATTATTTCAGGATGGAGGGAGTATAGCCCAACTTGTTTTTTTTCTTCTGGGCACTACACTGCTTTTTCCCTGTGCAATGCTTGGTTCTACCCTTTTTCTCATTGTAATGGTCACTTTAAGCCAATTTTTCCCACACACATTTATTTTGTACTTCTCTACAGTGTTGACCGTGCTACTACTATTTGTGTTAGTGCGCCAAAAACAAAATGTTATTTTCTAAGTGCCAAATTAATCTAGGGCGTTGGTTGTGAACCGGTGAACAAAAAAGATAGCCCAAAAGAGGAACACACCAAGGTACAAAAACTAGTATATATGCATGTTTCTATGTACATATATATGACCCTGGGTTTGTAGATAAAAAAACATTCATATATGCGCTTACTATTAATATACATAAGTTTATGCTGATTCTCTTGGTTTAGGTATATATATGGTTAGGCATTACTACTAATTCAGAAAAAACAAAAATGTAACCCTTCAAGTGAAGTCATTTTAAGTGACCTAACAACTAAAATTCATATATAGGATTTGTATAGGAATTATGTAGGATTTAGATCACATGTGAATTTTCCCCACACTAGTTGTTTGATTCATAGGAACATATCCTACAGGAATCTTGCAGTGCAAATCCTATAAGAATAAAACATTAGGTCATACCTCATGGAAAATTTCCTTTGGCACAATCAAACACAACTCATCTTCCTATATGATTCAACTAGCCATTAAATCTCAATCCTATGTTTTTCATATTTCTATGGTTTTCCCATCCTATGAATCAAAGGAGCCTTAGGGCTTATATCTTTTTTTAGAAAGGCAAACTATGTTAACACTAGTAGGAAAACCCTTATAGGCGGAGCTTATTTCTGTGGCGCACCACTAAAAATGTGCCACAGAATTTAATTTTGTGGCGCACCATTCTGGGTGCGCCACAGAAATAGCTTAATTTTGTGGCGCACACTTCGGTAGTGCGCCACAGAAACTATGTGGGGCCCACATTCTGCCACCACCAGTTATTACTGTATGTATTTCTGTGGCGCACATGTCGTGCTGCGCCACAGAAATAACTCTTTCTGTGGCGCACGGGCTTCGGTGCGCCACAGAAGTAGTTGATTCTGTGGCGCACCTGCTCGGGTGCACCACAGAATTAAGGGACTTATATCATCTCACCCGTGCCCTCCCCCGCCTATTCACCTCTCCCCTCTCCCGAGCCCCTCCCCTCTCCCCTCTCCCCTCTCCTCCGTGGTCGCTTGGATCCGCCGCCGCCTTCCTCCGTGGTCGCCTGGATCCTCCATGGTCGTCGCCATCGCCGCCGTCTTCCTCCGCGAGGGGCGCATGCCGCCGCGGTCCTCCCATCCCCGCCACCTGCAGCACAAGCTGCCCCTACGGCGAGGAGGGGCCGCCGTCGCGGCAAGGTGGAGGAGCCTCCGCCTCCTCCTCCTCCTCCACCCCTGCCGTCATCTTCAACCTCGTCCTCCACCCCTGTCATCGGTGCTCTCTCTCCCCTCCCCTCCTCTCCCTCTTAATTCCTCCTCCGCTGCCCCTATGGCTTGTGTTTGCAAGCTCTGGTGATCATTTGATCACCAATTGGTTGATAATTACTTACTGCTTTCTCTATCTATGCATGTTGCTTGATATACTGTGTTGTTGCTTGATTTGTATAGCTTCTCACCATGTACTGGTGGTTGCTTATGCTTTGAAAAGCATATGAATGGATGCATGATGCTTGCCAAGCATCCCTGTTGCCTAGCAGTTGACTAATTCATTTATCTGTGAAACTTTATCTTGTTAATGTAGATAATTGAGATGAACTACTTTGCAGTAATGATTCTATTACTGTATTTACTTAAGCTAGATGGATGCCAACTATTGTTGGGGACCCTAGCTTCATTTTGAATCCTGTTGGGTAATGAACTGCTGGCTTGGTAAATCATCTGGGATGGTTTCCTTCCTAGTTCCATTTGGAAGATGCTACTATTCAATTGGTTGGCATAACCATGGTGACTTGAGTTGGTCAAATTCCTGGTCCTTGCCATTTGTACCAGGCTTCACTTGGTCTATGATTAAATGATGACCAAACATTGTTATTCCACCCTATGTGCTTGTCTTTGACATGGCTGTTGCTATGTCTCTGTACATATTTACTTGATGGATTCTTGTGAGCTTATGGTATGCTACTATGCTACTGGTGGGCTTGTATACATACATATTTGTAGTTGCTCTTGGTTGGCCTAAGAATGCTCCCTGGCCAGATGCTTGATGTCTTGGCTCAGCCAATGATGCAAAGGCTGAGGCAAAAACTTGGATAAGAACAGATACTAAAATGTGTGATTTAAATGGAATGCTTATGATGGTATACTAAAATAGAGATATCCACAGTAGGGGATCATGTAAATGAATGCCACTGTGGTATCCTTTGAAGAAAATGGGAAGTTTCTGATGGTTTAAAAGACTAGGTGATGCTAGGTTATTAAGTTGGCTGTCAAGGTTGGTTTTATCTGGTTAACTTGGATAGGCTATGTGTTCTTGCTTACTTATGCATATCCATTTCTACTGGATTGACTAGCTCAGGCTTGGCCTCTCTCTTGCCAGCATCACTTGGTTACTACCAAGACTTGTCTCATGTGGTTAGCTGGGATATGCTATGTGTTGTTGCTTGTTTAGGCATATCTATCACTTACTGGATTTACTGGTTCTTGATTGGCCTCTCTTTTGCCAGCATCACTTGGTCTATATACCAAGTGATGAATAATCCCTTTGGAGCAT
Source organism: Lolium perenne (assembly GCF_019359855.2). NCBI lineage: Eukaryota > Viridiplantae > Streptophyta > Magnoliopsida > Poales > Poaceae > Lolium > Lolium perenne. The sequence goes on from NC_067245.2 coordinate 45,453,309, forward strand.
CTGCTCCATGCATGCTATGTGTGTTTGAGCATCTTGACTTATGTCACCATGGTTGCTGGTTTGTTGGTGTTTTTGTACTTGCCGATGATTAGATGGTTGGTCGATCACTCGTACACTCGGGGGTGGAGCAAGTGAGGCTTGGTGTGATGGCACAAATATCAACTTGTGCATCCTACCTGGCCTCACTTACTCCATCCCTGGATGTTAATATTTTGTTTCGACCAACAAAGTATGAGGCATATGATATCTAGTTGAGATACCACTTGGCTCTTTCTTCCATTTTAGTGCCGATGATTAGAATGTTTGGTCACCTATACGCCGCAATATACTTTGTAGACGAGCCCCCCTTCTCTCGGCCGCCGCTTTCGTGAACGAGTCCTTGACGAGACAACAACGCCGACATGCCTCTCCTGGCGCAGCACCACTTTTCTTCTCTCGCCATTCTACGTGAACGAGTCCTTAATGCCAAGACGGTGCCAGCCTCCGTAGCATCATGCCGACCTCTGTTGTCGCGCTTCAGCCGTGTCGATCACGCGCCTCGCACTCTTCGCCTTTTTGCCCGGTGAACGAATAGACTAATCGTTGGAATAAGGAAGCCGATGATGGCCGATCGCAATTTAATCTTGCGACCGACCGTCATCGGTTTCCTTATTCCAACGATCAGCCTATTGGTTCACCGGGCAAGAAGGCGAACAAAGGTGGCGCGGGACACACGGCTTGAAGCGCGGCAACACGGCCCGCATAATGCTGGGCAGGCCGGCACGGTCTTTGCATCAAGGACTCGTTCACTGGACAGCAAGGGACTACCGTGGTTCTGCGCCGAAGATGCAGATCGGCGTTGTTGTGTCGTCAAGCACCCGTTGACGGAACGCCGACCGGGGAAAGGGGGCCCTTCTGCAAAGTATACGTCGGTGTATACTGCAACTATGGTTTCTGATCATAGTATTTGTGTTGACCAACAATGTATGAGGCACTTATTCCATTTTGTCATTCCATTTGCTTTGAGATTTTCAAAATGCCGATGATTAAAATGTTTGGTCACCGTACACTTGGGGGTGGCGTAAGTGAGCCTGGTAAGATAGCACAAATATCAATCTCTTGTGCATCGGACTTGGTCTCACTTACGCCATCCCTGAATGTTAATATTTGTGTTGACCAACAATGTATGAGGCACTTATTCCATTTTGTCATTCCATTTGCTTTGAGATTTTCAAAATGCCGATGATTAAAATGTTTGGTCACCGTACACTCGGGAGCGGCGTAAGTGAGCCTGGTAAGATAGCACAAATATCAATCTCTTGTGCATCGGACTGGTCTCACTTACACCGTCCCTGAATGTTAATATTTGTGTTGACCAACAATGTATGAGGCATTTATTCCATTTCTCTTGTGCATCGGACTTGTTGGTCTCACTTTCTTCCATTTTCATCATAGTAGGAACTGGATGAAGGACCCCGATGCAAGCGAGCCTGGTGGGTAGAGATGAGGGAGCAAAGGAGGAACCGGATGAATACTACTTTGTAGGATGAAGACTACTTTGTATCTCGAAATTGTGAATTTTGTATGAATTAAGAGTTGTATGCAAAACATTTGACACTTGCCACTATATATGTATCTCGATCGGGATCTAAGTAATGTGATGATGATGTCTATGTTATATCTGTGCAATGTACATGATATTTATATTATATCTAAATGTTGCTGTATATGTGACGCCCCAAAACCGGTACCATGCGGATCCCAGCGAATCCGCCGAAATCCGCACGAAATCGATTTTAGGAGACGCACCACCAAGCGCCTCGTACACGCCGAAGCATGCACGCGATGCGGGTGGAATCAATCACGAGAGGTAACATTACAACAGGATTACAATAGAGCCCACAAGATACATATATTACAACAACGACTCCAACGAGTCAAGATACAAATATACAACACAAAGATCCAAATCATACAGAAGATCAAATGCATCCGAGTACGGACAAGATACAAATTTGGACTAAGAGTCCTGAAGATAACCAGTGGCGTCCATAACCCTGCCCAGGCCAAGCCGGAAGGGTAACCTTGCTACGTCGTCTTCATCGAACATATCTTCATACCTGCCCGGTTATATCCCGTAGAAGCAGCAATAAGTACAGGTTCGTACTTAACAAGACTTCAAGACATATAAGCATTCGTCAACCAGTCGTCCTTTGTACTTGAGGCACGCAGGGGACTTAGAGGACGCAAGAGGAACGTCATAGGCAATATGGTGGGGTTAAGCGGCAGCGCGCAAGCACTAAAAATCTATAGAGACACTCTACAACAGTCGTCTATCAGAGAAGGTGAGAGAGCGTAACTAACAGTTCTATACTCTGCAAACATAACACGGCCGATGTGTTCCCCCTCGCAAGGAAGTACTTACAAGGGCACTCACACGGTTGTCAAGTTTTAACCATTTATTATTAAAATTGTGCTAACTTACTACGCAAGTTATTATTGATAAACAATAGGTGTAAGTTGTCTATGGTCGAGTCATACAGCTCCAAGTCATCCATAACCGCGGACGCGGCTTATCGATAAGATTTAACCCTGCAGGGGTGCCCAAATGTGCCCACACGCACGATCAACCCACTTGCGACAGGTGGAAATCACGACTCGCACTCTCCTTCACGACAACAATGTCCAGGAAGCCACCTAACCAAGTTAAACCCGTATCGAAGTCCGGCCGTATCTCCGAAGCGGACTTAGCTATTTGCGACCACGACTTCCGAGGGTCAAAACACACACTGGGGCGAATGACCTGCTTCAGCACGCGATAAACGCTCGTGCCGCACCAATACGTGCATACCAGAAACAAGGGATACAAGGCACCCAGGGGCTTCCCAAAGTAAATAAGTAACAAGCTGGCATGCACGCAACAACAAATGGTAAAACATTACGAACTAGTTGTGGCCACTGGACAAAGCTGTAGATTCCGGCAGTGGTCGAGGGGAGACCCAGAAGCATACCCACGTGTGGTTAGAGCGCTCGCCTCGAATGTATAACAGGAACTCGGGTCCTAAGCTTTAAAGAAACACAAGTGAGCCGTCATAAAACGATCAGCTGACCCACCGATGCCTCCGCTAACAACCATTAACAAGTAACCATGATATCCTCAACATATATAACCATAAACCATGTGTCATGTTCCCCAACAGATAACCTGATAAGATAGCGGTAACGGTAACGAGATATAAAAGCACTAGCATGCACTACGACTCGCAAGGCAGACCCGATAACCAAACAATAGCTGTAGGTGGTTGGTGGAGGCAATATAGGCTGCTTGAGGTAACAAGTGGAAGGGACACGTGACAAGAACGCAACTTAAAGCTAGCATGAGGAAGAAGGCAAAATAAAATAGGTGAGCGACTTCTGCAGGGGCAGAAGTATAGGGGAAATGCTTGCCTATTAAAGCTTGCCGAGGAACATCCGGAGATCTTGTCGTATCTCACCACACCACTTCGCGATCCTATTCGGGAAGAAGCAAATGCTGGAACAAGCAACAGATGCAAGTCTTACAATTACGGAAGAAGAACCAGCATGATCAAGATGATATGCATGACATGGCAAATATGATGCGGCGATGCAACTTATCCATATTAATCGGAGTCGGAACCCCGAACAAACAAGTTAGGTTGGAGTTGCATTTCTACCGGCAAATTTAAGTGTTGGTTAGCATGGCATAACATGGCAAGAGTGAGCTACTTCAATATTAAACGGAGCGGGGAAAACCTAGTCGATGTTCCGAAATACTCCGCATATATGTAAGGTCACGACTATCAACGCACGACATGATGCAAGATGCAAACAGATGAATAGATGGCATATTCACATTTCTCATGTTTTTATGATCAAATGGACATAAAGTTTATTTGATTTGGATTTGTAAAAGTGGAATTATGAAACAAATGCAGAACCATCTGATTGTGAATTTTTCTGATAAAAGGGCCCTGCTGCCATGTAGAAGACAGCATGGCGAAGACCAAAAAGGGGGGTTTTATTGCGCGCCCAGGGAATTCGAACTCGGGGCTACGCGGGAGAGATCAAGGATGGTAGCCAGTGGGCTGCTGATTCGGATTTGCATGAATACAGGGTGCAGGGAACGTATGGTGTTTGCCCGCGGTTAACTGAATTTTAGACAGATGCAAAACTGAAAACCGACAGCTGCTGGCAGTAACTTTCGACGACGATGGCGAGCATCCTGGACGCTGCATTGCTGGTATATCGACTAGTTGAGCAAGGGGTATATTCCATGATTCGAATGGCGGTGGTTTGGGTGGAAACGGTACACAGTGTCGACGGGGAAGCTCGCCGGAAAATGGGACAACGACACAGCGTACTGCATCCGAAAACTGAAACTGTACAGCACGAACTGAAGAGCTGCAGCAGCGATTCCTGTAGACGCGAAACTGCACAGATCTTAAAGCGCTAGCCGCGACGAATCCGGGCATCCTTTTGAGCGAAACAAAAGAGGTTGAGCAAGAGGGATATGACATGAAACAAATGGGACCGAGATGGTTGGAACGGTGCACAGAGTCGCTGGAGAAGCTCGCCGGAAAACAGACAGACGAAACAACAAACTTGAAACTAGAAAAGCATCTGTTTCTGGACCTGACTTTGGAAGAAGATAGCATCGTCGTTACTGCTCCGTTTTGGGTGATTCAAAGACCAGTAGATATCTGGTGATGTTGTGCATCCAACGGTACAAAGATATCGAACGGAGGTGGTCTGATTCGCCGGGGATCTTCGTCGGGAGTAGCCACCGCGAAACAGCAAAGGATGAAACTTTATGTTTTCGATCTCGTTTTCTTCCTCGTTTTCTCCCGATCCAGAGAGGTAGAGGCATGCAGGGGAGGTGTAGGAGGGGAGGCTGCTCACCCTGGGTTGCTTGGTGACGAGAAGGGAAGGCGGAGGAGGTGCCAACGTCGAGGACGACGAGGTGGCCGGGTGGACGATGATGCAGAGGTGGGCGAGCTCGAGCTGCTGCGGGCGTCTCCGGCTCCGTGAAGCAGTTCATGACGGAGAGGAAGACGACGGTGGTTTGATTACCGCGCTCAGGTCGCGTCGACGGCGACCATGGTGTCGGCGGCGGGAGGTGGACGGCGGTGGTGTTTGGGCTCGGTTAGGTTTTGGAGAGAAGTAGAGAGGGTAGACGGCGGCTGCTGGGAAAAGAATGGAGTTAGGTTTGCAGGCTAGGGAGGCAAGGGAATTTTATAGGATGGATGCGGACATCCTCGGACGTCCCATCGAGCATGTCCGGACGTGGCACCGCTAGGATTTGTGCCGTACAGGTTGAAGAAGATGCTCGGTACAGCGATGCGATGTAGCGCCTGATGGGCTGTTTTGGAGGAGATGCTAAGATTGTGCTGGGCTTCGGCAAGAAAAGGAAGGCCTACAGGAGGGTGCGGCCAGATTTTGAAGCAAAAAGGCCTAAACGGGATTTCTGAAAATTAAAGGAGAGATAGAGGAAGAAAAGAAACCAAAAGTAGAAAGAAAGAAAAACAAGGAGGATGGTTTATAAAACCATCAGAGAAGAAAGCAACGGAAAAGTTTTTATTTGAAAACCATTTTATTTGCTTTGTAGTTTTAGCTTTAGGATTATGTTAGATGAAAATACAAGACGATGGTTTTATTATAAAACCATATGAGAGGTTAAAATAAAATAATTAGGGTTTACAAAAAATAATTTTGTTTAGCTAAAATCATGGATGATATGATGCATGATGCATGATGATGCACAAAAAGAAAAACAACAGACAAAATCTAATAGGGGTACTACCCTGGACCGTTACAATCGACACCACTAACAAGGGATCGCGCCCCGAGATCCCACGTCCAGGTACGGGGGAGAGAGGTGGAACTATCGGGTCTTATGGCGACGTGTCGATCTCCGCGACACCACTAACAAGAATGCTTGTTCCATGTTGATCGGTCGTTGCGGCAGAATTCTTCGAAGATCGAACCTATTAGGTTAAGGCAAAGATCGTCCAACCCACGTGGAAACCTAAGACTCGGAGAAACTCGGATAAGAGAGAAGACTCAAAACTCGCATAGATAAGAGGAGAAAGAATATAGGTAAGGAGAAAAAAATCAGAGCTAATCAGAACTATCCAACGAGTTTTAGAAAATAGGTTGGACTCTCTAAACTCAACGACCGTTGGCAAGGTTATCCTAAAGGCTGGACTAGTGGGGTACCGTCAACCTGAGGCTCTGGTACCAACTTGTGACGCCCCAAAACCGGTACCATGCGGATCCCAGCGAATCCTCCGAAATCCGCACGATATCGATTTTAGGAGACGCACCACCAAGCGCCTCGTACACGCCAAAGCATGCACGCGATGCGGGTGGAATCAATCACGAGAGGTAACATTACAACAGGATTACAATAGAGCCCACAAGATACATATATTACAACAACGACTCCAACGAGTCAAGATAGAAATATACAACACAAAGATCCAAATCATACAGAAGATCAAATGCATCCGAGTACGGACAAGATACAAATTTGGACTAAGAGTCCTGAAGATAACCAGTGGCGTCCATAACCCTGCCCAGGCCAAGCCGGAAGGGTAACCTTGCTAGCGTCGTCTTCATCGAACATATCTTCATACCTGCCCGGTTATATCCCGTAGAAGCAGCAATAAGTACGGGTTCGTACTTAACAAGACTTAAAGACGTATAAGCATTCGTCAACCAGTCGTCCTTTGTACTTGAGGCACGCAGGGGACTTAGAGGACGCAAGAGGAACGTCATAGGCAATATGGTGGGGTTAAGCGGCAGCGCGCAAGCACTAAAAATCTATAGAGACACTCTACAACAGTCGTCTATCAGAGAAGGTGAGAGAGCGTAACTAACAGTTCTATACTCTGCAAACATAACACGGCCGATGTGTTCCCCCCTCGCAAGGAAGTACTTACAAGGGCACTCACACGGTTGTCAAGTTTTAACCATTTATTATTGAAATTGTGCTAACTTACTACGCAAGTTATTATTGATAAACAATAGGTGTAAGTTGTCTATGGTCGAGTCATACAGCTCCAAGTCGTCCATAACCGCGGACGCGGCTTATCGATAAGATTTAACCCTGCAGGGGTGCCCAAATGTGCCCACACGCACGATCAACCCACTTGCGACAGGTGGAAATCACGACTCGCACTCTCCTTCACGACAACAATGTCCAGGAAGCCACCTAACCAAGTTAAACCCGTATCGAAGTCCGGCCGTATCTCCGAAGCGGACTTAGCTATTTGCGACCACGACTTCCGAGGGTCAAAACACACACTGGGGCGAATGACCCGCTTCAGCACGCGATAAACGCTCGTGCCGCACCTATACGTGCATACCAGAAACAAGGGATACAAGGCACCCAGGGGCTTCCCAAAGTAAATAAGTAACAAGCTGGCATGCACGCAACAACAAATGGTAAAACATTACGAACTAGTTGTGGCCACTGGACAAAGCTGTAGATTCCGGCAGTGGTCGAGGGGAGACCCAGAAGCATACCCACGTGTGGTTAGAGCGCTCAGTCTCGGAACAGATAACAGGAACTCGGGTCCTAAGCTTTAAAGAAACACAAGTGAGCCGTCATAAAACGATCAGCTGACCCACCGATGCCTCCGCTAACAACCATTAACAAGTAACCATGATATCCTCAACATATATAACCATAAACCATGTGTCATGTTCCCCAACAGATAACCCGATAAGATAGCGGTAACGGTAACGAGATATAAAAGCACTAGCATGCACTACGACTCGCAAGGCAGACCCGATAACCAAACAATAGCTGTAGGTGGTTGGTGGAGGCAATATAGGCTGCTTGAGGTAACAAGTGGAAGGGACACGTGACAAGAACGCAACTTAAAGCTAGCATGAGGAAGAAGGCAAAATAAAATAGGTGAGCGACTTCTGCAGGGGCAGAAGTATAGGGGAAATGCTTGCCTGTTAAAGCTTGCCGAGGAACATCCGGAGATCTTGTCGTATCTCACCACACCACTTCGCGATCCTATTCGGGAAGAAGCAAATGCTGGAACAAGCAACAGATGCAAGTCTTACAATTAAGGAAGAAGAACCAGCATGATCAAGATGATATGCATGACATGGCAAATATGATGCGGCGATGCAACTTATCCATATTAATCGGAGTCGGAACACCGAACAAACAAGTTAGGTTGGAGTTGCATTTCTACCGACAAATTTAAGTGTTGGTTAGCATGGCATAACATGGCAAGAGTGAGCTACTTCAATATTAAACGGAGCGGGGAAAACCTAGTCGATGTTCCGAAATACTCCGCATATATGTAAGGTCACGACTATCAACGCACGACATGATGCAAGATGCAAACAGATGAATAGATGGCATATTCACATTCCTCATGTTTTTATGATCAAATGGACATAAAGTTTATTTGATTTGGATTTGTAAAAGTGGAATTATGAAACAAATGCAGAACCATCTGATTGTGAATTTTTCTGATAAAAGGGCCCTGCTGCCATATAGAAGACAGCATGGCGAAGACCAAAAAGGGGGGTTTTATTGCGCGCCCAGGGAATTCGAACTCGGGGCTGCGCGGGAGAGATCAAGGATGGTAGCCAGTGGGCTGCTGATTCGGATTTGCATGAATACAGGGTGCAGGGAAGGTATGGTGTTTGCCCGCGGTTAACTGAATTTCAGACAGATGCAAAACTGAAAACCGACAGCTGCTGGCAGTAACTTTCGACGACGATGGCGAGCATCCTGGACGCTGCATTGCTGGTATATCGACTAGTTGAGCAAGGGGTATATTCCATGATTCGAATGGCGGTGGTTTGGGTGGAAACGGTACACAGTGTCGACGGGGAAGCTCGCCGGAAAATGGGACAACGACACAGCGTACTGCATCCGAAAACTGAAACTGTACAGCACGAACTGAAGAGCTGCAGCAGCGATTCCTGTAGACGCGAAACTGCACAGATCTTAAAGCGCTAGCCGCGACGAATCCGGGCATCCTTTTGAGCGAAACAAAAGAGGTTGAGCAAGAGGGATATGACATGAAACAAATGGGACCGAGATGGTTGGAACGGTGCACAGAGTCGCTGGAGAAGCTCGCCGGAAAACAGACAGACGAAACAACAAACTTGAAACTAGAAAAGCATCTGTTTCTGGACCTGACTTTGGAAGAAGATAGCATCGTCGTTACTGCTCCGTTTTGGGTGATTCAAAGACCAGTAGATATCTGGTGATGTTGTGCATCCAACGGTACAAAGATATCGAACGGAGGTGGTCTGATTCGCCGGGGATCTTCGTCGGGAGTAGCCACCGCGAAACAGCAAAGGATGAAACTTTATGTTTTCGATCTCGTTTTCTTCCTCGTTTTCTCCCGATCCAGAGAGGTAGAGGCATGCAGGGGAGGTGTAGGAGGGGAGGCTGCTCACCCTGGGTTGCTTGGTGACGAGAAGGGAAGGCGGAGGAGGTGCCAACGTCGAGGACGACGAGGTGGCCGGGTGGACGATGATGCAGAGGTGGGCGAGCTCGAGCTGCTGCGGGCGTCTCCGGCTCCGTGAAGCAGTTCATGACGGAGAGGAAGACGACGGTGGTTTGATTACCGCGCTCAGGTCGCGTCGACGGCGACCATGGTGTCGGCAGCGGGAGGTGGACGGCGGTGGTGTTTGGGCTCGGTTAGGTTTTGGAGAGAAGTAGAGAGGGTAGACGGCGGCTGCTGGGAAAAGAATGGAGCTAGGTTTGCAGGCTAGGGAGGCAAGGGAATTTTATAGGATGGATGCGGACATCCTCGGACGTCCCATCGAGCATGTCCGGACGTGGCACCGCTAGGATTTGTGCCGTACAGGTTGAAGAAGATGCTCGGTACAGCGATGCGATGTAGCGCCTGATGGGCTGTTTTGGAGGAGATGCTAAGATTGTGCTGGGCTTCGGCAAGAAAAGGAAGGCCTACAGGAGGGTGCGGCCAGATTTTGAAGCAAAAAGGCCTAAACGGGATTTCTGAAAATTAAAGGAGAGATAGAGGAAGAAAAGAAACCAAAAGTAGAAAGAAAGAAAAACAAGGAGGATGGTTTATAAAACCATTAGAGAAGAAAGCAACGGAAAAGTTTTTATTTGAAAACCATTTTATTTGCTTTGTAGTTTTAGCTTTAGGATTATGTTAGATGAAAATACAAGACGATGGTTTTATTATAAAACCATATGAGAGGTTAAAATAAAATAATTAGGGTTTACAAAAAATAATTTTGTTTAGCTAAAATCATGGATGATATGATGCATGATGCATGATGATGCACAAAAAGAAAAACAACAGACAAAATCTAATAGGGGTACTACCCTGGGCCGTTACATATATCTGTATATTGCTGTCTATAAACTGCATGTGTACAGGAGGCAGCACAAAATCGTGTATAATACAAGCAAATTCTGTGGCGCACTGCAAACAAATTCTGTGGCGCACTCTTTTCTGTGGCGCACCTAAGATCACGTGCGCCACAGATACGTTAACTCTGTGGCGCATGGGCTGGTGCGCCACAGAAAGCTTATTTTTGTGGCGACGTTTCTGTGGCGCACCTCCCATGCGCCATAGAATCCATTTTTGGTGCGCCACTGATGAGGCTTTTCCTACTAGTGTAAGATTGGCCAAGTTTTACGAAAAACCTTTAACATAAAAAATACAAAGTTGAGTCATTTCGTTTGAATCGGAGGGAGTACATTTGACGTTATGGTACTATTTGACAACTGCTTGGCACTGTATTTTTTTCGAACCAAACTTCCCCCTTCATGAAGCTTTTATTTTGGGATAGGGCTTCAGTGACTTGATACATTCATATATATCTAGACAAAGTTGAGTCAATTCATTTGAATCAGAGGGAGTACATTTGACTATATGGGTACTGTTTGACAACTGCTTGGCATTGTCTTCTTTTTTGAACCAAACTGCCCCCTTCACGAAGCTTTTATTTTGGGATAGAGCTTCACTGACTTGATACTTCCAAGTCTCACAGTGACTTGGTGCCACCATCCACCATCCATCTCAGATCCAATGTATGCGATCGACTTAGAATTTAAACAAAATAATTATTATAATTGCTCAGAAATATTTCAAGAACTTCCAGTTAATCGTGCATATTTCGATTTATATTTTGGTGAAGTTTCATTCGATTTGAATCAAAGGTTTGTGAGCAAATATATACTCTCTCCGGTTCATATTAATTGACTCTAATATGGATGTACTAGACACATTTTAGTTCTAGATACATCCATATTGAAGTCAATTAATATGAATCAAAGGGAGTATTTAGTTTAAACTAGTGCTCGTATACGTAAAAAGCTCTTTAATCACAAGCTAGTCGTCCGAGTGGGATGAAATATTCACAGATTTTAGAACAAGGCATCTACATTTTACTGGATTTTTTTCATAATTTTCTGAATAATTTTTGTTTTTAGGTTCGAAATAAGAGATGGTTTGGAACGTTGGATCTCAAATGGTTGGTAGATGGTGGCACCAAGTCACAATGAGATTTGGAGACTTCAAGTCACTGCAGCTCTGTCCTTTTATTTTGACAAACTGCAGAGCCGCTGGTGCATCTATGGTTGCGTACGGCCGACGCCGATTCTTAGCAAGGAAGTTCTTCCTATAAGTAGTAGTATCCATACTCCACTCCAAGGCATGTATAAAAAAAAGAACCCATCCCGTTCTCGTTTTCCCGATCACTCTTCTCTGAAGATGGAGGAGGCCCTCTTCTTGTGCCCCTCCGCACTGCTGCCCTTCAAACCCCCCATATCCAAGGTCGCTCCCTTCCGATTTCATTCTTAGGTTCACCTGTGAGAAATTTTAATGACAACTGATGCCACGTACATTGTTCCGTGCAGTGCAAGGGCGGTCATATGGGCTGTCGGCGCTGCGTCGGCGAGCTTGCGCCGAACCCGTGCAAGAAGTGCAAGTAGCCGGCGAGGTTGCCGCCGTCGAATCGATATGGGGCAAGATTGCCGCCGTCGAATCGATCTGGGGCAATGGTCAAGTGCGTCGGCTGCCAGAGCTTGGTCGCCTCCACGGAGTCCTACAAGCACTATATCGCGTGTCCGCATGGTCCGTGCGGCTGCACAGAGGCCATCAATACCGGCTGCAGCTTCACCGGCACGTCGCGGGAGCTCCTGGTACACCTCCAAGCATCCCACTCCATCCCAGTGTTTACGTTCCAGTATGGCATACCCGCCTGGTGCATAGTTCGTGTTCCGGTACAACCGCGGGGACACCTGTTCATCGGCAGTGGGGAAGAAGAGGGTAGCGTGTTCGCCATCACCGTTGGCGCGCTCGGCCCGACCACCATTGTGTCCTGTGTGTGCATCAGGTCGGCCGCGTGCTTGTTTCCGATGTACAAGGCGCAGCTGCTGGTGATTGGTCCGCCGTCGCCGGCGCCGGCTGGGACCAGTGACCTCTTGACGGACACCTTGATGGCGGTAATCGAGCCGACGAGCTCCCCGACGCCTAGCTCGATCATGTTGCAGCAGCTCACTTCTTTCCTGGCGGTGCCGCCCCGTTACGCGAAGCAGAATGGAGGGCAGCGTGTGTTGCATATCTGCGTTTGCATCAACAAGAAGGTTATACAATAATCTTCGTTTAGTCATACTGCAATGTATTTACTCGAAGATCGGAGGGAGTAGTTTAGTTCGAAGTAGGGTTCGTTCGGATGTATTTTGGACTTGTATAGTAGTACTACTACTCCAGAATTATTAGCTAGCTAGTTGGAGTGCTGGAATGCAGCTCGGAGTATTATAGTATTTTGGCAGTACTACTAGTATATGTATGTGACTGCAAGTTCAAACTAAAATGGAGTATTTCTTGCTAATGTTGTTCTTTTGGAGTCATCATTTTTTTCTGAACGTGTTAACTATGCTATTGTCTAAGGATTCGTTTAGATTTCTTTGGTTGAATTCATATTTCGTCTCTTCCTAATTTGCAAAACTGTACTATCATGGACATTCTTACAAGGTCGCTGAAGTTTCGAAGTTTCTTAATGTATACTGCGTAGGGTGTACCCCCTTAACATGGATCTGTTGCATTTTTTGGTTGTATTTTTTTTTGGCAATTTTCAGGACCATAAAATAGCACGCCTTCAGTTGAAATTTGAATTACTTTTCGAAAAGTGGCCGATACTAGCATGGAGTAGTAAAGTTTTTTTGTACTCCCTCGGTCTCACCAAAAGTGTCTCACCTTTGTTAAAATTTAGATGGATAGATGTATTTTTTTTTACAAAGTTGAGACAACTTTGGTGGGACGGAGCCACGGAGTCCTAGTTGATGGCGAGAAGGTTGATGCCTTGCTAGGTTGGTGTACGTTGCGAAAACAACAAGGTTGGTGTGTATTTGTTTTATTTGTTCACCATAATACTGACATGGCCATCGATTTGATTAGACAACACAAGCCTGGGACGTTTCACTTATTTATTGTAGGGAGCACGATTAATGGACTGTAATGATGGGGCTACTCCTATAGTCCGTCTGCTCCTACTCGGGTGTCGGGTCACAGTCACACTCTCCTCTTTTTTTGAACACATTCACACTCTCCTCTTTTTTTGAACACATTCACACTCTCCTCGAAACTGCAGTAGGCAGTATATGCATAAGAGGAGGAGCGTCTCGGTTCACCTCCGCCATCTATCCCCACTCCGCCCAGCTTCCATAGCACGCGCCTGCGTCTCCGCCATGGCGCTTTCGCATCCTATCCAGCAGTGCCCAGTTTGAGAGCCTATGTTCTCCAACTCAAACCCCACCTGCCGCCATTGATCGCCATCTCTCTCCCAAAGTTCGAATCAGTAAATCTCCCAAGAAAATACCAACCCCATTGTACCACCTGCCTCATTGCGATGGCGAAATCGAGCAGGGTCTGTGGATCTGGGCTGTTTCACAAGGTGTTTACGGAAGGCCCCCTTGAAGTGCTCATCAGCCAGTGCGACGCCATCACCGCCGCGTCCCTAGTCGGTTCCTCCAAAAGTATTCTTCAGTCAGCCAAATACAGTACCACTCTGCCTGCTTCTCAGCCGTTTGGCCTTCCATGTGTTCTCTGTTGTGACCCGGCGGATAAACCATGGGAGTTCAAGGAGGATTTGCCGGTGCACAGCAAGTGCAAACTAGTGCCACTGGACAGGTTCTCCTATGATTGCCTAATGCCACACGGTACGGATGAGGAGCAGGCAGGCGCCAATGGAGATTGGATCGCCATGGTTGGCCCCAAAGGCAAGTGGAACCTCCTCAATGTCTACACTCATCGCAAGATTAAGCTTCCATCTTTGACGAAGAAGTTTGAAACCACAAGCAATTCACTTATATTCGAGTATCAGGGTGATGCTATTCAACTGCAGAAGATAGCTATTTGCCAAGTTCCTACAGCTGCTAGGGGGTATAAAGATTTCTCCCTTGTCGCAATCTTCGACTTTGCAATTGCCTACCTCCATGGCGAATATCCTCGTACATGGATATTTCTTGAAAACCAGTTTCAGTACGGCGCCATATACTGCGATGCAATTATACATAACGGACTTGTGTTCGCCAGATCGGGCTTGGAAATGTTTATGCATGGGATCCTAATCAATTTGGTAACATTTCCTCCCTATCTTTTTTTAAACGTAACTTATATAGTATTTCACCTCTTATTTGTTGAACTGTCTTGGCATCTTTTGGCTTAAAGGAATTCCATAGGCGCACACCATAACCCTCTTGTGGTATGGACATATATAGAATTTAACATCTATAGAAATTTTAGTATGGTCTAATGTGCATGTTGTTCCGTAGGAAAAAGGCCCCCTAGTAATTAAGTTTCTTTATTATTACTCCCTGGAAAATTTAAGGTAGAGTAGAAATAGAATCAATAAAGGTGTCATGCAATATTGATAAAGACTTTCATTTGTTTATACTCCCCCGGTTCTAGAGAATAAGGAGTACTATATTCAAACCATCTAAAATTTGGACCAATATTTTGGGGAACATGTTTTAAATCCCTATGAAGTTTTACCAAGATGTTCAAAATAGATTTCAAACCATCTTATGTTCGACCATGATTTTATAAAGTACTAGTATTGGCATCTACAATATCAAATCAATATCACTAGTAGATAAATCATGAAATATATTTTCATGTGACGCGTTCTTTCCTTTTTCAAGGTCCTATAGTGCTCCCTGCTCCATTCATTCCGTCGACGGCTGGATTTGATGACGATGATGATTTTGACTCTAATAGTCGTACGTGGTGGCTGGCAAGATCTCAAGATCGTTCTAGACTTCTCCTGGTCTATGCACGTGGCGTAATGGATTTTGACGCTGACGGTGCTCCAACTTATTATGATAGTACCCCTTCTGTCCATTGCGGTCGCGCTGTTCACAGCTATTCGGGGTATACCTGCTTTGTATTCTCGAATGACACTAGTCGGTTACTTCCAGCCAACCCGTGGGAAAGGGTTACTAATCTTGGAGACTATTATATGTTCCTTGGGTTGACCTATCCGATTTTCATGCCAGTGGGTGGTGCAACATTTCCCCCAGGATATTTGACAAGAAGAAACTGCATCTACACCACGCCTCAGGCCATTGGCTCTAAGTTTGACACATCACATCAAGAAATTTTCCGCTTCAGTCTAAATGGCGAAGACAACCAAAGCATCTCTTTCTCAAGCAGCGGTCCAGCAGCCAACTGGCATACGGGGTTTTGGTTCATCCCAAGCTACACCAACACGCTGGACTGGAACAAAGACAATCAGAGTTAGGGATATTTATGTAATAGTAGGATCATACTACTAGCTAGCTCAGTTGGTCTTGACTCCTATTTAACTATTTATAGCTAATGTACTTAGGTGATAAATTGATGCTATTTGCATGAACCCAGGTGCTTCTTGTAATTTGATCAAATACGGTCTATACACATGCATGGTTGTTTGGTTGTTTCAGTGTCCCTAGAGGCATACATATATACTGTTATTTAGCAATCTTTATTACAGTACAAAGGTCTTAACCTCATGGTTCACAGAAAGTATAAACGTAGATCAGCCATCTAAACATAGAAGACATTCTAGTGTATGATTCTTACATATAAACATCAACATCCTATCAGAAAATCTTAATGTGAATTGTACTGGCTGTACAAACCCGTGCATCATTCTCTAGCCGGTTGCACCCAAAAACCAAATCGTGGTACTTCATAGTTGACTGTATGTAGGACAACATACGGATCCAATGCGAATCCATGGGTATCACCTGCATGACAGAACCATATTTCACATGGTTGGAGGTACTCCATATGGCATTTAAAATCATTCCTTGTCCTTCATATGGCCCTAAAAATAGTACAGTTGGATTTGTGGGTTTTAATTTTTTATTAACACACTCAATTAATTGCCCAAATATTGATTAATAATATTATTAAGGGGTGTGATGTTGAAAGCCATAAGAACAATGTGCCAAACAATCTTTGCTAGCGGACGGTAAATGTATACCCATCAGAAATATTACTCCGTAGTACTACTAGTAGTACTATCAAAATAATCAGCAGACGTGCATGTTTCTTTGGTCAGAATAACTGCTGCACCATCTTAAAAGTAAATGGCATGACCATTTATTTGATTTGATAGCGTGCAGCTAGATGGCGTACATTACTATCTCTACTTCCTTGGATCGCCCAAATCTGGAGTACTAAAAGCAAATCCTGGTGATTCATTTGACAAAACAACACAGATGCGTCCAAATTTCTCCGCCCATATTATTATACAGTAGTAATATACGAAATCTAGAGTGCGTTGCCTCGTTGCCTTCCAAGAGAAGCTGCATTCCTTGCCAAAAAAGAGAGAGAGGCTGTATTTATAACTACCTCACCGGCCGCCACTAGTACAAACCATCACTCCCTCTCCACCTCCACCTCCACCTCTTCCCTAGTAGCTCCACCTCCATATCGGCGACGGACCATAATCGCGCGGCTTCAACTTCCTCTTCGACAGCAGCGGCGACAGAGGCGTGAGGCACCTTCTCTGTGGCGCATCACTCATCCTCGTCCCGCGGCAACAATGGCTGTATGTGAAATCACCATACCCTTGTGTATGGTAGAGATGATGATGTACGGATAAAATTTTATTGGCGGTTGCTGATGTCTACGTTCCCCCTCCTTTCCTGTAGACAGTGTTGGGCCTCCAAGAGCAGAGGTTTGTAGAAAAGCAGCAAGTTTTCCCTTAAGTGGATCACCCAAGGTTTATCGAACTCAGGGAGGAAGAGGTCAAAGATATCCCTCTCATGCAACCCTGCAACCACAAAGCAAGAAGTCTCTTGTGTCCCCAACACACCTAATAGGTGCACTAGTTCGGCGAAGAGATAGTGAAATACAGGTGGTATGAATAAGTATGAGCAGTAGCAACGGTACCAGAAAATAGCTTGCTGGCGTGTAGTTGATGGTGGTAGTATTGCAGCAGTAGTAACGCAAAGAAAACGATAAACAAGCAGTAGTAACGCAGCAGTATTTAGGAACAAGGCCTAGGGATTACACTTTCACTAGTGGACACTCTCAACATTGATCACATAACAGAATAGATAAATGCATACTCTACACTTTTGTTGGATGATGAACACATTGCGTAGGATTACACGAACCCTCAATGCCGGAGTTAACAAGCTCCACAATAATGCTCATATTTAAGTAACCTTATAGTGTAAGATAGATCAATAGACTAAACCAAGTACTAACATAGCATGCACACTGTCACCTTCATGCATATGTAGGAGGAATAGATCGCATCAATATTATCATAGCAATAGTTAACTTCGCAATCTACAAGAGATCATGATCATAGCATAAACCAAGTACTAACACGGTGCACACACTGTCACCTTTACACACGTGCAGGAGGAATAGAACTACTTTAATAACTTTGCTAGAGTAGCACATAGATAAATTGTGATACAAACTCATATGAATCTCAATCATGTAAAGTAGCTCATGAGATTATTGTATTGAGGTACATGGGAGAGAGATGAACCACATAGCTACAGCGGAGCCCTCAGCCTCGGAGGTGGATTACTCCCTCCTCATCATGGAAGCAGCTATGGCGGTGAAGATGGCGGTGAAGACGGCGGTGGAGATGGCTCCGGGGCAATTCCCCGTCCGTGTGGTGCCGAACAGAGAGTTCTGTCCCCGAATTGGAGTTTCGCGACGGTGGCGGCATCCCCGGAGTCTTTCGGAGTTTCGTCAATTGGTACTGCGTTTTTAGGTCGAAAGGGCTTTTATAGGCGAAGAGGCGGCGCAGGGGGCACTGGGGCGCCACACCCTAGGCCGGCGCGCCTAGGCCCGGCCCGCGCCGCCATGTGGTGTGGTGGCCCCCGGCCCCTCTCCGACTCTTCTTCGGTGTTCTGGACGCTTCCGGGAAAAATAGGAGGTTTGGCGTTGATTTCGTCCAATTCCGAGAATATTGCCCGAACAGCCTTTCTGGAACCAAAAACAGCAGAAAAACAGAACTGGCACTGTGGCATCTTGTTAATAGGTTAGTTCCGGAAAATGCATGAAAATGATATAAAGTGTGAACAAAACATGTTGGTATTGTCATAAAACAAGCATGGAACATCGGAAATTATAGATACGTTGGAGACGTATCAGCATCCCCAAGCTTAGTTCCTACTCGTCCTCGAGTAGGTAAACGATAAAAGATAATTTCGAGGTGACATGCTACCAACATAATCTTAATCATACCATTGTAAAGCATATGAGATGAATGCAGCGATTCGAAACAATGTAAATGCAATGAGTAAACAAGTGAATCATATAGCAAAGACTTTTCATGAATAGTACTTTCGAGACAAGCATCAATAAGTCTTGCATAAGAGTTACTCATAAAGCAATAAATTCATAGTAGAGACATTGAAGCAACACAATGGAAGATTAAGTTTCAGCGGTTGCTTTCAACTTGTAACATGTATATCTCATGGATAGTTGTCAATGCAAAGCAATATAACAAATGCAATAAGCAAGTATATAAGAATCAATGCACAGTTCACACAAATGTTTGCTTCTTGAGGTGGAGAAAGATAGGTGAACCGACTCAACAATAAAAGTAAAAGAATGGTCCTTCAAAGAGGAAAGCATCGATTGCTATATTTGTGCTAGAGCTTTTATTTTGAAAACATGAAACAATTTTGTCAACGGTAGTAGTAAAGCATATGTATCATGTAAATTATATCTTACAAGTTGCAAGCCTCATGCATAGTATACTAATAGTGCCCGCACCTTGTCCTAATTAGCTTGGACTACCGGATCATCACAATGCACATGTTTTAACCAAGTGTCACAAAGGGGTACCTCTATGCCGCCTCGTACAAAGGTCTAAGGAGAAAGCTCGCATTGGATTTCTCGCTATTGATTATTCTCAACTTAGACATCCATACCGGGACAACATAGACAACAGATAATGGACTCCTCTTTTATGCATAAGCATGTAACAACAATTAATAATTTTCTCATATGAGATTGAGGATATATGTCCAAAACTGAAACTTCCACCATGGATCATGGCTTTAGTTAGCGGCCCAATGTTCTTCTCTAACAATATGCATGCTTAACCATAGGGTGGTAAATCTCTCTTACTTCAGACAAGACGGACATGCATAGCAACTCACATGAAATTCAACAATGAATAGTTGATGGCGTCCCCAGTGAACATGGTTATCGCACAACAAGCAACTTAATAAGAGATAAAGTGCATAATTACATATTTAATACCACAATAGTTTTTAAGCTATTTGTCCCATGAGCTATATATTGCAAAGGTGAATGATGGAATTTTAAAGGTAGCACTCAAGCAATTTACTTTGGAATGGCGGAAAATACCATGTAGTAGGTAGGTATGGTGGACACAAATGGCACAGTGTTGTTTGGCTCAAGGATTTGGATGCATGAGAAGTATTCCCTCTCGATACAAGGTTTAGGCTAGCAAGGTTGTTTGAAGCAAACACAAGCACGAACTAGTACAGCAAAACTCACATAAAAGACATATTACAAGCATTATAAAACTATACATCGTCTTCCTTGTTGTTCAAACATCTTACTAGAAAATATCTAGACTCTAGAGAAACCACTCATGCAAACCCAAATTTTAACAAGCTCTATGTATTTCCTCACTAATGGGTGCAAGGTATATGATGCAAGAGCTTAAACAAGAGCACAACAATTTCCAAGTATCACATTATTCAAGACATCACACCAATTTCTACATGTAGCATTTTCCAATTCCAACCATATAATAATTTAACGAAGCAGTTTCAACCTTCGCCATGAATATTATGAGCTAAGAACACATGTGTTCATACGAACCAGCGGAGCGTGTCTCTCTCCCACACAAGCATTTATTCAAACACAAACAAAAACAAAAGCATACAGACGCTCCAAGTAAAGCACATAAGATGTGACCGAATAAAAATATAGTTTCAAGAGAAGGAACCTGATAATTTGTCGATGAAGAAGGGGATGCCTTGGGCATCCCCAAGCTTAGACGCTTGAGTCTTCTTGAAATATGCAGGGATGAACCACCGGGGCATCCCCAAGCTTAGAGCTTTCACTCTTCTTGATTATAGTATATCATCCTCCTTTCTTGACCCTTGAAAACTTCCTCCACACCAAACTCGAAACAACTCATTAGAGGGTTAGTGCACAATAAAAATTAACATATTCAGAGGTGACACAATCATTCTTAACACTTCTGGACATTGCATAATGCTACTGGACATTAGTGGATCAAAGAAATTCATCCAACATAGCAAAAGAGGCAATGCGAAATAAAAGGCAGAATCTGTCAAAACAGAACAGTTCGTATTGACGAATTTTAAAATGGCACCAGACTTGCTCAAATGAAAATGCTCAAATTGAATGAAAGTTGCGTACATATCTGAGGATCATGCACGTAAATTGGCTTAATTTTCTGAGCTACCTACAGGGAGGTGAACCCAGATTCGTGACAGCAAAGAAATCTGGAACTGCGCAGTAATCCAAATCTAGTACTTACTTTTCTATCAACGGCTTTACTTGGCACAACAAAACACAAAACTAAGATAAGGAGAGGTTGCTACAGTAGTAAACAACTTCCAAGACACAAATATAAAACAAAATACTGTAGCAAAATAACACATGGGTTATCTCCCAAGAAGTTCTTTCTTTTTAGCCATTAAGATGGGCTCAGCAGTTTTAATGATGCACTCGCAAGAAATAGTATTTGATGCAAAAAGAGAGCATCCAGAGGCAAATTCAAAACTCATTTAAGTCTAACATGCTTCCTATGCATAGGAATCTTGTAAATAAACAAGTTCATGAAGAGCAAAGTAACAAGCATAGGAAGATAGAACAAGTGTAACTTCAAAAATTTCAGCACATAGAGAGGTGTTTTAGTAACATGAAAATTTCTACAACCATATTTTCCTCTCTCATAATAACTTTCAGTAGCATCATGAGCAAACTCAACAATATAACTATCACATAAAGCATTCTCATCATGATTCTCATGCATAAAATAATTACTCTCCACATAAGCATAATCAATTTTATTAGTTGTAGTGGGAGCAAATTCAACAAAGTAGCTATCATCATTATTCTCATCAAGTGTAGGAGGCATAGTATTATCATCATAAAAATTACTCTCCATAGTAGGCGGCACTAAAAGACCAATATCATTATAATCATCATAAATAGGAGGCAAAGTATCATCAAAGAAAATTTTCTCCTCAATGCTTGGGGGACTAAAAAGATCATGCTCATCAAAACCAGCTTCCCCAAGCTTAGAATTTTCCATATCATTAGCAACAATGGTGTTCAAAGTGTTCATACTAATATGTTCCATGGGTTTTTTAATTTTCGGATCAAACCATCCATGTCTTAAATCAGGAAATAGAGTAAAAAGCTCATTGTTGTCCATTATGCCTTACTAGTGTAAACAAGAAACAAAAAGTTGCAATTGCAGGATCTAAAGGAAATAGCTTTGAGTACTTACAATGCGCCGGAAAATAGCTTAGTAGCCGAGGTCCGGAGTGTGAGTACCTTTTACCTTTCCTCCCCGGCAACGGCGCCAGAAAAGTGCTTGATGTCTACGTTCCCCCTCCTTTCCTGTAGACAGTGTTGGGCCTCCAAGAGCAGAGGTTTGTAGAACAGCAGCAAGTTTTCCCTTAAGTGGATCACCCAAGGTTTATCGAACTCAGGGAGGAAGAGGTCAAAGATATCCCTCTCATGCAACCCTGCAACCACAAAGCAAGAAGTCTCTTGTGTCCCCAACACACCTAATAGGTGCACTAGTTCGGCGAAGAGATAGTGAAATACAGGTGGTATGAATAAGTATGAGCAGTAGCAACGGTACCAGAAAATAGCTTGCTGGCGTGTAGTTGATGGTGGTAGTATTGCAGCAGTAGTAACGCAGTAAAACAGTAAACAAGCAGTAGTAACGCAGCAGTATTTAGGAACAAGGCCTAGGGATTACACTTTCACTAGTGGACACTCTCAACATTGATCACATAACAGAATAGATAAATGCATACTCTACACTTTTGTTGGATGATGAACACATTGCGTAGGATTACACGAACCCTCAATGCCGGAGTTAACAAGCTCCACAATAATGCTCATATTTAAGTAACCTTATAGTGTAAGATAGATCAATAGACTAAACCAAGTACTAACATAGCATGCACACTGTCACCTTCATGCATATGTAGGAGGAATAGATCGCATCAATATTATCATAGCAATAGTTAACTTCGCAATCTACAAGAGATCATGATCATAGCATAAACCAAGTACTAACACGGTGCACACACTGTCACCTTTACACACGTGCAGGAGGAATAGAACTACTTTAATAACTTTGCTAGAGTAGCACATAGATAAATTGTGATACAAACTCATATGAATCTCAATCATGTAAAGCAGCTCATGAGATTATTGTATTGAGGTACATGGGAGAGAGATGAACCACATAGCTACAGCGGAGCCCTCAGCCTCGGAGGTGGATTACTCCCTCCTCATCATGGAAGCAGCGATGGCGGTGAAGATGGCGGTGAAGACGGCGGTGGAGATGGCTCCGGGGGCAATTCCCCGTCCGGCAGGGTGCCGGAACAGAGAGTTCTGTCCCCCGAATAGGAGTTTCGCGACGGTGGCGGCGTCCCTGGAGTCTTTCTGGAGTTTCGTCAATTGGTACTGCGTTTTTAGGTCGAAAGGGCTTTTATAGGCGAAGAGGCGGCGCAGGGGGGCACCTGGGGGCGCCACACCCTAGGCCGGCGCGGCCTAGGCCTGGCCCGCGCCGCCATGTGGTGTGGTGGCCCCCTGGCCCCTCTCCGACTCTTCTTCGGTGTTCTGGACGCTTCCGGGAAAAATAGGAGGTTTGGCGTTGATTTCGTCCAATTCCGAGAATATTGCCCGAACAGCCTTTCTGGAACCAAAAACAGCGATAAAACAGAGGCACTGTGGCATCTTGTTAATAGGTTAGTTCCGGAAAATGCATGAAAATGATATAAAGTGTGAACAAAACATGTTGGTATTGTCATAAAACAAGCATGGAACATCGGAAATTATAGATACGTTGGAGACGTATCAGTTGCTCATCCTTGTTTGAATATTTGGTGTAGATTCACATCTAGGGCAGGGTTTCAAGCGGGGTGGGTAGCGGGCTAGCTAGTTTCAGTGCGAGTTCTTTAAATCTGCTCTAATCTCAACCACTATTTGCTCTAATTTTCTGCTTTGCGGGACGATTCGCGGACGCCGCTTGCAACCCTAATCTAGGGTATTGATCCTAGTTTAGTAGACTACTAGGATTTACATGCCAATTTGTTTTTAGACTAGATCCGGATATTTGTCAATACTACTACGTACTTCTTCCGTTCGTATTTAATTGACTCTAGTTGAAAGCATCGACAGTTCATTTTCTTCTCTCCATCGCGTCGACTAATTAAAACCGAACAGAGGGAGTATTAGGAATCCATGTGCATCCATACTACCAGTAAGGTATTGCGTTGTTGCAGAGGCTCACTGTAATCAATGTCTTTCGATATTAATATACTCACTTTATCAGAAAATAAATTAGTAATCCATGTTCAAACTTGCTAGTTTGATCGACGTTTGATGATGATTTGTGAGGCCATGTATGGGCCTAGTTTGTTTTGCTTGGTGGTCAGTAGGCTGTTGATTTTTTTTGCCTGGTCGATCTGTGGTCGTTCCATGGCCACTGCCGATTAAGCATTACTAGAATCAACAATTTTTTGCTTGTCTGGTGATTGGAAGTGTATGCGCTCTTCTGAAGAGCACCATCGCACGATGATTAGTCTTAATGGAGATGCTGATGTCGATCAAGAGGGATAAACATATCTTGATCATGCATTTCTCACGAGATTACTTGGTGATTGGAAGTAGAATCCACAATTTGCTGTGCAAACTTCTCAACATATGCATATATTCAATGAATTGGCTTTATGTGATCAATAGTACTTCTTATTGCAGATGGATGGAGGGGAAAGAGCGAAAAAACCGATACTTAGTGAGATGACTTCTCATTCTGTGACTTCTGATATCCCAGATCACAAGGTAAATATATAGAACGACGATTCGTAGGTGATAAAAGCAGAATCCACAATTTGCCGTGCAAACTTCTCAACATATGCATATATTTGATTAATTAGTTTTATGTGATCAATAGTATTACTTATTCCAGATGGACGTAGGGGAAGGAACGAAAAAGCGGATGCTATGTGAAATGACTTCTAAATCGGTGTGTTCTGATATCCCAGATGACAAGGTAAACATATGGATCGACGCTTGTTTTGCCGCTGCCCCTGTTAGATGGCTAGATGCTCTGGTCTAATTTTTGTTCATGTGCTTATTATTGCAGAAACATAGAGTTGAAGAAAACTCTATATTGTCTGATGACAAAGGTGAAATGGCATGCCAGTCTTTTAAACCTCCGACGCCACCTTGTTTACTGTCTATGGAGACTGATGCAGCTGGACCTGGTACTGATGAGCCTATACCTGGCATCATCGTGCCACATGAAGAAGGTTGTGGATTGGGTTTACCCCCTATTGTAGAAACTGGTGGTGCGGCTGGAGCTGCTAGTGTAGAGCCTCTAGTGAACGGTGTCGTGCCACGGGAATTCTCTGAACTGGAGCAAGACGGTTTACCTATTGTCAAGACCGATGTAACTGGTGCTGATGCTGGAGTTGCTACTGATGATCCTGCACCCAAAGTTGCCACGCCACCCGAAGGAGGTTTTGTTTTGGTAGAACTCGTCATGACTATGCCCACAGTAGAGACTGGTGGTGGACCTGGAGCTGGTAGGGTAGAGCCTCTAGCGAAAGGTGTCGTGCCACGAGAATCCTCTGAAGTGGATATTGGTGGTTTACCCTCTGTAGAGACTGGTGGTCTACCTGGAGCTGGTATTGTAGAGATTTCAGCAAACGGTGCTATCCCACCCAACTCCTATGAACTGGAGCATGTACCTGATGTGCCTTCTGTAGAACCTGATGCACCTGTAAGTAGTGGTGATGATTCCGCTGAATCTGATCAAGAAGGATCTACATCTCGAGGACAAGATGTCAGCTGTCATTCACCTGAACCCAAGCTGGAGTCAGCAACGGTAGCTTATATGGCACGGACTGTCCTTCAAGCTCTAAAGATCCAGTTGGGTGGTTCACAGGACCAGCTACTCCAAGACATTGTCACTACAAAAGACCAGCCAACATGCTTCGTCATCTCCTGCATACTGTTTGACAAGCTGAAGCACTGCAACTGGCGCATTGTTCAATCCCATCAGCATGGAGAGAGGAGCTATGTTTATGTCAAGATGATTCATGCTGATTTGGTAAGGTTCCATGATAAGATGTATGGGTGGGGTGAGGCAAGAGCCACATTTTGCAGCATTCACACAGTCTTTGCTCTTGAGCCAGACCCCATGGATGCTTACCCAGTGGTGCAGCTGTCCTGACTTGATATATGTTTTATGATCAGTATGCTGCTGTCGTGGAACTGTGATGTGGAGCTACCTTTCTTATGGTTTCTAGGCTTTTGGTTTCAACATGTATTATGGAGCTTACCTTAGGACTTTCGCATGCGTTTGGCTGTTGACCTGTAATGTTTGTGGTTGGTTGTCTAATCTACTTGGCACAATCACATTGCAAATGCAAATGTTCCTTTTCTCTTTAATTGTTATTATGATTTATGTGTTATAACCAGGCAAGAATATGCAATCTTGGTTCTCTGACCGATATATATTTACATACAACTTTTGTTCACATAATAACACTTACACGGGAAAAGAGTAGCTTTGTCTGTTGGACAAACACCAAACCACAAAAGGGTAACAACACAATATCCAAACTAGGTACGGCACCTGTTGAGCATACATGACTTTTGGCGTAAAATCACGTTAACCAACACTAGCATCATCTTGTTCTTTGAAAGGTGCTATGCTTATCAGTCTAATCCCAATACACCACCTACTTCAGGTGGCACGATGATGTCAAGTGCAGGCTCACCAGTACCAACTCTCTTGCATCAGTCTCCATTGAAGGTACGCCACTGCTGCAATAGACACCATTAGCAATGCAAGCTGAAGGTGTTCTTATCCTCATATCAGGATCACATAATACAGGTGTCAAGCTACATGCACTAGCCAACACAATCAAAAGTCCGAACTAGGATCGCTAGGAAAAAAACATGAAGATCTTTTTTTCGAATCCCACGCTGAACATCTTTTTCACTAATTAGGTAAGCTCCTGCTGACAAACATATTACAGCAACTCCAGCAGTGGCTCTATATTTTGGCGCTGTGGGCTGATGCTGCGCATGGAGCCGGCAATAGCTTCACCGGAAGCTGCAAACTGTGGCGGCCAAATGCAGGGCTGAAACAGTGTATTTTCAGAGGCGCTATAAAT
Organism: Lolium perenne; assembly: GCF_019359855.2. NCBI lineage: Eukaryota > Viridiplantae > Streptophyta > Magnoliopsida > Poales > Poaceae > Lolium > Lolium perenne. Next base: position 45,480,238 of record NC_067245.2, read on the forward strand.
GCAGCGCCAAAAACAGAATATAATGAAAAATAGAGTGCAGAAGATCAAACAAAGACTAGAAATAGACATAAAATAGGATAAAATTAGCTTGATAGATACTCCGTAGTTCATATTTTTACAAAGTAGTGCGATAAAACTAAACTAAAACTCGATATCTGACGAGTCCGGTGTCGTGCCCGATACCGGATCCGACGAGAAGAGGTCAATCCAACGGGGGTCGTCCTCGCCAATGGTAGTCGGCCCGGCGAGCTGCGCTTTGATGAAGGCCCGCTTCGTCGCCTTCTCCGCCCTCCGTCGTGCGTGGTCCTCCTTCTTCGCAGCCCGCCTCGTCGCCTTCTTCGCCCTCCGTCTGCGGAAGTGCTCGTTCTCGGCGGCAACGTCCTCGGGGAAGCGGGCCGCCCACTCGCGTGCCGCGCGCTCGTCCCGCTCGGCGATGCGCAAACGGCGATCCGTCTCGCGGCGGCGGCGCTGTTCCTCCTGTCTAACGATGTACGGCGGCAGCGCGAGATCCTCGGCCTGCTGGCGCGTCCACATGTCATGGAAATTCATCGACGATCGCGGGCGCCCGAGCCGCCACGCCACGGCGTCGTACGCGCGCGCGGCCTCGTGCGCGGTCTCGTAGGTGCCGATGCCGATGCGCTCGCCGTCGTCACGTATCTCCGCGTAATACGTACCTTTGGGGCGCGCGCGGACGCCGCGGTACCCCGTGCCCGAGACGCGGCAGTACCGCGAGCTCGACGCGAGACGAGGCATGGCGGCGGCGGCGGAAGCGGAGCCGCGGCGGCGATATTAGGAGCAGATGGGCAAATTTCAGCAACCCGTGTCCATCTTTTTTTTGGCAGGATTACGCCATGTACCACCTTCCAATTAGAAAATAGTACTATTCAGTCTTCCACTGTTGGGCCCAATATTTCACTTTGGGTTGCCAACGGCCATCTACATGGTAATTGCTATCGGCCTACTTGCTCCAGCTGTCGAAGCCCAATAACTACAAATGGGCCTTTCTGCTCATGCAATTTCGGCCCTTTTCTAATGAAACACAGATCCTATGAATGGCAAAAAAAAACGCAGAGATTATACATAAAAGTTGTTTTTATTTATTTTGAATTATTGGGTTCCAATTTTTGAAACTGCTCATGCCCAATATGAAAATCCTTGATCGCTCCATACCCACATGGATAACGGTATTTTTAATAATTCATAAAGTGGATTTGAAATTTAAAACATATCCTAATAATTCTATGATTTAATCTATCAACTTGCAAGATCTTGGAGAGAAAAAGCTTGTATTAGTATGCAGAATCCTCAACGTTTCAAAGGAGGCAGTGGATCAAAAGAAAAAAGGAAGTAGCCAGAAATTAGGGGTCAAAAATAACTCCAAGAAATGAAACTTATTGTAAAGGATGACATGCGGGACCCATGAGCCAGCAGCTTACTCAACGTTTCAAAGGCGGCATGAGATCGAAAGAAAAAGGCAAGTGACTAAATATCAGGAGCCAAAAATAATCCAAGAAATAAAACTTATTGTACATAGAGGATGACATGCGGGTCCCATTTTGCAGCAGCGGTTTCAGCGTTTCAAATGCGGTTTGAGATCAAAAGAAAAAGAAAGTAGCCAGAAATTAGGGGGTAAAAACTCCAAAAAAAGAAAGTTGATTGTACATAGAGGATGACATGCGGGTCCCATGAGTCAGCAGCTTACTCAATGTTTCTAAGGCGGCAGGGGATCAAAAGAAAAAGGAAATAGCCAAAAATCAGAGGGTGAAAAAAAATCAAGAAAAGAAATTTTATAGTACATAGAGGATGACATGCGGGTCCCATGAGCCAGCAGGTTCCTCAACGTTTTCAAAGGCCGCTGGGGATCAAAAGAAAAAGGCAAATAGCCAAAAATTAGGGGTAAACAATAAATCCAACAAAGGAAAGGTTTATTGTTCATAGATGCTGACATGTGGGACCCATGAGCCAGCATCGTCAAGGCAAGTGACCAAAAATCAGGTGTAAAAAAAATCCAAGAAAAGAAACTTTATTGTACATAAAGGATGACATGTGGGTCCCATGAGCCAGCACCTTACTCAACGTTTCAGAGGCGGCTTGGGATCGAAAGAAAAAGGAAAGTGACCAAATATCAGGAGCTAAAAATAATCCAAGAAATGAAACTTTTATTGTACATAGAGGTTGACATATGGGTCCCACTAATACAAGCTCTTTTGCTCGAAGATCTTGCAAGTTGATTGTACATAGAGGATGACATGCGGGCCCCATGTGTCAGCAGCTTACTCAATGTTTCCAAGGCGGCAGTGGATCAAAATAAAAGGAAATAGCCAAAATCAGAGGGTGAAAAATAAATCCAACAAAGGAGAGGTTTATTGTCCATGGAGGCTGACATCTGGGACCCACGAGCCAGCAGCGTCCTCTACGTTTAGAAGGCGACTGGGGATCGAAAGAAAAATAGGCAAATAGCCAGAAATTAGGGGTACAAAATAACTCCAAGAAAGGAAATGTTTATTGTTCATAGAGGCTGACATGTGGGACCCATGATCCAGCAAAGTCTTCAACGTTTCAAAGGCGGCAGGGGATCAAAAGAAAAAGGAAGTAGCCAGAAATTAGGGGTAAAAAATAACTCCAAGAAAGGAAACTTTTATTATTCATAGAGGATGACATGCGGGACCCATGCTCCAGCAGCTTCCTCAACGTTTCAAAGGCGGCATGAGATCGAAAGAAAAAGGCAAGTGACCAAATATCAGGACCCGAAAATAATCGAAGAAAGAAATTTTATTGTACATAGAGGATGACATGCGGGACCCATTTAGCAGCACCGGCCTCAACGTTTCCAAGGCGGCAAGGGATGAAAAGAAAAAAAGAAGTAGCCAGAAATCAGGGGGTCAAAACAAAATCCAAGAAAAGATATTTTTCAATTAGGCTGCATCTTGCCATCTGGGCCTTCGAACTATCGTGCTGGACGCCTTTTGACTCGTACAATTTCAGCCCACTACAAAACATGAAAGTCCTATGTTTCGCAAAAACAAAAAACAAGGAGATTCAACATATAAGTTTGTTTATGTAAAAATAAAGATTTAATTTATCCGTTTGCAAAGCTCGTGAGCGAAATAATCAAGATATCACATGTTTCTTGTACGGGAGGCTGACATCGGGGACCCATGAGCCAGCAGCGTCGTGAACGTTTTAAAGGCGACCGCGGATGGAAAGAAATTATAAAGCTAAAATCAGTTGGTCAAAAATCCAAGAAAATAAACATTTATCGTTCTGAGAGGATGACATGCGGGACCCATGAGCAAGCAGCATCCTCAACGATTCCAAGGCGGCAGGGGATCAAAAGAAAAAAAGGAAATATCCAGAAATTAATTAGGGGTTCAAAATAAATCCATCAAAGGAAAGTTTTATTGTTCATAGAGGATGACATGTGGGACCGACCTGCCAACAGCGTTCTCATCGTTTCAAAGGGGGCAGGAGATCAAAAGAAAAAGGCAACTAGCCAGAAATTAGGGGTAAAAAATAACTCCAAAAAAGGAAACTTTTATTGTTCGTAGAGGATGACATGCGGGACCCATGAGCCAGCAGCTTACTTAAAGTTTCAAAGGCGGCATGAGATCGAAAGAAAAAGGCAAGTGACAAAATATCAGGAGCTAAAGATAATCCAAGAAAAGAAACTTTATTTACATAGAGGATGACATGCGGGTCCCATTTTGCAGCAGCGGTCCCAACGTTTCAAATGCGGCTTGAGATCAAAACAAAAAGAAAGTAGCCAGAAATTAGGGGGTCAAAAAAAATCCAAGAAAATAAAGTTGATGGACATAGAGGATGACATGCGGGTCCCATGAGCTAGCAGCTTACTCAATGTTTCCAAGGTGGCAGGGGATCAAAAGAAAAAGGAAATAGCCAAAAATCAGAGGGTGAAAAAAAACAAAGAAAATGAACTTTTATAGTACATAGAGGATGACATGCGGGTCCCATGAGCCAGCAGGTTCCTCAACGTTTCAAACGTGGCATGAGATCGAAAGAAAAAGGCAAGTGACCAAATATGAGGAGCCAAAAATAATTCAAGAAAATAAAGTTTTATAGTACATAGAGGATGACATGCGGGTCCCATGATCCTGCGGGTTCCTCAACGTTTCAAACGTGGCATGAGATCGAAAGAAAAAGGCAAGTGACCAAATATCAGGAGCCAAAAATAATTCAAGAAAAGAAACTTGATTGTACATAGAGGATGACATGCGGGTCCCATTTAGCAGCAGCGGTCTCACCGTTTGAGAGGCTGCGCGGGATCAAAAGAAAAAAGGCAAGTGACCAAATATCAGGAGCCAAAAATAATCCAAGAAAAGAAATTTTATTGTACGTAGAGGATGACATGCGGGTCCCATTTTGCAGCAGCGGTCTCAACGTTTCCAAGGCGGCATAGAACCAAAAGAAAAATGAAGTAGCCAGAAATCAGGGGGTGAAAAAAATCCAAGAAGAAAGATTTCAATTGGGCTGCATCTGGACATCTGGGCCTTCGAACTATCCCGCTTGGCCTTTTGACTCGTACAATTTCAGCCCACTCCAAAACAGGAAAGTTCCGAATTTTCTAAAAAAAACAGGAAAGTCCTATGCTTCGCAAAGACAAAAAAACAAGGAGATTCAACATACAAGTTTTTTTTATGTAAAAATAAAGATTTAATTATCCGTTTGATATAGCTCAGAGCGCAATACACTGTTTATTGTCTGCAAAATAATCAAGATATCATATGTTTCTTGTACGGGGAGGCTGACATCGGGGACCCATGAGCCAGCAGCGTCGTCAACGTTTTAAAGGTGGCAGGGGATGGAGAGAAAAAATAAACCAAAAATATGTTGGTACAAAATCCAAGAAAAGAAACATTTTCGTTCTAAGAGGATGACATGCGGGACCCATGAGGCAGCAGCATCCTCAGCTATTATTGTTCATAGAGGCTGACATGTGGGACCCGTGAGCCAGCAGCGTCCTCAACGTTTTAAAGGCGGCAGGAGATCGAAAGAAAAAATTAGCCAAAAAACATTTGGTAAACAAAATCCAAGAAAAGAAACATTTACCGTTCTGAGAGGATGACATGCGGGACCCATGAGGCAGCAGCAACCTCAACGATTCCAAGGCGGCAGGGGATCAAAGGAAAAAAAAGGAAATATCCTGAAATTAATTAGGGGTTCAAAATAAATCCATCAAAGGAAACTTTTATTGTTCACAGAGGATGACATGTGGGACCGACCTGCCAACAGCGTCCTCATCGTTTCAAAGGGGGCAGGAGATCAAAAGAAAAAGGCAAATAGCCAGAAATTAGGGGTCAAAAATAACTCCAAGAAAGGAAACTTTTATTGTTCGTAGAGGATGACATGCGGGACCCATGAGCCAGCAGCTTACTCAACGTTTCAAAGGTGGCATGAGATCGAAAGAAAAAGGCAAGTGGCAAAATATCAGGAGCCAAAGATAATCCAAGAAAAGAAACTTTATTGTACATAGAGGATGACATGCGGGTCCCAATTAGCAGCAGCGGTCTCAACGTTTCAAATACGGCTTGAGATCAAAAGAAAAAGAAAGTTGATTGTACATAGAGGATGACATGCGGGTCCCATGAGTCAGCAGCTTACTCAACGTTTCCAAGGCGGCAGGGGATCAAAAGAAAAAGGAAATAGCCAAAAATCAGAGGGTGAAAAAAACCCAAAAAAATAAACTTTTATAGCACATAGAGGATGACATGCGGGTCCCATGAGCCAGCAGGTTTCTCAACGTTTCAAACGTGGCATGAGATCGAAAGAAAAATGCAAGTGACCAAATATCAGGAGCCAAAAATAATTCAAGAAAAGAAACTTGAGTGTACATAGAGGATGACATGCGGGTCCCATTTAGCAGCAGCGGTATCACAGCTTTGAGAGGCTGCACGGGATCGAAAGAAAAAGGCAAGTGACCAAATATCGAGCCAAAAAGAATCCAAGAAAAGAAATTTTATTGTACATAGAGGATGACATGCGGGTCCCATGAGCCTGCAGGGTCCTCAACGTGGCATGAGATCGAAAGAAAAATGCAAGTGACCAAATATCAGGAGCCAAAAATAATTCAAGAAAAGAAACTTGATTGTACATATAGGATGACATGCGGGTCCCATTTAGCAGCAGCGGTATCACCGTTTGAGAGGCTGCACGGGATCGAAAGAAAAAGGCAAGTGACCAAATATGAGGTTCCAAAAAAAATCCTAGAAAAGAAAGTTTTATAGTACATAGAGGATGACATGCGGGTCCCATTTAGCAGCAGCGGTCTCACCGTTTGAGAGGCGGCAGGGGATCGAAAGAAAAAGGTAAGTGACCAAATATGAGGTGCCAAAAAAAATCCAAGAAAAGAAAGTTTTATAGTACATAGAGGATGACATGCGGGTCCCATTTAGCAGCAGCGGTATTACCGTTTGAGAGGTGGCAGGGGATCGAAAGAAAAAGGCAAGTGACCAAATTTGAGGTGCCAAAAAAAACTCCAAGAAAAGAAAGTTGATTGCTCATAGAGGATGACATGCGGGTCCCAATTAGCAGCAGCGGTGTCAACGTTTCCAAGGCGGCAAGGGATCAAAAGAAAAAGGAAGTAGCCAGAAATCAGGGGGTCAAAAAAAAATCCAAGAATAGAAAGAATTTTGGTTCATAGAGGATGACATGCGGGACCCATGATCCTGCATCGTAAACGGCTCGATCGGAGAGCGTTGAACGAGATGGCGCGATCGAGAAAAAAACAATGCCAGAGAGGCTGCCATCTGGGCCCTACATCCCTCGGTGGTGCGGATTTGCGTTGACTCGGCCGGCGAACCCGAGAATTCGAGATGCACCACGTCCCGGGCCACCATACGCAACGTTTTGGCCGTTTTCGTCGGGCTAGGTGGCCTCAAAAACGAGAAAAAAAACGTTTTGACATGCACAACGGACAGACCCAAAATCGCCGGCCATGGTACACCAGCAACCACGGCGCGACTTCAACTTCGTCGGCCATGGCAACTTTTCTTGTAGTGTTGTATACTATCTTGAGATTGATTATATATTCATGTCATATGTTGTTTGTGATCTTGCATGCTCTCCGTTGCTAGTAGAAACTCTGGCCAAGTAGAAACATGTGACTCCAAGAGTGGGTATTTATGCTCGATAGTAGGTTCATGCCTCTAGCTTTCTGGGAGACTGACAATAACTTCTAAGATTGTAGATGTGTTGTTGCTACTAGGGAGAAAAAAATGTTTTATCCGAGGGTAATTCTATTGTTTACTTTACCCACATTGCTTAATGCGATAATCTGTTGCTTGCAACTTAATACTGAAAGGGGTTCGGACGATAACCGGAAGGTGGATTATTAGTCATAGACGTAGTTGGATTACTGTCTATGTATTATGTTGTAATGCCGAATCAAATCTCATAGTAATCATCTTGTCATGTATGGTCGATACTCTATCAATTGCCTAGCTGTAATTTGTTCACCCAACATGCTATTTATCTTTATGGAGAGACACTTCTAGTGAACTGTGGACCCCGATCCTGTTTCCTTTACTGATAAATTCTACTGTAATTCCTGTTCTGGTTACTTTGTGCAAACATATCTTTCCACTCAATACATCCAATCCTTTGTGTTTAGCTAACCGGTGAGAAGTAACACCTCACTGTAAGTTGATGCAAAGTAGTTTGGTTATGTTGTGTGCAGGTTTCACGTTGTTGCTGACGCGGGTAGTGCGGTCTGCCACTAGTCAGCTAGCAACACCTTCAGAAGTCACGCCTTTCTCCTACTGGTCGATTAATCCTTGGTTTCTTACTGAGTGAAAACTTTCTACTGTGCTCATCATACCTTCCTCTTGGGGTTCCCCAATAGTGTGAAGTCGGCATTACGATAAGCACCATCAAGCTCTTTTTCTAGCGCCGTTGCCGGGGAGAAAGGGGATTTCTGCAAGGGGAGTCTCTCATCTCCAATCTTTTTTACTTTGTTATAGTTTGCTTAGTTTACTTTATTTTATTTGTTTGCTTCATTATATCAAAAACACACAAAAAATTAGTTTCGTTTGTAGTTGTCTTTATATCAAAAAGACAAAAAATTAGTTTCTATTATAGATGTTATTTATGTTGCTTTTAGTTTTAATTTTGGTAAAATGTCTATTCCTGTTACTATGTCGCCTGAGGAAATGGTTTTCACTTTCAAGCAAGAAAGTGAGGAGAGTTTCAAGGAAGATTGGTCTAGAATTAATAGTTCTTCTAATAAAACTGAACCTAAAATGACTCTAGGCTTGGTTCTTAGTAGCGTTTATTTTGGTCTTATTCTTCGTTGTAGATATGCTTTGGAAACCGCAGCTCGAGGAGATTTCCTTCATTGTGATGGAGATCAAGCTTTTAATGCCGTAAAAATGTTGGTTGCAACATATAGCTCACCTAGTAATTTTGTTTCATCCCTTGTGAGCATTTTCGCTAGATTAAACACTCTTGAGACAAGTACAACTAGATTGAACGAATGTTATGCTTCGGGAGAAGTATGATCAAGTTCCAATAAATTCTGAACCCACAAATTGGCTACCTTCAGTGAAAGTTGATATTGGTGGTGAGATTGTTTATGCTTGTTGCGATATTATGTCTGAATTTTGCCTTATGCCTAGAGATATTTACGAGTCTTTAAATCTTTGGGGACTTTCCGCGGGAGGAGAAGAAATATCTCTTACCAATAATGTTGTTATATTACCCATTGGAATTGCTGAAGGAGCGCATCCAAAAAAATTAGGGAGGGCGGTATCCACTGATTATCTTGTCACTGAATGTGTAGGAAAAGGACAAATCAAGCTTGGGCAATCAGTACTAAAACTCCTAGGAGCAAGGATTGATGTTGGAGAAGGTATCATGATTTTTACCTCCTCACCGGGTGGTTCTCATTGTTTCCCCAAGAAAAATCTTAAAGGTAGGAGATGTATGCGCAAGGCCTCCGCCATTTATGATGTTGATGCTTCGTCACTTGATAATACTTGATGCTCGCATTTTTCTGCGCCTAGCTGAAAGGCGTTAAAAAATTACTCTTGGGAGATAACCCCTGTTTTATTTACATTAATTTTTCTTTTTGTTGATTCTTGGAATCTATTACCACTGTAATAAACCCCCCTTATCATTTTTATTTCGTTTTTGTGAAAGAATAGCCACTAATAGGAAGAAAGTAAGATTTGGAGAAGTTGTTGTCCTGAAAACAGATTCTGTGTTGTTACCATACAAATTCTTAAAAATATCCAGAGCGGAATTTTGAGCTGTCTTTTTTATGCATATGCCCCAGGTTATTATCGAACTTTCTTTAGTTGACCACTTTGCAAGATGAGCAACATAGGATTTTCGAAAAAAAATCAATCTCTACCTGCTATTCTGTTTTGACAGATTTCTGCACTATTTATATTTGCCTCTTAAATCTCTTTGTTTTTTTAGTTCTATTGATCAAAGAGCTTTTTGAAAGGTTGCTGCAGTATCTTATGCTTTAATAGATGTTTGATATATGTTAGTACTGAACCCAAGTGGATTTTTTTATTTTGATTGTACTAATGCTGCTAATAGAGACTTGTGCAAAGTTTTGTATGAAGAAAGTTTTCAAGTGTAGGGAAAGAAGAATGATGTGATAAGATGAAGAATGGACAAAAGCTCAAGCTTGGGGATGTCCCTGCACCCAAATAAGTATCAAAGCGGTACAAGTGTCAAAGCTTGGGGATGCCCAAGGCATCCCCTCTTCATCAACAAAGCAACATGTCATCTCTCTATGCGCTATATTTTTATTGTTTCATACGCTATGTGTTGTTCTTGGAGCGTCTTTATTTTTGTTTTTAGTTTAGTTTAGTTTTGTTTGCTGTAGAATATGTTGGATCCCGACACATTTGTTTTGGAGAAAGACCCGCTCCTTTTTAATTGCATAGAACACTCTAGTTTTCGTTGTTATTGTTCTGCAAGTGTTCTAGTTTTTGGTTACTACGTTTAGCTCTTGTTCTTTTACTTGAATTTTGTTCAGAGCTCGTTAGTATTCTTTATTTATGTATGATTAGCTCTCTGGTTCATAATTTATTTCATCTCTGGGAGTTATTTTAAATAAGTTAATTGGTGTTGGGTACGAGTAAAATGTTTCATGACTATAGTGATGCAAAAGGAAGCTTGTCTAGACTGGGGCATAGACTTTGGCGTGGCATGTTGGATGTCATTCTTCTCATATGCTTAGTATTTATTGTTGTAGCATCACTTGTTTCAAATGGCTGAGAGTGCATAGTGTGTCATTGAAAGAATGTGTTGTTTCTATCATAAAATCATAATATTGTGGTATTCTCCTTTGATGCTTTATTGGGTTGACTTAGCGCACGCTTATACCATGATATGACTATAACCAGTCAACTAAAGCCTCGATGATTATTTAGTTTTTAACTTTTAATATCACTTTATGATTTAATTGATAATGTTTTGTCACTATGCATGATTATGAGCATTATTGCTCTCTTAGTTGGTCGCGATCAGTCTTTTGCTAGCCTCCACCTGTGCTTAGTATGATCTCTACTCGTGCATCCAACCACCATGAAACAAAGTTTGTCAATTGTGTCCACCATATATACCTAGTAGCATTATTTCTATGGATTTCTATTTTCGTGCCCCTGGTTCGTTAGTTGTGCTCAGTTTTCCCCAGCCTCTTAACTTTTCCTCAGTTTTCTCCTCCCTCCCTCGTAGACGCTCGGACGGGAGAGTTGCCGTCAGGTCAGAGGCCTTACTGTTACCGTTAATCTGACGGGTGGGGATGCACATAGGGCAGTTCCTTTCTGACCGTCTCGTGTTGACGGGTAGCCATCCATCTGTCGCTGACTTGTGGGCCGTTTTATTTCCTGATTGTATATGCGGTGATGCCAATGTCAAATGGGGCCGCTCTATAGGGCTGCCGCAGCCAATGACCAGTGGGGTCGTCTATTTTTCAGGAAAAGACATATATAACCGCTCTGTGGGGCTGCCGCAGCCAATGACCAGTGGGATTGTCTATTTTTCAGGAAAAGACATATATTGCCGCTATGTGGGGCTGCCGCAGCCAATAACCAGTGGGATCTTCTATTTATTTAGAGAAAATCATATATTCCCGCTCTATGGGGCCTCCGCAGTCAATGACCGCTGGGGTCGTCTATTTATTTAGAGAATATCATATAGAGCCGCTCTGTGGGGCCGCCTCAGCCAATGGCAGGTGACTATTTTCGCAGCTTAATCTAAAGTGAATCTTATGCTAAACATGGTGCTTCCCGACGGTGACATAGCAGTGGCGGCGAGCATAGCCGTTCTGACTATGCCGATATCGGCATCGTTTGGAGGCTGTGGTGCTCGAATCATGGTGGAAATTGCGATATAATTTTTTAAATGCATAATATATAGGAAAATAGCTAGATCTCTAAATCGATGCATATGAAGCTACATATATATTCTTGGTCATAATCCCCTTATCTAAAGGGGATGGATGCATGGTTTCACGTCGTCGTCGCTTTCATCGTCAGTATCTTCATCGTCCGAGTAGTAGTACTTCCTACACATTGTTCCGTCGAACACCTTCACTGTGAGCACATCATCGCCTTCATATTTGAAGTGTACGAAGCAGCCGAAATCAACACCGTGCGCGATGGCGAAATTCTCCCAGCCCTTGTCGCGGTACATCCGGCCTTGACCGTCAAATAGGACCTCCACGGTCCAGAGACGAGGACCACAGTCAGCTGCTCGCAGATACACCTTAGCTGGCTCCTGGCCGTCAAGATAGTCCGTGAACTTTTTTGGGAGTGCCTGCAAAGAGATCGAGCGCCGATCGTTTGAAATTAAAGGTTTTTTAGAACATGCCCATAAATAATCACATGCATCATATATGTCGGAACGCGTGCGTACCTTCTTGACCAAAGGGTCTTCATAGACGACGATGAAGAACTCCTCTATGATCAATGGCAGTGTTGACAGTGGTGGTGGCAATGATGATGATCCACCACCCCTTCCCCTTCCGGTCCGCGTCCGAGACGTGGAAGCCATGGCAATGGATCAAGTGTATGTGAACGAAGAAGAGAGAGGCAGAACCTATTGACACAAGGGATGGCCGTTGTGGGTGTTTATAAGGGAGAGATGACCGTTGTAGGGGTTTACACAATAAATTATGGAGGAGGTGACCGTTGTGGGGGTTTACACAATAAATTAAGGAGGACATGACCGTTGTGGGGGTAGTCATCTAGGTTTTGTGTTTAGTCAAACTTTTTAAACTTTGACCACATATATAGGAAAAAGTAGTAGCATTTATGACACTAATTTAGTATCCCGAGATTCGTTTTGAAATGTAGTTTCAAATTATACCAAAATCTCATCATATAGGTTGCTACTTTTTTATTTACGGTTGGTCAAAACTTAAAATATTTGACTTAGTACAAAAGCTAAAAGTACACTTATTTGTGGACGGAGGGAGTATATCCCAACAAAAAAGTAATGCGGACTATCTTGACGGAAATGGAACTTCGTGATATAGTTTATCATCTTACCGTGAAAAGTAATGCCTAAAAGAAATGGCAATTCAAGATAGTTTATCATTTTACCGTAATGGCTACAAGAAATCGGTGATTGTTCATCATTTTTGCGTGGAAAGTAATGGCTACAACAAATGGGTGATGGTGTATCATTTTTTGCGTGAAAAGTACAAATCGGTGATGGTTTATCATTTTTTGCGTGAAAAATAATGCTAAAAGAGTTTATAATTTAGCTCGTGAAAAATAATGCAGAAAACCAAACTTTAGCGTACTGGGTAACCGCCCTTTAGCATACATAGAGGGTGGAAGCTAACCGCCGACAGAGAGAGAGAGGGTGGTGGCCCCGACCAGAGAGAGATAGGGGTTATCCTGCCCGTTAAATCATACGATCAACGGTCGGCGGGGACGATCCGCGTGACATGGGCTAGACCAATCAGGGCAATATTGGGCGTCTGTGAGAATTTGTGAAGGAAGAGGGCAAAACTGAGTAGTATCAAGAAACCAAGGGCAAGTGAGTAGTAAACAGACTAAGGGATTCAAATATGAGATTTAAAAAATGAAAAATGCGTGTTTTGTACAATGAAACCCATCTTGGCCTACCTCAAACTATTTGCAATACAAATATACATGAGTGTGAAAATTATGGCCTTATTCAGACAAAGTATGTTTTGGGAAAAGCTGTTTTGGGTAGGGCTTAATGTGTAAAACCATGCACCTTCATAGCTACTAGGTGATTTTAGAAGTGGCAATTTGTGGTAAAACTTTATTTATCTATGATTTATCTATAATTTGAGAAGTGGCAATCTATTATATACTAAAATCAAAATACATAGGTTTAAAATAGAGACACCACATTAAGCCACATCACCTGAATTATTTAAACAATTAGATCTAAAATTGATGGTGGAGATTTAAAGATAAACTAATGTTACGTAATGCCTGTTGTGTAAAAAAATGTCACCAGCTAACACGTAGAATACAAGGTAAGTTAAAAAGACTAAAAGAAAATAAATATGAAGGCTGTCCCAAATCAGATCGCCCCAAAAGAATATGAAAAAAAAATACCTGCCAAAAGAAGTCCTATCTAGACACGGTCTTCTAAGAAAAATTGATCAAAATCCTATATAACTAAGTAGTTCATCCCCACTAACCTATTTCTCTAAACATGCAGCTATGCCATCTCATCAAGCTTGCCACGTCAGCATATTTTCCCATTCAGTTTTGAGCTAACTATTTATTTTTTCCCGTAGCAATATCTTGGCACTTAAACAAACATTGAACTCAGCTGACCCATGGGCTCTCGATAGTGCAGCATTTTCTCTTCCTCTTCCGCTCCCCTTCACATTTCCTCTCCCGTTCCATTTATGAATGTCCTCTCCCATTCCATCATCCTCAATGTTTCCATTCCATGTGCATACATATGTGCCTACTTCCTCTCCCGGTGCATCACTTGCCTCGCCACCAAAAGCTTGCATGTTCACCTCCTGTTCTGTGAGGCTACTGATGGCAGAGCTCTTGATGTCCTTGCAAGAAAGCGCTACACAGGCATCACAGATTCACAGGAATAAGGACGCCTCTTTCTCTCTCTCTGTGCTAGCCATATTGTTTTTCTCAATTCTGCTTCATCCCTATCGATGATGGATCTGCTTGAGATGGGATCCTATGCAATACGTTAACTGGTGGATATGCCCCTGAGGTTCGTCCATACTAACGCAAGATCTATGCCCTAATCTTTCCATGTTAACGTTGTGCAGCATCTAATTATTAGGCATGTCAACTGCTTGATATTATGCTCCTACCGATCAGCTGCTTTATAGATTGGGTTGGACTCCCCACAGCGGGCTATGAGATTGGTATGAAATACTTCATTCAGTTTTCATATTTTATCATGTACTACTTCTCATCACATTTGTGTACATACACACGGAATGATTAATTAATTGTTTTATCTATGCAGATCAAGTAGGTAAATCTCTGAAACATTCCTATTCAGTTACCCGGCAGATAAACTATCTCTAGGAGTTGCTTGACTTTTTAAACATTCTACCAAGATTATTTAGCTGATCACATTAGATAGAACTTGCATATCAGCACAGTTGTCATGATGTATCACTTTAACTCCGCAAACTTGGGTTTTCATGTAAGTACGAGCAGTGAGTTAACAATTATGTGTTGCACAATTGTTTGATGTCTACGTGGGTCCACCAAAGGTAAAGCATGTTACCAAGTATATGACATTTATACTGATTTAATTGATGCATATGGTGTTTTATTCTACTACTAGAAAATGATCATTCTGGACCTTCGGTAACACATAATTTTCTATTTTTCATGTCTCTCTCAATTCCAGCTAGGGGGGCAATCTTTTCATGGACGGCTTGGTTGGTTTTTCGTAGGCCAGCATTAAAGCAATGCCATGCTACTTTGTGCTAAGCTTCCTTGGAAAGCTTTCACCTTGAACACAAATGTTTCTAGATATCTATTGCTTGATTTAACTGTTTGTTTCCTTTTGGTTGATTGCAGAGCAGTATTAGTTTAGGAATTGTCACTGGAGAAGGGTATGGAGATGGTACTAAATATGCATAAAGTACTTACACAATCCGGTCAAGCTACCTAGAAAAAATATGCTATTTGTTTTCGTACATGCGAACAATGAGGATAAATGATGGCGGTACATGTAGGGTTCGTTGTCCAATCATTTGTATTTGGTCTTCAACATTCTAAAATTATGAAGGAAGAAATCTCGATTTCTCTTATTATATTTAAAGAAGTTCACAATTAAAAAAACATCGGTCTCTGTATGTAATTATCATTTTTCCTATGTTAGCATCTTTTACAGATTATTTTTGATTTCCAATGACTATTTTTACGTCTATTTGACAAACTACTTGATGATACTTTACCATGGTAGATTATTTTTCAATTATTCAATAACTATATTTTCCTCTCTAGACTCGGTACATGTCCCCATGACATGATTTCATTACTCCTTTAGTCAAGGGCATTGCACTAATTTTTTTAATCAAAACCTTTCCGCAACAAGGTGCGGGGTATCATCTAGTTTGTGGTAAAGACTCCATGAGTAAGTGCCACTCTTTTCGGAATTTTTTGCACATTAAATAACTCATTTAACTAGTTAATCCCATTTGTTGACTCTCTGTTGACCAACCACTTGAGGGTAAAACTGAGTATATTGCACTAGCCAGTATTAGCACTCAAGGCGAAAACTGAGCACACAAAAAATGCTAGTATATGACTCGAGGGTATACCTGAGTATATCTAAATTTCCAGGGTTAGACTCGAGGACGCGTGTTGCGGTGCAGAAGTGGAAGACGTGCCATTGTTGACACGTGTCGCGGTGCAGACGTGCAATAGTGGACGCGTAGGACGCGGGTCGCATTTAGGACGTGTAAGCCCCTCTCTCCCTCCCTCTGCACACAGTACGTTTCATTCTCGCTCACGCACGAAACCACGCCTCTCACGTCCCATCAACTTCTCCAAATCGAAAAAACCCCAACCGCCGTACGCGCGCTACCCTGCCGGCAATGGAGAAGAAGAATGCGCGGGCGGCCATCGCTTCCGAGCCCGTCACCTCTGAGCCCGTCGCCTCCGAGCCCGTCGCATCCGAGCCCGTCGCCGCTGAGCCCATTGCCGCCGAGCCCGTCACCGCCGAGCCCGTCGCCTCCGAGGGTGGCGCATCCAAGCGCGGCGCCTCCATGAACTGGGCCTCTCTCTCGGCTGATGGACCACTTCACAAGATCGGCGAATGCTTACTGGCGAACGAGGAGTACGCGGACACCTAATCTGCTATGAGGCAAGTCTGTAGAAATTGGCGCTCAGGTTTACCTGAGCCCGACGTGCACCTGCACGAATGGATCATGCTAGACCACGCCCTTCCACGCGTCACTGAGTTCACCTTCCTCCAACTCGGCACATCACGCTACGTCACCATAGATCTATCGGAAGTTCATGCAAGGTTCAAATTCCTCCATATCTATAGGGTTAATCTACCTTTTTATTTTCAATCTTAAATATCTTAGTGCTGAATGTTATCTTCATCAATACATTTTAGATACTACTTCGTCGGATTTTGCCGTGGTGTCATCGTGCTTGCCCAGAAGAACCCGCCGCACAAGATACGGCTTCTGAACCCACTCACAAAGAAATCGAACACTATGTTTGAGGCGCACATGCCATCTGTTTTTCTGGATTCAGTCGTTGTAATCAAATCCCCGACTGTGGTCTTCGTTGCCGCACATTACCCGCCGGAAATTGGTTGGGTCGATGAGAGCACTCCAACTAAGGATATATATGAAGATTGGGGAGAAGAAAGATTTTCGATCGAGAACCATTGTCTGCGTTGCATTACCCCGTTCAATGGTGAACTGTATGCAGTAGCTGCGGACAGTTTTGAGTCCGGAAGAATAGTGTGCACCAATGTACAGTTGCAGCAGCGCGCGAGCACTGTCAAGATGGAGACACTAATTTCATTTCCAGAACTTGGAAATGAGAAGTTCTACCTTGTGAAGTCGGATGGTGATCAGCTGCTTGTGTTGTTGGTCAACCTGGCTTTGGCGGGCAAACCATTGGTGTACCGTGTGGACACTTAGAGCCGCTCTCTCCATCCGGTCAGTAACATTGGCAGTAATGCCTTCTTCGTGAATTATATCCGGTGTATCTCCATCGACACCAGAGTGCACCCGACACTTCGACCTGGCTGCCTCTACTACACGGATTTGGGTTATATCAGAGAGTACTCTCGTGATACAAAGGCCTGGGATGAGTGGCCACTACGTGTGGATAGAATAGGAAACTACAGTATGACAAATGAACGCAGGCCATACCATTTGGAGGATGTATTGGCCGCACACTGCAGACGGAAGGAGTTCAATGAATATTTCCTTGGGGTAATGCACGAATGGAGCGACGAAGAAATATATGAGGAATGAAGTATAAATTCATTCATCCTGGGGTATCATAATCTTCTTGTTCTCCATACATTGCGTGCGTCTTGTATTTTTTTCATCTTAGTTTGTTGTGAACATTAACAACGTTATTGGCTGCTTTTGGATAATGTATGCAGTTTATGTATTATACTTAGTTTTCTGGTTATGCTGCTGTGAATTTATCATATACTAGCTTCTAGATTTGCTACTAGATTTGCTGCCATATTGGGCAAAAAATGAGGGCCAAAAGGCATAAATAATTGAAGAAAGACAGAAATAGAAGCTTCTCTAGATTTGATACTAATTTGGTGAAAAAGACAGAGAGAAAGAGGGGAAAAGGTGCTCTTAAAATGCCAATTTGGGCCGAGAGAGACAAAACCTAGCTCCTGCTCACGTGCAACCAAACGCTATCTCGTCCTATCCTACGCAGTCCCTTTCTACCAGCCTGATACGTCTCCGACGTATCGATAATTTCTTATGTTCCATGCCACATTATTGATGATATCTACATGTTTTATGCATACTTTATGTCTTTATTATGCGTTTTCCGGAACTAACCTATTGACGAGATGCCGAAGGGCCAGTTGCTATTTTCTGCTATTTTTGGTTTCAGAAATCCTAGTAAGGAAATATTCTCGGAATCGGACGAAATCAACGCCCAGCATATTAGAATCCCCGGAAGCATCCAGAACACCCGAGAGCCGCCAGAGAGGGGACACAGGCCCCCCAGATGATAGGCCGGCGCGGCCCAGGGGTGGCCCGCGCCCCCCTGTGGTGACGTCGCCTCGTTGACCCTCCGACACCGCCTCTTCGCCTATTTAAGGGTCCTCGACCTAAAACCTCGATACGGAAAAGCCACGGTACGAGAAACCTTCCAGAGCCGCCGCCATCGCGAAGCAAAGATCTGGGGGACAGGAGTCTCTGTTCCGGCACGCCGCCGGGACGGGGAAGTGCTCCCGGAAGGCTTCTCCATCGACACCGCTGCCATCTCCACCGCCATCTTCATCAACGCTATTGTCTCCCATGAGGAGGGAGTAGTTCTCCATCAAGGCTCGGGGCTGTACCGGTAGCTATGTGGTTAATCTCTCTCCTATGTACTTCAATACAATGATCTCATGAGCTGCTTTACATGATTGAGATTCATATGAGTTTTGTATCACTATTCATCTATGTGCTACTCTAGTGATGTTATTAAAGTACTCTATTCCTCCTGCATGGTGTAAAGGTGGCAGTGTGTGCATCATGTAGTACTTGGCGTAGTTTATGATTGTGATCTCTTGTAGATTATGAAGTTAACTATTACTATGATGGTATTGATGTGATCTATTTGGTTATGTTGATCTATCTTGCACTCTAAGGTTATTTAAACATGAACCTTGAATATTGTGGAGCTTGTTAACTCCGGCATTGAGGGTTCGTGTAATCCTACACAATGGTGTTCATCATCCAACAAGAGGGTGTAGAGTCTAGCATTTATCTATTCTGTTATGTGATCAATGTTGAGAGTGTCCACTAGTGAAAGTATAATCCCTAGGCCTTGTTCCTAAATACTGCTATCGCTGCTTGTTTACTGTTTTACTGCGTTTCTACTGCCTGCAATATTACCACCGTCAACTACACGCCAGCAAGCACTTTTCTGGTGCCGTTGCTACTGCTCATACTTATTCATACCACCTGTATTTCACTATCTCTTCGCCGAACTAGTGCACCTATTAGGTGTGTTGGGGACACAAGAGACTTCTTGCTTTGTGGTTGCAGGGTTGCATGAGAGGGATATCTTTGACCTCTTCCTACCTGAGATCGATAAACCTTGGGTGATCCACTTAAGGGAAACTTGCTGCTGTTCTACAAACCTCTGCTCTTGGAGGCCCAACACTGTCTACAAGAATAGAAGCTCCCGTAGACATCAAGCACTTTTCTGGCGCCGTTGCCGGGGAGGAAAGGTAAAAGGCATTCATACTTCGGTTCCAGGTAACAGTACTTTTCTGGCGCCATTGTGTTTGTGCTCGAAGCTATTTCCTTTAGATCCTGCAATTGCAACTTTTTGTTTCTTGTTTACACTAGTTTGGCATAATGGACAACAATGAGCTTCTTATTCTATTTCCTGATTTAAGACATGGATGGTTTGATCCGAAAATTAAAAAACCCATGGAACATATTAGTATGAACACTTTGAACACCATTGTTGCTAATGATATGGAAAATTCTAAGCTTGGGTAAGCTGGTTTTGATGAGCATGATCTTTTTAGTCCCCCAAGCATTGAGGAGAAAATTTTCTTTGATGATACTTTGCCTCCTATTTATGATGATTATAATGATAGTAGTCTTCTGGTGCCACCTACTATGGAGAGTGAATTTGATTATGATTACAATATGCCTCCTATATTTGATGATGAGAATAATAATGATAGCTACTTTGTTGAATTTGCTCCCACTACAACTAATAAAATTGACTATGCTTATGTGGAGAGTAATAATTTTATGCATGAGACTCATGATAAGAATGCTTTATGTGATAGTTATATTGTTGAGTTTTCTCATGATGCTACTGGATATTATTATGAGAGAGGAGAATATGGTTGTAGAAATTTTCATGTTACTAAAACACCTCTCTATATGCTTAAAATTTTGAAGTTGAGCTTGTCTAGTTTTCCTATGCTTATTGCATTATGCCTACATAACTTGTTTATTTACAAGATTCCTTTTCATAGGAAGCATGTTAGGCTTAAATTTGTTTTGAATTTTCCTCTTGATGCTCTCTTTTTGCTTCAAATACTATTTCTTGCGAGTGCATCATTAAAACTGCTGAGCCCATCTTAATGGCTATAAAGAAAGAACTTCTTGGGAGATAACCCATGTGTTATTTTGCTACAGTACTTTGTTTTATATTTGTGTCTTGGAAGTTGTTACTACTGTAGCAACCTCTCCTTATCTTATTTTATTTCATTGTTGTGCCAAGTAAAGTCTTTGATAGTAAGGTTCATACTAGATTTGGATTACTGCGCAGAAACAGATTTCTTGCTGTCACGAATCTGGGCAAAATTTTCTGTAGGTAACTCAGAAAATTATGCCAATTTACGTGAGTGATCCTCAGATATGTACGCAACTTTCATTCAATTTGAGCATTTTCATTTGAGCAAGTCTGGTGCCTCAATAAAATTCGTCTTTACGAACTGTTCTGTTTTGACAGATTCTGCCTTTTATTTCGCATTGCCTGTTTTGATATGTTTGATGGATTTTTCGATTCCATTGACTTTCAGTAGCTTTTTGCAATGTCCAGAAGTGTTAATAATGATTGTGTCACCTCTGAACATGTGAGTTTTTGATTATGCACTAACCCTCTAATGAGTTTGTTTCGAGTTTGGTGTGGAGGAAGTTTTCAAGGGTCAAGAGAGGAGGATGATATACTATGATCAAGAAGAGTGAAAGCTCTAAGCTTAGGGATGCCCCGGTGGTTCATCCCTGCATATTTTAAGAAGACTCAAGCGTCTAAGCTTGGGGATGCCCAAGCCATCCCCTTCTTCATCGAAAAATTATCAGGTTCCTTCTCTTGAAACTATATTTTTATTCGGCCACATCTTATGTACTTTGCTTGGAGCGTCTGTATGTTTTTGTTTTTGTTTTTGTTTGAATAAATTCATGCTTGTGTGGGAGAGAGACACGCTCCGCTGGTTCATATGAACACATGTGTTCTTAGCTTTTAATTTTCATGGCGAAGGTTGAAATTGCTTCGTTAATTGTTATATGGTTGGAATTGGAAAATGATACATGTAGTAGTTGCTAAAATGTCTTGGATAATGTGATACTTGGCAATTGTTGTGCTCATGTTTAAGCTCTTGCATCATATACTTTGCACCTATTAATGAAGAAATACATAGAGCTTGCTAAAATTTGGTTTGCATAATTGGTCTCTCTAAGGTCTAGATAATTTCTAGTAAAGAGTTTGAACAACAAGGAAGACGGTGTAGGGTCTCATAATGTTTACAATATGTCTTTTATGTGATTTTTGCTGCACCGGTTCATCCTTGTGTTTGTTTCAAATAACCTTGCTAGCCTAAACCTTGTATCGAGAGGGAATACTTCTCATGCATCCAAAATCCTTGAGCCAACCACTATGCCATTTGTGTCCACCATACCTACCTACTACATGGTATTTCTCCGCCATTCCAAAGTAAATTGCTTGAGTGCTACCTTTAAAATTTCCATTCTTCATCTTTACAATATATAGCTCATGGGACAAATAGTCTAAAAACTATTGTGGTATTGAATATGTACTTATGTATTTTATTTCTTATAAGTTGCTTGTTGTGCGATAACCATGCTCCTGGGGACGCCGTCAACTACTCTTTGTTGAATATCATGTGAGTTGCTATGCATGTCCGTCTTGTCTGAAGTAAGGGAGATTTACCACTAAAATGGTTAGAGCATGCATAATGTTAGAGAAGAACATTGGGCCGCTAACTAAAGCCATGATCCATGGTGGAAGTTTCAGTTTTGGACAAATATCCTCAATCTCATATGAGAAAATTAATAATTGTTGAATGCTTATGCATTAAAGAGGAGTCCATTATCTGTTGTCTATGTTGTCCCGGTATGGATGTCTAAGTTGAGAATAATCAATAGCGAGAAATCTGATGCGAGCTTTCTCCTTAGTACAGGCGGCATAGAGGTACCCCTTTGTGACACTTGGTTAAAACATGTGCATTGCGATGATAATCCAGGTAATCCGAGCTAATTAGGACAAGGTGCGGGCACTATTAGTATACTATGCATGAGGCTTGCAACTTGTAAGATATAATTTACATGATACATATGCTTTATTACTACCGTTGACAAAATTGTTTCTTGTTTTCAAAACTAAAGCTCTAGCACAAATATAGCAATCGATGCTTTCCTCTTTGAAGGACCTTTCTTTTACTTTTATTGTTGAGTCAGTTCACCTATTTCTCTCCACCTCAAGAAGCAAACACTTGTGTTAACTGTGCATTGATTCTTACATACTTGCTTATTGCACTTGTTATATTGCTTTGCATTGATAACTATCCATGAGATATACATGTTACAAGTTGAAAGCAACCGCTGAAACTTAATCTTCCTTTGTGTTGCTTCAATACCTTTACTTTGAATTATTGCTTTATGAGTTAACTCTTATGCAAGATTTATTGATGCTTGTCTTGAAGTACTATTCAAGAAAAGTCTTTGATATATGATTCAGTTGTTTACTCATGTCATTTACCATTGTCTTGGATCGCTGCATTCATTACATATGCTTACAATAGTATGATCAAGTTTATGATGGCATGTCACTCCAGAAATTATCTTTGTCATCGTTTACCTGCTCGGGACGAGCAGAAACTAAGCTTGGGGATGCTGATACGTCTCCGACGTATCGATAATTTCTTATGTTCCATGCCACATTATTGATGATATCTACATGTTTTATGCATAGTTTATGTCATTATTATGCGTTTTCCGGAACTAACCTATTGACGAGATGCCGAAGGGCCGCTTGTCGTTTTCTCGCTGTTTTTGGTTTCAGAAATCCTAGTAAGGAAATATTCTCGGAATCGGACGAAATCAACGCCCAGCATCTTAGAATCCCCGGAAGCATCCAGAACACCCGAGAGCCGCCAGAGAGGGGACACAGGCCCCCCAGATGATAGGCCGGCGCGGCCCAGGGGTGGCCCGCGCCCCCCTGTGGTGACGTCGCCTCGTTGACCCTCCGACGCCGCCTCTTCGCCTATTTAAGGGTCCTCGACCTAAAACCTCGATACGGAAAAGCCACGGTACGAGAAACCTTCCAGAGCCGCCGCCATCGCGAAGCCAAGATCTGGGGGACAGGAGTCTCTGTTCCGGCACGCCGCCGGGACGGGGAAATGCCCCCGGAAAGCTTCTCCATCGACACCGCTGCCATCTCCACCGCCATCTTCATCAACGCTGCTGTCTCCCATGAGGAGGGAGTAGTTCTCCATCAAGGCTCGGGGCTGTACCGGTAGCTATGTGGTTAATCTCTCTCCTATGTACTTCAATACAATGATCTCATGAGCTGCTTTACATGATTTAGATTCATATGAGTTTTGTATCACTATTCATCTATGTGCTACTCTAGTGATGTTATTAAAGTACTCTATTCCTCCTGCATGGTGTAAAGGTGGCAGTGTGTGCATCATGTAGTACTTGGCGTAGTTTATGATTGTGATCTCTTGTAGATTATGAAGTTAACTATTACTATGATGGTATTGATGTGATCTATTTGGTTATGTTGATCTATCTTGCACTCTAAGGTTATTTAAACATGAACATTGAATATTGTGGAGCTTGTTAACTCCGGCATTGAGGGTTCGTGTAATCCTACACAATGGTGTTGTCGTGGTATCGTCACGGCATATGCCATAGGATGGCTAATCGAAGTGGTCCCTGAGAGATCTCACGGCGGTATCCGGATGCGGGTATGGGCACGAGCGACACGGCGACGTACCCAGGTTCGAGGCCCTCCGATGGAGGTAAAACCTCTACTCCTGCTATGAGTGTATATGATGATCACACAATACAATGGTGCTCCTAGAGCTGTGTCCGGCTGCTCCTGGGAGACTAAGGGAGACGATGGTCTCTCTCACAGGGCAGCTCTATGGGTGGAATGAAGTAAGAATGATCGATCCCCTGCACGAGAGGGGGTAGTGCGGCTTATATAGGCACCGGCACTTTACATATAAGACCCTATAGTTTACTGGCCGGCTTGGCCGGCTCCGGCTTCCGCTCCTTCCCGAGGCGGTGACGTCAGGAGCCGTTGAGGCATCGTGGCCTGTCCCATCTGGCTGCCACGGTCAGCGGTATGGAGAGGAGGTGTCCCTGTCGCCGTCAGCCACTGTAGCCAGTACGGATCGTCGTAAGCCCTGACGGCCTGTCCGGCGCGTGGCACTATTGCTCCACAGTGCCCCGCACTTTATGGAAGATGGAGTCAGCGTGGACTTTAGGAACCCGGATCACCGACCCGGTTCCTTCCAGTGCAAGACTCGCCAGCCTCGAGTCGGTCTGAGGTACAAACCCCAGTCGGATATGGCTTGTAGAAGCCGGCCCAGCTACAGCATTGGTGGCCGTAGCCAGGCCGACTAGGACCTAGAGCCAGCCGGCTTCCGGACCAGCCGGCCACGGCGCCAGCCGGCTGCTCCTCAGCCGGCCTTTGCCGCGAGCCGGCCAGTGGCCAGCCGGCTGCTCCGCGTCCATTGCCCTATCCGGGGTCTTCCCCCCGACATTAGCCCCCGAAGCTGGCAAGGTCCTGCGTCTAGAAGGACCTAGGCAGGTTTTCCTGGCTTCTCGAATATATTTGACGGCACTTGGAGGGGCCGACTGAGAATTTCCATTCAGCCGGCTGCGCCCTCATCCGGCTCGTTCCTGCCGGCTGCTTCTAGCCGGCCGCTTTTTACACTTATGCAGCTTTTGTTTTCTCGCAAGTTTTGGTGGCGTCTCCGCCTTGTTGACGACTTTTAGTCCGGGTTGAACTTATTGTCCTGCGCCTGACTTGACTGGTCTGACGCCTGGCGCCGCGGTCGGTTCGTCTGGTCACATCAATGTTCCTCCGGATCCGGTGCGGTAGTGGGGAGCGTGGTGTGGCCGTTTCCGGTAACCGTTGCGGTCGTGGGAGGAGTTACGGCGCAGTAAATCCCGATCGTGGCCCACGATTGCCACGTGGCCGCGCAACTGGCGCGCCAGGCGGCTATAAATGCCCCCGGTAGCGGTACCGAGGCGCCCTTCTTCTTCCTCGCACTCTTCGTTCTCTCGCTCAAGCTTTCTCTTTTCTTCGCTCGAGCGCTCCGTCGCACGCCAACACTCCTGGCGAACTCCGGCGAGCAGCTGCCCCGACGTTCTCCCGCCGGGCCGCCGCCGCCACTCCACCAATCCGGCGCCACGGGGCCGCGCGTTTCCACGGAGCATCCTCAGCAGCCGCCGTCGCCGCCGCCGTCGCAAAGCTCTTCGTCGCCGTTTCGCCTCTCGTGGTCAACTTCTTCCTCTTCCTCGACAATGGCCTCCGCCAGCGGATCGTGGAGGGGCTCATACATGCGGGAGGACGACATCGAGCGGCTGGTGCGCCTCCGCCGGATCCCGTCGGCGGTGGTCTGGCGGGCGCCCGGCGAGGAGACGGAGCCCGAGCCGCAGCCCGGCGAGCGCGTCGTCTTCGGCGCGCATCTTGATCGCGGGCTGGGCCTGCCGGCTTCAACCTTCTTCCGGCAGTTCCTCGACCACTTCGGCCTGCAGCCGCACCACCTGCCGGCCAACGCGTGCGTCCTCCTCAGCTGCTTCGTGGCATTCATGGAGGCCTACGCCGGCTTGTGGCCAGACATCGACTTCTGGAGCCGGCTGTTCTACTTGAAGGCGCAAACCACCGAGGGCCGCCTGCGGGCCTGCGGCGCCGCCTCGATCTACACCCGGCCTGGTACGCCCTTCCCCAAGATCCCCACCGTTGACTCGGTGAAGAACTGGCAGATGTCGTTCTTCTATGTGCGCAACGAGGGGCAGCTCGTCGACCGGATCAACCTGCCGGAGTTCAACCCGGCTCCTCCAGTCGGCCGGATCAACTGGAGCTACAACGCCCGCACGTCGGATCCGGACGCCGAGGTGAACCAGCTCTGGGACTTCCTGGGGGCAGCCGTCGAGAATGGGCTGACTGCGGAGGATCTCCTCTGCACCATCGCTGAGCGCCGGGTGCTGCCACTCCAGAGGCGCACCCACAAAATCGGGCACATGTCCGGCCGGTTCGACCCGAACCGGACGTCCAAGGCGGTGCTCTCCAAGGCCCAGGTGGCCAGCCGGGTGAATAACATCACCAAGGCAAACATGCCGGACGACTGGAACTACGGGCTGGCGCCCCGCGACAGGGACCACCCGCCCGAACGGGTAAGCTTGTGTTTTCACCGGCTTCCGGCTTGCGGCTGCGAGGCCGACTTCCTATTGCTTTTGCCGACTTCCGGCTTGTTGTTCGCTCATGCTTTTTCTGTCTTTCTAGCTCTTTGAGCGCCAGAACGCCGAGGACGGCGACCTGGCGACGAGGAGGTGGACGCCGGATCACGTCGATCCGGCTGACCAAGCCGGCGACCAGGTCGGCGACGACGACCTGCTGCAGGCGCCTGACCTAGGCGGCCAGGGGGAGCACAATCCGCCCCCTTCACCGGAGCAGCAGGAGGACGAGGAGCCGGCGACGTCCGGCACGGGGCCGATCCCCGCCGTGCCTCTGCGCGCGAGGCCACCAAGCACCACGGCGACTTCGGCGCGCCAGGGGAAGAAGCGGGCCAGCGAGCCCCGCTCCACTGCCGCCTGCGAGGCGAAGGCGAAGAAGCTCCGCCGGCAGCAGCCGAAGAAGGTTCCGGAGCAGGCCGGGTGAGTTTTCTTTCTCTTTCTTGTTTGATTCCTTTTCTTTCCTTACTTTTTATGCTTATCTTCTCCTTGTTTGTCCGGCTAGGGCTCCCATCAAGTTTGCCCAGGGCGGCGGCTCCCGGCAGGCTCCGCGCGTCGCGTCGCCGCCTCTGCGCCAAAGGAGGGAGCCGACGCCGCAGCCTTCATCGCGCGCTCCTACGCCGCCGCCGCCTGCAGGTACTGCGCCTTCCGCAGGGGCGCCTTCCTTGCCGTGCCGCTGGCCTCAGCGCCCGATCGTGGCACGCGGGTCGAGCCGACTCGGCAGCCGACGCTGGACGACATGTTCCCGCGCCGGACACGTCTTCTGGACCCAGCCGCTGGGGCCGGGCGGGGCATGCCGCTTTCAGCCGGAGCCGGAGCCGGCAGAGCTGCACCGTCCACGACTGGAGCCGGAGCCGGCGGGGCCGCGCCGCCTGCGACCGGAGCCGGCACCCCGCCAAGTGTGGTGGTGCTGGATGAGAGCCCGGAGGGGGCACCTCAGGCGCCGGAGACGGCGGCGCCGACTGGGCCATCTGCTTCGCCTGGAGCGCCGCCACCACCGGAGCCGACGACAGGGGAGCCAACCAGGCAGGAGCCGGCAAGGGATGAGCCGGCGCGCACGGAGGGTGCCGGCTCACGCGCGCTGGTGAGGACGGGAGCCCCATCGGCGCCGCAGCAGGGCCTGCACGTGGCCAAGGGTGCCATGCTTCTGCATGTGCCATCCGCCTCCGACTCCAGCCTTGGCTCGGCTGGCACTATGGAGCAGGCGTGGCTCAGCGCCGACTCCTACGAGGTGACCAGCCGGGGGGGAACCCCGGCCAAGCATCGGTGGAGATGTTCTTCTCCAGCCTGCAGGCCCACCTCAAGGCCAGGGCTGCCGAGACCGCGGCCAGCGTTGCCAAGGTGGAGGAAGCCGGCAAGGTAAGCTTTATCTGTTTTTGATTTGGTTATCATCCTGGTAGCCCTCCGAGGCATGGGCCGGCTGCTGGGAGCCGGCCCGGGTTTCGCCTAGCTGACTGACTTTCTTTTTTCCTTAGGCTGTGATGGATCGGCGCACCACTCTGTACAACCGCGCCGTTACCCATTACCACAAGGCCAAGCTGGACCGGGCCGACTTGGCCCGCGAGCTGGAAACCACCAAGGGTAAGCTCTTGCTTCTTTCGACTCGATGTCTTATTTTCTTTTTAATCTTCATTGGCTGACGTTTCTTTCCGGCTGCCTCGCAGTTGAAGCCGCCAAGGTCCCGCGGCTGGAGTCGGATCTCCGGGCTGCTCGCGCCCAGTGCGCCGAGAGCGAGGAGGCGGGCCGTTCTTCAGCCGCCAAGCTCAAGCTGGCTGAGCAGGAGCTGACACGGCTGCGCCTGCTGGAGCAGAACCACCTCACTGAGCTCAACTCCCTTAGGACAGCGGAGAAGGAGAAGGTGGAGGATCTGAGCCGGCGGCAGACGGAGGTGGAGAAGCAGCGGCTTGCGCTGCAGGAGGAGGTCACCGCCAAGTCCACGGAGCTGACGGCTACCGCCAAGCGCTGGACGGATGAGATTGGCGCGCTTGATCGCGGCTTGGCGGGTGAGTGCATCTCTATGTTCCTTTCCCTTTGCCGGCTTTCGGCTGTCGGCTGCCGGCTTTCGTTGGCAGCCGACAGCAGAAACTCCTGATGTCTTCGCTATCACCATCTTCGGGCTGGTGGCAGTCGGTTCTTGCCGGCTGCCGCCAGGCTTTTCCTTTTGGCTTAGGACTTCGAAAATTTGCATTTTTCAGCTTATTTCGGCTTCGATGATTTCTAACTTGCTTCTTCTTGCAGCGGCCTTCCCGGAGACGCAGGACGCAGCTTTGGCAGCCGTTGGCGTTGCGCGCGAATCTAGGAGGCGGGAGACCGGCGAGGGCAGCTCGGAGTATTTCTCCATGGAGGACTACACGGCGTCCATGGCTGCCCGCGTCGAGCCCATCACCAAGCTCGGCTGGGAGCTCCGGAAGGCGGTTGAAGAGCTGGTGCCGATGCTGTGGCCTGAGGAGGCGGTGCCGCAAGATGTCTCCAGCCTCACCTCCCTGATGGAGCGGGCGCCGGATCGCTTCCTCGACTGGAAGGAGTCGGCCACGCGCGCTGGTGCCGACATGGCGCTGTCCTTCGTCCTCTCTTGGTACAACGAGGTGGACCTGGGGCAGCTTGAGTTCCGGCGAGCCGGCGTGGAGGACAAGCTCCCAGCCGAATACAAGGCCGCCCGTCTTGCTCGAGCCAGCGCCATCGCCGACTTCGTCGACAAGGCCCTCTTCGTCGCGGACCCGAACCCTCCTCCATCCGATGAGGACTACATGGAAGATGAGGAGGCGGAAGACGAGCCCGAAGACGACCCGGCAGCTGGCTCCGCGGACGCTCCTCCGGCTGGTCCTTCTCCAGCCGCGTCTTAGTTTTACCTGTCTTTCCAGTTGTTCTTTTGCCAAGACAATTTTATTAAATCCCCGGGATGCCAGGTGCGCATGTATGAATATTATCGTCCTTTAATTATGTCACACTTTAATGTGTTTGTTAATCATTTGTGTGCCGAGTTGCTTTCTTTCGACTCGTTCGCTTTTTCCCATCCGTCCCACTCTTTGGCTGTGCTCTTGCCGGTCGTACGTCCGACTTGTGATCCGTCGCCGGATCAAGAGCGGGCCGCTGGGTGAGGCCGACAGTATTTCGGTCGAACGAGCTGAATTCGACAATCCGGCACTTATATGAAAAGTTGCAAGTCAACTCGCTTTTACTCTTTCCCTTAGTCGTTTTTCGCGTGCCGGCTCCCTAGGCCTTACTCCCGCCAGCCGGACAGCCGGGTTGCGGTCTGTAGCTGGATCGGAAGCCGGCTGTCGGAAACCGGATCACGTTACTGAGCCGACCGCGTGAGAGGGTTCAAGCCAATTGGCGAAACAAGGTAGAGTACGCGAAAAACTTGTCGGAAACGGCGCTCTTGGCGCGTGCTTTTTCATAGCTTACAAAAGGGATACAAGGGATACATACATTCCTGCTCTCATGTGTAAAATGGGCGGAGTAAGTTGACATTCCAGGGACGTTTAGTCTCCTCGTCAGCCTTGTCCGGCTTGTTTTTCTTAGCCTCTTGGGCATCTATGAGATAGTAGGAATCATTGCCTACTGCCTTGCTCACGATGAAGGGACCCTCCCATGGGGATGACAATTTATGCTGTCCGGCTGTCCGCTGGATCAGCCGGAGCACTAGGTCTCCTTCTCGGAATGCTAAGGGCTGGACCTTCCGGCTGTGATAGCGTCGGAGGCTCTGCTGGTAGATAGTAGATCTAGACGCAGCCAGCAGCCGGGCCTCTTTGACCAGGTCAACTCCATCTTCGCGAGCTTCTTTGGCTTCGGCTTCTGTGTAGAGCTTGATCCTTGGCGCGTCGTGCTCGATATCGGTCGGCAGGACGGCTTCGGCCCCGTATACGAGGAAAAATGGTGTGAAGCCGACTGAGCGGTTTGTCGTTGTGCGCAGGCTCCACAGCACATTGGGCAACTCTTCAATCCAGCAGCCGGCTGCTCGCTCGAGCGGCTCCACCAGCCGGGGCCGGATGCCGGCTAGGACCAAGCCGTTAGCCTTCTCCACTTGTCCGTTGGACTCTGGGTGCGCCACAGAGGCTAGGGCCATCCGGATCCCCATTTCCCCGCAATAGCGAGAGAAGATGCCTTGGGAGAAGTTGCTGCCGTTGTCGGTGATGATGCTGTGGGGGTAGCCGAACCTCACGATGATTTCCTTGAGGAATGTGACGGCTGTGGAGCCGTCCAGCTTCTTGATTGGCTTGGCTTCGATCCACTTGGTGAATTTGTCAATCATCACCAAGAGGTGTGTCATGCCGCCTCGCGCTGTTTTGAACGGACCCACCATATCCAAGCCCCATACGGCAAACGGCCATGTGATGGGGATGGTTTTCAAGGCGGAAGCCGGCTGGTGTCTCTTCTTTGCGAAGCGCTGACAGCCGTTGCACTTCTTCACCAACTCTTCTGCGTCTCTGAGCGCAGTCGGCCAGTAAAAACCGTGCCGGAAGGCTTTGGCCACTATGGCTCTGGATGAGGCGTGATGTCCGCACTCTCCTTGATGGATTTCCCGTAGGAGTTCAATCCCTTCAGCCGGCTCGACGCACCGCTGGAACACCCCACTTACGCTGCGTTTGTACAGCTGGTGGTTGATGATGGTATAGGCCTTGGCCCTTCTCTCAATCTGCCTGGCCTGGACTCTATCATCAGGCAGCACACCGTCGGTGAGGTAGGAGAGGAAATCTTGTGCCCATGAAGGTACGCATCTTATCTCGAATACGCTGACCAACAGGGCCTCCTGCGTGGGAGCTTCCGGATTCGACTGCATGGTCGCCGGGTTCGGCTTGCTAGCCGGCGGGTTCGGCTTGCTAGCCCCCGAGTTTGGCGATGAAGCCCCCGGGTTGGACTGAGAAGTCCCCGGGTTCGGCATGGTAGCCGGCGGGTTTGGCTTGTTAGCCCCCGACTTGGGCGATGAAGCCCCCGGGTTCGGCTGAGCAGCCCCCGGGTCAGCCGGCACGAATATTGAATCCGAATCCGGTGACGGTATGATGGACGGCTTCTTGAGAACCGCCAAGGCGATGCCTGGCGGAATGGCTTGCTGGGTTGAGCCAATCTTGGACAAGGCGTCAGCCGCCTCATTGTTTGCCCGTGGCACATGGTGGAATTCGCAGCCGTCGAAGAAGCCGGATAGCTGCTGGACATGGAAGCGGTATGAGGCCATGTTGGCGTCCTTCGCGTCCCAGTCGCCATGTGCTTGCTGTATGACCAAGTCGGAGTCGCCGAAGCAGAGTATGCGACGCACGCCAATCTCCTTGGCCAGCTTCAGCACATGAATGAGCGCTTCATACTCCGCCACATTGTTGGATGCGGCGAAGTGGATCTGCAGGACGTAGTCCAGCCGGTCTCCCTTGGGAGAGGTGATGACGATGCCGGCTCCCAAGCCATTGCGCATCTTCGAGCCGTCAAAGTGCATCTTCCAGTGTGTGGAATCCGGCACAGGCGGCAGGTACTGCATCTCAGCCCAGTCGACGAAGAAGTCCGCGAGGATCTGCAACTTGATGGCTGTGCGTGGCTCGTAGAGGATGGTGTGGGTGGCTAGCTCCAGGGCCCACTTGGCAACCCGGCCGTTGGCATCCTTGCTGCCGATGATTTCCGCCAAGGGTGCCGTGGCAACCACCTTGATGGGGTGCTCTTGGAAGTAGTGCTTGAGCTTTTTTGCCGCCATGTAGACGCCGTAGGTGACCTTCTGGTAGTGGGGGTAGTTTTGCTTCGACTGGGAGAGCACTTCGCTAAGGTAGTAGACTGGGCGTTGGACCAGCTGCTCCCTGCCGTCTTCTTTGCGCTCCACCACCAGGACAACGCTAACCACTCGGTTGGTGGCTGCGATGTACAACAGCATCGGCTCCATTGAAGCCGGCGTTGCAAGGATTGGCGCGGTTGAGAGCACGCGCTTCAAGTCACGGAAAGCTTCCTCCGCCTGCGGTGACCAGACGAACTTGTCCGCCTTCTTCATCAATTGATACAGGGGCAGTGCCTTCTCCCCCAGCCGGCTGACGAAGCGGCTCAAGGAAGCCAGGCAGCCAGCGAACTTCTGGACGTCCTTGAGGCACTGCGGCAGTTCCATCTTCTCCAGGGCACTGATCTTGTCCGGGTTGGCTTCTATCCCTCGCTGAGAGACGAGGTAGCCGAGGAGCTGGCCAGACGGCACGCCGAATGTGCACTTGGCCGGGTTGAGCTTCATCCGAAATCTTCTCAGATTGGTGAAGGTTTCTCTCAGGTCATCAAGGAGGGTAGTCGTCTCCTTGGTCTTTACAACGACATCATCCACATATGCGTGAACGTTTCTGCCGATTTGATCCTGCAAGCATTTTTGCATGCACCTTTGGTAGGTGGCGCCTGCATTTTTCAAGCCGAACGGCATAGTCG
This sequence comes from Lolium perenne, assembly GCF_019359855.2. Lineage (NCBI taxonomy): Eukaryota > Viridiplantae > Streptophyta > Magnoliopsida > Poales > Poaceae > Lolium > Lolium perenne. Next base: position 45,513,020 of record NC_067245.2, read on the forward strand.
TGTAGCAATAAGCCCCATACGGGGTAATGAACGAAGTCTTTATTTGATCAGCCGGATTCAAAGGAATCTGGTGGTAGCCTGAATAGGCATCTAGGAAAGACAACAGTTCACAGCCGGCAGTCGAGTCTATGACTTGATCTATGCGCGGCAGGGGGAAGGGATCCTTCGGGCACGCCTTGTTCAGGCTGGTGTAGTCGATATACATGCGCCAGGAGTCGTTCTTCTTCAAAACCAGGACCGGGTTCGCCAACCAGTCCGGGTGCAGCACTTCCATGATGAAGCCGGCAGCTAGGAGCCGGGCTATTTCTTCACCGATGGCCTTCCTTCATTCTTCGGCGAAGCGCCTGAGAGGCTGCTTCACCAGCTTGGCTTCAGGCCGGACGTGGAGGTGGTGCTCAGCCAGCTCCCTCGGCACACCCGGCATGTCTCTTGGAGTCCATGTGAAGATGTCCCGATTCTCACGGAGGAAGCTGGTGAGCTCGCTTTCCTATTTCTTGCTCAAGCCGGCACCAATGGTGACGTACTTGTCCGGCTGCGCCAGATCCAGCAGGATCTTCTTGGTGTTGTCGGCCGGCTGGAAGTGAGTCGTCCCAGCCGGGTTGCCTGCAGCCGGCATGTCTGTCTGCGCAGCCTTGGCGAGGGCGACGGCGTCGTGGATGAGCTGCTTCTCGGTGGCGATGACCAGCGTCTGGGCCATCTTGGAGCTCTGCGTGGCGCAGTCCATGGAGCGGCGATAGTCGCCGGCTACGGTGATGACCCCCTTGGGGCCAGGCAGCTTCATCTTCAGGTACCCATAGTGGGGCACCGCCATGAACTTGGTCAGGGCCGGCCTGCCCAGGAGCGCGTGGTAGGGACTCACGAGGTCCACCACCTCGAACTCGATTCTCTCGGTGCGGAAGTGATCCGGCTTCCCGAACATCACCTCCAGCGTGATCCGGCCGATCGGCTGGCAGCAGTGGCCTGGCACGATGCCATGGAAGACGGTGGGGGTGGGACGCAACTCGGCCTCCTGGATGCCCAGCTTGCGGGCGGTGTCACGGTAGAGGATGTTGATGCTGCTGCCGCCGTCGATGAGGACGCGCGAAAAACGCACGCTGCGCCGGGTTGTGCCGATGGTGGGGTCGAGGACCATGGCGTAGCTGCCCGGCTTCGGCAGGACAGCTGGTGTGTCGCGGCGATCAAAAGTGATGGCCTGCTCTGACCAGTTTAGGTACTGGGGGACCGGCGGTATGACCGCGTTGACCTCGAGGGAACGGCTCTGCTGGCTCGTCTTGTCCTCGGGCTCGGAGGTGAAGATGATGTAGGTAGCATCTTCGGCCAGATATCGGCCGCCATGGTGCACTTGGTTAGCCTCGTGGTGCTCGAGGTTGGCGTTTTCTGCGCCGGCTTGGCCACCCGGCCCGCCGGCTGGTGGGGGCGGGGGTGGAGGCGGGAGAGGTTCACCGCTTGTCAGCCGCTTCATGAAGTGGCAGTCGCGGGTGGTGTGGTTGGAGGGGTTCTTGCCGCTGTGGTACTTGCACGGCGAGTCGAGCATCTGCTCGAAGGTGTACTTCGGCTTCCACTGCCGGTCTTGCTTCTGGCGGCGGCTGCCGCCTGCCGCGTTGTCTGCCACGGCGGCTACGTGGGCGGAGCCGTACCGGCGGTCCGGCTGGTCGCTGTGACGCTTGCCGCGGTAGTTGTCCCGCCGGCTGCCATGAGAGGCGCCGTCTGCCGGCTTGTGCTCAGCCGACTTGTGGTGGTCCCGCCTGGAGGGAGCCGGTGCTGGGTCAGCCGGCGCCTTGCCGGCTTCTTCAGCCAGCGCGTATTTGTCCGCGATGGCCATCAAGGCGGCCATCGACTTGGGGTCACTACGGCGCAGCTTGTGCCACAGCATGGTGTTTGGCCGGCAGCCTCCCATGAAGAAGCTGATGGCCTGGATCTCGTGCACGCCCTCGCAGGAGTTGCACATCTCGCACCAGCGCGTCAGGTACGCGCGATCCGTCTCGTCCGGGCCCTGCTTGCACATCTCTAGCTGCTGAGGGCGACCCGGCCGGCGGTAGGTGCCGGTGAAGTTGCTGACGAAGGCCTCTTCGAAATCCAGCCAGCCGTTGATGCTGCCGGCTGGCAGGTTGTTGAGCCAGGTGCGGGCGGAGCTGACCAGCATCAGGGGGGAGTAGCGTACTGCCCACCGCTTGTTGCCTCGAGAGATGCCGATTGCGGTGGAGTAGTCCTGCAGCCAGTCCTCCGTCTTGGCGGTGCCGTCGTACTTGGGCGTGTCGCGGGGGAGCTGGAAGCCGTCGAGCACGGGCTCGTTGGCGATGCGGGGCCCGAAGCACTTGGGGCAAGCCGGCGCCTCCTCTTCTGCGATGCGGGATTCGACCAGCCGATCGAGGCGGTCTCTGGCGTCGGTGGGCTCGATGCGGGGGCCCAGCCGGGAGCGTGCCGGCTGGCGTGTGCCGGCTGCTTCTGGAGCCGGTCGGTGCTGACGGCGGGGCTCGGAGTCTTGCTCCTGGTTCCGGCTTGGGGGAGGCCGGCTGCGGCTGCTGCCGCTCGGCTGGTGGCTCGGCCGGCCCGAACTTGCGTGCGTGGCCCAGGAGTCACGGTGCCGGCTTGGTGCTGGGGAGGCGGACTCGGCCGTGTCCCTGGCGCCTTCCCTGTCATTGCCTGGAGCGCCACGAGCGTGAGAAGCTCTGGGGGCATTGACATACCTGGGGTCGGCCGCCTGCTTGTTGGCTGCGTTGAGCAGCTCAGTCACCCGCATGGTTTGGCGGCGTAACTCTTCGCCTTCAAGGCGGTTCAGCTCTTCTGCGGCGGCTTGTGCCGCGCGCATGTTCTTGTCGGGGGTGTTGTAGACGGGTAGCTCCGCGGACAAGGTCGGCGAAGGAGCACCGTCGCGGGCGATCTCAGCGCCAAGGTCGCGGCCCCTGCGGCGGATCTGACCGGCTCGGCTGGGACCGTCGCCGCCTGGAGTGAGGCCGTGGGCGCGGTTGTACTCGCGCTGGGTGATCTCCATCTGGCGCTTAGCAGCAGCCAGTTCTTCGGTTTGCTTGAGGAGGAGCTGGCGGTGCGCCTCCAAATCCGCCTCGATGGTGGTGGGGTCGCCGCCAGGCGTGAGCGGGGTGCTCAGCTTCGCCCGGACTTCGTCCAGCCGGGACGGTGGCGGTGGCGCCTTTGGGCCCGAGCCGGAGGCGTTGGGGTCGACGTTGCGCTCCAGGTTGGGGCCACGGGTGCGCGGGTTCTTGGTGGGGAGCGCAGGACCTGCCGCGGGTAGCGCGGCGGTGCGACGGTAGCGACGTAGACGTAGTGGCCGCCGAAGGAGATGACGCTGCCGCCGGCTGGGAAGGGCCGGTCAGCGAAGCAGCCAGCGTTGTCGCTGACGCAGTCGAGGGAGCCAAATCTCCAGATCAAGCCTGAAGCGACTCGCTCGCCGGTGGTGATGGTGAGGCCCGTCCGGATGAAGACACCGGCCGAGGATGCTGAAGGCCCCACGGTGGGCGCCAAATGTCGTGGTATCGTCACGGCATATGCCATAGGGTGGCTAATCGAAGTGGTCCCTGAGAGATCTCACGGCGGTATCCGGATGCGGGTATGGGCACGAGCGACACGGCGACGTACCCAGGTTCGAGGCCCTCCGATGGAGGTAAAACCTCTACTCCTGCTATGAGTGTATATGATGATCACACAATACAATGGTGCTCCTAGAGCTATGTCCGGCTGCTCCTGGGAGACTAAGGGAGACGATGGTCTCTCTCACAGGGCAGCTCTATGGGTGGAATGAAGTAAGAATGATCGATCCCCTGCACGAGAGGGGGTAGTGCGGCTTATATAGGCACCGACACTTTACATATAAGACCCTATAGTTTACTGGCCGGCTTGGCCGGCTCCGGCTTCCGCTCCTTCCCGAGGCGGTGACGTCAGGAGCCGTTGAGGCATCGTGGCCTGTCCCATCCGGCTGCCACGGTCAGCGGTATGGAGAGGAGGTGTCCCTGTCGCCGTCAGCCACTGTAGCCAGTACGGATCGTCGTAAGCCCTGACGGCCTGTCCGGCGCGTGGCACTATTGCTCCACAGTGCCCCGCGCTTTACGGAAGATGGAGTCAGCGTGGACTTTAGGAACCCGGATCACCGACCCGGTTCCTTCCAGTGCAAGACTCGCCAGCCTCAAGTCGGTCTGAGGTACAAACCCCAGTCGGATATGGCTTGTAGAAGCCGGCCCAGCTACAGCATTGGTGGCCGTAGCCAGGCTGACTAGGACCTAGAGCCAGCCGGCTTCCGGACCAGCCGGCCACGGCGCCAGCCGGCTGCTCCTCAGCCGGCCTTTGCCGCGAGCCGGCCAGTGGCCAGCCGGCTGCTCCGCGTCCATTGCCCTATCCGGGGTCTTCCCCCCGACAGGTGTTCATCATCCAACAAGAGGGTGTAGAGTCTAGCATTTATCTATTCTGTTATGTGATCAATGTTGAGAGTGTCCACTAGTGAAAGTATAATCCCTAGGCCTTGTTCCTAAATACTGCTATCGCTGCTTGTTTACTGTTTTACTGCGTTTCTACTGCCTGCAATATTACCACCGTCAACTACACGCCAGCAAGCACTTTTCTGGTGCCGTTGCTACTGCTCATACTTATTCATACCACCTGTATTTCACTATCTCTTTGCCGAACTAGTGCACCTATTAGGTGTGTTGGGGACACAAGAGACTTCTTGCTTTGTGGTTGCAGGGTTGCATGAGAGGGATATCTTTGACCTCTTCCTCCCTGAGATCGATAAACCTTGGGTGATCCACTTAAGGGAAACTTGCTGCTGTTCTACAAACCTCTGCTCTTGGAGGCCCAACACTGTCTACAAGAATAGAAGCTCCCGTAGACATCACAGCCCCACGCGACGCGGGCCCACACGACGCGGCCCCACACGTCAACACGAAATGGTCAACTTAACGGGAATCCTGCCGTCTGAGCTGCTTCTGCGGGTTTCAAACAAGCACTTGGGGAAAACTGAGGAAAAAACTAAGGAGCTGGGGAAAACTGAGCACAACTAAAGAACCGAGGGCACAAAAATAGAAATCCATTATTTCTATTCCAAGTAATTCATCATGTTTTTATTTATCTTCCAAATTAAATTTTGGCATGAGAAAATTAGTAAGGAAAGCTCTCACGAACTTAATGGAACATTTACTTTCTTGTACTTAATGAATTTGATCATTGTGCCTATCTTATGAAGTTTATATGTTTGCAAATTACGAGTTGGGAGTTAGTATAACCATGCTTTCATGGGGAACACTTTCGACATTGCACTTATATTTAGTTGATGTCTTGTTCTTTTGTTTATGGATGCCTAGCGGTTGGAAACTTATAAGTCCATGGAGTTTGTATATGAGTTAGAGAAACGTCTGGGCCGCTAATCTAAGCCATGCATCATTCATGGTGGAAATTTACAGCTAAGCCATAGTGAGCACTCTATGAAGCATTTGCAATAAAAAGCTATACCCATAGTAAATAGAAAAATGCTGAGGTGCTCACTGCGTGTTTGTGTTGTCATTTTAGCATGGGATTGCTCCTACAAGAGTACCTCCATATCATCGGGCAAGAGGTACCCCATTGGCGGTTCTCAATGATACATGTATACTTACAATGACAAGAATTTATTTGGGACATAAGTTGAGTAGCATGAGGTTTAGGTAGTCACATTCAAGGGGCATGAGATTTTCAACTTGTGATTTGAAAGCATATAGCTTTTTTGACTTACATTAACTTTAACCATTCAAGATGCTTATGATAGGGGCAATGAGAGCTCAAAGCTAATAAGTACCATACTTTTTGGAGTGTTTATAAAACTTGTTTATCTTGCTTACTCTGCAAAGAGTCTATCTTTTACTTTTATGTTGAGTCTTCACCTTCTACTTTATGCACCAATTAAGAGAGCATAGTTGTCATTCTTAGTGTAATGTGCATAGTCCCAAAATTATTATTGATATATTCATGATTGTGCTATTGCTTGTTCTTAAATTACTTGTATCTAGTCACCTTCTGAACTTCAAAGGTGTCCTTGAATTTATGTTTTGCTATTCCATAAAGGACATGTTGAGTACCACTTTGCTATGTCTTATATATGCTCATAAACATACAGTGTAATATTATTCATGATACTTTGTTTGAGTTATTTCTCATGAGATAACATAGTTGCTAAGTTCTGTTGAATTATATCTATCATGCCTATGTTAGATTACTTGGATCCCAGCTCACAATGATTTACATGCTTGATCAAGATTGTGTTGGCTTCATGTCACCCCAAAAAGACTCCAAGGGCGCCGCCATCGCGAAACTCCAATTCGGGGGACAGAATCTCTATCCCGGCACGCCGCCGGGACGGGGAAGTGCCCCCAGAAGCCATCTCCATCGACGCCACCGCCTCCATCATGCTCCGTGAGTAGTTCCCCCATGGACTACGGGTTCTAGCAGTAGCTAGTTGGTACTCTCCATCCCATGTACTTCAATACAATGATCTCATGAGCCGCCTTACATGATTGAGATCCATCTGATGTAATCGGTGTTGTGTTTGTTGGGATCCGATGGATGATACATTATGATTAGTCTATCTATAAAGTTTGTGAAGTTATTGTTGCTGCAATCTTGTTATGCTTAATGCTTGTCACTAGGGCCCGAGTGGCATGATCTTAGATTTAAGCTCTATAATTATTGCTTAGATTGTATCTACAAGTTGTTTGCACATATTGCTGTAAGGAACCCGAGGCCCCAAAGTGACAGAAATTGGGACAACCGGAGGGGAAGGCTGTGATATGAGGATCACATGTTTTCACCAAGTGTTAATGCTTTGCTCCGGTGCTCTATTAAAAGGAGTACCTTAATAGCCAGTAGATTCCCTTGAGGCCCGGCTGCCACCGGCTGGTAGGACAAAAGATGTTGTATAAGTTTCTCATTGCGAGCACGTATGACTATATATGGAAAACATGCCTACATGATTAATAATCTTGATGTTCTATCTTAATGCTATTTCAATCCTATCAATTACCCAACAGTAATTTGTTCACCCAACACTTATCACTTGTTATTGGAGAGTTACCACTAGTGTAGATCGCTGGGAACCCCGGTCCATCTCTCATCATCATATACTCGTTCTATATGTCATTGGAAGTAGTATCAACTATTTTCTGGTGCCATCGCCTCTGTGTTATTGCTACTGCTGTAGTGTCACTGTTACTATTGCTCTCATATTACTGTTGCTTTCACATCACCCCTGTTACTAGTGCTTTTCCAGGTGCAGCTGAATTGACAACTCAGTTGTTAAGGCTTATAAGTATTCTTTACATCCCCTTATGTCGAATCAATAAATTTGGGTTTTACTTCCCTCGAAGACTGTTGCGATCCCCTATACTTGTGGGTCATCACTCGTCGTCGCTGCCGACGTCGCTGCCAGACAGCTGATCCATATCAAAAGGGAACTATGAGTGAATGAGTTGCAACGATGACTAACGTGCATGATAACAAAGTTAGGAAAAACAGAGGCAACCTCAGTTAGAGTGGACACGATTATATGTCTACAGGGAAGGGGTTAGCGAACCAAAGCTCATGCACAACAGATTTGTACACAGCAATGGTTCGCTAAACCCTCCCTGTAAAAATTTGTGCCCACTGATTCATCATAGGCAAAGAAATAGATTCCAGATCTGAACTTGAATACATTCCAGATTATTTGCAAAATTAAACGGTTGATACCTTTTGATTCGTGCATAAAATAACTGATTGAGATCCCATGATTACTTGCATAAATTAACCGATTGAGATCCCATTATTAGTTGCATAAATTAACCGAACGGCCGAACCCCAAATCTTAAACGAAATCAAGAAGGGATCAAAATGGAATGGAATAAAATCGGCGCAAATATTAACCCAATACTCATCCATCTACAGATCCATCCACACCAGCAAAAATAGGGTTCAAAAAGGAATGGGGAACAAAAAAGGGAGCAAACCGTAGTTACCTCGTTCCATGGGTCGTCCATGAAGGTGTCGTAGGGGTTCGGGGGCGCCTCGTACGGCACCTCCTCATAGGGGTCCCATCCCGCCGGCATCTGACTGCCACCGGTGGTAGCCTCCGATGCACCGGTGGCGATGGCCGTTGAGGGGACGGCGTCGAAGAGGGAGGCGTCGCGCTTGGAGCCGACGACATCGTGGATGATGGGATTGGCATTCTCCTTGTACATCTCGCCGGCAGGGAGAGGGAGAGGGAGAGGGTTTTTTGCTTTGGAGAAGATGATGGGACGTGAGAAAGGCGGCGTTGCGTGAGCGAGTGAGAGTGATAGAGATAGTGCGAGGAGGCGTCTATAAAGGCGAGGGGTGGTTAATGCGACCCGCGTCCTACGCGTCCACCGTTGCACGTTTGCATGTCTTGGACTTCTGCAACATGACACGCGTCCACGATTGCACGTCTTCGACCTACGCGTCAACAATTGCTCGTCTTCCATTTATGCACCGCAACACGTGTCCTCGAGTCTAACCCTGGAAATTTAGATATACTCAGGTATACCCTAGAGTCTTATAATAGCATTGTTTGTGTGCTCAGTTTCTCCCTTGAGTGCTAATACTAGCTAGTGCAATATACTCAGTTTTACCCTCAAGTGGCTAGTCAACAGAGAGTCAACAAATGGGATTAACTAGTTAAATGAGTCATTTAATGTGCAAAAAATTCCGAAAAAGAGTGGCACTTACTCATGGAGTCTTTACCACAAATTGCCACTTCTCAAATCATAGATAAGTCATAGATAAATCAAGTTTTACCACAAATGGCCACTTCTCAAATCACCTAGTAGCTATGAAGGTGCATGGTTTTCCACAATAAGCCCTTCCCAAAACAGCTTTCCCCAAAACATACTTTGTCTAAATGAGGCCACAATTCTCACACTCATGTATATTTGTATTGAAAATAGATTGAGGTAGGCCAAGATGTGTTTCATTGTACAAAACACGCATTTTCCATTTTTTAAATCTCATATTTGAATCCCTTAGTCTGTTTATTACTCAGGTGCCCTTGGTTTCTTGATACTACTTAGTTTTTCCCTCTCCCTCCACAAATTCTCGTAGACGTGCAACATTGCCCTGATTGGTCTAGCCCATGTCACGCGGATTGTGCCCGCCGACCGTTGATCGTATGATCTAACGGGCAGGATAACCCCTCTCTCTCTCTCTCTGTCGGCGGTTAGCTTCCACTCTCTAAGTATGCTAAAGGGCGGTTTTCTATATTATTTTTCACGCGCTAACAATTATAAACTCCTTTAGGCATTACTTTTCACGCAAAAAATGATAAACCATCACCTATTTGTTGTAGCCATTACTTTTCACGCAAAAAATGATAAACCATCACCGATTTGTTGTAGCCATTACTTTTCACGCAAAATATGATAAACCATCACCAATTTGTTGTAGCCATTAATTTTCACGCAGAAAATGATAAACCATCACCGATTTGTTGTATCCATTACTTTTCACGCAAAAAATGATAAACCATCACCGATTTCTTGTAGCCATTACTTTTCATGCAAAAATGATAAACCATCACCGATTTGTTGTATCCATTACTTTTCATGCAAAAAATGATAAACCATCAACGATTTCTTGTAGCCATTACTATTCACAGTAAAAATAATAAACGAAACAATCTATCTATCTCTGTATTTGAAGTTTGGGAGGGTTCACCATCTACTTATGTAAAAACGAAACAATCTACCTATCTTTGTATAGAAGATCGTCTGTATGATTTTTGAGGTCATTTAGAGAAGGTAGAAAAAATCCCTTTTGAGAAGGTCGAAAAAACATGATGCCATACCTATAACAACAAGGAATATCTAAAAGGAAAAGTTTCACAAAATTTGAAATTTCGGGCGAAAATGATGCCATACATGATGGTGTTTTTCGAGGTATTGACCTGAAAATCAATTGGGTATTATAAAGGGAAATAAAAAGTTCGAAAAATCTAAAAACGAAACAATCTATCTATGTATAGAAGATCAGCTGTATGAAATTTGAGGTCATTTAGAGAAGGTAGAAAAAATCACCTTGTTAGAAAAGCTAGTTTCAGTGAGACGAAACGGCATGCGCTTAAGCAAAGTGATTTTTTCGAACATCTCCAAATGGCCCCAAATTTGCCATACATGATGCCATACGTGTAACAACAAGGAACCCTATCTAAAAAGTGTCAAAAAAGTTTTCCCAACCGTATGGCTCTATCAAAAAGAACCTCACCATGGCGCTAGTATAATTTTTAGTTACAAACTTTCGTTACGTAACCTTCAACACGAAACTTGTTTCAAATTCATTTTGGCGTACAAGAAACAAATCCCACCTTGATTCGAGCACCACAGCCTCCAAACGATGCCGATGCCGATATCGGGATGGTCAGAACGGCTATGCTCGCCGCCACTGCTAGGTCACCGTTGGGATGCACCCTCAATCCCGTCCCCTCATTCGATCACTGACACACCAGAGATACCGCCGAGGCCAATGCCGAACATACATGTTGATGCCAATGCCGAACATGCATGCACGCCGCTGTGGGCACGACCACGCCGCCCCGCTATGTTGGACGCCACAGACCACCGCGAGGTCTTTCCCTTCGCCACCACACTCTTCTAGCACCCATCTATACACGCCAGAAGGAGAGACACTAGTTTTCTCTACATTGCTCGCGTTCGTGTCCGACACGGTCAGTCAAAGTTTTGAGGTAGTTGTCGATATCGTCGACAATTTCTTCTCTTTTTTGCATGGTTAAACGCGTCTAGTTCATATCTATCTAATGCGTCTGGTCTCTCCTCATGCAGTTCTTTGTGGACGTCGATCTCATCTCGGCACCCCGCAGGCCACCTCCTCCGTGCCATCGCTGTAGAGCTCCGTTTAAAAATCTAATCCTACCCGTGTATTGCCCCTTGTATCAGCGTCATGGCCCCACTTGTCATTCGATATACCGAAGCCCCACTCGTGCACGTTTTGGTCAGGGATACAGCAATGCTTATGGTTAAACAAAGATGAATCGTCTAACGTGTCTTTGCGGGCTCTACGTGGCCCCACTAGTAAAAAGATAACGGTCAACCGTCGGGCAACCGGCCGTTACAGAATCTGTGATGGTTTCAGACTAGGTCTTGGGGAAAACTGAGGAAAAACTAAGGAGATGGGGAAAACTAAGCACAAATAAGGACCCGAGGGCACGAAAATAGAAATCCCTATGTTATTTGTGATCTTGCATGCTCTTCGTTGCTAGTAGAAACTCTGGCCAAGTGGACACTTGTGACTTCAAGAGGGGGTATTTATGCTCGATCGTAGGTTCATGCCTCTAGTTTTCTGAGAGTGAAAATAAGTTCTAAGATTGTAGATGTACTATTGCTACTAGGGAGAAAACAACAATGTTTTATTCGAGGGTAATTCTATTGTTTAATTTACACACATTGCTTAATGCGATAATCTGTTGCTTGCAACTTAATACTAAAAAGGGTTCGGATGATAACCAGAAGGTGGATTATTAGTCATAGACGCAGTTGGATTACGGTCTATGTATTATATTGTAATGCCCAATCAAATCTCATAGTAATCACCTTGTCATGTTTGGTCGATATTCTATCAATTGCCCAACTGTAATTTGTTCAACCAACATGCTATTTATCTTTATGGAGAGACACCTCTAATGAACTGTGGACCCCGGTCCTGTTTCCTTTACTGATAAATTCTGCTGCAATTTCTGTTATGTTTGCAGAAAGTAAACATAAATTCTTTCCACTCGATACGTCTAATCCTTTGTGTTCAGGAAACCGGTAAGATTGACAACCTCACAGTAAGTTGGGGCAAAGTACTTTGGTTGTGTGTGAGCAGGTTCCACGTTGCTGACACCAGTACTGCGCTCTGCCACTAGTCAGCTAGCAACACCTTCAGAAGTCACGCCTTTCTCCTACCGGGTGATTAAACCTTGGTTTCTTACTGAGGGAAAACTTGCTACTGTGCTCATCATACCTTCCTCTTGGGGTTCCCCAACAGTGTGAAGTCGGTGTTACGATAAGCACCATCAAGGGATATCATCAATCCCGAATTCATCCATGGATATATCTCATTCCTCCGGAGCGCCAAAAAGACCTTTATAATATGATGTAATATGGAACTTTAGCTGCTCTTGACTTTCGATCAGTCCCTCGTCCTGATTAAGGGAGTGAATGAGTTTCTTTCTATGTCGACCATTGGCGACACTATGAAAGTACCTCGTATTCGAATCTCCCTCAAGCAGAAACTAGGCCTTATACCTCTAGTACTAATGACCCACAAGTATCGGGGATCGCAACAGTCTTCGAGGGAAGTAAAACCGAATTTTTTTGATTCGACACAAGGGGAGCCAAATAATATTTATAAGCTTTAACAGATGAGTTGTCAATTCACCTGCAGATAAAAATGAACTTTCTCGCAACAGTTTATCATTTGTAACAGTTTTATAGTAGTGATAGTAGTGAAGGAACACCAGTAGCGAAATAAAAAACAGAAGTAGCGATGATTGCAGCAGACATCAGGATGGACGTGTCTAGTGAGCAAGCACGTGCTCGTTGATTAATTGTGGACACCCCTAAATAAGGAAAGTTAGTGTTTCCTTCCTCCAAAAGACAAAAAGGAAAGATTCCGTACACATTGGTACGTGGGGCTGATCCCAGAAGAAAACGCGTCAAATAATTCAGATCGATTAACCTTTTCAAATGTTCAAAATCATATAACTTTTGCACCAGATGTCCAAATTAGGATCCACTTTCACTTTTAAATTTCTTGCGGTGAGCTCTTCGAAACTAGATATCATTTCTATGTATTTTGATGAAGTTTTTTCTAAAGCAACTTCCACGTGCGACAAAGCAATTATAATGCGAGACGATGCAACTTTAGTGCGGGGCGAAGCAACTTTACTGCATAGCGTAAATCTACATTCACAACGAAAGTTGTATCGCTGGACGCTAAAGTTGCTCACCTATCCATCAAAATTTATTTGGTGGGCACCAAAGTTGCTTCATTGGATGCCAAAATTGAGCCGTCACAAACCAAATTTGCTCTGTCGAGTACCAAAGTTGCTATGCGGGACACTAAATTTTCTCGGTTGGATGCCAAAGTTGGTCTGCATGGTTCAAAAACCGCGTCACCGGGCACCAAAGTTGCTCAGCAGGTCACTTAAGTTGCTTCATCACACATTGAAATTGCTCCGATAGACACCAAAATAGTTGTCGGGGACCGAAGTTGTGCTTTCGTGTACCAAAAAGTGTACATGTTCGTTGCACATCAAAGTTGCTTTGTCGCACACTAAAGTTGTTTTGCTGCACAACAAAGTTGCTATGTCGCGCGTATCAAAGTTGCTTGTTAAAAAAATTCATCGAAACATATGAAAATATGATCTAGTTTCGAAACTCTCGTTGTGTGGATTTTAAAGTGAAAACGAATTGTAATTTCAATCGCACGGTTTAAAATTACAGTATTTTGAAAACCAACAACTGATATCAGCTAGCCTACCAACAAAGTGCGTGTGCCCGGGACGACCGTCTACCACACGTCCGCCCGTAAGATTTCAGGCCACAAGATATCTGTCTGCTGCGCCGGGATCCTCCTCGAGACTTCGGCGGCTGCACCGAGGCGTGGGACCTGTAGTCCGCCTTTTGTCTCCGAGCCCGTTTTTTTTTAGGTGCATACGTTCTCCGAGCCCGTTGTGCGCGCCTACGTCTGCGGGAATGGCCACGTCGAAGGCGCCTCGAGCCCTGGCCCGAGCACTCGCTCTACTCCTGAGTCCTGGCATCTCCAGTGGCAACACCACGACACGCATGTCAGCCACACTCTGGCATTGTTAAATTATCAAAGTAAACCTTGATCGCGTACATTGCAGTGACAGCAAGTGCAATAGTATAGCTAGCGGTTGGCTATAAGCAAAATGTTATGTTATATATAGCTAATATATAGTTAACAAATACAATAGTTGGCTCTAGAAATGCACTAGTTTATCAATACATGTTCCACATTTCAATTTCACAAAGTGCCTAGTAGCACGTGCTAGAGCTGGCTCTTGCATGAGAGCCCACTCCTCTTCTCTCTCCTTTTCTCTCCCCGCCAATTAAGCATAAATATTATATTTAAATCCTTATAGCCTGCTGATTAAGACTTAGACTACTCATAGTGGGAGTAACTTCACTAGTAACTAAGTGTCCAACTCAGCAAATTTGTTTATGTGGCAGTGAGTTAATGAGGAGAGAGGAGGATGGAGTAACATGGCTAGTTAGTGTAACATCACACTTCTCAAGATACAATGAGTCTATAAGCTAATTAATGAAGACATATATCATAGTACTACTACTTTGATGTTACTAACCACTATGAAGGTAGTAACATAGATTAGTAATATGTGCAAGTTACTACTCTATGTTACTTCCCACTATGACTAGTCTTATTGTGACGTGGATCTCACCTAGCCCTAGCTAGGATCATGCCTGAGTAATAATGATGCGGAGCTGGCGATTTAGATTTCGCAGCAGTAGGCACGTGCGGCGGCGGCCGTAGGCAGGTGCAAGGAATACGCGATTTGGGGAAGAAAGATAGTCCTGACAAGCTAGTAAGGTAATAAGGTATACTGCCGGTTCACCATAATATCCACCTGTAGTGCTCAATCATCACTTACATATGGGTCTAACTCAGTCAGTTTTGCTATTAAAATGCTATCACACAATCTGTGTGCCATCTGTTGCGACATGCCTCATAAGTGGTATTTATGAGAAAAAAAAATACCAAATTGGCACCAAGCTGTGACGGCTGCCCCAAATATGGTAGCTTTATCTAATTTACTCTCCGGCGAGGCCTCCATGGCCAAGCTTGATGACCGCCGCTCGCCTCCTCTGCCCTCGCATCACATCGCCCTCACATTGTGCGTTCGACGCCTCGGACGACTGCCGCTAGCCTCCTCCACCTTCACGCCAGCCCCCACCCTATCTGCCACTGCCGGCAACCAGCGATGCACGCTCGACACCGACCTTTGCCACAGCGGCCCCTAGTCACCACATACGAAGGGTTACGCTCCCTGTCGAGGGAGAAGGACGAGCATGGATGCACCAGCGAGGGTCAGGACGGGACATGCGTTTTCCCGCTACTTCCTCCGCGAGGACCCCATGTTCGAGCTCGAAAACTGCCGCTCGCCTTCATGACAACCCTCTCACCGGCCACGCCCTCTCTTGCACCGCCGGCAACCAACATTGTGCGTTCGACGCCGAGCTTCACCATGATATGACGTGCTCATCTCGTACGAGGCGGCGCACACCTGGTCAAGGGAGGAGGGCTTGTATGGCAGCGCCGGCGAGGGTCGGGACGAAGATGCGCTTGTGGTGGAGCACTGGTGTGGGCTCCGACACGTTTAAGTGGAAAAAAACGGTGTGTTAAATATAGCTGATTTGTATTTTTAGCGATTTTCTAGTTGAACTGGTTACTTGCTAGAGCATGTAATTTCACATGATATCAGATCTACAAGATCTAGGTTATCTTCCATAATAAGACTATTCATCGATCGTTACAAGCCTGGCACATCATTGGACAGATTAATGCTTAGTACAAGCCTGGCATGTTCACGACAAAGGTGATGACTTAACTCTCCCAATAGGCATCTCTGGTATCATAGCACAAGCCTACTTCGGCTCCTTATTTGGCAATACCTCAATTGTGACGCAAGATTAATGTTTACAATGATCGCATTCAAAGAGAGGTATAGTGCTCGAGTTTTATCGGCAGACCATGCAGTGGTGACGGCATGGGGTCCCTCACAAAAGTGTTCTCCTTGTTGCAGAGCTTCCATCTAAACTGTCGAACTAGGTAGTGCATCATCACCAATGTTTCCATCTTGGCAAACTCCATTCCCGGGCATATTCTGTGGCCGCCGCCGAACGCGACGTAGGAGCACGGTGGCGTTGTGGATGACAGGCTCTCGAACCGGGAGGGATCGAACTTAGCTGGCTCATCGAAAATGCTGGGGTCCATGTGGGTCACGTTTGTTGACAAAAACACCTGAGTATGGGGTAAGAGTCTGCATTAGCATTTTTTGCTGTAAATTCGATTTGAGGGCATATATATTGGTGTGAGCTAGGGAAAGGAGTTCAGAGTAGGAATGACCTGCCATCCTTTTGGGATGCAATAGCCTTCAAACTCGATGTCCTCAAGTGCTCTTCTTAAGATGCCGAAGACTGGAGGGACGATGCGAAGTGTCTCCTGCGCGACTCGCCATGTGAACTTCATCTTTGACAGATCTTCCCAGTCCAGGGCCTCTCGATCAGCCTTTTTCTTTGCAATCTCCTCATGCTCTGGTGTAACAAAAGGGAAAAAAACATGATTTTCCACACAAAATCTTAGTCTAGTACACCAAGACCATGGCAGATTGGAAATATGTCACTGTAAATTATAGTACATCCAATAGTATATATACACGATATGATGTGAATTTATTCATCTATCTAGGCACTTACCATGTACCATAGCTGCGAGTGTTGCCGGATCATTGGCGAGGTGCCTGACCATGAACGTCATGAGTATGGACGTGGTGTCATGACCAGCAATCAGGGCGAGGATACCGTTGTCGATGATTTCCTCGTTGGTCAGCAGCTGCTCGCCATGGTCGTTCAGCAGGCTGAGCAGGCGGCTGATGAGGTCCTTGTTCGCCGAGGCATTGTCCTGCTCCAGCTTATCCTTCTTGTCAAGCGTGATCCTCTCGAGTAGCCGCCGAGCCCTTCGGCTGGCCTTGAGGCTTCGGCTGAAAGCTGTGAACGGCAGGTTCACCGGAATGGCTACCATGCCCTCCAGCATGCGCACTAGATCATCGCCGAGGGCATCCCTCGCATCGCCCCTCTCGAGGCCGACGAGAAGAGCGGAGATCACGTCGAACGTCAGACGCTTCATAAGGGGCATCACTGTCACGGTGGTGCGGCCGTACCAATTCTCCTGTAGGTGGTGCCTTACCTCGGCGTCGATCCTGCCAATGTACAGCTTGAGCATGTCCGGCTTGAGGAACTCCAGAATCGCCCCGCGGATGCGCCGGTGATCGTCGCCGTGCAGGTCCAGGAGGCTCTTCTCCCCGATAATACGCTGGGAGGACGGGGGGTGCCTCAGATGCAGCGCGCTGCTGAACAAGACGAACTTGTTGGCCGCCGGGCCGGCCAGGAGGACTGTCGGAGTGCAGAACAGCGATAGCTTCGAAACTGGCCCATACCTGTTGATCTGGTCCCGTAGCCACCGGTCGACGGTGTTGGCGCGCATGGCGCGAATGAGTCCAACCGTCTGCCCAATTACAGGCAGTCCCAGTGAGCCAGGGGGGAGGTTGGCCGGACATGATTTCTTGGCTCTCGTCAGGAGGTGGATGGCTAAGGCAGAGGCCGTGACAACAAGTGCTACCACTTTGAGCAAATAATCCATTAGCAGGCAGTGTTCAGATGATACTACTTAACTCAAGCTGGTATTCCAAATCAGACCTGGGAACATATAGGAGCATGGATCGGCGGGGAAAAGAATTTTACTAGACGACTCTTCTCTTCTACACCAAATCACAACTACACGATTTTTATTGATGTACTTTTTTTTACGATTGCAGCTCGCCAGTAATTGGGCGTAAATGTTACTTCCACACCACTAGACGTGGGTGTTGAGATACATATCTTGTATATCCGGATTTGTATCCTCTGTAGTTATTGTATAGCGATACATATCTTTGTATTTACTATTGGACCCGCCTCCTTCCTTGTATAGTCGAGGACGTGGCCTATATGTACCGCCATATGCATCCGATCAATACATCGAGCATTGCATCTCTCTCTACATGATATCAGACACCTCCTAGATCCTAAACCCTAGCGGCGCGCCGCCTCTCTTCCCCGCGCGCCGCACCCCCCCCCCCCTAAACCCTAGCAGCGCCGCCTCTCCTCCCTCTCTAGCCGCGCGCCGCCTCCCCCCCCCCCCCCCACATCATGTCAACCCCTAGCTCCAACCCCTTCGCCGACTCCTCCAACCCCGACCCCGGCCAACTCCGCGCTGTCGCCATCACCGACCATGTCCCCGTCAAGCTGTCCACCACCGCCGCCAACTACCTCGCCTGGAATACGTACTTCTACCTCCTCTTCCGCGAGTACAACCTGCGCGATCACATCGACGGCACCGCCGACCTCCTCGCCTGCGACGCCGACTGGCTGGCCATCGACGCCACCATCATCCGCTGGCTCTTCCTCACCATCTCCCCGGACATCTTCAAGACCGTCGTTCGGGAAGGCGATGATGCCCGCACGGTGTGGGGAAAGATCAACGGCCTCTTCACCAATAACAAGCTCCAACATGTTGTCTTTTTGCAGCAGGAATTCTTCGGCACACCCCAGGGCGATCAAACCTTGGACGCCTACTGCTTGCGCCTCAAGGCCATCTCCAACGAGCTCTAGGACCTTGGGTTCCGGATTGGCGACGAGCTCCTCCTCTCCACCCTCACCGCCGGCCTCAACGAGGACCTCGGCAACGCCGCCTCCAACCTCACCCTCATGACCAACCCTACGTTCGAGCGGGCGGTCAACTACCTCCGGCTGGAGGAACGCCGGCTGAAGGGTGTGCGCACCCGGCGGTTCACACCGCTCTATGGGCCAGCGGCAACAGCGTTCTTCCTCATGGCGGAGGAGCTCCACCGGCGCCCACCCCAGCCCCTCCACACCCTGCGCCTCAGCCGCAACAACACCAAGGAGGAGGGGCGGTGGCCGCGGCCGTCGCCGTGGCCGTGGTGGTGGCCGCGGCGGTGGCCACAACGGCGGCCCTGGCATCGTCGGTCCGCGCCCCGGGTACTCATACCCCACTCCGCCATGGGTGGGCGGACACAACCCCTGGACGGGGGTCGTGCACGCCTACACCATTCCCGTTCCGCGGCCCCCCGTCCCCGGCACCATCGGCCCCCGCCCGCCGACGCACCAGGCCTTCATCGCCGCGCCACCGCAGGCTCCCGCCGGCCTGCCCTACGCTCCCGTCTACGGCAGCCTGATGCCGCCGGCCCCGACGGCCCACTGGGACCCCGCGCTGTACACCGCCCTTTAGCACGCCCCCTCGCCAGGCGCTTACTCTGGCGGTGGCGACTGGTTCATGGACACCGGAGCCTCCGCACACATGGCTGCTCACCCGGGTAGCCTTTCCACTTCATCTCCGACATCCACTTCCTCTCGCATCATCGTCGGTAACGGTGCTGGTCTTCCCATCTCTCATATTGGCTCCACTCATTTTCCTTCTAATTCCACACCATTGTCTCTTAATAATGTCTTAGTTTCACCACATCTTGTTCAGAATTTAGTTTCCGTCAAAACCCTCTCTCGTGATAACTCTGTAACTGTGGAATTTGATGAATTTGGTTTTTCTGTAAAGGACGCCCGTACCCGGATGGTTTTGCACCGTTGTGAGAGTCCCGGCGACCTGTACCCCGTTCAGCCGTCTCCTTCCACTCACGCTGCACCTCGGGCGCTCTCTGCCGGCGTCGATCTTTGGCACGCTCGTCTTGGCCATCCCAGCTCCACCTCGCTTCGACAAATAATGAGAGGCTTTTCTTTTTCATGTAATAAACTGGCGGCTCACTCATGTGATGCCTGCCGACTAGGCAAACATGTTCGGCTTCCTTTTAGTACTTCATCCACACTTGCATCTCTTCCTTTTAAATTACTTCATAGTGATGTATGGACGTCCCCTATACCGAGTCATTCTGGTTTTCTTTATTATCTCGTTATTCTCGATGATTTTTCTCACTTTGTTTGGACTTTTCCTCTTCGTAAGAAATCTGACATCGCCTCGACACTCACCGCCTTTTATTCTTATGTGTCTACGCAGTTCGGTCGCCCCATCCTCGCCCTCCAAACTGACAACGGCAAGGAGTTCGACAACACCATCATCCGCACCCTTCTCTCCACCCACGGCACCATATTCCGCCTAACTTGCCCATACACCTCCCAGCAGAACGGCCGCGCCGAGCGCATCCTACGCACCCTTAATGACTGTGTACGTACCCTCCCGTTCCATGCTCACATGCCCCCCCAGTTCTGGCCGGATGCCCTCTCCACCGCCACCCTCAACCTACGCCCGTGTCGCCCTCGCTGGAATTACACACCACATAACCTCATGTTTGGCTCACCCCCCTCATACGAAGGTCTCCGCATTTTCGGTTGTCGTTGTTTTCCTAGTACCGCTGCCACCACCTCTCATAAACTCGCACCTCGCTTCATTCCGTGTGTATTTTTCGGTTACCCGGCTAACACCAAAGGCTATCATTGCTATGATCCGGTCTCTCACCGCGTCATCACGTCCCGGCACGTGTACTTTGATGAGCACTGTTTTCCATTTGCGCAGGAACATGTGAGGACTTCTCCTCCCGCGACTGACAGTCCGCGGCGTCGCGGCCCTACCTTGGTGGAGGTCCCAGGCTCGGCAGCGCCCCCGCGCGCTACCTCTACTCCAGCTGCGACGCCTCCCGTGACGCCCTCGAGCACTGCCTCGGGCTCACACGTGGCGCCCTCGAGCCCCGCCTCGGGCGCCGCTGCCTCGCCCCCGACACCGCCCGCGTCGCCCTCGAGCACTACCTCGGGCACCGCCGTGTCATCTGCGCCCTCCACCGCGTCGCCCTCGAGCTCCAGCTCGGGCGATGCCTCGCCTCCGGCCCCTCCTCCGCCTCCTCCGTCGCCGGCGACGGGCCCCCTCACGCGCGCCCGTGCGGGGATTCGCGTCCCGAGCACGCGGTACCCCTCGGACGAGTACGTCTGCACCGTGTCGACTTCCGCAACTTCACCAGCCACACCGTCGCCCCTGCCCGCCTCTGCCCGGGCTGCTCTCCGCGACCCACAGTGGTTTGCGTCCATGCATGACGAGTTCGACGCCCTGCAGCGGAACCAGACATGGACGCTTGTTCCCCACCCCCCTCACGCCAACATCATCACCGGGAAGTGGGTCTTCAAGCACAAGTTCCATCCGGACGGTACTCTCGACCGCCACAAGGCGCGGTGGGTGGTTCGTGGTTTTCGCCAGCGCGCCGGCGTCGACTTCACCGACACTTTCGCCCCGGTTGTCAAGCCCGGGACGATCCGCACTGTTCTTCAGCTCGCGGTCTCCCGTGCATCAGATGGACGTCTCCAACGCCTTCCTTCACGGCCATCTAGAGGAGCAGGTCTTCTGCCAGCAGCCCACTGGTTTCATCGACAGCGCCCACCCCGACCATGTGTGCCTGCTCTCGCGCTCGTTATACGGGCTCAAGCAGGCCCCACGCGCCTGGTACCAGCGCACCACAGCGTTTCTTCACCAACTTGGCTTCCGCTCCACCCGCTCCGATGCATCGCTGTTCGTGTACAACAACAGCGCCACCACCGCGTACCTGCTGCTCTACGTCGACGACATCATCTTAACGGCCAGCTCCACGGACCTCCTGCGCCAGCTCACAGAGCGTCTTCGCGCTGAGTTTGCCCTCAAGGACTTGGGGCCTCTGCACTACTTCCTCGGCATCGAGGTCGTACGTCGCACCGACGGCTTCTTCCTTCATCAGCGCAAGTACGCCCATGAGCTCCTGGACCGCGCCGGTATGCTTAATTGCGAACCCGCGGCCACGCCGGTCAACACGCCTCCGCCACAGACGGTTTCTTGGCCACGGATGCGTCATCTTATCGCTCCATCGTCGGTGCCCTGCGGTACTGATACGTCTAAAACGTATCTACTTTCCCGAACACTTTTGCTATTGTTTTGCCTCTAATTTGTGTATTTTGGATACAACTGACACGGACTAATGCTGTTTTCAGCAGAATTGCTCTGGTGTCTCGTTTTTGTGCAGAAATTCAACTTTCAGGAAAATCCCCAGAATTTATGTCGAAGGGCCTATTTTTCCAAAAGAATCACGGAGCCAGAAGGGCACACCTGGGGGAGGCCCAGGCCCCCCAGACAACAGGCCGGCATGGCCTGGAGGGGGGGCGCGCCGCCCTAGCGTGTGGCCCCCTCGGCTGGCCTCTGACGCCCTCCTCTGGAGTACTTAAGGGTTTCGATCTAAAAACGCGAGATGGGAAGTCGAAGTCGCCAGAAACCATCCAGTACGCCGCCACCATCGCGAAACTCCGTCTCGGGACCAGAAACTCCGTTCTGGCACTCCGCCGAGACGGGGAATTGGAGTAGATCATCGCCGTCATCACCACCGACGCCTCTCCATCGACCAACAATGTTTCCCCCATCCATGTGTGAGTAATTCCCCCGCTGTAGGCTGAAGGGGGTGGTAGGGATTGGATGAGATTGGTCATGTAATAGCATAAGATTGTTAGGGCATAGTGCCTAGTGTCCGTAATTGGTACTTTGATGATATTGTTGCAACTTGTTATGTTTAATGCTTGTCACTAGGGCCCGAGTGCCATGATCTCAGATCTGAACATGTTATTGTTTCATGATGATATGCATTGTTTTATGATCTTACCTGCAAGTTGTATACACATGTCGCTGTCCAGAACCTGAGGCCCCAAAGTGACAGAAATTGGGACAACCAGAGGGGAAGGCAGTGATGTGAGGATCACATGTGTTCACGGAGTGTCAATGCTTTGCTCCGGTGCTCTATTAAAAGGAGTACCTTAATTTCCAGTAGATTCCCTAGAGGTCCGGCTGCCACCGGCTGGTAGGACAAAAGATGTTGTGCAAGTTTCTCATTGCGAGCACGTACGACTATATACGGAACACATGCCTATGGATTGCTTAGTACTTGGATACCGTTTTATTATTATCTGCAAATGCCCTGCTTTGATTGTTACATGAGTTTCTCTCATCCATGCAACGCCTGTCATCCATCCCTGTGCCTACAGTATTTTAACCCTGCTGCTTACTATAATCACTACTGATGTCTTTGTTACTCTGCTGTTGTTATTTCACTACTGCTACTGCTATAAACTGTTACTACTGATAAACTCTTGCGAGCAAGTCTGTTTCCAGGTGCAGCTGAATTGACAACTCCGCTGTTAAGGCTTTCAAGTATTCTTTGTCTCCCCTTGTGTCGAATCAATAAATTGGGTTTTACTTCCCGCGAAGACTGTTGCGATCCCCTATACTTGTGGGTCATCAAGACTATTTTCTGGCGCCGTTGCCGGGGAGCATAGCTTTATTTGGAAGTTCACTTGGATTGATATTGTTCGCTGCAAATTCTCCATCATGGGAAATCTCGCGATCCTAAAGTCGCCATATTACCATCCACTACAAGAAAATGTACAACTCTGAGTACCTCTGCTGCTCTTGATTCACCATATGTGAGAAGTCAACTTGTTTCACCACCACAAGCTTCACTTGCTGGTACTTCTGCTGAATCTGAAAATTCTTATAATATTGATAATGTTTCTGCTGTGCTTGATGATAGTGGTTCATTGGGATCTTTTCTAGATGCTACAATTGCTAGGTCTAGACAAATTGAAAATACTGAAACTCCTAATGAAAATGCTGTTACACCTATTAATTCACCTGAGTTTGTTGAATACTCTAGTGATGATCCTGATGAAGATTATGTGGAACTTGATGATGATTTTATTGATAAATGCAATGCTACTACTAATGCAAGAAAAATTAAAAAGTTGCTTGCACAACATACTATTAGATATAAGCTATCTCCTGATCCTAAATTTGCCACATTTCCTATAAACATTAAGGATAAAGATTATGATTTTTCTCTTGATTTATCTCATATAGCTATTGTTGAGAAAACACCCTTTTGTGGTACTGAAAAAGAAAGTGTTGTAGAACATATAAATGAACTTTCTACTATGAGTAGCTTGTTTTCTGATGATGCCAACATGCGTACTTATTTTATTGCTAAATTTTTTCCTTTCTCATTAAAGGATGATGCTAAAACTTGGTATAATAGTTTGCCTCCTGGTTCTATTAATAGTCCAAGTGATTTGCTTGATGTTTTCTTTCGGAAATACTTTCCTGCTAGTGCTCAGCATGCTGCTTTACAGAAAATTTATAGCTTTGACCAGGAAGATGGAGAGAAATTGCCTGAAGCTTGGGCAAGATTTTGCTCTCTTATCAGAGCTCGACCTGGACATGATTTAGAAAAGCATGATTTACT
The DNA here is from genome assembly GCF_019359855.2 of Lolium perenne. Taxonomy (NCBI): domain Eukaryota; kingdom Viridiplantae; phylum Streptophyta; class Magnoliopsida; order Poales; family Poaceae; genus Lolium; species Lolium perenne. The sequence goes on from NC_067245.2 coordinate 45,537,108, forward strand.
TGATATATTTTATAGTGGACTAACCGTTGAGTCTAGAGCATACTTGGATAGTTGTGCTGGTTGTGTTTTCAGGAAAAGAACTCCAGACGAAGCTGAAGAATTATTGGCTAAAGTAGGCCGGAATCATGATGATTGGACTACACCTGAACAACCTCCGACGCCAATATTGAAGAAGAGGGGTTTAATAAATTAAATGATGAAGATATGAGGGAAGCCAAGAAATCTCTTAAGAAGAAAGGTATTAAATCTGAAGATGTGAAGAACTTACCTCCCATAGAAGATTTATGTAAGATAATTCCCCCTTCATCCATGATCGAGGTAAATTCTCTTCAACGCTTTACTAGGGAAGATATTCCGTATTCAAAACCTCCTGCTCAATGCTTAGATGAGTTTGATAATTATATTGTTAAGCAAGAAAATTTTAATATGAGAGTAGAGAATCATCTAATGGAAAATTCTCAAGCTATTAGTAATTTGCATGATATTGTGGAGAGAACCTCCAATGATGTTAAGATGCTTGTTAAACATTTTCATATGGTTCAAACTCAAATTGATCAACTCACTAAAGTGCAAAATGACTTGTTAAAAAATAGTTCTAAAGAGAAACATGCTTATGAAGTAACAACTAGAGGCGGTGTTTCTACCCATGATCCTCTATATCCTGAGGGGCATCCCAAAAGAGTTGAACAAGATTCTCAACGAATTGAACCTAGTGCTCCTTCTAAGAAAAAGAAGAGGAAACATAAAAATGTTGTAGAATCCTCTGAACCTATTAATGATCCTAATAGTATTTCTATTTCTGATGCTGAAACTGAAAGTGGTAATGAACATGATAATGATAATGATAAGAATGATGCTTCTGATAAAGAAGAAGTTGAAGATGAACCTGAAAAGCATGCTAAAAATAAAAAGTATACTAAAGAAGATTTTACTGCTAAGAAACATGGTAATGAAAGAGAACCTTGGGTTCAAAAGCAAATGCCTTTTCCTGCTAAAAAACTAAAATCAAAGGAAGAAGAACATTATAATAAATTTTGCGATTGGATGAAACCTTTATTCTTGCAAATCCCTTTGACTGATGCTCTTAAATTGCCTCCTTATTCAAAGTATATGAAAGATATTGTTACTAACAAAAGGAAAATTCCTAATGAGGAGATTTCCACTATGCTTGCTAATTACTCTTTCAATGGCAAAGTTCCAAAGAAGTTGGGCGACCCAGGTATACCGACTATTCCTTGTTCTATTAAGAATAATTATGTTAGAACTACTCTATGTGATTTGGGAGCCGGTGTTAGTGTTGTGCCTTTTTCTCTTTACAAGAGACTTTATTTAGATAAGTTGATACCGACTGATATATCTTTGCAAATGGATCATAAATCTACTGCTATTCCTATTGATATATGTGAGGATGTTCCTGTTTAAGTTACTAATAACTGCTTGATATTAACTGATTTTGTTGTGTTGGAAATGCCTGAAGATGATAATATGTCTATTATTCTTGGGAGACCTTTTCTTAACACCGCAGGGGCTATTATTGATTGCAATAAAGGAAAAGTTACTTTCAATGTTGATGACAAGGAGCATACCTTTTATTTTTCCAAGAGGATTGATAAAGTATGTGGAGTTAATACCATTTCTAATGTGAGAACTATCAAAGTGGGAACTATTGATTGTCATATATATGAGCCTAAAGAAGGATATCAAAATATTATGATTGGATCCATATCAATACAATTCATGGTAACATGATTGATTTGAGGTTTATTTCTTCTTATGCTATGTAAAATTTATTTGGTGGCAAGACTTGATCAACCTTGTTAACAAATACTTTTTATATGCATAGAGGAGCTAAACAACATTTCTTTCTTCCTCCACTTGTTCTACTTGCTGTAGCACTTTTGTTTTGCAAAGTTCTTTAGTCAATTAGAGATTTCAAAATCTTTTTCTGCCCAGTAATAATAAATTTAATACCTAGAAATGTGCATTTTTCAAAGTTTTCAAAAATTCACAAAAATTATACCGTTGGTCTTATTTTTCGAAGACGCACCTGGGAGTACCTGGGGATGACCAGTGGGGCACCCCAGGGTGGCACCCCACAGGCCGGCGCCGCCAGCAAGGGGGGCACGCCACCCTGTTGTGTGGCCCCCTCCTTGCCCCACCACTTCATCTCTTCGTCCCATTCTCTTCTCTCTCCCAAAAAACCAGCACCAGTTTTCTCTCACTCGCATTTCTGCTCAAGAGCTCAAGATTTCTCGATCTCTTTGCTCAGCCCAGATTTCTGTCTGAAATTTGGCACATTTGCTCTCCGGTATGTGACTCCTCCGATTATCCAAGTAGAATTTTGTTTGGTTGAGTATATCTTGAATATTTTGCTGCTGTAGGTAACATGTTTAGTGAGCTTGCATGCTTGTTCTAAGTTGTAAGAATTAGTTTTGATGCATGTTTAGTACTCTACGAAGTTCCTATAGTAGTTTCTCTCAATTATATGTCACCAAATCAAATTTTATAATGTTTGTTGAAAAAATTCAGAAAAGGAAGATGGATAATTATAACTTTGGAGAAGTGTTTGAAAGAGAGACGACAAGCACGGGAAGGCCCTCTAGGACCGCCACACGATTCAGGCGATCCTATAATGAGGACGTCATCGCACCGAGCTTCGAGCCCGAAGAGGACAATGGGGTCCCTAACGCTTCATCTTTCCCATGTTATATCTTTTTGAGTAACTAGCATGGTGGCCCTCCCAATTGAGAGGGCATTATCTTTAGTTGGTTCTGTAGAGAGGAGCATCTTCCTTAGAGTTTCAAAATTGACCAGATTATTTTAGAGATACATGGACATTCACATTATGCAATAGGAAATAACACATTATGTTTGCCAAAAAAAATCATTGATTATGTTTGATATTTTGATGTATGATTATCGGGTTCTTTTAAAAATTACTGTAATTGCCATTTGTGTTGTTTCGTCATATAGTTGTGATGTTAGATCAGTTATATATGATATCAAAATGGTTATATACAATTAACTTCAGTCCGTGAGGTAGTTGGAAGTTTTTGTGTAATGTTAGATCAGCAAGGTTAACACTTAGTTTGTTAAATAAATAGGGTGTACTTGAGCAATGACCATACAATGTTCTAACAGAACATTAAATAACTTTTCTTACTAAAGTAAAATAAATACATATCCACGTTGATACATAGGTCGACTAAATAATATGTACTGTATTTTAATTTTACTGTAATTTTATCTTACTACCTCTTGTTCCTTCATTTGTTCAGAAATTACATGGCATTTTCATATATGTATGAAATACATGACGTGTTCAACACAAAAAGTTTATAATACTATTCAACTTTGACCTTTGATTAGAACATTAAGGTGTTAGTTAAAATAAGGTATTATTTATATCTCAAATTTAACGTTCTAATTTTACTTTTGCCATGTGAAACTAATATATTTACATAATATTAACCGTGGTTGTTGATATTTGACTATTAAGAATGTTATTTTTTCAACGAATACAATATTATGCTAATAGTTTTTTTTTAACTCTCTGCACATTAGCCTTACTCTTCAGTCAAATCATTCTATGTTCTCTATCCTTGTATTAGGCATGTCATGTAACATAACTCCACTGGTATGAATGTCATCTAAACCAGTCATTGGTGCTTCTACATGGTTGTGGTCTATTAATAAGAAAATAGTAATCTTGATAGTCGAATATTTGATTTTATGATTAGTAAATTTAAGAATATCTAGAATATACATATTCATATGATGAGTTTTAGCTACTGTTTTTGCGAATAATCATTGTGTTGAGTATGTAATTGTGTGGACCAGCTGCTTGTATAACTAAAATATGGTTTGATGTTTTTGTATTCTCATCGGAGATTGTAAGGACAATCATGTTGATTAAGTTTTTGTATGACCAGATGAATAGTCCATGAAGGATCCAGCCGGAATTTTTTTCGCCTTTGACAATTATTCTTAAGTTCAGGTATATTAGGTCAGTGTGTTCTTTGCGAACATGTCTTTATGGTTGAGTTGGTCTCATACCAAAAAGGCTTAGGCGCTCTTTCTAGTTCTTGGTATTCTCTGATGGGTCAACATTTAGCCTTAAATACTAATAATATGGAATCATCGGTTCTCACGGCTTGTCCTTTCCGTTTATTTTCTCGACCGTTCAGCGACAGAGCGGTGGATGGACAGTATGTCTTGCAAGGAGCAAGTCCCATGCACTATTATCTGTACAACTTAGGATCGTATTCTTAAAAGAAAGCAATCTCTATGATTTTTCAAAACCTATGAAATTAATTTAACATTAACAAAAAAAAATGCATGACATTCGAATTTATTTGCAAAGTATTACTTGTAAATCCCGTAGTTTATTTTTCATGCCAAACTGTCACTACTTCCTAATGTAGTGTACTCTTATACTCCATTCGCTAAAAAGTAAGTGTCACAGATTTTGTCTAAATTATCATGTATCTACACACTAAAACAGGTTTAGATACATATGAATCTATACAAATCTACGCCGCTTCTTTAAAAATATTTTATGATATTTACATTTATTTGCAAAATAATTATTTGTAAATCCCGTAATTTAGTTTTCATACCCAATTAATTGTCACTACGGTTAGTGTAGTGTACTCTTATACTCCCTCTACTTCAAAATAAGTGCACATGTTTATCTAGATTTTGCTAGATTCGTATATATACACTAAAATATGTTTAGATACATACAAATCTAAATAAATCTACGACACTTATTAGGAACAGATTGAGGATATCCCAACACGTTCATATGTGATCAAATGGTTGTATACAAATCTAAAAAAAAAGCTACTACACTTATTAGGAACATATTGAGGATATCCCAACACGTATGTATGTGATCAAATGGTATTGTACTCTTACTTTTCATGTCAAACTATCACTACATCCTAATAGTTAGTTTCCCGTAGGTACCGATCGATATGGTTTAGGCATTTCTCCTCACTGGCTCATCTGGTTTTGAGTAGCAGAATTGCAATAGTTTAGATACGGTGAATTATGAAGATAACATGCAACTCGCTCTATCATTTAAGGAAAGAAAAAAGATTGTAGCTAGAATCCTTTGGCAATACGTATGTGCCATGGATTATTTTTTAAAAGGAAAAAAGATTGTAGGTAGAGTCCTTTGCCAATACGTCTATATATCATGGACTGTTTTTTTCAACTTATATCTGGTACGTCTATAAGCGTGTCAAAAGTTAAAATGAACTACTTACATAGTTAGATGTCTATTTTTTTTGTTAAATCCTAGCCATTAATTTTAGATCTGACTATCAAAATAAATAAGGATGATGTGGTTTAACGTGGAGGCTCTATTTTAGATCCCGTATTGTGCTTTTAATATATAATAGATGCAGGGTTGCTGAATGATTTCTTGACCCTCATCGGTACGGCGGGCTTAACCACCTATATGGGAGATGAGAGGGAGCAATACCACATGCTCACTAAAATCTTCGTTGAGAGCTTTAAGTTCAACAACAAGTACTATCACCCGACAGTTGCATTCAAGATCTATGGTAATCCTGTTACTATGAAGTTGGAGGATTTTTGTATTGCATTGGATATTGCCCCTGTAAGAACAGCGAAGAAGATCGAGGACAATCCCAAGGCTTTGCTGGAGCTCTATCGGGAGATCACCAATGATGATTGCCGCACCATTCAGCGTGGCAAGATAAGAAACATTCAGCTCCCCGCCATTAAGTATTTTGCTTATTACCTTGCTACTAGCATTCTTGGTAGGGAGAACACTAGCAATATTTCTAGCCATCATCTTGCTTTCTTAATTGCTGCACTCACTGGAGAGACACCTTATCATCTTGGTGCTCTTATTGCTCGCCGTTTGTCTAACAAGGGGCCTATTTTTGGAGGAATTATTGCATCGCGCATTTTAGCATATCTAGATCTTCCTCTTGACCCTACTGATGTGAAATTAACTCCTATAAGGCTTGATATTGCTGCTATGAAGAGTCATCAATTTGTTACAACTGACTCTAGTTTAGATAATATGGTCTATAGAATGTTGTTTGCTGACGGGGATGAGAGGGAAATCCCTTTGCCACAGCCAGATTTGTTCAGTGTTGACAGGAAACCATGGTCGCGCTCTAAGGAGGAGGTGGATGAGCAACTGAAGATACAGGGCTTCCACCAGCAGCATGACTCCGAGGACGCCGAGCCCTCCTACGACTACACCGTCACGTATCCTGGTGCTTCTTCCAGCACATACCCAGAGCAGGATCCATCTTCGTCGTACTACGGAGGTGCTACTTCGTGGGCGCCATGGGATTGAACTCCACTTAGGCCAAAAGCCTAAGCTTGGGGGGAGGTATACCTGCATCACTCATTCTTTGCATATTATAGTTGCTGGATACTTGTATATACTTGTTTAGTTCCTTGAAGTGGTTTTCTAATGAGAGGGAGATGATATTTGGGGAAGTGCTGCCTGAAAACAGATTCTGGACTGATACCAAAAAAAATCTCAAAAACAGCCAGAACGTTATTTTGCGAAGCCAATTTTTGTGCATGTTCCCCAGGTTGTTATCTAACTTTCATTAGTTGAATACTTTTCGAGCTGGGCAGCGGAAGAATTTCTTAAAAATCGATTACTGTACTTCTGTCAAGTTTGACGAATTTCTGCTGCTTTGTGTTTATGTGACTCTTCTAGTTTTCATTTTCTTGTTTTTGCTTTGTTTCTTTCCTAAAACACAAAAAGACCAAAATATTTCTGTTGTTTCTCTTCACCATTTGTTTATTTTGGTTTCTTTCTCTTATTTTGCTTTATTTGCTATCGTTGGTTTACTATAAGAAAATCCAAAAAAGATTTTGCTTTGTTTGCTTGTTTCCTTTTATTCTTATTTCCAATTCGAAAACACCGAAAATATTTGCTGTTCTTCTTTGGTTTTGTAAAGTTCATTATAAGTTCAATGGTCTTCGGTGGCTGGAGCGCGGTTTTCATTTCATATTATTCAAGCTACACAAGTGAAAGGCAATAATGACGATCTACGACAATTCGACTGTGGTGAGAGGCTGGTATGAACTCTATTTGTTTTCATTTTTGTACATATACTCATCCATGTGAGCATGCTTAGTTGGTTCATGTGAGGTATATGTCATTTAAGAAAGTCTAGTAGTTCATGATCTCTCATGTTTAGCTCCAGTTTATTAATATGAGTAGCATGTCATGGATGTTTGCTTGCATTGTTTTATTCATAAATAGGTATGACATTGGGGTATCCTCCTCTGAATAATTCATTCGAATCGACTTGGCACATGCTCGCGCATGCATATGACTGAACAAAATTCAATTAAGCCTCGATGATTTACTTTGCCTCAGAGTTCTTGTACACTTTTATGCCTTCGTTAATTTATTTTGCCGCAAGCATGATTATGACAGTTACTGCTCTCTTGATTGTCGCTCCCCAGTCTATTTTTAGCCTTCACTTGTACTGAGCGGGAACGCTGCTCATGCTTCCAAACCCCTGAAAACCAAGTTGTTCCAAAGTGTCCACCATAAATACCTATGCATTGCATTTCAAACCATTCCAAGTAAATTCTCATGCGCTACCTTTAAACCTTCAAAATGCTTCTCAATTTGTGTTAATGTTTTATAGCTCATGAGGAAGTATGTGGTGTTTATCCTTCAACCTTGTAATTTACTTTTGACAGACTTTCGTAATAGAGCTGGCAACGCGGTGCCCAGCCCCAACTAATAACTTCATTAATAATTCTCTTCACATGTTTTGCTCTGATTCATCAGTAAGCAACTTAATTTTGCAAATAGACACTCCTCCATGGTATGAGATTGATGGAAGGCACCCGAGGATTCGGTTAGCCATGGCTTGTGTAAGCAAAGGTTGGGGGGAGTGTCACTCATAATAAAACTAAAATACGTGTGTAAACAAAAGAGAAGAGGGATGATCTACCTTGCTGGTAGAAATAACGTCCTTCATGGGAGCCGCTCTTGAAAGTCTGGTTGGCGAGGTAGTTGGTGTACCCATTACCATTCGTTGACAACAACAAACACTTCTCAAAATAATTTTACTCCTGTTTTAAAAAATGAAAAGCTCTAGCGCATGTTAATCCCTGCTTCCCTCTGCGAAGGGTCAATCTTTTACTTTTATGTTGAGTCTCCATCCTTTCTTTGAGCACTTTCTTGAGAGCACAACTGTCATTCTTAGTATAATATGCTTGTCCCAAAATATGATTGACTGTGGTATAACTTTGATGCTTTTATCTTTGACAATCTCTATTTCTAGTCTTTCCATGAACTTCAGAGGTGCTCGAGCATTTATGTTTTGCTGTAAAAATACGGGCAAGCGAGATACCACTTTATCATATCCTTTTATGAACATTGCAATCCTGCTGATAGACATGATTCATGATGCTTATTATTAATTCGTTGGTACCTTTCCATGACTGACATAGCTATTAGATGATTTTATTTGCATGTATTTTATTATGAATTGCCTAAGTACTTGTCCATATCATGAGAATATTTACATCATATGAACAAATGTGTTCGTGAAAGTTCTTTTATCGCACTCAGTTGTTAACTGAATTGCTTGAGGACAAGCAATAAGCTAAGCTTGGGGGGAGTTGATACGTCCAAAACGTATCTACTTTCCTGAACACTTTTACTATTATTTTGCCTCTAATTTGTGTATTTTGGATACAACTAACACAGACTAACGCTGTTTTCAGCAGAATTGCTCTGGTGTCTCGTTTTTGTGCAGAAATACAACTTTCAGGAAAATCCCCGGAATTTATGTCGAAGGGCCTATTTTTCCAGAAGAATCACGGAGCCAGAAGGGCAGACCTGGGGGAGGCCCAGGCCCCCCAGACAACAGGCCGGCGCGGCCTGGAGGGGGGGCGCGCCGCCCTAGCGTGTGGCCCCCTCGGCTGGCCTCTGACGCCCTCCTCTGGACAACTTAAGGGTTTCGATCTAAAAATGCGAGACGGGAAGTCGAAGTCGCCAGAAACCATCCAGTACGCCGCCACCATCGCGAAGCTCCGTCTCGGGACCAGAAACTCCGTTCTGGCACTCCGCCGGGACGGGGAATTGGAGGAGATCATCGCCATCATCACCACCGACGCCTCTCCATCGACCAGCAATGTTTCCCCCATCCATGTGTGAGTAATTCCCCCGTTGTAGGCTAAAGGGGATGGTAGGGATTGGATGAGATTGGTCATGTAATAGCATAAGATTGTTAGGGCATAGTGCCTAGTGTCCGTAATTGGTACTTTGATGATATTGTTGCAACTTGTTATGCTTAATGTTTGTCACTAGGGCCCGAGTGCCATGATCTCAGATCTGAACATGTTATTGTTTCATGATGATATGCATTGTTTTATGATCTTACCTGCAAGTTGTATACACATGTCGCTGTCCGGAACCCGAGGCCCCAAAGTGACAGAAATTGGGACAACCGGAGGGGAAGGCAGTGATGTGAGGATCACATGTGTGCATGGAGTGTTAATGCTTTGCTCCGGTGCTCTATTAAAATGAGTACCTTAATTTCCAGTAGATTCCCTAGAGGCCCGGCTGCCACCGGCTGGTAGGACAAAAGGTGTTGTGCAAGTTTCTCATTGCGAGCACGTACGACTATATACGGAACACATGCCTATGGATTTCTTAGTACTTGAATACCGTTTTATTATTATCTGCAAATGCCCTGCTTTGATTGTTACATGAGTTTCTCTCATCCATGCAACGCCCGTCATCCATCCCTGTGCCTACAGTATTTTAACCCTGCTGCTTACTATAATCACTACTGCTGTCTTTGTTACTCTGCTGCTGTTATTTCACTACTACTACTGCTATAAACTGTTAGTACTGATAAACTCCTGCGAGCAAGTCTGTTTCCAGGTGCAGCTGAATTGACAACTCCGCTGTTAAGGCTTTCAAGTATTCTTTGTCTCCCCTTGTGTCGAATCAATAAATTGGGTTTTACTTCCCGCGAAGACTATTGCGATCCCCTATACTTGTGGGTCATCGAGTACCTCACCTTGACTCGCCCCGAGCTATAGTATGCTGTTCAGCAGGTGTGCCTTCACATGCACGCTCCGCGAGATCCTCACTGGGCTGCGGTCAAGCGGATACTCCGCTACATTCATGGTACCATGGACTTCGGTCGCTCTCTCCACGCCTCCACCACCACGGACATCGTCGCCTACTCGGACGCCGATTGGGCCGGCTGCCCAGACACGCGTCGCTCCACGTCTGGCTACTGCGTCTACTTCGGACCTTCGCTCATCTCCTGGTCGTCTAAGCGACAGCCCACGGTCTCTCGCTCCAGCGCCGAAGCGGAGTACCGGGCAGTTGCTAACGCGGTTGCTGAGGTCTCCTGGCTGCGGCAAATCCTCGTTGAGCTCTCATGTCATGTCGCCAAAGCCACCGTGGTCTACTGCGGCGACGTCTCCGCTGTCTACCTCTCCGCCAACCCGGTCCACCATCGCCGCACTAAGCATATTGAGATGGACATCCATTTTGTTCGGGAACAGGTGGCCCTTGGACACATTCGAGTTCTTCATGTGCCCACCTCCCAACAATTTGCGGATATCATGACTAAGGGTCTTCCTACGGCATCTTTTGAGGAGTTCCGGTCCAGTCTATGCGTTCGACCAGGCGACGCTTCGACTGCGGGGGGTGTTGAGATACATATCTTGTATATCCGGATGTGTATCCTCTGTAATTATTGTATAGCGATACATATCTTTGTATTTACTATTGGGCCCACCTCCTTCCTTGTATAGTCGAGGACGTGGCCTATATATGTACCGCCATATGCATCCGATCAACACATCGAGCATTGCATCTCTCTCTACAGTTGGCACCCCGTCCAGATCCCGAGAGAGCCCCCGCCCCCCCTCGCACTGCAGGGCGACATCGGGGGCAACCCGCCTGCGCCAGCAGGGACCCCCCGCGCCGCGGGTGCCAACTCTCTACGCTGCATGGTGGGGCCCCCTGTCGAAGGTGGCCTAGCAAAGGTGGATGCCGGAGATGGCCGACGCGTCGATGTGCAGCGATAAGGGCGGCATCCCTGGACGGGGTGGTGGCGGAGGCCCTCTCCGAGCGGCGTCATAACCGGTGGCACAGATGCAGGGCTGGGCCAAGTGGCGTTGGACGAAACCATAGATCTTCCGATCTTGGTGTCTCCCGTGCTGCCTCCATTGTACCTATTCGTTGTGTGGTAGGGGCGGATCAGGTGGAGGGTCAACCCTGTTCTGTGCAGCCTTACTCGATGTTGGCCTAGCACGCAGGTATCGAGCGACGGATCTTGCAGGTTGTCGGTGGACAGCATGGGAGCTACTGGCTTAGCTTAAATAAAGGAGGCGGTCATAGGGTACCTCTCACGCCAAGATGAAGATCTGCTTGATGCTTGTCTTCATTGATATGACCATACTATTGACTTCCGGAGGCTCCACCGATGAACTCTACTGCGCGACTCATTCCTGGAGATTATAGTATCATATGGGATTAGCCGTTTTTTTCCGTTTCAATTTAGAGGGAGCGATGCGAAGCTCTAAATTGTGTTGCCATCACGGGTCTTGTATTTAGTTACATGGTAAAGTTGTGGTAGAGAATGGCATGAAAGCCGAGATCTGAGGACTAGCAATGGTAGTTCGCGTCATGATGATGATGAGAAATTAGCTTGGTGATTCATGATTTGGAGTAGCGGCATCGACCAATGGGGTCGACAGCACATGAGAAGTTCATAGTCTAAATTTAGGATGAATCTGAGGGTCTAACCTTAATTGGACTTTGTAATTTATTATCACATATTCCCACATATTTGCAACATATATGATGTTATTTCCATGTTTCATAATGTTTTATGGTGATTTACCAATGATCCCCTTTATTTGGGTTATAACTCTGCAGAACAGGAAAGCCCTGTTTTGTGTATTTTTCACTTTCAGAGACCTATACGGAGTCAAATTGAGCTAGTATTTCGGGAACGTCATGTCTTCACCAGAAGAAGAAAGATGGGCACTTGAACCAGACTTGGAGGGACTGGAGGCCCAAAAGAGGAAAGGCCGCGCCACCCCCCCCCCCCCCTCTTTCAGCCATCGATCGACCAATCTGCTTGATTCTTTTTCCCACCGGCATATTTTGACCTAAAAACCACTATATATATATGACCCCGAGGGTTCTCTGGAGGAGAGCGCCGCAGAAACACATAAACATGAAACAGAGGCCGCAACATGAATGATTGTAGGGGGAAACTCCGCCAGAGCTGCCGCCGGAGGGATCTCCGATGCGTCCAATTTGCATCACTATGTTGTATCATAATTTACTATTATTCATTGATATATTTCATATTTAGAGATGATACTTATGTTATTTTTGCATGTTTGATAATTATTGGAGAATTAACTGCCAGAGACCGGATTCTGCTGGAAAAAGGACCGTCAAGACACCATATTTCTGAAGAACAACAATTTCTAGAAAATTTACAGAAACTCATATTTTGCCAGATGACGGAGGAAGCCAGAAGGGAAGGCAGAGATGGGATAGGAGGGGCCCACACCACCCCTAGGCGCGGGCCACCCCTGGCCACGCCTAGGCATGGTCTGGGCACCCTAGCCCACCTCTGACAACGCCCCCACTCGTATATCATCTGCCCGAGAACCCTAACATGGGGGAGAGAATAGAGAAATATTCCGCCGCCGCTAGGGGGCGGGAAACCACAGAGAGAGAAAAGCTCTCCTACAGGTAGAAATCTGTCGAGGAAATTCGTTCCCGGAGAGGGGAAATCGTCGCCATCGTCATCGTTATTGAGCTGGACTTCATCAGGATCATCATCATCATCTCCACCACCAGCACCATCTTCACCGCCATCTCCACACCGTCCCTCTGTAACATCTTGTGTTTGATACTTGTCTACTTCATAGGGGAAACTTTCCTGGTGTTGATTACTCCTTGTAGTTGATGCTATTGAGTGAAAACATTGAACTATGGTTTATGTCCAGATAGTTATTCATCATTATATCACCTCTGAATATGATCCATATGATGTCTCGTGAGTAGTTCGTTTAGTTCCTGAGGAAATGGGGGAAGTCGTGATGTTAGTAGTGGAACTATGTTGAGTAATATTCAATGATTTGGTATTTAAGTTGTGGTGTTATTCTTCCAGTGGTGTGATAATTCACCTTTATGGGAATAGGGGAATGCATCGTGTATGTGGCTACTAATTGTGGGGTTGCGGGAGCGATAGAAACCCAAACCCCCGTTAGGAAATCGGTGCACAAGGGAGCGTAGGATCTCAAAGTTTAAGGTGTGGTTAGATTTATCTTAATTACTTTCTTGTAGTTGCGGATGCTTGCAAGGGGTATAATCACAAGTATGCATTAGTCCAAGTATGGGGTAGTGTATTAGCATAGGTTCACGCACATAACACTTACCAAACCAATGAAGATTATTTAGCTATGTGAAGCGAAAGCACTTGACGAAATTCCCGTTTAGTCATCATAAGTAAAACAACCGGCTTGTCCTTTGCTCTGAAAAGGATTGGGCCAATCGCTGCAATTATTATTACTGTTTTTTATTACTTGTAATTTATTTACCTACAATACCAAATACCCCTGCAAACGTGTTTGCTAGTGTTTACAGTGAATCCTTGATCGAAACTGCTCGTCAGCATCTTCTGCTCCTCGTTGGGTTCGACAATCTTATTTATCGAAAGTAATACTTGTGGGTCATCAAGACTATTTTCTGGCGCCGTTGCCGGGGAGTGAAGGGCTATTGAAGAGTAGAATTGGTAAAGGAAACTTTTACTGTAAGTGTTGTTTTTATTTTTGTCAGCTACTGCTTTATTTTATTATGGAGACGTCTCCAGACTCTCTATTTGGGATTACTACTACCACTGTTACGGTAGTAGATGAACCACCGCATGCTCAATTGGATCCTTTTAAGATACCTATGAAAATTGTTGAACGTGTTATGAGTAACTGCTATATTGGAGATTGAACTATCCATCCGGGTGATCATTTACTCTTTATACATGAATTATGCGAATTGTTCAAGTGTGCAAATATTTCAATGGACCAAGTTAAGAGGAAGTTATTCTCTTTATCACTTAAGGGAAGAGCAGTGGAATGGTATAAGATGTTGAAGAATGGCCCATCTATTATATGGGAGGAAATTGTACCTCTGTTTTATTCTAAATTTTATCATCTGAGTGAGATTCATAAAGATCGGGATCAAATATATAATTTCTGGCCTCAAGATGGAGAGAGTATTTTCCAAGCGTGGGGCAGATTGAAGTCACTAATGCTCAAATGCCCCATTCATGAGCTCCCTAGTAATATTGTTATTAATAACTTCTATGCAAGGCTTTCTCTTCATGATATGGATTTATTGGATGCTTCTTGTTATGGATCATTTACACGTATGAAAGAACAAGCTAAATGGGATCTTCTCGATCGTATTCAGGAAAATACTGAAGGATGGGAGAATGATAAAGGAAGAAAGTCATGTATAAATTATGATTATGAATGCATTGAATCTTTTATGCAAACTGATGAATTTCGTAATACTAGTGCTATTCATGGTCTTGATTCTCAAATTCTTGCAAATTCTTTTAAGGATTTTGCCTCTTATTTTGATGGTTCCAAAAAGGAGTGGAGCAAGTACCATGCACCTTATAAAGATATTGTTAATTGTGTTTCTGCTAGAAATATTGACGTTTGTATTATTGATCGTGTTTTTCCTAAACTTTATATTGAGAAAGTACCTTTTCCTGCCAAGGTAAAGGAACATTCTATTATAACTAGTGTGGTTAATAAAAGAGAAAAGAAACCTATATAACCTGATGAACTAATAACTATTGAACCTTCTGTAGCAATAGTGAAGGACTTGGTTACTAAAAATGTAGAAGACAGACACATTATCTTGTGTGAATATGCTTCTAATATTGTTTCACATCCTAGTACATCAAAGAAAACTAGTGTTCCCGTGCTTTCTGCCAGAATAGGTGATCATTGCTATTACGGTTTATGTGATATTGGTGCAAGTTTGAGTGCTATTTCTTATGAGCTTTACGGGGAAATTATGCATGAAATTGGTTCTTGTGAACCTGAATAAATTGATGTGGTTATTCAGCTTGCTAATAGAGAGACCATCTCTCCGATCGATATTGTTAGAGATGTGGAAGTCTTATGTGGTAAGATTAAATATCCTGCTGCTAGTACTTGGTTCAGCTGCTAGTAAGACTTGTACTATAATTTTTGGTAGACCTTTCTTGAATACTTGTGGTGATATTATAGACTGCAAGAAGGAGAAAATTCTTACTAAATTTGATGGAGAGTCTTATGAGTTTAATTTTTCTAAGTTTGCTATAGCTCCTTATAAAACTGAATTGCCTAATGAAGATTTTAGAGTTGAACAACTTGGCTCCATTGCTCTTGCTCCTAACGATGTTTTGCAGAAATATATGGAGGACCACGAAAGTGAGATCTTTGTGGAGGAAAGAAATAAGATTGATGATATTTTTCTTCGTTAACCGAAGATGCTTAAGCACAATTTACCTGTGGAAGACTTGTGTACCACACTACCACCCAAGGAGGATCTTAAATATGCTTATATTGATGATAAGAAAATATATCATGTTATTATTATCTCTAAACTTTCAGTACATGAAGATGAAAGATTACTGGGAGTATTGAAGAAACACTGAGGAGCTATGGGATATACACTTGATTATTTGAAGGGGATTTCTCCTAGTATATGTCAGCATGCTATTAATATGGAACCTGATGCAAAGTCAGTTGTTGAACATCAATGCCGTTTGATTCCGAAGATAGGATCCTACTAGATCTTATTTCTCAGATAGGATTACAATGGGGTGGCTCAGTCGGCCGGAGGACCGTGAGCTATGGAGGTGTGTAGATCGGATCCGTTCTAGGGTTTAGCTCGGGGGTTTACATGGACACCCCCGATCTAGGGTTTCAATGAGATAAGATCATATCATAACAGTTGCTATTAGGCCGGGATCCTTTGCCCCACGCCCAAGACTCCAACAACATCAGTCGCCTGGGCCTTTTGGCCAGTCGCCGTCTTGCAAGGTTTAAGCCTAGTCGACCTAGAGCTTGGGCCTAGTCATCTCGCCGACTGGATCTCTTCCTGGACCCTCTTTCCTGCAGCAAGTGAGACTAATGGTACACCCCCTTAGACATATCCCCACCACTACATTTATTTACTTTTACTTACACAAAACCTTATACTTGACAACCACACGGTGGAGTTGGGGACACAAGGCTTTATTTTACTTTACATGATTGCTAGAAGAAGAGGAGGAGGGATGACTCTTTGCCCAATTCCCCGAGGGTTCAATATAAGCCTTAAGTCACCCTTGTGGGAAAAGCTCTTCCTAACTACACAGTCTGCACTTTGAGTCTCAACGTTATGAAGACCATTTTCGGGCGCCGATGCCGGGAATTCGAAGAGCATCTCACAACAGCATCCTCATCAAGCTATAAGTACAAAAACTCCCATGGCAACTTCAGAATATTTTCTGGCGCTGTTGTCGAGGAGTTGGAATAGTTACATCATAGTGGTTACTGCGCGAGAAACACGAAGAAATTCCCAAAGGTAATGCTAGAGAATTTTTTATCGCTGTTGCACTACATTTGAGCTCTCTTCACTAGTAGGGAAATGGCTATAGGGGCAAGCTTATTGGCAGCAGACCGCGCTGCCGGCACGCGGTTGCTATTAATGGTTTCGGTCGAAAAACTCGCACGCGACCAGTATAGCCATACTAAACGCGTGCTGGTGCTTTTAACACACAACTATTACATGGGACCAGGCTGTGCCTGGGCTGAGAACTTAACCGCAGCATGCCAGACGGGCGGCACATGGCTAGGATGCTATTATCGGCAGCGTACCCTTGGGCGCCCACGCGGCTATTATATTTGGCCCGTGGGGCGCCAATTAGTTGCAACGTATGCGTGTTGCTATTATTTCCACTTAATGAAATACAATCATCGCGACGAAGCAGTTCCCCCCCCCCCCCCCACACGCACACAATTGTTTGATCTTGATCTCTCCACCGATGCCGCTCGACCACGCCAGAGCCATTGAGCCGCCACCCACGCCACCTCGCCGCCGACCGCTCCCAGCTCCATCGAGCCACCACACACACACCGCGTTTCACGTATTTTTCACTTTTAGAGACCTATACGGAGTCAAATTGACCTGGGATTTTTGGAGCATCATTTTTTCATCTGGAGGAACAGAGTGGATCGACTTTTCAAGCACATCTGGAGAGGCCCGAAGGACGAACGAGCATGGCTGGCCTAGCCATGCCACCCACGTCCGTTTGCTCCTCGATCGCTCGATTGCCCTGATTATTTCACCCACCGACGTATTTTGCCCTAAAATGACTATATATATGGCCCCGAAGAGTTCTCAGGAAGAGAGCACCGTAGAAAGACAGAAACACAAAAATGGAGGCTGCTGCAGAGAAGATTGGAGGGGGAAACTCCGTCGGGATCACCGCCGGAGGGATCTCCACTTTCTCCAACATCTTCATCATCATCACCATGATCATGAGGGAGTATTCCACCTCTGGACTACGGGTTCTAGCATTAGCTTGTTCTATTTCTCTCATTTTCTTCATAGTTCTTAGTACCTTATGAGTTGCCTATCATGATTATGGTCATATTTGTAATACCTATGTGGTGGATCCTTGTTCTATGATATTGTTATATGAGATCTGATCTTATTATATTTGTGAGGTGTATTGGTAGATGCATATTATGTACCCGTTCTTAAGTTTATGTTATGATCCAATGTCTATGCAAGATCATGTGTGGGATGATGTGTATGTTAGATGGAGTAGAGATGTTTTAGTGATTGGATAGTGACAATATGTTCAAGAGCTATTATGGCTTTGCATTTCTTTTGCTACCTCACTAGGGATAAAGTGAATGCATGTGCTATGTTCATCATGTGACAACAATGATGATCTTGTTTGTGCAAGGTAGCATATTTGATATTAAACCTTCATGGCAAAGTACTTACCGCTATGATACGTTAATTCTCAATACAAGATTGATGAAGTTTCTTTCTTGTGGAGTATAAGAGAGGTGTGTTACATCATCTCTATGTTAGGACGTGATGCCCATATTAATTCTGATCTTACATATATTATTATTAGTACCTTAATATCTCATTGATGAATTGCTTTTTGTCCACCACAAATTTAAGAGAGAATAGTCAAGTAAAACCATAAACCCGGTCCACTTTTTATCATAAGAAACACATTTATATTGCATTTACATTGTTTTCTATTTGCTGCACTATTTTATTCTGAAAATAAAAAAAATATTTATTTTTCTTATTTGCATCCAAAACACCAAAAACAATCAATCTCTTTACAGTTTTTTACTTAGTTTCTTTATCTAGTTAATTTTACTACTTGTTTTATTACTTGTGCTAATTACTTAGGCGAAACCTTGTGCTTGACAACCACGCTGTGGAGTTGGGGACACAAGGAATTTATTTACTTGTAGGATTGCTTGAAGAAGAGAGAAGAGAATAGTTTTCCATCTAGTTCCCCGAGAGTTCGATATAAACCCTCGAGTCACCCTTGTGGGGAAGGTACTTCCTTGATACAACACTCTGCACTTGGGGTCCCAACATATCAAGATCTTTTTGACACATCGACCGCCCACGCCACGCTTGCCCCTCCACCTCCCGGTATGCCCTTAACGTGCTCGATGAAATGGTTGTGTGGTGTGTATCGATATGAGTTGCTGATGTTTTTTTTGAAATGTCGATTCATTTCCATTACGGCAAACTTCTGGCAACTCCGTATATATGTCCCATTTTTAGCAAAGGCGAGGCTGAAATTTTCCGTTAATTTTTCTGTTACTATATGAATTTCAATTTTAGGTCGAAGATGTCGGGAGAACACAATGAGAAGGAGACGCGTTCTAACTCTCCGGTACAAGAAAAAGAAAATGTACTAGAAGAATATTCAATACAAGAAGAAGCAGAAGCATCGTTGGAGTTTTTGCAAGAAACTAGTGGCACTGATGGCAACGGTGTGACCACTAGTGCCACTGATGGCAACATGACCACTACTGGCCCAAGGGCACAAAACTGAAGAAACAACGCAGGGAGAGGCACCAAAACAAGCTCGACAATATAAAGGATATTTTCTTGGAAGTAAGACTTGCCAATGGTGAGCCTATTCAGCCGCCCTCAGGTGCATGTAGTTATGGCAGCCAATGCGGATGTATTCTTCGAGATACCGTTTAGATCAACGAGAAGACCATTAGGGAGAATGCAGAATTATGTGTCAGCCTTATCTCGAAGTTGCACAAACGGTACACATTCCCAGACCCTCGCAACAACGAGAATCTCACAAAAAATCTGGTAAACACCCATGCCCTCAGCAAGTTCAGTAGTGATTTGAGAAGTTGGAAAATGATAGTACGAAAAATGGTGGATAAGGGTGATGATTACTCCAAGGTACACAAGGCATATCCCATGATCACAGAGGAGGCGTGGGAAACATTCAAGAATAATTGCGCTAGAAAGGAGGACCAGGATTTGCGGAAGTGTGGTTTGGACATGCGTCACTTGAACATAGGTTCTGTCACTCTCGTAAGCCATGGTTACGACCGCAAGAGGCCAAGGTATGAAAAGTAGGATGTCGATCCTTTAAATGCTGCCAAAACAAAGCCCTGGGAAGATTTCGAGGACCGGAGGCAATGTGAGTTTATCAGGGATCGGTGTCATCGAGGCAAAAAAACGGGGAATATGTAACAGAAAAAAAGATGGAGCAATCAATTTTTTAGCTGGTAATTTATCTATTGTAGCTCTTAGTCAAGTCGATTACATTTTAATAGTTTTATTTTTTAATGTTTCTTATCTTTTTTTGCAGCGTGAGCAAAATCAACTCGAATGTGAAACCTCCTCCGATGCATCGGCTCCCTAAGATCAACCTTTAAGCCGGACGATAAACTTGACCCTCGGAAAAATGGTGCAGAAGAAGCCGGCACAGGAATCGGCGCCCAGTGGAACTACTATTAGAATGATGACAATGAGGAGTGAAAGAAAAGGAGAAAACCCGTCGAGGATATTTTCGATAAGGATATTGAGAAAATTGTGGACAAAAAAGTTAGTTCAATCGTCCACGGTGAAGTGAAAAGTAAGTTGGGAATCATGGTTTCCAGCATAATGATGGCATTGAAAATAAGGATTGAAGGTGGTCAAATAGGGCCTAATCCAATGGAAAAATTCTTAAATTCTGGTGACGAGGATTTTTCAGTTGAGGATATTTTGACTAGAACCACATTCCCTAGCGATGCGCATTTAGCTCGCACATGTTACATTATTGCAGTCAATCCTTCGGCGCCTATCAATGCCACAACCAGCTCCAACCACAACTCCTGCTGCAACTCCAGCGACAACTCCTACCACAGCTCCCGCCGTAGCTTCTACCATAGCTCATACCGTTGCTTCTGCCACTGTTCCTGCCTAAGCTTCTACCACAGTTGCTACCACAGCTCCACCCACAGCTCCAACCAGAGCTCCAGCCGCAACTGTCAAACGAGCTCCAACCAAAACTCTTACAGCAGGTCCCACCGTAGCTCCTAGCATAGTTGTAGCCATAGCTCCTGCCGCAGCTCCCAAACGAGCTCCAACCACAACTACAACCTCAAGTCGTACCCTGGCTGTTGTGCCGCTAAATCCTGAAACAAAGCCCACCGGAAAGTCTAAGAGAAGCAGGTCGAAGAAGCCACTTGAAACAAAATATCCTTCGAAGATGACCATAGCAGATCTGTTAGCTGGTTTTGACAAGGGCATTGAACTACCGACTACGAATGTAGTCAAGAATTACATTGGTGGTGACGTACTTGTGGAAGATTTTCCCAAGGAGAAAACTGCTAGGAAGCAGTATGGCGTTGCTCTGTCATGTTTTGTGTCTTATCACGATGATAATTTTAAGAGCCTATATCGGAGCAAACCTCTGGAGTTATGGTTAATTTCAAACCTGAACACTTCTACCATAACTATTCAAACTTTTCCCAGTCCATTGGGAAGATATGTATCTCCTGATAAACCTTCGAGATATGGACGCCAGCATAGTGAGATGCTATACACTGTGAGTATGTAGTTGACTCGATGCGTTAACATGTATAGTAGTAGGTATGTATAGCTTTGCTACGGATAAATATTTTGTTTATGTAGGTTCAATTATACGAGGGCCAAGGTCAATAACATCATAGTACTCATGGTGGGCCCTCATATGGTTTCGCGACAGTCAATTGATTCAGACACGGTCGTGGACGAGAACTACATAACCTATGTGATGGATCTAGTTTTCAAATATAACAAGTTAATCTTGTGGTCCTATAATATAAGGTAAAATATAGCTAATTATGCATCTTTTTTATGCATTTTCTCGGATCTATGAAACTAACTTGTTCAAATTTTAGCTTTCACTGGATTCTTATTTGTATCTCATTATTGGATGGCCAAGTCTATTATTTCGATTCTTACCTTAGGAATCCGGCGAGAGATTTTACGGATTCAAAGGAACTTATTAATTGGTGATTATTCTTTCATCCGCATAATATAAATTGAGGTCGTCTGTGTTATTTTAAGAATTTTATGTCAATCATATTGTTTAGATCATTTATCACATTTTGCTCGCAGGGACAAAATACGGAGAAGATCAGTTACACATCACTTAACATGTTTGTCCCGGTTAGTTTTGCTAGCACTTATACTAGTCAGTTTTTACTTATTGGATAATATATGAATTATATAATTTCTATGTTCTATGTCTTAGTGCCACCAGCAGCCAGAAGGATCCATGTTATGTGGCTTCTACGTTGCCTATCGTATTGATATTGTAATAGGAAAAATGCTAGGAAATAGAGCATTTAAATTGGTATGCAAACCTCTTCTATTTTATTTTTATTGTATATTTTTCATATTTTGTACCTATTTTGATCATACACGTATTTATTACCTCGCTTCTTAAGTTGAATGTGGGGGAGCTGACGGATCTGACACTAATAAAGTTCGCGCGACCAGATGTGCTCATTTCTGTTACAACAAGTGGTTTCTCCCCACTGGACTATTCAACACTCCTTCTGCTTGAGATGTGTTGCAAATATATGAAAAATCTATGTCATATATAGTCAGAAACTTTATCTTTGTTCTTTTAAAACATTGATTGTGATTTCAAAAATGTAATTTTTTATGCATGTCGGTTGTATATATGAATGTGTTATGTGGATCGAGTAAAGAGTTATATATCTAGTGATATACTCATACACTGCCATATCAGCTGGAATAAGCTGGCATGTGCAAAATAATGAAAACAAACAACAATAATAGCAGCGTGCAACTATTGTTCATACCCTATAACACAATGGCAGCGCGTAGAGCAACACACGAGTAGTAGGTTGAACTATTGGCTGCGCGCATACTGCCATTATGTCTAGTGGCAGCGAGTAGGCACGACACACGACTAGTAATTTATCTATCAGTCGCGTGCCACGCGGGCACGCGACTAGTAGATGATACCACTTGCGTATTACCAGTCACGGGCCAGTGCCCGCGGATGGTAGGCCAAATCGCACGCGGGCGGTAGTTATTTTCCTACTAGTGCTGTTATCTTTTAAATTTTTCAAAGTAGTTTATTTGTCATTTTTAGAGTTTTCCTTCTATTTCTCTTTAAAACACAAAAATCCATAAAAATGCAAAATGAAAAATATCAAAAATACTCATGGTATGGCTACTAGTCTAGATAAACATTACACTTTGGAGGAGGAGTATAATAATGCTATTATAGCTATGGAATATAAAGAATCATGTGAAGGGAAACGACTAAAAAGTTTCTTAAGACTTCTAAACAAACCTGCTAGTGGGTTGCTTGCACATTATGAAATGTCTTGTGTCTTCAGTTGCGGTAAACACTTTGACTTCCAAGTAGATCCCATGGACAACATATAATTTCCTGCTGTCATACTTATAGTTATGTTCATTTAGGGATAGAAGAAGTATAACAATTTATAAGCTTTGTGACAGCCTTTAAATTAAAGACTTTCCTTGATGAGGCTATGAACATAATGGTACTTCTCGTGATTTCGCGTTCCGATGATGATGAGGAATTAGCTTGGTGATTCATGAATCGGAGTAGCGGCATGTACCAGTGGGGGCGACACCACATTAGAATTTCATAGTCTAACTTCAGGGTGAATCCCAGGGTCTAACCTTAATTGGTTCCTCTAGCAATGTCATTGTTCAAGGTATTGTTTATTAAGAGCTCCGACTTTCTCTAGGGTGAAAATCTATAATCTATGATCAGGGTGGCAACGTGGCTTATCCAATGTTCATTTCTTGATGGCATCACTTTTGGAGAAGATGAATTGCTGGTGCTATCTTTGTGCTCTTTCGTCTACTTCTACAAGATATAAATCATTCTAGCCGGAATATTTTTTAATTATTTTGTATGTGTGCATCCACTAGTAGAAAACATGCCTTTGGTCAGGCACCTTTGGTCCTGGCCGTATCCTGGTCGGGACCCAAGGCCTGGCCACGTCGCCCTGTAAATGCTACAGCGTACGACACTTAAAGGTCCCGGTTCGTTAGGACCCAATTGTCCCGGCTCGTATCCCAAACCGGGACTAAAGGGTTTTAAGGCACGTGGTTCCTGCGGTAACCCCTTTAGTCCTGGCGCGTATCCTAAACCGGGACTGAAAGTCAAACGCTTCGTTCCCGCGGAAGCCAATCGCGCGTCTCCATTACTGGCTAGCGTCGAAATTGAGCGTCGCACAGAATCCCAGCAGCCAGCGCCGGTGCGGCCAGCCACGGGAATTGATCATCGGTGGCTGGCCCTGTTCATCTTCATCTTCCACTGCTTTATATGCTCCACCATTTTTCACCATTGCCACACACACATTCTCTCCATCCTCCTCTCCTCCAACCTTTGCAAAATCTCTCTCTCTCTCTCTCCCTCTTAGACGATGGAGCACCTCGCGCGCGACCCCGCTCCTATGACTCAGGTGTACCACCTCATGGACGAGGGGATGTCCTTCAAGGTCACGGTCATGCTCCGTGCAAGAAGGGTGGAGAAGTGGATCAAGTGCGGGAAGATGGACTATCTCGACAACGCGCCAATCAAGTGCATAGGGTTGGATTGCGAGTTTACCAACCCTCGCGATGGTATTCAGCGCACCGCCGTCCTCCACTCTCGGTGGCATCTGAGAATCTGGTATTCCAGATTTGTCGTGCTGATGAAGTGCCACAAGCTCTCAAGGAGTTCTTGCAGGACGGCTCCATCAGATTCTGCGGTGCGAATATCGGCAAGGATGTGGAGATGCTATGTCCGTATGGTATTCACATTACTTCTCCGTACGACCTCCAGCAGATACTCCCGAATCCCAAAAAAATCTTGAGAAGAAGAAGAGGAAGAAGTACAAGAAGAAGGACGCCACGCAAGAAAAAGAAGACGATGAACTCATATTTCGGTGGGCCAATGTTCCACTGAGCTTCGAGCAAGCATGCTATGACGTGTTGGATGCTCGTCTGGGCTTAGAGATGGCTAGGAGTTATTGGTAGCTGATACGTCTCCGACGTATCGATAATTTCTTATGTTCCATGCCACATTATTGATGTTATCTACATGTTTTATGCACACTTTATGTCATATTCGTGCATTTTCTGGAACTAACCTATTAACAAGATGCCGAAGTGCCAGTTCCTGTTTTCTGCTGTTTTTGGTTTCAGAAATCCTAGTAACGAAATATTCTCGGAATCGGACGAAATCAACGCCAAAGATCTTAGAATCCCCGGAAGCATCCAGAACACACGAGAGGGACCAGAGGGGGGGCACAGGCCCACCACACCATACCCTGGCGCGGCCTAGGGGGGGCCCGCGCCCCCCTATGGTTTGGCCAGCCCTTCAGCCTTCCTGCGCCGCCTCTTCGCCTATATAAAGCCCCTGGATCGAAAACCCTGATGCGTTCGACGAAAACCACAGAAACCTTCCAGAGCCGCCGCCATCGCGACGCCAAGATCTGGGGGACAGGAATCTCTGTTCCGGCACGCTGCCGGAACGGGGAAGTGCCCCCGGAAGGTTTCTCCATCGACACCGCTGCCATCTCCACCGCCATCTTCATCACCGCTGCTGCTCCCATGAGGAGGGAGTAGTTCTCCATCGAGGCTCGGGGCTGTACCGGTAGCTATGTGGTTAATCTCTCTCCCATGTACCTCAATACAATAATCTCATGAGCTGCTTTACATGATTGAGATTCATATGAGTTTTGTATCACTACTATCTATGTGCTACTCTAGCAATGTTATTAAAGTAGTTCTATTCCTCCTGCACGTGTGTAAAGGTGACAGTGTGTGCACCGTGTTAGTACTTGGTTTATGCTATGATCATGATCTCTTGTAGATTGCGAAGTTAACTATTGCTATGATAATATTGATGTGATCTATTCCTCCTACATATGCATGAAGGTGACAGTGTGCATGCTATGTTAGTACTTGGTTTAATCTGTTGATCTATCTTACACTATAAGGTTACTTAAATATGAACAAATTGTGGAGCTTGTTAACTCCGGCATTGAGGGTTCGTGTAATCCTACGCAATGCGTTCATCATCCAACAAAAGTGTAGAGTATGCATTTATCTATTCTGTTATGTGATCAATGTTGAGAGTGTCCACTAGTGAAAGTCTAATCCCTAGGCCTTGTTCCTAAATACTGCTGCGTTACTACTGCTTGTTTACTGTTTCACTGTGTTACTACTGCTGCAATACTACCACCATCAACTACACGCCAACAAGCTATTTTCTGGTACCGTTGCTACTGCTCATACTTATTCATACCACCTGTATTTCACTATCTCTTCGCCGAACTAGTGCACCTATTTGGTGTGTTGGGGACACAAGAGACTTCTTGTTTTGTGGTTGCAGGGTTGCATGAGAGGGATATCTTTGACCTCTTCCTCCCTGAGTTCGATAAACCTTGGGTATCCACTTAAGGGAAAACTTGCTGCTGTTCTACAAACCTCTGCTCTTGGAGGCCCAACACTGTCTACAGGAAAGGAGGGGGAACGTAGACATCAAGCACTTTTCTGGCGCCGTTGCCGGGGAGGAAAGGTAAAAGGCACTCATACTCCGGTTCCAGGTAAAGTACTTTTCTGGCGCCATTGTGTTTGTGCTCGAAGCTATTTCCTTTAGATCCTGCAATTGCATCTTTTTGTTTCTTGTTTACACTAGTAAGGCATAATGGACAACATCTGTGAGCTTTTTATTCTATTTCCTGAGTCAAGACATGAATGGTTTAATGCGAAAATTAAAAAACCCATGGAATCTTATTTGCATGCTAGTAGCAATGATATTAGTATGAACGCTTTGAACACCATTGTTGCTAATGATATGGAAAATTCTAAGCTTGGGGAAGCTGGCTTTGATGAGCATGATATTTTTAGTCCCCCAAGCATTGAGGAGAAAATTTTCTTTGATGATACTTTGCCTCCTATTTATGATGATTATAATGATAGTGGTCTTTTGGTGCCACCTACTATGGAGAGTAAATTTTGTTGTGATTATACTATGCCTCCTACACTTGATGAGAATAATAATGATAGCAACTTTGTTGAATTTGCTCCCACTACAACTAATAAAATTGATTATGCCTATGTGGAGAGTAATAATTTTATGCATGAGACTCATGATAAGAATGCTTTATGTGATAGTTATATTGTTGAGTTTGCTAATGTTGCTACTGAAAGTTATTATGAGAGAGGAAAATATGGTTGTAGAAATTTTCATGTTACTAAAACACCTCTCTATGTGCTGAAATTTTTGAAGCTACACTTATTTTATCTTCCTATGCTTGTTACTTTGCTCTTCATGAACTTGTTTATTTACAAGATTCCTTTGCATAGGAAGCATGTTAGACTTAAATGTGTTTTGAATTTGCCTCTTGATGCTCTCTTTTGCTTCAAATACTATTTCCCGCGAATGGATTATTAAAACTACTGAGCCCATCTTAATGGCTATAAAGAAAGAACTTCTTGGGAGATAACCCATGTGTTATTTTGCTACAGTACTTTGTTTTATATTTGTGTCTTGGAAGTTGTTTACTACTGTACCAACCTCTCCTTATCTTAGTTTTGTGTTTTGTTGTGCCAAGTAAAGCCGTTGATAGAAAAGTAAGTACTAGATTTGGATTACTGCGCAGTTCCAGATTTCTTTGCTGTCACGAATCTGGGTCCACCTCCCTGTAGGTAGCTCAGAAAATTAAGCCAATTTACGTGCATGATCCTCAGATATGTACGCAACT
This sequence comes from Lolium perenne, assembly GCF_019359855.2. Taxonomy (NCBI): domain Eukaryota; kingdom Viridiplantae; phylum Streptophyta; class Magnoliopsida; order Poales; family Poaceae; genus Lolium; species Lolium perenne. The sequence continues at coordinate 45,564,483 of NC_067245.2, forward strand.
TTCATTCAATTTGAGCATTTTCATTTGAGCAAGTCTGGTGCCATTTTAAAATTCGTCAATACGAACTGTTCTGTTTTGACAGATTCTGCCTTTTATTTCGCATTGCCTCTTTTGCTATGTTGGATGAATTTCTTTGATCCACTAATGTCCAGTAGCATTATGCAATGTCCAGAAGTGTTAAGAATGATTGTGTCACCTCTGAATATGTTAATTTTTATTATGCACTAACCCTCTAATGAGTTGTTTCGAGTTTGGTGTGGAGGAAGTTTTCAAGGGTCAAGAGAGGAGGATGATATACTATGATCAAGAAGAGTGAAAGCTCTAAGCTTGGGGATGCCCCCATGGTTCATCCCTGCATATTTCAAGAAGACTCAAGCATCTAAGCTTGGGGATGCCCAAGGCATCCCCTTCTTCATCGACAAAATTATCAGGTTCCTTCTCTTGAAACTATATTTTTATTCGGTCACATCTTATGTGCTTTACTTGGAGCGTCTGTATGTTTTTGTTTTTGTTTGTGTTTGAATAAATTGGATTACATCATGCTTGTGTGGGAGAGAGACACGCTCCGCTGGTTCGTATGAACACATGTGTTCTTAGCTCATAATATTCATGGCGAAGGAAGTTTCTTCTTCGTTAAATTGTTATATGGTTGGAATTGGAAAATAATACATGTAGTAATTGCTATAATGTCTTGGGTAATGTGATACTTGGCAATTGTTGTGCTCATGTTTAAGCTCTTGCATCATATGCTTTGCACCCATTAGTGAAGAAATACATAGAGCTTGTTAAAATTTGGTTTGCATGAGTGGTTTCTCTAGAGTCTAGATATTTTCTAGTGAGGTGTTTGAACAACAAGGAAGACGATGTATAGTCTTATAATGCTTGTAATATGTCTTTTATGTGAGTCTTGCTGTACTAGTTCGTGCTTGTGTTTGCTTCAAACAACCTTGCTAGCCTAAACCTTGTATTGAGAGGGAATACTTCTCATGCATCCAAATCCTTGAGCCAAACAACACTATGCCATTTGTGTCCACCATACCTACCTACTACATGGTATTTCCTGCCATTCCAAAGTAAATTGCTTGAGTGCTACCTTTAAAATTCCATCATTCACCTTTGCAATATATAGCTCATGGGACAAATAGCTTAAAAACTATTGTGGTATTGAATATGTAATTATGCACTTTATCTCTTATTAAGTTGCTTGTTGTGCGATAACCATGTTCACTGGGGACGCCATCAACTATTCATTGTTGAATTTCATGTGAGTTGCTATGCATGTCCGTCTTGTCTGAAGTAAGAGAGATCTACCACCTTATGGTTAAGCATGCATATTGTTAGAGAAGAACATTGGGCCGCTAACTAAAGCCATGATCCATGGTGGAAGTTTCAGTTTTGGACATATATCCTCAATCTCATATGAGAAAATTATTAATTGTTGTTACATGCTTATGCATAAAAGAGGAGTCCATTATCTGTTGTCTATGTTGTCCCGGTATGGATGTCTAAGTTGAGAATAATCAATAGCGAGAAATCCAATGCGAGCTTTCTCCTTAGACCTTTGTACAAAGTGGCATAGAGGTACCCCTTTGTGACACTTGGTTAAAACATGTGCATTGTGATGATCCGGTAGTCCAAGCTAATTAGGACAAGGTGCGGGCACTATTAGTATACTATGCATGAGGCTTGCAACTTGTAAGATATAATTTACATGATACATATGCTTTATTACTACCGTTGACAAAATTGTTTCATGTTTTCAAAATAAAAGCTCTAGCACAAATATAGCAATCGATGCTTTCCTCTTTGAAGGACCATTCTTTTACTTTTATTGTTGAGTCAGTTCACCTATCTTTCCCCACCTCAAGAAGCAAACATTTGTGTGAACTGTGCATTGATTCTTATATACTTGCTTATTGCATTTGTTATATTGCTTTGCATTGACAACTATCCATGAGATATACATGTTACAAGTTGAAAGCAACCGCTGAAACTTAATCTTCCATTGTGTTGCTTCAATGTCTCTACTATGAATTTATTGCTTTATGAGTAACTCTTATGCAAGACTTATTGATGCTTGTCTCGAAAGTACTATTCATGAAAAGTCTTTGCTATATGATTCAGTTGTTTACTCATGTCATTACGATTGTTTTGATCGCTGCATTCACTACATATGCTTTACAAATAGTATGATCAAGTTTATGATGGCATGTCACTCCAGAAATTATCTTTGTTATCGTTTTACCTGCTCGGGACGAGCAGAACTAAGCTTGGGGATGCTGATACGTCTCCGACGTATCGATAATTTCTTATGTTCCATGCCACATTATTGATGTTATCTACATGTTTTATGCACACTTTATGTCATATTCGTGCATTTTCTGGAACTAACCTATTAACAAGATGCCGAAGTGCCGCCTCGTTTTCTCGCTGTTTTTGGTTTCAGAAATCCTAGTAACGAAATATTCTCGGAATCGGACGAAATCAACGCCAAAGATCTTAGAATCCCCGGAAGCATCCAGAACACACGAGAGGGACCAGAGGGGGGGCACAGGCCCACCACACCATACCCTGGCGCGGCCTAGGGGGGGCCCGCGCCCCCCTATGGTTTGGCCAGCCCTTCAGCCTTCCTGCGCCGCCTCTTCGCCTATATAAAGCCCCTGGATCGAAAACCCTGATGCGTTCGACGAAAACCACAGAAACCTTCCAGAGCCGCCGCCATCGCGACGCCAAGATCTGTGGGACAGGAATCTCTGTTCCGGCACGCTGCCGGAACGGGGAAGTGCCCCCGGAAGGTTTCTCCATCGACACCGCTGCCATCTCCACCGCCATCTTCATCACCGCTGCTGCTCCCATGAGGAGGGAGTAGTTCTCCATCGAGGCTCGGGGCTGTACCGGTAGCTATGTGGTTAATCTCTCTCCCATGTACCTCAATACAATAATCTCATGAGCTGCTTTACATGATTGAGATTCATATGAGTTTTGTATCACTACTATCTATGTGCTACTCTAGCAATGTTATTAAAGTAGTTCTATTCCTCCTGCACGTGTGTAAAGGTGACAGTGTGTGCATCGTGTTAGTACTTGGTTTATGCTATGATCATGATCTCTTGTAGATTGCGAAGTTAACTATTGCTATGATAATATTGATGTGATCTATTCCTCCTACATATGCATGAAGGTGACAGTGTGCATGCTATGTTAGTACTTGGTTTAATCTGTTGATCTATCTTACACTATAAGGTTACTTAAATATGAACAAATTGTGGAGCTTGTTAACTCCGGCATTGAGGGTTCGTGTAATCCTATGCAATGCGTTCATCATCCAACAAAAGTGTAGAGTATGCATTTATCTATTCTGTTATGTGATCAATGTTGAGAGTGTCCACTAGTGAAAGTCTAATCCCTAGGCCTTGTTCCTAAATACTGCTGCGTTACTACTGCTTGTTTACTGTTTCACTGTGTTACTACTGCTGCAATACTACCACCATCAACTACATGCCAGCAAGCTATTTTCTGGTACCGTTGCTACTGCTCATACTTATTCATACCACCTGTATTTCACTATCTCTTCGCCGAACTAGTGCACCTATTTGGTGTGTTGGGGACACAAGAGACTTCTTGTTTTGTGGTTGCAGGGTTGCATGAGAGGGATATCTTTGACCTCTTCCTCCCTGAGTTCGATAAACCTTGGGTATCCACTTAAGGGAAAACTTGCTGCTGTTCTACAAACCTCTGCTCTTGGAGGCCCAACACTGTCTACAGGAAAGGAGGGGGAACGTAGACATCAGTAGCTAACTGGCTACAATAGCCATGTTGATCGTCTCAACATTTAAAGAACTATGTGACTTTCAATATATATGAACTATGTGTCTTTCAAATATATGAACTATGTGTCTTTCAATATATACTATATGTGTCTTTCAATATATATGAACTATGTGTCTTTCAATATATATGACAATGTGTCTTTCAATATATATGAACTATGTGTCTTTCCATATATTCACTCCATGCCGCCTCCTCCGCATCCACCTCCATCACCATCGCGGTTTATATTATTTGTCCAATTGCGGTTTATAGATTTCAAGATATTAATTATTTGGCCATATTATATGAATAATGCATATATTATTTTATAATAATAATAAAAATGAATAAAAACATAATTATTTCATATTCAAATCACCCACATTTTTATAATAATAAATCATATATTATTTGCCCGATTCCAGGTTTACAAATTTCAAGATATTAATTATTTGGCTATATTATATGAATAATGCATATATTATTTGATAATAATAATAAAAATGAATAAAAACATAATTATTTCAGATTCAAATTCCCCACATTTTTGTAATAATAAAGCATATATTATTTGTCCAATTGCGGTTTATAGATTTCAAGATATTAATTATTTGACCATATTATATGAATAATGCATATATTATTTGATAATAATAATAATAAAAATAAATGAATAAAAACATAATTATTTCATATTCAAATCACCCACATATTTCTAATAATAAATCATATATTATTTGTCCGATTGCGGTTTAAAGATTTTAAGATATTAATTATTTGCCCTAATCATCATGACCAGTGATGTCTACTTCCCCCTCCTTTTCCTGTAGACAGTGTTGGGCCTCCAAGAGCAGAGGTTTGTAGAACAGCAGCAAGTTTTCCCTTAAGTGGATCACCCAAGGTTTATCGAACTCAGGGAGGAAGAGGTCAAAGATATCCCTCTCATGCAACCCTGCAACCACAAAGCAAGAAGTCTCTTGTGTCCCCAACACACCAAATAGGTGCACTAGTTCGGCGAAGAGATAGTGAAATACAGGTGGTATGAATATATATGAGCAGTAGCAACGGTGCCAGAAAATAGCTTGTGGCGTGTAGTTGATGGTGGTGGTATTGCAGCAGTAGTAACGCAAAGAAACAAGAACAAGCAAAGAGTAACGCAAAGTATTTAGGAACAAGGCCTAGGGATTAGACTTTCACTAGTGGACACTCTCAACATTGATCACATAACAGAACAGATAAATGCATACTCTACACTCTTGTTGGATGATGAACGCATTGCGTAGGATTACACGAACCCTCAATGCCGGAGTTAACAAGCTCCACAATTTGTTCATATTTAGTAACCTTATAGTGTAAGATAGATCAACAGACTAAACCAAGTACTAACATAGCATGCACACTGTCACCTTCATGCATATGTAGGAGGAATAGATCACATCAATATTATCATAGCAATAGTTAACTTCGCAATCTACAAGAGATCATGATCATAGCATAAACCAAGTACTAACACGGTGCACACACTGTCACCTTTACACACGTGCAGGAGGAATAGAACTACTTTAATAACTTTGCTAGAGTAGCACATAGATAAATTGTGATACAAACTCATATGAATCTCAATCATGTAAAGCAGCTCATGAGATCATTGTATTGAGGTACATAGGAGAGAGATGAACCACATAGCTACCGGTACAGCCCCTGTTGGATAACGTTGCATAGAAAACAAAAATTTTCCTACGGCGAACACGCAATCCAAGCCAAGATGCAATCTAGAAGACGGTAGCAACGAGGGGGTATCGAGTCTCACCCTTGAAGAGATTCCAAAGCCTACAAGATGAGGCTCTTGTTGCTGCGGTAGACGATCACTTGCCGCTTGCAAAAGCGCGTAGAAGATCTTGATCACGATCGGTTCCGGCGCCACGAACGGGCAGCACCTCCGTACTCGGTCACACGTTCGGTTGTTGATGAAGACGACGTCCACCTCCCCGTTCCAGCGGGCAGCGGAAGTAGTAGCTCCTCTTGAATCCGACAGCACGACGGCGTGGTGTCGGTGGCGGTGTAGAAGTCCTGCGGAGCTTCGCTAAGCTATGCGTGAAATATGAAGTGGAGGAGCAAAGCTAGGGTTTGGGAGGGGGTGGCCGGCCACTCAAGGGGGGCGGCCAAGCTATGGTCTTGGGGTGGCCGGCCCCCTCCCTTGGCCCCTCATTATATAGGTGGATCCCAAGTGTTGGTGTCCAAGTCTTCGAATAAGACCCGAAACCAAAACCTTCCATAGGAGGGGCAAACCCTAGCCCAACTAGGACTCCCACCCAAAGGTGGGATTCCCACCTCCCATGTGGGGGTGGCCGGCCCCCTATGGTGGAGTCCACTTGGGACTCCACCCCCACTAGGGCTGGCCGGCCATGGAGGTGGAGTCCCTTGTGGACTCCACCTTCCTTGGTGGTTTCTTCCGGACTTTTCTAGAACCTTCTAGAACCTTCCATAGAACCTTCCGCGACATTTTATTCACATAAAATGACATCCTATATATGAATCTTATTCTCCGGACCATTCCGGAACTCCTCGTGATGTCCGGGATCTCATCCGGGACTCCGAACAAATATTCCAACTCCATTCCATATTCAAGAACTACCATTTCAACATCCAACTTTAAGTGTGTCACCCTACGGTTCGAGAACTATGCGGACATGGTTGAGTACTCACTCCGACCAATAACCAATAGCGGGATCTGGAGATCCATAATGGCTCCCACATATTCAACGATGACTTTAGTGATCGAATGAACCATTCACATACATTACCAATTCCCTTTGTCTCACGATATTTTACTTGTCCGAGGTTTGATCTTCGGTATCATTCTATACCTTGTTCAACCTCGTCTCCTGACAAGTACTCTTTACTCGTACCGTGGTATGTGGTCTCTTATGAACTCTTTCATATGCTTGCAAGACATTAGACGACATTCCACCGAGAGGGCCCAGAGTATATCTATCCGTCATCGGGATGGACAAATCCCATCGTTGATCCATATGCCTCAACTCATACTTTAGGATACTTAATCCCACCTTTATAGCCACCCATTTACGCAAAGTGGTGTTTGGTGTAATCAAAGTACCTTTCCGGTATAAGTGATTTACATGATCTCATGGTCATAAGGACTAGGTAACTATGTATCGAAAGCTTATAGCAAATAACTTAATGACGAGATCTTATGCTACGCTTAATTAGGTGTGTCCATTATATCATTCACACAATGACATAACCTTGTTATTAATAACATCCAATGTTCATGATTATGAAACTAATCATCCATTAATCAACAAGCTAGTTTAAGAGGCATACTAGGGACTTCTTGTTTGTCTACATATCACACATGTACTAATGTTTCGGTTAATACAATTCTAGCATGATATATAAACATTTATCATAAACATAAAGATATAAATAATAACCACTTTATTATTGCCTCTAGGGCATATCTCCTTCAGTCTCCCACTTGCACTAGAGTCAATAATCTAGATTACATTGTAATATACCTAACACCCATGGCATTCTGGTGTTGGTCATGCTTTGCCCTAGGGAGAGCTTTAGTCAACGGATCTGCTACATTCAGATCAGTGTGTACTTTGCAAATCTTTACTTCTCCATCTTCGATGTACTCGCGAATCGAGTGGTAACGCAGCTTGATATGCTTCAGCCTCTTGTGTGACCTTGGCTCTAGTGCATTGGCGATGGCACCCATGTTATCACAGTAAATGATTAATGGGTCCAATGCACTAGGAACCACACCGAGCTCTACAATGAACCTCTTCATCCATACCGCTTCAGATGAAGCCTCTGAAGCCGCTATGTACTCTGATTCTGTTGAAGACTTCGCCACCGTGCACTGCTTCGAGCTTGCCCAGCTTACTGCAGCACCATTCAATATAAACACGTACCCAGATTGTGACTTAGAGTCATCATGATCAGTGTTCCAACTTGCATCGGTGTAACCGTTTACAACGAGCTCTTGGTCACCTCCATAACAAAGAAACATATCCTTAGTTCTTTTCAAGTACTTCAGGATATTCTTGACCGCTGTCCAGTGTTCCATTCCTGGATCACTTTGATATCTGCTAGTCAAACTAACAAAGCATGTGCTATATCCGGTCTAGTACATAGCATGGCATACATGATAGATCCCATCGCCGAGGCATAGGGGATGTTACTCATCCTTTCTCTTTCTTCTCGCTCGTAGCCGGTCCTTGAGTTTTACTCAATACCTTGCCTGGTAACATAGGTAAGAACCCTTTCTTACTTTCGTCCATTCTAAACTTCTTTAGAATCTTGTCTAGATATGTACTCTGTGATAGCCCTATTAGGCGTCTTGATCTATCTCTATAAATCTTGATGCCTAATATATATGATGCTTCACCAAGGTCTTTCATTGAAAAACTATTATTCAAATAACCTTTAACACTGCTTAATAGTTCTATATCATTCCCAATTAATAATATGTCATCTACATATAATATCAGGAATGCTACAGAGCTCCCACTCACTTTCTTGTAAATACAGGCCTCTCCATGACACTGTATAAACCCGAAGTCTTTGATCACCTTATCAAAGCGTCGGTTCCAACTTCTTGATGCTTGCTTCAGTCCATAGATTGAACGCTGAAGTTTGCATACTTTGTCAAGATTTTTAGGATCGACAAAACCTTTGGGTTGTACCATATACAACTCTTCCTCAATGTCTCCATTAAGGAACGCCGTTTTGACATCCATCCGCCAAATCTCATAATCGAAAAATGCAGCTATTGCTAACAAAATCCTCACAGATTTTAGCTTCGCTACAGTGAGAAAGTCTCATCGTAGTCAACTCCTTGAATTTGTCTGAAACCCTTTGCGACAAGTCGAGCTTTATAGACAAGAATATTACCATCGCATCTGTTTTTCTCTTGAAGATCCATTTATTCTCGACAAACCTTTCGGCTATCGGTAAATCTACTAAAGTCCATACTTTGTTATCATACATGGATCCCATTTCGGATTTCATGGCTTCTTGCCATTTGTTGGAATCTGGGCTCATCATCGCTTCTTCATACGTCGCAGGGTCCTCATCATTGTTATCTACAATCATGACATTTAGACAAGGATCATACCAATCAGGAGTGGCATGTTCCCTTGTCGATCTGCGAGGTTCAGTAGTTTCCTCGTTCGAAGTTTCATGATCATTATCATTAGCTTCCTCTGTTGCCGGTGTAGGCGGTACAGGTACAACTTCCGCATCGCGCTACTCTGATCAACGAGTATAGATTCATCAATCTCATCGAGTTCTACTTTTCTTCCAAATACTTCTTTAGTGAGAAATTCTTTCTCAAGAAAGGTTCCGTTCTTAGCAACAAAGATTTTGCCTTCGGATCTGTGATAGAAAGTGTACCCTATAGTTTCCTTAGGGTATCCTATGAAGACGCATTTCTCCGCTTTGGGTTCTAGCTTGTCCGGTTGTAACTTCTTTACATAGGCTTCGCAACCCCAAACTTTCAGGAACGACATCTTAGGTTTCTTATTAAACCATAATTCATACGGTGTCGTTTCTACGGATTTTGATGGTGCTCTATTTAAAGTGAATGCGGCTGTCTCTAGTGCATAACTCCAAAATGATAATGGCAAATCAGTAAGAGACATCATACTACGAACCATATCTAAGAGAGTTCGATTACGACGTTCGGACACACCGTTTCGTTGAGGTGTTCCCGGCGGTGTCAATTGTGAAAGTATTCCGCATTTCTTTAAATGCATGCCAAACTCATAACTCAGATATTCACCTCCACGATCAGATCGTAGAAATTTGATCTTCTTGTTACGTTGATTTTCTACTTCACTTTGAAATTCCTTAAACTTCTCGAAAGTTTTGGATTTATGTTTCATGAAATAGATATACCCATATCTACTCAGATCATCTGTGAAGGTTAGAACATAACGATAACCACCGCGCGATGCTACGCTCATTGGTCCACATACATCGGTATGTATGATTTCTAATAAGTCAGTAGCTCGCTCCATCATACCAGAAAATGGAGTCTTTGTCATTTTTCCCATTAGACATGCTTCGCATCTATCAAGTGACTCAAAGTCAAGTGATTCAAGTAATCCATCAGTATGGAGTTTCTTCATGCGTTTCACTCCAATATGACCAAGACGATTAGCCACATATAAGTAGAATTATCATTAAGTTTAATTCGCTTAGCATCAATGTTATGTATGTGCGTATCACTACTATCGAGATCTAACAGAAATAAGCCATTCTTTTGTGGTGCTCGACCATAAAAGATATTATTCATAAAAATAGAACAACCATTATTCTCAGACTTGAATGAATAACCGTCTTGCATTAAACAAGATCCAGATATAATGTTCATGCTCAACGCAGGTACATAATAGCAATTATTTAGGCTTAAAACTAATCCCGAAGGTAGATGTAGAGGAAGTGTGCCGACTGCGATCACATTGACCTTGGATCCATTTCCAACGCCAAGATCGTCACTTCATCTTTCAGCTAGCTTGTCGTTTATTCTTTAGTTCCTATTTCGAGTTACAAATATGAGCAACCGAACCAGTATCAAATACCCGTGTACTAGAACGAGAACTAGTGAGATAAACATCTATAACATGTATATCGTATATACCTTCTTTCTTCTTCTTAACAAGGCCGCTCTTCAGATCTGCCAAATACTTGGAGCAATTACGCTTCCAGTGTCCCTTCTCCTTGCAAGTAATAGCACTCAAGATCGTGCTTAGGGCCGTTCTTAGGTTTCATAGGAGGCGTGGCAGCTTTCTTGCCACCCTTCTTGAATTTTCCCTTAGACTTGCCCCTGCTTTCTTGAAACTCGGTGGTCTTGTTGACCATCAACACTTGGTGCTCTTTCTTGATCTCAATCTCAGCAGCTTTTAGCATGCCAAAGAGTTCAGGTAACTCCTTGTTCATGTTCTGCATATTGTAGTTCATCACAAAGTTCTTGTAACTTGGTGGCAGTGATTGAAGGACACGATTAATCCCTCACCCGTTAGGAATCACTATTCCCAAGTCACCGAGTTTCTTCGCATGCCCGGTCATGGCGAGCATGTGCTCACTAACGGAGCTGCCTTCTTCCATCATACAACCAAGAAATGTTTCGATGCTTCATAGCATTCCACGGCCGCATGAGTCTCGAATATAGCTTTCAGCTCATTCATCAACTCATGAGGATCATGGTGCTCAAAACGTTTTTGAAGATCGGATTCCTGCATCGCACAGGATGGCACACTGAACTTGAGAGTACCGAGTTTTCCGAGTCGCGTAAATAGCTTTTACTTCATCGGATTCATCTTCTCGCAGGAGGGTCACCTAGCGGTGCATCAAGCACAAATTGCAGATTTCCGCCGAGAGGAAGATCCTCACATGACGGAACCAGTCGGTGAAGTTGCTACCGTTGCTCTTAAGTTTCTCTTTCTCTAGGAACTGATTAAAATTGATTGGGGACGCCATCTCTACAACATATATTTGCAATAGTTTAGACTAAGTTTATGACAAAATGAGTTCAAATTTTAATTCAACATAATTAAAAACCTAAGTGAACTCCCACTCAAAACAATATCCCTCGCATTGTCTTAGTGATCACACGAACCAAATCCACCGCACCTAAACCCGATCATCACGAGAAAAAGTGTGATTTCAATGGCGAACACTCATAGTGTTCATCATATCAACCATATGATTCATGCTCTACCTTTCGGTATCACGTGTTCCGAGACCATGTCTCAGACATGCTAGGCTCGTCAAGGCCACCTTAGTATCCGCATGTGCAAAACTGTCTTGCACCCGTTGTATGTACTTATCGAATCTATCACATCCGATCATCACGAGATGCTTCGAAACGATAAGACTTGATAACGGTGCTACTAAGGATGAACACTTTATTATCTTGAGATTTTAGTGAGGGATCATCTTATAATGCTACCGTCGCGATCTAAGCAAAATAAGATGCATAAAAGGATTAACATCACATGCAGTTCATATGTGATATGATATGGCCCTTTTGTCTTTGCGCCTTTGATCTTCATCTCCAAAGCACGGACATGATCTCCATCATCTTCGGGCATGATCTCCATCATCGTCGGCGAAGCACCAAGGTCAATGGCACCGTCTTCATGATTGTCCTCCATGTAGCAACTATTACAACTACTTTGAAAAACTACTCAACATGAAATTTAAAGACAACCATAAGGCTCCTGCCGGTTGCCACAATACAATAATGATCATCTCATACATATTCATCATCACATTATGGCCATATCACATCACCAAACCCTGCAAAAACAAGTTAGACGCTCTCTAATTTGGTTTGCATATTTTACGTGGTTTAGGGTTTTCGATATAGATCTAATCTACCTACGAACATGAACCACAACGTTGATACTAATGTTGTCAATAGAAGAGTAAATTGAATCTTTACTATAGTAGGAGAGACAGACACCCGCAAAGCCTCTTATGCAATACAAGTTGCATGTCGAACGAGGAACAAGTCTCATGAACGCGGTCATGTAAAGTTAGTCCGAGCCGCTTCATCCCACTATGCCATAAAGATGCAAAGTACTCAAACTAAAGATAACAAGAGCATCAACGCCCACAAACCATTGTGTTCTACTCGTGCAACCATCTATGCATAGACACGGCTCTGATACCACTGTTGGATAACGTTGCATAGAAAACAAAAATTTTCCTACGGCGAACACGCAATCCAAGCCAAGATGCAATCTAGAAGACGGTAGCAACGAGGGGGTATCGAGTCTCACCCTTGAAGAGATTCCAAAGCCTACAAGATGAGGCTCTTGTTGCTGCGGTAGACGATCACTTGCCGCTTGCAAAAGCGTCGTAGAAGATCTTGATCACGATCGGTTCCGGCGCCACGAACGGCAGCACCTCCGTACTCGGTCACACGTTCGGTTGTTGATGAAGACGACGTCCACCTCCCCGTTCCAGCGGGCAGCGGAAGTAGTAGCTCCTCTTGAATCCGACAGCACGACGGCGTGGTGTCGGTGGCGGTGTAGAAGTCCGGCGGAGCTTCGCTAAGCTATGCGGGAAATATGAAGTGGAGGAGCAAAGCTAGGGTTTGGGAGGGGGTGGCCGGCCACTCAAGGGGGGCGGCCAAGCTATGGTCTTGGGGTGGCCGGCCCCCTCCCTTGGCCCCTCATTATATAGGTGGATCCCAAGTGTTGGTGTCCAAGTCTTCGAATAAGACCCGAAACCAAAACCTTCCATAGGAGGGGGCAAACCTAGCCCAACTAGGACTCCCACCCAAAGGTGGGATTCCCACCTCCCATGTGGGGGGTGGCCGGCCCCCTATGGTGGAGTCCACTTGGGACTCCACCCCCACTAGGGCTGGCCGGCCATGGAGGTGGAGTCCCTTGTGGACTCCACCTTCCTTGGTGGTTTCTTCCGGACTTTTCTAGAACCTTCTAGAACCTTCCATAGAACCTTCCGCGACATTTTATTCACATAAAATGACATCCTATATATGAATCTTATTCTCCGGACCATTCCGGAACTCCTCGTGATGTCCGGGATCTCATCCGGGACTCCGAACAAATATTCCAACTCCATTCCATATTCAAGAACTACCATTTCAACATCCAACTTTAAGTGTGTCACCCTACGGTTCGAGAACTATGCGGACATGGTTGAGTACTCACTCCGACCAATAACCAATAGCGGGATCTGGAGATCCATAATGGCTCCCACATATTCAACGATGACTTTAGTGATCGAATGAACCATTCACATACATTACCAATTCCCTTTGTCTCATGATATTTTACTTGTCCGAGGTTTGATCTTCGGTATCATTCTATACCTTGTTCAACCTCGTCTCCTGACAAGTACTCTTTACTCGTACCGTGGTATGTGGTCTCTTATGAACTCTTTCATATGCTTGCAAGACATTAGACAACATTCCACCGAGAGGGCCCAGAGTATATCTATCCGTCATCGGGATGGACAAATCCCACTGTTGATCCATATGCCTCAACTCATACTTTCCGGATACTTAATCCCACCTTTATAGCCACCCATTTACGCAGTGGTGTTTGGTGTAATCAAAGTACCTTTTCGGTATAAGTGATTTACATGATCTCATGGTCATAAGGACTAGGTAACTATGTATCGAAAGCTTATAGCAAATAACTTAATGACGAGATCTTATGCTACGCTTAATTAGGTGTGTCCATTATATCATTCACACAATGACATAACCTTGTTATTAATAACATCCAATGTTCATGATTATGAAACTAATCATCCATTAATCAACAAGCTAGTTTAAGAGGCATACTAGGGACTTCTTGTTTGTCTACATATCACACATGTACTAATGTTTCGGTTAATACAATTCTAGCATGATATATAAACATTTATCATAAACATAAAGATATAAATAATAACCACTTTATTATTGCCTCTAGGGCATATCTCCTTCAGCCCCGAGCCTTGATGGAGAACTACTCCCTCCTCATGGGAGCAGCAGCGGTGATGAAGATGGCGGTGGAGATGGCAGCGGTGTCGATGGAGAAGCCTTCCGGGGGCACTTCCCCGCTCCGGCAGCGTGCCGGAACAGAGACTCCTGTCCCCCAGATCTTGGCTTCGCGATGGCGGCGGCTCTGGAAGGTTTCTGTGGTTTTCGTCGAACGTATCAGGGTTTTCGCGACGGAGGCTTTAAATAGGCGAAGAGGCGGCGCCAGAGGGTCGAAGGGGTGCCCACACCATAGGGTGGCGCGGGCCCCCCTGGCCGCGCCGGCCTAGGGTTTGGGTGGCCTGTGCCCCCTCCCTGGTGACTCTCGGGTGTTCTGGATGCTTCCGGGCAAAATAGGAACCTGGGCGTTGATTTCGTCCGATTCCGAGAATATTCCGTTACTAGGATTTCTGAAACCAAAAACAGCAGAAAACATGAACTGGCACTTCGGCATCTTGTTAATAGGTTAGTTCCAGAAAATGCACGAATATGACATAAAGTGTGCATAAAACATGTAGATAATATCAATAATGTGGCATGGAACATAAGAAATTATCGATACGTCGGAGACGTATCAGCATCCCCAAGCTTAGTTCTGCTCGTCCCGAGCAGGTAAAACGATAACACAGATAATTTCTGGAGTGACATGCCATCATAATCTTGATCATACTATTTGTAAAGCATATGTAGTGAATGCAGCGATCAAAACAATGTATATGACATGAGTAAACAAGTGAATCATAAAGCAAAGACTTTTCATGAATAGCACTTCAAGACAAGCATTAATAAGTCTTGCATAAGAGTTAACTCATAAAGCAATAATTCAAAGTAAAGGTATTGAAGCAACATAAAGGAAGATGAAGTTTCAGCGGTTGCTTTCAACTCATAACATGTATATCTCATGGATATTGTCAACATAGAGTAATATAATAAGTGCAATAAGCAAGTATGTAGGAATCAATGCACAGTTCACACAAGTGTTTGCTTCTTGAGGTGGAGAGGAATAGGTGAACTGACTCAACATTGAAAGTAAAAGAATTGTCCTCCATAGAGGAAAGCATCGATTGCTATATTTGTGCTAGAGCTTCTATTTTGAAAACATGTAGAGAGCATAAAAGTAAAATTTTGAGAGGTGTATGTTGTTGTCAACGAATGGTAGCGGGTACTCTAACCCCCTTGCCAGACAAACCTTCAAAGAGCGGCTCCCATTTTATTTTATTTTGGGTGGCACTCCTTCCAACCTTTCTATCACAAACCATGGCTAACCGAATCCTCGGGTGCCTGCCAACAATCTCATACCATGAAGGAGTGCCTTTTTATTTTAGTTTTATTATGATGACACTCCTCCCAACCTTTGCTTACACAAGCCATGGCTAACCGAATCCTTCGGGTGCCGTCCAACAATCACATACCATGGAGGAGTGTCTATTTTTGTTAATTAATTTGGGACTGGGAATCCCATTGCCAGCTCTTTTTGCAAAATTATTGGATAAGCGGATGAAGCCACTAGTCCATTGGTGAAAGTTGCCCAACAAGATTGAAAGATAAACACCACATACTTCCTCATGAGCTATAAAACATTAACACAAATCAGAGGTGATAAATTTTGAATTGTTTAAAGGTAGCACTCAAGCAATTTACTTTGGAATGGCAGGAAATACCATGTAGTAGGTAGGTATGGTGGACACAAATGGCATAGTGGTTGGCTCAAGTATTTTGGATGCATGAGAAGTATTCCCTCTCGATACAAGGTTTAGGCTAGCAAGGCTTATTTGAAACAAACACAAGGATGAACCGGTGCAGCAAAACTCACATAAAAGACATATTGTAAACATTATAAGACTCTACACCGTCTTCCTTGTTGTTCAAACTCAATACTAGAAATTATCTAGACCTTAGAGAAACCAAATATGCAAACCAAATTTTAGCATGCTCTATGTATTTCTTCATTAATGGGTGCAAAGCATATGATGCAAGAGCTTAAACATGAGCACAACAATTGCCAAGTATCACATTACCCAAGACATTTATAGCAATTACTACATGTATCATTTTCCAATTCCAACCATATAACAATTTAACGAAGGAGAAACTTCGCCATGAATATTAAAAGCTAAGAACACATGTGTTCATATGCAACAGCGGAGCGTGTCTCTCTCCCACAAAAGCATTTATTCAAACAAAAACAAAAACAAAAGCACACAGACGCTCCAAGTAAAGCACATAAGATGTGACGGAATAAAAATATAGTTTCAGGGGAGGAACCTGATAATGTTGTCGATGAAGAAGGGGATGCCTTGGGCATCCCCAAGCTTAGACGCTTGAGTCTTCTTGAAATATGCAGGGGTGAACCACCGGGGCATCCCCAAGCTTAGAGCTTTCACTCTCCTTGATCATGTTGCATCATACTCCTCTCTTGATCCTTGAAAACTTCCTCCACACCAAACTCGAAACAACTCATTAGAGGGTTAGTGCACAATAAAAATTAACATATTCAGAGGTGACACAATCATTCTTAACACTTCTGGACATTGCATAATGCTACTGGACATTAATGGATCAAAGAAATTCATCCAACATAGCAAAAGAGGCAATGCGAAATAAAAGGCAGAATCTGTCAAAACAGAACAGTTCGTATTGACGAATTTTAAAATGGCACCAGACTTGCTCAAATGAAAATGCTCAAATTGAATGAAAGTTGCGTACATATCTGAGGATCATGTACGTAAATTGGCTTAATTTTATGAGCTACCTACAGGGAGGTAGACCCAGATTCGTGACAGCAAAGAAATCTGGAACTGCGCAGTAATCCAAATCTAGTACTTACTTTTCTATCAACGGCTTTACTTGGCACAACAAAACACTAAACTAAGATAAGGAGAGGTTGCTACAGTAGTAAACAACTTCCAAGATACAAATATAAAACAAATTACTGTAGCAAAATAACACATGGGTTATCTCCCAAGAAGTTCTTTTCTTTATAGCCATTAAGATGGGCTCAGCAGTTTTAATGATGCACTCGCAAGAAATAATATTTGGAGAAAAAGAGAGCATCCAGAGGCAAATTCAAAACACATTTAAGTCTAACATGCTTCCTATGCATAGGAATCTTGTAAATAAACAAGTTCATGAAGAGCAAAGTAACAAGCATAGGAAGATAAAACAAGTATAGCTTCAAAAATTTCAGCACATAGAGAGGCATTTTAGTAACATGAAAATTTCTACAACCATATTTTCCTCTCTCATAATAACTTTCAGTAACATCATGAGCAAACTCAACAATATAACTATCACATAAAGCATTCTTATCATGAGTCTCATGCATAAAATTATTACTCTCCACATAAGCATAATCAATTTTATTAGTAATAGTGGGAGCAAATTCAGCAAAGTAGCTATCATCAAATATAGGAGGCATATTGTAATCATAATCAAATTTACTCTCCATAGTAGGCGGCACTAAAAGACCAATATCATTATAATCATCATAAATAGGAGGCAAAGTATCATCAAAGAAAATTTTCTCCTCAATGCTTGGTGGACTAAAAAGATCATGCTCATCAAAACCAGCTTCCCCAAGCTTAGAATTTTCCATATCATTAGCAACAATGGTATTCAAAGTGTTCATACTAACATGTTCCATGGGTTTTTTAATTTTCGGATCAAACCATCCATGTCTTAAATCAGGAAATAGAGTAAAAAGCTCATTGTTGTCCATTATGCCAAACTAGTGTAAACAAGAAACAAAAAGATGCAATTGCAGGATCTAAAGGAAATAGCTTCGAGTACTTACAATGCGCCGGAAAATAGCTTGGTAGCCGAGGTCCGGAGTGTGAGTACCTTTTACCTTTCCTCCCCGGCAACGGCGCTTTAAAAATACTTGATGCTGTCCAGGATCGGCGCGGGGTTGACGAGGGAGGAAATCCCGTTGTGTAGCTTTCTGGTCCCCGCAACGGCGCCAGAAAATAGCTTGATGTCTACTTCCCCTCCTTTTCCTCGTAGACAGTGTTGGGCCTCCAAGAGCAGAGGTTTGTAGAACAGCAGCAAGTTTTCCCTTAAGTGGATCACCCAAGGTTTATCGAACTCAGGGAGGAAGAGGTCAAAGATATCCCTCTCATGCAACCCTGCAACCACAAAGCAAGAAGTCTCTTGTGTCCCCAACACACCAAATAGGTGCACTAGTTCGGCGAAGAGATAGTGAAATACAGGTGGTATGAATATATATGAGCAGTAGCAACGGTGCCAGAAAATAGCTTGTGGCGTGTAGTTGATGGTGGTGGTATTGCAGCAGTAGTAACGCAGTAAAACAGTAAACAAGCAGTAGTAACGCAGTATTTAGGAACAAGGCCTAGGGATTAGACTTTCACTAGTGGACACTCTCAACATTGATCACATAACAGAACAGATAAATGCATACTCTACACTCTTGTTGGATGATGAACGCATTGCGTAGGATTACACGAACCCTCAATGCCGGAGTTAACAAGCTCCACAATTTGTTCATATTTAGTAACCTTATAGTGTAAGATAGATCAACAGACTAAACCAAGTACTAACATAGCATGCACACTGTCACCTTCATGCATATGTAGGAGGAATAGATCACATCAATATTATCATAGCAATAGTTAACTTCGCAATCTACAAGAGATCATGATCATAGCATAAACCAAGTACTAACACGGTGCACACACTGTCACCTTTACACACGTGCAGGAGGAATAGAACTACTTTAATAACTTTGCTAGAGTAGCACATAGATAAATTGTGATACAAACTCATATGAATCTCAATCATGTAAAGCAGCTCATGAGATCATTGTATTGAGGTACATAGGAGAGAGATGAACCACATAGCTACCGGTACAGCCCCGAGCCTTGATGGAGAACTACTCCCTCCTCATGGGAGCAGCAGCGGTGATGAAGATGGCGGTGGAGATGGCAGCGGTGTCGATGGAGAAGCCTTCCGGGGGCACTTCCCCGCTCCGGCAGCGTGCCGGAACAGAGACTCCTGTCCCCCAGATCTTGGCTTCGCGATGGCGGCGGCTCTGGAAGGTTTCGGTGGTTTTCGTCGAACGTATCAGGGTTTTCGCGACGGAGGCTTTAAATAGGCGAAGAGGCGGCGCCAGAGGGTCGAAGGGGTGCCCACACCATAGGGTGGCGCGGGCCCCCCCCTGGCCGCGCCGGCCTAGGGTTTGGGTGGCCTGTGCCCCCTCCCTGGTGACTCTCGGGTGTTCTGGATGCTTCCGGGCAAAATAGGAACCTGGGCGTTGATTTCGTCCGATTCCGAGAATATTTCGTTACTAGGATTTCTGAAACCAAAAACAGCAGAAAACAGGAACTGGCACTTCGGCATCTTGTTAATAGGTTAGTTCCAGAAAATGCACGAATATGACATAAAGTGTGCATAAAACATGTAGATAATATCAATAATGTGGCATGGAACATAAGAAATTATCGATACGTCGGAGACGTATCAACCAGCACCTAGCAACAGTCGGGTTAGGCCTAGAGGCGACGAAAATGGTGACTCTCCCTCCCACGGCGACTCCCACGGTGACTCCCCTCTCATCGGCGACAACCAATGGATTCCTCCACTAGATTGGTGCATGTATGGATCATCAAGCCATCTCTGCATCTCTGGATTTCAACCATGGGATCACACTTGTGAGTAAGGTCCGTTCCATCTTCTCTACCCCAATTCATCCTCCCTCTCTTGATGGTTTCCACCTTGTGGTGTCTTTTGGCCGTGCCACTTTTCGTCTAGATCTACCCAATGTGCAAATTGCACTCCAATCCTGTCTTGGATCTGAAGGAGCTAGACTCCATGTCTCACCACTCAATGATCGGGTTTTCAAATTCACTGTCATATCTAAAGCCATTGGTTTCTTCATCTATCGCCTTCGCTCTTTTACTTGCCCGGAGTTTACTTGTTATTTTCATTTATAGGGAGCTGGTGCTGCAAATTGGCATTTTGAGTACTCCTCCCTGCTTATTGAACAATTTAAAGAATGGCATCTGGTTTCTTGCCGGAATTCGCAACTCACCGGAGCAAACACGGTGTCGATCAGTTTAAACGCTCATTCGTCGACGTGGTCAATCAGCCAAGGTCAGATCCGCATTCCTCGGATCATGTGCACGATTCCCGCTCCTCTCCCATTTCAAATTGGCAAGCCTCCACGTCACCTTCGCCATCTCACGTCTCACCCACCCCTTCACCCCAACACAACCCACCTTCTAATCGGCCTGCCAGCCCTCAGCCTCTAAACCATCCACCACCGTGTCCCCCTCTCCCTTTGTTGGGCTGCTCTAGATGTTTGGATCCTTTTAACCTGAGGCCCAGCTGCAAATCACAAGTTCGTTGTAAGGCCTGCTATCATTATGGCCATATTCGCCACAACTGTCTCAGAAATAAAAGGAAAATCCAGAATTTTCGTATTAAAGCAAAACCAACTGGGAGAGAGACAAATTTATCCCCTGCTTTGACCCCCGTCGCTCCGCCTCCTAACCCTGCTCCATCGGCTGCACCGCCACCACCTCCGCCCTGCTACCACCACCTCACCGACGACAACGGCGAATCAATGGCCAACTATCCATGTGATCCCCACCCTCACCTGCCACCTGGCACTGACATTGTGCCGCAGTGCATCCACCACCGACGCCGAGCGTTCCACGTCTTCACCAACACCCCTCTGATCAACTGCGATGACTGGGCGGTCATCATCCTCGAGCCCAAATCAGATCCAGCTCAGTTTGTTGGAGATGCTGCACTCATCCGTGCCTTCCTCAATGGTCAGGGGCACCATGTTCGTCAGATGACACGCTCTGCCATGGGGGTTGCTCTGATATAGTTTATTGATACTTGCTCTAGGGATGCTACTATAGATCGAAGCCCTTTCTTCATTGGTGATAGCATTCTTAGGGTGATTCCCCAAAACCGTGGCTTAAACCATAGAAATTGCACTTTCACACATGATGTTTGGCTCATAATGGTTAATTACCCGCAAGAAGCTTTGCAATGTTGAGTCTGTCAGTGAGTTTGGAAAATTTCTAGTGTGGAATCATGATGGATCCAACAGAGCAAGAATCCTAGTTAATATTAGACTTCCTGATTTGCTAGAAGTGCCTATCAGCCTAGTACTATGCCATAATGACAGTGATGAGGGTCATGGACACTCCTGGACTGTTGTTAATTACATTCTGCAAGCTAAATTGATTGGTGGACTTGGGGAGATGAAGATCCTCTGCCTCCTGATGGAGGAAACCCACACCCACTGCCAAATGTTCCTTTTGGAAGAATATGGGATGACCTGGTTGATGGCAACAATCCTATGGGTGAAAATGTTGCACCAAATATGGGAAATGTTGCACATGGTGGAAATGTTGCACCTGCTGCTGATGGAGAACCAGTAGATGCCCTATCTGCTTTTCACAAGATGTTGACTGATGTGCTGACCACATTTCCTGATGCATTGGATAAACTGAATCATGAAAGTGTCACTAGTGCTAGGATTCAAATGGTTGATGCAACTTCAGATGGATATGCTGAGAGGAAATGCATTGTCAGTGTGTACACTGCACAAGAGGCACCCATTGCTAAGTCATCAGTCACTATATCTGAAATTTATGACAATGCTGAAGAAACTGTTGGTATTTTGTCTGCTCTAAACACATCTGCTAATGTGGTTGTTGACCTTGACCCTATGGGCTCTGATATTGATATGGCTGACACACTGAATGAACAACACCTCACCAGCACAACACCTATTGTTACACCTGCTTACAAGAGGAAGAATGAAGAGGTACCAGTTGATGTCAAGGAGGTCAGACGCAGCCGATGAGTTCTTGTCATTAATGCATGATATATGTATAAAGAGGCTACTAATGCTGCACTTGCCAGGGAAGCTGAGAAGGATTTATAGAAGAATAGCAAGAAACAAAAGGAGACGGAAAAGAAGAAGATAGCAACAAGGAAGACCAAGAAAAATCTCACCAATGAATTTGAAATGGATGTCATTGACAAGTCTGCACCACCACCACCAGAGCTGCCCATCAAAAAATTCAGTCAACGAAGTTGAACAGTGCCAGATCCCTCCTAGTGAGGTTTCTGAGGAAAAATTACTTGCCAAAAGTGGATAGATGTGTAGCCATCATGCATCTCAGCAGTGGGGCTGTCTGCTCTACAGCCTAGTTATCCCTAGTTATATTTCATGTCATTCTACTACTTCCTGGATGAGAACTTTATTCACTTTTGTAATAAGTATAAGATTTTTTATGAACTATGTCACTTATGTCAGTTATGTCATCCATGCCAGCTATATTGGGCATGTTTATCATAATATTGTTTCACTTGTTCTGTGATATTATGATGTTGCTTTTGGTACTTATGGGAGTGCAGTTATCTCCCCAATGAGCATAATTTGTATGGAGATTAAATGTGACTGTCAGTGGCTAGTTATGCTGTCACTAAGAATGATACATCTAATAGGTTTATATAATGAGATTATCATGGAATGTATTAGACTGGAATATTAGAGGGATTAATTCCTAGGAGATATGAGATGACATTAAGCAGAGTGGAAGAATGTAATTGCAGTATTATATGCCTGCAAGAAACAAAAAGAGAACAATTTGATCAGTCATACATTTAGAATTTTTGTCACAGGAAATTCAACAAGTTTGCATTCACTCCATCTATTGGTAATTCTGGTGGTATCATTTCAGTCTAGAATGGAAATATATTTGATGGAATGATTGTATCCCAGAATTCCTTTCAAATTACTGTGGAGTTCACATGCAAAATGTCTGGCAAAACCTGGTACTTAACCAACATTTATGGGCCAGCACATAATGACAACAGAGAGGATTTCTTTAATTGGATGGCTGAGTTGGACTCCTCTTCTTTCACTATTGGATGATTCTTGGTGATTTTGATTTGATGAGGAATCCAAGTGATAGAAATAGAACTGGTGGAGACACAAATAATATGCTCCTCTTTAATACTCTCATTCAAATTCATGACTTGGAAGTAATACCACTTAAGGGAAGATCCT
Organism: Lolium perenne; assembly: GCF_019359855.2. Lineage (NCBI taxonomy): Eukaryota > Viridiplantae > Streptophyta > Magnoliopsida > Poales > Poaceae > Lolium > Lolium perenne. The sequence continues at coordinate 45,587,876 of NC_067245.2, forward strand.
ATACATGGAGTAATATGCAACAATCACTACTCCTTGAGAAAGTAGATTGGGTATTAATCTCTGCAAATTGGACTTCTGAATTTCCCTATAGACTATCCTTCCCTTTATCCAGATTGGGTTCTGGTCATATTCCCATTCATGTGCAAATTGGAATTGATATCCCCAAAGCCAATCTCTTCTGATTTGAAAATTATTGGATAGATTTTCAGGGATTTCATGACACTGTCAATAATTGTTGAACCTCATCTGAATGTAAAAGAGATTATGCAATGATGATTAAGGGAAAATTCAAGAAGCTCAGATATGGACTAAAGAAACGGAGCAAGAATATTTCTAATCTTGGAAACCTTATTACTAAATGCAATTTTACCTTGGCCCTCCTTGATGGATTGGAAGAACTAAGATTTCTGTCCACTGCAGAAAAGAATTTCCAAAGAATCTTGCAAGAGCATAAAAGAAAATTGATAGAAGCCAGAAGAATTTATTGGAAAATAGAGCCAAAATCAGATGGGCAACTTTGGCAGATGAGAATACTAAGTATTTCCACACTATTGCAACAAAAAGCTATAGAAGAAATCTTATTACATATATTAAATCTTCTGATGGTGCTATGGTTTATAATCATGATCACAAGGCTGCTATTATTTGGGAATCTTATAAAGAAAGACTTGGTGTGAGTGAAAATGCCACAATGAATATAAATTTGGAGGAAATTATACTGCCAGTTGAACTTGCTCATCTTGATGCACCATTTACTATAGAGTAAATAGACAATGTTGTGAAATATTTTCCTATAGATAAAGCTCCAGGCCCAAATGGTTTCAATGGAAAATTCCTCAAAAAATGCTGGCCAATTATTAAAGAGGATTTCTACAAGCTCATAGAAGATTTCTACAATGAAAAAATAAATCTGGAAAGTATTAATACTGCTTTCATCACACTCACCCCTAAAAAAGCAGATCCAGAGAATATGAATGATTACAGACCCATCTCTCTGGTTAGTCTCCCCCTCAAGATTATTACTAAGCTCATGGCAAATAGAATGCAGAAAGAGAACATCCCTTTGATACATCAAAATCAATATGGTTTCATTAATGGAAGAAATATACAAGACTAGCTAGGTTGGGCATTTGAATATTTGCATATATGTCATCTTTCCAAAAGTCCTATTATAATCTTGAAAATTGATTTTGAAAAGGCATTTGATAAAGTGGATTACAATGCAGTTATTGCTAGGCTTAAGGCTAGAGGCTTTGGAGCAAAATGGGTCAAACTTATATCTAATATCCTCCACTCATCCTCAACTTCAGTCCTCCTAAATGGGGTGCCAGGAAAGAAAATAATCTGCAAAAGAGGCGTAAGACAAGGAGACCCTTTGACACCAATCCACTTTGTTAATACTGCTGACTTACTGCAAAGTGCTATTAACAAGGCTTTGCAAAATGGATATATTGATTTACCAATTATGGATGACTTTGGTCAGAAATATCCAATTGTTCAGTATGCAGATGATACCTTAATGATAATGCCTGCTGATAATCAACAACTGATTTATTCAAAGGAAGTTCTACAAATTTTCAGTCAATCCACTGGATTACATGTGAATTTCCACAAGGCAACACTTGTACCCATCAATATTGACAGTGAGAGATGAAATGATTTGGCTGATTTTTGGATGCAAAGTGGAAAGCCTGCCTTTTGCATATCTGGGACTGCCTCTGGGCACCAGAAGACCCTCTGTATCTAACCTTATGCCAACTGTTTCAAGAATTGATAAAAATCTATCTGGATTTTCATATTTTATGTCTTACATTGGCAAACTCACACTATTGAATTCAGTGATACAATCACTACCCATGTGCTCATTCGAGGTGCCTATTACTATTTTTGTTCATTTTGAAAAAAGTTGAAGACAATTTCTATGGTCTGACAGAGAAAATAGAATACAAGAGAAGTTCCTGGCAAGCTGGGAAATGATGTGCAGACCAAAGGATCAGGGGGTTTAGGAATATTGAATCTTAGACTACAAAATCAAGCTCTGCTTATGAAGAATTTGCACAAATTTTATAATCATGCAGATATACCCTGGGTTAATTTAATATGACAAGCTTACTATGTGAACAGAGGTACCCCTCATACTATTAATCCAAAGACATCATTTTGGTGGAGGGACTGCTTGACATTACAGGAAAGATATAAAGAATTGACAGCAGTGGACATTCAAAGTGGAAAATCAGTAGTCCTTTGGAAAGATAACTGGAACAACTCCATAAGGCAGGATATATATCCTCACTTGCACTCATTTGCTAAAAACCAGAACATCAGCATTGACAAGGCTATGGAGATATACAATGAAAATTTATATGATATGTTTCATCTACCTCTAAGTACTATTGCTCATGAGGAACTTTACAATTTGGAACAGGAATTCTTAGACCTGAAAATCACAGAGGATCATGATATTTGGTCATTCAGCTGGGGCAGTTCATACTCCACAAAGAAAGTGTACAGGGAGCTAATTGGTAACCATGAAACACCAAATAGTATAGCAGGAATTTGGAAAACTTGCAGTATTCCTAGGCATAAATACTTCTTCGGCTACTATTAAATGGCAGATTAAATACTAAGGAGATAATGAAGCACAAGAATTTTCATGTGGAATTCTCTGATTGTGTACTGTGTGAGGTTTGCCCAGAAGAGGCAAATATGCACTTATTCTTTGAATACACATTCAGTCAGAGCTTCCGGTGGGCACTTGGTTTGGAGTGGAATGTGGATATGAGCCTATATCAGATGATAGATGAAGCACAACAAAGACTATCCTTGGATTTCTTCATGGAAGTCATGGTAGCTGGCTGCTGGAGCATTTGGGACCAAAGAAATGATGCTATCTTTAATGCAAAATATCCAAATGTGTAGGCATGTACTACTAGATTTAAAACCACCTTCACCCTTACAATGCATAGAGCTAAGCCTAGCCTTAGAGAAGGAATGCAATCCTGGCTTGACACTTTATGAGTGTGTAATAATTGTAGTCACCTAAAAGACCCATTGTAAATATCTCAATTATATTAATAGAAAATGACACAGTAGGGAGTCTTTCCCTACTGTATTTGTGTCAAAAAAAATTGTCCATATTATATGAATAAAACATATTTTATTTGATAATAATAATAAAAAATTAATAAAACATAATTATTTCATATTCAAATTCCCCACATTTTTCTAATAATAAAGCATATATTATTTCTCCGATTGCGGTTCATAGATTTTAAGATATTAATTATTTGGCCATATTATATGAATAATGCATATATTATTTGATAATAATAATAAACATTTAATAAAAACTTAATTATTTCATATTCAAATTCCCCACATTTTTCTAATAATAAAGCATATATTATTTGTCCAATTGCGGTTTGTAGATTTCAAGATAACCATATCTATTATATACTAAAAGCACAATACGGAGCTCTAAAACAGAGAGATTCCGTTAAGCCACATCATTCAGAAAATAACGATAGTTAGATAAAAAAAAATTATGGCTAGGATTTATCCAAAGATTATTATTTGCGTAATGGCGCAGGTTGCGCTTGACACGTTCAATACTTAATAGACGTTAAAAGTTTTTTTTTCTAAAAGAACGCATCCGCAGAAATTAACTGAGTTTATAGATGCGTGGACTCTGAGTAGCTGATGAAACGTCCAAAAGGCAATCACTTAAACTAACGTGCAAACAATTTTTTTTGCAAAGAAGAGTCTGTCTGAAAAAATGTTAGAGAATTCTGTTAAAAAAAAGTGCACAGAGAGCTATACCAGTCCATTAGTTCCGGAAAATCATCAACAGATTCTGTTCAGAAAAAAAATTATGGATAGATAGCTAGGCCAATCCATTAGGAAAAAAAACGTATACACTAACAATCACCGTATGAATAGCTCTGTCCACCAAGAAAACATGATAGATGTGTACGCTAGCTTAGTTAGGTAGAAACACTAAAAAAAAAATTCATATGGTAAGATTTCCCATGATTTAATTTAAAAATTTAACAAAATATAAATAACTAATATAGATATGTGCATCGGTAATTATATAGAAATAACCAAAAGACATCTCTATATTTAAATTTGAGTACAATACATAAAAGCCGATACAAAATTCCGAAAATCAATTTACTAAACCGTTCACAAGATATCTGAAATATAAAACTATTTGAATATTAATCTATCTATTATATACTACTCACTCTGTTCATAAATATAAGATGTTTTAGATATTTCAAAGTAAACTATACATACCATAATATGTGAATCTACACACTAAAAGCAGACTAGATACGTATCTAAATAGATGAATTTATGAAAAGCTAAATCATCTTATATTAGTGAACCGAGCGAGTAGAGATATACGAAACTCGAACAAATACATCTAATCTACATCATCTGAATTATTTGACTGGTGTCAACATATTGAGACGTATCTTTACGTGTCAGCCAAACCACCAATGCGTTTTTCAGCAAATCCATTAGACCTCAAAAAATAAAAAATAAACTCTAACGTGTGGTTTTAACAACTATTCACGACATTTTGGGCAAGAAAAAAGATCAGGTCACATGCCACACTTACAACGTATAATATCATCGCCAGAGTATAAGTCCAGTACAACACACTATGATCTTTAAAAATAGGGTGACCGGGTATAGCTAACACGAAAATTAAGTGGTGTGAATTTTTTTAAAAAAATACTGCTCAGGTAGGGATGACACCGAAACTGATTTATTAAGAAGGCGGTAGAGGTGAAATTGGATATGTATTAATCTCAACACATACATCAACTACACTATGTGTGTGTTCAGTTCTGGAAAACGGCGTGTAATAGAATGAAATGGTTCCATTCCCGCGTTCGGTTTGGATAAAAAGGAGGAACGGAATTGTACCATTTTTTGTTCGGTTAGGGGAATTAGAGAGCAGAATGGAATGACGTTAAACAATTTTTTTTCTCAAAACCGTAATTAACAACGGTAAATGGCTTTTTCAATCTCAAAATCGTAATTAACAACACCTAATGGCCCTTTAAATCTCAAAATAGTAATTAACATCATTTTTTTATTCGTTTGGGGAATTGGAGAGCAGACCCGAACGAGGTTAAACTTTAATCTTTTATCTCAAAATCGTAATTAACAGTTGCAAATGGCCTTTTCAACCTCAAAATCATAGTTAACAACGGTTAATTATTTTTTGGTTGAATTAGTTTAGTGCTTCGTAATTAAGAGCGATAAATTAACAGCCGTTCCACATTCCACCGACTCAGTGAAATGGGTGCACTTCGCATATGGGGTGAATATTCCTGAGGAATCACTCGGTTCTGTTCCATTCCATAACCGAACACAAGAATGAGCTCTAGGTACGGAATGATTCCGTTCCATTCCACTTGGTCTAGAACCGAACACACCCTACAACATTTTATATACTCAAGGGCACTACATTAGAACATGTTTAATAAAAAATGTGCTTGAATAAATAAATAAAAATAGCCTATATATAATAATAAAAGTAGAAGAAAAATGTAGCAAATAATAAAGTATTTTTTACATCTATTATTGTTAATATAAAAGAAAAATTATAGAATTTTTTATATGGAAGAAAAAATATAGAAGAAAAACATATATATATATATATAAATATATATATATATAAATATATATGTATATATATATATATATATATGTATGTATATATATATATATATATATATATATATATATATATATATATATATATATATATACACACACACACACACACACACACAAAGCGTTATATAAGGAAAGAAACATCTACAAGTTCCCACTAAAGTAGAATTAATTCTCAGATAAGGAAATTTATAGGTTTATCATTGCATGCACCCTATTTTATTAGTAGTCAGAATCTGATATATCGGCATGATATGTAACTACATAAAATCGTAGTGCTAAAAATAATAGTGAGTAGATCTTAATGGGTAAATAATTTGTAGGCAACATACGTAATCATAGTTGTAACTAAATATGTCACAATCATATATCATTTTCAGTGCGCCTAAATCTACCACACCCGAAAACATGCTCATAATTGTAAGTAGATATTATCTTTGTGGTGCTTCATTACTGTTTATTGAAATAGAAAATATTATAAATATTTAATACAAGGGTTACTTTACTTACCTTCTTATATCTACCTAATCTTATTATTGTAATCATGTGGCATGAATATCTATGAAAATTAATTCTTATTTCTCAAAGAATTAACGTACACGAAGACGATGCCCTCGCATTTGCGAGGGCCACTGTGCTAGTTATATGAATAATGCATATATTATTTGATAATAATAATAATAAATGAATAAAAACATAATTATTTCATATTCAATCACCCACATTTTCTAATAATAAAGCATATATTATTTTTCCAATTACGGTTTACAGATTTCAAGATATTAATTATTTTGCCATACTATATGAATAATGCATATATTATTTGATAATAATAATAAATGAATAAAAAAAATTTATTTCATATTCAAATTCCCCACATATTTCTAATAGTAAAGTGTATATATTTGTCCAATTGCGGTTTACAGATTGTTTTTTGCTTTAAAAAATACATAAATGTGACACAATGATATAAGAGTTAATATGATTGATATGGTAGTATTTACAACAAGGTACAATCAGATTCGCGGGAGCGTAATAGGAAAGAACCGAGGAGGTAAGTGTGTTGAGGGTGGAGTAGTGTGCGGATGGGTGACCAATCGAGAAGTGATGACCAAGTTTACAACTTGACTGCAAATTAAGTGTGTAATTAGTATTAAAAATTGTCCAACTGAGAGAGTAACAAGTCAAATAAAAAGGAAAAAGAAAGAAGAAAGAAGAAAAGAAAAAAATTACGAAAAAAAATTAGGAAAATGAAATAAGGAAAATGAAAAACATAATTATTGAAAATAATATTTAGTCGCGGTTTGGATTACGGGCCGGGACTAAAGGTTCTCCAGCCTAAACCCTATATCGCGACCACGTGGAGGACCATTTATACCAGCAGAGTACCGTGTTATTGCAGATGCTAGGTGTAATTGAGATCTTCATGATATTAATATATATTTCAAAAAAACTAAGTGCCTAGTTATCGTACATGATAACTCTTTCTTAATAGGTAAATACTTTTGTGTTGCTGGAAAAATAAAGCCGTAATAGCATGAGTGACCATAACCAAAAATTCGCCGCCGAAAATCTGAACCAGTGACAAGCAAAAAAAAAACGTCATGGGTGGTTCATCGAGGGGTCCCTGTATCAGATACCGTTGGCGCGCAAAATACAACTATGTATTTGGTACTTCCTTCATCGTCCGAGCTAGGGCGGAAAAAATGATGACCGTGCACTATTTTCAATCGTTATAAGTCTATGACAAACCAGTATCAAAGGGGCACAAATGCTCCATCTCGGAAAGTTGTGACATACTTATTTTCCATGGTTGGTAATGCTTATACGTATAATGTGTATGAACTAATATTTTCATTCGTTGTTTGGCTCTCAGGGTTAGGTGCGATGTTCCATTATCATCGAACGAGAAAGCTCGAGACGTTGTTGCTAGCATGGCGCTCCCCTTTATCTATCCCGCTGGCTCACACTATCGCCTCACTTCTCGCCAGAGCTTTCCCATCCCCTGCCACTCCTTCTCCACACCAACGTATGCCACGCCGTCGCAATGACAACGGCAAAGTAGTCGGCACCCACAACAATCTTGGCTCGATGGTCTACCTTGTGCCTTGGTGATGAGCCTTGGTGGTGTTGCCGTGCCGGTGGTGGGGACACTAATAAAAAAAAGCCTACCTATCGCATGTTAAATTGGGGCGCGACTGGTACCTCGCCAGTGGTAAGGACCTAATAGTCGCACAACTACTAACACGGTACCTGCCGCGTACGCTCTGCGCCTGCTTCTATTAGTTTATTAGTCGCGTGCACCTGGCCGCGTTCACAACCCACCTGCTACCGCTACCTTGTGCTCGTGTTCCAGTTCTGCTTCTTCGCGCCAGCTTATTCCAGCAGTTTATTCAAATAGATATGCATAACATAACCCATTAACTCACATTAACTAAGCTTAATGAAGTACCGATCGAAATATTACATCAAGTTGATCACAATAATACACAAATTAGTATACATGTAGATACATGCATGCATCTATCACATGATAATCACATACAATCCAGAAATATATGTCTCAAATTTATCTAAATATGGATGCATCTACATGTGTTTTAGTGATTAGATACATTCAAATTATACAAATCTGTGACATCTATTTCCAGACGGAGGAAGTATAATAAGGGATTGTGATTGTTATGCTATGTTGTGTCCCACCTTCGTGGTGGAAACACTTATGCAATACAGGTAAACATGAATGCACATAAATAAATTTACACATACGCCTTATTATATAAAATCTAAGTGGAAATATATGGATTGATTTAAGACTTTTTCGTCATTTAATTACGGATATCTAAGGCCTTGCTGAATTCTAACGGGTCAATGTGTGTTTATTGGTAGAACTAAATGCTTGATGGCCTGTTGGTCACGGGTTTGAAAAAAATTATTTTCATAGCAAAAGATGGATCCTGCTACAAACATATGCAAGAAAGCATGGAAGCAATTTGAACTTTTTGTATGAGGACAATAGAAATAGAAAAAACTAGAACATAAGACATACACGAAAGACAGAGAGATATTCTACTAGCGAGCATACAAACATATGTGTAGTTTTGTTGGTGACCTCGGAGCTCCAAGTCCAACTGATAAACATGACAATGAGAGAAAACTAATTACTATCATTTTTTATAATAGTTTTATTACTTAATAGTAATATAATCATGTACAAAATGAAAATTGTACATATCTATTTTAATATTTACCGTGCAAGAAACATGATAAATAGGAGAAAAATTATATAAGATAAAATAATAACCAATACTCATAAGTATCCAGTCACACAACACAGTTATATTTTTCACCGAAGATTAAGAGCTCTCAGTTAAGTGCCCACAAACATCTTCGTTATCCATCATTAGCAGCCAAGGAATCAACTTAACTTTTATAATAACCCACATTGCAAACGGATACTGTCAAACATCAATACTATTAGGTTGGTCGCTTGAGATTAAGACCTACTAGGTATGTTCGCGCACGCATGTTCATTATCCATTGTTAGCAGCAAGAAAGTTGCAGTAAAACATGAGACGGTCAGATTCTGTCACTAGAGATTAACATCTCCTAGCTAACTGCGCACAAACATATTTGTTACTCATCATTAGCAGCCGGAGAATCACTTTGAACTTTTATATCACATTATCACGCAGAAAGATGCAGTCACACATGAGCACATTAGATTATGCCACTGAAGATTATGACTTGCTAGCTATCTGTGCAGAAGCATGTTCACTACCCACAATTAGCAGCCAGATTACTACTTTCAAATTTTATATGAGAAACCTGCAGATGGATGCAATCACACATTAGCACGTCATATTCTGTAAATTGATATTATGAGCTCCTAGCTAACTGCACATGAACATGTTCACTTCTCAACGTTAGCAGCCGGAGAATCAAATTGAATATTTATAACAACAAAACTTGCAGAAGGATGCAGTCAGACAGGAGCACTTCAGATTCCGTCACTGAAGATTAAGAGCTCCTAGCTAACTGCGCAAAACCATGTTCAATACCCATTGTTAGAACCATGAGAATCAATTTGATCTTTATATTAACCAAACATACAGAAATATGCACTCACTGGGGATTAATAGCTGCTAGCTATGTTCGCACACACATCTTCATTATCCATTGTTAGCAGCTTGAAAGTTGTAGTAAAAGATGAGCACGCTAGATCCAATCACTAGAGATTAAGAGCTCCTAGCTAACTACATACAAGCATATTTCTAACTCATCGTTAGCAACCGGAGAATCAGTTTAAACTTTTATATCAAGTGATCTCGCAGAAGGCTGAAGTCACGCATGAGCATGTTAGATTATGTCACTGTAGATTATGAGCTTCTACCGAACTGTGGACAAGCACGTTCATTACCCACCGTTAGAAGCCAGATTACCACTTCGAAATTTTATATGAACCACGTGTAGATGGGTGCAATCACTCATGATGACATCATATTCTATAAATTGATATTAGGATCTTAGCTAGCTGCACACAAACATATTCATTTCTCAATATTAGCAGCCTAGGAATGAAATTAAACATTTATATCAATCAAACTTGCAGAAGGATGCAGTTAGACATGCAGCCTGAGGATCACTTTGATTATTTATGTCTACCAAACTTGTAGAAGGATGCAGAAACAAATCAGCACGCCAGATGCCCTAGCTGGAGATTAGAGCTCCTAACGAAATGTGCATAAGCCTGCTCAGTACCCATCGCTAGCAGCCGGAGAATCACTGTCACTTTTATATCAAGACTAATCTTGTAGAAGGATGCGATCACACATGACCATGTTAGATTCTGTCAATCGAGATTAAGAGCTCCAAGATAACTACGCACAAACATGTTCACTACTTATCGTTAGCAGCCAGAGAATCACTTTGACCTTTTATATGAACCAAACTTGCAGAAGCATGTAGACACACATCGGCAAGTTACATTGTATCACTGGAGATTAAGGGCTCCTAGTTTAGTGTCCACAATCCTAAATTTATGATCATTACCTATCGTTTGCCGCAAGCAGAAATCAACTAGATCTTTTGTATAAGCAATAACATCAGAAGATACAGCCACACCTGAGGACACTGAGGGTCGGTCATGCGCACATTCATGTATGTAAACCATTGTTAGTAGCTAGATAATCACACTGACCTTTTAAATGAAGCAAAAAATATAGAATGATACAATCGCACATGAAAACATTAGATCATTCCACATTAGATAAGAGAGACCTTCAAGCTCATATAGCTAGAAAGAAATGTTAACTATTATTTACGTGTGAGCACTGATATCAACTAGGTTGATGGAAATTTACTATTGATGACATGTGTTGATTTTGTAGTTTTATGGTGAGGTTTAACAAAGATGACATTTTGTAGCCTTGTATATGGGTAGTTCTATTTACCAAGTAAACTCCGGTGTCTAATTATTCTCACAATGCACATCCACAAAAATGTAAATGTTCAAAGGCTAACACATACACACATTTCAATCATTTTTTCTTTTGAAACATAAAAATTTCAATATAGATATCGATTTATGGTTATATGGGTCATCTGTATATGCGTATGTCTCTGCGGAAGAGGGTAAAATTAAGCTTCAATCAAATAGTTAATTAATATTTGTATGTATGTAACAAGGTAAGATATGATATGTAGATGTGTGACTAGATCTATCTGTGGCTTTTGTTATATAAAAGGACAAGGTTATGCTCCGGCTGCTAGTCCATATGCTTGTGCACACTTTTCTGTGAGCTATTGACCTCTAGTGTTGGAATCTTGTGAATGCCGACATTGGTTTGGGATCGCCGAGGCCATTTGACTTATTTCTTCTTCTTCACTGACTATTTTACGAGTTCGGTTGAGGTATGATAGTGTTAGCAGCCGCAGGAATCACCTTGCCTATCACTTGTGTATGCGCTTCAAGGTGAGAGAAAATGCAGAGATGTCACATGGGAGAAAATTTACTAACATGGAGAAATGTCAAATGTGTCTTCCACTTGTGCATATAAGATGTTTTTAAAGACGGATGATGAAAATTTTGATATTGTTTATATAAAAAGTTATCTCTATCTACAATACCAAATTTATTCCATATAAAAAATATACATCATTAATTCATGATTAATCTAATTCTATTGATTACATTATCTAGATGTTGATATATTTATCTACATACTTGGTGTAACATTAGCTAGAGAGTCTAGAATTATCAGAAGATAGAATGAAATCATGGTTAGGATGTTCAAGTAATTATATCTCCTGCTAAAGTTAGTTTTAATAAGCCATTCTTTATGGAAATCTAAGTGGAAATATATAGATTGATTTAAGACTTTTTCTTCATTTAATTACGGATATCTAAGGCCTTGCTGAATTCTAACGTGTCAATGTGTGTTGATTGGTAGAACTAAATGCTTGATGGTCTGTTGGTCACGGGTTTGAAAAAAAATATTTTCATAGCAAAAGATGGATCCTGCTACAAACATATGCAAGAAAGCATGGAAGCAATTTGAACTTTTTGTATGAGGACAATAGATATAGAAAAAACTAGAACATAAGACATACACGAAAGACAGAGAGATATTCTACTAGCGAGCATACAAACATATGTGTAGTTTTGTTGGTGACCTCGGAGCTCCAAGTCCAACTGATAAACATGACAATGAGAGAAAACTAATTACTATCATTTTTTATAATAGTTTTATTACTTAATAGTAATATAATCATGTACAAAATGAAAATTGTACATATCTATTTTAATATTTACCGTGTAAGAAACATGATAAATAGGAGAAAAATTATATAAGATAAAATAATAACCAGTACTCATAAGTATCCAGTCACACAACACAGTTATATTTTTCACCGAAGATTAAGAGCTCTCAGTTAAGTGCCCACAAACATCTTCGTTATCCATCATTAGCAGCCAAGGAATCAACTTAACTTTTATAATAACCCACATTGCAAACGGATACTGTCAAACATCAATACTATAAGGTTGGTCGCTTGAGATTAAGACCTACTAGGTATGTTCGCGCACACATGTTAATTATCCATTGTTAGCAGCAATAAAGTTGCAGTAAAACATGAGACGGTCAGATTCTGTCACTAGAGGTTAACATCTCCTAGCTAACTGCGCACAAACATATTTGTTACTCATCATTAGCAGCCGGAGAATCACTTTGAACTTTTATATCACATTATCACGCAGAAAGATGCAGTCACACATGAGCACATTAGATTATGCCACTGAAGATTATGACCTGCTAGCTATCTGTGCAGAAGCATGTTCACTACCCACCAATAGCAGCCAGATTACTACTTTCAAATTTTATATGAGAAACCTGCAGATGGATGCAATCACACATTAGCACGTCATATTCTGTAAATTGATATTAGGAGCTCCTAGCTAACTGCACATGAACATGTTCACTTCTCAACGTTAGCAGCCGGAGAATCAAATTGAATATTTATAACAACAAAACTTGCAGAAGGATGCAGTCAGACAGGAGCACTTCAGATTCCGTCACTGAAGATTAAGAGCTCCTAGCTAACTGCGCAAAACCATGTTCAATACCCATTGTTAGAACCATGAGAATCAAATTGATCTTTATATCAACCAAACATACAGAAATATGTACTCACTGGGGATTAATAGCTGCTAGCTATGTTCGCACACACATCTTCATTATCCATTGTTAGCAGCTAGAAAGTTGTAGTAAAAGATGAGCACGCCAGATCCAATCACTAGAGATTAAGAGCTCCTAGCTAACTACATACAAGCATATTTCTAACTCATCGTTAGCAGCCGGAGAATTAGTTTAAACTTTTATATCAAGTGATCTCGCAGAAGGCTGAAGTCACGCATGAGCATGTTAGATTATGTCACTGGAGATTATGAGCTTCTACCGAACTGTGGACAAGCACGTTCATTACCCACCGTTAGAAGCCAGATTACCAATTCGAAATTTTATATGAACCACCTGTAGATGGGTGCAATCACTCATGATGACATCATATTCTATAAATTGATATTAGGATCTTAGCTAGCTGCACACAAACATATTCATTTCTCAATATTAGCAGACTAGGAATGAAATTAAACATTTATATCAATCAAACTTGCAGAAGGATGCAGTTAGACATGCAGCCTGAGGATCACTTTGATTATTTATGTCTACCAAACTTGTAGAAGGATGCAGTAACAAATCACCACGTCAGATTCCCTAGCTGGAGATTAGAGCTCCTAACGAAATGTGCATAAGCCTGCTCAGTACCCATCGCTAGCAGCCGGAGAATCACTGTCACTTTTATATCAAGACTAATCTTGTAGAAGGATGCGATCACACATGACCATGTTAGATTCTGTCAATCGAGATTAAGAGCTCCAAGATAACTACGCACAAACATGTTCACTACTTATCGTTAGCAGCCGGAGAATCACTTTGACCTTTTATATGAACCAAACTTGCAGAAGCATGTAGACACACATCGGCAAGTTACATTGTATCACTGGAGATTAAGGGCTCCTAGTTTAGTGTCCACAATCCTAAATTTATGATCATTACCTATCGTTTGCCGCAAGCAGAAATCAACTAGATCTTTTGTATAAGCAATAACATCAGAAGATACAGCCACACCTGAGGACACTGAGAGTCGGTCATGCGCACATGCATGTCTGTAAACCATTGTTAGTAGCTAGATAATCACACTAACCTTTTAAATGAAGCAAAAAATATAGAATGATACAATCGCACATGAAAACATTAGATCATTCTACATTAGATAAGAGAGACCTTCAAGCTCATATAGCTAGAAAGAAATGTTAACTATTATTTACGTGTGAGCACTGATATCAACTAGGTTAATGGAAATTTACTATTGATGACATGTGTTGATTTTGTAGTTTTATGGTGAGGTTTAACAAAGATGACATTTTGTAGTCTTGTATATGGGTAGTTCTATTTACCAAGTAAACTCCGGTGTCTAATTATTCTCACAATGCACATCTACAAAAATGTAAATGTTCAAAGGCTAACACATACACACATTTCAATCATTTTTTCTTTTGAAACTTAAAAATTTCAATATAGATATCGATTTATGGTTATATGGGTCACCTGTATATGCGTATGTCTCTGCGGAAGAGGGTAAAATTAAGCTTCAATCAAATAGTTAATTAATATTTGTATGTATGTAACAAGGTAAGATATGATATGTAGATGTGTGACTAGATCTATCTGTGGCTTTTGTTATATAAAAGGACAAGGTTATGCTCCGGCTGCTAGTCCATATGCTTGTGCACACTTTTCTATGAGCTATTAACCTCTAGTGTTGGAATCTTGTGAATGCCGACATTGGTTTGGGATCGCCGAGGCCATTTGACTTATTTCTTCTTCTTCACTGACTATTTTACGAGTTCGGTAGAGGTATGATAGTGTTAGCAGCCGCAGGAATCACCTTGCCTTTCACTTGTGTATGCGCTTCAAGGTGAGAGAAAATGCAGAGATGTCACATGGGAGAAAATTTACTAACATGGAGAGATGTCAAATGTGTCTTCCACTTGTGCATATAAGATTTTTTTAAAGACGGATGATGAAAATTTTGATATTGTTTATATAAAAAGTTATCTCTATCTACAATACCAAATTTATTCCATATAAAAAATATACATCATTAATTCATGATTAATCTAATTCTATTGATTACATTATCTAGATGTTGATATATTTATCTACATACTTGGTGTAACATTAGCTAGAGAGTCTAGAATTATCAGAAGATAGAATGAAATCATGGTTAGGATGTTCAAGTAATTATATCTCCTGCTAAAGTTAGTTTTAATAAGCCATTCTTTATGGAAGTGATTATTTTAGCGTGCTTGAATATCTGGAAGCAAAGGAATGCTAAAAATAAGCCCCACGGTTTCATGGTATAAAAACCATTACATCATTTGACTTCTAAAAAAAACCATATGCACTACATTTTATCAAAGATGGAGCACATATGTATCCCCATCGTATTCATTTGGTAATTCACATATACCTGATAAAGAAATATCTATCTGCAAATATGGTGGCAATAAAAATACTGGTGATGGTATCCACACCGATTTCAATCAAATATATATTCACAAAGCTAATATGTTGATAGTGCAGGTATTAAAAGGTAGAGTACATTGCAACTACAAAGTTACATCCTATTTTGCTACTTTGAAGTGGCTTCAATGTAGGCCACATAATGTTTCATTTAATACTAAGTTGATTTTTGAGGTGGATACCACTTAGCTCCGGAACATATTCCAACACAACCAAAAGTTCAAATTAAGAAAAGGTGCCAGTCAAAATGTTTCAACGCTCATTACACTTATACATAATAAAGGTTTGCTACCCACATGCTATACTTTTTTTCTAATTGGCATATGGAGAATTACAACGATATGTGCTATCAGGATGTCAGGCACACATAATTCAGATGAGCTGTATATGTCATAAACAGGTATATCCAATGCCGAGTTAACTAAAGGATGTCTATAATATTTATTTTCAACCTCCATATCAATGAGACACTACTAGAAAAACAGCTAGAGCCAGTATAACGAATAGTGACACACATTACTAGAGGTGCGCCACTGCTCACACACCAAACAATAGTGCTCCATTGGTAAAAAGTTAATTATGGCACATTTTTATAGATGGCACGCCATTGCTATTTGTAGACCGAAATGACTAAGCTTGGCCCACAGGTGTGTGACATCACGACCTTGTGTGGAATTTTTTTTAGATGGAAGTATAGTTATAATACTAAAAACAATATAAGGGAGTTTGTCGATACACTACGTAAATCCACGTCATCTAAATTATATTGCTGATTAGATCTAAACTATGTGGTTAGATTTAACAAAAAATTAATGTTACATAATTGTGTAGTACAACTTCTAAGTCTATTTGGCACGTTAGATTTTGGAAAGAGTATGGATCGGTTTTGAAAACAAATATTGGCTAGGTCATGTACATAACACACGTATATTCCAAGAACTGACTAATTAAGAAAAAATCAGCTCACTTATCTCTATTATTCCTCTGTTCGAATCAAAGATTTATTTCGGTAGAAATAAATAGTAATCGGTATGGGTAATTCTGGTTTCCAGAAATATCGGCCAAAATACCACATGAGATTTGTCAAACGAATTTAACAATTTATAAAAAATTTAAATTTGAGTAAATTATGTGATACTGATATATTTCGTTAGGTATTGCATTTTTCTGGTCGTAACATCTAAATCCAGTTTCCTTCAAAATTTCGCAAATTCCAGCCAAAAAAATGAACCCCAATCCAAATACTCTCTCCATCCCAAATTAACTAACTCAATTTTTTTATATCCCTATGTATATACAATTAAAACATGTTTACATACAAATTTAAACAAATATAAGTTAATTAATTAGGAACGGAGGAAATACAAACCAATTTATGGTAATCCATAGTAAACCTTCGACATGTGGATCTTTTGACGGCTCGAAACAAACCTGCTGCCTGGCAAAAAAATTGTAAAAAGAAAAAAACAAAAGTAGAAAAAATGTCTGTGAGAAAATGTGGATCTATCCCCACATGTATGTGTTTGGTGCAAAAAAAACTACTTGTAGGAGAAGGTCAATTTGATACAACACGTATGGAACAAGAACAAACATATGACTTTAGATGGGTCTATTAAAAAAAAAATTGCAATTTGCATATATCAGCAAGACTCTAGCCATGTTTGCGTAGGAAAAAGTAATTTCATGAGCTAGTCGTTAAAAAACACTTATATAACTTATGTATTACGAGATAGAGTATAAACTGAAATATGTATGTGTATTTAGTATAGTACACTGACACATACGTATTCATGTTCAGTATGCAAAAAATTAAGTTAAATAAAAACATATGGAGAGATAAACTTTTTTTGTATTCTAGGTAAAAAATATAAATTGATATATATATATATATATATATATATATATAGGGTTGCACTATTCTGAAACCAGTGCTCAGAATAATATTCTGAGCACCACCGGCCTCTATATAGACCATTCGTTCGGCAGAAGCCCACCTTACCGGTTCCAAAAAAAACCGATCCCCACCCACCTGAATCGCACCTTCCTCGTGACCTTCTCCGCCGGCCAGCCTACCAAGAGCGCGCCGGCCAGCCCTGCCACCCCCGTCGGCCAGTCTACCACGCGCCGCCGCCGCTGCACGAGGCAGCACACACCACCGCTACCATGGGCACCACGCGCCGCCGCCCCAGCCCCAGATCGAGCGGCGCTTCACCCCAGATGCCCGAGCCAGCCGCCGGGATCCTAACCTAACGCCCCTCAACCTCCTCCCATCGCCCCGCTGGCTCCATCCCTCTGCTGCCGCTGCAGGACGCACCACCGTGCCTCCCAAATTCCGCGACTATGTTTCTCGCCGGCGGTCCTACCTGCGGCGACATGCGGTGTGCCTCGCCGCCGCGGCTGCTGCCTGGGTCCCGCTCCGCTCCCCGCCGCTGCCCCAACCTGCTATCCTCAATCTCCAACGCCCCCAAAACCGGTCTGCCACTCATCCCTCTGGTGCTGTCCCTCACGACCATGACGAGGACGGCTGCGGCTCTGAATTCCGACGATGCCTGATTGCCAGTAGTCCTTCCGGCCATACGTTCCTTGTTCACTTCCGCTGAAAGGCATCTTGCTCGGCATCCCATCTCGATTTCCAGTTCTTTTTTGCTTTAATCGCTTCTTTTACTGTACTTTGTTTTGAGATATGGGAAGTGCAGGTTCCGGTTTGTGGAAGTACAAGCGTGGGACGATGGCAATGCTACTCTACTGCTTCTGATCATGTGAGCAGGTTTCTGATGATGTGAACAGGTTGCTGATGCTACTCTACTGCTTCTGATGATACGCTCGCTTGCTGATGTGAACCGGTCTGTGGTGATCTACTATGCTCTACTTTAAACTCTATTTCTTTCCGATGTGTGGTTGACAAATGCAATACACTACCTGTTGCGTTGTTGATGTGTGGCAGATAGAAAAGGAAAATTAGAACTTCAGTTTGTTCACATGAGAAGTTTAGTCCTATTTCTTCAGTAGTTTTAAAGACAACATGTTTTCTAATTAATTGTTTTGTTCTGTGTTGTTACAGAGATAGCGACAACCTTCACCTCGCAAGATCGGAGAAGTACACGCCCCCTGCTAGTTAATGTGAAAAAAATGATGATATGAACTGTCCAAAAGTACAACCGGGAACACCTGAAAGTACAAGCATGGGCTTTTGGGATGGTCGGAAAAGAACGAGTTCGGTTATCCCAGGGTTCCAGTTTGAAAGTAACAGCTTCTGTTCAAGTTCATACTTGTGTATTGATTCCAACACAAAAAACACAGGTTGCTTCTGACCATGTCGTTGAGGAGGAGCATGTAGTGGAGAACATGGTCGCCAGCAACGACGAGCTTGCATCTCAAAGAGGTCGATTGTTCTTCAAATGCCGGGTACCGGGCTGTAGACAAAGGCGAGGACGAGGTGCTGAGACACCGATGACGTTTCGGCGACGACGGCATCCAAAACAGTATGCAACATCTGGCCCGTGCTTGGCTTGTGTAGATTTGATCGTCAAACAATAGTTAATCGTCAGTTAGCACCTCAGAAATTATTACCTGGTTGTTCTTCTGATTTAATCGTCAGTACATAGCAGCACATGTTTTTTGGGGATCCTTTTTGGCCGCTGACACCTAGTGAAAAATCCATCTTTTACCAAGTTTGATTGGCGTGTAAGCGTTTGCATGTAGTATGGCCGTCTTATAATATGGCCATGTAGACGTGAGTTTATTTCAGCACATGTCAGAGTTGAAGTTTGTTGCTTTTGGCCGTAGTGAAATATCTCAAGCACCACTGCACCTTGAAGCTTCAAGAGCACTCTCTTCCCACTTGTTTTTCTTGGAGCACTTCCCCATGAATGTTTTGGGAAGTACAACATAAATAAAATCACAAAAATTTAGCCATTTGGTTTGAAACATCCTTAAAAAAAGTTCCGCCGAGAACCACACTTAGTAAATATCCGGAAGATCAAACCTGCTAGCTGGGAAGTACACACCCTATTCGGATGTACCAGAAAGTAATTACAAAAACATTCACAAAGAAGTACACAAAGTCAATATCGGAAAGTACACAACTTCGCTCTCCGTAAGTACATAGGCACGTAAAGTGAAGATAAAAAAATCAACATGAAGAACACATAGTACACGTCGAAGAATACTTGACGCTGAGAGGTACACCCATTCGGCACGACCAAGACACCCACTTAATATGAGAAGTACAAGAAAACCAAAATGTAGAAAAAACAAAAGAATCCCGTCATCTGCAGGGAAGTTCAAATACTTGAGGCTGAGAAGTACAACCATTCGGTGCGAGCAGTGCACCCAGTTAAGATAGGAAATATGAGAAAACTGACTAAAAACAAATGCAGAAAAAAATAATGACCGCGTAATCCACAGAGAAGTACAATAAGTGCTTCCGAGAAGTACAACGCCTACTACACGAAGCTAGGGATGTACAAAGTGTCCAAAATAATCCCATGATTGATGTACAAGCTGTAACGAGAAGTACAACCATTCGACACGAGTAGTACAACCACTTAATATAGGAAGAACAAAAAACCCGACAAAATTCAAATGCAGAAAAAACTAAATAATCCCGTCATCTGCGAGGAAGTACAAGCAGTGATTCCGAGAAGTGCAGGCGGAGACAACAGGAAGTACAAGCGGTAATTACATGAACTAAAAGTGTTCAAAGAAAATACCCTCACATAAGTTCACATAGCAAAAAAATAATAATAATCTCATCACTCGTAAGGAAGTTCATATACTTGACAATGAGAAGTACAACCATTCGACACGAGCAGTACAACCACTTATTGTAGGAAGTACAAGAAACCCAAAAAAGCCAGAATGTACAAGAAAATAAAATAATCTCATCATCCGCGAGGAAGTTCAAATACTTGATGTCGAGAAGTACAACCATTGGACACTGGCAGTACAACCACTTATTATAGGAAGTACAAGAAAACCGATAACAATCCAAATATACAAAAAAACAAAATAATCTCGTCATTCGTGAAGAAGTTCAAAGACTTCAAGTTACGAAGTACAACCATTCGACACAAGAAGTACACAAACTTAATATAGGAAGTACAAAAAGCCGACAAAATACAAATACACAAAAAACAAAAAAATCCCCTCATCTGCGGGAAGTACAATCAGTGATTCCGAGAAGTACGAGTGGTGATTGCAGGAAGTACAAGCGGTAACTACGGGAAGTAGAAAGTGTTTAGATAAAAAATTATTAATTTTTCTGAACGGTTTCGTGAAACCGCACCAAGAAGTAGAACCGCGTTGCCCGAGAAGTACAAGCACGTGTCGAGAGAAGTTCAATGCTCTGTTTTTGTGAGGCGAAAATCTATTGTGCAAATCTCATTGTTTTGATCACCAACCACCTCAACCATTGCCACCCAAAGGTTTATCTGATAGATTAGGAGTCTAATTTCATTACCTACAACATTTCACAACAAATAAAGAGATCTAATGCATCAAATTCAAGTCGTTATCTCGCAAAGTATACCGGAAACATGATTTCAAAACTTCTAAAATTAATTTTAAACCATTTAGATTTGGCAAAAATGATATATATGAAAAAGATGCGCCTTTTTTACACCTTTCCAACCGTATATCATTTGCATTGCTTAAATATACCGCATGGAAATCGCGGGGAAAATCATTCGGTGCCCGTCTCATAAAACAGGCGGACAGTAATTCGAGTTATTCTCTTAAACTATAAGGAATTAGAGAAAACAATTGGAAGATGAAAGTTGCGCCTAGTCCGTAGCTTTCCAACGCCATATCATTTGCATCATTCCGACATACGGTTGAAACAAATCGTCCAAATTACTGTCCGCTTGTTTTTTGAGTACGTCCGAATTTCGGTATTTTCAAAATTGTTCAAAAACTGTGAGGATTTTGAAAAAACGTAAAACATGAAAAAGTTGTGCAATTTCATTATCTTTCCAACGGTATATCATTTGCACAGTTTCGATAAGCGGTTCAAAAATCGAACTAAAAGTTCGTTTTCTGGCCATATAGAAGCGTTTTCGTATTTTTAAAATTAAATTTAAACCATGCAAAATCTGTGAAAAGTGTGAACATGAAAAAGTTGCGGTTTTTCATTATCTATCCAACGGTATATCACTTGCATAGTTCCGACAAATAATTGAGAAACTCGTGGTATAATCAGTACCTCTGAAGAAAACGGGAAGTTCGGGTAAGTTCGATAGAAAGTTGAACCCTGTTATCCGGCAAGTACAACCTTGTATCCAGGGAAGTACAAGTCGGTGCTCAGAATATTATTCTGCAACCGGTTGCAGAATAGTGCTGGTATATATATATATACATATATATTTATTTGATTGGTCGAGTATTACTTTCTATATATACATAATAATTAAGAGGCACCTACAATTATAAATTGAGTAAAATATACTGCATCTGTCCAGAAATAGATGTCGGAAATGTATCTAAACACGGAGGCATTAAGATTTTTTTAGTGTTTAGATAAATCCATATTTACATAAATATATGACATCTGTGTCAGATGGAGGAAGTATAATAAGAGATGCCGATTATTATGCTAGGTTGCGGAGCACTGTGTGATGGAAACTCTTGTACAATACGGGTAAATATGAATGATCATAAATAAATTTACGCATACACCTTATTATATAAAATCCGACTAGAAAATTAGGGATTGATTTAAGGATTTTCCTTCATTTAACTGCGAATATCTAAGGCCTTGCTGAATTCTAACGTGTCAACATGTGTTGATTGGTAGAACCAAATGCTTGATGGCATGTTGGTCACACAGGTTTGTTGAAAAAAAAACATTTTTTCAACAATTTTTTCATTTATTATAAAGAAAGAAACAATTTTTTCATTTATTATAAAGAAAGAAACAAAACAAAACTTGGTTCAAAACAACAGAAAGAAAAACAGAAACCCTATATACAAAAAGGAAAAGGGCACTAAGGCAGGGACCTAATCCAATTTAAAAGAATATCCTTGTGCTTTCATAGCAAGCATGGATGAAATCTCAACTTTTTGTATGAGGACAATTGAAATAGAAAAACTAGAATATAAGACACACACAAAAGATACAGAGGTACTATACTAGCAAGCATACAAAAATATGTGTAGTTTTATTGGTGTCCTCGGAGCTCCATGTTCAACAGATAAACAAGTCAATGAGAGACACATAATTACTATCCTTTTTCATAACAATTTTATTACTTAATAGTAATATAATCACATATGAAATGAAAAAAATTACATGTCTATTTTATTTTTTACCATGCAACAAAGGGGATAAATAGGAGAAAATTTATATAAGACTAGGAAATAATCCCATGCGTTGCAATGGGAGACAAAAAAATCTACTTCGCAAAACGCATAAATTAATTCTCATTATATGGATATGGTGTGCCGCTGAAACCAGCTCGATTCATCGCATCATGCTATATGGAATAAACAGTAATTTCCTTACTTTTCGTATATATGGGTTGCTACATGTTGATTTTATTGTAATCAATATATCAATATTCAAAGATATTTTATAACAATCGCTCATTTTTTTTGTTGCATCAGCATATTGTTATACCTTTCTTTCATGGATGCATTATTTTGAGTGAAAGATATATGTGGATCTCCCTTATGCCTCGCCTATGTGTAGTCTCCACTGCCATATTGGCAGTGGATCCTCCCCCGACGATTTTCGTTCAAGAGATCCTCCCTGATGGCCGGCTTTCCACCCCAGCCACAACTCGGTTAGGATCTTGCAAAAGAGTATGAGAAAAACATAAGAATCACACATTAATTTCGAGATCCTCTTTGACTAATCTCCTTATATACAAAAATATTTCGAAACATGTCACTATTCCTCCAAATTGTTGGAGATCTCCTATATTTAAACTGATGTACTTAAGTGCCGATGAAACTTCAGCTCTCATAGTAGCAATATCGCAGCGACATTCTGTATGTGTTGGCCACGATTTTTTTTTATTTTATTTGTTATGAGGCAAAAGAGAGATTTATATAACAATTTGGAAGGAGTTACAGTCATTGCATATGGCAGGCAAAATACAGAAAATTCAGAGGGGCAGCAGAAATCAAAAAATAAACTTCCTGTAGTTTGTCCCACCTTGGCCAGCTCATGTGCTAATGAGTTGCTCTCTCTCCGAGTCTCCGTGTCCAAGAAATCTGTAGTCATGAAATAATGTCAACATGTGTTGGCCTCTTCAACGTACTTACTAATAATACTATATTGTGATCGATCCTCTTTCTTCTAGGACAGAAGCTCGTCAACAGCATCATGGTCAATCTCTTGCACGATTGGTCCAGCGCGCTGGGACAACATGCAGTGTAGCTGTTTAGGCCATGAACAGATGCGGTTAATTCAGGGCCAGTCCACGTGTGTGCTACGCCAGGGTCGAGCTTGGGTTTTCAGACGAACTGGCCGCTTTTTTGCACTCGAGTCCACCACTCCAGCAGGGTAGCGGGGCCTTGTCTCCACCAGGCTGCACGACGATCAGCTGGAGGTGTCGCCCATTGAGATCGGCGTACCAGATTGATCGTAGCCGTTGTCTCTTTCCATGGTGAGCAGCCGGTGGCGTGGCCTCATCGGCTCCTCGACGTCATCCTCGTCCGGCTGCAATTCCCACTCGTCCTCATCTCGTCGTAGTACGCGTTGTTGCTGGCCAGGCGAGCCGTCGGCAGCGTGGCCTCCTCGAGCAGGCCGACGATGTCATCGCCCGACTCCAATCCTTCATCGTCCTCGTCTTGTCGTAGTAATCGTTCTCACTGGATAGGCGATCCGCCGGCGATGTGGCCTCCTTTAGTAGCCCTACAACCTCCTCGTCTGGCTCTAGTCCCTTCCCATCCTCGTCTCATCATAGTACGCGCTGTCGCTGGCCAGGCAAGCAGTCGGCAGTGTGGCCTCCTCTAGCAGCCTGACGACGTCCTCGCCGGCAGTGTTGCACTCATTGTTGCTGGCCATGGCTAGACGCCGGCGGAGTGTTGGACCGATCACAGGTGACGACCAAGCGAATCGACGGGAATTTATTTGAGCACAGTAATATCGAATATCGATCGTGTTTGAGCCGGCCTCTGTTGCCGTCTCTGACTTGCAGTACGATATGGTTAGTTTGAGGAGCGGGTTCGACGTGGACTCTTCACACGGGCCGGCTCATTATTTTTTTCCAGGCTGCGTGACGGACGAAGCTAACAAACCGAAGGACAAATTAAAACGCGACGACGGATGAAATTTTCTAGACGGACCAAACCACGGAAACACTTCGTACTTTATTATTAGGTATAGATAAAATGAATATTTTACACTATCGATACACTATAGATTGTGCCCTCGCATTTACGAAGGCTATCTTGCTAGTTGTTTGAATAAGAGGAGGGCATGTGCTCGATGTCAATTGTCCACAAGAAATGACATATTGTTAGGAGCCGAAGAATCAAGCTATCTGGCCTTTTATATCAGCAAGGCTACAAACCAGTACGGTTACACATAGGCACTCCAAGTACTGTTTTTTTTGGGATTAAGAGGTCTAAGCTAAGTGTGTAACAACATAATGATTACCAATCTTTAATAGCCGTGGAGTCACCTTGACATCTGTAATAACTAGAACTGCAGAAGTATCCAGCCACACAACACAGTTAGATTTGTCACTAAAGATTAAGAGCTCACAACTAAGTGCGCACAAACATCTTCATTATCCATCATTAGCATCCAAGGAATCAATATGACTTTTGTAATAACCAACACTGCAAACGGATCGGATACAGTCACACATCAGAACTACCGGGTTTTTCACTGGGGATTAATAGCTGCTTGCTATGTTTGCGCACGCATGTTTATTATCCATTGTTAGCAGCTAGAAAGTTGTAGTAAAACATGAGCACGCCAAATACTATCACTAGAGATTAAGATCTCCTAGCTAACTGCACACACGCATATTTGTTACTCATCGTTAGCAGCCGGAGAATCACTTTGAAGTTTTATATTAAATGATCTCGCAGAAGGACGCAGTCATGCATGAGCAGGTCAGATTATATCACTGGAGATTATGAGCTTCTAGCTAACTGTGCACAAACACGTTCTTTACCCACCGTTAGCAGTCGGATTACCACATCGAAATTTTATAAGAACAAACTATAGATGGATGCAATATATCACACATGAGGACATCATATTCTATAAAGTGAGATTAGGATCTTAGCTAACCGCACACAAACATGTTCATTTCTCAATGTTAGAAGCCTGAGAATCAAATTGGACATTTATATTAATCAAACTTGCCGAAGGATGCAGTCAAACATGTGCATGTAAGATTCTATCAGTGAAGATTAAGGGCTCCTAGCTAACTGCGCAAAAGCTTGTTCAATGCCCATCGTTAGTACCATATGAATCAATTTGATCTTTTATATCAACCAAACATGCAGAAAGATGCACTCACATATGAGCACACAAGATTATGTCACTGTAGGAGATTAAAAGCTACTAGCCAATTGCATATAACAATGTTCATTACCCATCATTACTAGCGGCAGAATTACTTTGATTATTTATATCAACCAAACTTGTAGAAGGATGCAGTAACAAATCATCACGTCAGATTCCCTAGCTGGAGATTAGAGCTCCTAGCGAAATGCGCATAAGCATGTTCAGTACCCATCGCTAGCACCGAGGAATCACTTTCACTTTTATATCAACACTAAACTTGTAGAAGGATGCAATCACACATGATCATCTTAGATTCTGACAATCGAGATTAAGAGCTCCTAGATAACTATACACAAACATATTTATTACTCATCTTTAGCAGCCAGCGAATCACTTCAACTTTTTATATCAACCAAACTTGCATAAGCATGGAGACACACATCAGCCAGTCAGATTGTGTCATTGGAGATTAAGAGGTCCTAGCGAACTGCACACAAGCATGTTTAATATCACAATGCACATCTACAAACATGTAAATGTTCGAATGCTAACACATTTAAACATTTCAATCTTTTTTTGTATTTGGAAACTTAAACATTTAAATACAGGTATCGATTTATGCTTATATGGGCCATCTGTATATGCATATGTCAATATGGAGGTGGTTAAATCTAGCCTTCAATTAAATAGTTAACTAACATGTTTGTGTATCTAACAAGGTAAGATATGATGTGTAGATGTGTGACTAGATCTATCTGCCGCTTTTGTTATATAAATGGACTATGTTATGCTCTGGCTGCTAGTCCATATGCTTGCGCACACTTGGCTATGAGCTATTAGCCTATAGTGTTGGAATCTTGCGAATGCCGACATTGGTTTGGGAGAGAATCACCTTGCCTTTCACTTGTGTAGGCGCTTCAAGGTCAGAGAAAATGCAGAGATGTCACATGGGAGAAGGTCCATTAACATGCAGAGATGTCACAGGTGTCTTGCACTTGTGCATATAGGATTTTTTAAATGCCGGATGATGCAAAATTTGATATTGTTTATATAAAAAATTATCTATATCTACAATACCAAATGTATTCCATATAAAAATATACATCATGAATTCATGATTAATTTAATGGTATTGATTACATTATCTAGATGTTGATATATTTATCTAAATATTTCGTGTAACATTAGCTAGAGAGTCTAGAATTATCTGCAAGTAGAATGGAATCATGATCAGGTTGTCCAAGTAATTATATCTGCTGCTAAAGTTAGTTTTATTAAGCCATTCTTCATGGAAGTGGTTATTTTGGTGTGCTCGAATCCTTGCTTATGTATATGATAAAGAAGAAACATCTTGATTCTTTAGTAGCCTCGATAGGCAGCTTACAGTAAAGCTAGTAGATTATGCTTAGTTTGTAGGTAGGATTTTCTCATTTCTTTCTTTTTCTGACTGTTTGTATATGTGGTGATGCTGGTAATAAATTTCTTTGGGGCTTTTTGCCTCACTATTCATGGTAAAAAAATACCATTACATCGTTTGACTTCTAAAAAAATGTATATGCAATATATTTTTATCAAAGAGGGAGCACATATGTATCCCCATTGTATTCATTTGGTAATTCACATATGCCTAATAAAGAAAGATCTATATGCAAATATGGTGGCAATAAAAAGACTGGTGATGGTATCCATACCGATTTACATCAAATATATGGTAACTAAGCTAATAATGTTGATAGTGTAGGTATATGAAGGTTGAGTACATTGCAACCACAAAGTTACATCATATTTTAGTCCTTTCAAGTGGCTTCAATGTAGGTGGCATAATGTTTCATTTAATACTAAGTTAGTAGGATTTTTGAACTAGATACAACTTGGTTCTGGAAAATATTGAGTTGATGCACTATCCAACACAACTAAAAGTCCAAATTGACAAAAGGGGCTAGTAAATACATTTCAACACACATTACCCTTATACATAATAAAGGTTTGCTTCCCACATGCTATAAATTTTTTTCTGCTAATTGCATATGGATAGTATATACGATATGTGCTATGAGGATGTGGACATACATAATTCAGATGAGATGTGCATGTCATAAGCAGTCTATCCAACGCTGATTTAACTAAAGGATGTCTATATTATTTCTTTTCTACCTCCATATCAATGATGCACTACTAGAAAATAGCTAGCGCCAGTATAACTAATAGTGACACACATTGCTAGTGGTGCGCCACTGCTCGCGCACTATACAATAGTGCTTTGGTAAAAGCTTAATAGTGGCACACCTTTACAGATGGTGCGCCATGGCTCTTTTTAGACCGAAATGACTAAGATTGGCCCACTGCTATGTGACATCCCTTGTGGAAAACAATTGTTGACATGGAAGTACAGTTATAATACTAAATGCAATATAAGGGACGTTGTCGAGACACTACGCAAATCCACATCATCTAAATTATATTGATGGTTAGATATAAAATATGTGGTTGGATTTAACAAAAAAAAATTTACGTAATTGTGTAGTACACCTTCTAATTCTATTTGGCACGTTAAATTTTGGAAAGAGTATGGATTGGTTTTGAAAACAAATATTGGTCAGGTTATGTACATAACACACGTATATTCCAAGAACTGATTAATAGAAAGAAAAATCAGCTCACGTATCTCTATTATTCCTCCGTCTGAAATAAATATTGATCGGTATGGGTAGATCTGGTTTCCAGAAATATTGGCAAAACTACCATCCGAGAAAATTTCACAAATTCCGGTCAAGAAAATGAAAACGACCCAAATACTCCCTCCATCCCAAATTAACTAACTCAATTTTTTATATCCGTACGTATCTACAACTAAAACATGTTTACATACAAATTTAAACAAATATAAGTAAATTAATTAGGAACGGAGGAAATACTAATCAATTTATGGCGGTTCGAAACAAACCTAGTGCCTCTGTAATTTTTGGCAAAAACATGTAAAAAGGAAAAAAAAAAGTAGATAAAGTGTATGTATAAAAAAGGAGAAAAGGTGGATATATCTTCACATGTGTGTGTTCGGTGTAAAAAAATAGACATTTAGGAAAAGGTCAATTCTATACAACATGTATGGAATAAGGACAAACATATGACTTTAGCTGGGTCTGTTAAAAAAGAAAATTGCAAATTGTATATATCAGCAAAACTCTAGCTCTGTTTGTTTAGACAAAAGTAATTGCATGCGCTAGGCATTAAAAAACACTTATCTAACTTATATATTACAGGATAGAGTATAAACTGATAAATGTATGTGTATGTAGTATATTACACTGACACATATGTAGTCACGTTCAGTACGCAAAAAATTAATATTTTTTTTAAAAAAAATATTTGAAGATATACACTTTTTTGTAATCTAGGTAAAAATATAAATTGATTGATATATGTGATTGGTCGAGTATTATTTGCTATACATACATGATAATTAAGAGGCACCTAAAATTAAAAATTGAGTAAAATATATTTCATCTATCCAGAAATAGATGTTGCAAATGTATCTAAACATGGATGCATATAGATTTGTTTTAGTGTTCAGATAAATACATATTTAGATAAATCTATGACATCTGTTTCCAGACGGAGGAAGTATAATAAGATATGCCGATAGTTATGCTAAGTTGTGTCCCACTGTGTGTGCAAGCAAGCATGGAGGAAATCTCAACTTTTTGTACGAGGACAATTAAAATACAAAACTAGAATATAAGACATACACAAAGATAGAGAGGTATTATACTAGCAAGCATACAAAAATATGTGTAGTTTTGTTGGTGTCCTCGGAGCTCCACGTCCAACTAATAAACAAGTCAATGAGAGAAACATAATTACTATCCTTTTTCATAATAGTTTTATTACTTGATAGTAATATAATCACGTATAAAATGAAAATTTGTACATGTCTATTTCATGTATTACCATGCAACAAAGGGGATAAATACGAGAAAATTTATATAAGATAAAATGAATATTTGAACACTTTCGATACACTAAAGATTGTGCCCTGGCATTTGTGAGGGCCATCTTGCTAGTTGTTTGACTAAAAGGATGACATGTGCTCGATGTTAACTGTGCACAAGAAATTATGTATTGTTAGGAGCCAAAGAATCAAGATATCTAGCCTTCTATATTAGCTAAGGCTACAAAATGAAATAGTAGGGTTACACATGAGCACTCCAAGTCCTGTTTATTGAGATTAAGAGGTCCTATCTAAGTGTGTAACAACATAATCATTTCCTATCTTTAATAGCCGTGGAATCACCTTGACATCTATAATAACAAGAATTGCAGAAGTATCCAGTCACACAACACAGTTAGATTTGTCACTAAATATTAAGAGCTCCCAGCTAAGTGCGCACAAACATCTTCATTGTCCATCATTAGCATCCAAGGAATCAACAAGACTTTTACAATGACCAACACTGCAAATGGATAAAGTCACACATTAGAACTATCAGGTTTGTCACTAGGGATTAATAGCTGCTAGCTATGTTCGCACACACATGTAGCTAGAAAGTTGTAGTAAAACATGAGCACGCCAGATTCTGTCACTAGAGATTAAAAGCTCCTAGCTAACTGCACACAAGCATATTTTTTACTCATCGTTAGCAGCCGGAGAATCACTTTGAACTTTTATATCATATGATCTCGCAAAAGGATGCAGTCACGCATAAGAATGTTAGATTATATATCACTCGAGATTATGAGCTTCTAGCTAACTGTGCACAAGCACATTCATTACGCACTGTTAGCTGCTGGATTACCACTTTGAAATTTTATATGAACCACCTGTAGATGGATGCAATCACAGGATATCATATTCTACAAATTGAGATTAGGATCTCCTAGCTAGCTAACTGCACACAAACATGTTCATTTCTCAATGGTTAGCAGCCTGAGAATCAAACTGAACATTTATATCAACCAAACTTGATGCAGTCCAACATGAGCAAGTAAGATTCTGTCACACAAGATTAAGAGCTCCTAGCTAACTGCGCAAAAGCATGTTCAATACCCATAGTTAGAAACATGAGAATCAATGTGATCTTTTATATCAACCAAACATGCAGAAAGATGCCCTCACATATGAGCACACCAGATTATATCACTGCATGAGATTAAAAGCTACTAGGTAATTCCACAGAACAATGTTCATTAGCCATCATTATTAGCGTTAGAATAACTTTGATCATTTATGTTAACCAAACTTGTAGAAGGATGCAGTAACAAATCGGCTTGTCAGATTCCCTAGCTGGAGATTAGAGCTCCTAGCGAAATGCGCATAAGCATGTTCAGTACCCTTCGCTCGCACCGGAGAATCATTGTCACTGTTATATCAACACTAAACTTGTAGAATGATGCAATCACACATGAGCATGTTAGATTCTGACAATCGAGATTAAGAGCTCCTAGATAATAACGCACACACATGTTCATTACTCATCGTTAGCAGCCGGAGAATCGCTTTGACCTTTTTATAAGAACCAAACTTGCAGAAGCATGCATACACATATCGGCAAGTCAGATTAATTGTATCACTGGAGATTAAGAGGTCCTAGATAACTGCACACAAGCATGTTTAATATCACAATGCACATCTGCAAAATGTAAATGTTCGAAGGCTAACACATACAAACATTTCAATCCTTTTTTTTGTTTGGAAACTTAAACATTTCAATATAGATATTGTTTTATGGTTATATAGGTCATCTGTATATGCATATGTCTCTGTGGAAGAGGGTAAAAGTAGCCTTCAATCAAATAGTCAATTAACATGTTTGTGTATCTAACAATGTAAGATATGATGTGTAGATGTGTGACTACCTTATGCCGTCTATGTCATCTATAGATGTGTAGCCTAGACTACCTTATGTATATAGTCCTTGGTACCTTTCTAGAGTATGAAAGCTACACTGAGCCATCACGTCCGCCAACAGGACAATGTGGCATGAGGCTGCACAACACCTTTGGGGTCCTGGAAGCACCCAATGATCTCGATCAGGGGAGAGAAAAAGACAAGGCTGGCCATCAAAGGAAGCATACCAACTTCCATCTATGAAAGATTCAATCAAATTCCCGAAGTGGTCCTCGTCTCCGTTGCCTTTCTCGCGATGAGGGGAACTCCGGAAGGGGCACGGTGGAGGCCCAAGATTGTTTGATGGTGGCCGGGCCTGGGCCCCAATAGAGAATATAGAGACTGGGCCTGCTGCCCTTTTCAAAATAAAAATAGAGCCATGAAGCCAAGTTGCACATTATCTACTTCGCTCGAAAGACCAAAGATTGGCCATCTACCGCGAACATAGGATACGGTGCTCACTCCCTGGATAGTGTCCATTAGTATATAAGAAAGGTCCGCCTACTCGGAGTGTCCAATATTTGCTCTAGTTTTTGCAGCTACAGGGAGCTGTTGGAGGCTACAGCTCCTACCTGAGTCTAATTTGCTTAGCTAACTATGTGGAGGCTAACGACCAGCGAGGGTGGCGGGCCGTGGCTACGGTCGGCCAATGGGTTCCTTGGACGACAGGTGTGGGAGTACGACCCTGACACGGGGACATCCGACGAGCGTGCCGAGGTCGACAGGCTACGCGCGGACTACACCAAGCACCGCTTCCACAGGAAGGAGTCACAGGACCTTCTCCTACGCTTGCAGGTACATGTACTCTTTTTTTGGCTTGATCATTTCTTATTTGTCTCCACACATTTTGGTGGCAACATCATTTATTATTTACTATATCTAACCCCTGCCCCTGCACTACTGCAGTATGCAAAACTAAACCCTCTTCCAGTGAATATTCCAACACTGAAGCTTGATAAAAGTGCAGAACTGACCGAAGAAATTCTATCAACTTCTCTGAGGAGAGCTCTAAATCGGTTTTCCACCCTGCAAGCAGATGACGGCCATTGGCCCGGTGACTACAGTGGGCTTCTGTTTATTATGCCTATCATTGTAAGTATTCATCTGTCCCACGATAAGGATGCCGGATTTTTCTACGTCTAGATGCATATAGACATCATATGTATAGTGATTCTATATCTTTGGAGATATATACGTGCAACAATGCAGATTGTTAGATCATATTTTCTTGGCCTAACTATACTGCATTCCTATTCCCTTGGTTTCTAACTACCGTGTGTTCTTACTTAAGTGAAAGACAATCTTTATGGTATATTATAATTTTTTTATAGTATTTTCTATACATACGGTTATAGCTTACGAAATTAATTTTGACTAAACCCAGAATACCAAGTAATTATTAGACTATCAAAGTGCAGACTCTGTCCATTTCTTAGGCAAAAACATGTTCATTTTCCATGCTTTTTTCAGTGATCTAGATTCTTCAAAATGATTAAATTTCTACTATTTAATTTTTTTTATCACTCTTGAAGTCTAGAGATGTTTTTCTTTTCTCATTACAGTTTAATTAACCTTATATTACTTTGCAGATATTTTCTTTGTATGTTACGGGATCACTTCACACCGTATTATCTCTGGAACATCGGCGTGAGATTATTCGTTACATTTACAACCATCAGGTATGAAAATTTAGCATATGTATATTCCACCATCTATTTGCGCTCACAAAATGTGGATAGGTGGATAAGCAAAGTATTAGACATTGACATGGTATGTAAGATATAATATTGGCGACATTTACAACCATCGGCATGAAAATTTAGCATATGTATATTCGACCATGCACTTGCGCTCAGAAAATGTGGATATGTTGATAAGCAAAGTTTTAGACATTGACATGGTCTCCAAGATATAATGTTGAAGACTTACTTTTACTATATTGCATTTAAGAACCCCCTAAAAATATAATATTCTTAATTTCTTTCCAAGAGAAAATTTGTAGATGTGATTTTCAAGATTGCAATCCAACTGTTATTTTATCGTAACAGTTATTTTTTTAAGTTTGATAGATGGTATGTTCGAATTTTTTTTCTTATTTGTAAACCATATGGACTGTAAGCTTTAAGAAAAGTAGATAAAGCATTATTTCTCATCTATGCAGAATGAGGATGGAGGGTGGGGAAAACAAGTTCTCGGCCCAAGTACTATGTTTGGGTCATGTTTTAATTATGCATCCTTAATGCTTCTTGGTGAGAAGCCAAATGGCGACAATGATGCTTTGGCCAAAGGACGGTCTTGGATTTTATCTCACGGAAGTGCAACTGCAATTCCACAATGGGGAAAGATATGGCTCTCGGTAAGTGTCAAACTAAAGAACATACGCAACATCTTTGATTTAACACTATATAGTCCATTACTGGATGAAAATTACATCAAAAAAGGAGTATCAGAAGATGATCGAGGGTCTTTTGATGGATGATCGAGGTCTTTTTTTTTGTAATTTGTTCTTACCATTCAGTATTTATCTCCACCTGAGCATTAATGTGAAGGCACTACACTAGCTTAAAAAATGGCTACCTCTTTTTCCAGGGCCTAGATAATTACCCTAGGTTGTACTTTCAACTAATGTCAGTTGCCATCAAAACCATGTTTAATGAAACTTTTATGCGAGATGACTAATGTAAGCTACTCATGGATATGTCAAAACAGATAATTGGCGTTTATGAATGGTCAGGAAACAATCCAATTATTCCTGAGTTGTGGCTGGTTCCAGATTTTCTTCCCATTCACCCAGGTACTCTTTAGATAAGTTACCGTAGCAAACATAACTGAATGACATAATTGTTGGAATATTATATCTTGCCTAACTATTTTCATTAGTTTGCACTTTTATGATAGTTGCCACTGCATCAATTATAATATTGTATCAGAGCCAGAGATCTTGAGTTCAAATCATGGCTAACACAATATTACAAATAAATATATGTGGACAGACTAATCCACGTGTGTTAGGCCCATGAAGAAGAATCCTATCGGCCTGGACGTGAGGGGGAGTGACAAAATATACTCCCTCCATCCCATGAAGGTTTTCTGAGAATTATTGAAAAAATTTCAGGTCTTAGATAACCTTTATGGAACAGAGGGAATAATATATTGCCTAGCCTTTCACCAGTTCAGACTTTTGAGTAGTTGGCTAGTGCAACAATTGTAATAATAGTGTGGGAGGGTGTCTATCTATATTGTAGTAGTGGTATTTTCTTAAATTGATCATTTCACCACTAAAGGTCACCAATTGCCTAAGCACCGTACAAGAATTTCTTTCCATAAAAAAATTAGCAAATGTAGAAAATGCGGAAAATTTTTTTCAACATGAAAAGCATTAAAAAGAAAAAAATAGAGCGGTTAAGGTAGCTCCGTTGAGAGCCTCCGATTTGTCTTTTTTGTTAGTTCGCCCAATCCTTCATATTCGAGATGTGAGTTTGTTTTCATGTATCACCAATCATTTTACTGCCTAAGCATATTTATTTTCTACAAACCTTACCATTCCCATGTCATTCTCCAAACTAATCATTCATATCCAGGTCGGTTTTGGTGTTTTACCCGGTTGGTGTACATGTCAATGGCCTATCTTTATGGAAAGAAATTTGTTGGACCCATTACTACAACTATCTTAGCACTACGAGATGACCTCTATAATACAGCATATGAGAAAGTTAACTGGGACAAGGCGCGTCACTCATGTGCCAAGGTTCGTTTGCTAGTATCATTTTTTTAATTATTAATTCGATGCGTATGGTTAGTTAAGATCTGCATTTTCACAAGTTATTATTAATAGTGAGGTAAACTTACTAAGTACATGTAGCCACATCATCCCTGTAATGCTAGCCTTCGTAGTGCTGTGAAAATAGAAATATTGTTTTCTAGGTAAACAAATATATTTAAAATGCAAAAGTGGCACGCATTTGTTCTTTTTGTACAGGAAGACCTTCATTATCCTCGCTCACATGTGCAAGATATACTCTTTGGTTGCCTTAACAACTTTGTGGAGCCCGTGCTGAACTGTTGGCCAGCCAACAAGCTCAGAGAGAGAGCTTTGAGTAACCTTATGGAGCACATCCATTATGAAGACGAAACAACAAATTTTGTCGGAAAATGTCCTATTAACAAGGTAAAAACATATGGAATCTAATTTGTTTAAATGGATTGAAGTCCTAACTTATCCAGTCAAATTTTGTGACTTAACTTTGTAATTAGGCATTGAACATGATTTGCTGCTGGGTAGAAAACCCAAATTCAGATGCATTCAAGCAACATCTTCCGAGGTTTTATGATTACTTATGGCTTTCAGAAGATGGAATGAAAGCACAGGTACTTGATAATATGTGGATTCTTTCAAGTTTACTTTTACGTGTGACAATTTTTTCGGTCATTAACAAGTTTCACAAAGAAATCAAATTTTTTATAATCCTTAGACTTGTGAGAAATATATTGTTCGCTAGTTAAATTTAGTCAATAGGCATAATTCAAACGTGTGCTGGAACTATTGGAGGAGAATTGTAATCGTAGAGGTATATCTCACATTTTTGTAGCTATAGTTCGATCCCTAGCATAACTATAAATTATGTTTTTAAGTAAATAATAT
Source organism: Lolium perenne (assembly GCF_019359855.2). Lineage (NCBI taxonomy): Eukaryota > Viridiplantae > Streptophyta > Magnoliopsida > Poales > Poaceae > Lolium > Lolium perenne. Next base: position 45,624,709 of record NC_067245.2, read on the forward strand.
AAAATTGATGTTGTACTTGAAATGTAACATACTTTTTCTATGTTACACCAGATATGTATGGAAGCAAAAATGTATTTTTCATATTTTCATGTTAACCATAAAGATCTATTCGATATGAACAGATCATCTAAATAAAACATGGTATGTCCAATGCAAAATGTAAGACAACCAAAATAATATATATTATATAAACACAGGTATATGATGGCTGCCATAACTGGGAATTAGCCTTCATAATCCATGCCTATTTCTCAACGGATCTTATTGCCGAGTTTGCCACAACTCTAGAAAAGGCTCACGATTTCATTAAAAAATCACAGGTATGGGGTTCTCCATATTTATCATGTAAAAAATATATTTCAAAACAAATCTAACATATATTTTATTACTTGAAGGTTCTAAGAAACCAGCCTAACTACAGAAGATTTTACCGCCATAGATCAAAAGGTGCATGGACACTTTCAACTGTAGACAATGGTTGGTCGGTGGCCGATTGTACTGCAGAAGTTGTTAAGGTTAGCATTAGTATTTTGTATCCTTATACAATGACATTTATTTGCACTAAGAACCAGCCTCCTGATATCAAATAATTTATTATGAAATAGTCATGGTTTATTTACTCTAAATTACAAATATTCTTTGGTCATTTCCTTTAGGCATTGCTGCGGTTATCAAAGATTTCACCTAAACTTGTTGGGGATCCAATATCACAAGAAAGGTTGTATGACGCCATAGATTGCCTCCTTTCTTTTATGGTAAGACCATTGTAAGTAAATCAACTAACATTAAATTATGTTGATCATCAATATTCCATACAATATGCTCAATATAAGATCAGAAGTATACAGAAACCTGACATACAAATGCAGTGTTCCTCGCTGGTTCTATGTAAACAAATGCAGAAGAAATAAACAAACCTTGTTGGACATTGTGAAGAAGTATGCTGTACACGCAGTATATGATCAGAACTATACAGATACCTGACCCAGAGTGTCAGCATACGTAACTAGTTCTAATTTAAACAAATGGAAAAAAGTACATACTACATAGAAAAGAATAAGTTGATCTTATTAAGTATTTTGATATTATAAAGATTTTTCTCGTACACAAGGCTTGTTGTGACATCGGCTAGTCTTCCCGTTGTGCATATACCAGCCGATGAAATAGATGCACGAGTCCATCCAGAAAAAAAAAGACCGCTTTGCTCTCGTACGGTCGCCCCGCCCCCCCCCCCCCCCCCCCACCCACCCACCAGGCGACCGAGGGGTTGAAATCCTAGCCGTGCTGCCACAGCTCCCCTTACCCTCCCCTCCTCCTCCTCGTCCCTGCCTGGAGACACCGCCGGGATAAACCCACGATATCCATGAAGGGGGCGGCGGGGAGCTGAGCCCTTGCCCCCCTCCCCCCCCCCCCCCCCCCCCCCCCCCCCCGCCCCCACACCCCACCCCCTGCAGGTGTCTAGGTGGAGGATCTCTGCGCCGGGATCGCCATGACAAAGGTGGCTGCTCTACGGGCTCCCTTTTTTCGATGGCTGGCCCCTGGCAAGGTCTTAGCCGAGGGAGATCTGTCCGACGGCTTTCACGGTGCGGGATACATAATCGAGGCGGCGGGATCGGATGGTGAGACGACGCTGACCGTGCAGCCGGTTGCGTTCGTGGATGATGCTGACTAGCGCCCTGCCGTGCGGGCGGCTAGACGACGACGGGTGCGGCTCAAGGGTGGGTGGCTTTGTCTGCTCCCGTCGGAGCCCAAAGATCACATCTTCACCCTCCCTCTGGCATCTCCCTCCTTGAGGATCTTCAATGTTGGCTTCGTACCGGTTATGGATGGCTAAAGAGCGGATGTGGCTGTTAGGGTTGGTAGAAATCCTCGGTCTTTGACCATAGTGGCGGCGACGCCTTTGGGGTGCCGTGACTTGGTGAGGTTCCACTGAGGTCCCATCCCCTCACCTTCCTACCCCCGTCCTGGGTGAAAGCCCAAAATCTGCTTGGATTGGATGGTTGCGGCGCCATGGGCATCATTCCCTCCTTGGAGGCGCCATCTTGGGACCGGTGATGTAGCGACGAGCTGTGCCATAGTCGGTGTTTATCTGTTGGCGGTGTTGCTGCTTTTCTCAGCTCCGCTGCGTCTTTGAGTTCTACGGCTAATCCCAAGCTTTTCCCTTCTCCTGGTTGTCCTCGTTGAAGTTGTTCGTAGCACCGGTGTGCCTGTCATGGCGAGGAGGTCTGTGTGGTATGCCCGTTTAGTTTCCTGGAATGCATCTCTCCATGTTCTAGGGTGAACATCTTCACTCGCGGACCGAACGGCACCCTGCAATCCAAGGCAAGAGGGTTGGGGCTCTCTTCGGCGATGGAGGAAGAAGGTGTTTCTTCGTTGACACCGGTTGGTGATCATTGTGTGCTGCCCTCCATGCCATTGCTTACTTGGTGCTGCTACTAGCTACTTCTGTCTTGGCGTTCTTGCAAGGAGGATATCGCCGACTCAAGCTGTGTTTCTGGTTTATCTTTATATGTTTGAGTTGGGTGTTGTGTTGTAACCTATTTTAGCATTCCTGTATTTTTCGGCCACACGGCTTTATTAATTTAAAGCATGGCATCTTTCCTACAGTTTAAAAAAACTATACCAGCAGACTAATAACTGGTTCTCTTTTTTGTTTATTTTGGTGCTGAAGAATACCGATGGGACTTTCTCTACGTACGAACGTAAAAGAACTGCGTCTTGGTTAGAGGTACGTAACACTCTGATGAGTTTCGTTCTAGTAAGCTTATTACTTCAGAGCATGTACGGTGCCGTTACTGGTTGTGATTGCGACGGTGCCGTTCACGGGTATATGGTCGAAACACAATAATCCTCCAGGACGACGAGGGTGCATTCTGGACGATTAAGGGCCTCGTTTCGCACACCAGTTTTCGTGGGTTTGTAGTGTATTTCCCGAGCTAACCCAATACCCTCAAAAACTCTCCATGAACCGTTTCATAGGCCGGGATTACACGGGTTGAGCCCCAGCAATACCCTGGAAACTTGTCAGGTTGAAGTAGATCAGAACCGCGATTTATACCCTCGCGTTTTTGGCCGTTTGTTAACATGTCGGTGTCCCGATCTGCCTTCTCTCCTGACAAACGATGCAATAGCCGGAGTATTATTGCTGACTTAAACCTGTGCACCAAAAAGCAAAATTTGGCAAATGGGAAGGTGATTGAGGTAGAGAAGAGTATGGTGTAGGGCCGATCTGCCTTCTCTCCTGACAAACGATGCAATAGCCAATGGTATTGCTGAATTAAACGTGTGTACCAAACAGCCAAATTTGACAAATCGGAAGGGGGTTGAGGTAGAGAAGAGTATTGGGGGAACCAAGTGTTTTCAGCCAATCGCCATGTGATTGTGCTCAGCAAAGCAACTGAAACCGCTCCTGAAAATGTTAGCCATGTTAACATGTCGGTGCTCAGCAAAGCAATCTTGACTCACAAGATTCATGGAGCCGGAAGGTGCGGCTAGCCAAGAGAATAGCTGAGTTAGTAGCTACATGTTTTAAAAAAAGTTGTTAGCTACATGTGTACGTATGAAGTAGTCATGTGTTTGTGGCCTGATTTAGTGCGTGAGTGGCGCGCGATCAGGGCCAGGTCGTTGCTTGGCTGCTAGGTGAGTGTGTGACGCTATTTAAAGCGGCTACGTTAGAGCTAGCAGATGAGAGTCTCATGTGTAATCTCCAGCTTATGAGCGTGTGTGGAGAGGAAACAGAGATGTAGTCTCAGCATGACCGTGGTGTGTGCCCGGCCGGTAGGAGAGCTCCTCCGGGTAGTGTTGCGTGTGTGCATGTGTACCTCCATGCAGCGTTGGTCGCCAGGAAAACTCTATGGTGTCTCCCTCGTCTTCTTCAGTTCCGGTGATTGTGTCACCGGAGAACTGCCCGGTATGTGTCGCCGGAGGGCTGCGGCGTTTGTCGCCAGCGCGGGAGGGCTGCTTGGCGTGTGTAGCTGGAGGTAGCTAGCCCAAACACAAAACAAGTCCTAAATTGCGCTCAAGCCTTGTAGTGATGCTCCATCCGGTTCGGAAGCCATAACCTTAAGGATTAGTCCGCTCTCTCTACGATTTTCACATTTCAACCACGCCAAGATCTATTTATTTTTCCACGAGGAATGAGATGAATAGAGCTAGCTAGCTGCATGAAAGCGACGTTTGAATGATCCATTGGTTAACCGTGTCCATTGGGCAATACCTAATGATTTTATGTATGGGTAACTATAATATGTATTCGGGTAAACCTACACCTCCCATTGACTACTGATATTGAAATGGACTTCAGATTTTGAATGTTCTCCGCTCTCCGGCTCACGGTGTCCCCTGAGGCCCTGAGTAAGTTGGTTGTGTCTTGAGAATGACCAGAGGGTCAGATGGTTAGCTCGAGTTGGTGGCTACCCCGCAACCCAGGTTCGAATCTTGTCGGACACGGATTTGCGGCTCATTGAGCTTCTTCTATAAGAATAAGCCCTGGGTGCTAGTGCCCATGGGTCTCGTTTTTTTTTTAAGTTGGTTGTGTCTTTCCAGCAATGCCTTTCTCGTTTTTTTCAAAAAAGCAATGCCTTTTTTTTCTCAAGCTACTTTATTTTTACCTGAGGACACTGGAATTTCGGGTTACTGCACAATCTCAAAAATCTCGCTTATTTACCGTCTGAGTAAATTCAAACAAATGTTGAATTCAAATTTTTTGGTGCCAAAACAACTAAACTTGCTATCCATACTGTGCACTGTTGAATATTGGTCAGAGGTTTGCTCCTTCGCCCAGCAGGTTGCATGCTCGAGCAAGCTTGATGAATTGCCGGTATTTGTTTCCATTTTTGCGTCAGAGTTAAAACTATCCTAAGATTTATTGTGTCCGAGAAGGTTTCGAAACGGTGACCCCAGAACAAGTTGCAAAGGTTGCAGGCAACCCTAGTTGACGGTCACCCGCCCAAGCTAAAGGGAGCGGTTAGTTTAGACAAAGAAAACATTTCATTTTAGGCATATTTTAAACTGTAGTGATTGCTATTTTTGAAAAGTTTTGCATGTATGTGGAACAGAACGAATCTGCTGATGTAAGCAAGAATCTTTCAGAAATAAAAAATTTAAATGTTTAATCTCACAAATGACAACTTTGATTTCAAATCCGTTTTCACCTATGAACCGGTCTCAACGAGATCTTCGAAACTAACACACATGTTAATATGTTTCGATAACTTTTTTTCGGGCTAAAATTTATCAATCCTGAAATACGGAATTTAGCAACCGTAAATTTAAAAACTTACAGACACGAAAAGTTAATTTCTTACAAAGTATTTGAAAAAAAATAGTAATATTCAAAAAAATATTTATGGTAAAATTTCCATTTTTAGCAAAAAATAATTTAACTAAATTTTTTATACACGGAAAATTCGGCAAGGATGCACTAGCCGACAGATTCCGCTGAATTCAGCAGAATCATTTCCAAATTTAAATATTCAAAATATTTTAACTGTCAGATGATAACTCCAAATTAACATTCATTTTCACCAATAATTACGTCTCGACGAGATCTTCAAAATTAGCACCCATATTAATATGTTTCGACAACTTTTTTTGGACTACAAGTTATCAACCCTGAAAAACGTCATTTATCAACCCGGTGCCCCGTTATCTATCAACGGTAAAATATAAAAACTATCAACCCGAGAAACTAAATTTTGTTTAGAATACATTTTTTACCTTACAAGCTATCAATCCGGTGCCCCGTTATTTATCAACTGGAAATATAAATAACTATCAACCCTAAAAAGTAATTTTTATTTAGAATATTTTAGCAACATTTTTTTTAGCTTACAAAGCTATCAACCTGGTGCCCCGTTATTTATCAACGGTAAATATAAATAACTATCAACCCTAAAAAAGTTAATTTTATTTGGAATATTTTAGCGACTATTTTTTACTGTACAAGCTATCAACTCGGTGCCCCGTTATTTATCAACGGTTAGAATAAATAACTATCAACCCTAAAAAATATTTCATTTAGAATATTTTAGCGACTCTCTTTTAACTTACAAGCTATCAACCCGGTGTCTCGTTATTTATCAACATCAAAATATAAATAAATACCAACCCTAAAACTTTATTTTATTTAGAATATTTTAGCGACTTTTTTTAAGTTTACAAGCTATCAACCCGGTGACCCGTTATTTATCAGTGGTAAAAATTAAATAACTATCAACCCTAAAATTTTAATTTCACTTAGAATATTTTAGCCACTCTTTTTTTTACAAGTTATCAACCCGGTGCCCGATATTTATCAATGTAAATTTAAATACCTAGCAACCCTAAAAATTAATTTTCATTTAGAATATTTTAGCGACTCTTTTTTTTCACAAGTTATCAACCCGGTGCCCCGGTATCTATCAACGGTAAATTTAAATACCTAGCAACCCTAAAAAGTAAATTTTATGTGCAACTCAAATTCCATTTTTAGCTTACAACTTAAAATAGTACTTAATTTTAGTAGCAAGTGGTAGTTCATTTGAGTTTCAAGTGGATCCCCCACCCGTTATTTTCTCTCTAAAAAATCACTAGCCCAAAAAAGGGAATTATAAAAATTAATCCAAAAAACATGAATTACCGTACGAAAATAACAAAAAGAGAAATTGCAAAGAGAGAATTGTCAAAAAGAAATTGTCAAAAGGGAATTGTTCAAAGGGAAACATTAATTAGCATATCAAATAATCAATTAAAAGGGAATTGCAAAATACTCCATGCACATGGTCTGGTCCGCATGAGCACGTGCATAGCATGTAATCAGCGTGTGATTGTGCATGTGCATGCGCATGGTGATTAGTTAGAAAAGAAGTGGCAGGTGGATGTGCATGGCTACATGTGAAAAGGGTTTGAAGAAAACGATAAAATATGCATGGCCGCATGTGTATTAGTAGAGTTTGCTTGTGCATGTGCGATTAGTGTGGGACTGCATGCAGAAAACGACAAAAGAGATGGCAGATAAAGAGAATTGAATCACGCGTCCGCGTGAGCTTCGCGCACGAAAACAACCGCGCTCGCGGTCAAACGCGGGGGAGGTAATCTGGTTGCAAAGAGCCTGGCAACTGCAGCACATTTGCATTTGCTAGTAGACCCTCTGGAAACAAATAAGCTCTTGTTCTTCCAAAGCTCAATAATTTCTATTTTGTACCTCTAGTCTCCATCATAACATATGTATTCTGTTCACCTAGGTTCTCAATCCTTCTGAGAGTTTTCGCAACATTGTCGTCGATTACCCGTAAGAATAATATGGTGTCATTATACGCTTTGCCACTATATCAGTACTTTATCCAGTCAACTAAGCTGTCGTAAATTAATAACTTCTAGATCGGTTGAATGCACATCATCGGCTCTTGATGCTTTGGTGATCTTCAAAGATATGTATCCACAATATCGTAGAGGAGAGATAGAAAATTGCATAAAAAATGCTTCGCTGTTCATTGAAAAGAGCCAACGAAAGGATGGTGCATGGTAAGTGCCATTATGCCATTAATTACATGCATACGTCTTGCATAATGATTGGGACTATATCATTATTTGTTTAACTCGCAGGTATGGCACTTGGGGTATTTGTTTCACTTATGGAACCATGTTTGCTGTAAGAGGATTAGTTGCTGCTGGAAGAACTTATGATAATAGTCATTCCATTAGGAAAGCTTGCAGTTTTCTGTTGTCGAATCAACAAAATACAGGTGGATGGGGAGAAAGCTATATTTCTAGTGACATTGAGGTAACATTTTTAACTGATTTCTTATGAACAAAGACATTTACCCGTCAGAGTTTTAATGATTCTCATAATTCTTGCAAATAATTATGTCATTATAACATTAAAATAATGTTTAACTCAATGGACACAAAAACACTATACGCGAAGATGATATATAAGGCAACTTCAAAACGAAAATTTGAAATAATGGAGAATATCATAAATAAAACAACTGGTTCGGAAAAGATAACATTCCTGATTTAGTGTCCGGAGAACCTGTTGCGACATGTGTGCATGCATGTGTTGTTGTGGGGGGCTTGTACATACATGCTTGATTAGTTTTAGGTGCGCGTTAAGCATCCCCGTGCGCATAATATCACTCGATCCTTAGCTTCCACGTGCCAACACATGTTCTTCTAAAAAAATACCAAAAAGCAACGAGAAACTATCTTCTCCTTCGCACATGGTGCTACCGCACAACCGCTCTTTCCCCCCACCATGTGCGTCCCATGGCTGTCGGTGGACAACAGGTCGCAGACATCACATGAGAATACAGTCGAGGGCATCGCTGATGCAGCATACTTTCCCGCGCCATGCACCTTCTCCATGCAAACCGACGTCACTCTCCATTATCGGACAACCTCAACATGATGTTGCTGGTGCAGCAGCTCCACCAGCCACCTTTGCATAAGCAATGTTGCCCCTTGTAGAAACACCGCACACGTCGGGGAGTATGACCTTCCCTGCTTGCAGCATCCCACTCCGAGTTGCAGCTGTGCCGCCTGCTCCTCCCCTAGCTCTGTGATCTTTTTTGCCGCAACCGTGGTGCCCCCTATGTAGCAACACCGCAAACCTCTAGTAGCAATGCCCCCCCCCCCCCTCTTTTGCAGCGCCACTTTTACCACCACCGCCGAATGATGGGAGCAACGACTGGCGCCCGTGGGAGCAGTGCCAGCTTCCCGTGGGAGCAGCGCCAACTGCCCATGGAAGCAGATCCGGCTTGGCAGCAGGTCCGGCCTTTGGTGCGAGCGTCGAGGGATGCCCCATGGGAGCATCGATGGCCGCCTATGGGAGCAGCGCCTCACACCACTTGAGCACCACCTCCATAGCCCCTTGCATAATCCAATGGTTCCCTTGGTGACCCAGGAGACTACACACGCTCCCAAACATAATGGAGCTTGCCGCCCAAGCAGAAACAACCAACATAGGCTATGTCACCCCCTGATGAGTCTCACTTGAGAGAGAGAGCCGAGAGAAATTTAAACGAGAGGAATTGATGGGGTGGAGACGGCACGCTGTGGGGAGAGGACGAGAAGCAAAAGGATAAGGCCGTGGGTGTGGGAGGCTGAAATATTTTTTGTCCGGTGGATTTCATCTAACGGTCGCGTGAGCGGAGGAGGCGAGCGTGCGTTTCTTCGAGGAAGAGAGAGAGAGAGCACATTTTCCTTAGGTTTAGGAAGTATCCCACACATTATTCAGAGTAGAGACTACATACATTGTTGCAGTGGATATGCGACAATGTCATGTTGCAATGCATTTGCACAGCTTGTGTTTTCCGATTGACCATATTTGCCACGTGAATGCAAGAATTTAAAACTGCCACGCCTCTCACTCTCTATCTTACGCGACATTCCTTTTAAATGTAGAGACAAGTAGGTGATGACTTATGACTAACAGAATGTTCATAATTTCAATATGTGGGTAAGATAAACTAATTACAATGCCATAAATCTAGATTAATTGGTAGAACATATTTTAAGGTGTCTAGTAATTATATAATATTGAACTTGTTTCATATACTGAACAATCTGATAACCACAACAATTGTTATGCTTGACCACCAGATATATGAGAGTTGGCACATTATATGCACATATCGGGATAAATAATATTTGTAGTGAATGACTAGGAAGTAATTTTGAAACAAATAGTGGCTATTTCAAAGAAATACTAGTAGCTACATTGGAGAATTTCATAGATGTCTGGACAAGCTAGTTACTCTATCTGGTAACTATTTAAGTGTTTCTAAACAACATGCTAGTAACATTTTCAAAACCTAATAGATCAAAAAAATATAGGAATTTTTTGTGATCAAGCTCGTTGTTATGCTTCGATAAACTGGCATATATGTTTATAGAACCTAGGAGATGTTTCCGAGAACCTCATGTGTGTTTACACAGAAAGTGCTTTTAAAAACTGCGGTAGAATGATTTTGAGAACCTAGTAACTCTTAAAAACCAGTTTAGTATATTTAAACAACCTGGTAGTTTTATTTGTAGGACTTGATAATTGTTATCTAAAAACCTAATATTTATGCGAAAAACATGACAATCATAAATATACAACTATGTGTCCTGGCACGCGATCATTGTGCCTATTTTTACAAAACCTGATAAATTGTTTGTAAATAACTTGTTATGTAAATTTTGCGGAGATGGATTCCAGATAACTTAGCCACTGCTTTGGTAACAATGTTTAGTAAAACCTGGCAGTTGTTTCTAATTGACTGACTTAGTAGTGTTACAATTGAGAAAATCTTGTAGTTGTTACCTACATTGCTAATCCATATTTGATAGTTGTATACTTGGATATTCTGATCATCACATGAGGTATTCATCACCCCAATCATGAACTGAGCTGACCATAGTTCCTTATAATGAAATAGAAATTAGAAAATATGTTGTTGACATCAGTTTATAATAAATTGGATTTTTTAGACATGCTAGCATGTTTGGTGAGATTTCAATTTTAAACATGATGAATCAAATTGTTGCAACCAAGAAACCACATACATAATTTCAAAAGCATATATTGACACATGTGTTGATAACTTCTGTAGTATTATGTACTGGACTACTAGTTATTGTAGTTAGTACTTTGAGAAAACGCATAGAGATCTCTTGATTTATTAGGTAATGTATAACGTTGAACTTACCAATGTTAATAGGAGCTGCACGTTGTGGGGCGCGTGCATTTACTCGTGAATTTGCTAGTGGGTTTAGTCGAGAGGTATTGGGTGTCGCACACTAAGGATACTTTGCATCGCTAACTAGTAGTCCTATCCAATAATGTTTCCCATTTTGCCTCTCTCTGTATCCATAATAAAGCTTGTTTAACAACCATTGCATCATGAAGTTTCTTAACCAAAATAAGTCTAATAAATTGTAGTGCATGCGCTGGTGTCATGTAATATCTCTTCCATAGATTATGTGTTGTTGTATTTAAATTTACTAGCTGGCATAGTATATTTAATTACCAAAACGATGGAAAAGATAAACTTAATTATATCACCTAATGCTATCGTTCAAGTTCTTTGTGAAGTTTTAAGCCACATAGCTCTATACTACTCTCACGAATATGGAAAGTATTTTGGCTCATTTTGCTATAATTATAAGGACTAGCTAGTAATTATGTAAGAACAAATATGCATTTAGTATACCAAACAGAAATGTTAAAACTGACAGCTTTTGCAACGACTAGATACACCAAATTGAGTATGTACTACATGTGACATTGTTTGAATCTTCTACTCTTGGCTATGTGTCATTAATTTATTCAGACATTCTCAGTGTAATGTAGAACCTAGTGATTTTCATTAATTGTAGCTTCAACTTGATTTTAAAAGTATTTTCAAGATTACATGTTGTTAATCGTTGTGTTTCTTAATGAACTTTTTGCAGGATTATGTTGACAGTGGTAAACCTAATGCAGTGAACACTTCATTTGCAATGTTAGCTTTAATTTATGCTGGGCAGGTTTGTTTACTTTGTTTACATAATGTCATATTGTGAAAAGTATTCCTTATTTTTCAAGAGAATTTCATATGTTTGATTCTTACCAGCTTGGACGAGATCCGCTACCAGTATACCAAGCAGCAAGACTATTGATCAACATTCAGCTTGGAACCGGAGAATTTCCACAACAGGTAATTAAGATTTATTGGTTTATACATATGGTACTCTTAAGATCAATTTCTGAAAGATAATTACGGAACATAGTTTCACATAACAAAAAAACCATCTTAAAAACTTGAGATGCAAAATTTATTTATGATATGACAAAAAAAGGTATTGAGATACACCCTAGTGATCATTTTGTAGGATAGTAAATTCAAGTGGCATGCCCGAAGATGTGTACAGTGTAATCTAAATTAATAAGATTCTTCATGATTTAATGATAATTAGTCATTAGAACTTGAACTACACATAACTTGAACTACACATAAATTGGTGCTCTTGTGCTTGGACTTTGATACCAGGAACATATTGGATGCTTTAACTCCTCCCTGTACTTTAACTATGCCAACTACCGCAACATATTCCCTATTTTGGCTCTTGGGGAGCTTCGAGGACGAATTATGGCGAAGAAGAACTGATGTAGATGCAGGTGCATGCGTACTATATACATCAATATTCGAGATACAAAGGGTCTGTAATGATGGACATACAACATTGTTCCTTCCCGATAGAATTTCATATTCATGTACGTGTATTTTGATAGGGTATAGGCGTTGAACTCTCACGATGTAATGCTCAACAATAATTACATGGACGCATCATTTCATTTACTAGTTGAACGCAAACTATTTTTCCCACACTTCTATATTGATCCAGGGAAAATTACACACTTACATATTCTTCCTTACAAAACAATGTAATGGAGAAGGAAGTTCAGTGTAACCAAAGTGCTATAGAAAACCTGACACACTGAATATATACAAGTGTAATTTCATAAGGGAAACACCAAAAAAGATACATGCCATCGTTGATATACGGGTCATCATAGGTTTAACCCATACATATGGAATAGCTCTTAGTTGTAGATCAGACATTTTGCGTACCATCAACCCTAATTTCTCGGACATGTAAAATCAAGGCATGGTAGCTCATGCCCCTTCAAAAAGCATCCAACCAAACTAAAACAATGTGTGACAAAGCGATCTACATGAATGATGAGAAGAACTACATCCTAGGATATTGTGATCACTGAGCACCAAACAGAGTGAATTCAAAGGATGTCCTGTAGTAATTCATGTATAGGGAACTCATAAGGTTATTTGTGGTACTAGTAAAAATGTCCGTGCGTTGCTGTTGGATATTTTCCCGAGAGGCAATAATAAATTGGTTATTATTATATCTTAGTGTTCGTGATAAATGTTTACATCTCATACTATAATTGTATTAATTGGAAACATTAATACATGTGTGTTTTGTAAACAAACCGGAGTCCCTAGTAAGCCTCTTGTTTAAACTAGCTTGTTGATTAATTGATGATCAATGTTTGCTGATCATGACCATTGGATGTTGTTAATTACAAGATCATGTCATTAGGAGAATGATATGATGGACACACACCCATAGTAAGCATAATAATAAGATCGAGTCATTAAAGTTCATTTTGATGTAGCTCAAATGCATAGTAACCTATTCCTTCGACCATGAGATCGTGTTAATCACTAACAGCAGAGTAATGATTTGATGACATCAAACACCACTTCGTAACTGGGTGGCTATAAAGGTGGCATTGGGTATTCTGAAAGTGATAGTTGAAGCTCATGGATCAAGGGTGGGATTTTTGCATCCAAATGACGGAGATATATACTCTGGGCCCTCTCGGTGACATGGCATTCAATTAGCTTGCAAGCATGTGACTAGGTCACAAGGGATGTCGTATCATGGAACGAGTAGAGAGTACTAGCTTATCAGTAACGATATTGAACTATGTATGGAGATACCGATGATCGAATCTCAGATAAGTGAAGTATCGCGCGACAAAGGGAATTGGTAAACAATGTTATGGTTCTTTTGATAACGAAGCGTTGAATATGTGGGAGCCATTATAGAAATCCAGGTCCCGATGTTGGTTATTGATCGGAGAGGTGTCTCGATCATGTCTGCTTCATTCACCAATATGGAATTTGATGTGGAGACTGAATGTTGTTCGGAGTCTCGGATTGGATCCAGGACATCACGAGGAGGTTCGGAATAGTCCGTAGAATAAGATTCATATATGGGAAATCGTTTTCAGGGTTACCGGAAAAGTTCGGGATTTTTCAGTATTGTGCCGGAGGTTCTAGAAGGTTTCGGAGGGTACCATAGTGAGGCCCACCTATCTCGGATGACCAACATGGACCGGAGGGGGTTGCATAGGCCCACATGGGCCAGGCACACCGGGCCCCAAGGCCCATGCGTCTTGATCAAGTGGATAAGATCACATCCCTTGAAAATAGGTACTTAACTTGGGGACAAAGTTTCCCCCTTTTTGGCGAACCCTAGGGCTTGGAGGAGGGGCCAAGGAGCCCCCCATGCCTATATAAGAGGTAGGGGAGGGCTGGGGCGCAGCACAACACCCCCCAAACCCTAGCCGCCCCTCTCTCCCTCCTTCCTGCGCAGGCTTGGCGAAGCCCTGCATGTTTTCTTCTCCACCACCACCACACCGTTGTGTTTCGAGGGGGTCTACTACATCCGCTGCCCCGCTGGAACGGGGAGAGGGCATCATCATCGACACCGTAGGTGTGACCGAGTACGGAAGTGCTGCCCGATCGCAGCACTGGAAAGGACTGCAATGGAAAACAGAGTCCGTCAAGTGTACACATACATCAACCACGAGATGTGATCTCGTTAATACTTTGGATCTACGAGGGTTAGTTTCTCATCTATCTCGTTGCATAGATCTCATAGATTGTATCTTGGCTTTTCCATAGATTAGATCTTGGTTTTATTCGTTCTTGCGGTAGAAATCCTAGGATAGTGGTATCAGAGCCGAGTCTATGCGTATATTTGTTGCACGAGTAGAAAACAATAGTTTTGTGGGCATTGATGCTTTTTTGTTGCCTCTATGTGTGTACTTTTTATCTCGCGGGGTGGTGGGATGAAGCCTCCCGGGATAAGTTTACATGTCGACGCACATGAGAATCGCTTCACGCTTGACGTGCAACTTGTATTGCACAAGTCGCTTTGCAGGTGTCTGTCTCTCCCACCATAGTTTAGATCCAATTTACAATTGGTGGTTGATAAAAATTGTATCAATGTTGCGGTTCTTGTCCGTAGGTAAGAACGATTCTTACTCGAAAGCCCCAAGCCACGTAAAACATGCAAAGAAAATTAGAGGCGTCTAACTTGTTTTTGCAGAGGCATGTGATGTGATATGAAAATTATGTGATTGTGATTATATTTGATGTATGTGATGACCCTTATTGTAATATGGCAACTATCAGGAGCCTAATGGTTGTCTTTATTGCTTCATGACATGCGTGTCAATCACCATGTAATAGCTTTATTTCATTACTATGAGTTAGTAGTTGCAATAGTTGCTATGGATGGTGGACAACCATGAAGCGATGCCATGGACCTTGGCGCAATGCTGGTGATGATGGAGATCATGCTCATGTGCTTTGGAGATCGAGAACAAAGGCACAAGAAGAAAAGGCCATATCATATCACATTATCCATGCATGTGATGTTTATCCTTTTATGCATCTTATTTTTCTTATATCGCGATGGTAGCATTATAAGTTGATACCTGATGAGTGAATTTTTAGCATGTTTTGTAATGTTATTTCATTATGTTTTTGAATATTAGTGGTAGGGATTTTGTATTTCACCTCGCTACCGCGCCCTTATGCTTGTCTATACAGGATCTCCAAATAATAAGTCAATAATTAAATATCATTGAAAACTATCATTTTATGGCATTTTGCTGTGATAAAAATCATGTTTGCACTTAATAACGCACCTGGCCAAAAGGGCAATGCGAGAACGACCTTCTGCAACTTTAACAGGCATCGGTACTGGTGGGCCTTCCCGTACCGTCTCCCGTACCACCTGTCGGAAGAACCGCCTCGTCAAATACTTTCACCTCCCACATACGGATCTGAGATCCAAGCAGTACGCGACCAGAAACACCAGAACACTGTCCAAGAAGAGATCTAAAGGAAGATAAAGAAGGGGCATCATCCATGCTGCTACCCGGATCTCTAGAGGACAAGGCATCATCACCTTCATCATCATCCACAACGAATCACCATCTCCATTCTCTCCATCTCATTATATTGTAATCTCCATCACCATCGTGGGTTTGTACTTGGATTCACACTGTTATCCCTTTTCCATACGCAAGTTTATGATGACGTTCTTCATTGTCTCCATGTGTGAGTAGCCCGTTCTTGGGAGAGATGGAGATACCCTAGAAGTATTATTATATGAATTAAGATAACTTATACCTTTGCACTATGATTGTATGTTAGTTTTCTGTTGTGATGTTGCATGATGTCGACCATGTGATATTTTCCTAAGGGTCACAGGAGGGAACTACCGTCAGAAGTTCGGTAGTGTATACTGCTGGAAGTGACATCCCATGTGCGGTGCAGTATTATACGGAAGAGGGGGATAATAAGGGACTCGCAAAGCTTAACAAATAACCATGGGGGCAATCCCTTAATTGTAATGGACCCATAGGTGGCTTGCTGAAGGTCGTTGTGGTGGTTATTCAGGGATGTATTATGAGATACATATTCCAACTTTGAGCCTTTCCCACATACAACAAGGGCTAAGATATCTCATCACCATAATCATCAAATATAGTAGGCATATTGTAATCATAATTAATTTTCTCCTCAATAGTAGGTGGACTGAAAATATCATAATCATTATTGTAATTATCATAAATTGGAGGTTTAGTATCATCATAGCAAATTTCCTCCTCCAAAGCTGGGAAACTAAATAGATCATTTTCATAAAAACTAGCTTCCCCAAGCTTAGACTTTTCCATAGCATTAGCAATAATGGTGCTCAAAGAATTGATACCAATAACATTGCTATTAGCATGCAAATAAAGTTCCATAGGTTTTTTAATTTTCTCTTCAAACACCTCATGTCCTAACTCAAGATAAATACTATAAAGCTCTCTAATTTTTTTTGTTGATTTCCATTAAGCCTAACTAGTGAAAATAAAAACAAGAAACAAAAAGATATAATTGCAGGATCTAAAGGAAATAACTTCGAGCACTCACCGGCAACTAGAAAACTTAGTAGCCAAAGGATGTGACTACCTTTTACCATACCTCCCCGGTAACGGCGCCAGAAAAGAGCTTGATGTCTACGCACGCTTCTATTCTTGTAGACAGTGTTGGGCCTCCAAGTGCAGAGGTTTGTAGAACAACATCAAATTTCTCTTAAGTGGATCACCCAAGGTTTATCGAACTCGGGGAGTTACAGGTCAAAGATATCCCTCTCAAGCAACCCTACAATTACGATACAAGAATTCTCTTCTGTCCCCAACACACCCAATACACTTGTCAAGTGTATAGGTGCAATAGTTCGGCAAAGAGATAGTGAAATACAAGCAATATGGATGATTATGATTGGTAATTGCAATCTGAAATAAAAATGGCAGCAAGAAAACATGTAGAATAACTAGTTGTAAATGGTGTTTCAATGCTTGGAAACAAGGCCTAGGGATCATACTTTCACTAGTGGTCACTCTCAACAATGATACCATAATTGAATACATAGACATTATCACTTCATTATGCTACTCTGAACCACTCTCTGATTTGATAATAAACACAAATTCACTGCGTAGGGCTGCATAAGCATTCCTTAAAGTTCGCATTCCCAATCTATGGACGCCCCACACTATCACCTTGAGCATACAAAGATGGTACTAACTAGTCACCACAATTCATAAGTATTTCTGTAAATTAAGCTTAAGAAAGAAACACGGTGTGCATACTGTCACCTTCACATCGTTGGACAAGGTGTCCCCGGAGATCACATAATAAATCCACTTGAGTAGCACAATAGTTGAAGAATAACATCTACTTATTCCACTAGATTAAAAAGCTCATGATCACATAAAGATCATACATGGAGAGATAGATAGACCACGTAGCTACCGGTAATGTCCTTAGCCTCGGGGGAGAACTGTTCACTCATCATCATGGGAGTCAGCAACGGTGATAAAGATGGTGGTGGAGTGGATGGAGATGGCTCCGGGGGCAAGTCCCCATCCCGACGGGGTGTTGAAATAGAGACTTCTGTCCCCTGGATCTTGTCTTCGGTGGCGGCGGACCTACAGAACTTTTCGTGGACGGAGGCTTGTGTCTTTAGGGTTCTCGCGTCGGGAGGCAGTTTTAGGCAGAAGGGTGAGGTCGGTGGAGGCCAGGGGGCCCCAGACCACCCCTAGGCGCGGCCAGGGCCTAGGTCGCGCCTAGGCCTTATCTGGCCGCCCTATGGCGCATCCTCGTCTCTCCTCTGGACTTTGTCTTCGTTGTGGAAAAATAAGATCGTCGGCTTTTGTTTCGTCAAATTCCGAGAATATTTCCTGTACAACTTTTCTGAAATACAAAACAGCGGAAAACAGGGAACTGACACTGTGGCGTCTTCTCAATAGGTTAGTGCCGGAAAATGTATAAAAGTGCAGCGAAGTGTAAGCAAAACATATATAAATTGGTGTAAAACAGGCATGGAGCATCAAAAATTATAGATACGTGATACGTCTCCGACGTATCGATAATTTCTTATGTTCCATGCCAAATTATTGATGATATCTACATGTTTTATGCATACTTTATGTCATATTTATGCATTTTCCGGCACTAACCTATTAACGAGATGCCGAAGAACCGATTCTTTGTTTTCTGCTGTTTTTGGTTTCAGAAATCCTAGTAAGGAAATATTCTTGGAATTGGACGAAATCAACGCCCAGGGGCCTATTTTCACACGAAGCTTCCAGAAGACCGAAGATGATACGAAGTGGGGCCACGAGGTGGCCAAACACTAGGGCGGCGCGGCCTGGCCCTTGGCCGCGCCGACCTAGCGTGTGGGGCCCTCGTGTGGCCCCCTGACCTATCTCCTCCACCTACTTAAAGCCTTCGTCGCGAAACCCCCAGTACCGAGAGCCACGATACGGAAAACCTTCCAGAGACGCCGCCGCCGCCAATCCCATCTCGGGGGATTCAGGAGATCGCCTCCGGCACCCTGCCGGAGAGGGGAATCATCTCCCGGAGGACTCTTCACCGCCATGGTCGCCTCCGGAGTGATGAGTGAGTAGTTCACCCCTGGACTATGGGTCCATAGCAGTAGCTAGATGGTCGTCTTCTCCTAATTGTGCTTCATTGTCGGGTCTTGTGAGCTGCCTAACATGATCAAGATCATCTATCTGTAATGCTATATGTTGTGTTTGTTGGGATCCGATGGATAGAGAATACTATGTTATGTTGATTATCAATCTATTACCTATGTGTTGTTTATGATCTTGCATGCTCTCCGTTATTAGTAGAGGCTCTGGCCAAGTTTTTACTCTTAACTCCAAGAGGGAGTATTTATGCTCGATAGTGGGTTCATGCCTCCATTAAATCTGGGACAGTGACAGAAAGTTCTAAGGTTGTGGATGTGCTGTTGCCACTAGGGATAAAACATTGATGCTATGTCTGAGGATGTAGTTATTGATTACATTACGCACCATACTTAATGCAATTATCTGGTGTTTGCAACTTAATACTGGAAGGGGTTCGGATGATAACCTGAAGGTGGACTTTTTAGGCATAGATGCATGCTGGATAGCGGTCTATGTACTTTGTCGTAATGCCCATATAAATCTCACAATACTCATCATATCATGTATGTGCATTGTCATGCCCTCTCTATTTGTCAATTGCCCAACTGTAATTTGTTCACCCAACATGCTATTTATCTTATGGGAGAGACACCTCTAGTGAACTGTGGACCCCGGTCCATTCTTTTAATCGAATACAATCTACTGCAATACTTGTTCTACTGTTTTCTGCAAACAATCATCATCCACACTATACATCTAATCCTTTGTTACAGCAAGCCGGTGAGATTGACAACCTCACTGTTTCGTTGGGGCAATGTACTTTGGTTGTGTTGTGCAGGTTCCACGTTGGCACCGGAATCCCTGGTGTTGCGCCGCACTACATCTCGCCGCCATCAACCTTCAACGTGCTTCTTGGCTCCTACTGGTTTGATAAACCTTGGTTTCTTAGTGAGGGAAAAGTTGCCGCTGTACGCATCACACCTTCCTCTTGGGGTTCCCAACGGACGCGTGCTGTACGCGTATCAAGCAGATTTTCTGGCGCCATTGCCGGGGAACTGAAGAAAAGTTACACCACAAAGATTTCTAACTCCCACGTCAACTACACGCCAGCAAGATTTTCTGGCGCCGTTGCCGGGGAGATCAAGACACGCTGCAAGGGGAGTCTCCACATTCCAATCTCTTTACTTTGTTTTTGTCTTGCTTTATTTTATTTACTACTTTGTTTGCTGCACTAAAACAAAATACAAAAAAAATAGTTGCTAGTTTTACTTTATTTGCTATCTTGTTTGCTATATCAAAAACACAAAAAAATTAGTTACTTACATTTACTTTATCTAGTTTGCTTTATTTATTGTTGCTAAAATGGGTACTCCTGAAAATACTAAGTTGTGTGACTTCACAACCACAAATAATAATGATTTCTTATGCACACCTATTGCTCCACCTGCTACTACAGCAGAATTCTTTGAAATTAAACCTGCTTTACTGAACCTTGTTATGAGAGAGCAATTTTCTGGTGTTAGTTCTGATGATGTTGCTGCCCATCTCAATAATTTTGTTGAACTTTGTGAAATGCAAAAATATAAGGATGTAGATGGTGACATTATAAAATTAAAATTGTTTCCTTTCTCATTAAGAGGAAGAGCTAAAGATTGGTTGATATCTCTGCCTAAGAATAGTATTGATTCATGGACTAAATGCAAGGATGCTTTTATTGGTAGATATTATCCCCCTGCTAAAATTATATCTTTGAGGAGTAGCATAATGAATTTTAAACAATTGGATAATAAGCATGTTGCACAAGCGTGGGAAAGAATGAAATCTTTGGTTAAAAATTGCCCAACCCATGGACTGACTACTTGGATGATCATCCAAACCTTTTATGCATGACTGAATTTTTCTTCGCGGAACCTATTGGATTCAGCTGCTGGAGGTACCTTTATGTCCATCACTCTTGGCGAAGCAACAAAGCTTCTTGATAATATGATGATTAATTAGTCTGAATGGCACACGGAAAGAGCTCCACAAGGTAAGAAGGTAAATTATGTCGAAGAAACCTCTTTCTTGAGTGATAAGATTGATGCTATTATGTCTATGCTTGTGAATGATAGGACTAATGTTGATCCTAATAATGTTCCGTTAGCTTCATTGGTTGCCCAAGAAGAACATGTTGATGTAAACTTCATTAAAAATAACAATTTCAACAACAATGCTTACCGGAACAATTCTAGTAACAACTATAGGCCATATCCTTATAATAATGGTAACGGCTATGGTAATTCTTATGGGAATTCTTACAATAATAATAGGAACACACCCCCTGGACTTGAAGCTATGCTTAAAGAATTTATTAGTACACAAACTGCTTTTAACAAATCTGTTGAAGAAAAGCTTGGGAAAATTGATATACTTGCTTCTAAAGTCGATAGTCTTGCTGCTGATATTGATCTTCTGAAATCGAAAGTTATGCCTAATGAAAATCATAATAATAAAATTGTTACTACAGCAAATGCCATCCAAGTTAGAATTAATGAGAATATAAGATTGATGGCCGAATTGCGTGCTAGGTGGGAGAAAGAAGAAAATGCTAAAGAAGATAAAATAGCTAAAGTTTGGACTATTACCACCACTAGTAATGCTAATGCTCCACATGTTGCTGCACCTCCTACTATTAATGGTAAAAGAATAGGTGTTGGCAATGTTTCCACTTCTAATGCAAAGCGTGAAAAACTACACAGCTGCTAAAGCTATTTGAAAGCACTGTGATAAAACTGCTGAAATTTTTTCCAACATTGGGGACAATGATCCCATTGCTTTAGATTATAATGGTTTGAATTTTGATGATTGCCATATCTCTGAAGTTATAAAGTTCTTACAAAAACTTGCTAAGAGTCCTAATGCCAATGCTATAAATTTGGCTTTCACGAAACATATTACAAATGCTCTCATAAAAGCTAGAGAAGAGAAACTAGAACGCGAAACTTCTATTCCTAGGAAGCTAGAGGATGGTTGGGAGCCTATCATTAAGATGAAGGTCATTGATTTTTATTGTAATGCTTTATGTGATCTTGGTGCAAGTATTTCCGTTATGCGTAAGAAAATCTATAATATGCTTGACTTGCCACCATTGCAAAATTGTTATTTGGATGTTAATCTTGCTGATAATTCTACAAAGAAACCTTTGGGGAGAGTTGATAATGTTCGCATTACCGTTAACAATAACCTTGTCCCCATTGACTTTGTTGTCTTGGATATTGAATGCAATGCATCTTATCCCATTATATTGGGAAGACCTTTTCTTCGAACTGTTGGTGCTATCATTGATATGAAGGAAGGCAATATTAAATATCAATTTCCTCTCAAGAACGGTATGGAACACTTCCCTAGAAAGAGAATGAAGTTACCTTTTTATTCTATCATTAGAACAAATTATGATGTTGATGCTTCGTCTCTTGATAATACTTGATACACACTTTCTGTGCCTAGCTGAAAGGCGTTAAAGAAAAGCGCTTATGGGAGACAACCCATGATTTTACTACTGCACTTTTATTTTATATTTGAGTCTTGGAAGTTGTTACTACTGTAGCAACATCTCCTTATCTTAGTTTTGTGCATTGTTGTGCCAAGTCAAGTCGTTGATAGTAAGGTTCATACTAGATTTGGATTACTGCGCAGAAACAGATTTCTTTGCTGTCACGAATCTGGGCCTAATTCTCTGTAGGTAACTCAGAAAATTATGCCAATTTACGTGAGTGATCCTCAGATATGTACGCAACTTTCATTCAATTTGAGCATTTTCATTTGAGCAAGTCTGGTGCCTCAATAAAATTCTTCTTTTCGAACTGTTCTGTTTTGACAGATTCTGCCTTTTATTTTGCATTGCCTGTTTTGCTATGCTTGATGGATTTTTCAATTCCATTGACTTTCAGTAGCTTTGTGCAATGTCCAGAAGTGTTAAGAATGATTATGTCACCTCTGAACATGTAAATTTTAATTGTGCACTAACCCTCTAATGAGTTGTTTTGAGTTTGGTGTGGAGGAAGTTTTCAAGGATCAAGAGAGGAGGATGATACAATATGATCAAGGAGAGTGAAAGGTCTAAGCTTGGGGATGCCCCGGTGGTTCACCCCTGTATATTTCAAGAAGACTGAAGCGTCTAAGCTTGGGGATGCCCAAGGCATCCCCTTCTTCATCGACAACATTATCAGGTTCCTCTAGTGAAACTATATTTTTATTCCATCACATCTTATGCACTTTGCTTGGAGCGTCGGTTTGTTTTTGTTTTTGTTTTGTTTGAATAAAATGGATCCTAGCATTCATTGTGTGGGAGAGAGACACGCTCCGCTGTTGCATATGGACAAATATGTCCTTAGGCTTTACTCATAATATTCATGGCGAAGGTTGAATCTTTTTCGTTAAATTGTTATATGGTTGGAATCGGGAAATGCTACATGTAGTAATTGCGAAAATGTCTTGGATAATGTGATACTTGGCAATTGTTGTGCTCATGTTTAAGCTCTTGCATCATATACTTTGCACCTATTAATGAAGAAATACATAGAGCTTGCTAAAATTTGGTTTGCATAATTGGTCTCTCTAAGGTCTAGATAATTTCTAGTAGAGTGTTTGAACAACAAGGAAGACGGTGTAGAGTCTTATAATGTTTACAATATGTCTTTTATGTGAGTTTTGCTGCACCGGTTCATCCTTGTGTTTGTTTCAAATAAACCTTGCTAGCCTAAGCCTTGTATCGAGAGGGAATACTTCTCATGCATCCAAAATCCTTGAGCCAACCACTATGCCATTTGTGTCCACCATACCTACCCACTACATGGTATTTCTTCGCCATTCCAAAGTAAATTGCTTGAGTGCTACCTTTAAATAATTCAAAATTTATCACCTCTGATTTGTGTCAATGTTTTATAGCTCATGAGGAAGTATGTGGTGTTTATCTTTCATTCTTGTTGGGCAACTTTCACCAATGGACTAGTGGCTTCATCCGCTTATCCAATAATTTTGCAAAAAGAGCTGGCAATGGGATTCGCAGTCCCAAATTAATTAACAAGAAAAAAATAGACACTCCTCCATGGTATGTGATTGTTGGACGGCACCCGAAGGATTCGGTTAGCCATGGCTTGAGAAAGCAGAGGTGGGGAGGAGTGTCATCATAATAAAACTAAAATAAAAAGGCACTCCTTCATGGTATGAGATTGTTGGCAGGCACCCGAGGATTCGGTTAGCCATGGTTTGTGAAAGAAAGGTTGGAAGGAGTGCCACACAAAAATAAAATAAAATAAAATGGGAGCCGCTCTTTGAAGGTTTGTCTGGCAAGGGGGTTAGAGTGCCCACTACCATTCGTTGACAACAACAAACACCTCTCAAAATTTTACTTTTATGCTCTCTATATGTTTTCAAAACCAAAGCTCTAGCACAAATATAGCAATCAATGCTTCCCTCTGCGAAGGGCCCTTCTTTTACTTTTATGTTGAGTCAGTTCACCTATCTCTCTCCACCTCAAGAAGCAAACACTTGTGTGAACTGTGCATTGATTCCTACATACTTGCATATTGCACTTGTTATATTACTTTGCATTGACAACTATCCATGAGATATACATGTTATAAGTTGAAAGCAACCGCTGAAACTTAATCTTCCTTTGTGTTGCTTCAATACCTTTACTTTGAATTATTGCTTTATGAGTTAACTCTTATGCAAGACTTATTGATGCTTGTCTTGAAGTACTATTCATGAAAAGTCTTTGCTATATGATTCATTTATTTACTCATTGCATTATCATTGTTTTGATCGCTGCATTCATTACATGTGCTTACAATAGTATGATCAAGATTATGATGGCATGTCACTCCAGAAATTATCTTTGTTATCGTTTACCTGCTCGGGACGAGCAGAAACTAAGCTTGGGGATGCTGATACGTCTCCGACGTATCGATAATTTCTTATGTTCCATGCCACATTATTGATGATATCTACATGTTTTATGCATACTTTATGTCATATTTATGCATTTTCCGGCACTAACCTATTAACGAGATGCCGAAGAGCCAGTTGCTGTTTTCTGCTGTTTTTGGTTTCAGAAATCCTAGTAAGGAAATATTCTCGGAATTGGACGAAATCAACGCCCAGGGGCCTATTTTCACACGAAGCTTCCAGAAGACCAAAGATGATACGAAGTGGGGCCACGAGGTGGCCAAACACTAGGGCGGCGCGGCCTGGCCCTTGGCCGCGCCGACCTAGCGTGTGGGGCCCTCGTGTGGCCCCCTGACCTATCTCCTCCGCCTACTTAAAGCCTTCGTCGCGAAACCCCCAGTACCGAGAGCCACGATACGGAAAACCTTCCAGAGACGCCGCCGCCAATCCCATCTCGGGGGATTCAGGAGATCGCCTCCGGCACCCTGCCGGAGAGGGGAATCATCTCCCGGAGGACTCTTCACCGCCATGGTCGCCTCCGGAGTGATGAGTGAGTAGTTCACCCCTGGACTATGGGTCCATAGCAGTAGCTAGATGGTCGTCTTCTCCTAATTGTGCTTCATTGTCGGGTCTTGTGAGATGCCTAACATGATCAAGATCATCTATCTGTAATGCTATATGTTGTGTTTGTTGGGATCTGATGGATAGAGAATACTATGTTATGTTGATTATCAATCTATTACCTATGTGTTGTTTATGATCTTGCATGCTCTCCGTTATTAGTAGAGGCTCTGGCCAATTTTTTACTCTTAACTCCAAGAGGGAGTATTTATGCTCGATAGTGGGTTCATGCCTCCATTAAATCTGGGACAGTGATAGAAAGTTCTAAGGTTGTGGATGTGCTGTTGCCACTAGGGATAAAACATTGATGCTATGTCCGAGGATGTAGTTATTGATTACATTACGCACCATACTTAATGCAATTGTCTGTTGTTTGCAACTTAATACTGGAAGGGGTTCGGATGATAACCTGAAGGTGGAATTTTTAGGCATAGATGCATGCTGGATAGAGGTCTATGTACTTTGTCGTAATGCCCAATTAAATCTCACAATACTCATCATATCATGTATGTGCATTGTCATGCCCTCTCTATTTGTCAATTGCCCAACTGTAATTTGTTCACCCAACATGCTATTTATCTTATGGGAGAGACACCTCTAGTGAACTGTCGACCCCGGTCCATTCTTTTAATCGAATACAATCTACTGCAATACTTGTTCTACTGTTTTCTGCAAACAATCATCATCCACACTATACATTTAATCCTTTGTTACAGCAAGCCGATGAGATTGACAACCTCACTGTTTCGTTGGGGCAAAGTACTTTGGTTGTGTTGTGCAGGTTCCACGTTGGCGCCGGAATCCCTGGTGTTGCGCCGCACTACATCTCGCCGCCATCAACCTTCAACGTGCTTCTTGGCTCCTACTGGTTCGATAAACCTTGGTTTCTTGCTGAGGGAAAACTTGCCGCTGTACGCATCACACCTTCCTCTTGGGGTTCCCAACGGACGCGTGTTGTACGCGTATCAAGCAGATTTTCTGGCGCCGTTGTCGGGGAACTGAAGAAAAGTTACACCACAAAGATTTCTAACTCCCACGTCAACTACACGCCAGCAATACGTTTGCAACGTATCAGCCCCCATGCCATTGAATGGGCAACTTGGGTCTTGTGAGGATGCGCAACGCCTGGACCAAAAGGTATATCGAACCGTGATAGGATCCTAGCTCTATCTTTGTGCTTCGAGGCTGCATATCATGTTAAGTGTAGGGATGTGTGCTCATTTTCAATCCGCTCCTATGGAGAGCCACTTGGTGGCGGTCAAACGGATTTTAAGGTATCTTGTTCTCACTCCTACTCTCTGGATTTGGTATCCAAAGGGGTCAACCTTTGATCTTGTGGGATACTCGGACTCCGATTGGGCCGGCGATAAGGTTGAGCGGAAGTCGACCTCCGGGGCTTGCCAATTTATTGGCCGGTCGTTGGTGAATTGTTCATAAAAAACAAAACTCCACCGCTCTATCCACCGCCAAAACCAAATACATCGCTGCGGGATCTTGTTGCGCTCAATTGTTGTGGATGAGGAAAACCTTGCAAGACTATGGTGTGTCTCTTGGTACGATGCCTCTTCTATGCAACAATGAAAGCGCAATAAAGATCGCTCATAACCCCGTCCAACATTGCCGCACCAAACATATTGACATCCGCCACCACTTCCTACGTGACCATGTCGCAAATGGTGACATTTCTCTCACCCATGTGGGAACAATGTACCAATTGGCGGATATTTTCATGATGGCTTTGGATGAAGCCCGCTTTGTTACCTTGAGAGGAGAACTTGGTATTCTTGATCCTAAAAACTTGGATTGATTTACTTCTTGCACTCTATTCTTGCTCTTAACATGTTATCTAGCTTGGTAGCACCGCATATGTAGGGATAGTCATCTTACCATGTCTCGGTATGATGCATACCTATGTGTGCAACATTAATAGAACCAATGTTAAAATATGGACCCAAGCACGTCTCTTCGTGGTCTCATGACATTTGCGCTTTCACATAGGGGGAGAAATCCCCCACCCTTTCATTTGACTCTTATTTATCCATCTTTTGAGGCTTTGTTTACTTCTACTGCAAAACTTGTGTTTGTTGCACTTGGTTCTTGATGTCATTCAAAATCATGCCCGTTGTAGCTTTTCACTTCTTGTTTGGATTTCCCCAACGGCTATGTCTAGAATACATGTGTTTTTTCTCATATTGTGTCTTTGCTACTCCCTACCTCTCTCTCTCTGTCTAATGTACATGTCATATTTTGTCTCCGGCAAAAAAGGGTTCCAGCAGCCAAACCGGTCGGACCGGTCCGTGTGCCGGTTTGGATTTTCCAAACTGGAGCACAGCCCGACGCAGCCGGTTTGGGTCGCCTTCATCTAAAGGGCTCGGGGCTCCCCTAGGGTTAGCCCCCCTCATTCTTCCCCGAGTTTCCTTCCTCCATGGCCGCCCCCTCTTACTATTCCACCCTCCTCTAGTGGATTTCATCCATTAGAACTCCACAAACAACCAAAGATTCGATAGATCGGGTTATTTTGAGGTTCTTCACCGAAGGATTCTTCTATTCTTGCACCTCATTGGGAGATCTTGGGTATCCACCCACCAAGCATCTCCATAGAAGTCTCTCTCCACCAAGTTAGGGCAAGGGAGAATATGTCCTCGGGTAATCCTTGCTCTCCTCTCCCTCTAGTTCTTGATTGCCTCCCTTTTTCTTCTCCATATATGAGGTTGTTAAGATCTAGGGTTAGGGTTAGGTTTGTGTGTGTTGTCTTGGAGACCTACCACCTCACTTCATGGTCTTCACCTTCCTAATGGTAGCTTTGTACAAGCATTGAGCATGTTTTTGACAAGTTTTGAAGATTTTTACACACAAATATATTTCCCGGTGTGTTTCCGGCAGGAGTTTCGGCCAGTAGGGTCTGGCGCCGAAAATTTCCGGCTGGTGAACCGGTCTACCGGTTTGCTTGCCAGAACGTTCCGGCGCAGGAACCGGTCTGTCGGCTGTTGTAACCGGAATTTCCGGCTCCGCCCGTTTGCTCTCCGAAAATTGATGTCTCCAAATTTTTTTCGAACTCATCGCTTTTTCAAACCTCATACATTCTTTGGACTCCTATTGTCTTGTGCTTCCCTCTATATGCTTTTTCACAGATGATGAGTACAGTAGTGATGATCTAGTGATTGGGGAGAAGAGACAGAGGACTGAGAAGACTGTGAGGCTGCCTGGTTGCGGCACCAGTGGGCGTGTTCCTAGAAGTACTCATGGAGGACCCGGTGGTAGCCGCGGTAGTGCAACTAAGCTCAAGACCACTGTGGGAAAAAATGAAGGCAAGCACACCCCCCTCCTCAGGAAGAAGAAGATGTGCTCACTGAGAATGCTGCTGAGATTCATGTTGGTCAATGGAGGACCATACGGCAAGACAATCCTTATCGCTTTGCAGAAAGGACCTACACTGGTCGTGACAAGTTGTTTTGTACTAAGAATCAAGCTCAGATGTGGATTGACTTCTATCATGACTCAGACCATATGAAGAAGGGCTTTTATGTGGTTCCCAAATATCTGAATTTGGATCACTTCAGCCTCCACACCACCACTGACTTTCGGTTCATTGATGATGCTTTGAAACGGTTGAATATTCTTGATGTTGTGTGCATTGAGAAAGATCTTCTGTTGCTACCGGATGTCATTCTCCAGTTCCATGCCATTGTGTTCTTTCACTCAGATACTGCTCGCACTATCACTTGGATGACTGGCAAGGATCAGTACTCTGCTTCTTTTGATGACTTCTGTGATTCTCTTAGACACTCTCAGAAGCTATTCCAGTAGAATCTTGTGAGCAAGGACGGTGACGAGGCTAGTTGTCGCCATTATCATGTCAACTTGATGTACTATTACCGTCCCAAGAATCTGAAGAACATTAATGATTGTGATTTCATCTTTTATGAGTTGCAGAGGTCTGTGGAGAAGCGCATGTCCCCCAACTACTGCCAGTTTGTTCAATATCTTCTCTCCCATGTTGTGCCTATTGATAATCTTCCCAGAGGTCAGCAAGTGCGGATGGACTCCTTCTCTCTTGAAATTTGTGGTACTTATATGGATGTTCATGAGATGATGCCTCCTAAAGCTAGGACCAAGGCTAGGTATGATCCTATCTATACCCTGGGTACCTCTTCTTCTCGTCGTGGTGCTCGTGGTGGTATTGCCAAGCCAATGAAGGGGGTTGCCAAGTTCTTCACCAACCTTTGGCAGATGTGCAAGTGCTCCTATGATGTGAACCACTAGGTCTTGGAGATGGCTCAAGAGACTAGGAGGAGGCAGGATGAGTTCCTTCGTGAACGGAATGTGACTGTTCCCCCGCCAGGGCCAGAGATGAATCCCGTGCCCTATTAGTCCTTTGTGATGCCTACGATTGATGATGCTATGTCCATGGGTTTGACATGTCCAGGCTGCCTCCAGTTAGCTCAGCTCATGCTCATTCCCATCCTTGTCGTAGTGTTGCCAGTGGCAGTGGTACCGGCAGTGGCAGTCACACCGGCTCCAGTGATGGTGAAGATGAGTCAGAGGAGATTTCCCAACACCATGACTACGATACCTTCTTTGCTTGATCGTTAGCATCGTCTACTTTTTGCCCTCTTTTTGGTGTTTCGATGCCAAAGGGGGAGAAAGAGTAAAGTCTATTAGGATTACGGGTTCTTTGCCGGGGTCTCCGGAGCTCTCTGTGTGCACAAGCCCTACTGCTTTATTCCGTTCTTATTGGCTTGTGCTACCATTTGCTATTTAATTCGAACTATTTGCTTTATGATCGTGTGTTGGACAATTTTGTATTATGTTATGAGTACCTTAGATATCTATCTATGTTATGATATGTATCATCTATATTCTTAGATATCCTTGCTTTATCTTGTCCATGATATGTTTGTTTGCTAAAGATATTGGGGGATGTTCTCATATACTCGCACTTTGCATTCAAACGCAAAATCTCCAAGTGCATACATTATGGGGGAGCTTATCTAATATCTTATATGGAACCAATTGTTTACTCATCATAATTTCTTTATTTGACTCTAGCTCGGTTTGTCATCGTTAACCAAAAAGGGGGAGATTGTAAGGGTATTTTACCCTTAACCATTATTTTGGTTAAAAATGGCACCGGAGCTATAGTGTGGGCTAATGGTTTCTCTAAGTATATACACATGTTTAGTCCGCATGTGGGATTGCAAGGTGGTGTGTGACCCCCCATTTGTTGTTCACAAGAAGCGACGGTGTTTTGGCTCTTATCTCTATTGCTTTATTCTTGAGTCATAGGAAACACTGCCCTATTAAGAGGGGCCATCTCGATAAGCTCATTGTGGATGTTGCCTCAGCCATACATACACATCCTAACACCATATTGATCCATCACACTTTTCAGAGAAGGTTATTTTTGGAGAAATCGACGTTTGAAAATAGTCTAGCGAGTTCCAGCGCAGGTTCAGATGGAACCGGCTTTACCGCCGGAAATTTTCGGTCTGCCGGTTTCATTCCAGTTTCGTCAGAAAGCGGTACAGGAAGCAGTTCTGGCAATTCCGGGACCGTTCCGGTGGGCTGGTCCGAAATCGGCACACGGTTCGGCTGACCGGTCTAGTCGGCGAAAATTCCGGCAGTGCCGGTTTGGCTCACATGACTTTTTTCCAAATGGCTCTTTTTCTCCTTGGGTTATATATACCCCTTCTTCCAGCTTGAGAGGGTTAGGTCAACCATATCCTTGTGCTCCCTCTCTCACACCATTGTTGAAACACCAAAAAGCTTGTATCTCTCTTTCTACCCACCCAAAACCAAATCCCTTTGGTAGAAATGAAGAGGATGTCCCGATCTACGTTTCCACCAAGCCAAATCTTATTCCACCTTGATTTCATCGAGCAAGCTTGTTACTCTTGGGTTTGTGAAAACCCTAGGCGGCTAGGGTTGCTCGGAAGCATCCGGGTTGTGGATTTGCTCCAAGAAGAAGTTTGTAAGGGTTTGGAGACTACCTTTCAAGTCTACCACGAGTGAGCGAGCTATTCCTCCGTGGGATAGGCTCTGTAGAAGAAGGTGAGCCTTTGTGGCGTTTGGGAAGTCCTTCGTGGGACACCCCCCCCCAAACGTGACATACCTTCCTCTTAAGGAAGGGAACACGGGAATACATCTCCGTCTCCGCGCGCCACGGTTATTTCTAACTGATCTCTTTACTTGTGTTATTTACTTGCCTGATAGCCTTCGTGCTTGAGTATCTTGTTTCAACATATAGGTTGCTTCACCTACTTTGCATAGGCTCACTTTCTATTCCGCAAAGCCTAAACTTGCAAAAGAAATCAAAGAAAATTTGTAGAACCTATTCACCCCCCTCTAGGTTACCATCTCTATCCTTTTATTTGGAAGATAGCAACATAGCCCATCAAGGTAGGGTAAAACCAAATGATGAAAGCTCTTAATAGTACGTCCAACTATCCTACAAACCCGGTCTCCTAACACTACCAAGAGACCAGTAAGAGAGAAAGCCTATCAAGAGCAAATCTTCACCTTGCACATTTCACTCGAGTTTGATGATGACGATCTGGACCGCTTCAAGATGGAACATCCTTATTGATTTTACTTGCTCGATGAAGTCTTGTGGATTGCTCCCCCATAATCCACTATGGGAGAGATTTTTATTTGGCATATCTTCATGTATCCATGACAACCATATGGATGACAAAATCCCTTCATTCCACTTCTTCAATGCACGCCTCCGTCTTCATCCATCTTCATTGCACGCCACCATCTTTATTCATCTTCTTCATTGCACGCCACCATCTTCATTCATCATATTGTTGATGCCTTTGAAGATGTGCATGAGAACTCGCTCCTTCTTCTGCTTCAAGACATAATTGTCACTTGAACATCTTCATTTGCTTCTTCTTGCATTTTGAAACCAACATATGGTTTAAGTATATCAATGAAGAAAACCTATAAGAAAAACTCAATGCAACATTAGTCAATAGAGATTATCATCAATTATCAAAATCACACATGGATGCTCCATATTCTTTCAATATGTAATATAACACTGCAGGTGGGTAAGATTCAAAGATATAGGGCCCCTAAAGCATCTCAAGTCATTTTGGTGACATGGAATGACAATAATTGAAGAAAGAGAGTGATATGGTAACTAGCTATGTTACCATAAGAGCATCAAAAGCCGCGTCCCACAAAGCGTCCCACAAACGGCGCTGGATCGAGCGTTTGGGGGACGTGTTTCGTTCGTGTCGTGTTTGGGGGACGTCGCTCCCCAGCCGCGTAGCCCAAACAAAATTTCATATATTTAAAACTTAAGCTAATTCATTCAAACTTGTTATATATTACATAGATTCGAACGAAATTCAATGAAATTTAAACTAAACCTAATCTAGTAGTACTTGCGGCGGCCGCAGGCGTCGTAGTACCGGTGGAAGTTATACATGTCGTCGGTGACGACCTCCTGCTTGCCATGCTCGTCGGGCTGGTCGACGGGCTCGTCCTTCACCGCACCGCTTGGTCCAGCCTCGCTGTCGTCGATGATGTCCACGAGCGGTTTCCCTGTATCGCGGATAGACGTGGCGATCGCCGCGTTGAGGTCACCCTCCAGGCCTCCTTGTCATTCAACGACGCCAAGAACGCTGCTCGCAGCCCTGGGCAGTCCTTGGGGTCATCGCTGCTCGTGATGAGACGTTGCTGCCACTCGTACTCCGCCAGCAGCGCCGCCTTCCCGGCTGCCTCGTCGTCCTGCTCCTCCTTCACCTCCGGCTTCGGGATGAGGAGGGTGCCGCTGCCGCGCCTTTGCTGCTTCCTGCTGCCATTGCCGCCATGCCTCGGAATGAATGGTGGCATCGCGAACTCCGGCCCCTCCTCCTTCAACTCGCGCTTGGGGACGATGTAGGGCGCGGCGCGATGCGACGAGGACGGCGCCGATCGCGTCGGTCCTGATGAGGAAGAGTTGGAGGAAGACGAGTACGTCCTCCTCGGTTGCCAGCACGCTGCAGGCGGAGATGGTGGCAGCGACGATGGTATCTCCAACCTTGGAGGGCCGTTGTGGATGTCGTCGACGATGTTCTCCAGGGTGCGCCCCGGAACGCCCCAGAAGAGGACGCGTCCGTCCTTGTTCCAGCTACTCCGTCGGCCGACGAGGACGGTGGTGCTATTCATCTCCATGACGTACTGCGCTTGGAAGTAGGCGACCCACCAGGCGTTGTTGCCGGTGGCCGCCCAGGTCGGACCGGCCTGCTCGTCGGCGGTGAGGGCAGACCGTCGGGCCCTGATGGAGTCCCTCCAGCGATCCGTGCCTCGCGACAGCGGCGGCGGGACACCTATGTCGTTGATGGTCATCCTCCACCTGCCGCTGCTTGGCAGGTGCATGTCCGGCGGGACGGGATATCCCGCGTGGTACAGCGCCCACGTCTCTGCCACGGTGAGGCTGTCGCGGCCGAAGCCGTTCGCCGCAACGATCTTGCGGGAGGACGACGACACTGGGTAGAGGTTGGAGCGGCGAGGAGAAGATTTGGGAGCGGCGAGAGATTGGGATGAACAAGAACCGCATGGACGCTCTTAATGTACAGCAGCGGCAGCGGGTCATTGGACACAATAAATGTCGGCGTGGCCGGTCACGCGGCCATGCACGACGAGACGCGTCCCTGTGTTGCCTGGGAAATCTGGAACGCTATTAACGTCGCTTGACCAAAAGTATGCGATAAGGTTTTAGGCTTCCGAGCCGTTGATGAGTCGGGCCCGCATCTCTTCGCCTCGCTTTTCATTGTGTCTGGCGTGCTCGAAGCGTCCCCTGTGTAGCGGGGATGGGCTCGGGCCGCGCTGGACAAAAAGAGTCTTGGGGGCACGCGGCTGGGAACTTTTTTTGTCTGGCGCGCCCCAAATCCCTTTGGGGAGTGGGGATGCGGCTGAAGATGTTCTAACATCACACATTGTAATGCAAAATAAGTCTACAACGTAATAAATTACACAATGCATGAAACCACATCTAAGTTACTACCTCTATTAACATAACATATGTTACTAGTCTAAGTTATTTCCCACCATACCTGGCCATGAGAAGCCCAGCCCAGCCCGAATTCCTGGAATTGGGCCCAAGCATGCCTGTGGGCCGGGCATGGGCCACAGATTTAGGCCCGATGGTCGGGCTGAGTATAGCCTAAGCTCGAGAAATGCGTTAAATAAGGAAGAGGCCCGGCCAGAGGCTCGATGGGTATTTCATGTGATGGACTGGGTTTGGGTCAAAATTTCAGGCCCGATAGTCGGGCCAGGCCGGGCCTAGGCTTGGGTTTTTTTTACGTCAGGCTTTGTTAGGATTAAATTTGGGCGTGCAAGTGTGTGACAATTGATCGGCGCAGGGGCCACAGGTCACATTTTCTTCCGTGCCCTTTGAAATGTGTACCTCCAGGGCACACTGTAGAGTGTGGCACTACTAGGTGCCACGTTGAGCTTGTTATTTTGTCAGGACCTGTCACTCTTCACTTGTCCTTGAGATCAGCATTCGCAGTTTCGCACGAAAACAAAACAATGAGAGAGTGACTCCGCTCCCACTCCCACTGCGAGCGTGACAAACGTCCACTGTTTTCCATACCGTTTTTCGGATCCACAACCCGTTTGTCACATCTATCCGTTTGAAATTCGCAACCTTGGCCGCAGGAAATTCTCAACAAAACAACAACAAATGTATTTGCGCAAGAATCAATGCTGAGGCAGGAAACAACGGGATTCCTCCACCAATCAATTGATTAATCCATTAATTAATCGAAATTACAGGGACGGAGACACAAGGATGAACTGGATGATGATGGCGCCACTGGAGTGGAGAAGGTGCGAGAACAGGAGCAAGCTAAGCACACAAACACAGAACAGATTTACAGCACGAACACACACACACATGCAGACGCAGCACCATGAACCGTCTGAAACGAACAGATTATACCACCAGAGCACAGAACAGGATCGCCATCACCTGCCAAGAACAAGCATGGTTAGTTAGTTCGTCCGCAACCTCAAGCAGTTGTAACAAGAAAAAACCACTTTTTTTTTCAGGAAGACAGATGGAGCAAAAACAGAAAAAGAAGAGCTATTTTGTTGGATTTGCAAACCATTTTCTTGCTTTTTTTTTTCTTGGTTAAAGGTGGGATTTTTCTTCTCTTCTGTTAATACCACAAACACAAAGGCCTAACCCGAGCAGAGATGTTCATGCATGTCCCCAGGCACAGCTGGTCCAGTAACCAAAATCATGGGGAAAGTTCCAAGTTCCTGAAAGTGCATGCATACCGTGTGGATGGAGGGCAGGGAGGGGGAGCCCTCTACCTGGTGATGACCCAGACGGCGTAGATGATGCCGGGGAGGTAGCCGAAGAAGGTGAGCAGCAAGCAGATCCAGAACTCGATCTGCAAACGCAGCACAAAGAATCAGTAACCACATCGTGTAGAGCTAGGAGAGACTGGAGACAAGCTAGGACAAGGTCCAAGCCGCCTAATTACCCCGCAGGCGAACTTGAAGAAGACCCCGAGCGGCGGCAGGATGATGGCGAGGATGATGTCGATGCAGTTCGCCGTGCCCTCGTCCGACATCTTCTTCTCTCTCCAAGGAGATGAAACAGCAAGGAGGGAAGGGATGTGTCGCTAGCGGTGATGGTGTGATGCTAATGCCCTGAGTAGGAGGAGTGCGAGCAAGGCCACTTTATAAAGACGACGACGATGGCGAGGCGCCGACGGCGTTCCGGGTCACGTTACGTTGGATGGGATGGGATCGGATCCCAAGGTTCCCCCTGCCGGCCAGCCCCGCCCGCGTGTGCTTCGCTGTTGAGGCTCCAACGGCCACCCAGTCCTTCGGTCCGATTCTTAATCTTTCTGCGGTTTGCGCGCCGGCTTTTCTGCCTGGACAAACAAACGCGCTTCTTCTCCATCAGAGTTTCCGTTGCCTGCCGATCGATGGTTTTTCTTGCTTAACAACATTGAAGGTTACGAGGCTGCAGCAGAAGACAAAACCGCGCTCCTAACTATTATCCCGGCTAGCTACGAGTACATTTTGACTGCTAATTCGTGGATAGCACAAACGGTCACCTGTGTGTTCCATCGTCAGCGTCGTCGTGTCGACGAACCCGTGGTGCATGCCTCACCACCACTGTTTATTCAAGTGCCGTTTCCCCGCTGGCATCCGCTTCATTATTTCAGGCTTGATCCAGAGCTAGCCAAGTGGCATCACATCCACATCCACATCCACGGGTACCTAGCCGTTGCCTGCGGAAGTCCAATTCTTGCAACAATTCAGATTTCAGCAGCAAGTTAAAAGCTTTGTACACAGAGTCTACGGAGAATTATTTAGGAAATTCCAATTATTTACTCCGATGCAGGTTCCATCAAGACACATCGGATAGAATCTAGACGCAGAAGCAACTAGCTTGAGTCCAATAACATCTCGTCCGAACGCCATATTTCGTTGGGAAGTTTCCAACACCCTAATAATCATATCACCTTTATGATGAATAATATTATACAAATGAGAATAATGTTCATGGAGCCACAACCTTATCTCCGAGCCATTAGTAAGTGAGAATGAACCATATGGGAAGAAGAATTTCTTCGTTGCCATAAGACCTAGCCCATAAGTGCGAGTCATCCGGTTTCCACAAAACCTGAGACAACTCCCGTGAGCAAACGTATTTTCTCTTTAGGAGAGTTTACCACATCTCATTTTCGGTAAGAAGCTTGAAATTCCATTTAACTAGGAGAGCTCTATTCTTCACCTCAAGATCATGAACACTAAGTCCTAGTTGATCTTTAGGGCAGCAAACCGCACTCCACTTAGCCATCGTTTTTTTCTTCTTTTTTCTCACTATGACCTTGCCAAAAGAATCTTTGGTCGAAAGTAATTCGAACGTTTTAAGACTACGTTCGGAAGATGGAAGAATGATATCATATACAATATCATGTTACTTAGTACCGAGAGTTGATGAGAACCAATCGTCCTCGCAAGGATAATAGTTTACCTTTTTAACTAGTTAATTTTAATTTAATTGTAGCCATTCATGTATCTGTTTTCATTCAGCATTTGTAAGTGTCCAATAATGAATTGAATTGTTTAATTGTAGCCATTCTTGTATCAGTTTCCATTCGGCATTTGTAAGTACAGCCAATTGGCAACTCGGCAGACATCGTCTTATGAGCTAAAAATCCTACAAAATTCTTTTCAAAATCCATAGGCTAGGCAGCCGGAACTCTTCCAAAACATCGAGGCGGAGAAAAACAACATGCAACAATAGTATACAGCCCTTGAACCCGTTCGTCTTTGAAAAACAGAGCGAGTTGGCACGACAGCAACATCTACCGGCCACACCAAACTCCCTTTCACGCTACAGCGCAGGCATCCGGGGTGGTTATGCCGCGAGATCTCTTATCCTTTCGAGTGACATCACATTAGGTAGTGTTTAGTGTGATTATGCACGTACTGCAGTAGGGTCCATGGCATGCTCCTCCAGAATGCTCTGCATCCTGATCAATCAAGCAAGAGTTTGCTTGATTAAAGAGAGCGACTAAGACTCAGACGTCTTCCTGATAATCCTCTCTGCCGCCTTTCTGGTAGGGAATCATGCATGACAAGTAGGCTGAGCTAACCTCGCATTATGACCGAGAGCTGTTTATTCCCTAGCATCTTCATGTGGATCCAGGGAAATGTTGGACGGCTACCCTGGAAAGAACTAAAGTAGTAAGATGCATACCTGGAAGATCGAGATTTATTGATGCCCTTGCATGTTCTCGAACTCAAAAAGTATAAGATGCCCGCAGGACTGAAATTGTGTTGCTTTTAGCAGTATCATCATCCTATAATTTTAACTTTGGGCGTAGTTGACATTTTAACCTGATGTTTAATTTAGAGGTAAGTCTTAGCTAGTTTAGGTTGCGCAGTACATTTTCAAGCACGACCCAGACCAGTTGCCCCCACACCGGAACATATCACTACAATGTATTAGACAGCAACATTTAAACAGGAGAGATATATGCAAAAAAATGGAAAATAAGCTACGCATTGGTCGCTGGCAGTTGGCAAATTGACATTCAATACTAAACTACAAGCCCGTCTTGGCTAGTGAGCTACCATCTCCGTCCAAAAATAATTGTCTTAGTTTTATCTAGATATAGATGTATGTAGACACACTTTACTCTAGCCGTATTTAGAAAAAGTCGAGACATTTATTTTTGCACCGAGGGAGTAGCTAGTATAGCATCCTGATATGGGCACGGAGGCCTATGTGGAGCCCAATTTCAGGACTCCACCAAGCTAGGTGGTACGCCATCGAGGGTTCAGGAGTGACACGCTAGGACGATCTACGCCATGTAATAATTAAGTCTAAGGTTGTGTCATTCATTTTATGTTAGGAAATAATGTAGCCAGATCATGTGGTGGGCCAAATTAGGGTTATTAGTGAGTCAATTGGATTTGGGCCTGTCCAATCCAACAAGGGTTAGGCCCATAGAGGGACGCCCCAGCCCAGCAAGGGCTGGCCGGCCACTTCCCCCTCATATAAGGAGGTGGGGCGGCTAGGGTTTAGGGTAGTTAAAGTTTAGTCTAAAGTTAGGTTATACCTAGTTGCGTGTGTTCACTGTATCATCCCTCCGGGGGTACGGCGCTGCCGTTTATCTATTATATCCGTTGTGAAGGTTCTTGTGTTCATCAAGGATTGTCTAGCTCAAGGTTTGAGGCGTATCGTTCATCGATCCGTTGCTTGCTGGATTCGTTCCCTCTTCTCCAGACTGCGTTCATCGCGTTGTTGGGAGGATTTACTACCCCGTGTTCTCGCTGTGAAAGATCGGGCATCAACCTAGGTGGATCTGCTGGGAACCCCTTATCATGTGGTATAAAATTTCTAGGTTGCTCACGGCGAGGTTTTGTTGATCGATCGCATCTAGATCGGTTTGCATCGGAGAAGGTTGGCTCTAGATCGGTGGAGCTTGGCTCTCGGTCGAAGGAGGTTGGTTGGAGGAAGTTTGGAGTTGCTTTGGTGCAGTTTGGCTATCATCCATGGCTGTTCGGGGCGTCAAAAGAGCACTACTGTGATTGTTGAGGAGGATGTACCACTGAGCGGGCTGAATATGCAACTCAAGAAGTTACAAGGTGATGCTTGCAAGACAGTTGACAAGGTCCAGCGGTGGAGTTTATTTCAGACTCAGTGCATTATTAAGGGCAAGGCTTGCAAATTGATGATTGATGGAGGTAGCTGTACTAATGGCATTAGCAAGGCGATGGTGGCAGCATTGGGGTTGTCTACATGGAGTCTTCCTAAACCTAAGCGTCTTGAGTGGTTGAATAGTTGTGGTATGCTGAAGATTACTCACAAGGTGCGTGTGCCATTTATAGTTGATGAGATAGAGTGCGATGTGTTGCCATTGGAGGTGTGTGGATTGCTACTTGGGTGTCCTTGGCAGTATGATTGCAATGTGACACATGCTAGGAGAGAAAATACATATTCTTTTATGCATGGTGGCAAACAGCGGACTTTGAAGCCTATGGGTGATGATCATATCAAGTCCGATGTGGAGTTAGTGGTGCGTAAGGAGAAGTTGCACAAGCCTAAAGTGCAGCGAGAGGTGCATGATGTTTCGAGCATTGATGTTGGTGATGTTTCAGCCATGCATGTTGATGACAAGCCAGTTCTTGTTGGTGACAAGCCGGATGAAGCTACACTTGTTGTTGATGTGGATGTTGCAGCATGTGCTACAGTTCCAGTTTGTGTTGATGCTAGTATGCGGACTGATGATGTTTGTGCTGATGGTATTTCAGTATATATGGCGTAGATGCGCGTGGGAGGAATGGGAGGCGAGAGCGTCAGTGGAGACAGTAGGCAGCGGCACTACCGTGCTAGGAGTACTGCAGTCCAGTTTTCCGCGACACCGCAGATGCATTGAGGCAAGGATGGACGTGTGAGACATCTATGTGGCCCAGGAATTACAAATCTTGTGCAGGGTCATGTGCAGCGACACAGGGGTCCATCAAAACCTCGCAAGAAGAAGGTATTGGCGCCGAAGTCCAAGCTCATATGGAGAAGAAAGAAGACGCCAAGCGCTGTATCAAGTCAAGCAGGCCGCGAGGGAGGATGTGGTGTGGAAGGCAAACAAGACTTGAAAGTATAGAGATGGTAAACCTAGAGGGGGGGGGGGTGAATAGGTTTCTACAAATTTTAATTCTCTCTTTGCAATATTAGGCTTTGCGGAATATAAAGGTGAGCCTAATGCAAACTAGGTGAAGCAACCTAGATGAGGAAACAACTAACTCGAGCACGAAGGCTCTCTCCGGCAGTTAAATCACAAGTAAGGAGTTCGGTTAGAGATAACCGATAGCACGCGGAGACGAGGATGTATTCCCGTGTTCCCTTCCTTTGCAAGAAGGTACGTCACGTTTGGAGGGGTGGAGGTCCCACGAAGGATTCCCCACGCCACGAAAGCTCACCCTATTCTCCGGAGCCTATCCCACGAAGGAATAGCTCACTCACGTGTGGTAGACTTTGAGGTAGCCTCCAAACCTTCACAATCTTGCCCGGAGCAAATCCACAGCCCGGATGCTTCCGGACTCCTCTTGCCCACCTAGGGTTTCCAAGGAACCCTAGGAAGCAAACTTCTCGATGAATACAAGGGGGAATGAGATTTGGCTTAGTAGAACAGTAGATCGGGTCCTCCTCTAGTGATTCCCCGGAGGGATTTGAGTTTGGGTGGAGGAGGAGGGAGATCGGAGGCTTTTGGTGTTTCTAGTAATGGAGTAAGAGAGAGAGAGCTCAAGAACAGCTTGTAGTGTAGTGCCTAAGTGTTCTGAGGTAGGAGAAGGCCTATTTATAGTGTTCTTCGAAATATGGCCGTTGGTCACTTGCCACCTCAGCTTTTCTCTCGTCAAAACCGGTCAGACCGGACCCCTGACCGGACTTTCCGGTCTGGAGTCCGGTCAGACCGGACCAGCCGGTTGTGACCGGATGCTGGGCCGGATCCCTCTTTTCTTCGTCCAGGAGCTCCTCCGGTTGGCGCCCGGTCGACCGGACCATACGCCGGACTCGCCGGTCTGGAGGCCGGCTGACCGGGCGGCAAACCGGATTCTTCAGGCGTTGGTTTGGAGCCCGGTTGGTGCCCGGTCGACCGGACCGCACGCCGGACCAGCCGGTCTGGAGCCCGGTCCAACCAGATGGCAGACCGGATTGCTGCTGTAGACCCCTTTTCGATTGTTGTTGAAGTGGGGGGTCTCCTTTAGCCTTCTTGTTCCTTTGATACACCATTTATGCCTCTTTGCCTAATACCTGAGATAATCCTTATAAACATATTAGGTCAAATACTCTAGCACGGTGTCATTGTTACCAAAATAATGGATAAGGGTAAAATACCCTTACAATCTCCCCCTTTTTGGTATACGATGACTAACCGAGCTAGAGTCACATATAGATATTATGATAAGCTCTAAACCTTGATTCCATATAAGATATTATGACATCTCCCCCATAATGTGTGCACTTGGAGAATTTGCGTTTGAATGCAAAGTGCACCATTTGTGTAATATGAGAAGCTCCCCCAATATCTTTAGGAAACAAGCATGGTATGGACAAGTATATCAAGATATATAAGCATAAAACATGATTATCCTAATAGAGTGAATAAGCATACACATAGTCGTCCATACACGTCCATACACAAATTATTCAAAGTAGCAAATGATTCTCGAGAAATCGAAACAAATAAGCACAAGCCATATAAGATCCAAATAAAGCAACTCCCATGGCTTGTGACAATCAAGGAACCCCGTGGTC
Organism: Lolium perenne; assembly: GCF_019359855.2. Classification (NCBI taxonomy): domain Eukaryota; kingdom Viridiplantae; phylum Streptophyta; class Magnoliopsida; order Poales; family Poaceae; genus Lolium; species Lolium perenne. The sequence continues at coordinate 45,666,840 of NC_067245.2, forward strand.
CTAGACTCTACTCTCTTCTCCCCCTTTGGCATCGGGACACCAAAAAGGCGAAGAAAAGAGGAGAGATGCTATCGCACCCATCAATAGAACTCATGCCCGACGGAGTAGGAGCTCTCGCCATCATCGCGCGCAGCCGCACCACCGTCACCCTCATCAACATCATCAGCAGGAGGGGAGGGAGCACGAGCAGTCCGAGGAGGAGGGCCACCATGAGCATACATGGAGAAGTCGAAGTTCTGGAGCATCTCATCGGTAATGGGAGGCATCTCCCAAGCTGGTGCAACCACAGACTCCATCTCAGGGCCAGAAGGAGGAACAGGAGCATTCCGTGCAGCCAAAAACTCACTCTGTCTCCTCTGTGTCTCCTGGTTCAAGGCAAGACTCCGATGTGCGACATCATTGGTGTTCTTGCACATCTGCCACATGCTGGAGAAGAAGCGAGCGGCACCACGGCCGAGGGCGCCGAGTGTAAGCCGGAGCCTGGCTGCGGGGATCATCTTGTTCCTTGGAACGGCGCTCAGTGGTGGGCATCATGGAAGGGACTTCCAGGCGACCATCCTGAGTAGGGAATCTGAATGGTTCCATGACGACCTTTTCATCAAGAACGTTGAGAGGAGCAGGAACAATGTAGTTGATGAGCCTCTGAACGTACTGAGCATAGTTTGGAGTCATGCGGTCCATAACTGCACGCTTCAGCTCACAGTAGATAAGATCACACCCATCAATCTTCCTTAGCTTGGAAGGGTGGCAGTAGTACATCAGATTCAGGTGATAGTTCCTGACTTCACTAGTGTCTCCTGACTTGCTGATGAGGCTTTCACGGAACATCTTGGCAAGAGGAAGGTATGAGTAGTACATCCCGGAGATGGTGGGAGGCCCAGCTGTTGGGTTAGTGGGGTAGCAAAAGGAGATGTCACCTCTAGTCATCTTAGACCGAGTGTGGATTCTGTACCCTGGAGCACGGTCACCACCACAACCCAAGGCCGCACAGAACTGTGTGTAGGTGCAGGAGTACTTCTCCCTGCCAGTCATCCAAGTCATGGTGCGGTCTGCATCATCATGAAAGTAGACAGTGCAATGGAACTGACGGACTAGCAGAGGACAATAGGTGGAATCTTCTTGTGTATCATCAGGCTTGAGGCACACAAGGTCATATAGCCCCAGACCCTTCAAGGTGTCAACCACAAAGCGGTACTTTGTGGCTTCATGCAAGGCAAGCTCCTGAGGATTGATGGCCTTGGGCATCACAACAGCCCCATTCTTCATACACTCTTGATCATCATAGAAACCATGCCATAGGGTTGCTTGTGTCTTGGTCCAGAAGAACTTGTCCCCACCCGTGTAAGTCCGGCGCTCATAGAGGTACGGATTCACCATCCTCACTTCCCGCCAATCACCACGGTGTGCATCCGCAAGATTGAAAGCTGGCACTTCTTCATCATCTTCTTGGGTGGCATGCTTATCCTTTTTCTTACCACCAACTGACTTGGTTCTTCTCCTCTCCGAGCTGCCAGTGTCAGTAGTCTGATGAGCTGCAGGAGGTGCGCGACCACTAGTCCGGCGGGGTGGATTCTCAGCAGTCCGGCCTCTCTTGGCAATAGTGCCCCGTTCACCACTCCAACTTCCTGTGAATGAGAGAATAGAGCAAGGATAGCAGTGGGGTAAGTGTACATATAATCAATAAGAGGGGAACCAAAAAGCATAGCATATATCCAAGTGTATTGATGAGATTGTGCGAAAAACTGGGCGATCCGGCGCACAGGCCGGTCGAACCGGACGGCAGACCGGACTAGCCGGTTGCCAATCCGGCCAGACCGGACGGCACGCCGGGCCAGCCGGTTGAGAGGCCGGTTGACCGGGCGGCAGACCGGATCTGTCGACTTGTGAAGATTTGCCCAGATTTTCTACCACAAATTCATGCAAAAACTCAAAAACTTGAATATAGACTATAGCAATAGAGTGGAGTATGTGCTTTGTGTTGTGAGACACTCTAAAGGCATGAGGACTTGCAAACCCTAACCCTAACCCTAAGATTTCCTCAAATCTTGTCAAGAACTTGCAATCTGTGAAGAGGACTAGAAATTAGGGAGGAAGGGAGAGTACATTACCCGAAGACATTGTCCTCCTTGATCAAGAGAGCAAGAAGAACACGAGGTAGGGCTTGAAAACCAAGAACTCCAAAAATTCCCAAACTAGCCTGAGAGGGCTCAAATCCTTTGGTGGAGATGTCCCAAGGAGCCCGATCTATGGTTTGGTGGAGTTTGGGGGGATTCTTGTGGTGGGAAGGGCCTAGATCGTGGTGGAGGTGATGAGGGCGCCGGCCATGGAGGTGTGGAAGTTGGGGGATAATGAGGAAGATGACCCCAAGGGGTATCCCCTCCCAATTTATATCAGGCCACGCGGCCGGTCGGGCGCCCGGTCGACCGGACCTGGCGCCGGCTGATCCGGCCCAGAGCCCGGTTAGCGCCCGGTCGACCGGACCATCCGGTCAGGATCCCGGTCCAACCGGGCCAGGGACCGGCCAGCCCAGATTTGTCTAGTTTTGCCTCGTTTTGCCCCTATGCTTTGTGTAATTGTGTGTGAGTGCTCAGATGATGACATGTACATATAGATAGATAGATGATGATGAGATGAGCATAGACATGGGGTTGGAAACACAAAGTTCTCTAGGCATACCCATTGGAGAGAAAATCCAAACAAGATGTAAATAGCAACAATGGGCATGATTTGAAATATATATCAAGAATCATAAGTCATTTGGAAATGATTTTTGCAATAAGATCATTTGGCCTTATATAGTCAAATCAAGGTGTAATGAAGGCTCAATGAGGGGCGGGGGATTACTCCCCCTATGTGAAAGCGCAAATGTCATGAGACCTCGAAGAGACATGCTTGGGTCCATATAATGACATTGGGTCTATTTATGTTGCACACATAGGTATGCATCATACCAAGACATGGTAGGATGACTATCCCCATATGTGCTATGCCTATAAGCTAGATAGTAAGATAAATGCAAGAATATAGTGCAAGAAGTTAATCAATCCAAGTTTTTAGGATCAAGAATACCAAGTTCTCCTCTCAAGTTAATAAAGCGGGCTTCATCCAAAGGCTTAGTGAAAATATCCGCCAATTGGTAGGTTGTTCCCACATGAGTGAGATCAATATCCTTATTGGCAACATGATCACGTAGGAAGTGATGGTGAATGTCAATATGTTTGGTGCAACAATGTTGAACCGGGTTGTTGGCGATCTTTATTGCACTTTCATTGTCACAAAGAAGAGGCACCGTACCAAGATACACACCATAGTCTTTCAAGGTTTGCTTCATCCATAACAATTGAGTGCAACAAGATGCCGCGGATATGTATTCGGCTTCGGCGGTGGATAGGGCGGTGGAGTTTTGTTTCTTGGATGACCAACTCACCAATGACCGGCCAATAAATTGGCAAGCCCCGGAGGTAGACTTCCGGTCAACCTTATCACCGGCCCAATCGGAATCCGAATAGCCAATGAGTTCAAAGGTTGACCCCTTTGGATACCATAGCCCGAGAGTAGGAGTGAGAACAAGGTATCTTAGAATCCGTTTGACCGCCACTAAATGGCTCTCCTTGGGAGCGGATTGAAAACGAGCACACATCCCTACACTTAGCATGATATCCGGCCTAGAGGCACAAAGGTAGAGCAAGGATCCTATCATGGAGCGGTATACCTTTATGTCCACATCCTTCTCACCGTCACATGAGCCAAGTTGTCCCTTTACGGGCATGGGTGTCTTCATTGGGCTTGCATTGGTCATGTTGAATTTCTTGAGCATGTCCCTCACATACTTTTCTTGAGAGATGAAGGTGCCTTTTGCAAGTTGCCTCACTTGGAAGCCTAGGAAGAACTCCAACTCTCCCATCATGGACATCTCAAATTTCCTAGTCATCAATAGCTCAAAAGCTTTGTTATGATTGGGGTTAGTTCCACCAAAGATAATATCATCAACATATATTTGACATATAAATAGGCCACCCCCTTTAACCCGCTTGGTGAAAAGGGTGGAATCGACCGTACCCATGCAAAACCCATCATGTAGCAAGAAATCCCTAAGGAACTCATACCAAGCACGTGGAGCTTGCTTGAGACCGTAGAGTGCCTTATGGAGTAAATACACATGGTTGGGTCGGCATGGGTCTTCAAAACCCGGGGGTTGAGCCACATATGCGGTTTCTTTTAGGGGACCATTCAAAAATGCACTTTTCACATCCATTTGATTTAATTTGAAATTGTGGAAAGATGCAAATGCAAGCAAAAGACGAATAGCTTCAAGACGGGCTACCGGCGCAAAGGTATCCTCAAAATCCATACCTTCTATTTGGGCAAACCCTTGCGCCACTAACCTTGCTTTGTTTCGTATGACAATGCCATTCTCATCTTGCTTGTTCTTGAATACCCATTTGGTCCCAATGACATTGATGCGATGATCCTTGGGTCTCTCAACTAGAGACCATACTTCATTACGAGTGAAACACTCCAATTCTTCTTGCATGGCAATTACCCAATCCCGGATCGACCAAGGCTTCATGTACCTTAAGTGGTTCAAAACTAGACACAAAAGCATGATGTTGACAATAAGTGATAAGTAATGCATGGTGTCTACGAGTTACCACTCCTCTTGAGATGCTACCAAGGACTTGATCCACTTTCATGTCACTTGCCCTTGTAGCGGCCTTGATCTTCCGAACAGTTCCTTCATGATCAATGAATTCATCTCTTGCTAGTGCTTGATCATGAGGGATCACGTGAGCTTGATCATGAGTTGAGGATGTTTCTTGATCATCATCATGGTCTTGCTCCGTGGAATGAGGATCTTCTTCTTGTTCTTCGGAACGTGACTCATCTTGAGTAGAGGATGGTTCTTGAGTTGCACTTGATGGTTCGGCTTGAGTTGAGCTAGGCTCCACTTGAGGCGTGCTTGATACATCTACTCCATCATCTTGATCACCATTATGAACTTCCATGGGCCGGATGTGTCCAATGCCCATATGCTTGATGGCACTAGATGGATCATCATCATTACCTGCAACACATGGAACAACTTGCTCCACTTGGGAGCCATTATCCTCCAAGAACACCACGTCACAAGATACTTCAATAGTCCCGGTGGACCGGTTGTAGTATCTATAGGCGTGAGAGTTCTCCGCATATCCAACAAATATACCCTCTATGGTTCTAGTTTCAAATTTACCGAGCTTTCCTTTGTTGTTCTTAACAAGACATTTGCATCCAAAAACACGAATGTACATGACATTAGGCTTGTTACCGGTAAGGAGCTCGTATGGAGTTTTGTTGTGGAGGGGACGGAGGAAGAGCCGGTTGGAGTAGTGGACGACCGTAGAGATGGCTTCTCCCCAAAAGTTGTGGGGTGAGTTGAATTCACTCAACATGGTTCTTGCCATCTCGATGATAGTCCGGTTCTTCCTTTCAACAACACCATTTTGTTGAGGGGTGTATGGCGCCGAAAACTCATGCTTGATGCCCTCATCATCAACAAACTCTTGCATAGTGTAGTTCTTGAACTCGGTGCCATTGTCGGTCCTAATTGCCTTGATCTCGGATTCATACATATGTTGAGCTTTCTTGGCGAAGATGATGAACTCTCTATGTGTCTCGTCCTTAGACTTAAGGAGAAAGACCCAAGAGTATCTTGAGTAATCATCAACAATGACAAGTCCATACTTGCTCCCACCAAGAGTATCATAATGTGATGGCCCAAAGAGATCCAAATGAAGGAGCTCCAAAGGCCTAGATGTGGTAACAATGCTCTGATACCAATTGAAAGTATAGAGATAGTAAACCTAGAGGGGGGGGGGTGAATAGGTTTCTACAAATTTTAATTCTCTCTTTGCAATATTAGGCTTTGCGGAATATAAAGGTGAGCCTAATGCAAACTAGGTGAAGCAACCTAGATGAGGATACAACTAACTCGAGCACGAAGGCTCTCTCAGGCAGTTAAATCACAAGTAAGGAGTTCGGTTAGAGATAACCGATAGCACGCGGAGACGAGGATGTATTCCCGTGTTCCCTTCCTTTGCAAGAAGGTACGTCACGTTTGGAGGGGTGGAGGTCCCACGAAGGATTCCCCACGCCACGAAGGCTCACCCTATTCTCCGGAGCCTATCCCACGAAGGAATAACTCACTCACTTGTGGTAGACTTTGAGGTAGCCTCCAAACCTTCACAATCTTGCCCGGAGCAAATCCACAGCCCGGATGCTTCCGGACTCCTCTTGCCCACCTAGGGTTTCCAAGGAACCATAGGAAGCAAGCTTCTCGATGAATACAAGGGGGAATGAGATTTGGCTTGGTAGAACAGTAGATCGGGTCCTCCTCTAGTGATTCCCCGGAGGGATTTGAGTTTGGGTGGAGGAGGAGGGAGATCAGAGGCTTTTGGTGTTTCTAGTAATGGAGTAAGAGAGAGAGAGAGAGAGAGCTCAAGAACAGCTTGTAGTGTAGTGCCTAAGTGTTCTGAGGTAGGAGAAGGACTATTTATAGTGTTCTTCGAAATATGGCTGTTGGTCACTTGCCACCTCAGCTTTTCTCTCGTCAAACCCGGTCAACCGGACCCCTGACCGGACTGTCCGGTCTGGAGTCCGGTCAGACCGGACCAGTGACCGGACCAGCCGGTCTGGAGCCCGGTCCAACCGGATGGCAGACCGGATTGCTGCTGTAGACCCCTTTTCGATTGTTGTTGAAGTGGGGGGTCTCCTTTAGCCTTCTTGTTCCTTTGATACACCATTTATGCCTCTTTGCCTAATACCTGAGATAATCCTTATAAACGTATTAGGTCAAATACTCTAGCACGGTGTCATTGTTACCAAAATAATGGATAAGGGTAAAATACCCTTACAAGACTTGAGGACGGCGAGGACGTGTCATGTTCATATCACGTCTTTTTTTCCAGAAGACCCTCACGCGTTGGGGACAACGCTTCTTGAAGGGGGAGGATGATATGGGCACGGAGGCCTATGTGGAGCCCAATTTCAGGACTCCACCAAGCTAGGTGGTACGCCATCAAGGATTCAGGAGTGACACGCTAGGACGACCTAAGCCATGTAATAATTAAGTCTAAGGTTGTGTCATTCATTCTATGTTAGGAAATAATGTAGCCAGGTCATGTGGTGGGCCAAATTAGGGTTATTAGTGAGTTAGTTGGATTTGGGTCTGTCCAATCCAACTAGGGTTAGGCCCATAGAGGGGCGCCCCAGCCCAGCAATGGCTGGCCGGCCACCTCCCCCTCATATAAGGAGGTGGGGCGGCTAGGGTTTAGGGTAGTTCAAGTTTAGTCTAAAGTTAGGTTATACCTAGTTGCGTGTGTTCACGTGTATCACCCTTCGGGGGTACGGCGCTGCCGTTTATCTATTATATCCGCTGCGAAGGTTCTTGTGTTCATCAAGGATTGTCTAGCTCAAGGTTTGAGGCGTATCGTTCATCGATCCGTTGCTTGCTGGATTCGTTCCCTCTTCTTCAGGCTGCGTTCATCGCGTTGTTGGGAGGATTTACTACCCCGTGTTCTCGCTGTGAAAGATCGGACATCAACCTAGGTGGATCTGCTGGGAACCCCTTATCACATCCATAATGCAATCTTGCATGATAACTAAATATCATAGTGGTCTCACCCTGCAGCATTGAAAGGGTGTTGCTTTTAGCGAGAATCATCCAATAATTTTTGGGTGTGGTTGACATTTTTAACTTGATGTTTACAGACTAGGTCTTAGCTAGTTTAGCTTGGGCGAGTGCATTTTCGATCACGACCCAGCCGGATTGTCTGGACCAGAACATATCTCTACAAGCTACTACTTGCCTTCCAAAATAGATAGCAACAATTAAACAGAAGTCTTAGCTAGTTTAGCTTTCTAAAAAGACTTACATTTAGGTAAAAGATAGCAACATTTAAACAGAAGAGGCATATGCACAATGGAAAATAAGCTACACAGAACCCTCAAAAAAAAACACTACAACATAGACCATTACTAAACCACTAGCCCGTCCTGTCAGTTGTTAGGCAGTGTTGGATCAAATCAAACACGACATATAATGGAGCTAGTACTAGCTATCATAATGTAAAATCTTGCATGATAATTGAACATCATAGTGGTTCGGGGCATGAGGGTTGCTCCGGTGCCCCCCCCTAAATAAATTTGAAGAGTGATAGTTGGATTGTTTTTCCTATGTTGGGTCATACGAAACTCAAAAACAACCAATGTATACCCGTCTATGTTGATATGGTATATATGTGTACGTCGCGTAGAAAAAAAGGTCACGTGAGCAAGATCTTTATAGGATCTTTCTATTTTTGCACACGCACAAGACTGTAGATACGTACAAAAACAAGGTACACCACAACACGGACCATACGGGTCTATATAGGGTTGTACGGACGGTGCACCTACACTAAAATTACAATCGTGCCCTCGCTTACGAACAGGTATGACAAGATCTCCATTGTTATTGTGTTTGATGGGCCTAAAAAATTTCCAGGGGAGGAGCACCGGAGCAGAAGAGTCGGGGCATATCGTTAACCTGCTGCACACCAAGCCAAGCCAGTGCCCATGATTTGAATGGGGAGCAGACCCCTGCGAGGAAACTGAGCTCCACAACGCCATTTGTGCGGCGAAGCGGCGGCGCCCTACACACATCATGAGCTAATGAATCATCAGATCAAGCAAACGTCCAAGCCTGTCTCCTGCAGCACCTCCCCCCATGGCCGGTGAAACAGGACATCAAAGCAATTCATGAGCATGGGCTGCGGCGTGAAGAGAGGGGCGTGGGTCGGTACCTCATTCTGAGGAGCACGTCCTTATCCGCCCACATGGATGGATGCGGAATATAAAGGTGAGCCTAATGCAAACTAGGTGAAGCAACCTAGATGAGGATACAACTAACTCGAGCACGAAGGCTCTCTCCGGCAGTTAAATCACAAGTAAGGAGTTCGGTTAGAGATAACCGATAGCACGCGGAGACGAGGATGTATTCCCGTGTTCCCTTCCTTTGCAAGAAGGTACGTCACGTTTGGAGGGGTGGAGGTCCCACGAAGGATTCCCCACGCCACGAAGGCTCACCCTATTCTCCGGAGCCTATCCCACGAAGGAATAACTCACTCACTTGTGGTAGACTTTGAGGTAGCCTCCAAACCTTCACAATCTTGCCCGGAGCAAATCCACAGCCCGGATGCTTCCGGACTCCTCTTGCCCACCTAGGGTTTCCAAGGAACCATAGGAAGCAAGCTTCTCGATGAATACAAGGGGGAATGAGATTTGGCTTGGTAGAACAGTAGATCGGGTCCTCCTCTAGTGATTCCCCGGAGGGATTTGAGTTTGGGTGGAGGAGGAGGGAGATCAGAGGCTTTTGGTGTTTCTAGTAATGGAGTAAGAGAGAGAGAGAGAGAGAGAGCTCAAGAACAGCTTGTAGTGTAGTGCCTAAGTGTTCTGAGGTAGGAGAAGGACTATTTATAGTGTTCTTCGAAATATGGCTGTTGGTCACTTGCCACCTCAGCTTTTCTCTCGTCAAACCCGGTCAACCGGACCCACGGCCGACTGTATCGGGAGTCCGGTCGATCGAGCCGGACCGATGGCCGGACAGTGAGCCCGGTCCAACCGGATGGCAGACCGGATTGCTGCTGTAGACCCCTTTTCGATTGTTGTTGAAGTGGGGGGTCTCCTTTAGCCTTCTTGTTCCTTTGATACACCATTTATGCCTCTTTGCCTAATACCTGAGATAATCCTTATAAACGTATTAGGTCAAATACTCTAGCACGGTGTCATTGTTACCAAAATAATGGATAAGGGTAAAATACCCTTACAAGACTTGAGGACGGCGAGGACGTGTCATGTTCATATCACGTCTTTTTTTCCAGAAGACCCTCACGCGTTGGGGACAACGCTTCTTGAAGGGGGAGGATGATATGGGCACGGAGGCCTATGTGGAGCCCAATTTCAGGACTCCACCAAGCTAGGTGGTACGCCATCAAGGATTCAGGAGTGACACGCTAGGACGACCTAAGCCATGTAATAATTAAGTCTAAGGTTGTGTCATTCATTCTATGTTAGGAAATAATGTAGCCAGGTCATGTGGTGGGCCAAATTAGGGTTATTAGTGAGTTAGTTGGATTTGGGTCTGTCCAATCCAACTAGGGTTAGGCCCATAGAGGGGCGCCCCAGCCCAGCAATGGCTGGCCGGCCACCTCCCCCTCATATAAGGAGGTGGGGCGGCTAGGGTTTAGGGTAGTTCAAGTTTAGTCTAAAGTTAGGTTATACCTAGTTGCGTGTGTTCACGTGTATCACCCTTCGGGGGTACGGCGCTGCCGTTTATCTATTATATCCGCTGCGAAGGTTCTTGTGTTCATCAAGGATTGTCTAGCTCAAGGTTTGAGGCGTATCGTTCATCGATCCGTTGCTTGCTGGATTCGTTCCCTCTTCTTCAGGCTGCGTTCATCGCGTTGTTGGGAGGATTTACTACCCCGTGTTCTCGCTGTGAAAGATCGGACATCAACCTAGGTGGATCTGCTGGGAACCCCTTATCACATCCATAATGCAATCTTGCATGATAACTAAATATCATAGTGGTCTCACCCTGCAGCATTGAAAGGGTGTTGCTTTTAGCAGAATCATCCAATAATTTTTGGGTGTGGTTGACATTTTTAACTTGATGTTTACAGCTAGGTCTTAGCTAGTTTAGCTTGGGCAGTGCATTTTCAGTCACGACCCAGCCGGATTGTCTGGACCAGAACATATCTCTACAAGCTACTACTTGCCTTCCAAAATAGATAGCAACAATTAAACAGAAGTCTTAGCTAGTTTAGCTTTCTAAAAAGACTTACATTTAGGTAAAAGATAGCAACATTTAAACAGAAGAGGCATATGCACAATGGAAAATAAGCTACACAGAACCCTCAAAAAAAAACACTACAACATAGACCATTACTAAACCACTAGCCCGTCCTGTCAGTTGTTAGGCAGTGTTGGATCAAATCAAACACGACATATAATGGAGCTAGTACTAGCTATCATAATGTAAAATCTTGCATGATAATTGAACATCATAGTGGTTCGGGGCATGAGGGTTGCTCCGGTGCCCCCCCCTAAATAAATTTGAAGAGTGATAGTTGGATTGTTTTTCCTATGTTGGGTCCGCCGAAACTCATATCCAACCAATGTATACCCGTCTATGTTGATATGGTATATATGTGTACGTCGCGTAGAAAAAAAGGTCACGTGAGCAAGATCTTTATAGGATCTTTCTATTTTTGCACACGCACAAGACTGTAGATACGTACAAAAACAAGGTACACCACAACACGGACCATACGGGTCTATATAGGGTTGTACGGACGGTGCACCTACACTAAAATTACAATCGTGCCCTCGCTTACGAACAGGTATGACAAGATCTCCATTGTTATTGTGTTTGATGGGCCTAAAAAATTTCCAGGGGAGGAGCACCGGAGCAGAAGTGTCGGGGCATATGGTTACCCTGCTGCACACCAAGCCAAGCCATTGCCCATGATTTGAATGGGGAGCAGACCCCTACTGAGGAAACTGAGCTCCACAACGCCACTGTGCAGCAGAAGCAGCAGCGCCCTACACACATCATGAGCTAATGAATCATCAGATCAAGCAAACGTCCAAGCCTGTCTCCTGCAGCAGCACCTCCCCCCATGGCCGGTGAAACAGGACATCAAAGCAATTCATGAGCATGGGCTGCGGCGTGAAGAGAGGGGCGTGGGTCGGTACCTCATTCTGAGGAGCACGTCCTTATCCGCCCACATGGATGGATGCGGAATATAAAGGTGAGCCTAATGCAAACTAGGTGAAGCAACCTAGATGAGGATACAACTAACTCGAGCACGAAGGCTCTCTCCGGCAGTTAAATCACAAGTAAGGAGTTCGGTTAGAGATAACCGATAGCACGCGGAGACGAGGATGTATTCCCGTGTTCCCTTCCTTTGCAAGAAGGTACGTCACGTTTGGAGGGGTGGAGGTCCCACGAAGGATTCCCCACGCCACGAAAGCTCACCCTATTCTCCGGAGCCTATCCCACGAAGGAATAGCTCACTCACTTGTGGTAGACTTTGAGGTAGCCTCCAAACCTTCACAATCTTGCCCGGAGCAAATCCACAGCCCGGATGCTTCCGGACTCCTCTTGCCCACCTAGGGTTTCCAAGGAACCCTAGGAAGCAAACTTCTCGATGAATACAAGGGGGAATGAGATTTGGCTTAGTAGAACAGTAGATCGGGTCCTCCTCTAGTGATTCCCCGGAGGGATTTGAGTTTGGGTGGAGGAGGAGGGAGATCGGAGGCTTTTGGTGTTTCTAGTAATGGAGTAAGAGAGAGAGAGCTCAAGAACAGCTTGTAGTGTAGTGCCTAAGTGTTCTGAGGTAGGAGAAGGCCTATTTATAGTGTTCTTCGAAATATGGCCGTTGGTCACTTGCCACCTCAGCTTTTCTCTCGTCAAAACCGGTCAACCGGACCCCTGACCGGACTGTCCGGTCTGGAGTCCGGTCAGACCGGACCCCTGACCGGACTTTCCGGTCTGGAGTCCGGTCAGACCGGACCAGCCGGTTGTGACCGGATGCTGGGCCGGATCCCTCTTTTCTTCGTCCAGGAGCTCCTCCGGTTGGCGCCCGGTCGACCGGACCATACGCCGGACTCGCCGGTCTGGAGGCCGGCTGACCGGGCGGCAAACCGGATTCTTCAGGCGTTGGTTTGGAGCCCGGTTGGTGCCCGGTCGACCGGACCGCACGCCGGACCAGCCGGTCTGGAGCCCGGTCCAACCAGATGGCAGACCGGATTGCTGCTGTAGACCCCTTTTCGATTGTTGTTGAAGTGGGGGGTCTCCTTTAGCCTTCTTGTTCCTTTGATACACCATTTATGCCTCTTTGCCTAATACCTGAGATAATCCTTATAAACATATTAGGTCAAATACTCTAGCACGGTGTCATTGTTACCAAAATAATGGATAAGGGTAAAATACCCTTACAATCTCCCCCTTTTTGGTATACGATGACTAACCGAGCTAGAGTCACATATAGATATTATGATAAGCTCTAAACCTTGATTCCATATAAGATATTACGACATCTCCCCCATAATGTGTGCACTTGGAGAATTTGCGTTTGAATGCAAAGTGCACCATTTGTGTAATATGAGAAGCTCCCCCAATATCTTTAGGAAACAAGCATGGTATGGACAAGTATATCAAGATATATAAGCATAAAACATGATTATCCTAATAGAGTGAATAAGCATACACATAGTCGTCCATACACGTCCATACACAAATTATTCAAAGTAGCAAATGATTCTCGAGAAATCGAAACAAATAAGCACAAGCCATATAAGATCCAAATAAAGCAACTCCCATGGCTTGTGACAATCAAGGAACCCCGTGGTCCTAGACTCTACTCTCTTCTCCCCCTTTGGCATCGGGACACCAAAAAGGCGAAGAAAAGAGGAGAGATGCTATCGCACCCATCAATAGAACTCATGCCCGACGGAGTAGGAGCTCTCGCCATCATCGCGCGCAGCCGCACCACCGTCACCCTCATCAACATCATCAGCAGGAGGGGAGGGAGCACGAGCAGTCCGAGGAGGAGGGCCACCATGAGCATACATGGAGAAGTCGAAGTTCTGGAGCATCTCATCGGTAATGGGAGGCATCTCCCAAGCTGGTGCAACCACAGACTCCATCTCAGGGCCAGAAGGAGGAACAGGAGCATTCCGTGCAGCCAAAAACTCACTCTGTCTCCTCTGTGTCTCCTGGTTCAAGGCAAGACTCCGATGTGCGACATCATTGGTGTTCTTGCACATCTGCCACATGCTGGAGAAGAAGCGAGCGGCACCACGCTGAGGGCGCCGAGTGTAACTGGAGCCTGCTGCAGGATCATGCTGTTCCTTGGAACGGCGCTCAGTGGTGGGCATCATGGAAGGGACTTCCAGGCGACCATCCTGAGTAGGGAATCTGAATGGTTCCATGACGACCTTTTCATCAAGAACGTTGAGAGGAGCAGGAACAATGTAGTTGATGAGCCTCTGAACGTACTGAGCATAGTTTGGAGTCATGCGGTCCATAACTGCACGCTTCAGCTCACAGTAGATAAGATCACACCCATCAATCTTCCTTAGCTTGGAAGGGTGGCAGTAGTACATCAGATTCAGGTGATAGTTCCTGACTTCACTAGTGTCTCCTGACTTGCTGATGAGGCTTTCACGGAACATCTTGGCAAAAGCAAGGTATGAGTAGTACATCCCGGAGATGGTGGGAGGCCCAGCTGTTGGGTTAGTGGGGTAGCAAAAGGAGATGTCACCTCTAGTCATCTTAGACCGAGTGTGGATTCTGTACCCTGGAGCACGGTCACCACCACAACCCAAGGCCGCACAGAACTGTGTGTAGGTGCAGGAGTACTTCTCCCTGCCAGTCATCCAAGTCATGGTGCGGTCTGCATCATCATGAAAGTAGACAGTGCAATGGAACTGACGGACTAGCAGAGGACAATAGGTGGAATCTTCTTGTGTATCATCAGGCTTGAGGCACACAAGGTCATATAGCCCCAGACCCTTCAAGGTGTCAACCACAAAGCGGTACTTTGTGGCTTCATGCAAGGCAAGCTCCTGAGGATTGATGGCCTTGGGCATCACAACAGCCCCATTCTTCATACACTCTTGATCATCATAGAAACCATGCCATAGGGTTGCTTGTGTCTTGGTCCAGAAGAACTTGTCCCCACCCGTGTAAGTCCGGCGCTCATAGAGGTACGGATTCACCATCCTCACTTCCCGCCAATCACCACGGTGTGCATCCGCAAGATTGAAAGCTGGCACTTCTTCATCATCTTCTTGGGTGGCATGCTTATCCTTTTTCTTACCACCAACTGACTTGGTTCTTCTCCTCTCCGAGCTGCCAGTGTCAGTAGTCTGATGAGCTGCAGGAGGTGCGCGACCACTAGTCCGGCGGGGTGGATTCTCAGCAGTCCGGCCTCTCTTGGCAACAGTGCCCCGTTCACCACTCCAACTTCCTGTGAATGAGAGAATAGAGCAAGGATAGCAGTGGGGTAAGTGTACATATAATCAATAAGAGGGGAACCAAAAAGCATAGCATATATCCAAGTGTATTGATGAGATTGTGCGAAAAACTGGGCGATCCGGCGCACAGGCCGGTCGAACCGGACGGCAGACCGGACTAGCCGGTTGCCAATCCGGCCAGACCGGACGGCACGCCGGGCCAGCCGGTTGAGAGGCCGGTTGACCGGGCGGCAGACCGGATCTGTCGACTTGTGAAGATTTGCCCAGATTTTCTACCACAAATTCATGCAAAAACTCAAAAACTTGAATATAGACTATAGCAATAGAGTGGAGTATGTGCTTTGTGTTGTGAGACACTCTAAAGGCATGAGGACTTGCAAACCCTAACCCTAACCCTAAGATTTCCTCAAATCTTGTCAAGAACTTGCAATCTGTGAAGAGGACTAGAAATTAGGGAGGAAGGGAGAGTACATTACCCGAAGACATTGTCCTCCTTGATCAAGAGAGCAAGAAGAACACGAGGTAGGGCTTGAAAACCAAGAACTCCAAAAATTCCCAAACTAGCACTTTGAGAGGGCTCAAATCCTTTGGTGGAGATGTCCCAAGGAGCCCGATCTATGGTTTGGTGGAGTTTGGGGGGATTCTTGTGGTGGGAAGGGCCTAGATCGTGGTGGAGGTGATGAGGGCGCCGGCCATGGAGGTGTGGGAGTTGGGGGATAATGAGGAAGATGACCCCAAGGGGTATCCCCTCCCAATTTATATCGAGCCACGCGGCGGTCGGGCGCCCGGCCGATCGGACTGGCGCCGGCTGATCCGGCCCGAGCCCGGTTGGCGCCCGGTCGACCGGACCATCCGGTCGGGATCCGGTCCAACCGGGCCGAGGGACCGGCCAGCCAGTTTGTCTAGTTTTGCCTCGTTTTGCCCCTATGCTTTGTGTAAATGTGTGTGAGTGCTCAGATGATGACATGTACATATAGATAGATAGATGATGATGAGATGAGCATAGACATGGGGTTGGAAACACAAAGTTCTCTAGGCATACCCATTGGAGAGAAAATCCAAACAAGATGTAAATAGCAACAATGGGCATGATTTGAAATATATATCAAGAATCATAAGTCATTTGGAAATGATTTTTGCAATAAGATCATTTGGCCTTATATAGTCAAATCAAGGTGTAATGAAGGCTCAATGAGGGGCGGGGGATTACTCCCCCTATGTGAAAGCGCAAATGTCATGAGACCTCGAAGAGACATGCTTGGGTCCATATAATGACATTGGGTCTATTTATGTTGCACACATAGGTATGCATCATACCAAGACATGGTAGGATGACTATCCCCATATGTGCTATGCCTATAAGCTAGATAGTAAGATAAATGCAAGAATATAGTGCAAGAAGTTAATCAATCCAAGTTTTTAGGATCAAGAATACCAAGTTCTCCTCTCAAGTTAACAAAGCGGGCTTCATCCAAAGGCTTAGTGAAAATATCCGCCAATTGGTAGGTTGTTCCCACATGAGTGAGATCAATATCCTTATTGGCAACATGATCACGTAGGAAGTGATGGTGAATGTCAATATGTTTGGTGCAACAATGTTGAACCGGGTTGTTGGCGATCTTTATTGCACTTTCATTGTCACAAAGAAGAGGCACCGTACCAAGATACACACCATAGTCTTTCAAGGTTTGCTTCATCCATAACAATTGAGTGCAACAAGATGCCGCGGATATGTATTCGGCTTCGGCGGTGGATAGGGCGGTGGAGTTTTGTTTCTTGGATGACCAACTCACCAATGACCGGCCAATAAATTGGCAAGCCCCGGAGGTAGACTTTCGGTCAACCTTATCACCGGCCCAATCGGAATCCGAATAGCCAATGAGTTCAAAGGTTGACCCCTTTGGATACCATAGCCCGAGAGTAGGAGTGAGAACAAGGTATCTTAGAATCCGTTTGACCGCCATTAAATGGATCTCCTTGGGAGCGGATTGAAAACGAGCACACATCCCTACACTTAGCATGATATCCGGCCTAGAGGCACAAAGGTAGAGCAAGGATCCTATCATGGAGCGGTATACCTTTATGTCCACATCCTTCTCACCGTCACATGAGCCAAGTTGTCCCTTTACGGGCATGGGTGTCTTCATTGGGCTTGCATTGGTCATGTTGAATTTCCTGAGCATGTCCCTCACATACTTTTCTTGAGAGATGAAGGTGCCTTTTGCAAGTTGCCTCACTTGGAAGCCTAGGAAGAACTTCAACTCTCCCATCATGGACATCTCAAATTTCCTAGTCATCAATAGCTCAAAAGCTTTGTTATGATTGGGGTTAGTTCCACCAAAGATAATATCATCAACATATATTTGACATATAAATAGGCCACCCCCTTTAACCCGCTTGGTGAAAAGGGTGGAATCGACCGTACCCATGCAAAACCCATCATGTAGCAAGAAATCCCTAAGGAACTCATACCAAGCACGTGGAGCTTGCTTGAGACCGTAGAGTGCCTTATGGAGTAAATACACATGGTTGGGTCGGCATGGGTCTTCAAAACCCGGGGGTTGAGCCACATATGCGGTTTCTTTTAGGGGACCATTCAAAAATGCACTTTTCACATCCATTTGATATAATTTGAAATTGTGGAAAGATGCAAATGCAAGCAAAAGACGAATAGCTTCAAGACGGGCTACCGGCGCAAAGGTATCCTCAAAATCCATACCTTCTATTTGGGCAAACCCTTGCGCCACTAACCTTGCTTTGTTTCGTATGACAATGCCATTCTCATCTTGCTTGTTCTTGAATACCCATTTGGTCCCAATGACATTGATGCGATGATCCTTGGGTCTCTCAACTAGAGACCATACTTCATTACGAGTGAAACACTCCAATTCTTCTTGCATGGCAATTACCCAATCCAGATCGACCAAGGCTTCATGTACCTTAAGTGGTTCAAAACTAGACACAAAAGCATGATGTTGACAATAAGTGATAAGTAATGCATGGTGTCTACGAGTTACCACTCCTCTTGAGATGCTACCAAGGACTTGATCCACTTTCATGTCACTTGCCCTTGTAGCGGCCTTGATCTTCCGAACAGTTCCTTCATGATCAATGAATTCATCTCTTGCTAGTGCTTGATCATGAGGGATCACGTGAGCTTGATCATGAGTTGAGGATGTTTCTTGATCATCATCATGGTCTTGCTCCGTGGAATGAGGATCTTCTTCTTGTTCTTCGGAACGTGACTCATCTTGAGTAGAGGATGGTTCTTGAGTTGCACTTGATGGTTCGGCTTGAGTTGAGCTAGGCTCCACTTGAGGCGTGCTTGATACATCTACTCCATCATCTTGATCACCATTATGAACTTCCATGGGCCGGATGTGTCCAATGCCCATATGCTTGATGGCACTAGATGGATCATCATCATTACCTGCAACACATGGAACAACTTGCTCCACTTGGGAGCCATTATCCTCCAAGAACACCACGTCACAAGATACTTCAATAGTCCCGGTGGACCGGTTGTAGTATCTATAGGCGTGAGAGTTCTCCGCATATCCAACAAATATACCCTCTATGGTTCTAGTTTCAAATTTACCGAGCTTTCCTTTGTTGTTCTTAACAAGACATTTGCATCCAAAAACACGAATGTACATGACATTAGGCTTGTTACCGGTAAGGAGCTCGTATGGAGTTTTGTTGTGGAGGGGACGGAGGAAGAGCCGGTTGGAGTAGTGGACGACCGTAGAGATGGCTTCTCCCCAAAAGTTGTGGGGTGAGTTGAATTCACTCAACATGGTTCTTGCCATCTCGATGATAGTCCGGTTCTTCCTTTCAACAACACCATTTTGTTGAGGGGTGTATGGCGCCGAAAACTCATGCTTGATGCCCTCATCATCAACAAACTCTTGCATAGTGTAGTTCTTGAACTCGGTGCCATTGTCGGTCCTAATTGCCTTGATCTCGGATTCATACATATGTTGAGCTTTCTTGGCGAAGATGATGAACTCTCTATGGGTCTCGTCCTTAGACTTAAGGAGAAAGACCCAAGAGTATCTTGAGTAATCATCAACAATGACAAGTCCATACTTGCTCCCACCAAGAGTATCATAATGTGATGGCCCAAAGAGATCCAAATGAAGGAGCTCCAAAGGCCTAGATGTGGTAACAATGCTCTGATACCAATTGAAAGTATAGAGATGGTAAACCTAGAGGGGGGGGGGGGTGAATAGGTTTCTACAAATTTTAATTCTCTCTTTGCAATATTAGGCTTTGCGGAATATAAAGGTGAGCCTAATGCAAACTAGGTGAAGCAACCTAGATGAGGATACAACTAACTCGAGCACGAAGGCTCTCTCAGGCAGTTAAATCACAAGTAAGGAGTTCGGTTAGAGATAACCGATAGCACGCGGAGACGAGGATGTATTCCCGTGTTCCCTTCCTTTGCAAGAAGGTACGTCACGTTTGGAGGGGTGGAGGTCCCACGAAGGATTCCCCACGCCACGAAGGCTCACCCTATTCTCCGGAGCCTATCCCACGAAGGAATAACTCACTCACTTGTGGTAGACTTTGAGGTAGCCTCCAAACCTTCACAATCTTGCCCAGAGCAAATCCACAGCCCGGATGCTTCCGGACTCCTCTTGCCCACCTAGGGTTTCCAAGGAACCATAGGAAGCAAGCTTCTCGATGAATACAAGGGGGAATGAGATTTGGCTTGGTAGAACAGTAGATCGGGTCCTCCTCTAGTGATTCCCCGGAGGGATTTGAGTTTGGGTGGAGGAGGAGGGAGATCAGAGGCTTTTGGTGTTTCTAGTAATGGAGTAAGAGAGAGAGAGAGAGCTCAAGAACAGCTTGTAGTGTAGTGCCTAAGTGTTCTGAGGTAGGAGAAGGACTATTTATAGTGTTCTTCGAAATATGGCTGTTGGTCACTTGCCACCTCAGCTTTTCTCTCGTCAAACCCGGTCAACCGGACCCCTGACCGCAGGGGCGGAGCTAGCAGTATGGCGAGGTTTGGCGGCCGCCATACCTAAAATTTTGCGTTAATACTAGGTATATATATGCGTTAGGTTCACCCGTTCAGGTTTTGTGCTGTTCACGCTTGTCTACAGACTACAGAAACAGAAGGATCGATGGGCATCTCCGTGTTGGGCCTTGGCGCATTGTGATTGTTGGGCCCTGCCTGGTAGCCATCGGTATAGCACTGGGGCAAGGGGCATCACGATTCACGACACGGAAACAATACAGGAGCCTGTGCCGATCGATCGGCAACTTCCGTGCTTGGCGAAACCCTCGCCTGTCGCCTCGCCGAGTCGCCAAGTCGTGATTGTACCGATCGAGCGCAAGAACCGCGGCCGCCGGCAAAGGAGAGGATCCTAGGCCACGACCTGCAAGGCTGCTAGGAGGACTAGGAGAATAAGGATATGGCGTCGAAGAAGAACCCCAAATTCAGAACGCAAGGTATTCGATTTTGGAACTGAAACTGCACTTCAAATTCTGAAACTAATCTGTTTGTTGACTGGAATAAATAAGCGCGAGTGTATAAAGTACGTACTGCTCTGTAGTCTGAACGATTAATTGATTGATTAGTTGCCTGGTTCTCTCAATGATGAATTGATTGATTTTCTGTTGGCTCCCGTAATTTTGTTGAATTGATGTACAGATATAAAGAGCCTCTTTGCCAAAGCATCTCGCACTAGCAGCTCTAACCCAGCTCCGCATCCTGATGTTGTTCCTGGACAAGGAGGAGAAGAATATCCCCAAGACCAAGAAGATGTGCAGATTGATGTGCCTGTGCAAGAGGCAGACAATGAAGTGGAAATTCATGTTCATGATATTATAGCTGATCAAGGGGAAGATGATCTCATTGAAGAGTGGAACTCAGACCACATTGAGCCTGATCCAGGGATTCGTATTCCAATTGACAAATTTCACCCCAATATTAGAGATGAAGTTAGATTGGCATATGTGGCGAGGGGTCCAACTCGATCAGTTGGTCATGTTTATCTCCGAGATCATTTTGATAGGACCTTTTGTGAAGCATGGTATACCAAACATACTTGGTTGGAATATAGTGTGGAGAAGAATGCAGCTTATTGCTTCTATTGCTTTCTTTTTAGAAAAGATCCGGTGGATGAAAAATTTGGTCACACTACCTTCACCAAAGATGGCTTTACTACTTGGAAAAATGCATACAGAGCATTCCCTCTTCATGTTGGTGGCGCAAATAGCATACATAATCAAGCAAGGACAGCATATGAGGATTACAAAAATCAACGCTCAAGTGTGAAACACAAGGTTACAACCTATACCAAAGAATCACTAGTCAAGTATGAGACCCGTTTAGAAACATCTTTGGGCATTGTAAGTTATCTTGCATTGCAAGGTGAACCATTCCGTGGACATGATGAGTCTGCACTTTCCTTAAATAAGGGTAATTTTCTCGAGATGCTTGATTGGTACAAAGAAAGAAAGGAGGAAGTGAGGATTGCATTTGATGAGCTATGTCCTAAAAATGCCCAGATGATTTCTCCAACAATTCAAAAGGATCTTGCAAAAAGTTGTGCAGAGGGGGTCTGTAAAGCAATAAAGCAAGAGATGGGAGATGGCCTCTTTTCAGTTCTTATCGATGAATCTCGTGATATATCAATCAAAGAACAAATGGCCGTTGTTGTGAGGTATGTCATTGTCTAGTTTGTTATTTGTTTAATTGTTTGTTTGAGAATTATAATTGTTCTAATTAACTAATTGTACATCTTTTCTACTTTCTGCAGGTATGTAAAGAAGGGAGAGGTCATTGAAAGATTTCTATGTATCAAGCATGTCACCGAAACAACAGCCGAAGCATTAAAGAAAGCATTGTGTGAGGTGCTTGGTAAGCATGGGCTACTTATTGCAAATTTACGAGGGCAGGGGTATGACGGGGCTTCGAATATGAGAGGAGAATTCAATGGTGTTCAAAAACTTGTCCGTGACGAGAACCCATATGCTTTCTATATGCATTGTTTTGCTCACCGGTTGCAATTAGTAGTTGTTGCTGTCTCAAGATGTTGTTCATCTTTTGAGGATTTCTTCGAATATGTGTCATTGATTGTTAGCAGCAGTAGTGCATCTTGCAAGAGGAAAGATATATTGCTTGACAAACAACGTAGAATTCTCTTGGCTAAATTGGAGAGTGGAGATATTTTCTCGGGAAGAGGCAAAAATCAGGAAACATCATTGGCAAGACCGGGAGATACAAGATGGGGATCTCATTACACAACTTTAGCTCGTATTGAATCAATGTGGGAGGCAGTAATAGAAGTACTTGGTATTGTGCACAAGGATGAGCGTAATCCTTCTAGGGCTGGAGGTTTGGTGCATATAATGGAGTCTTTTACTTTTGTATTCATCATGAAGTTGATGTTGAAAATCCTTCGCATAACAAATGAGTTGTCACTTATCTTGCAAAAGAAGGATCAAAATATTGTTGAAGCAATGTCTTTGGTCACCGATGTGCGATCATGCTTGATAGACATGAGGAACCATGGTTGGGAACCACTGTTTGAAGAAGTGAAAACCTTTTGCAATGAAAATGATATCCCATTGCCAAATATGGATGAAGCTGTACCAAGATTTGGTCAATCAAGAAAAGGGGGGAGAAACAACATCACTCAAGATCATTTTTTTCGTGTTGATATCTTCTATGCATCTATAGATGCCATCACCACAGAGTTGGATCATCGCTTTAGTGATACAACTTCAGAATTGCTAAGTGGCTTTGCTTGTCTTGATCCAAGAGACTCATTTGCTAAGTTTGATGTGAAAAAAATTGCTAATCTTACGGAAATATATGATGCTGATTTCTCCTCTGATGATCGTAAGAGTATAACAGTTGACCTCCAGTTATTTATCACCCATATGAGAAGACATGATCAATTTAGAGTTTGTTATGATCTTGCAAGCCTAGCAAAGCAGATGTTTGAACTTGAAAGGCATATCATGTTTCCTTTGGTTTATCGCCTTATTGAGTTGGCGCTCCTACTACCGGTAGCAACGGCATCTGTCGAAAGGGCATTCTCAGCTATGAAGATTATCAAGACCGAGTTGCGCAATAAAATGTCTGACGGTTGGCTTAATGACTTGATGGTGTGCTACATCGAGCGGGGAATATTTAAAGGACTTGATCTTGCAGAAATAAAGAAAGACTTCCAAGCGAAAGGTAGAAGAATGCCACTGCCAAGCAAATAAAAGTTCATTATGGGTACGTATTTATCTTCCCTGAATAACATGCCTTTCTTCCCTAATATAACTCTACTATTTATTAATTTATTTTTTTGTTGTTTCTATGTTTCTATGCAGATCATCCATTGTTGAATTAGCTAAAATTGTTGATCGCTCGTTCAATTTATTTTCGTTTGGTCAGGTATTTTTAGAAAACTATTTATTTTAAGATTATGCAGTACATCTGTACCCGTGAACACATAGTAATATTTATCTTGTGGAGTCTTGCATTTTTTTCTTTATAGACTCCGCCACACCATAAATTTATTCCTGCCTCCGCCACTGCCTGACCGGACTGTCCGGTCTGGAGTCCGGTCAGACCGGACCAGTGACCGGACCAGCCGGTCTGGAGCCCGGTCCAACCGGATGGCAGACCGGATTGCTGCTGTAGACCCCTTTTCGATTGTTGTTGAAGTGGGGGTCTCCTTTAGCCTTCTTGTTCCTTTGATACACCATTTATGCCTCTTTGCCTAATACCTGAGATAATCCTTATAAACGTATTAGGTCAAATACTCTAGCACGGTGTCATTGTTACCAAAATAATGGATAAGGGTAAAATACCCTTACAAGACTTGAGGACGGCGAGGACGTGTCATGTTCATATCACGTCTTTTTTTCCAGAAGACCCTCACGCGTTGGGGACAACGCTTCTTGAAGGGGGAGGATGATATGGGCACGGAGGCCTATGTGGAGCCCAATTTTAGGACTCCACCAAGCTAGGTGGTACGCCATCGAGGATTCAGGAGTGACACGCTAGGACGACCTAAGCCATGTAATAATTAAGTCTAAGGTTGTGTCATTCATTCTATGTTAGGAAATAATGTAGCCAGGTCATGTGGTGGGCCAAATTAGGGTTATTAGTGAGTTAGTTGGATTTGGGTCTGTCCAATCCAACTAGGGTTAGGCCCATAGAGGGGCGCCCCAGCCCAGCAATGGCTGGCCGGCCACCTCCCCCTCATATAAGGAGGTGGGGCGGCTAGGGTTTAGGGTAGTTCAAGTTTAGTCTAAAGTTAGGTTATACCTAGTTGCGTGTGTTCACGTGTATCACCCTTCGGGGGTACGGCGCTGCCGTTTATCTATTATATCCGCTGCGAAGGTTCTTGTGTTCATCAAGGATTGTCTAGCTCAAGGTTTGAGGCGTATCGTTCATCGATCCGTTGCTTGCTGGATTCGTTCCCTCTTCTTCAGGCTGCGTTCATCGCGTTGTTGGGAGGATTTACTACCCCGTGTTCTCGCTGTGAAAGATCGGACATCAACCTAGGTGGATCTGCTGGGAACCCCTTATCACATCCATAATGCAATCTTGCATGATAACTAAATATCATAGTGGTCTCACCCTGCAGCATTGAAAGGGTGTTGCTTTTAGCAGAATCATCCAATAATTTTTGGGTGTGGTTGACATTTTTAACTTGATGTTTACAGCTAGGTCTTAGCTAGTTTAGCTTGGGCAGTGCATTTTCAGTCACGACCCAGCCGGATTGTCTGGACCAGAACATATCTCTACAAGCTACTACTTGCCTTCCAAAATAGATAGCAACAATTAAACAGAAGTCTTAGCTAGTTTAGCTTTCTAAAAAGACTTACATTTAGGTAAAAGATAGCAACATTTAAACAGAAGAGGCATATGCACAATGGAAAATAAGCTACACAGAACCCTCAAAAAAAAACACTACAACATAGACCATTACTAAACCACTAGCCCGTCCTGTCAGTTGTTAGGCAGTGTTGGATCAAATCAAACACGACATATAATGGAGCTAGTACTAGCTATCATAATGTAAAATCTTGCATGATAATTGAACATCATAGTGGTTCGGGGCATGAGGGTTGCTCCGGTGCCCCCCCCTAAATAAATTTGAAGAGTGATAGTTGGATTGTTTTTCCTATGTTGGGTCCGCCGAAACTCATATCCAACCAATGTATACCCGTCTATGTTGATATGGTATATATGTGTACGTCGCGTAGAAAAAAAGGTCACGTGAGCAAGATCTTTATAGGATCTTTCTATTTTTGCACACGCACAAGACTGTAGATACGTACAAAAACAAGGTACACCACAACACGGACCATACGGGTCTATATAGGGTTGTACGGACGGTGCACCTACACTAAAATTACAATCGTGCCCTCGCTTACGAACAGGTATGACAAGATCTCCATTGTTATTGTGTTTGATGGGCCTAAAAAATTTCCAGGGGAGGAGCACTGGAGCAGAAGTGTCGGGGCATATGGTTACCCTGCTGCACACCAAGCCAAGCCATTGCCCATGATTTGAATGGGGAGCAGACCCCTACTGAGGAAACTGAGCTCCACAACGCCACTGTGCAGCAGAAGCAGCAGCGCCCTACACACATCATGAGCTAATGAATCATCAGATCAAGCAAACGTCCAAGCCTGTCTCCTGCAGCAGCACCTCCCCCCATGGCCGGTGAAACAGGACATCAAAGCAATTCATGAGCATGGGCTGCGGCGTGAAGAGAGGGGCGTGGGTCGGTACCTCATTCTGAGGAGCACGTCCTTATCCGCCCACATGGATGGATGCGCCATTCAAGAATCTGCCAGTTTTCTGTTTCTGGCAGCCAATGGTGAGGGCTTGAGCTTAAACAACGCTAATCAGCCTAGTAATTAGCTGCTTATTTTTTGTGAAGCTTTGGGCAGCGAAATGTGCAGATCAAGACTCCAGAACATGTGTGGTGTTGGCTTTCCTTGCCCGGTATATCTGCAGATGGCGGTGCTGTGGGTTAGCTGGCTAAGCATAGCGACATGTGATTGAGATCTGAGTGGATAAAAATAGTAGTCCCTCTAGTTAATTTGGATTGCGTATGTAGAAACTATGGATTTCAGATTTCTGTGGAGGAAGATAGTTACCATTGCAGGAAGGCAGGTGGCCCGAATCATACCAGACACTACAACTTCCAGAGTTGGTGTGTAGATGTGACCTGCATAGGAAAACGATGTCAATTTGCTTTCTTGGATCTTGCAAGTCAATCTGTCGACCTTACACAATAAGGAACTAAATCAGGACACCATGGGCGCCAAAAAAAAATCGTGGAAAAGCACGGTGCTTCACTCTGCTTAGAGCATCTCTAGTAGAGCCCGGAAAAGTGGAAACCGAAAAACTATAATTCAGTCTCCCGAAAACGTTAGTTCGTTCGATTTTGATAGTCACCCAGAACAGAAACTGTAAAATAGGAACTAAAAACACGAAATTTAAATTCTCGCGGGAGAATTCATCGATGAACACATATAGATGATAGTTGTTGCTCGGATTGAGCACCAAACTTTACATAATTCGAACTAATAACCTAAATTAACTACTATCCGCAGCAGCGCGAGGTAATTTTGCCCAAAATTCGGCCCCGGGGGCCTCTACGCGCGGCGGCGGAGGTGGTGGCAGTGGAAGACGAGGCGGCGGACGCGTGAGCCCCCAGTTGGTCCACCGGCGGGCGCTGCGCTTGCGCGCGCCCTCCGAGCGAACCCATTTGCGCCGCTCCTCCTCCGTGCGGAATACGGGTGGGCGCGGCGGCGAGTCCCCGCCGCACAAACTACCTCCTCCCATAGCGGAGCTTCCGTGGCAAGCCATCCGGAGCTCGACGGGCAGCGATGCCGACACGAGAATTTCTCGTCGGAGCTAGCGGAGCGGCGACACAGGCGGAGGGGAGTAGGGTTTGCGAACCGAACTCCCCGCGGCCCCTTTTATACGGGGCGGCCGCGGAGTTTCTCGGGCCCCCGAACTACTTTTACGGCCCGGCCCACCGATTCGGGCTCCGTTCTGCGCCACTTTTGGCCCGAACCCGTAAATCCGCCGGAAAAAATCCCCGAACTACTTTTACGGCCCGGCCCACCGATTCGGGCTCCGTTCTGCGCCACTTTTGGCCCGAACCCGTAAATCCGCCGGAAAAAATCAGTTC
This sequence comes from Lolium perenne, assembly GCF_019359855.2. Classification (NCBI taxonomy): domain Eukaryota; kingdom Viridiplantae; phylum Streptophyta; class Magnoliopsida; order Poales; family Poaceae; genus Lolium; species Lolium perenne. The sequence continues at coordinate 45,694,073 of NC_067245.2, forward strand.
TGGAGGGATTTACGGGCTCTGTTAGAGATGCTCTTAGTCCTTAGAGACGTCACTATTTGATTCAAGAAAAAAATTCAAGAGATGAAGTCACAGACGCCCTCTTGAACTGTGGGGCGATGCAACTCTCCAGCGACAAGTAATATGGTAACATAAATAGTCAAAATAGTGATGTTTATGTTTTCTTAGGAAAGTAACAGCAAGAAATATGTCAAACCAGATATACTTGAAACATCAGTGTGCATCGCCCCCTCATAAATAAAGTCAGCAAGTTATTAGCAGCCTCTTGTCCCACCGGTTCTAGGAAACTGAATCGACACAGCAAAAGGTGTAATAATGTAGACCATGTTCTTGCCCTTCGCACAAACTTCAGACAGCAGCAACAATTAGCAGGATAGGTAGGCATCCACTGTCTGACAAGACATGCAATGAGCTCACTCCTTTATCCAGCAGAGAATTCCGGATGCTTTACATAATCTACTTTAGAAATCTTTTTTGCTTTTGGCACTATTTGATGGATACATTTGTCGTTGTAGTATATGATAGCAACAGGTGAAGGGATTTAAGCATGAACATGTACTGTACTATACTGAACATTTGTGGAGATTTAAGCAGCAGTGTGGTCTAGTTGTTGTGCGTGTGGTGAAAAAGATTCAGACATCATGGTAACTGATATTTCAAAGGATAATTGTGAATTCAAACAGTTATTGGAAGGGCTTCTGGTTTAACCGTAGATTCCAAAATGAATAACTCCACATCTCCTTTGCAAACATCAACACCTGGAGGTTGAAACTGCACTGGGTTAATGCTGTTTCTTCAGACACTATTAGTATTACTTTGGGTGCTGTATAAAAGAACTTCAGACTAGTAGAGAGTGAATTGCTATTACCTGCAACCCAAGTACAAAAGCAAGAAGTCTTACCGTGCTGGGTGATTTATCATGCCATCAGCTGTAATATTACTATTTGATGGAAACATGGTCGTTGTAGTATATGGTAGCAACAGGTGAAGAGATTTAAGTAGGACCATGCACTGTAATATGCTGAACCCTTTGTGCAGATTTAAGTAGCAGTGTGGTCTAGATGTTGCGTGTGTGGTGAAAAAAAAATCAGACTCATGGTAATTGATATTTCAAAGGATAATTGGGAATTGAAACAGTTATTGGAAGGGCTTTGGTTTTGATTCAGAATCCAAAATGTATAACTCCACATTTCCTTTGCAAACATCACCATCTGGAGATTGAACTTGCACTGGGTTAATGCTGTTTCTTTATAGACGGAAGGCTCGAAATGAGCCCGCCTTTGAATTAACGAAGCCATCAACCGGCCAGGATTGCAAGACGAACCAGAAACTCAAAGAAAAAAAAAAGTAAAACTGGGGTACCAGCTAGAGATACAAAAACATAGGTGGACAGCTAAAGAACACAAAGTTACCAGTTTAAGCAAAACAAGGCTAATCACAAAACAGAGGATATTCCTTGATCCCAATAATATTACTTTGGGTGTTGTATAAAAGAACTTTAGACTAGTAGACTGCAAACTGAGATTACCTGCAACCCAAGTAGAAAAATAAGCATGCCATCAGCTGTACACCATTGCTTGGCGTTTCACAAAAACAATCTGTTAAGCAAAGAAAATTTGCACTAGAACAGATTAAGTTGCAAATGGAACAATGAGGGGTACCGAGTAATCCAGAGAAATAGTTCCCGTATAAAAGAGGCCTACAAGATGAAAATATTCAACATTAAGAATTATAGAGAACTGATCGTAGTCACAGTGAATGGAATGTGAAGTTCTGACCTTAGACAAATCAGCTCAGCCTCTGTTCATTATTTATTGCTAGATAGTTAGCACAAAAGGAGCATAAGGCTGCAGGTAGAAAAATAAGCAAAATTGTGAGCCACTCAACATAGACATAACTCCAAAATAAATAGAGTAAATACAATCCAGTTCACCTTTTAGTTACCTATATCTACAGATATGGAATTGTTTCCTATGAAGAAAATCTTCCAACAGCGTGTTTAAGAGAGTAGATATTTCTCTGACATACTCTCCTCCAGGACAGACATTTTTTGCGAACTTCTGCAGTTTTAAACTTCCCTCCTGTATACATCATATGGTACAGAGTAACCACAAGGTGTTTTGCCCAAGTTCTGAATGTTGGAAGTACAAATGACACCCTCAAGTTCTGAATGTTGGAAGTATATATGACACCCGAACATTTTTTAAGTGCCATTTCAGTTGCTTGTATCCATGAAACCATGAATGGTTCTTGTTCAACAGTTCTCTTATTTTAGCAAAACACCGATCAATATATAAGATCCATAACTTATGTTGTGATAACCTTAAATCAAAGTATTTCCTGTTTTATTCTTCAAACTTCTCTCTTCTATCATAGTTCTGATCCTCGTCACATCAGACCACATTCCGGCATCAGCATATATATTGGACAGCAGAATATGATAACCAGGATCACTGGGGTTCTGTTCAAATATTCTTTTTGAAACTAGCTCAGCAATATCCGTTCTATTATGCACTCTGCAAGCCCCCAAGAGGCATCCAAGAACATCTATTTCTGCCCCTTCTTGCAAACTAGAAATGAACTTCCAGGCATCGTCAAGTTTCCCAGATCTGCTGTAAAGATCAACAACGCATGAATAATGCTCCTTATCTGGGGAAATATTGTAGTCTTGTAACATGGAGTCATAGAAGTACAAGCCCTTGTCAATAAGGCCTGCATGGCTACAAGAAGACAAGAGAGCCACAAAAGTCACTTTATCAGGCGCAATTCCATCTCTCCTCATTTGATCAAATAACATTATTGCTTCATCTTCATGACCATGCTTTCCCAATGAAGAAATCAGGGTGTTATATGTAGCAGTATCCCGCTCTATCATCGATTGAAAAATCTCTTTGCCCTTTTCTAGGCAACAACATTTGCAGTACATATCTATAAGCGCGTTACTAACTGAGCAAACTGAACTCATGCAATGCCTTACAACATACCCGTGTAGTTCCTTCCCTTGGGTGAGCCTGGAATGGTGATTGCACAACGGAAGAACTGAAACAACAGTGACATGATCAGGTTTAAATCCCGCTTTCTGCAGCGCCCTAAATGCACAGTGTGCAGAATCTGTATCCCTATTCACTGCATATCCAGCAACCATTGAATTCCATATGACAACATCTGTCTTTGGCATGAGCTCAAATACAGTCTCTGCCTTCCTTACGAACCCTTGTCTGCTGTAGAAGTCTATAAACGCGCTCCCCAGAAACTTGCTCTGGTCAAGTCCATGCCTTAAGGAGAAGCCATGAATCTCTTTTCCATGCCCGAGTAGCTTCAGCTCGGAAAGGCTGGGAAGTATACTCGCCATGGTGTTGGAATTTGGTTTTAACCCTGCAGCACTCACCATTTCAGTAAACAGACTGACACTGAGATGGTACATTCGATTCTGGGAATACCCTGCGATTAAGGTGCTCCAGGAGACGACGTCCTTGAAACGGATAGAACGGAACAGATAGTCCGCCGTCTCCAGGCAACCGCACTTGCAGTACATGTCAACCAGAGCATTGCAAACACAGGTAACGTCAGCAACCCCACATCTTACTGCGCATCCGTGTAGTGCTGTTCCAGTATGTACCTCTTTCGCCCTGCCGCATGCTGGAATGACGGTGGCGACGATCACTGAATCAGCACAGAACCCTTCTGATCTCATCCGATTGAACAGATTCATGGCGTCAAGCCACTCCCCGGTGTGCACGGCCCCTCCGATCATCGCAGTCCACGCGGCCAGATCCTTGATCGGCATGGTGTCGAACACGCTCCTCGCCTCGCCCAAGCACCCGCACTTGGCGAACATGTCCACGAGTGCGCACTGCACAAACACGTTGGGCTCCGCGTCGCCACGCGCAACGCCCGCCTCCACGCGCTCTCGTATCAGCCTCCCCTGCTCAACCGCCCCGAGCGCAGCGCACGCCTTGATGACGGGCGGGTAGGTGAAACCGTCCGCGGTGACGGAGCGATCGTCTAACATCGCCCGGTAGGCCTCCAGCGCGTCGGGGAAGCGGCCGGCGTCGACGAGGCCCCTGATCGCGGCGTTCCACGCGAAGGAGTTCCGCCTGGGCATTCCGTCGAGCACCCGCAGCGCGTGGCAGGTTTCGCCGAGCCTGACGTAGACGTGCACCAGCTGCGCGAGGAGAATGGTGCCGTGGCGGTGGCCGCCGGTGAGGAGAGTGGCGTGCAGCCGCCGGGCCTCGGCGAGGGCGGGGCTCGAGCGCAGCCGGAGGAGCAGCGACGCGTGGGTGGCGGGGGAGGCGTGTGTGTGGGAGGTGCGGTGAGTGGTGGTGGAAGGGGAAGCCGGAGCGGGAGCCGGCGGTGGAGACGACGCGGGAGGTGGGAGCCGTGGCCGTGGTTTGAGCCCGTGTCTGACGGCGGAGTAGAGCATCGAAGCCAGAGCTTTCGTCAGCGCGCGTGTTCTCAGTTCAGAGGCAAAAGTTTTTTTTTTTACAGTGCGAAGCGGGGAGTGTTTTCGTTTCATTTCACCGGCGCGGCCCATAGTAGCCCATATATAAACGGGCCGGGGCGTGCCGGCACGCTCCACCATAAATCTCCTGATAGAAACCCTAAAAAAAAAAGAAATCTTCTGATACCCTAAAAAAAAAGGTGGCCAATCTTTCGATGATAGTATGATAGCGTTCATTTGTTGGTGGAGTTCGTGCTTGACGATACGACTACACGTGCAAAGCACGTGCACCAATGCAATCGCTAGGACAATCTCCGAGAGTTACTGATCTTGCAAGTGCACGATCAGCCTGACCAGCGAGGGTCTTAATTTCTATCTGAAATCGAGAACAAGTAAGAACTAATAACGCAATCAGTATATTACGGATGAAAGATGAAAACTTTATTGAATAAGGTGAGATTCCGAATAATCGGTCTTATTCTGGGCATTGGCCTCAAAAGAAGTACACGGGAGTTTTAGCAATGGCTAATTTTAATGTAATCAAAATCCGAGTCTAAACGTGACAGCTGTGGGGGTATTTAAAGGAGGAAAATGTGGGGTTTCGGTCAGCCATACGTATGGTGACCGAACCAAATCCTAGAAGGCCTTTCCTCCTCCAATACAGACTCTAAACGGTGACTGTCTTAAATCCTGCGAAAATGACATGGGCCTGACCCAAAATTAAAGGCGACACAACACCATATTATGATATGGACGAAATTATGAAGTGTAATCTTGTATATTTCGTTCAAGTCTTCAATCATCATTATGGTGGCTTCAAAATTCTGAAATCTCCACTTGGGGAGTCCTCTTCAATCCTCACATGTTTGCTGCCAGCTCCTCCATGTGTAATCATGCTCCAATGCTTGTTCTCCTCATCCATGCTAGGTTCATCATTCTTAAGAGTAATAAACACATCTGATTTAGGCAGCATCATATTCTCATGTATATGAGGAATAGTTTCAAGAAACGAAAGTGTATTTGTGTGGCTGTAGGTATAGCGGTTGTATCAACAGATGTGATGTTCTCAGCAAACATGCAGGATTCAATTGGCGTAAATAGTCAAGAGACTAACTTAAAAAACTGACCTGAAGTGGTTATGTAGTTAGCGGCTAAAAGTTGATAATGTGGATAATTGGATGGCTTAAAAAATAGATGATGTGGCTTGCATGTAGAGTATTAATGAATGTTAGTGGGGGATGACATGGACAATCGGATGGCTAATATAATGGATGATGTGGATAGCTTGCATGTTGAGATAGACAACTTAAATGACCCTCTAGTGGGGTTTTGCTTTATAAGAGATATATATACGGATAATTTCTGCTACATATCCACATCCGCATTAGTTTTTAAAATATGGTATGCATTTTTAGGAATCCACTAAATATGGATGCGGGTGTGGATATTGGTTAAGCGGATATACGGTGGATACGACAGCGGATATGGTATCGATAATATCCGACGGATACGAATTATCGGCACATTTTTGCAGATAATCCAATGTTTTCAAATAGGACAATCCGATAAAATTTGTTCAACCCTAAATATCTAACAACGCAGTTAGTCTAAGGGTCCAACTATGCATCTTGTGTTGGCATGTAAGTTGATTTGTTGTATAAACAAGTGTGCTACTTTGGATATAGTCTACCCTGTCCCTAGTGTTACACGTTTTTGCTTACTTTTTAACATAAAAGAATCATATTTCACATCTGATGTGTGTATTTAATTGAAAATCTGCTTCCTATCCAAGTCCGGTCTGAATCCGCTCCATATCCGCAATCTAATGTAATCCGTATTCGAATCCGGTTATTATCCGATCTGATTCAAATCCGTCAAAAAAAAATGGTAAATGATATAGAAATAGCAATATCCGATCCGATTCAATCCGTTTACATCCCTACCGTCTCTTGATCCTCAAAAGAAGTTGGCAACCCAATCCCATGAGGCAAATTCGACCAGTGCTCCCAGATCCCCAAACATGCTAGCCTGCGCTATCATCGAAGTTGAGCCCCTTGATGAGATCTTGAGGCGTTTCGAAGAAGTTCAGAGTTGGATTTCTCACATGAAAGAAGATGGGGAGCACGCTCACAAGGAAGTGCCTCCGATTGTTATCCTCCACTTCCCAGGTTAGGGAGATCTACAGGTTCCCTTCCGGATGTTGCCAAGGGCTTGCTTGTTTGTTATATAGTTTCTTCAGATGGAATTTGTTATACAACATCAAATTCCACACGAGAAATACATTTGTATTAGTGTATTGAAATGGAGGAGAAATATACCGCGAGTCCTGCAAGAAAACGGGGTGACATGAGCCTAAGTAAAGCCATCAAGGAGCGAAGCAATCAGATGAAGCAAATCGATGATGTGACCCTCTTAGAGGGTGAATCTGATGTTGCAGCTGCTGCCTTTATGGTACTTGCCTCCATCTAACAAACCAGATTGATCTCTTAATATCTCATTTTCTTTGTTTATTTAATTATTTTAACTAACTTGAAACACGATATTTACTTACTTCGTGTGATGCTTACTTGCCACCAATGGTCCAATCACGATATGATGGTTTAAAGGGTATGACGAAGGAGGCTGAGCTGATGCGTAAATGCTTGACTAGTAGAGACGTCCTTAACTGTGATGAAGAGATTGTTACGTGTGGTAGTGTCCGATTAAATACACTGAATGTCTTCAGGCATTTTGAACATTTGTTTGCAGAAGAAATTTCTCATGGCAATCCAGTAAAAGTGGCTCCTACTAGGTATGATCGGATTAGCCGTCGTTTTCCTTGTTAGTGTTATTGGATACGAATCCTCATTGCACTATCTAAACAATTGAATCTGTTTCATTGTGCTCTATATTCAAAAGGGATGTTACTCAGAATGCACCGGTTCTAAACCAGAACAGGAAGACACCCTCCGTGTCAGCGGTGGATAAACTTGGTGAAGAACCGAGAGGCATGGGTAACTGTGAGAAGGGACCGCCTAAAAAGGATGACACCACGGACGACCGTGATGAGACTGGCATTAACAAGAAGAAGAGGATCCGCGTAGTGAAGATCAAGGTAGAAACTTGAAAGAACAATGCAGCAGCAGTTCGTGAGTTATTTATTATTAATGTTTCTCTTGTGGAATCTCTCACTAACAAGTACTAGTATTACTTTTCTTGGTTTAGACATATATTCAATCGCTCCATGTGTTTCTATAGGATCTTCTGAACTGAATCTCTCCATAGTGGAGTTCATCCCTTGGTCATTCTGCCACAACTCAAATTTATTTCAATATTCTTGCATTTTATCCGGAGCAATATGCGATGCAATGTCACGACAAGATGCTATGTCATGACTTAATTGCACGGCGTCTCATTTTATTATTCATGACTTAATCTTGCACGAGTGTGTCGCTTACATGTACAGCATGATATAACTAGCTTATCTAAGATACATTCATGCATGTCTTGTTTGATGCATTCAATTCTCATTCTGCGAAAAATTGATACCTGATATAATAATCCTCTCATCTTATTTGCAGGCGAACAAAAAAGTTGCTTGCTGTAGGCACAAGGTTGTCAAGTTTTCAGGATCAGTCAGTCTCGTTTTTGCAGCTGAAAGTGCTGTAGAGATGGCCGCGGAGGATGTTAACAATGGCAAAAACAACATTGATTCTGCCGCAACATCATCTACTCAAACTGGTGATGAGCACAAGAAGAAAAGGTACATCTCGGATGACTCAGTTGCTTCCATGCATGGTGAGAAGCTAAAAACTTTCTCGATCTGATGCCTTCCAAGCCGATGTTGCTCAAGCGCCTCCAAAACTTGCATGTCCTGAAAAAAATACTTGCTGCTCTTAGTGAAATCCCAGGACTAGAAGAAGATGACTTTCTGTCAGCTTACGATATCCTCATATCAAATGATCGCAAGTTTAGGTCTCTTGTTGTGTTGCCAGCAAAACTGAAAAAGAAATGGATAATAAAGCAAATCAAAACATGAAGATTTTCTTTGGTGTTGTCGAGTGAACTTTGCTGCTGAATGAACTTTCATCTAGATAAAAAATGTATTTGTAAACCTGCTTTACAAGTGTAGATTCACAACTACAAATTGAAAGGAAATCCTTTCGTGGTGTGGCATTCATAACATAGCTCTGACTCTTTGGGCCACCAAACCATCCGTTGACAATTGGTGGACAAAAATTGCTCTTGATATGGGAAAGGAAAGGAAAGCTATGACCTCTCACATCATGCTAGTCTTTTAGGAAATTTGGAAAGAATGCAATGCAAGAGTCTTTCGACACCACTACTCTACCACGGCTACAGTCAGCCAAGAGCGTGGAGCTTAGCCGGGGTATCCTTTTTGAGTATATGGTAATAGTAGGAGATTAGGGTTTTTTTGCTACTTTCTCCGATCCATAATAATTATCACAAATATAGATGTATCTAGACACATTTTAGTTGTAGATACATCCATATTAGCGACAAGTAATATGAATTAGAGGGATTATTAAAATCCTAGGGCTTGTCCAAAGCAATTGGTTCTAACAAACTCCTTCTCTATTTATGAAAATGGTTTTTTTTGCCTTGTGATTAGAAAAAAATACAATCTAATCAGTTGAGGTCAGGATTCAGAAATCTAGTGCCATGTACATTTCAGAATCTTATTTTATTTCTAAACTGAGTCAGCAGGCATCATGCGGGCTGCTACACATTATTATTATTTCAGTTACAAGCGAATACATACATTTTGCGCTGGCAAATTAACACACATATGTGGTGTACACTATAAGTTACGCCCTAGAGAATTAAGACATAGTGTTACTCAACACTAGTACACTATATGCATATCTCTACACCGCCAGGCTCTTTAGGATCATGGGAAGGCCAAACTTGGGGCGCAGCGTGATCACGTCCATGGGGGCATGGACGTACTTAGGGGACAGGGAGAAGGAGAACCTCTGAAGAATCACGGCCTTGGCTTCGATCATCGCGAAGTTCTGCCCGATGCATGACCTCGGCCCACTGGAGAAAGACAACAATGCGTTGGGGTGCTTTGCAGCCATGGTGACACCTTTCTCGAACCTCAAGGGCTTGAATTCATTGGCGTCCTCGCCCCAGACCTCCTTATCACGATGTATCGTCGCGATGGGGATTGCCAGGGCCGTGCCCCCGGGCACTCTGATGCCACCAACCTCGAGATCCGAACCCGCCCTCCTCTGAATGGCCGATACAGGGGCGTATAGCCTGAGAGTCTCCAGCAGGAACATGTTGACGAGCTTCAGTTTGTTGAGCATGTCGCCGGTTGGGACGTCGTTGCCGCACTCCGTGAGCACCTCCTCTCTGAGTTTCTCCTGCCACTCCGGGTGCGTGCTCAGCAGGAACATGGTCCAGGTCAGCAGGTGCGAGCTGGTGTCGTGCCCGGCGAAGAAGAAGGTCTTGCACTCGTCGATGATCTCGTCCATGCTAAGAAGCGGGTTCTCCCCGTGCTCCGGCGCGCACGCCTCCAGCATAAGCCCGAGCAGGTCGTGTCCGTACCCCATGGTGTCTTTGGCGGCCAGCCGGCTCTTGATGATGTTCATGAGCATTGTCCTCACCTCCCTGTCGAGCTTCGATATCTGAAGGTTCTTTTTGGTTGGAAGGTACCTGATCAATAATTTCGTGAATACACACCCGGTTAATTTTCTGCTATGTGAAACTGTTTGTGTATTTTGTGGCCATTTGAACTTTTTTTCTTTGACGTGGTGTCCACTTGAACTGAAAAAGGAGAAAAGGTAGTTGTAGTTTACCTAAATCCTGGAATTTGGACGTTGAATACAGTGGAGAAGGCAAGAAACTGAAGCTCCCTCTGGGCTAGGAAGACCTTCTTCCCCTCCGTATAGCTGCTCCCGAACGCCGTGTGTGAGATGACATCCGCGGTTAGCTCCTCAAACTGGCTGCTCAGCTCAATCTCCACGTCGCCGCCCTTGTCCAGCTTTGCCTTCCACTCCGACATCATGGACCCGGCGACGTCGGACATGGTCACCGTCATCATCTGTGTCGCCAATCACAGTTGTCAAGGCACAAAACATCAGCCAAAGCGAGAACCCTGTATAATTGTGTAGTTAAGAAATGCAAAACAAACACGTTGGCGTGCTGCTCTAGCTAGTAGACACGCGTCAGGTAGTACATATATACCTTGAGCTTGTCCATGTTGAATGCGGGGTGGACGACCTTTTGGTGGCGCTTCCAGTCATCGCCGTCGGTGAGCACGAGCCCCTTGCCGAGGAGGCGGGCGATGTGCGGGTTGCTGAAGTTCTTGGGGTAGAGCCCGTTGCGGTCGAAGAGCACCTGCTTCACCACGTTCACGTCGGCGATGCACAGCGTCGGCCTCGCGCCGAACCAGAACAGGAACGTACGTCCTGCGGAGCAAGGAACCATTAACGTCACAACAGGAGCACGATAGATGGAAATTTGCGATGGTAGAATTGCAGGTTCAGTAAATTTTCGGAAGTGCGGCTGCACCATGGGCACGAAGTCGTGGGAGCCGACGTCCAGCGCGTCGCCGGCGGTCTCGGCGCGGAGCTGCTTGATCTCGGCGAGGTTACCGGCGATGAACCTGTAGCCCGGCCCGCCGATGCCCTGCGCGCGGAGCTGCCTGGTGATGGCGCGCGGCCTCCACACGAGGTACACCAGCGCGTTTAACGCCCACGAGGCCAGCACCGCCGCCACGGCCGCCACCACCGTCCAGACGAGACCCATGGTCATGGAGGTCGCCGAGACGCTTGTGACTCGAGAACCGGAAATGTATGTGATTGTTGTGAGACTTGGGATGATCGATGAGGGTGATATTTATACGGTTGTGTGGCTGCGCTTTGACCATTGGTCGTTGTGTTGCTGGCCACGCGCGACAACAGATGCGGTGCTCCGGGCGGTGCGAGTGAGATCAGCAGTGATGGGCGCGAGCTCAATTCCGGCACGACGCGCATCTGCTCCTGGGAACGTGGGACTGGACGTCGACATCGACGCACGAGCGCTTCTAGAGAAGCTTGCAAGCAGCCAGGCGACCATATTGCATTCGCTTTTTTGCTTTTGCTGGTAGCCGCTGGAGTATATGAAGAATTCAAACAGTGTACTACTAGTACTCCTATAAAACTTTAATTTCTCGGCTTCTAGAGTAAACAAAAGACTAGGAAGGCTGGCTGATTGAACAACACGCGGCAGTGTGGTGTTCTCTGGCACTAGGCGGTAGACTATGGCGTTGGGGCGTCGCCTCTCCGTGTGTTGTGCTGTGTCGAGCATCTTGTATTTTGTTTCGTGATGCACTTTGTCTTTCGTTCGTACGGGCACTTTGTCTTTCGTTCGTACGGTCAGGTGGAGCTTCCTCCATCTTAACTTGTTTGTTTTCGTGTGTGGTGTTGTTTGAATGCTGTCATTGGGGTTTTATTAATTTAAAGCCGAGCACTGCTCGAGCCTTATGTTTAACGATACACGGCGCTCACATTGTTAATCTTGTAGAAGAAGTATCTTGTGGCTAGAGCAAAATAAGGATTGTTGCACTACATAAAAAAATGGGTGTCTCAGTCGACTGAGATTTAACTTATGTCTCAGTCGAATTACATTAATGCATTTCAATGCGGATCTAAATAAAGTGTAAACAGCAACGAACACGAATCTTTAAATAGAAACAAAATTTGATGGTGGAGCACGTGACTGAGATATAACCTACATCTCAGCTAGCTGAAACTTAGCAATTTCGCATAAAAAATGCTAGACGCGACAGTTAAAATCTACGCTGACGGCAATTTACTGGGACCGTCATTGTAGGTCCTCGAAAAGACAAGATCACAACTTAGCCGTATTTCGGCATAGTGGTAAAAGGCAGCTAATAGTAGCCTCGGTTGTTTGCCTTAGTGCAGCCTGGGCTTTCAAGATATGCTTGATGCCTTCAATGCTTAATTATAATGGTAAAACGAGTTGTTAGCATAAAACCACCATATTTTTTGCTAAATTTCTGTTTTGGTACCACTTTACATTTCGGGAGCAAAAAACTACCACATTTTGCTAAGGTTTTCGCAAAAAACACTAAACTAGTTGTAAACACGAATTGACAGATATGTTACAAAGGTTGTAATATTTGAGCTTTTTTGAAAATTCCTCTTCACCTTCCCCATCCCGTATCTCTAAAGAAACAAACACCACCAACCGGTACCTCCCTAAAAAAACACCACCACCGGTACCCATCGCCGTCGCACTCCGGCGAGGCACTTTGCCCGCCGGCCGCGCCTGGCCCCCACCCCCGCCACCATGCCTCCCATGGTCGCTGCCGTCGGCGGCCAGTTGGTCTGCCAGGCCCGCCGCGTGTGGCGGCATTGGCGGACACAGGACCTCCGGTGACCCTCCCAAGCGGCGGCGCACGACGGCCTCTAGCCACGACAGCGCTTGGCGACCTCCAGCCTCATTGGAGTGCGGCCGCCTCCAGTCTCAACGGCGGCATCCACTCGGCCATGGCGAGGCAGCGGGGAGGAGGGCTGTGAGCGGAGGAGGTCCGGTGTGTAACAAAAACTAGGGAATCGTATGTGGAGAAGCCTACCCCGATGTGCCTCATCGGGTAGGGGTCTTGATATATAACACCCTCCCTCAATCTCAACTAGGGAAAGATTGAGATTGCGCTTACAATGATCATACAAAGGTAAAGGAAGAAGTTTAGTAAAAATATCCGCAACTTGATCCTTCGATGAAATGAACCGAATCTGTAGCTGCTTCCGAGACACGCGCTCACGGACAAAGTGAAAATCAACTTCAATATGCTTTGTCCTTGCATGAAAAACTGGATTAGATGACATATAGGTAGCACCAATATTGTCACACCAGAGTATCGGAGGATGAACTTGAGCAACACCAAGCTCCTTTAGTAATGAATGTACCCAAATAAGCTCAGCTATGGCATTACCAAGAGCCTTGTATTCTGACTCTATACTAGACCGAGAGACAGTAGAATGCTTGCGAGCACTCCAGGCGATCAAATTAACTCCATATAAGATAGCATACCCTCCCGTGGATTGCCTGTCATCCACATTGCCAACCCAATCTGCATCTGAGAAGGCTGAAAGCAGTGTAGAGGAGGATGACCGAAACAACAATCCAGTATCAACTGTGTAACGAACATAGCGGAGAATACGCTTAACAGCTGACCAACGTGGTGTACGAGGCCCATGAAGATATTGACACACCTTGTTCACCACAAAAGACAAATCAAATCGTGTCATAGTCAGGTACTCGAGGCCACAAACAAGACTGCGGTACTGAGTAGCCTCCTCAGGAGAGAGCAAATCACCATCAGTACTGCAAAGGCGCTCAGAAGATGCCATGGGTGTAGTCACAGGAGTGCACTTCAACATACCGGCACGAACAAGAAGCTCAAGTGCATACTTACGCTGTCGAAGAAGAAGACTGCCAGATGAGGGCGAGGACACCTAAATCCCCAGAAAATAATGCAGGACTCCAAGATCCTTGACAGAGAACTCAGAGCGAAGCTGATTGATCAACTTAGGAATAGCAACAGCTGTAGAACTGAGAACGATGATATCATCAACATAAATCAGCAGATAGACTGTAATACCAGGACACCGAAGAACAAACAATGACGTATCAGTCACAGACGGAGAGAATCCCAATGACCCAAGAACATAGCTGAGACGAGCATGCCATGCACGAGGAGCTTGTTTCAGTCCATATAATGATCTGATGAGCTTGCACTAATGAGCAGGTTTGTCAGGATCAACAAAACCAGGCAGTTGGCGCATATATACCTCTTCATCCAAATAACCATTGAGAAAGGCGTTCTAAATATCAAGCTGACGAAGATGCCATTTGTGAGAGAGAGCCATGGCTAGCAATAGGCGAATAGTAGCGGGCTTCACGACAAGACTAAAATTTTCATCATAATCTAGGCCATAACACTGCTTGTACCCCTTTGCAACAAGACATGCCTTGTACCTCTCAATAGAACCATCTGCATGAAGTTTCACCTTGAACACCCATCGAGAGTCAATTAAATTCACACCAGAAATAGGAGGAACTAAGTGCCAAGTCTGATTAGCCTGAAGGGCAGAGAAACCAGTCTCCATAGCAGCACGCCAGTGAGAAGTGCGAAGAGCTTCTTTGTAATCACGGGGCTCATGAGTATGCTTTAGTGCCGCATGAGCTGCAAGCACACAAGTCCATGCAACTGTTCCATCAGTGCGCTTTTTAGGATAATGGATACTGTGACGCCGACGTGTCATAGGTCCAGTCGGTGGAGGAGGAGTCGATGATGTGACCACATGCGTTGTTGTATTTGCTGGTGTAGAGACAGAAATTGCACCTGTAACAGCAGAAGAATCAGCAGCGTCATGCACAGGCAAAACAACAGTTTGCGTTGCAGAAGATCCACACCCAGACAAAAAGCAGCTGCTGCAGGAGAAGCTTCCTCGTCAGGCGCGTGCTCAGCAGTGTCAGGCGGGGCATCTGCGTCAGGCGCAGCAGACGCATGGCGTGCACGTGCATGCGGCTGCTCAGGCAGCACGGGCAGCGCAGACAGACACGCCACGCCAGGGACTGGCGCTAACGGGACGGGGCAAGGGCCCGGCGCTGGCGCTGTCGGCTGCAGCACGGAGGGAAGTGTCTCCTGGCGTTGATGGGACGGGGCGGGAGCCTGAGGTGTAGCTAGGCTCTGCTGGCCTGCAGCCCGAGGCGGAGCCAAGTCCAGTAGGAAAAACTGTTGTGCATGGCTGCACGCAGCCCGGTGCAACGCCATGCAAGCCAGGATCAATGTGAGTACTTGGTGCTGGAGTGAAAACGTCAAGGCGACTCCCGCGTCCGATACCTGCACCATGGTGAGCAAGCAAAGGTAAGGCATGTGCAACATCCATAAAGTGGTTAGCTGAAAGTAAAGATGACTCCGAAACAGGTGGTAGATCATGAGAGTTAAGCATGTTCACAAAGGGAAAGGGAAAAACGTTCTCATCAAAAACAACATCTCTAGATATGTAGACACGGTTAGACGGAACATGGAGACATTTGTATCCCTTGTGAAGGGAACTATAGCCCAGGAACACACACTTCTTCGAACGAAAATCAAGCTTATGATTATTATAGGGTCGAAGGTGTGGCCAGCAAGCACACCCAAACACCTTAAAAAGGTATAGTCAGGTGTTTCATTAAGAAGTTTCTGAAGAGGTGTTTTCATCGCAATGGTGCGACTCGGAAACCTGTTGATAAGAAAACAAGCAGTAGCGAAAGCATCATTTCAATAACACAAAGGAACAGATGCATGTGCTAATAAAGTAAGACTGGTTTCAACTATGTGACGGTGCTTACTCTCAATAGTGCCGTTTTGTTGGTGTGTATGAGGACAAGACACACAATGTGAGACACCCAAGTTGTGGAACAAAGGATGGAGTTTTTCATACTCCCTACCCCAATCAGTTTGTACATGAATAATCTTGCAATTTAGGAGACGTTCAACATGTTTTGGAACTGGATAAACACATCCTAGATGAAAGAGCAAAGTCTAAACCCCGGATTTTGTGTGTTCGATGACAACACTTGAGTAATCTCACTGTGTGCCTTGAGTATCATTGTTAGATTTGCAAGTGCACGGTGACCTCGCTGGACACGTCAAGATCGGAAGACTGAAGCGTAGTTATAGGTTTTCTGGTTTTGTGTGTGTATCGCGAGGTGACATGGCTGGAGAGAAAAAGGGGAGAAAACTAGTTTTAGCCAGGCCGGTACTACCGGTACCTGTAGCGGTAGTACCGCTACCCCTATAGGAACCGCCCATGGTACCGCTCTGAGTTCTGTGCTGATATTGACCCAGAATACGAGTTGCGGTACCTCTGCAGTACCTGGAGCAGTAGTACCGCTCACGAGCGGTAGTACTGCCCACGGTACCACCCAGGTACTGTAACTAGTTATGGCAGTACCGCTCTGGTACCGCTTCGAGTCCAGTAAGGTTTGGACCCTGTTGCGGTACCTCGAGCGGTACCGCGAGCGGTAATACCGCTATGCGTCCACGTGGATCAGATCTGGGGATTTCGAACTCAGAGCGGTAGTACCGCTTCCCAAAAGCGGTAGTACCGCTTAGGCGAAAACTGGACATAACGGTTGGATTTGGAGGAGCCTATTTAAGGGCCCCTTCTTCCCCAAATCGTTTTCATCTCTCCTCTCTCTCTCTCCTCCATTGTTGCTGAGCCAAAACCTTGAGGATCTCCCCAACCATCCAACCAATCTTGCCCAAACTTTGAGGAGTGGTGGAGGAGACCCCGATCTATAGTTCTACCAAGAGAGATTTCACCAATACTAGCTATTCCTTAGTGGATCTTGGTGGTAGGGTTCCTATGGTGGGACATTAGATAAAGTGCAGCTATGAGGCTAGCTTGGTGATGTACTAGCTTCATAGAGTGTTGGGAGCATCCTTGTGTGTGGAGCTCGCCCCAACCTTGTGAAGGAATCACCGCCTCGACCGGTGCCTTAGTGGAGAAGGGGGAGCACCTTCGTGGAGCTCTCTCGAGGAAGAAGTTGAGGCCATCCTTCGTGGTGTGGCCGTCTAGTCTCTTGTGTGAGACTAGCACCTCCTCAACGCAGACGTACTTCCTATTGTGGAAGGAACTGCGGGAAACAAACCTCGCCTCGTCTCCGCGCCCTCCGGTTGTCTCGCTCCTTACTCTTACTATCTTGTTGATTCCTTTGCTTGTTGCACTTGTCCTAGAATCAATGTAGGTTAACCGCTATCGCTAAAGCTATCACCTTTACCTTCCGTTGCACTAAAAATTGACAAAGGCTAAAACTTGTCGTAGCGCCATTCACCCCCCCTCTTGTTCGCTACGATCCATTCAAGTGGTATCAGAGCAAGGTTTTCTTGATCGGGCTTTACCGCCTAAGAAATGGCCGAACAAGAGACGGATGGGAATGGGTCACCTTCCCTTGTGCCACCTGCTCCCTCATCTCCCATCGATACCACAACGGCTACGTTGGATGACCTCAAGAAATTGGAGTCATCCATCGTTAACCAAATGAAGGCGATGATGATGATGGAGTTGGTTGCACAAAAACCGAACCCATCGTTGATCCTAAAGCAAGTGCCGAGGATCCCCCACCAAAATCTAAAGATGGAGCCAAAGAGGGCTCTTGCAATGAAGGAGGAGTGGCTACCAAGCCAAAGAGGAAGAGGAATAAGAGGACCAAGAAGAAGAAGAACAAGGAGAACATGGAGATCAACCTTGAGGAGAGCGATGCTAGCTCAAGAAGGGATGTAGTACCCAACTCCGCCTCGAAGGGTTTCGCCGACTCTAACAACCCTTCTCATGTTCTTTTTGTTGATTACTATGGACATATTCATGCTCGCTTTATTGGTCCTCAAAAGGACAATGTTGATTGGACTATTTGGGTTCCCAAACCCCTTGTTACTAACATGCTAGGACCCATTGAAAAATGGGTACCTAAATCCAAGACTTGATTCCTTGTAGGACTATGCTTCCGGTGGCGCTAAGTGGGTGGTTGATAGTGGAGCCACAAGTCATATGACCGGAAGCAAGAATATTGTTGTCGACCTCGAGCCTTCTCACTCTACCGTATCATATGGCGACAACACGTGCTCTAAGGTATTGGGTCTTGGCAAGGTGGTGGTAACACCCGACATCTCACTTGTGAATGTCCTCCTTGTCGAGACCTTTGGTTAGAATTTACTCTCCGTTCATCAAATTGCTCGTATGGGTCTATGTACTTTCTTTGATGAACATATGGTGGTCCTATTGTGGAGCAAGACACTCAATGTAGCTTTTGTTGGATATGTAGAGAACGGATTGTATGTTGTTGATTTCTCCGGAAAGACAACATCTTCCGCTCTTTGCCTATTCGCCAAAGGTGACAAGGGTTGGTTATGGCATCGCCGACTAGCCCATGTCAACATGAGGACTTTGCAAAGTCTCCACAAGGGTGGCCACATTCTCGGACTAAAAGAAGATTTTTTTTTTTTAAAGATCGTGTTTGTAGGGCTTGCGTACAAGGAAAAATGCATGGAGCTCCTCACAAGGCCAAAACTATCATCTCTACCACAAGATGCTTGGAGCTCCTACATGTTGATCTCTCCGGTCCACCGTCTCATGAAAGTCTTGGAGGAAAGAAGTATTGCCTCGTCATTGTTGATGACTATTCACGCTATTGTTGGGTATTCTTCTTCAAGTACAAGAGTGAGACTCAACGGACCATTATGGAGTTTGCCAACCAAGTTCAACGCAAGTACGACAACAAGATCCTAGCAATAAGGAGCAACAATGGAATGGAGTTCAAGAACTACACCTTGGATGACTTCCTCGGCGAAGAAGGAATCCAACATCAATACTCCACGCCATATACTCCCCAACAAAATGGGGTCGCCGAAAGGAAGAATCGAACCTTGATCGAAGCCGCTCGAACCATGATGATGGAATACAAGTCTAACTACAATTTTTGGGCGGAAGCTATCTCTACCGCATGCCACGCTACTAATCGTCTCTACTTTCGCAAAGGTCTTGAGAAGATACCATATGAGATCCTCACCGGCAACAAGCCAAATGTGTCATACTTCAAGGTTTTCGGATGCAAATGCTATGTGCTTGTCAAAGACACATGCCTATGTAAGTTTTATTCAAGAGCTCAAGAAGGAATTTTCGTTGGCTATGCTACGGATTCTCACGCCTATAGAGTCTTCAACAAGTCAAGTGGGCGAGTTGTAGAATCTTGTGATGTGACATTCGACGAAGATGATAGATCTTTGGAGGAGTGAAGTGCTTCTTGTGAGAAAGGAGATGTAATTCCCCCGGATACCATAGGAAGGATGGGTGTTGGCATTCGCCGACCTCAAGAGCTACCTTCTATGAGTACCGGGGAAGGACCAAGTTCCACCCAAGTGGAGCCATCTACACCACAAGGACAAGCTTCTTCCGTTGATCTTACAAATGCAAGTCAACCTCTACAACAACCTCAAGTTCAACCTCAACAACTACAACAACAATCAAGTCCAAGTTCACCTCAACAAGCTCAAGTACAACATTCACCGCAAGCTCATCTACCACAACAACCAACATCAAGTGACCATGGCCAAGCTTCAAGTTCTTCTCCGAGTGGTTCGGGGATAATCTTTATGGACAATACTATTCCTAGTACCCCCGAGCCATCCGGCTCTCATGATGATGATGCCTCTTTAAACAACAATGGAGGTCAAGGCGAGGACCTAAACCGTGATGAAGGCCAAGAGGACTCACAAGAATCTTCTCCTTTGGCCGACACTCGTCGTGAAGACCCTACTACAAGACACTTGCGTCTCAAGTCTCATTCCTTGCGTAATATCATTGGTGATCTAAAGAGCAAAGTAACCACCCGGAGGCAACTAGCAAACTTTTGTGAGCACCACGCCTTTGTCTCTATGGCGGAACCACTCAAAGTTAATGAAGCTCTTGAAGATCCCGATTGGTTGAATGCAATGCAAGAGGAACTCAACAACTTCAAGAGGAATGATGTGTGGACACTCATGAAGCGACCCGATCATTGCCGCAATGTTATCGGCACCAAATGGGTTTTCAAGAACAAGCAAGATGAAAGTGGCATGGTCATCGGCAACAAAGCAAGATTGGTGGCATGATGTCTACGCCCCCTCCCTTTCCTGTAGACAGTGTTGGGCCTCCAAGAGCAGAGGTTTGTAGAACAGTAGCAAGTTTTCCCTTAAGTGGATCACCCAAGGTTTATCGAACTCAGGGAGGAAGAGGTCAAAGATATCCCTCTCATGCAACCCTGCAACCACAAAGCAAGAAGTCTCTTGTGTCCCCAACACACCTAATAGGTGCACAAGTTCGGCGAAGAGATAGTGAAATACAGGTGGTATGAATATATATGAGCAGTGGCAACGGCACCAGAAAAGTGCTTTGCCCAGGACAGTAAACAAGCAGTAGTAACGCAGCAGTAGTAACGCAGTAAAACAGTAAACAAGCAGCGATAGCAGTATTTAGGAAACAAAGCCTACGGATCATACTTTCACTAGTGGACACTCTCAACAATGATCACATAATAGGACTACTCTACACTCTTTTGTTGGATGATGAACACCGCTAACTATGTAGGATTACACGAACCCTCAATGCCGGAGTTAACAAGCTCCACAATATTCAATGTTCATATTTAAATAACCTTAGAGTGTAAGATAGATCAACACAATTACACCAAGAACTAACATAGCATGCACACTGTCACCATCATACCATGAAGGAGGCATAGATCACATCAATACTATCATAGCAATAGTTAACTTCATAATCTACAAGAGATTACAATCATAGCCTACGCCAAGTACTAACACGGATGCACACACTGTCACCATTACACCGTGCAGGAGGAATAAAACTACTTTAATAACATCACTAGAGTAGCACATAGAATAGTAGTGATACAAAACTCATATGAATCTCAATCATGTAAAGCAGCTCATGAGATTATTGTATTGAGGTACATGGGAGAGAGATTAACCACATAGCTACAGCGGAGCCCTCAGCCTCGGGGGTCGATTACTCCCTCCTCATCATGGAGGCAGCGATGGCGGTGAAGATGGCGGTGAAGACGGCGGTGGAGATGGCTCCGGGGGCAATTCCCCGTCCCGGCAGGGTGCCGGAACAGAGAGTTCTGTCCCCCGAATTGGAGTTTCGCGACGGTGGCGGCGCCCCTGGAGTCTTTATGGAGTTTCGTCAATTGGTACTGCGTTTTTAGGTCGAAAGGGGTTATATAGGCGAAGAGGCGGCGCAGGAGGGCTGACAGGGTGGCCTCACCCTAGGCCGGCGCGGCCGTGGTCCGGCCCGCGCCGCCTTATGGTGTGGTGGCCCCCTGGCCCCTCTCCGACTCTTCTTCGGTGTTCTGGAGCCTTCCGGGAAAAATAGGAGGTTTGGCGTTGATTTCGTCCAATTCCGAGAATATTGCCCGAACAGCCTTTCTGGAACCAAAAACAGCAGAAAACAGCAACTGGCACTTCGGCATCTTGTTAATAGGTTAGTTCCAGAAAATGCACGAATATGACATAAAGTGTGCATAAAACATGTAGATATCATCAATAATGTGGCATGGAACATAAGAAATTATCGATACGTCGGAGACGTATCAGCATCCCCAAGCTTAGTTCCTGCTCGTCCCGAGCAGGTAAACGATAAACACAGATAATTTCTGGAGTGACATGCCATCATAACCTTGATCATACTATTTGTAAAGCATATGTAGTGAATGCAGCGATCAAAACAATGTATATGACATGAGTAAACAAGTGAATCATATAGCAAAGACTTTTCATGAATAGTACTTAAAGACAAGCATCAATAAGTCTTGCATAAGAGTTAACTCATAAAGCAATAAATTCTTAGTAAAGGTATTGAAGCAACACAATGGAAGATTAAGTTTCAGCGGTTGCTTTCAACTTGTAACATGTATATCTCATGGATATTGTCAACATAGAGTAATAGAATAAGTACAATATGCAAGTATGTAGGAATCAATGCACAGTTAATATAAGTGTTTGCTTCTAAGATAGAGAGAAATGGGTAAACTGACTCAACATAAAAGTGAAAGAATGGCCCTTCGCAGAGGGAAGCATTGATTGCTATATTTGTGCTAGAGCTTTGGTTTTGAAAGCAAGAAACAACTTTGTCAACGGTAGTAATAAAGCATATGTATCATGTAAATTATATCCTACAAGTTGCAAGCCTCATGCATAGTATACTAATAGTGCCCGCACCTTGTCCTAATTAGCTTGGACTACCGGATCGTCGCAATGCACATGTTTTAACCAAGTGTCACAATGGGGTACCTCTATGCCGCCTGTACAAAGGTCTAAGGAGAAAGCTCGCATTGGATTTCTCGCTATTGATTATTCTCAACTTAGACATCCATACCGGGACAACATAGACAACAGATAATGGACTCCTCTTTTATGCATAAGCATGTAGCAACAATTATTTTTCTCATACGAGATTGAGGATATATGTCCAAAACTGAAACTTCCACCATGGATCATGGCTTTAGTTAGCGGCCCAATGTTCTTCTCTAACAATATGCATGCTCCAACCATAAGGTGGTAGATCGCTCTTACTTCAGACAGGACGAACATGCATAGCAACTCATATGAAATTCAACAAAGAGTAGTTGATGGCGTCCCCAGGAACATGGTTATCGCACTACGAGCAACTTAATAAGAGATAAAGTGCATAAGTACATATTCAATACCACAATAGTTTTTAGGCTATCTGTCCCATGAGCTATATATTGTAAAGGTGAAGAATGGAAATTTAAAGGTAGCACTCAAGCAATTTACTTTGGAATGGCGGAGAAATACCATGTAGTAGGTAGGTATGGTGGACACAAATGGCATAGTGGTTGGCTCAAGTATTTTGGATGCATGAGAAGTATTCCCTCTCGATACAAGGTTTAGGCTAGCAAGGCTATTTGAAACAAACACAAGGATGAAGCGGTGCAGCAAAACTCACATAAAAGACATATTGAAAACATTATAAGACTCTACACCGTCTTCCTTGTTGTTCAAACTCAATACTAGAAATTATCTAGACTTTAGAGAAACCAAATATGCAAACCAAATTTTAGCAAACTCTATGTATTTCTTCATTAATGGGTGCAAAGCATATGATGCAAGAGCTTAAACATGAGCACAACAATTGCCAAGTATCTCATTTATCCAAGACATTATAGCAATTACTACATGTATCATTTTCCAATTCCAACCATATAACAATTTAACGAAGCAGTTTCAACCTTCGCCATGAAAATTAAAAGCTAAGAACACATGTGTTCATATGAACCAGCGGAGTGTGTCTCTCTCCCACACAAGCATTTATTCAAACAAAAACAAAAACAAGAAACATACAGACGCTCCAAGTAAAGTACATAAGATGTGACCGAATAAAAATATAGTTTCAGGGGAGGAACCTGATAATGTTGTCGATGAAGAAGGGGATGCCTTGGGCATCCCCAAGCTTAGATGCTTGAGTCTTCTTGGAATATGCAGGGATGAACCACCGGGGCATCCCCAAGCTTAGAGCTTTCACTCTCCTTGATCATATTGTATCATCCTCCTCTCTTGACCCTTGAAAACTTCCTCCACACCAAACTCGAAACAAACTCATTAGAGGGTTAGTGCATAATCAAAAACTCACATGTTCAGAGGTGACACAATCATTCTTAACA
Organism: Lolium perenne; assembly: GCF_019359855.2. Classification (NCBI taxonomy): domain Eukaryota; kingdom Viridiplantae; phylum Streptophyta; class Magnoliopsida; order Poales; family Poaceae; genus Lolium; species Lolium perenne. The sequence goes on from NC_067245.2 coordinate 45,717,777, forward strand.
CTTCTGGACATTGCCCAGAGCTACTGGAAGTTAATGGAACAAAGAAATCCATCCCACATAGCAAAAGAAGCAATGCGAAATAAAAGGCAGAATCTATCAAAACAGAACAGTCCGTAAAGACGAATTTTATTGAGGCACCAGACTTGCTCAAATGAAAATGCTCAAATTGAATGAAAGTTGCGTACATATCTGAGGATCACTCACGTAAATTGGCATAATTTTCTGAGTTACCTACAGAGAATTTTGCCCAGATTCGTGACAGCAAAGAAATCTGTTTCTGCGCAGTAATCCAAATCTAGTATGAACCTTACTATCAACGACTTTACTTGGCACAACAAAACACAAAACTAAGATAAGGAGAGGTTGCTACAGTAGTAAACAACTTCCAAGACACAAATATAAAATAAAGTACTGTAGCAAAATAACACATGGGTTATCTCCCAAGAAGTTCTTTCTTTATAGCCATTAAGATGGGCTCAGCAGTTTTAATGATCCACTCGCAGGAAATAGTATTCGAAGCAAAAGAGAGCTTCAAGAGGCAAATTCAAAACAAATTTAAGTCTAACATGCTTCCTATGAAGAGGAATCTTGTACACAAATGAATTCATGAAGAACAAAGTGACAAGCATAAGAGGATAAAACACGAGTAACTTCAAGATTCTCGACATAAAGAGGGGAAAATTAATATTATTAAGATGCATATAACCATATTTCCCTCTCTCATAATAACTTTCAGTAGCATCATTGATGAAATCCACAATATACCCATCACTTAAAACATTCTTATCATGGTTCATATGCATAGAAGTATCATTAAATTTGGCATAAGAAAAGTTATTCTCATTAATAGTAATTGGAGCAAGATTATTATCAAGAATTTGAACATGGTAAACAAGTTGCATATTAAGGGAATTGTTTTTGGTAATCCAATCATGACTATGACAAGTTTCATAAGGATAGTTATAATCTATATCATAGCATTCTTTATAATAATCATCAAAGATCGGAGGCACAGTGTCATCATAAGAAATATAATAGTTATCTTTCACAGTCGGTTTATCTGTGTCCATACCATCATTGTTATTAGAAGGAGATGTATCAAGAACATAATGACCAGTAGCAAAAGGATTTTCAAACACCTCTTCCCCAAGCTTAGAGCTTTCTATATCATTATGGGAGAAAGCATGGATAGCACTGACACTATGGCAATTATTGTCATCATCATTTTCAGAATTAGTTTCCCAGAGATTTGCAATATCAAAAGTAGTGTGCTCATTCAAATCATGATTGCTAATGTATGTAAAGGGCATAGGAAGATCATCGTATTCAGATTCATTATCACAATAATCATTAGGAGCAACATACTTACGGTTACCTAGCGTTATCTCATTCACGCGGGGATACGCCGTTACCTCTTTCTTTTTATTCTCCTTCTTCTTCTTCTTCTTCTTCTTCTTCTTCTTCTTCTTCTTCTTCTTCTTCTTCGTTCCCTTCTTCTTCTTCTTCTCTTCCTTCTCCTCGTTCCCTTCTTTAGGAGGAAGAGGCTTGAAGGGTGGCTTGTCCGCATAACCTAATTTACTTTCAGAAACAATAGAAGAAACTTGGGAGGATCCCTCCTTTTCATTAATTAGTTGAAAACACACAGCGGTCCTATCATATTTTGGCAAGGTGTCATCTTCTAAAATATTTTGTATGTAAGTATTTGTATGGCTATTATCAATGCAATAAGAAAAACACCCATGCAGGACATCATCAATATCAAGATCACTCATATGTAACAAAGAGATTTTTCTCGACAGTTCTTCACACCCCAAAAATAAAGTAAGTTCATCATGCTGATTAGGAGTAATTTCACCATCACAATACAAATTTGCAGCACTCATTGGGTTCAAATTATCATTGGAGGAGCATTGAAAATTAAAATGACCCACTTCATGGCAAACTTCACAAATAAAAGGATAGAGGGCACAAACTTTTTTACCAAGATCATCTAGAGCCCTAAGCCACTTTCTAGTTTTTTCATTAGCATGATGGACACAATATTCATCTTTGATTTGATTAATTCCACAAGGTCTATGTATTCCACAAAAATTAACATGCTTATATGAAATAGCATTCTTAGGAGTTTGAGCATGCTTATTGCAATAATTAACAACAATTTCATTCTTCATGCAAGCCTCTTTAAAAGGTTCATGATACTTATCAAAATTCTTTTTAGGCAATTCAAAATGAGAAGCAAAGGCTTTATAAAGATTTGCAGCAACTTGAGAGTCAAGACCATAAGTAGCACTCATATTTCGAAATTTATCGGTATCCATAAAAGCTTCAATGCATTCATAATCATAATTTATACCTGACTCTTTACCTTCATTGTTCTCCCATCCTTCAGCGTTCTCCTTAATCCGATCAAGAAGATCCTACCTAGCTTCAACCTCCTTGCTTGTGAAAGATCCCTCCGAACACGCGTCCATATAGTCCTTGTGTTGTCCTGAAAGCCTCGCATAAAAATTGTTAACAATAATATTACGGGGGAGCTCATGAATGGGACATTTGAGCATTAGTGACTTCAGTCTCCCCCACGCTTGAGAAATACTCTCTCCATCACGAGGATAAAAGTTATAAATATAATTCCTATCAATATGCACTTCATGAGGAGGATAAAATTTAGAATAAAAGAGAGATGCAATTTCCTCCCAACCAAGAGAATGTCTATTCTCCAACAATTTATACCAATGCGCCGCTTTACCGGACAATAAACAGAGAATAGCTTCTTCCTCACTTCATCCATAGAGATACCTGCACACTTGAATAACCCGCATAATTCGTGCAAAAATAGTAAATGATCTCTAGGATGGACAGTTCCATCCCCTTTATAGTGGTTGTCCATAACACGTTCAATAATTTTCATAGGTATTTTATACGGAATACTTTTAGCAGGTGGATTTAAAATATCAGAAGCATCATTAGAGTTATCGCATATGGGAGATAAAGCATTATCAGAGCAAAATATTTCTTCCAAAGCTGAGGAGCAAAAAAGATTATTTTTATATAAACTAGCTTCCCCAAGCTTAGACTTATCCATAGTATTAGCAGCGATTGCGTTCATACTAATATGTTCCATGGGTTTTTTAATTTTCGGATCAACCCATCCATGTCTTAAATCAGGAAATAAAGTAAGAAGCTCATTGTTGTCCATTATGCCTAACTAGTGTAAAACAAGAAACAAAAAGATGCAATTGCAGGATCTAAAGGAAATAGCTTCGAGCACACACACAATGGCGCCAGAAAAGTACTTTACCTGGAACCGGAGTATGAGTGCCTTTTACCTTTCCTCCCCGGCAACGGCGCCAGAAAATAGCTTGATGTCTACGCCCCCTCCCTTTCCTGTAGACAGTGTTGGGCCTCCAAGAGCAGAGGTTTGTAGAACAGCAGCAAGTTTTCCCTTAAGTGGATCACCCAAGGTTTATCGAACTCAGGGAGGAAGAGGTCAAAGATATCCCTCTCATGCAACCCTGCAACCACAAAGCAAGAAGTCTCTTGTGTCCCCAACACACCTAATAGGTGCACTAGTTCGGCGAAGAGATAGTGAAATACAGGTGGTATGAATATATATGAGCAGTGGCAACGGCACCAGAAAAGTGCTTTGCCCAGGACAGTAAACAAGCAGTAGTAACGCAGCAGTAGTAACGCAGTAAAACAGTAAACAAGCAGCGATAGCAGTATTTAGGAAACAAGGCCTAGGGATCATACTTTCACTAGTGGACACTCTCAACAATGTCACATAATAGGACTACTCTACACTCTTTTGTTGGATGATGAACACCGCTAACTATGTAGGATTACACGAACCCTCAATGCCGGAGTTAACAAGCTCCACAATATTCAATGTTCATATTTAAATAACCTTAGAGTGTAAGATAGATCAACACAATTACACCAAGAACTAACATAGCATGCACACTGTCACCATCATACCATGAAGGAGGCATAGATCACATCAATACTATCATAGCAATAGTTAACTTCATAATCTACAAGAGATTACAATCATAGCCTACGCCAAGTACTAACACGGATGCACACACTGTCACCATTACACCGTGCAGGAGGAATAAAACTACTTTAATAACATCACTAGAGTAGTACATAGAATAGTAGTGATACAAAACTCATATGAATCTCAATCATGTAAAGCAGCTCATGAGATTATTGTATTGAGGTACATGGGAGAGAGATTAACCACATAGCTACAGCGGAGCCCTCAGCCTCGGGGGTGGATTACTCCCTCCTCATCATGGAGGCAGCGATGGCGGTGAAGATGGCGGTGAAGACGGCGGTGGAGATGGCTCCGGGGGCAATTCCCCGTCCCGGCAGGGTGCCGGAACAGAGAGTTCTGTCCCCCGAATTGGAGTTTCACGACGGTGGCGGCGCCCCTGGAGTCTTTATGGAGTTTCGTCAATTGGTACTGCGTTTTTAGGTCGAAAGGGGTTATATAGGCGAAGAGGCGGCGCGGGAGGGCTGACAGGGTGGCCTCACCCTAGGCCGGCGCGGCCAGGGTCTGGCCCGCGCCGCCTTATGATGTGGTGGCCCCCTGGCCCCTCTCCGACTCTTCTTCGGTGTTCTGGAGCCTTCCGGGAAAAATAGGAGGTTTGGCGTTGATTTCGTCCAATTCCGAGAATATTGCCCGAACAGCCTTTCTGGAACCAAAAACAGCAGAAAACAGCAACTTGCACTTCGGCATCTTGTTAATAGGTTAGTTCCAGAAAATGCACGAATATGACATAAAGTGTGCATAAAACATGTAGATATCATCAATAATGTGGCATGGAACATAAGAAATTATCGATACGTCGGAGACGTATCATGGCACAAGGCTATTCTCAAGTCGAAGGCGTGGACTTTGGTGAAACCTTTGCACCCGTTGCAAGGCTTGAGTCCATCCGTATCCTTTTGTCCTTTGCCTCTCATCATGGCTTCAAGTTGAAAAAAATGGATGTTAAGAGTGCTTTTCTTAATGGTCCTTTACATGAGGAAGTATATGTGAAGCAACCCCCGGGGTTCGAGGACCCCCATTTCCCGGACCATGTCTTCAAGCTCAAAAAGGCCCTATATGGACTCAATCAAGCTCCTAGAGCTTGGTATGAGAATCTAAAGGAGTTGCTTGAAGACCGTGGTTTCGAAGTGGGGAAAATTGATCCCACTCTTTTTACTAAGAAGGTCAATGGGGAGCTTTTTGTATGCCAACTCTATGTAGATGACATCATATTTGGCTCGACTAACACAAAATTCAATGATGAGCTTGCTATGTTGATGACAAATAGGTTTGAGATGTCAATGATGGGTGAACTCAAGTACTTTCTTGGGTTCGAGATCAAGCAAATGCGACAAGGCACCTTCATCAATCAAGCAAAGTACCTCCAAGACATGCTCAAGCGCTTTGATATGAAGGATGCCAAAGGCATTGGAACTCTGATGCATCTCAAGTTCTAACTCTCCCTTGACGAGACCGGCAAGGCGGTGGATCCCAAGCTCTACCGTTCGATGATAGGTTCGCTTCTTTACCTTTGTGCCTCTCGCCCGGATATAATGTTAAGCGTTGGTATCTGTGCACGATTTCAAGAGAGCCCGAAGGAAAGCCACATTGTGGCGGTCAAAAGGATCTTTCGATATTTAGTTGATACCCCACACTTCGGACTATGGTACCCAAGGGACACGGACTTTGCTTTGGTTGGTTTCACCGACTCCGATTGGGCGGGCGACAAGGTTGATAGGAAGTCTACATCCGGAGCTTGTCACTTTCTTGGAAGATCATTGGTGTGTTGGTCCTCGAAGAAGCAAAATTGTGTCTCCATCTCCACCGCGGAAGCCGAGTATATTGCCGCGGCAAGTAGTTGTGCTCAAATCTTGTGGATGAGGCAAACCTTGCGGGATTATGGACTCGAGTATAGCAAGGTGCCTCTTTTGTGTGACAATGAGAGCGCAATCAAGATCGCCTACAATCCGGTTCTTCATGGCAAGACGAAGCACATTGAGATACGGAACCACTTCATCCGGGATCACATTGCTCGCGAAGATATTGTACTATCCAACATTGGTACCAAGGAGCAATTGGCGGACATCTTCACGAAGCCCTTGGATGAGAAGCGTTTCATTGAGTTGAGGCATGAGCTAAATATCATTGATCCATCAAACTTTGCTTGACCGTTGTGCGCACATACCACTCCTAACCTTTATATCTAGATGAAAGGCACGCATGAACATAGGGGGAGTGCGGTTTAAATCTATTGAGCTATCCCTCCCCCATAATGCATAAAGAAATCCAAAACATATGCTATTCTTCAATTGAGTGACTTATGAGCTTCATGTTGAGTTGTAGTCCGTGAGTCCTAGATACATCTACGCGACCTCACACTACTACACTCTTACACGGTGGCTTCGGCCACCAACCTCCTCGTTGAGGAGTTTTTCGGTTCTTTGTGTTTCTTTGTGACCTTCTTTTTGTCCTTCTTCTTTGCTTTCTTTTTCATCATGTTTTTGGAGAACCTCATTCAAGCTTGTTTTCCCTTTTGGTTTTTGCAAGCTTGGGTGTATATTCTTTTTCTCCATCCTTCTAGTTTCTTTACCCTCCTTTTTGGTGTTCCGATGCCAAAGGGGGAGAAGTTCCTATGTGGATGGGGACCTTTGTTGTTTGTAGCCTTTTGGTCCTAGTTGCTTATCTTTTCTTGTGGCTACATCAACAACTCTATGGAGGCATCTTATGGTGAGTTTGGGTATTCTCAAGGCTATGGTATGATAACTTCACCCAAATCTCCTTACATGATCTTATGTTGCCTCCGTATTGTGCATATGCTATTTGAACATGTCAATTATCCGTGTTGCATATGTGCTTGGTTTGTAAAAACTAGGGGGAGTGATGTCTCTAGAACATGTGTATTTGTGTTCAAATACATATTCATGATATGCACATGTGTAGGGGGAGCTCCATCGAGTTTTTGCAAATCTAAGTATCTCATCATAATATCATATGTTATTGTAAAGTCTTGTGTTGTCATCAAACACCAAAAAGGGGGAGATTGAAAGAGCAAAGTCTAAACCCCGGGTTTTGTGTGTTCGATGACAACACTTGAGTAATCTCACTGTGTGCCTTGAGTATCATTGTTAGATTTGCAAGTGCACGGTGACCTCGCTGGACACGTCAAGATCGGAAGACTGAAGCGTAGTTATAGGTTTTCTGGTTTTGTGTGTTTATCACGAGGTGACATGGCTGGAGAGAAAAAATGGGAGAAAACCAGTTTTAGCCAGGCCGGTACTACCGGTACCTGTAGCGGTAGTACCGCTACCCCTATAGGTACCGCCCATGGTACCGCTCTGAGTTCTGTGCTGATATTGACCCAGAATACGAGTTGCGGTACCTCTGCAGTACCTGGAGCGGTAGTACCGCTCACGAGCGGTAGTACTGCCCACGATACCGCCCAGGTACCGTAACTAGTTACGGCAGTACCGCTCTGGTACCGCTTCATGTCCAGTAAGGTTTGGACCCTATTGCGGTACCTTGAGAGGTACCGCGAGCGGTAGTACCGCTCTGCATCCACGTGGATCAGATCTGGGGATTTCGAACTCAGAGCGGTAGTACCGCTTCCCAAAAGCGGTAGTACCTCTTAGGCGAAAACTGGACATAACAGTTTGATTTGGAGGAGCCTATTTAAGGGCCCCTTCTTCCCCAACTCGTTTTCATCTCTCCTCTCTCTCTCTCTCTACTCCATTGTTGTTGAGCCAAAACCTTGAGGATCTCCCCAACCATCCAACCAATCTTGCCCAAACTTTGAGGAGTGGTGGAGGAGACCCCGATCTATAGTTCTACCAAGAGAGATTTCACAAATACTAGCTATTCCTTAGTGGATCTTGGTGGTAGGGTTCCTATGGTGGGACATTGGATAAAGTGCAGCTATGGAGGCTAGCTTGGTGATGTACTAGCTCCATAGGGTGTTGGGAGCATCCTTGTGTGTGGAGCTCGCCCCAACCTTGTGAAGGAATCACCGCCTCGACCGGTGCCTTAGTGGAGAAGGGGGAGCACCTTCGTGGAGCTCTCTCGAGGAAGAAGGTGAGGCCTTCCTTCGTGGTGTGGCCGTCTAGTCTCTTGTGTGAGACTAGCACCTCCCCAACGCAGACGTACTTCCTATTGTGGAAGGAACTGCGGGAAACAAACCTCGCCTCGTCTCCGCGCCCTCCGGTTGTCTCGCTCCTTACTCTTACTATCTTGTTGATTCCTTTGCTTGTTGCACTTGTCCTAGAATCATTGTATGATCACCGCTATCGCTAAAGCTATCACCTTTACCTTCCGTTGCACTAAAAATTGACAAAGGCTAAAACTTGTCGTAGCGCCATTCACCCCCCCTCTTGTTCGCTACGATCCATTCACTAGACATCAGATTTATGTTTGAGTAAATAGAGCCAAGTGAATTTACTGTAAGCATCAACAAAACTCACATAAAAGCGATGTCCACTAACAGAGGTTTAGGTAGGACCCCACACATCAGAATAAATAATCTCTAATGGAAACTGTGTTACACGGGTAGACAAAGAGAAGGGCAACTGATGGCTCTTCCCTTGCTGACATGCATCACAAACAGACTCAATTTTATTGGACTCATGTGTAGATGGTAACTCATGACTACGAAGAACATGTTGAACGACTCCTACACGATGATGTCACGTATCACGCGACACCTTGACACTGGAGAGGGCTTGCTTGATGATAGGTGCTTTAATCTCATAGAGACCTCCACTGCAACGACCTCTAAGAATGGGTGCTCTCGTGTCCAGTTCCTTTACAACAAGATCATGAGGATGAAGTTCAATGAACATATTATTATCATGGGAAAACTTACTCATAGATAGCAAATTTCGAGTGGCTTTAGGAACATGAAGGACATTATTTAGAGCTAGAGACCTAGAAGACGGAGTGGATAAAATAGCTTGACCAACATTATGAATGTGCATACCTGTTCCATTAGCTATATGGACCTGATCGGTGCCGTGGTAGGGCTCGCGCGAAGTAAGCTTGTCGAGCTCACTAGTAATGTGGTGAGTGGCATCGGAGTCCGCATACCACACCGGGTCTACGGACTGAGAAGCACCCTGAGAGCCATGAGAGGCAGACATCGCCATGGCAAGCTGCTTTTTCTATAACACTCCCATCGTTTTCAAGTCCCAGAAAATCACGGTTGAACCTCTTGTAACACCGAGAGGCCACATGATGCAGAGTCCCACACAACTGACAGACGACAGGTGTACGCCCACCACTTTGCTTGGGTGTGGTGGCTGCAGGTGTGGTCTTGGCGGAGGGCGCTGAGGGATGAGGTCCACCACGACCAGCCCCATAGGCGGCGTCATGTGCAGGGGGTGCAGCAAGGTGTGCAACAAGGTACTGTGAGGAGCCACTGGAGCGACTCTGAGCCAATTTGCGTTGTTCTGTAGCCTGAAGTTGAGAGAACAAGTCGCGGATTGCTATAGGAGTGGTACGATTGGTCACCACTTGGTAGAGTGCGTCATACTCTTCATTAAGTCCAGCAAGTATATAGGAGACAAACTCCGCATCGCGCAGGGGCTCGCCAATGTTGGTGAGGGAATCTGAGAGGGCCTTCATATGATGAAAATAAGTGTTGACTGTCTTGTTTCCTTTCTTCAGTTCAGCCATCTCCTGTCGAATCTCAGAGGACCGAGCAATAGAGGTGGAGGCGAAGGCTCCACTTAGGGTCTCCCAAGCCTCGCGAGAGGTACCCAAAAACATAATCATGCCTAGGACGCCTTCAGTCATCGAGGAGACAAACCCAAAGAGAAAAGCTTGATCCTGCTGAGTCCAGTGTTGGTGAGCCGGATTTGGCGCATGATGCATGACACCAGCATGGGGAACAACAACATGCGGACTAGGGCACGGAAGGGAGCCATCATCATATCCCATGAGCATATGACTGCGAAGAAGTGGCCCGACTTGGGCACGCCAGAACAGATAATTCTCACTTGTCAACCTGATGGCGATCGACGAGGCAACCGAATTGAATTTCCGTAAACGGGAGTGGTGTTTTGGAACATGGGAGCATATGCTCCCTCTATTTTGAAATGCATCTTACACATATTTTAAATTTCAAAAAAATTGAAACCAAAAATTAGCATGTAAATCTTCTCGTGCTACACGCTTACAAAGTTGTTTCATAAAAAATCGACTTATCACGTGACGTGTGTAAAAAAGACAAAACTCAGTGCTAAAAATAATACTTTTCACAATATAAGTTTTCTCTTTTTTATATAGACCAAAAAAATATTATTTTTTATGAAACTTGACGAACAAACATATATTATGAAGATGTAGATGCAAAAAAATTTGTTAAATTTTTTCGATATTTTAAAATATGATTTTTCGGTAGAGGGTGCATACTCACCCGGGAGCCGAATTGAATTTCCGTAAACATATCACCTATTATACATATCGTGTGTGTAAGACGTCTCTAGCCAACGTGGAGATCTGCTGCAGAAACAAACATGCCCTTAGTGGAGGCCAAAATAGACATGCCACCCCCTCCCCCATTACAGGAAACAGATGATGTGTCGATGGCTAAAAACTGTGCCAACGATTCTTTATTGGGGCCGTTGGCACAGGATTTGGTCCTGCCAGTCCACCAACTGCGCCATTGGCATAGGATCACTTGTGCCCATGGCCACCGTCGGCATAGCTTCTTCGTGTGCCAAGAGTGACCATCGGCACAAAAAAATCCCGTCAGCACAGGCGGGTTCGTCGTGATAGAGAGATAAACGACGTTACAACTAGTCCCTATGATGAAGGCAAAGCCGTCGACGCAAGCTCTTTTTTTTCTCCACGTACCTCCTGAATTGATATCGCTTTTTCAGAGAAAAATAAAAGAAAATAATAGAAAATTCAAAAAATCATTCGAGATGTTCCTAGTTTTAAGAAAAATTTAAAAAATGAATTTCATTTTTTTTTTCGAAATTGCTTCATGTACCTGTAAAACGGGTTTTTTGGTGCATACTACATCCGATGAAAATGTTTTTTATATGAAAGTGTATCTAAGCAAAATTTTCTATCCAATTTCAACCATTTACAGTCATTTAGATAATTTTTTGAATTCGTAAGATTCTAAATAAAAACAACAAACTTTCAGCTTTTAGTTTTTGGGAGCAGGAGACGGCGGAGTGGAGCATCGAAGCCAGACCTTTCGTCACCGCGCGTGTCCTCACTCCTCAGTTCAGAGGCAAAAGTTCTTTTTTTCCGACAGCGTGAAGCGGGGAACGTTTCGTTTCATTTCACAGCACGGCCCGGTCCGCTCCGCTCCTAAACGGAGCCAGTCATGGCATGGCCCGCTGTAGCCCATATATAAACGGCCCAGAAAAGGAAAATCTCGTGATGGCCATAGCGTATCTCCCGTCGTCCGCCATCTCCCGCTGCCGCATCAGAAGCTCGAATTACAGTTACAGGACGCCGCCTCGTCCTCCTCAATACCGCATCTGAGAGACCCTTGATCCCCAATCCCGTGAGGCACATACGACCAGTGCTCCCAAATCACCAAACATGGCAGTCTCAGCCTGCGCTGCCAGCGAAGTTGAGCCCCTTGATGATTAACTGATTGCGAACGGTTTGGAAGAAGATCAGAGTTGGATTTCTCACATCAAAGAATATGGGGACTACGCTCACAAGGAAGTGCCTCCAATTGTTCCGTTCTGGGTTTTGCGGCTGGGTTTTGCAATCTAGTCTACTATTTGTTATATAGATAGAACTCCTTGATTTGATTACTATTTCTTTCTTGTTCCATGGCAAGATCTTAGATTCTTATCAAGGAGGCATGGTATCCGGAAAGGCTGGTGCCCTAGAGGGGTGGTTGGTCCATCCTCCATCAAATGGGTCAAATACATGGAATACCTCAAACACTTTTTCGACAACCACTTTGTTCATCCTGGTGAGTGGCATTGACGAAAAAGACGGTGGGGATGAGGAGCGGGTGACGCGGGGTCGATTCAAATTTTGAATCCGCCTCGCCGGCAAGTCCAGCGGCGAGCCCGACAAGGAAGATGGTCGCGACAAGAAGGCAGGCAACCGCGGCGGCGGCGATGAAGGCACCGGAAGGAAGAGTCTCTTCCGTTCGGGGGAGGCGATTTGAGTTTTGAGCCCCCCGCCCGGTGCGGCCGGCGGTGAGCCCGGCGATGAGACAGGAGGTGGGCGGTGGTGAGCCTATGCCGGCGCCGTCCCCGGGGAGGGGATGTGTCAGGGCAGGTCCGGGGCTCTTGCGCCGCTCGTGGAAGATTGGGAGTCGGAGGAAGTGGTTGCTGCGGTGGGCGACGAGGGGGTGGGCGGGTCTGATCTGGAGCTAGGGTGCTCGCAGAGGCGACTACCGGCGGCTACCCTCGACGGGATCGTCGAACGAGCGGAGGAGCTCGGGGCCACCAAACCATCCATTGATGATAGGTGGACGAAAGTTTCTCTTCATATGGGAAAGGAAAGGAAAGCTATGACCTCGCTCATCATGCTAGTCTTTTGGGAAATTTGGAAAGAATGCAATGCAAGAGTTTTCCGACCACTCCTCTACCACGGCTACGGTCATTGCGAAAATGAAAGATGAGGCAAGAGCGTGGAGCTTAGCTGGGACATCCTTTTTGCGTAAGGTAATAACACCAGATTAGGCTTTTTTGCTAGTATTAAAATCCTAGAGCTTGTCCAAAGCAATTGATTCTAAGAAATTCCTTCTCTATTAATGAAAATGGTAGGTATGTTTTCTTTTGCCTTGATTAAAAAAATATAGTCTAGTCAGGTGAGGTTAGGATTCAGAAATCTAGTGCCATGCACATTTACAACAACAACAACAACAACAACAACAACAACAACAACAACAACAACCAAGCCTTTCAGTTCCAAACAAGTTGGGGTAGGCTAGAGTTGAAACCCATAAGATCTCGAAGCTAAGTTATGGTTCCGGAACGTGGATAGCTAACTTCCACGTACCCCTGTCCATGGCTAAATCTTTGTCGATATTCCAAACCTTCAGGTCTCTCTTAACGGACTCGTCCCATGTCAAGTTTGGTCTATCACGACCCCTCTTAACATTTTCAGCACGCTTTAGCCGTCCGCTATGCACTGGCGCTTCCGGAGGCCTCCGTTGGATATGTCCAAACCATCTGAGACGATGTTGGACCAGCTTCTCTTCAATCGGCGCTACCCCAACTCTCTCCCGTATATCGTCATTCCGTACCCGATCCTTTCTTGTGTGGCCACATATCCATCTCAACATGCGCATCTCTGCTACACTTAACTGTTGGATATGTCGTCTCTTCGTTGGCCAACACTCCGCGCCATACAACATCGCAGGTCGGATAGCTGTCCTATAAAACCTGACTTTTAGCTTTTGTGGCACTCTCTTGTCACAGAGTACGCCAGAAGCTTTGCGCCACTTCATCCAACCAGCCTTGATTCGGTGGCCCACATCTTCATCGATATCGCCATCCTTCTGCAACATGGACCCCAAATATCGAAAAGTGGCTCTCTCCGGTACCACATGCCCACCAAGGCTAACCTCTCCCTCCTCGTGCCTAGTAGAACTGAAACTGCACCTCATGTATTCAGTTTTAGTTCTACTAAGCCTAAAACCTTTCGATTCTAGAGTTCGCCTCCACAACTCTAACTTTCTATTAACCCCCGTTGGCTATCATCGACTAGCACCACATCATCCGCAAAGAGCATACACCATGGGATATCTCCTTGTATATCCCTTGTGACCTCATCCATCACCAAATCAAAAAGATAAGGGCTCAAAGCTGATCCTTGGTGTAGCCCTATTCTAATTGGAAAGTCATCAGTGTCGCCATCACTTGTTCGAACACTTGTCACAACATTATCATACATATCCTTGATGAGGGTAATGTACTTTATTGGGACTTTGTGTTTCTCCAAGTCCCACCACATGACATTCCGAGGTATCTTATCATAGGCCTTCTCCAAATCAATGAACACCATATGAAGGTCCTTCTTTTGCTCCCTGTATCTCTCCATCAGCTGTCAAACCAAGAAGATGGCTTCCATGGTAGACCTCCCAGGCATGAAACCAAATTGGTTTTTGGTCACGATTGTCAACCTTCTTAAGCGGTGCTCAATGACTCTCTCCCATAGCTTCATAGTATGGCTCATCAGCTTGATTCCACGGTAATTAGTACAACTTTGAACACCCCCTTGTTTTTGAAGATTGGTCCTAAAATACTCCGCCTCCATTCTTCGGGCATCTTGTTTGACCGAAAAATAAGGTTGAAAAGCTTAGTTAGCCATACTATCGCTACGTCTCCAAGTCCTCTCCACGCCTCGATGGGGATACCATCAGGGCCCATCGCCTCCTCCTTTCATCCTCCTTAACGCCTCCTTAACCTCAGACTCCTGGATACGTCGCACAAAGCACATGCTGGTATCATCAAAGAGTCGTCTAGCTCAATGGTAGAGCTCTTAACCTCTCCATTGTAAAGGTTGTCAAAGTACTCCCGCCATCTACGCTTGGTCGCCTCATCCTTCACAAGAAGCTGATCCTCTCCGTCCTTGATGCATTTGACTTCGTTGACATCCCTCGTCTTCCTCTCCCTAAACTTGGCCATCTTATAGATGTCCCTTTCGCCTTCCTTCGTGTTTAAACGTAGGTAGAGGTCCTCATACGCCCGACCCCTTGCTTCACTCACCGCCCGCTTTGCAGCCTTCTTCGCCACCTTGTACTTCTCCATGTTAGCTGCACTCCTGTCCAGATATAGGCATCTGAAACAGTCCTTCTTCTCCCTAATAACCTTCTGGACCTCATCGTTCCACCACCAGGTATCCTTAGCTTCCCTTCTACTTCTCTTAGTCACCCCAAACTCCTATACAGCGACCTTCCGCAAGCAGGTCGCCATACTCGTCCACATCATGTTTGCATCGCCTCCTTCCTCCCAAGGGCCCTCCTTAATAACCCTCTCCCTGAAAGCCTGGGATGCCTCACCCTTGAGCTTCCACCACTTTGTTCTAGCGACTTTGGCACGCTTACCCCGCTGGACACGGATCCTAAAGCGAAAGTCAGCAACCACCAGCTTATGTTGAGGGACCACACTCTCTCCAGGTATCACCTTACAATCGATGCAGACGCGTCTGTCTTCTCTTCTAGAGAGGACAAAATCAATCTGGCTAGAGTGTAGGCCACTACTGAACGTCACTAGATCGGATTCTCTCTTCCTAAAGAGGGTGTTAGCTACGATCATGTCATAGGCTAGAGCGAAGCTCAGGACGTCTTCTCCTTCTTGGTTCTTGATGCCATAGCCAAAGCCCCCATGCACCCTTTCAAAACCTGTGTTAGATGTACCCACATGGCCATTGAGATCTCCTCCTATGAAGAGCTTCTCACCAATAGGTACCCTCCTAACAAAGTCCTCTAGGCCTTCCCAAAACTCCCTCTTGGTGCTCTCATTGTGGCCTACTTGTGGGGCATACGCGCTGATAACATTGAGGACTAAGTCCCCAACGACCAGCTTGACAAGGATCATCCGGTCCCCTTGCCTCTTGACGTCCACAACTCCATCCCTGAGGCTCTTATTGACCAAGATGCCTACTCCATTTTTGTTTGAAGTTGTCCCCGTGTACCACAACTTGAAACCGGTATCCTCCACCTCCTTCGCCTCCTGTCCCTTCCATTTGGTCTCTTGGACACAAAGGACATCAACACGCCTCCTCACCGCCGTATCAACTAACTCCCGTAACTTACCCGTCAGGGACCCTACGTTCCAGCTACCTAAGTGTATCCTCCTAGGCTCGGCTAACTTCCTTACCCTCCGCACTCGTCGAGTCAAATGCGGAGACCCTTGCTCATTTTTCACTACACCGGGGCGTCGGTGTAGCGCGCCACTAAGGATGCGGCGACCCGACCCTTGCTCACTTATCACCGTATCCAGATCAAGATACGGCGCGCCACCAAGGGGGTGACGGCCCGGCCCTTGCCCATTTGACACCACACCCGGGTTCCGATGTGGCGCGTCGCTAAGAGGGTTACGCCCCAACGAGGTTCCTTTGGGTTTCATCTCCATAAGAGTGGCTGGGTTTTTTTACATTGGCTCGCCCCGGCTATCACAACCCTCCTCCTTTATCCGGGCTTGGGACCGGCTATGTTGAGACAACATAGGCGGAGTTGCCATGCACATTTAAGAATCTTATTTTTATTTCGAAAGTGAGTGAGCATGCATCATGCGGGCTGCTACACATTATATATTGCTTGCCTTCTTTGGCATGTATTCTTTATTTTTCTTGAAGATCTTTTGGATGCATTATATGACCTGTGACAGTTATTAAGTTTAAATATATACTAGTAAAAGTGCCTGTGCGTTGCACCGGGAAAAACCAATACTTAGAAAATTCTCGTAAACCATTTGTGTTGATATTTCTTCTTTTTTTGGCCTTCGTCAATATTGGTCACGTATTTTTCTTTTCACAGCCTACATAATCAATCCTAACAAAAAGATTACGAGCTACTCGCTACATCGACTTATAATACTAACAGGCACCATTCTTATATTAATTTTACTAACATATCCAAACAAATTTACTGCTACAATTTAATTTTATTGAACGGCGTTGAAGAATATCACTACATTTTTTATGGTATGAGAAATATCACTACTGAAAATTAGTACTATTTTATTAACGGGAGGAAGTTTTTATGATAGGCACACTGCTACTCCAGAAAAAAAATTAACGGGAGGAAATTTTCATGAACGAGACAAGATTTCTCGTGAGAGGCATCGGGTAAGGACGTATATGAAACCAGGTTCGAACTATTATCGGAAAAAAATGTGTCGGGCTGCTAAGGCAGCTCTCTACCCAAACCAAACAGTTTTATATCAACAAAACTGGCCATTTTCATATGCTCGATCCAACATAAATCGTGTTTGAATTTTGAAACGCAAGATTAGAGGACAAAGTTAAGGTTGCCAGATTCACAAAATTTATCAGCATCAACCCAATAACTCGCAACATGTTGTTTCCTCTAGCAAATCGAACGTGCTTCTGCTTCTCATTGAGTACAAGCAAGTGCGTACCCCTTTGCCCTATCTGAGAGCTCTCCACGATACCGAGTAGCGCGTGAGGGTTGGACGTTCTGGCTTGTTTCATCTCTACCGATTGGACCACGTGGCGGCGCATTAAAAAAAAGATTGCAGGGAGGGGAAAAGAGATCGCGTCCAGGGCAGAGAAACCCTATCCACATTTCCTCACTGCTGCCGCCGCCTCTCTCTTCCTGGCACCCCTCCACCACTCGTTCACACGGCAGCGGCGTCCATGGTGCGGGCAAGCAGGTGGAATAAGACAGGGTCCAACTCCGCGGCTCGCCGGCAAGAGCGGCGTGACCTAGGCGATGGTGGCGGAGCCGGTGCTTCTCGTGTGTTGCTGGAGCACGGCGGATTGGCAGGCGGCCTTGTCTACAAGCACAAGGTGAGAAATATGAATTTGGAAAGATCAATCGTGTGGTCGTCCTCTTACTCATTGCTTCCTATCTCCATGTTGACAGTGGCGAGATCTGCCGATCCGTGAGGACGAGTTGACCTGACCTATTCTAAGCGGAGGGCACGCGACCACATGGAGGCGGACGCAGCTTGTTGATCTGGGCGACCTCCGGGGAGAGGGGCCGTTGAATGCAAGTTGAGGTGAGACAAGTTTTAAACCCTTGGCTCTCAGATTCCGAAGTTTGTTCATGCGGAGCATATTTGTGTTTGGATTTGTGTGCTCTGGTTTCAGCTGTGATGTGGAATTTTCCCATCCGGGACTCTCATAGACATATCTGAGCTAGGATTTTGTTCTCTCGTAGTTTAGGATCAAATGTGCAGGTTTCTTTGCCCTTGACTATTTGTACGGAAGTGTTTGGTGATTTATTTGCCAAATTGATTCTGGGCATACTGCAGATATTTTAATCTGAAGGAAAAAGGGGAAGCTGCAAGAGAAATCCAATGTGGGTAAGCGTGGGTTGATTAAAGGAACTTACACTGGCATATGGCATGCATAGTGTGAACATTAGAGGAATATTCGGATGAGACGTGTGTCCTATTGATGCACTAGCTGCAGCTACAGGATTGTTTGAATTAGACTTTCATTGATCTGAACATAGACATAACACTAGCATCACTCACAGGCTTAAATAGTAGCATGGGCTAAACATAGCTAGATTTATGGTTCCACTTCCACCTCTATGTATACATGCATCATTTGTCTTGATAGCAACAAAAGTAAGTTTCATAGTCATACTATAAATCAATACAAACAATATAAACTTTTGTTCAACCATGTTGAAATGATCAAGTAACTCAAAACAAATATGGTGAACATGATGAACAATTGTTGTTCATTTTTTCACTTTGATTCAGTGGTCATCTTGAATGTGGTATGTTCAACCTCTGTAGTGGCATGTCTTACATACCCATTCTTTGTTTTTTCTACTGAACAAGGTGATACCTGCCGCCACAGGGGAGTGGTGGTGGGACATGGACAGCGGGTCGCGTCTGCAGCGTTGTGGCGGGGTTAGGCCGAGGACGGCAGCAAGCTCTATAGGTTTCTGCTACGGCTAAGAAGCAGCAGTTGTGCCTATGGAAAGGTAGAAACCTAGAATGATTCGTTTTTTTCTATTTTCTGTAGATGTCTATTCATGCGTGCAATGTGTTGCGTGAATTCTCATAGCCTTGAAGCTATTCTTACACAAAATTGTTTTTGGGATGCTTTTTGATTTTTATTTTGCTAATATGTGATGCAAAAATAATTTGTTAAAATCTCGATCAAGATCAAGGTGATTTCTTCTTCTTCTAATGTGTTATTCTCATCCAGTCCTCTGTTTTAAATTTTCTGGTTGGTTGGTTGTCCAGACATGAGGAGTTGCACATCTTGTGAAGACCAGAAGAGCAATATTAGAGATTGTGGCAGGCAATGTATTGTTTTGTAGTAGGCCTATTTTCTTGTATGACGTATCGTAGTTTCTAGGAACCTACTCATTGCTGCTATTGTTCTACATTATTTTTTTGTACTGCATGTTATTTATTTATATCACGCTGGAAGTCTGCTAAGAGGTGTGTACTAACAACATTTCTCTCCTTTCTGTTTTAGTATTGATACTGAAACATGGCTTTGGTGGTCTTGAGTAAACAATGGGAACAGTTGTGGATGATTTGATAGCATGATGGGTGTGAGATGGATTGCCAGAGTTGGATCTGGAGGTACAGGTCGTTGAAGAGGAGTCTTGGGGAGACTGAGATCTCCAATTTGGTGTTGTCGTGCTTGAAATAAGAATATATGGGGAGACTGAATCTTAGAAATTGAAACTCCATATATTCTTATTTGGTTTAGGAAGTTGAATAGGATATTTTTTGAGACCTTCCATGTTGTTTTCTTGCATTATATATTATCTCATGTAACTCGTTCTAAGAGTACCCTCCTTTGCATGTTTCAGTTCATTCCATCGTCATGTTAGTCATGTACTAGGAAATGATAAAGTCATTGCATTGCTGAAACAGAAGAGTAGATATAGATGGTAATTGCACACATTGAACATTCCGAAATCCAAATGGGTTGAAACAGGTTTAAAAATGCAGGTAGTTTATGAAATTACATCATGGCCTGTTACTAATCAGTTCATGTGCTAACTTGTGTATTGTGAATCATATGTGCTCAAAGTACTTCAGAATTTCATGTTTTATGTCATATAATTTGGTCTTATTTCTCCTTCAAATGTAGGTTAGTGAGCTTGACATTAAACCATTTGTGAACCGTTTTTTTCTCCCAATTGGACTACAGGTTAGCCCTAATACCTTCCACACGACAATATCTTGTTGTTATATGTGTAGCGCTGCCTCTCCCTTTATATAAACCAATGCCTATGCTTAAAATATTGCGGTGGTGATGAAAATTGAAAATTAATGATTTTTCGATCTCTTCCTCTCACAAATTCAGTTACAAAGACCATTTTATTAAAAAGAAACAGCGACCAGAAATAGAGTTCATGGTGTTACTTGCTGCTTATGTTTTGTGTCAGCTGTTATGTCGAATACTTAACTCCATTCGGCTATTCCACAGTGTTATTGAACTTTATGGTCGAATTAAATGATAATTACATTAATATTTTGTGGCACAGACAATGTTGTGTGCACTCCATTATAGATCGAGGTTCCTCTCTCACATGCACACATACATAAGCATGCTTATAATCTTTGTTTTTACTGTACATGTCAAGTCCCTTTAAAATGAAAATGCTACTTGAGTCAAGGGAGGTTTCTTAATTTCGGGTCTACTGCATCGTTTGTCACAGCAATTGTAAGATCCTTAAAACTAAAAGTCAGACATCATTTGACATGCTTCAAATGGTTTATGTTACTGCTTCTTAGAAATTGAAACTCCATATATTCTTATTTGGTTTAGGAAGTTGAATAGGATTTTTTTGAGACATTCCATGTTTTTTTGCATTATATATTACCTCATGTAACTCGTTCTAACATTACCCTCCTTTGCATGTTTCAGTTCATTCCACCGGCCGTCATGTCAGTCATGTGCTTGGAAATGATAAAGTCATTGCATTGCTGAAGCAGAAGAGTAGATATATATATATGGGAGTTGCATGCATTGAACATTCCGAAATCCAAATGGGTTGAAACAGGTTTAAAAATGCAGGTAGTTTATGAGATTACATCATGACCTGTTACTAATCAGTTCATGTGCTAACTTGTGTATTGTGAATCTTATGTGCTCAAAGTACTTCAGAATTTCATGTTTTATGTCATATAATTTGGTCTTATTTCTCCTTCAAATGTAGGTTACTGAGCTTGACATTAAACCATTTGTGAACCGTTTTTCCTCTCAATTGGACTACAGGTTAGCCCTAATATCTTCCACACGACAATAGCTTGTTGTTATATGTGTAGCGCCGCCTCTCCCTTTGTATAAACCAATGCCTATGCTTAAAATATTGCAGTGGTGATGAAAATTGAAAATTAATGTTTTTTCAATCTCTTTCCCTCGACAAATTCAGTTACAAAGACCATTTTATTAAAAAGAAACAGCGACCAGAAATAGAGTTCATGGTGTTACTTGCTGCTTATGTTTTGTGTCAGCTGTTATGTCGAATACTTAACTCCATTATTTTTCAGGGGTTGCAACTAGCCATAGAAACATGGGATTTTCGTCAATTCAGCCATGTTGATTCTACTTACAGGATAAGCAGGTTTGAGTACTGGAAATTATGCTGTGCAGACGTGATGTATTAAATTTTCAGAGCTGCTCAACTGAGCTTGAACCCAAAGATTACATCCAACCAGGTAAAGTACCAAACTCCCTTAGGGCTTGTATTTTACCACCTACTGCTTAGTTCATCCACTAACTGATGTATATGTATATTATGCATTCAGTGACATTTCTATTACTACTAGAGTAGGTATCTAATTATGCACTGGACATACATATGGGGTTACACACTTTGTGATGCAAGATGGATCTTAGTCTCCGGTTGTTGGCATGTTACTAATGACCCTTCGATGGACATGCAATATGCTTTGCAGATCGACCAAGCTTAGACTTTTTTTATAGCTTACTAATGATCCTTGATGGACATGCAGCTTTAAATATTTTTCAACATTGAATATTGGTCTGCACATCATAGATATGGGTATTCAAGAATAAGCTGGGAAAAACATTTTAGAGAATTAGAAGAACTTCCGTATGATGACCTTGGCAGTCGCAGAAAGAATAAACTATGAACACCTGACTTGGTGATTTATGTTAGATTGCTACAAGTTATAGTTATTGAAAGGATATATGACTGATGGAAAGGATGCTTTATAAGCCATGTAACCGTTCCTTTGTACATAACCAGTTATTGTAATATGTTCCATATTTAGATTTGAAGGATCTTGGGTAGATGCCATTTTTGCATGATGGGATTTATGGTGAGATGGGTGAATAGTTGCACCGAGCCTCGGTATATTATAACTAACATGTAACACCACTTTTTAGAAGTTGGACCTCAATTAGGACGTAATTGAGCTGCACCTGACCGGTTAGGAGGCGCCCCATGGGGCGCCCCAACCACTAGTGTAATTGAAAGGTCGTATCGCTTCCAAACGTGAGCAGTAGATGTAGATGCTGCAGTCTCATCGCCAGGATAAACTGTCACCACGTCTTGAACGGCGGTGCCCTCAGAAATAACTATGCCCAAAAAAAGCAGGACCTACACACAAGGATAGAATATAGTCACCAGCTGTTGTTTTCCATCTTCTTATTCAGCTCTGCCGAATTCATGGCGGATCCTCCCCTCCCACTGTTCGCAACTCGGCGGTCATCTGGGGCTTCACCCGCGTCCCACCCCTTCTTTCCGCCCCGCTGTAAGACCCAGGCTACCGGCGCCGGCGGTTCTGTGCCTCCACACGAGAGCAGCTCTCCTTGCTGTGCCAGCGACTCTCGTCCGTGCACGGGCACGCCTCTTTTCCTCTGCCTCTGATGTGCTCCTCTTCCTCGCCATCCTCTTCTCCAGTGTTGTCCCAAGTCCCAACGACCCCGACGGCTGCCATGCTTGTTCTTTTCTGAGGAGGCTTGTTCATATTCAGAAAATTAAGGTATATAAACCAGACTTATTTTGTATGAGGGAGCGAGGTGGGACTATGACATCCAGCGTTCGGGGTCCTGACTCATACTATGAACAAACCGAATGCCGATAACTTATTTTCGTTGATTCATAAAGCCCACTTGTGTGGCTTGCAGCTCATTGGTGCCTCTACCAGGCCCGGCAATGCTGACCTTGCTGGCGCTGAACCTACAAGACCAATACGAGTTGGCCTTCCTCCGGCCGCGCCTCGCCCTGGAGAATCAGAGAGGGAAAAAAACCTTCGGGAGTAGGCCCTTCTCCCTGCAAGGCGCGCATTGGTTTCGTCTTTGACGCCGGTCTCGAGCGTGACCTTGGATTCCGCGAGCCGGAGGGATTACTGGACGGAGGCGAGGCGCGCGCGGAGGCCTCATCTGCTACGAGCGCCTCCTTTCTCTGCTTCCAGAAGGAACGAGCAGTACGTCGTCTCGGGAGGCCCGCAGGACGGGCGCTGGCGGCGGCTACTACCGGACCTCCGCATCCCTCCCCGTCGTCCCCGATCTCCTTCACGCCGGCAGGAATGTTTCCCCAGTGCTGCCACTCATTGTCCAGCCGGGGAGAAGGTGTCTCTCCGACCGGCCGGCCGCCGCCACTCATCCCCAACCCCGCCGCTCCTCGTACCCCGACGCACACGAGCGCGCGCCTCCCTCCTCATCGAATCCGTGCGTCACTGACTTCCCTGACCGTCTCCAGGCTCGACCTCGCCGCCTCCAGGCTGGCGCCATCCGCTTCCGAGCTTGGTCTCCTCGGCGAGTACCGCGTCGGAAACAAACTGTTTTTTTACTAAGCGGTGAGACGTTTGACTTGGCGGTGGCAGTGCCTGTAATTATCATTGAGAAGTATGGGTAAATCCAAAACGGACGAAAAAAGAGGGGAGAAACCTTCCTTCCTTTATTAGTAGTTATTAATTTAACCCTTTCATGCTTACTTTAACTAGTTATTTCGGTTTATAAACCTATATTATTACCACCTGATGAGAGTCACCACTCACCACACCACGTCGCAACAGCGCCATCTATCAAATCTGTGAGTTCGGGAGAAGTTCCAATGTTCCACCGGTGCCAACAATTTATCTTCAATAGTAAAGAGAAACAAAACTCATATGATCACATTTATAATTTTGCAAATTTTCTATTAGTTCTATTCTTTTTGTAGAACTCGGTAAACACCAGCGGTCACTAATATATTTGCCTTTTTGCAAGCGTGTTAGTTTTATCTGGATTTGGACAAAAGCGTAGTGAGTTGTATAGATCTTTCCCATCCCATGTGTTGAGAGTTGAGACTTGATTGAAAACGTTTGTGAAATTGTGCTCGTAGGTAATTGGAATTAAAATAATCAACAAAAAATTTAAATACAGCATATCATTATTTTAGTTACAAACGAATACATACATTTTACCCTGGCAAATTAACACACATATGTGGTGTACACTATATAAGTTAAGCCCTAGAGAATAAAGACATAGTGTTTTTTTTACAACTATAAAGACATAGTGTTACTCAACACTAGTACACAATATGCATATCTCTACACCTCCAGGCTCTTTAGGATCATGGGAAGCCCAAACTTGGGGCGCAGCGTGATCACGTCCATGGGGGCATGGACGTACTTCGGGGACAGGGAGAAGGAGAACCTCTGAAGAATCACGGCGATCACGGCCTTGGCTTCGATCATCGCGAAGTTCTGCCCGATGCACGACCTCGGCCCACCGGAGAAAGACAGCAATGCGTTGGGGTGCTTTGCAGCCATGGTGACACCTTTCTCGAACCTCAAGGGCTTGAATTCATTGGCGTCCTCACCCCAGACCTCCTTATCACGATGTATCGTCGCGATGGGGATCGCCAGGGCTGTGCCTTCGGGCACTCTGATGCCACCAACCTCGAGATCCGAACCCGCCCTCCTATGAATGGCCGATACAGGGGCGTATAACCTGAGAGTTTCCAGCAGGAACATGTTGACGAGCTGCAGTTTGTTGAGCATGTCGCCGGTTGGGACGTCGTTGCCGCACTCCGTGAGCACCTCCTCTCTGAGTTTCTCCTGCCACTCCGGGTGCGTGCTCAGCAGGAACATGGTCCAGGTCAGCAGGTGCGAGCTGGTGTCGTGCCCGGCGAAGAAGAAGGTCTTGCACTCGTCGATGATCTCGTCCATGCTAAGAAGCGGGTTCTCCCCGTGCTCCGGCGCGCACGCCTCCAGCATAAGCCCGAGCAGGTCGTGTCCGTAGCCCATGGTGTCTTTGGTGGCCAGCCGGCTCTTGATGATGTTCATGAGCATTGTCCTCACCTCCCTGTCGAGCTTCGATATCTGAAGGTTCTTTTTGGTTGGAAGGTACCTGAATAATTTCATGAATAGGCACCAATTAATTTCCTGCTTCGTGAAACTGTTTATGTATTTTGCGTCGATTTGAACCAAAGTTTTAAATAGCGTGTTATCTCCTCAGTATAGCATATCAATATAGCGGACCCAGAGCACTCCGGCTAATCCTATGCATTTTTAGGGCTAAATAGAAACTCCCAAGGTCGCTAAATCATGCTAAAAGGCTATAAAATAACATTATTTCTCCCCCATCCACCAAATATTTCCAAATTTGAATCTAAAAGTTAAACCTTGTTATGTACCTCCGTTCCATAGTGTAAGCCGGCTTATGGAACAAAGTGATAGTATGTATTTATGCACTACAATCGTCATGGATGTTCAATATACTTTTGTATCATTGAATTATTAAATTCCTGCACATATTTTTCTTGATGATATATGAATATATGATGCTTCATTTTTCTGGATTTTTCTTATTTAGAAAAACTACGCTAAATAGCTTAGCTATAGCTTTCGTAGCATTTTAAACTTTGATTTGAACTAACAAAGGGAAAAGTGAGTAGTTGTAGTTTACCTGAACCCTGGAATTTGGACGTTGAATACAGTGGAGAAGGCAAGAAACTGAAGCTCCCTCTGGGCTAGGAAGACCTTCTTCCCCTCCGTGTAGCTGCTCCCGAACGCCGTGTGTGAGATGACATCCGCGGTAAGCTCTTCAAACTGGCTGCTCAGCTCGATCTCCACGTCGGCGCCCTTGTCCAGCTTGGCCTTCCACTCCGACATCATGGTCCCGGCGCAGTCGGACATGGTCACCGTCATCATCTGTGTGGCCAATTAGATGTCAACGCACAAAACGTCAGCGAAAAGCGACACGCCTGTATAATTGTCTAGTACTTAGGAAATGCAAAACAAACGCCTAGGCGTTCTGCTGGAGCTGGACACACGTCAGTACATACCTTGAGCTTGTCCATGTTGAATGCGGGGTGGACGACCTTGCGGTGGCGCTTCCAGTCGTCGCCGTCGGTGAGCACGAGCCCCTTGCCGAGGAGGCGGGCGATGTGCGGATTGCTGAAGTTCTTGGGGTAGAGCCCGTTGCGGTCGAAGAGCACCTGCTTCACCACGTTCACGTCGGCGATGCACACCGTAGGCCTCGCCCCGAACCAGAACAGGAACGTGCGTCCTGGAGATCATGGTACACACAACGTCGTGAGGACTAGACGGCGTCGAATTTCCAAAGGTAGAATTAGAGGTTCAGTAAGTTCGTACCGTGGATGGCGATCCATTTTCGGAAGTGCGGCTGTACCATGGGGACAAAGTCGTGGGAGCCGACGTCCAGGGCGGTGCCGGCGGTCTCGGCGCGGAGCTGCTTGATCTCGGCCAGGTTGCCGGCGAAGAACTTGTAGCCCGGCCCGCCGACGCCCTGCGCGCGGAGCTGCCTGGTGATGGCGCGCGGCCTCCACACGAGGTACACCAGCGCGTTGAACGCCCACGAGGCCAGCACCGCCGCCACGGCCACGGCGACCATTGAGACGAGACCCACGGTCATCGTGGTCTACCAGGAGTCGGGAGCTAGTGGGGATTGTTCGTTGTTCAGGTCAGTGACCTGTATGTAAAGCAGGATTGATCTGCTTGTGACTCGAGACTAGGAAATGTATGTGATTGTTGTGAGAGTCGGGACGATGAGGGTGATATTTATACGGGTTTTTGGCTGCGCTTTGACCATTGGTCGTCGTGCTCCGGCTGTGCGAGTGACATCAGCTGTGATGGACGCGAGCACAATTCAGGCACGACGCGCATCTGCTGCTCGCGGGAACGTGGGACTGGAGGTCGACATCGCCGCACGAGCGCTTCTAGGGAAGCTTGCAAAGCAGCCAAGCGACCATGTGCACCTTCTCTTTGCTTTTGCTGGTACCCGCTGGAGTAGGGGACACTGCTAGCGGAATTCAAACCGTGTACTACTACTCCTATACTTTTTTCATTCTAATTTAATCTACATTCTTGAAAAATTAAATAAACTAGCATTGTATTTATTATTACTAGTTCAACTAATCTAATCTACATTGAAAATAATGACATCTAATAGAGAGAGAAAACTCTTTCAGTTTCTGTGTTTTTGTTGACTAAAAGTTAGAGTGTAGATTAATATGGAACAGAGCCTAGCTAGGATGTAGATTAAATGAGAACAAAGGAAATACAACTTTTAATTTCTCGGCTTCTAGACCAGAAGACTAGGAAGGATGGCTGATTGAACGACACACTCTGCTCGCATTGTTTATCTTATGGAAGAAGTAGCCTGTGGCTAGAGCAAAATAACGATTTTGCATGAGACAAGGAGACCCTATTTCTGGAAAACGCCTAGTTGAACCGCCGGGCATATGAGCCGTGCGCATCTAAGGCTAAGAGTAGGATTCGTGCACTTTCATGGACCACTAAACGATTTAATCAAGTAATGCATGTATAGAGCGAGTATAAGTTTCGATGTACCGTAGCTATAGATGGTCCATGGCCGACAGCCACTGCTCCCCTACTGATCTTAGCGTAGGACGATGGCGACCGTTGTTGGATGGACCATCGTGGATGCACTGTATAACGGCCGGCAACAGACATTTTTACCGTCGAGCACTATTTAAGAAGGGGCGCATGAGCTAGAAGAACAGTGCCAGCTTCCCACATACTACCTCCATCTCAAGGCGTAAGGTTTATATTTTTTTTTGGAAAAGTCAAAGCAAGTAAAGTTTAACCAAAATTTTAAAATAATCTATCAATAAATATGATATTTTGTAGATAGCACATGAAAATATATTTCATTATCTGTCTAATAATATCAATTTTGTATTTGACATGTTAATGATTTTTTATAAAAACTTAGTCAAACTTAACATAGTTTGACTTTTTGAAAAAAATATAAGCCTTAAGCCTTGGGATGGAGGTAGTATTTCAAAAGTGATAGCTCTCCTCGCCGGCAAGGTACACCGCTCGAGAGCTCTAGAGCTTGCTTGCCTGTGCCAAAGCTCGAGAGCTTGCTTGCATGTGCCAAAGCTCATTTGCCATGTCCCAGTCGTCTTCAACCTCTCGCCGCAGCCGTGTTCCACCCGCGCCTCTGCCCTTGATCATGTGCCCTAGGTGCTGCTACATCCGGATTCGATGGTGGGTATCCGGTTCATAAGCCAATCCTGGTGTTCGGTTCTACAAGTGTCCCAATCAGCGCGTAAGTCTCTGGTTCTACTGCCGATAAACTCGTGTTCCGTTTCGGCATACATGCACCTTGGATATCACATCTTTTATTTGCTGATGATAGCATTGTGTTTACTCAGGCTTCAAAGCGGGGGGGCAGAGAGGCTACAAGAAATCCTTAACATCTATAACAAGGGCTCAGGCCAGTTAGTCAACAGAGATAAGTCTGCTATCTTCTTTAGAACAAACAGTAGTTAAGAAATAAAGGATGAAGTAAGACAAATCCTTGGCATCAACAAAGAGACTCTCGAGGAGAAATATTTGGGACTTCCAACTGCTATTGGAAGAAACATATCTGGTGCATGAAAAGCTATGCACAAAAGTAAATTACTTTGCAGGTGGAGGGCCAGAAAGGAAACCGAGCTCAGCTGGGCGTGAAGTTCCTATTAAAGCAGTGATGCAAGCAATCCCCACTTATCCTATGAGTTGCTTTAAATTATCAAAAAGCATTTGCAAGAAGATGACTACGACAATGTCAAGATTTTGGTGGGGAGGTGAAGAAGACAAACAAAAAATGCATTGGAGAAAATGGAATGATATACCGCAACCAAAAAAGAGGAGTAGGTATGGGGTTTAGAGATCTCCATCTATATATTCAATATAGCTATGTTGGGAAAGCAGGGTTGGAGATTAATAACGAAACCAGACACTCTTTGTGCACGTATTCTAGCTGGTAAATATATCATAATACAGACTTCATGAATGCAACAAAAAAAAAGAAATAGCTCGCAGGTGTGGCAGGCAATTTTAAAAGGAAGAACAGTACTAGAGCTTGGTCTAGCGAGAAGAATAGGTGATGGACACAATCAACCAACATCTGGCAGGACCGCTGGATCCCAGGCGTTCCTAGGTGCAAACCAATTAGCAAGACGAGAAGTGCAACAAAAACAAAGGTTTCAGAACTCCTTAATTCAGAGGGAAGTGCATGGGATGTTCAGAAGTTAAATAACAATATGAATCCCCTAGAAGCAAATGAAATAATGAAGATTCCCATTGAAAAGCTTTCAGGAAGATTTATGGGCATGGAACGGGGAAAAGCATGGACTTTATATAGTCAAATCGGCATACAGATTGCTAGCATCTTGTGCAAGATATGAGGAGCACTATCGAAAAGGCACTGCGGGAAATTCTGAAACCGATGGAAACAAAATACGGATTAAACATTAGAGACTTGCAGTTCCTCCTAAAATTAGGACCTTCTGGTGGCGAGTTATTCATGGTTTCATACCAGCTCGGGAGGTGTTGCTTCAGAGGCATATAGAGAAACAAGGTAATTTCTTAGAGTGTGGTGCAAAAGAGGATACAATATACCATGCTCTAATTGAATGCCCCTATGCTAATGCTTTTTGGACTACTTTCAAATCCCTCTATAACATTAAACTTCCAAAATTACATCCTTTAACTTGGGCACAAGATTTACTTGATACATCTATTTGCAAAGAAGAGAAAGCATGTTATATTCTTTGTGGCATGTGGTCGGTTTTGTCTGCTCCGAATGGCCGTCTACATGGCAATTCTCATGTGAAAATCACACAAGCTTGTAGATGGGTGCATGATACTGTAGCAGATCTTCTTGCCAGCTCAAAACCATATTCCAGATTCAAGACGCAGATCAAAACACATTGGCAACGACCACAAGAAGGTTTTCTTAAGGTAAATGTAGATGCAGGTTATAATGCCAATAGTATGGAAGGAAAATCGGGTGGGGTGACTAGAGATAATAATGGCATATGCTTGTAGGGATGGAGCTAAATTAATCAGACGTCTGAACATAAGTCAAGGTATTATGGAATCTGATTCACTAGAGCTGGTTTCGCTATGGAAATCAAGAAACAATCATAGAGCTAGTATTCTACCTGTTTTAAAATAGATCCAGGAGCTGGTAGAAAGATGTAGCTATTTTGATATTCTGCATGTAAATAGAGAAGCAAATGTAAGTGCTCACAACATTGCTAAATTTGCTTCTTCTTTTGACCCGGACTGTGCCTGGATATCCCAGGTTCCGGAATACATCCTTCATTGTACTGAACAAGCATGTAACTTTGGTCAGAATTAATAAAAGCTCTTGGTTGACTCTCGAAAAAATAACGATTTTGCAGAATGACAGAAAAACACGCTAAACGAGATTGACATACATGTTTCCGGGCCATTGTCGTAGGTTCTCGAAAAGGCTAGACCGCAACTTGGCCATCTTTCGACATAGAGGTAAAACACAGGTAAGGCTTTCAAGATATGCTTCATGCCATTCAATGCTTAATTATAACGGTAAAAACAGGTAATAGTAGCAATTGTTTGCCCTTAGTGCAGCCTAGGCTAGGTTTTGCCATTCAATGACGTTGTTGAGTTATCTTGGTGGAGCTGTTGTGTCCAGGTACGCCTCACTGGGTTATTAGCTTGTAGTTCTCTCAGAGTTTTGTGTTTGTGGATGTATTTTTATGTTTATGCCTTCTCTCTTATAATTTTCGTGTACGCTGGTTTATTTGAACTTATCTTGTAGAGGTTGTAAACTCTCGTCGACAAACATGAATAAAAAATATTGGCAGGGATTAACTCACCCCAACTCTCCCTTTAACCCCAAAAAGTAGTAGTGTTTATTTTGGTAGATCGTGTTGAAAAGTTACACTAAACTATGAAAACGGTAAACATGATTGAATCACCATTCTTTTACACTGGTTAGGTTTTTTAAATAAATTAAACTACATACAAGGATAATTAATTAGGATGATAAATGTGATAATAATACGATTGACCGACCGAGTTACTGAAGCATAAGAAACAATGGTTTCCCTTGCTATTGTTAGTGATAATCTTTGAACATAGACAATTTGTTCTTACTATTTTTTGTGTGTGTGGTTTGATAGTTTGTGTACTGGTGTATTTGAGTTATGGTTTTGCAAGAACCAAAAAGAAGAATATATAAGTGAACATAAAGCATCATAGAATATAGGCAGCATTGATGCATGGTGAGATAATTAAACAATATATAGTTTTCTGGTAGAAGCTCAACTGGTTTTGTTCTCACTAGTACAAATTAGGTCCTTTAATGCTCCTCATGGCACACATAAGGCATTTTCTCTGTACTGTGTGGCCGAACGTTGATGCTCGAAAAAGTCGACCGTCTGTCTAGCCTCTGCCGGCCCGCAACACAAAAACGTAGCACACGGATAGCCAGAAATAAAGGGTGTGCGAACTAATGCAAATGTTCTTCTCCAATGCTCAACTTTATTCATTCTAGACCCATTCTTTCCCTCAAATTGTGTGTCATGTTTTGGTGCATCCTTTTCCTTTCCCGCTTCTTTTACCTGCCATCTGCCTTCACATCAACCTCTGGTCGTGTATAAATCCAGTGAGTGCCGTCGGTAGCTTAGAGTAGATCTGAAATGGCTATGTGTAAGAACAAATAAGTGACAATATGCATTTGTGCACTACAATCATTAAGTAGTTAACCAAGCCAAAGCATTACACATAGTGACTTTTCCGTTTCCCCAAGTGGATCTCAGATCCTCTATTCTACTAATCCCTTCCGTCAGTGGCTTTCGTTCTGGAGGTTGAAGCACCACTCATACCCCCTTAATACCATGATCGATCCTTGGAATTTGGGTACCTGACAAGTCTTTAATTCGAGGTAAAGAGATGATATACAATGACAAAACCTTATTTGAGCTCAAAACAATATTTTCATGTTAAAAGATGCACATAAACACTGCAAGGCTTCACCCAAGCCCGCAGCCTGTGAGGAATACTCGCCCATAACGAGATAAAATATCATAAACATTGCAAAGATGGATTCAATATAAATATTAAATCGTCTTACAATATCGCCAATCGCGGAGATCGAGATTACAAGTAGATGTACTATGGCTATGGAGGTGGAGACGTGTATGTGGAGATGGTGACGGCGGCGGCTTGGCGATGGATCTCCTCAGATGTGATGTGGTGTTGGCGACTTCGACTCTCTCCTGTTTTGCAGCGCCTGGGGGTCGAATTATATAGGGGTCCCTGCATGAAAGTTGTTCGGGTTGACTTGGCCGAGGCGGTGGCAGCCGATACAGGCGGCCATACGGACATGCTATGCCCATGTCACTGCCCGTTAAACTTTCTGTTAATCGATCTTTTTCGTGAGGCCTTTGACTTGGGAGTATTGGCAACTCGTGATTCTTCATTAGTTTGCCTAGATTTTGCCATAAAAATGTATATTCCTGAAAGGAAACAATTGAAGAAAAGATTTCCACATCTCCATGGTAATTAGTCATTAATGGCAAATGATAAGGGGTTGCCCGATCTTCTCAGTAAGCGACGGGGGTGGTGATGAACACGGATGAACACATCGGAGATACACGATGAAGAAGTGGATGATAACTTGTATGACGCTGACGAGTCTCTCGATCGATCCATGTCGCTAGTGCAACAGCTCTCAAACCTGCAAGATATTCGCAACTCCACACACTTGCGCACGTAGCCGCCGACCACGAAGCGGTAAGTTGCAACCATCTAATTTCCAATGGAACAATAGATCACACAAGACTTTCAGTAGCAAAACTCCAGATCGATGCAAATTGGAGTATAGATTGAAAAGAGTTGCAAAGCAATCAACTATGAACTAGGGTTTATCTTAAACATGGTCTAAATATATTATGGGGGCGCCCTGGACACTTATATAGGGGTTCAGGACGACCAGAAGTCGAGAAAATACAATAATAACTGACCCAGATCCGGATCTGGTCGAGACTGACTCGGACACGGCCCGCCTTGGGGCCGGTCGACCGGGCCAGGAACCGACCGGTCCGGTTTGCACCGGGCAGGGGACTGGGCTGGGACCGGGCCACCGGGGTGACAAACAGAACACCCGCCGGTTGGCACTGGCACAGGAGCCGGCTGGCATCGGGCTCACCCGACGTGTGGGCCTGTTGGACCGGGCCTGGGGCCGGGCCGGCCGACATGGCGGCCGGTCGGACCGGACGTGGCGCCGGCCTGAGTTGATTCTTCCTCCCTCGCGCATGCCTCCCTCTCCTCCCTCGCGCGTCCATGGGATGCCTTGTCCAGCTTCATGTCCAGCTCCATGTCCAGCTTCACGTCCAGCTGCTCCTCTTCTCCTCGTGCGATGCTTGCCCCCTCTTCGTACCTGATTATACATAAATCAAAAAACATAGGCAGTATAAAGTTCTCATCGATCAAAGTATCATTTAGGAACAAGTTCACCTATTTTTTTAGTAGCTTCGCACGAGCTCTTGTCATAGGTCCAATTCTGACTTCATTGGACTTGAGCTCAACAACACGTCTTCATCTTGCAATGACGGAGGTAGTAGTTTGGTAGGGATGTACTCATCATCCCCCCTTCAAAAGGCGTCGACTTCGACGCTCCAAGGTCTTCTCCGTCATATGGTGTCAAATCAGGCACATTAAAGGAATTACTGACACCAAACTCATCAGTTGGAAGATCTAGAGAGTATGCATTATCATTGATCTTGGCAAGCACTTTGTAAGGACCAGCACCACGAGGAACCAACTTGGACTTCCGTAGCTTCGGGAACCTATCCTTGCGAAAATGTACCCAGACCATATCACCAGGCTTGAACAACATATTCTTGCGCCTCTTGTTCACCCTTGCAGCATTGTTCTTGCCTTTCTTCTCTATCAACTCTTTAGTCTTCACATGTATCTTCCGTACAAAATACGCCCTCTTTGATGCCTCCATATTGACTCTCTCATGTATGGTTAGAGGCAACAAGTTAAGTGGAGTAATGGGTTTGAAACCATACACCACCTCAAACGGACACAACTCTGTGGTAGAATGTACTGCCCAGTTGTAAGCAAACTCTAGAAGTAGCTGACCATCAGTTTGGGGATGACAAGTAGTGTTTCTTGATCATGGATCTCAACCTTCAAGTTCTTCTTGATCATGGATCTCAACAATTGTGACAATGTTCTATTCACCACCTAAGTTTGACTATCAGTTTGGGGATGACAAGTAGTGCTGAAAAGTAGCTTCGTCCCCAGCTTTCCCCAAAATGTCTTCTAGAAGTAGCTCATAAACTTCACGTCACGATAAGAAACAATAGTCTTCGGGACTCCATGTAGATGTACAATCTCCCTGAAAAACAGGTTAGCAATATGCGACGCATCGTCGCTTTTGTGGCAGGAAATAAAGTGTGACATCTTAGAAAATCTATCCACTACCACAAGTATAGAATCATGGCCTCTCTTAGTACGCGACAAACCCAACACAAAATCCATACTTATATCTTCCCATGGTGTAGTAGGTGCCGGTAAAGGAGTATACAAACCGTGAGGCTTCAGCTTGGACTTGAACTTGTTGCAAGTAATGCATCTCTTCACATACCTGTCCACATCCCGCCTCATCTTTGGCCAATAAAAGTGATCCGCGAGCATGAGTAGCGTCTTCTCACGCCCAAAGTGACCCATCAAACCTCCAACATGTGATTCCTGCAATAAGAGCAAACGCATAGACGATTCTGGAACACATAGTTTGTTAGCTCTAAACAAGAACCCATCATGTATGTGATATTTCTCCCATGCTTTACCAATAGCATACAAGCGATATGGTTTAGCAAAATCATGATCAGTGGCATACAAATCACATAGTACTTCTAATCCAGGAATTTTAATATCAAGTTGAGTTAATAGCATATTTTTCCTAGATAGAGCATCAACAACAATGTTATCTTTTTCCTTCTTATGCTTAATAATGTATGGAAAAGACTCAATGAACTCAACCCACTTAGCAAGACGTCTATGCAAGGTAGATTGAGCTTTCAGATATTTCAAAGCTTCATGAACAGAATATATGATAAATTCTTTTGGCAACAAATAATGTTGCCAAACCTCAAGAACTCTAATTAAAGCATACAATTCTTTATCATATATAGGATAGTTCAACTTAGCACCGGAAATTTTCTCAGAAAAATATGCAATTGGGCGACCCTCTTGCATCAACACACCACCAATTCCAATACCACTAGCATCACATTCAATCTCAAATTGCTTATTGAAATCAGGAAGTGCAAGCAACGGTGCAGAAGTTAACAATCTTTTGAGTTCATCAAAAGCATGATCTTGGGCGACGCTCCACTCAAATGCAACACCCTTTTTAGTCAATTCATTCAAAGGTGCAGCAATAGTACTAAAATTGGGCACAAAACGTCTATAAAACCCAGCTAGACCATGAAAACTTCGTACTTGACTCACATTCATGGGAGTAGGCCAATTTTGAATTGATTCAATTTTAGACACATCTACTTCTACTCCATGCTTAGAGACAACATAACCCAGAAATATGACCTTATCTTTGCAAAAATGTGCACTTCTCAAGATTACCATAGAGTTTATTATCACGCAACACTTGCAAAACATGTCGAATATGCATAGTATGATCAGATTCACTGCGGCTGTAGATTAATATGTCATCAAAGTACACAACCATAAACTTGCCATTAAAATCAAGCAAAACATGGTTCATCAGTCTCATGAAAGTACTAGGTGCATTAGTTAATCCAAAAGGCATCACTAACCACTCATATAAACCAAATTTTGTTTTAAAGGTTGTTTTCCATTCATCCCCCTCTTTCATCCTAATTTGATGATAACCACTATGCAAATCAATTTTAGAGAAAACAACAACACCACTCAATTCATCTAGCATATCCTCTAAGCAGGGAATATGGTGACGATATCGAATAGTAATGTAGTTTATCGCTCTACAATCTACACACATGCGCCAAGTACCATCTTTCCTAGGAACTAAAATAACAGGAACAACACAAGGACTAAGGCTTATGCGGATTTAACCATTGTCGAGTAGCGCTTGTACTTGTTTCTGAATTTCCTTCGTCTCTTCGGGGTTCGTCCTATATGGCGCTCTGTTGGGAAGTGAGGCGCCGGGGATCAAATTGATTTGATGCTCAATGCTACGCAATGGTGGCAATCCTGCTGGCACCTCCTCCGGAAACACGTCGCTGAATTCCTGCAAAACATTAGAAACACCAAGAGAAATAGGGGTCATGTCGTTAGAAACCAAAACCTGACCCTTGTACATGAGCACAAGAGGCATGGTTGTAGGATCCTCACTAAATTCTCTAATATCTTCTTTGGTGGCTAGTATAACTAAGGAGTTCACTCTCTCACTTTTCGTTATATCACTCACGGCATTACAATTCTCTCGCTTATCTATGGGTGCATCCTCCAGGTGTACTTCAACTTTCTGATGAGATTCATTGACAATTTGCTGTGTGACATAGGCTCCAAGTTAATTTTCTTTCCCTGGAACTCCAAGTAATATGTATTGGCGCGGCCATTGTGTTGCACAGAACGGTCATAGTGCCATGGCCGACCCAATAGTAGGTGACACACCATCATAGGAACCACATCAAAATCAATGGAATCCTTATACGGTCCAATCTCAAAATCAACACGCACCATGTGGTTTACCTTCATCTCACCATTATCACTTAACCACTGAATATAGTAGGGATGCGGGTGCGGTAGATACATCAATTTCAGCTTGGCACACAACTCCTTGCTTGCTAGATTGCGACAACTCCTGCCATCAATAATGACCTTGCAAGCTTTATCAGGACCAACTAGTGCCTTTGTTTGGAACAAATTGCAGCGTTCAGTAGATGCACTCGGCTGCACATTAAGAGCACGCTGTGACACAACAATAGTGCGAGCTTCAGATGGATAAGCATCTACACCTTCACTGTCATAATCATCATCTTCTGGAGCCTCCAGATCAGCATCATCTCCAGTCTCATACTCATCGTTGTCATTAATGATCATCACTTTACGTTTAGGATAATCTCTCTTGAAGTGACCATTGCCACCACATGTATGATAATTCATATCGCGGTAGTGCGCCGTAGACATGCTAGACCCACTTCCACTTGTAGTAGGTTCGAGCTTCTTTGTGTTAGACACATTGGAGACCGGCTTGCTAGACGAAGTAGGAAACGGTGCGGGGCGCGAGGACGGCGCCGGCGCCATAGGAGGCGGAGCCCTTGGTGTGTAACGCCCAGCACCAGTAGCATGTCCCTTCATTTGCGCTTTTTCAGCCAATTGTGATTCAGCTTCTCTTGCATGATGTAGCAACTCATTCATTGTAGTGTAACGGTGATGACGAAGAATGCCTTTGATATTATACTTCAATCCATGTAGAAAACGCTACATTGTCATCTCAAGCGACTCACGGACACAGCCACGCTGCATAAGAATCTCCATCTCCATGAAATAAGCATCAACCGTCAAAGTACCTTGCCTCAAGAGGGTCAACTTATCATATATAGAATGCAAATAATTAGTGGGAACGAAGCGAGCTTGCATGATTGCCTTCATCTCGCGCCATGTAAGAACTGGTAATTCTCCATCTTCTTGACGAGCACGTGCAACTCCATCCCACCAACGTAATGCATAGCCATCAAATTCTGAGGAAGCAATATTAACCTTCCTATCTCTAGTATAGTCATGTAGGCGCCATAAATTCTCAATTTTCAGCTCCCATGTGAGGTATTTTTCAACATCAACACCTCCTTCAAATTTGGGGATTGAGAACTTTGGCTTACCCAAACCATCGTCTTGCAGTTGAGGGGGAACATGGTGAGCCCCGAGTTCAACAAAGCCACGACCACGGTTACCACTTCCAACACCACGACCAGCAGGTTGTTCTTCAAGATCAGCATCTTCATCTTCGTGTTGTTGACATCAGCTGCATCCTTCTGTTTCTGGTTAACAATTTTAGCATCACTAGAAGACATGGTTAGTAGGTTAGTGCACTAAACAAAAATCTGTCGTGGTACTCTCACAACTCACTCAAAACTGATAAGAAAAGGTAAATCTTACCGCTCCAAAGTGAATTAATATTGCTTACCACTTGTAGAGACAACTAGTGCACGGATGTAACGAAGCGAATATCAAGGGTATAATAATAATCACACAACAAAACAGGACATATGTGGGGTTGTAGGTATGCTACCTATTTGCACCAATAACAAGCTCTAGCGCTAACCGTAGACAACCAATGATACTCACACAAGGCGATAAATGTGGCAATGCAACTATATGGATGAAAAAGGTTGCAATGCACGTGAGAGACGCTAGCAAAGTTCAATGGAACAGGCACAAGATTGCTCAACTACAGGTGCAGAAAAGTAAACTAGGCCTTCACTTGATCTTACTAGCACTTCACTTTTTTTTGATTTTATCACACGTAGCTATGTGGCTCTTTTTGCTTTTTTCACTTTATTTTTATTTTATGACTCAACTCCTTGATAACACAAACCAACAGAAATTGCAAAGCACCAAAATCCTAATGAGCAGCCTGTCACTTATATCGAAAGACTGTGTCTATGGTTGGGACAAGCACAATGTACGCTACGTGGACTCGGAGTAACAAAAACTGAAAACTAGATGATAGCGAAACATAAACTCTAACAATCTACTAGATGGAAGAAAAAGATACGCAAAAACAACTACGAAAAGCAACTAAAACTCAAAATTAGTGCAATCTAAGGCTATGGCAAACCCTAACCCTACTATTTTTGGCTTTTTTTCTGGATATGAAAACACTCACAACCAGTGGCGTAGCCAGGAATTGTTTACGCCCCGGGCCAAAAACTAAGGGCCCAAAAAATTTCAAGAAAATTACCGTAGTTTTAAGGCATAACAGAATACAAGCTCAGTTGGGTAACTAATACGAATTTAAACACTTTATCCATGGTGTTTCAAATCAAAACGTAAGATAACATAAGACAATATATATCATACATGATACAAAAGATGGTACCAAATGAAAGATCTAGTTGTCCTGACCCTCCCATAACTACATCTTTAATAGTAGAAGAAGCTAAAACTTCAAATATTAAAATGTCAATCAGTACATAAACAACAAGTGAAATAGTTCATAATGGATGCAAAATACGAAAATTGTAACACCAACAGGCCTACTAATGAACTCCCGTTGACGCGGATTATTATCACTTACTCCCGTTGAAGGGGCCGATTTTGTTGATTCAGTGTTTTGTACTTAGAAAAAGTTATCAATTCTATTTTGTTTGTTCGTCTTTTTATCCCAATGAAACATAAATCGAAGGAAAATTAACTAAAGCACCTCAAGGCAGAGGGCAGAGCATGTAAAGGCGAAATCGAAACAATAATTGTAAGAGGAAATCAAGATTTAGAAGGGGCAGAGCAACAAAAGGAGAAAATTTGAGGGGAACCTAGCAGTGAGGCGGGAACGCGTTCACGTGTCGAGGCGCGGGAGGCGGGAGGGCGGCGGACGGCGGCGGGAGGGCGGCGGCCGGCCGCTGAACCGGACGAGCGGCAGCAGCGACCGGGCGGGGCTTCGTCGCTGCGTCCTGCGCGTGCGTGTCTGCTGTGTTCTGCATCGATGTGCTCGGGCAAAACGAGCGCGTATGGGCAGGCCTAACTGGGCTGGGCTGCACCCCAGGCCAACCTCTAGTATAGTAGGCTGGTAATTTTTCCACGCCGCGGGCCATGGCCCGTGTTGCCTGGGGCTCAGCTCCGCCTTTGCTCACAACTCACTATGGGGTGGATTGTGGATGGCTTACCGAGGAAACACTGAAATGTGATACCAAGATGATAAGGGGTTGCCCGATCTTCTCAGTAAGCGACGGGGGTGGTGATGAACAAGCGATGAACACAGCGGAGATACACGATGATGAAGTGGATGATAAACTTGTATGACGCTGACGAGTCTCTCGATCGATCCCTGTTGCCAATGCAACAACTCTCAACCCTGCAAGATATTCGCAACTCCACACACTTGCGCACGTAGCCGCCGACCACGAAGCGGTAAGTTGGAACCGTCTAATTCCCAATGGAACAACAGATCACACAAAACTTTCAGTAGCAAAACTCTAGATCGATGTGAATTGGAGTATAGATTTAATAGAGTTGCAAAGCGGTCAACTATGAACTAGGGTTTATCTTAAACGTGGTCTAAACCTATTGTGGGGATGTCCTGGACACTTATATAGGGGTTCAGGACGACCAGAAGTCGAGAAAATATAATAATAACCGACCCAGATCGGGATCTGGTCGAGACTGACTCGGACACGGCCGGCGTGGGGGCCGGTCGACCGGGCCAGGAACCGGCCGGTCCGGTTTGGACCAGGCCTGGGACCGGGCTGGGACCGAGCCACCGGGGTGACAAACAGAACACCCCCCGGTTGGAACTGGCACACGAGCCGGCTGGCGCCGGGCTCACCCGGCGTGGGGGCCGGTTGGACCGGGCCTGGGGCCGGGCCGACCGGCATGGCGGCCGGTCGGACCGGACGTGGCACCGGCCTGAGCTGCTTCTTCCTCCCTCGCGCATGCCTTCCTCTCCTCCCTCGCACGTCCATGGGATGTCTTGTCCAGCTTCATGTCCAGCTCCATGTCTAGCTTCACGTCCAGCTGCTCCTCTTCTCCTCATGCGATGGTTGCTCCCTCTTCGTACCTGATCATACATAAATCAAAGGACTTAAGCAGTATAAACTTCTCATCGATCAAAGTATCATTTAGGAACAAGTTCACATGTTATTTTAGTAGCTTCGCACGAGCTCTTATCATAGGTTCAATTCTGACTTCATTGGACTTGAGCTTCACAGCAGCATCGTCTTCATCTTGCAATGATGGAGGTAGTAGTTTGGTAGGGATATCCTCATCAGCAAAGATATAGAGGTATTTTATTAATTTCCTGACAACTATGAGATTTAAACATGGAGTATAGATGCTCGATTAGTAAATAATTTGGACTTACATTATTGTTAATTATTTTATGTTAGACTTTTCTCACTTTTTGTTAATTATTTGCAGTGGTATGTTTGTAGCAACATGGAAGGAACACCGTTGTAAAGTAATAATAAGGCAGACCTTTAACTTCTACATTCATGTCTTTGCAAGGATCACTGGAGAAATCTACTATCCTTTCGGAGACATGCATGCTAGCCTCGCAAAGATAAGTGGAGAAATTTAGTATCCTCGTGAAGATGATGACTAGAAATAAATTATACCTTGTTTTTCTCACGAAGGCAAAGATGTCAGAAAGATAGGCTACATATTTTATTCCTTTTGTGTATCTTTCTCTTCATTTGTTTATCTGTCATAAATGCACGTATGCATATAATGTGTTAGATGTGCAATATAACTGAGATATAGTATTGTATTTGCACTAGTGTTTTTGGGCATACATCTGCTACTATGATGGTTCTGCATGTACAACTAGTCGGTTTTGTCCAAAAATATTTGCAATGTATACAATCAACATACAAGGAAAGAAGAAAGGTCGTTTATGCTCATATTAAACGTAAATGGTCCATGTCGAAAAGTTGTATTCCAAGAACACCCTATTTGCAAACGATTAGGTCCATAAAAACGTTTGCGATAATCGACATTATCACACACATTATCGCACACTGTTTACTAAACTGCCTGTGTAGTAGAGACGCATCACACACCCACGCGTAGTAACGGTAAGATTTAACGTGTGCGGCGGTCTATTTCACCCGTGTGCAAAGGCATATTTTTACTAGTGTAGTAGTGTATATCAAACATTACATGGCTTCTGGTCATGAAAAGATGCCCGCTCCCATCCAGAGCTTGGCTGTACATTAGCAAAATGCAGATACGAATAGCAGATGTACTACTAGCTGGTTGAAGGGGCTAATTACTCGGAAAACACATTAGTACACCTGGGTCGCACCCTATACATGCAAAAAAAAATCAGTAATTCAAAAAAGGGTTAAAAAGATTCAATTTTTTTCTGCAATAAAAGACGATCATGTATTGTACTTATATAAGAAGATTCGCCATGGAGAATTTCCTTATTTATTGGGTCAAAGAAACATACATGAAATGTCCTATATACAAATACTATATTCACACTTTATTCATCATAAATTTGTTTAGTCACATCCCAAAAAGTTTGATAGTAGAATTCATGTAGGAACCCGACTGTCCCCGGTGCTTTTTCCATTTACATGATAACATCATACACCTCAATACCTCATTCTCTACAAAGTCGGATATAATAATATTATTTTCTTCTCACACAACAACAAGATATCCACGGTCTCAATTTCTATCAAAGAGAAATGATTATTGGCCGGTATACTGAACATTTTCTTGTAGAACTCATTGATATGATTCTTGATATTTTTCTTGTCCTGAGATAGATCCCTCATCTTGCTCAAGTTGAAAGATCTTTTTTTCTTCTATGTTTTCAATTTTCGATTAAGTGAAAATATTTTGTTTTATTCCCTCCCTCTTGAACGTGTTTCACTTCTGCACGCTGTGCCCACTTAGATTCATCATCTCTACGCAGCTTAACAACTTGCTCAAATGCGTCTCTCATCGTGCCCCCTCATTGAGTTTGAGAATAGGTTTAGGGTTTCGTGGTGTGTCTCCACCACGTGATCAGCTTTATTTATATAGACATCAACAGGTTACAATACATGTATAAATACACCTATACAGACCGTATTTAACACTCCCCCTCAATCTGAACTTTTACATACAAGATTCAGATTGGATCTAAAACGATCTAACATCTGTTGGGTAGCTGGTTTAGTAAATACATCAGCTAGCTGATCACTCGAAGATATAAACTTGACCTGAAGAGCTCCAGCTGCAACACGCTCGCGCACAAAGTGGAAGTCGATCTCTATGTGCTTCGTTCGAGCATGGAAAACTGGGTTAGCGGTTAGATATGTTGCCCCTAAGTTATCACACCATAATATGGGCGTGCGC
Source organism: Lolium perenne (assembly GCF_019359855.2). Classification (NCBI taxonomy): domain Eukaryota; kingdom Viridiplantae; phylum Streptophyta; class Magnoliopsida; order Poales; family Poaceae; genus Lolium; species Lolium perenne. The sequence continues at coordinate 45,760,746 of NC_067245.2, forward strand.
TGCTGAGTTACTCCGAGTTCTTTAAGCAAAGACTCTAGCCAAATCGCTTCAGCAGCTCCATTTGCCAACGCCTTGTATTCAGCCTCGGTACTAGATCTTGAGACTGTAGGCTGTTTCTTTGAACTCCAGGATATCAAGTTCGGTCCTACAAAGATGGCAAAACCACCCGTAGATCATCTGTCATCAACACACCCGGCCCAATCTGCATCAGTAAATATGCTAATGCCAGTGGAGCGGGACCTCCGAAAGCACAAGCCAGTATCAAGTGTACCCTTCACATATCGCAAGATGCGTTTAACCGCCTCCCAATGGACCTCAGTCGGCTGAGAAAGGTACTGACATACCTTATTAACAGCAAAGGAGATGTCTGGCCTTGTGAGAGTCAAATACTGAAGCCCGCCAACAACACTGCGATACCGGAACGCATCATCAGTATGTAGCAGTGTACCACCATGACGGGAAAGCTTCTCTGAAGGAACAAGAGGCGTGGAAGTGGGCTTGCAATTCTCCATGTTGACACGATGCAGAAGGTCCAGTGCATACTTGCGTTGTGTCACAGTCATGCCCCCAGAATTGAAGGACGCTTCTAGGCCAAGAAAGTAATCCAAGGGACCCAAATCCTTGATGGGAAAGCTGTCCGAGAGAGACTGGACCAGACGATCAACAACTCCAGGTGTAGAGCCGGCAATGACAATGTCGTCAACGTAGACCAGCATATAAATCTGAACACCATCCCGGGAGAAGATAAATAAGGACGTATCAGCCTTCGAGGATGTGAATCCGAGCTGAAACAATCGAGCACTTAGACGAGCATACCATGCACGGGGAGACTGTTTCAAGCCATAGATGGAACGCTGCAGCTTGCACACATGCTGAGGGTACTGAGCATCTTCAAACCCAGGCGGCTGCTGCATATAGACCTCCTCGGTCAGGAATCCATGGAGGAAAGCGTTGCTCACATCAATTTGACGGAGAGTCCAGCCGCGGGACACAGCGAGCGAGAGAACCAGGCGCACCGTAGCAGACTTCACAACTGGACTGAAATTGTCGCCATAATCAATACCATGCTGTTGTGAGAACCCGCGAGCGACTAGGCGAGCTTTATGCTTGTCAATAGAACCATCAGGGCGGTGCTTGGTCTTGAAGATCAACTTGCAGCTAACCAGATTGACACCGGAGGGCCTGGGCACAAGACGCCACGTATTATTCTGGCGAAGGGCGACAAATTCATCGGTCATGGCAGCATGCCAAGCAGGCTCCCGGAGAGCATCGCGATGCGAGACGGGAGCAGCAAAGAAGGCACGCCGACGAGGATCATACCGCACGGTCCCATCAGTGAATTGCTTCGCGCGGCGAGAGTCGGTGCGAAGACGTGTCGCCATGGGATGGCCGGTGACAGGGGCAGCAGCCGACGTAGCAACATCGGACGAAGGCTCCGCCGAGGGTGGCGCAGCCGGAGCGGAGCCGGTGGAGGGCGATGCGGCCGGGGCGGAGCCGGCCGAGGGCGACGCAGCCGGTGCGGAGCCGGCGGATGGCGACGCGGGCTGGGCCGAACAAGGCCCAGCAGGGGCAGGCGACGAAGGCGCGGAGGGCGCGTCCGACGGAGCTGCATGGGAGACCTCGGGAGTCTCCCCATGCACATGCACGTCGATCGGATGAGCGGGCGACGGTGACGAGGCTGGCACGAGGACCTTGACGAGGGAATACCTCGGCAATGCCTACATATTGTAGACTAGGGTTTTCGGGAAGAGCGACGATGGAGATTCCGGGGACGAGATTAGGCACACGACGTACCCAGCTTCGGGTCCCCTCGGTGGAGGATCCCTACGTGCTGCTAGCAATCCACTATATGATCACAGTATGTTTACATGGTGTCGCCATCGGCGGAGCTATGTTGTCTATCTCTATGTCTATATGTTGTCCTCTTTATTTCGGGTGCCCTGGCTAGCTTTATATATGCAACCAGCCTAGGGTTTTACAAGAGTCCTAGTCGACTACTTCTTCGGGTTGCCTTGTTGGGCCTTCTCCATATTGGGTCTTCTCCATATTGGGCCGAGCCGGGTATACTAATAATGGGTACCCGAAGGGTATGCCCATGTCAGTAGCCCCCGAGTTTATAGGGAAGTCGAAGACTTGCGTAGAAACTCCAAGCATAACCATCTCTGAAGTCGAAGAAATACAAGGCGAGGTCCATGTCGTAGATCATGTGTAGCGTAGATGATGTCGACGATTCTTGAAATTATCGGGTGCGCGGCAGCGCTCCCGATGGGAGTAGCCCCCGAGTCTATGGGCAAGTGCTTGCACTTGGGCATAGACTCAAGTTGTACTACTCAATGAAGAACTTAACTATATTTCTGGAAGACTTGATGAAATCCATGTGCTCCCGATGGGAGTAGGCTCCACTCGAGTCATAGAATCGAGTTGAGTCTACAAACCTTGATCATTGTAGATGCTGTCGAAGTTACTTTTCTATCGGGTGCGCGACCAGTGCTCCCGATGGGAGTAGCCCCCGAGGCTACAGCCAAGTGTTTGCACTTGGGTGTAGGCTCAAATTGCTTTTAATCGACTCCACAATTTTTCTCTTTCTTGTATCTTATCGAGAGGGTAAACAATGCTCTCGATAAGAGTAGCCCCCGAGCCTATGAACAGGTGCTTGCACCTAGCATAGGCTCAAGTTGTACTACTCAATAAAGAACTTGGCGCAGCCCCTCTTTTTATCGACTCCAAGCCGTTGCTATTTTTATTTGACATCCATATCTATATTGTACAGGGATAATGGTAGTTGGGGCTAGTTCATCTGACGGATCAGGTACTAGTTAACTGCTCTAGTGGCAATCCGCAAAAACCTACTTCAAGATCACGTCCCCGGACATGATCTCGGGATACTGGTGTTAACTCGACAGGTGCCGCTTAAGGTCTTACCATTCTGTCGAGTCCCAGTCATGTTTATCGGGTACCTAACGCGTCCGTTAGGATTTTTCTTCGTATCTGTTGATACGGATAAAAGTAGCAGAGCGCAGTCTTTGGCGATGCCACGCCCAGCAGAACGGATCTGGGGTCTTACCTTCGCAAATTTGCGGCATTCAGAAATTGATCGCAACTTTGGCGTTCTGAGAATATATTGTCGAGTGCCTTGTTCGGCTGATGCAATGACCCATTTTGCGGGTTCTTCTATATTTTTCTCTCGGGCTTTATGAGACAGCCGAATATATTGGTTCTTCTATATTGTCGTCAGGCACATCGCCGATACTCTTGCTCAGAACAAATGACGAGTCAATGGACCCGAAGATTTGTCCGTCCTCTTTTTTTTCCTCTTTTTTTTTGTTTCTCCTTGATGAAAATTTCGTCGAGTTCTTCTCTCACGAAAATTTCTTCGGGTCCTCCTTGAGGACAATTCTTCGGGTTCTCCCTGAGGACAATTCTTCGGGTCCTCCTTCAGGAAAATTTCTTCGGGTCCTATTTGAGGACAATTCTTCGGGTTCCTCCTTCAGGAAAATTTCTTCGGGTCCTATTTGAGGACAATTCTTCGGGTTCCTCCTTCAGGAAAATTTCTTCGGGTCCTATTTGAGGACAATTCTTCGGGTTCTCTTTGAAGATAATTCTTCGGGACCTCCTTGAAGATATTTTTTCGGCACCTCCTTGAAGATAATTTTTCGGCACCCCCTTGAAGATAATTTTTCGGCAACTCCTTGAGGATAATTCTTCGGCAACTCCTTGAGGATAATTCTTCGGCAACTCCTTGAGGATAATTCTTCGGCACCTCCTTTAGGATAATTCTTCGGCAACTCCTTGAGGATAATTCTTCGGCACCTCCTTGAGGATAATTCTTCGGCACCTCCTTGAAGATAATTTTTCGGGTCCTGTTCTTTCTTGAAGACAATTTCGTCGAGTTCTCTCTTTGACAATTTCGTCGGGTTCTCTTTTGTAGAAAATTTCGTCGTCTTTCTCCTGCATAAATAAACAAACTTTTTCTATCTTTCCCTTGACTCTCTTTTTCGCATGCGGTGTCAGATGCTCAGATTCGATGATATGTAAAGTGAATATATGCCGCGCAGCCCCCAAGTGTTGGGTGCGGCGAAAGTAAACGGTAATCAACTTTGTGCAAAATAAAAGAACACTTAGCTTTTTGGACACGACGAAGTCGATGCATGATGAAGTCTTCGAGTGTAGATAAGAAATCTAGCCAAAGTAGAAACCACCAAATAGCAAAAGTGGATGCCGCGAAATTGTTGGTGAAGAAATAGTCGAGCCCCCGAGCGTTGCTGAGGTGATGTCATGATTGTTGTGTCGCAGTCGTGACCCGAGGTGAAATCGTTGTCGAGCCCCCGAGTGTTAGGCGTGATGTCGAAATAAGTTGATGGAATCGCGACGTCATATAAGGTGACACCATTTAAGATGAAGCCATAGACAATAATATATGAAGATGAATCCCAGATGAAGTATTTGAGATGAGTCCATATTGAGGATTACGCCATTAAATATAGAGCATATATTGAAGATAAATCCATCGATATCATAGAGGATGAATCCATTGACCCGAAGAATCCAGTAATAATCATAGAAGATGAATCCGCTGATATCATAAAGATGAATCCATTGATCCGAAGAAAATAGTTCATAGAAGATGAATCCGCTGATATCATAGAGGATGAATCCATTGATCCGAAGAATCCAGTAATAACCATAGAAGATGAATCCATTGACCCGGAAAAGCATCGGGTAATATTGTATAAGTGAACCAATTATTAACCAAAGAAAACCAATCCAGTAATCCGAAGAAATTAAATCCACTGAGCCGGAGAATATAAAGCCACTAGGTCGAAGAAAATAATTCCACTGAGCCGAAGAAAATAATTTCACTGAGCCGAAGAAGATATATCCAGAGCCGAAGAAAAGAAATTCACCAAGTAACCGAGTATATTTGTGGTAATGAAGTAATGGCGCAGCCGCCAGTGTTTGGGTGAATTTGCTATAATAACGTAATGGTGCAACACCCGAGTATTCGAATATTCGGGTGTGGCGAAAGTAATAAATGATTGAATCTTCGAGGAAGAGAAAGACTTAGCGTTTTATCGGGTGCAGCGGAGTCGACGTGGAAGTAGGTCGTCCGGCAGATGCAGTCGAAGCGGTGGACGTAGTAGATGTGGCGGATCCTCGACATATGAGCCCCCAAGCGTGGATGGCGGATGCGCGTTGGTGAACGGGGTCGGTAGAACAAAGTAATCGAAACTTATTTCGATCTGATGTTATATTGAAGTGCAAAAATCTTCACGCAAATAATAACAGGAGCCGAAAAAATATTTCATCGAAATAAGTTTTACAAACAATAATTAACTGGAAATATAGCACCTGATGTGTCGGATGGCGAGTTGGTACGGACGGAGTCGGTGCTGATGATTTTTCGACGCGGTATCTTACGGCTTGTTGTCGTCGTCGGCTTTGCATGAAGCTTGTATACGCCATGTATGAGACTTGGGTGCCGATTTGCTTTTTCTTCCTGGAGAATTCCGTGCGTGGACTGATTTTCAATCCTGATTCATGAAAGCTGATCCGATCGACCTAAGTCTGATTGGATTTTATTTTCCATTGCAGAGACAAGGTCACGTGGCTGCTGCCTTTCTTTGGGACTTGCTTTTTACGTGGATTGGGTCACGTGGCTGCTGCCTTTCTTTGGGACTTGCTTTTTACATGGATTGGAGAGAACCACGCCATACTATCCGTTTATACAAACCGATCTGGAATTGTCTTGGATTGGAAAGTCAGTCTAGGCAGCTCCTGTTCCTGCCGCCGTACGTTGTTTCTTGATGGAAATTTGTGGTCCAAGTCGCTGATCACCTTGGATTGGGTTCCGCAGAACGAACGAATCGAGATTGGTCTCAGAAACTTCTTGGACAATTTGCTGCCATGTTCCTCGGGTACGGAAGATTGTAGAGATCGGAGCCAAGGCGCTCTCTTCTGATCGAGTTGGTGAGGAAGCTGTTTTCATTGTTGATGATGAATCCGTGAGGTTTGAAGTACACTGTTTTCCGAGGCGCGATCTAGACATTGTTGATGACGAACTTGACGGATCCCGCCCGGATCACAAAATCCAGTCATCGCGTTTCCCACAGACGGCGCCAATTGACGAGGGAATACCTCGGCAATGCCTACATATTGTAGACTAGGGTTTTCGGGAAGAGCGACGATGGAGATTCCGGGGACGAGATTAGGCACACGACGTACCCAGCTTCGGGTCCCCTCGGTGGAGGATCCCTACGTGCTGCTAGCAATCCACTATATGATCACAGTATGTTTACATGGTGTCGCCATCGGCGGAGCTATGTTGTCTATCTCTATGTCTATATGTTGTCCTCTTTATTTCGGGTGCCCTGGCTAGCTTTATATATGCAACCAGCCTAGGGTTTTACAAGAGTCCTAGTCGACTACTTCTTCGGGTTGCCTTGTTGGGCCTTCTCCATATTGGGTCTTCTCCATATTGGGCCGAGCCGGGTATACTAATAATGGGTACCCGAAGGGTATGCCCATGTCAGACCTGCACAGGGAACACATCATCTGGAACAACATGGTCAGTAGACAAATAGGACAGGTCATAATTTCTCACATGGGCACTCATAGCCGGTTCGGTGGAAGGAAAAGTGATGATGGACTCGGCTAGGGTGGAGATATCAACGGTAACACCGGGGGTCGCATAAGGGAACACGGACTCGTCGAACACGACGTCACGAGAAATGTAAATGCGCCCGGTGGACCTATCCAGGCACTTGTACCCCTTATGCATAGGACTATATCCCAGAAAAACACACATTTTGGAACGAAAAGAGAGCTTGTGGGAATTGTATTTGCGAAGACTGGGCCAACAAGCACATCCAAAGATGCTTAAGAAGGAATAGTCGGGGTTTATGTTGAGGAGGCGCTGCACAGGAGTGTCGTTGTTAAGCACAGAGGTAGGCATGCGATTGATAAGATAACACGCCGTTAAGAAGGCTTCATCCCAGTACCATAGAGGGACGGAGGCATGAGCGAGCAGGGCAAGGCCCGTCTCGATGAGGTGGCGGTGATTACGTTCCGCAACACCATTTTGTTGGGACGTATGAGGGCAGGACACACGGTGGGAGATGCCCGTGCGCTGAAAATACCGATGGAGCTTGTGATACTCGCCCCCCCAGTCGGACTGAACTGCCTTGATTTTGGTGCTCAAAAGGCGTTGGACGTGTGCCTGGAAGGTGTAGAAGACCTGCTCAACATCAGACTTGTGTTTGAGAAGATAAATCCAGCAAAACCGTGAGTAGTCATCAATAAAACTAACATAGTACTTAAAACCTCCGGAGGAGGCAATAGCAGGACCCCAAACATCAGAGTGGATCAACTCAAGAGGCATAGTGGAAACACGATGAGATGCAGTATAAGATAATTGGTGACTCTTTGCACGCTGGCAAGCATCACAAACTAACACAATATTGTCTGACGACGAACAAGATAAATTATTGTTCCTAACAAGAGTTTGAACTATTTTATTTGTAGGATGACCTAAACGCTGATGCCATTGCGCGGATGTGGTCTTGGTGCTGGAGAGGGCATGGCGAAACAATGATGACGAGGCTCGACTAAAAGGAACAGGGTAGAGACCGCCCTTGCTTCTACCGAGAAGAAGAAGTTTCCTCGTGGCCTTGTCCTTGACACAGAAAAAATCACGGTGAAATTCCACAAAGACATAATTATCGGAAACGAGACGATATACAGAAAGAAGATCTTTGTGGATATTTGGAACATGCAGGATATTTTTTAAGCGGAGGGAGGAACCGGCTAAAGTTGAATGACCAATGTGAGAAATTGACAAACCTGCACCATTGGCTACTTGCACGTGATCCTTCCCGCCGTATCGTTCGGCCATGTGGAGGCGCTCGAGATGACTCGTCAGGTGGTCCGTCGCCCCCGTGTCCATGTGCCAGTGGGAGTCATTGGAGCTGGTGGACGCCGAGTTGTCGGAGCGCTGGCGTGGGGGCACAAACTCAGGGTTGAAGCGGTTGCGGCAGTCGCTCGCCTCATGCCCCCAGTAGTTGCACAACTGGCACTGTGGCCGCTGCTTCTTGCGGCTGTTTCGGCTGTTGCCGCCGCCGTTGTACTGACGGCGATCGCCGCCACCGTCGTTGGAGCGGCCGTTGCCGCCGCCCCCACCGTAGTTGCCGCCCCCACCGTAGTTGTTGCTGCCGCCGTTGTTCTGGCGACGATCACCACCAGCGCCTTGACCGGTGCCGGGGCGCCCAGAGTTGTTGTCGTAGGGGCGGTGCTGCGACGGCTGGCCGGCGATGGGGAAAGAGCCAGGCCGGGATACTGCGTTTGCAGAGGAGGACCAGTCATCGGTCTGGGTCTGACCCGCACACAGGGACTCAAAACTGAGCACGTGCGAGTAGAAGTCCGCGAGGGAGTCAGCGCGGTTGTCGCGGATCATGGAGGCCGCAAGGGGGTTGAAGTCGGAGCCCAATCCTGTGATCATGTAGTCAATGATCTCGTCGTCCTTGAGTGGTGATCCGGTGGCGGCCATGGTGTCTGCCAGAACCTTGACCTTGTTCATGTACTCGCCGGCGGTCATGTCGTTCTTCCGCAGAGATTGGATCTGCCGACGGATGTGCCGAATATTGGCACGGTTCTGGGCACCAAACATGGCGTGGACTGCTTCCCACACCGCGGCGGCCGTAGTCCTGCCGATCATCTGGCAGGCGATGTCTTCGTCCATGGACGAGAGGAGTAGCCCTAGGACACGCTGGTCCTGTGTCCACCATGTGGCGTAGGCGGGGTTTGCCACGGTGACTGCAGCATCACCAGTGCCTTCGACGATGGTCTTCGCCGGCGCGGCCGTAGTTCCATCAAGATAGCCGTGAAGTCCCGCCCCGGAGAGATTTGGGAGCGAGAGAGTGCGCCACAGCATGAAATTGCTCCGATTGAGACGCACCGCCGGTGGTGGAACGGAGGTGGTGACGGCGGCGGTGGTGGTGGCACTGGGCGGTGCGAGGAGAGGGCCGAGGGCCTTGGAGGTTTGAGCGGAGGAGCTCATGGCGGCGGCGGCGGCGGGAGCGAGAGGGCCGAGATCGGCTCGGCTCTGATACCAAGTTTGAGAATAGGTTTAGGGTTTCGTGGTGTGTCTCCACCACGTGATCAGCTTTATTTATATAGACATCAACAGGTTACAATACATGTATAAATACACCTATACAGACCGTATTTAACACATTGAACACTAAGAGGTGTGCATTCTTCTTTTATATCTAGACTATCAATAATGTCAAGCAATCGTAGTTTCTCCTTTTTATTGAGGCTACTTCGATTTATTTCCCAACCTCTAAAAAATTCTGGAGATGGTAAATTTTCTTCTACTATATCTCCATTGGATTAGCTCCATGTGATATGGCGGTCCACTCCATGATGACATAATCATTGGGTATAAAGAAATCTTAGCTCTTGATGCGTTTGAGTTTGGGGAGGGTGGGGTGTACCGAAGCAAGAGTGTTTAGAAGAATGTAAAGATGTGATACAACCGGACTATTCTAACAGCATTATTTTACCTAAACCCGCTTGACACCAGCTAGCATCCAAAGTTTCGTCTCATCCTTAATCTTAGCAAGTAGAACAAGAGGTGTGTCATGCTTACACTAGTAGGAAAACCCTTATAGGCAAAGCTTAGTTTTGTGGCGCACCACTAAAAATGCGCCACAGAATATTATTTTGTGGCGCACCATTCTGGGTGCGCCACAGAAATAGCTTAATTTTGTGGCGCACTATGAAACGCTGCGCCACAAAAACTTGGTGGGGCCCACATCCTGTCACGCCCAACCATTGGTCTTACCTTTTCTACGGCGCACTGCACCTGGTGCGCCACAGAAATAACGTATTCTGTGGCGCACTGGCCTCGGTGCGCCACAGAAATAATGTTTTCTGTGGCGCACTTGTCTCGGTGCGCCACAGAAATAACGTGTCCTATATCAAGGCCGTACCCCTCCCTCGCCACAGTTCCTCTCCCCTCTCTCCCCTCTCTCCCCGTGCCGCCGCCTTCCATGGCGAGCGCTGCCGTCGCTGTCGCCGCCGCCGCCGCCTTCCTCCGCGAGGGCCGGATGCCGCCACGCTCCACCCATCCCCGCCACCAGCAGCACAAGCCGCTGCGGCGTGGAGGAGGAGGGGCCGGCGCGGCGTCAAGGTGGAGGAGCCGCCGCCGCGTCAAGGTGGAGGAGCCGCCGCGACCTCCACCCCTGCCGTCGTCGTCGGTGAGCTCCTCCACGACTCTCCAAATCGTCGGTGAGCTCCCTCCCCTCCCCTCCCTCTTCCTCCCGCGCGAGCACAACGTGCTCGACGAAATGCTCGCTCGGTTGGCTCGGATGCATTGCTGCTAGTGATGCTTAGCTGTTAATCTTGATGCTACCGGTTCATTTGTTGGCTCTGGATGCATTCTTGCTAGTGATGCATTGCTGCTCGGTTGGTTCATTTGATGCTACTCGGTTCATTTGTTGTGCTCGGTGAGGTTAACTCGTTAATCTTGATGGCTTATTACTACTGGTTCATTTGTTGTGCTCAGTGAGGTTAACTGTTAACAATTTTCTTGATGGGTTCATAGGAATTTGATGCTACTGTTCATTTAAATGCTTGTTGTGCTCAGTGAGGTTAACTGGTTCATAGGAATTTAAATGCATGAAATGCTACGGTGGGCTTGTATACATACATATTTATAGTTGCTCTTGGTTGGCACGGGATTAGTTTTCTGGACCCCAAGTAATTCTCTCGTTGGGATTAGTTTTACGGACCCCAAGTTTTTGGACCCTGATGATTTACTTGATGGATTCTTGTGAGCTTATGGTATGCTTATAATGCTCTGATTAGTGGGGATGCTTACTTGGATCATGTGCATATAGTTCATATAGTTCCCTAAAAATAAAGAATGCTCCACGGCCGGAAGCTTGATGTCTTAGCTCAGCCAATGATGCAAAGGCCGAGGCAAAAACTTGGATAAGAACATATACTAAAATGTGTGATTTAAATGGAATGCTTATGATGGTTACTACCAAGTGATGAATAATCCCTTATGGTACCCCAGCTTTGTTTTGAACTCAACCGAGTAATGATAAATTTCTATTTCTTGTGTTGGCTTTGATGAAAATAGAGATATCCACGTAGGGGATCATGTAAATGAATGCCACTGTGGTATCCTTTGAAGAAAAAGGACTGTTTCTGATGGTTTTAAAAGGCTAGGTGGTGCTAGGTGATTCAGTTGGCTACCAAGACTTGTCTCATCTGGTTAGCTGGGATATGCTATGTGTTGTTGCTTGTTTAGGCATATCTATCACTTACTGGATTTACTGGTTCTTGATTGGCCTCTCTTTTGCCAGCATCACTTGGTCTATATACCAAGTGATGAATAATCCCTTTGGAGCATCTGCTCCATGCATGCTATGTGTGTTTGAGCATCTTGACTTATGTCCCTATGATAATGGATCATCAAATGTTTCCCTTTGTCCCTGGTTGCCTCCTTAATTGATGCCTTATGATCCAAATGATCCAAGTCCCTTGCATGATCCCATTTGTCCCTAATGTTGCTTAAGATGAATAAATTCCCTCTAATCACCATTTGGAGATCAAGACTAGTTCTTGATATCCATTAGTTACTGTCAACACATGTGTTTGCATGTGTGTGTGAGCTGCTTGTAGTGTCACTTGACTATTCAAGTTTCAATGTTGGTTACTTTTCCTCTAGTGCAAGAAATGGTTGAGCAGATGTTTATCCACTGTTGGCCTTTATTCTTGGGTAGCTCAAAGTGTCATGCACTTACTGGATCATCAAATGTTTCCCTTAATTTGTCCCTGGTTGCCTCCTTAATTGATGCCTTATGATCCAAATTACTATATTATTGGATTGAGTGATATGGCTACTGCTTGTTTGCTCTCCAAATGCTATATATGTGTATTTGACCATGCTTATGATGGATTTCTTTTAAGGACTCTAGCTAGATTAGAGGGGAAAAAGTTGCTGCTTTGTTGCCTATGATAATGGATCATCAAATGTTTCCCTTTGTCCCTGGTTGCCTCCTTAATTGATGCCTTATGATCCAAATGACCCAAGTCCCTTGCATGATCTCATTTGTCCCTAATGTTGCTTAAGATGAATAAATTCCCTCTAATCACCATTTGGAGATCAAGACTAGTTCTTGATTTCCATTAGCTCTTTCTTCCATTTTAGTGCCGATGATTAGAATGTTTGGTCACCTATACGCCGCAATATACTTTGTAGACGAGCCCCCCTTTCCCTGGCCACCGTTCCGTGAACGAGTCCTTGACGAGACAACAACGCCGACATGCCTCTCCGGCGCAGCACCACTTTTCTTCTCTCGCCGTCCAGTACGTGAACGAGTCCTTAATGCCAAGACGGTGCCAGCCTCCCTAGCATCATGCCGACCTCGTTGTCGCGCTTCGTGCCGTGTCGATCACGCGCCCTGCACTCTCCTGCAGGGCGCGGGACACACGGCTTGAAGCGCGGCAACACGGCCCGGCATAATGCTGGGCTGGCCGGCACGGTCTTTGCATCAAGGACTCGTTCACTGGACAGCGAGGGACTGGCGTGGTTCTGCGCCGGAGATGCAGATCGGCGTTGTTGTGTCGTCAAGCACCCGTTGACGGAACGCCGACCGGGGAAAGGGGGCCCTTCTGCAAAGTATACGGCGGTGTATACTGCAACTATGGTTTCTGACCATAGTATTTGTGTTGACCAACAATGTATGAGGCACATATTCTATTTTGTCATTCCATTTGCTTTGAGATTTTCAAAATACCGATGATTAAAATGTTTGGTCACCGTACACTTGGGGGTGGCGTAAGTGAGCCTGGTAAGATAGCACAAATATCAATCTCTTGTGCATCCTACATGGCCTCGCTTACACCATCCCTAAATGTTAATATTTGTGTTGACCAACAATGTATGAGGCACTTATTCCATTTTGTCATTCCATTTGCTTTGAGATTTTCAAAATGCCGATGATTAAAATGTTTGGTCACCGTACACTTGGGGGTCGCGTAAGTGAGCCTGGTAAGATAGCACAAATATCAATCTCTTGTGCATCGGACTTGGCCTCACTGACGCCATCTCTAAATGTTAATATTTGTGTTGACCAACAATGTATGAGGCACTTATTCCATTTTATCATTCCATTTGCTTTGAGATTTTCAAAATGCCGATGATTAAAATGTTTGGTCACCGTACACTTGGGGGTGGCGTAAGTGAGCCTGGTAAGATAGCACAAATATCAATCTCTTGTGCATCGGACTTGGCCTCACTGACGCCATCCCTAAATGTTAATATTTGTGTTGACCAACAATGTATGAGGCACTTATTCCATTTTGTCATTCCATTTGCTTTGAGATTTTCAAAATGCCGATGATTAAAATGTTTGGTCACCGTACACTCGGGGGCGGCGTAAGTGAGTCTGGTAAGATAGCACAAATATCAATCTCTTGTGCATCGGACTTGGTCTCACTTACACCGTCCCTGAATGTTAATATTTGTGTTGACCAACAATGTATGAGGCATTTATTCCATTTCTCTTGTGCATCGGACTTGTTGGTCTCACTTTCTTCCATTTTCATCATAGTAGGAACTGGATGAAGGACCCCGATGCAAGCGAGCCTGGTGGGTAGAGATGACGGAGCAAAGGAGGAACCGGATGAAGACTACTTTGTATCTCGAAATTGTGAATTTTGTATGAATTAAGAGTTGTATGCAAAACATTTGACACTTGCCACTATATATGTATCTCGATCGGGCTCTAAGTAATGTGATGATGATGTCTATGTTATATCTGTGCAATGTACATGATATTTATATTATATCTGAATGTTGCTGTATATAACCTGTGTATCTGTATTGTGTATCTGTATTGCTGTGTATAAACTGCATATGTATAGCAGGCAGCACAAAATCGTGTATAATACAAGCAAATTCTGTGGCGCACTTAGAACCAATTCTGTGGCGCACCCTTTTCTGTGGCGCACCTAAGAACAAGTGCGCCACAGAAACCTTAGTTCTGTGGCGCATGGGCAGGTGCGCCACAGAAACCTTATTTTTGTGGCGACGTTTCAGAATCCATTTTTCGTGCGCCACTGATGAGGCTTTTCCTACTAGTGTTATTATGGAAGACCTGGGCATTCATTTCATTCCAAATCTCCCAAGTTGTGAGGTGAGTCCATATCTTTGCGGTTTAGTGTTGCATCATTGGGCATATGTGGCCAAAGGTCAAGATCATGCGCGGGTAGGCCAATCCAATCTTTTAAGAGGGTTCCGGAGCCTAGTGGTGAACTGACAACTTATTAGGAGGCAGGTCACTCGTATGCCTCTTGCAGAGGGGGAAAACACTATAATTTGGCCAACCTATTTTTTCGTATCAACTAACCATCCATAGCCTATTTAAAACCTTCCGAGAAGTGAGCCTAGCTCACTTGGTTAGCGAAGTAGATGTACAACCCAGCCGCTCAGATTCAAGTCCCTAGGGACGCAGATTTAGATCTCTTATTATTTCCAATAAAAATTACTGTAAGGTCTTATTCCTTTCAAAAGAAAAAGAGTCATCTTCATCTTGGGGAGAGTAACCCAAAAAAGTTGGGCCTTATAGACGAACTTTGCTAGGTATTGACCACTCTTCAAGAAGGTCCAAATGGCTTTATCATTAAACATGTTGTAGTTAGACCCAAAGGTCGATAAATTGTTGAGCCCGATGCCATAAGAAATCGTCATTTACTAGGAATTTATGGATCCATGCATTATTGTGTAAGGCTTGTTGGACAGTGAGATACTCCCTCCTGCCCAAAATAAGTTGCATATTAAGTTTGGTCAAAGTCAAACTTTTAAAGTTTAACCATGTATATTAATAAAAATATATAATTTTTTTAATATTTTAAGAACATTCATGAAAAATATTTCCAAATTATATGCATTTGGTATAAGCCCTGTAGGGACGCCTGCGAAGGGGCGGTACGGATGGTTGCCACCGCCTATATATACATCTTGTAAGCCGCCGGCTAGGGTTTATCAGATTAGAAGATAACCCACGGCGTTTGTAATCACTTCCCGATATAGTTAAGTTTTGCTGGCTGGCGCCCGTGAATTTTTCGCCTTCTGTGTTGGAAGAGATTTTCCACGTTAAATCTCGTGTTTCCGCTGCGTTTTCTTTTATCGTTCTTCGTTATTTACTTGTCGCATTTATAACATGTTTCGCGAGGAGATGAAGAAGATCAGTGGTTAGGCATTTTTGGGCATTCCCGCAACTCATTACAGTACTCCCACCATTACCTGCCTTAACTCTTACTACGCGAATAGTTAAATCTGCACTAACTGGAACGGCACAAGCGCGTTGTACTTGTATGCGTGCATTATTATTACTGTATTATCCTGTCAGGCAAGGAGCTTGTTTGACAAGAAAATTGGATTCTAACGAAGAAGAGAAGTCAATCGTGAAAACAAATGAAGTGGTAGACCCTGGAGCTGTCTTCATTTCTTCCGTGTGGCCACCGGATCGTGTCAACAAGTGAAAATTGTTCACGTCTGCTTTTCTTGCTCTAGAAGCCGAGCAATCAAGTAGCAGCAGTTTTCCATGGAGCCTTCTTCTTTTTTAAAAAAATGAGGAAAATAAATTGAAAACTTGACTTCAAAGTTTTGAAAGATATCCAAAACAAATACTACCTGGATGTAATCAACTATGTATACTACGAGCGTGCAAACTATTTAATTTTTTTCTCAAAGTTTTTTTTAAAACGAGATTCATGATGTCCGGGTGCCCAATAAAATGACGCGCTCGGCAAATTGGCTGGTAGCTAGTTTCTCTAGAAGAGCACGTGGTGATACACATGTGAAAATGACAATTTGCGTAGCTCCAACGGCCCTTGGCCACCAAACTCCAAAACCACACACGTTCCCACGAGCTGGAGACCATCCTTTTGCTGCAAGCAAGGAGCGTGCATCACAGCTGATGTCACCGCGAGGAGACGCGCATGGCCACCAGCAATCCAACCTACACGCCGGCGATGGTCAAACCCGTATAAGTATCACCCTCATCGACGAATCTCAGACAGAATCCATCACATTTCCAATCTCGACTGACAAGCAGAACCCAAACCAGCCATTCGTACCGAAAGCACAGCCATACAGTCAGGTCGCTGGTATTTCCTCCGCCACCGTACCCCAAGAGTCTCCGAGCCGACCTTGATCAGCGACTCCTCGGCGACCACCATGACCATAGGACTCGTCTGGATGGTGGCCGCGGCCGTGGCGGCGGTGCTGGCGTCGTGGGCGTTCAACGCGCTGGTGTACCTCGTGTTGCGGCCGCGCGCCATCACCAGGCAGCTCCGCGCGCAGGGCGTCGGCGGGCCGGGCTACAAGTTCTTCGCCGGCAACCTCGCCGAGATCAAGCAGCTCCGCGCCGACACCGCCGACGCCGCCCTGGACGTCGGCTCCCACGACTTCGTCCCCTTGGTGCAGCCCCACTTCCGCAAATGGATCCCCATCCACGGTACGAAACCGACCCTGCAAATTCGACCTTCGATAATTCGACGCCGTCTATGATTCTCCTGTTCTGACGTGAATGGTTCCTTGCTCGATCTGCAGGCCGCACGTTCCTGTACTGGTTCGGCGCGAGGCCGACGCTGTGCGTCGCCGACGTGAACATGGTGAAGCAGGTGCTCTTCGACCGCAACGGGCTCTACCCCAAGAACATCGGCAACCCGCACATCGCCCGCCTCCTCGGCAACGGCCTCGTGCTCACCGACGGCGACGACTGGAAGCGCCACCGCAAGGTCGTCTACCCCGCATTCAACATGGACAAGCTCAAGGTATGAGACTAGCTTGTGTGCAGATCTAGCAGCACTCCTACGTTGACCTGTTCAATTGTTTTGTAATAGCTCCATCCAAAAATATGTGTCTCATTTTTGTCAAGTTACAGATGTATCTAGATGCATTTTAGTTAGTGATATATCTGTATCAAGATAAAATTGAGACACCTATTTTTAGACGAAGGGAGTAATTTTTTTTAGTACTAAGTACACAATTAGGCGTGTCTCTTTCGCTGATGTTTTGTGCATTGACAATTGGGGTTTAGGCCTACGTGTTTGTTTTGCATTTCTTAAGTAAACTAGTTTTTTAAAAGTCGTCTTAAGTACACAATTAGGAGTGTCACTGTCGCTGATGGATTGTGTGTTGACTATTGGCTGTACAGATGATGACGGTGACCATGTCCGACTGCGCCGGGTCAATGATGTCGGAATGGAAGGCGAAGCTGGAGAAGGGCGGCGAGGTGGAGATCGAGCTGAGCAGCCAGTTTGAGGAGCTAACCGCGGATGTCATCTCACACACGGCGTTCGGGAGCAGCTACACGGAGGGGAAGAAGGTCTTCCTCGCGCAGAGGGAGCTTCAGTTTCTTGCCTTCTCCACCGTGTTCAACGTCCAAATTCCAGGATTTAGGTAATTCTCAATACCTTTCCAAGCAGCTTTGGGAAAATTAGTCACTCACTCACTCCCTGCATTTTCACCATTGACAGTTCAAATGTACTCAAAAATACATAAACAGTTTCACACAGCAGAAAATTAACCAGCCCGTGTTGATCAAATTATTCAGGTACCTTCCAACCAAAAAGAACCTGAAGATATCCAAGCTCGATAAGGAGGTGAGGACAATGCTCATGAACATCATCAAGAGCCGCCTGGCCGCTAAAGACACCATGGGCTACGGACACGACCTGCTCGGGCTTATGCTCGAGGCCTGCGCGCCGGAGCACGGGGAGAACCCGATTCTGAGCATGGACGAGATCATCGACGAGTGCAAGACCTTCTTCTTCGCCGGGCACGACACCAGCTCGCACCTGCTCACCTGGACCATGTTCCTGCTGAGCACGCACCCGGAGTGGCAGGAGAAGCTCAGGGAGGAGGTGCTGACGGAGTGCGGCAACGAGGTTCCCACCGGCGACATGCTCAACAAACTCAAGCTCGTCAACATGTTCCTGCTGGAGACTCTCAGGTTATACGCCCCTGTAGCGGTCATTCAGAGGAAGGCTGGTTCGGATCTCGAGGTCGGCGGCATCAAGGTGCCCCAAGGCACGGTCCTGACGATCCCCATCGCGACGATACATCGTGACGAGGAGGTCTGGGGTGAGGATGCCCATGAGTTCAAGCCTTTGAGGTTTGAGAAAGGCGTCACCATGGCTGCGAAGCACCCCAATGCATTGCTGTCTTTCTCCAGTGGGCCGAGGTCGTGCATAGGGCAGAACTTCGCCATGATAGAAGCCAAGGCCGTGATCGCCGTGATTCTTCAGAGGTTCTCCTTCTCCCTGTCCCCTAAGTACGTCCATGCCCCCATGGACGTGATCACGCTGCGCCCCAAGTTTGGGCTTCCCATGATCCTAAAGAGCCTGGAGATGTAGAGATATGCATATATAGTGTATACTAGTGTTGAGTAGCAAGACGTCTTAATTTTCTAGGGCTCAACTTAGCAGTATTGTACACCAGATAGGAAGATATGTGAGTTAATTTGTAATCCTTCAATGTATGCATTTTGTAATTGGAAATTATCGGAATTTATGGAGCGTGCACGATTCCATCGTGGGTGCGACGAAACTCCATGCTACCAACGGGTAGATGGAAATTTTGAATTTTGATCTTACCCATGGAAAAAAATAGCGCGCTATTCCAACGCTAATAGCACGCTATAGCATATCTGGAGAGCGGACGCTACGCTATTACGGCGCTATAGCGTGCTATTCGCGTTAATAGCACGCTATAACATGCTAATAGCGTATTTTTAGACCCACGCTATTTTGTTATAGCGCGCTATTTTTTTCCTTGATCTTACCACATGGCGAGTTACGACCGCTGGATCACGCCTTGAATCACCGTGTCGTATTGGGGTCCAAAATAATTTGACTTCAACCACGTCAGAGGCGGGGAGCTACGGAATTTCATTATGCACTAATGGATATTCCCTCTTTGCTATGTTTGATATATACACCGCACAGGAGATATTTGAGTTAATTTGCAAGCGTACAATGTATGATTTTTAACTAAAGCTTATCGGAATTTATGGAGCGTGCATGTTCCTGCGTGGGTTCAACGAAACTCCACTGGTGAAAGAACATTTCCCCACTGTTATGGTTTTGTGTATTAGGTAACAACATTAGTGATGATCTAACGATATGTTCAGTGCAGGATAATTGTATAAAGTTTGGTTTGTCAGCATCAAACCCAAAAAATTGTGGAATCCTACGATGCTGGTGAAAAAGGGTTGAGAATGAAGCTCGAGGCCGGATTATCTGGGTGAAGATTGGGCCAGATTATCTGCCTTAGCCCTCAAAAAACGACTAATAATTCGGCCCTCGAAAATGGCTAAGGACCTTAAGCGTGACCCAATGCGCGAGCCCCGACCCTGCATCCCCCCCCCACACCAACACCACCACGCGAATATTTGGCCGGAGATTTGAAGAAGGTTGGTAATGGATCTCCAGATCCCGCTATTGGTTATTGGTCGGAGTGAGTACTCAACCATGTCCGCATAGTTCACGAACCGTAGGGTGACACACTTAAAGTTGGATGTTGAAATGGTAGAACTTGAATATGGAATGGAGTTCGAATATTTGTTCGGAGTCCCGGATGAGATCCCGGACATCACGAGGAGTTCCGGAATGGTCCGGAGAATAAGATTCATATATAGGATGTCATTTTATGTAAATTAAAATGTCGCGGAAGGTTCTATGGAAGGTTCTAGAAGGTTCTAGAAAAGTCCGGAAGAAACCACCAAGGAAGGTGGAGTCCACATGGGACTCCACCTCCATGGCCGGCCAACCCTAGTGGGGGAGGAGTCCCAAGTGGACTCCCCCTTAGGGGGCCGGCCACCCCCCCATATGGGAGGTGGAAATCCCACCTTTGGTGGGAGTCCTAGCTTGGCTAGGTTTCCCCACCATATGGAAGGTTTTTGGTTCGGGTCTTATTCGAAGACTTGGAGACCAACTCTTGGGGATCCACCTATATAATGAGGGGCCAAGGGGAGGGGGCCGACCACCCCAAGACCACAAGCTGGCCGCCCCATTGAAGTGGCCAGCCACCCCCTCCCAAACCCTAGCCGCCCCCTTCTCCTCTATATCTTCCGCGTAGCTTTAGCGAAGCTCCGCCGGATTTCTCCACCACCACCGACACCACGCCGTCGTGCTGTCGGATTCAAGAGGAGCTACTACTTCCGCTGCCCGCTGGAACGGGGAGGTGGACGTCGTCTTCATCAACAACCGAACGTGTGACCGAGTACGGAGGTGCTGCCCGTTCGTGGCGCCGGAACCGATAGTGATCAAGATCTTCTACGCGCTTTTGCAAGCGGCAAGTGAACATCTACCGCAGCAACAAGAGCCTCCTCTTGTAGGCTTTGGAATCTCTTCAAGGGTGAGACTCGATAATCCCCTCGTTGCTACCGTCTTCTAGATTGCATCTTGGCTTGGATTTCGTGTTCGCGGTAGGAAAATTTTTGTTTTCTATGCAACGTTATCCATCAGTGGTATCAGAGCCGTGTCTATGCATAGATGGTTGCACGAGTAGAACACAATGGTTTGTGGGCGTTGATGCTTATGTTATCTTTAGTTTGAGTACTTTGCATCTTTGTGGCATAGTGGGATGAAGCGGCTCGGGCTAACTTTACATGACCGCGTTCATGAGATTTGCTCCACGCTCGACATGCAACTTGTATTGCATAAGTGGCTTTGCGGGTGTCTGTCTCTCCTACTATAGTGAAGATTCAATTTACTCTTCTATTGACAACACTAGTATCACCGTTGTGGTTCATGTTCGTAGGTAGATTAGATCTCTCTCGAAAACCCTAAACCACGTAAAATATGCAAACCAAATTAGAGACGTCTAACTTGTTTTTGCAGGGTTTGGTGATGTGATATGGCCATAATGTGATGATGAATATGTATGAGATGATCATTATTGTATTGTGGCAACCGGCAGGAGCCTTATGGTTGTCTTTAAATTTCATGTTGAGTAGTATTTCAAAGTAGTTGTAATAGTTGCTACATGAGGTGAACAACCATGAAGACGGCGCCATGAACCTTGACGCTACGCCAACGATGATGGAGATCATGCCCATTGATGATGGAGATCATGTCCGTGCTTTGAAGATGAAGATCGAAGGCACAAAGACTAAAAGGCCATATCATATCACATATGAATTGCATGTGATGTTAATCCTTTATGCATCTTATTTTGCTTAGATCGTGACGGTAGCATTATAAGATGATCCCTCACATTAATATCAAGGTAATAAAGTGTTCTCCCCTCGTATGCACCGTTGTACAGTTCGTCGTTTCGAAGCATCTCGTGATGATCGGATGTGATAGACTCAACGTTCACATACAACGGGTGTAAGCAATGTTGCACACGCGGAATACTTGGGTTTGCTTGACGAGCCTAGCATGTACAGACATGGCCTCGAGACAACGGAAACCGAAAGGTTGAACACGAGTCATATGGATGATATGATCAACATGTTGATGTTCACCATTGAAGCTACATCATCTCACGTGATGATCGGTTTTGGTGTAGTGGATTTAGATCGTGTACCACTTAACAACTATGAGGGATGTTGTATTAAGTGGGAGTTCATTAGTAATTAGATTAAAACATGAACTAATTATCATAAACATAGTCTGAGTAGTATTTTGTATTAATTTTGTAGTATTGGCATCCGTTTACTACTATGCGCTAGTCTTGTTATTGAGATAGAAATACTGTTAAATCTGATAAGAAACTTTACGGATTAGTACCGTATTGTTAAAGAATCAAGAATTGATTAAGTCCTATTACAAACTTTTAGTAAACCTCACATTGTTGATTCAAAGAGCTATGGTTTCAATTAGTACCCAAAGTTATCTTGTCTCCGTGAAACTTGAAGTTCAAATCAGTTTGAAAAGTAAGGAGCTGAAAATTTAGTTTTCAGAAATAATCAAGGTATGAGATATATGTGATATCTAAGACCTTATTGCAAGATGATAGAATATAAATTTGGTGAGACTACATAAACTCATAAGTTTTATGGGAATGTATGAAGGTTGAAGACGCCAGGCGTCACAATCCTCCAACTATTGGGGCACTAATAATATTCGCATATCCATGAAGTTATCATCCTTAGTATGCACCGTTGCTAAGACTCGTCGTTTCGAAGCATCACATGATGATCGGGTGTGATAGATTCTACGTGTGCATACAACGGGTGCAAGCCAGATTTGTACATGCGAATACTAAGGTTAAACTTTATGAGCCTAGCATGTACAGACATGGTCTCAAAAAGTTGTCATGAATTGATGGATAAAATTATGAGTGAAATTGTTCATCATAGTTACTAATAAGTGAAATCTAGAACACTTGTCATATGATGATCAACTTCAAAGTAAGAACCTCAAGGTTATTGGTATTTGACCAACAAACCTAGAAGTTATTGATGTTGAAGTGTTTTTCTGAATAATGAGGAAAGCTAAAAGAGAAACTGCAAAAGATATTCTAGCAGAAAGAAAAGAAAAGACTAGAAAGTCTAGCTCAGGTGTATATCAATGATATACATGTTATGGTTGTATTCCTCGTTTGGTCACACAATGAAATTCTTGGGTATTTGTACCATATTGGTTGGTATGAAGTGTCATACAAAACAACGCAATACAAGAATACAATGGCCTAAGTGATCGACAAGGAATATGATAGGAATGCACGCCTGGAACAAAATAAAGTGTTATTATGTTCGTCGTTGGCATTCTATCTAGCCCTTAGAATTTATAATAAAGAACTTAATAATTGTTATTTTGCTCTGGTCAAATGAAAACAATGAGTTGTTCAAATTATGACATTACTCCATGTACGATGGATAAGTTATTATAAATCTTAATGGTGAAACATACATACATAACACTGACGCTAAAAATGCCATAAGGCAAATGATTTGAATTCCACTTATTTGTGGAACCGCAATTTAGGTCATGTTAGAAAGGATCGCATGAAGGAACTCCATGCAAATGGATTTTTGGAGTCATTTGATTTTTTGAATCATTTGGTGCTTGCAAATCTTTTCTAAAGAGAATGATTAAAATACCGTTCATAGGCCAAAAGTTGAACGGGCAACTAACTTAGTGGAAAAATACATGATGATGTATGTGGTTCAATGGCATAATTGTGTGCGGGAGATTCTTCTACTTCATGAAAACTTTCAACAATGAATTGAGTATATATATGTGGATATATTCAATAAGGAAGAAGTTTGAAACATTTGAATGGGTTCAAATAAATTTCAACATGAAGTGGAAATCATCGTAATAGAAAAGTCAAATATCTATGATTGGATCATGGGGAAATATTTGAATTACGAGTTTTAGCGAACATCTAAGAGAGTTATGAAATTGTTCTACAACTCACGTTTCTTGGAGTATCATAATGATGATGGAGTATCCGAGAGATGTATCCAAACCTTGTTGGATCAATGATGAGATAAAATATTGATGCCATTATATTTTTGTGGATTATGCTTTAGAGACTACCGCTTTTACACTGAATAGAGCATCATCATGATCCGTTAAAATGACACCATACAAGTTATGGCATGGGTATAAACCCTAATAGTCAACCAAAATCGGATGAATGTCTTTGTTGGTTATCCCAGAGATTTAATTGGGAATTCTTCCCACGAGACAAAGACAAAAGTGTTTGTCAATGTTTCTTATTTCCGAGAAATTGTTTCTAGTGAAGTATTTGAGTGGGAGGACAATATAATTTGATAAGGTTTATGAACCTGAGCATAATGATCAGAGTAGCGCAAAGCATCGAATTGGTTTCGGAAGCGGCCACAACGATCATGGCTCCCATGACTACAAAGTGTTTTAGCCATGGAGATCGAAGTACATATTGAACCTTGTAGGTATGGTTTACTTTGTGATCAAATAAATGATTTGTGAACAAAGGATTGATTTTGAACAATGATAAACCAACTACAAACAAAGAAGTTATGATGGGCCCTGACTCCGTTAAAATGGCTATACGCCATGAAATCCAAGATAGATAAATACTTTTTGAAAAGTAAATGGATCTATGAAATTGATGGACTTGGATAAAATATCCTTGAAGAAAGCTTGACTTGTCGAAAAATTGTTTACGACAAAGTTCAAAGAGTTGACTACGATAAGATTAGATCTTCCGTAGCAATACTTATAGTCTATGTGGATTATTCTAGTAATCACTACATATTTCTTTTATGAGATATGCTAGTAGGATGGCAAAATACATTACTTATCAGAAGTGTGTATTAAAGGTGTATACAAGATACAACCAAGAGTTTTGCTGATCCATGGAATACTAGATAGGTATACAAACTTCAATTGGATGAAGTGAGTATCGCGGAATTGGAATCTTCACCAGATGAAATAGTCAAAGAGTTTTTGATTTCATCAAGAGACGATGAAGAGGCTTGCGTTTGCAAGAAATTAAGTGGGAGCGCTGAGACATATTTATAATACTTATGTAGATGACATATAGTTGGTTATAAATGATGTAATTATATACTTGATTAAAAGGTTTCATTGAGAAATTAACTTCAATGAAAGGATATAGACAGAAACAAATTTTGTGTCAAGATCTATGAAGATAGATTAAAACACATAATATGTTTAAGTCAAAAGTACATTGAATAGATATTGAAATAGTTCAATATAGAAATATTAAAGAAAATATTCTTGTCATGTTAAGTTTTAACAAGACTTGAGTGTATCTGACACTCAATGAGTAAAAACACATGAGTGATTATAGATCACGAATAATATGTACACAATCAGATGTCATGTGCTATAAAATGTTATAAGCATATACCAGAATAATTCATATGATGATCATTGGACGACAGTAAGAATATCCTTGAGTACTTTAGAAGAACTAAGGATATATATAGTTTTGTATGGTGTAATAACAAACAAATCGCTGTAAGGTGTTACACCGATATTGGTTTTGTCACATATAAAATATAATTTCAATCTCAAATTAGACTAAGTGTTGTTTAAAAGGTAGCACAATGAGCTAGAAGTTGTCTATGCTAGATTTAGAAGAGTTCTAAATATTGTGACGGATTCTACAAAAGAAGGCAGAGTATGTCATTGTTTTGACAATGACAAAGGATGTTAAGTCAAGAGGTTCTTTGAGAACTTGGTGTAGTTCCGACAGAGTCAGAACTTTGAAGCTATATTGTGTGTGACAATATAAGTGACATATTTCAGACAGCGGAATTAAGGTTCCACCAGAAGATCAAACATATTTAATGCCAACTCATTTGGAAATGAGTGATGCGTTGAGACGCAAATGAATTACAAAATACATACGTTTCTGAGCGTGTCAGATCCGATGACTAAAAACCTCTCCCGTGAGCAATACATGATAAAGCACCAGAAGGCCAAGGTGTTATATATTTACAAATGTAAACTAGATTATTGACTCTAGTGCAAGTGGGAGACTGAAGGAGATATGCCCTAGAGGCAATAATAAAGTGGTTATTATTTATATCTTTATGGTTATGATAAATGTTTATATATCATGCTATAATTGTATTAACCGAAACATTAGTACATGTGTGATATGTAGACAAACAAAGAAGTCCCTAATATGCCTCTTAACTAGCTTGTTGATTAATGGATGATTAGTTTCATAATCATGAACATTGGATGTTATTAATAACAAGGTTATGTCATTGTATGAATGATGTAATGGACACACCCAATTAAGCGTAGCATAAGATCTCGTCATTAAGTTATTTGCTATAAGCTTTCGATACATAGTTACCTAGTCCTTATGACCATGAGATCATGTAAATCACTTGTATCGGAAAGGTACTTTGATTACACCAAACACCACTGCGTAAATGGGTGGCTATAAAGGTGGGATTAAGTATCCGGAAAGTATGAGTTGAGGCACATGGATCAACAGTGGGATTTGTCCATCCCGATGACGGATAGATATACTCTGGGCCCTCTCGGTGGAATGTCGTCTAATGTCTTGCAAGCATATGAATGAGTTCATAAGAGACCACATACCACGGTACGAGTAAAGAGTACTTGTCAGGAGACGAGGTTGAACAAGGTATAGAGTGATACCGAAGATCAAACCTCGGACAAGTAAAATATCGCGTGACAAAGGGAATTGGTATTGTATGTGAATGGTTCATTCGATCACTAAAGTCATCATTGAATATGTGGGAGCCATAATGGATCTCCAGATCCCGCTATTGGTTATTGGTCGGAGTGAGTACTCAACCATGTCCGCATAGTTCACGAACCGTAGGGTGACACACTTAAAGTTGGATGTTGAAATGGTAGAACTTGAATATGGAATGGAGTTCGAATATTTGTTCGGAGTCCCGGATGAGATCCCGGACATCACGAGGAGTTCCGGAATGGTCCGGAGAATAAGATTCATATATAGGATATCATTTTATGTAAATTAAAATGTCGCGGAAGGTTCTATGGAAGGTTCTAGAAGGTTCTAGAAAAGTCCGGAAGAAACCACCAAGGAAGGTGGAGTCCACATGGGACTCCACCTCCATGGCCGGCCAACCCTAGTGGGGGAGGAGTCCCAAGTGGACTCCCCCTTAGGGGGCCGGCCACCCCCCCATATGGGAGGTGGAAATCCCACCTTTGGTGGGAGTCCTAGCTTGGCTAGGTTTCCCCACCATATGGAAGGTTTTTGGTTCGGGTCTTATTCGAAGACTTGGAGACCAACTCTTGGGGATCCACCTATATAATGAGGGGCCAAGGGGAGGGGGCCGACCACCCCAAGACCACAAGCTGGCCGCCCCATTGAAGTGGCCGGCCACCCCCTCCCAAACCCTAGCCGCCCCCTTCTCCTCTATATCTTCCGCGTAGCTTTAGCGAAGCTCCGCCGGATTTCTCCACCACCACCGACACCACGCCGTCGTGCTGTCGGATTCAAGAGGAGCTACTACTTCCACTGCCCGCTGGAACGGGGAGGTGGACGTCGTCTTCATCAACAACCGAACGTGTGACCGAGTACGGAGGTGCTGCCCGTTCGTGGCGCCGGAACCGATCGTGATCAAGATCTTCTACGCGCTTTTGCAAGCGGCAAGTGAACATCTACCGCAGCAACAAGAGCCTCCTCTTGTAGGCTTTGGAATCTCTTCAAGGGTGAGACTCGATAATCCCCTCGTTGTTACCGTCTTCTAGATTGCATCTTGGCTTGGATTTCGTGTTCGCGGTAGGAAAATTTTTGTTTTCTATGCAACGTTATCCTTCAGTTGGATCATTCATTAAACCGGATAATCCACTCCTCACTTGGGCCGGATAACCCGCCCCTGGTTTGACCAACATCTCTATTTTTAAGAGGGGTACTTCTTCAACCCCTAGCTGCCCATTTTCTCAAGATCCAACCTTACAACCAAGCCACAAATTTCACTAGATCTCCTTCCTCATCCAGCCAAACCTCTTGATCTTTGGAGAATCAAAGAAAAAGACTAAGATCTACATCCTCACTGAAGAGATTTGAATTTCCCCCTCATTCACTTGAGAGCCCTTTGGCTAGATTTTTCTTTGGAAACCCTAGTTATTTTTTACTCCATTGGTAACTTGTTATTGTGTTGAACAACCTTGGAGCCTCAATTCAGTTCTGGATGTGTGCCCCGAGAACCTTGTAAGGCCTGGTTTCCGCCTCGAGGAAATCCGACATATGAGTCATGCCTTTATGGTGAAGCTCACAAACGAATAGGGTGAGGCCTTTGTGGCATTGGTCTGGTCTTCGTGTTGACAACACCCCTCTAACGCTGACGTACTTCCCCTCAAAAGGAAGGAACTACATGAATTATTCCTTGTGTCTCCACGTGCTCCACTCTCGGTTACCTCTATCCTTTATTGTATATTGCATCTTGCTTAGTTGTAGCTTTCTTAGTTGTGCAGCTTGTCATCTAGATAAATTCACTTAGTTGCATATCTAGAGAATTTACCTTTTGTGTCAAGCCTAAATTGAAAAACAACTAAAATTTGGTCAAATCAGCATGCAAGAAGTGGAGAGCATTCAAATGTTTTCTAATGACCAAATTTTTGGATGCAGAGTTGTCACCTGACAAGAATCATGCTAATTGTTGTGGACAAAGAATCCATAAAAACCAGTGGAGAGCATTGTGCAAGTTCTAGAGGAGTAACACATCAATGGTGAATGACCATCTTACATATAGAGAAAACGGTTATACTCATGTGTGGTTGTTCATTCACTAAGGAATTTATGCAGCTAATGACATCTAGGAATTAGAAAACTAGATTAAATCAAGAAAACTGTCTGCCTACTGCTGGCAGAAGAAGTTTTGCTGTTGTCCATGATCAGTTGGTACATTTCGACACATGGTTCTTAATTGACAAGAGTTGTATGTACATTTTAATATGTATAATGGTATATGCATAACTGCAGGAACTGAGGCAGTATAGTTTCTAGGGCAGAACTGGTCTGCAAAGGTCACACAAAAAGGTAGAGTGCCAGTGAATGATTTATGTGCTGCTGAAATTGTAAGTCATAGTTCATGAAATTCCTGCAATTGCAGCTCAGAAATTACTATAGAATCTCATGAATGTGTTACTTAAATTTGTAAGCAGGCTGTGATAAATGAGCATTTCCAACAAAACATGCACTAATTGGTGAGCAACACGCAAATGGTGATTTGTACTCAGAATTGTTAACACCACCAAGAAATTGAAGAAAGCAAGGATTTAGACTACTGGTAGGAGGCAAATCATCAAAGCTACTAGATCAAGCTGCGGAAGCATTGAGGGATTCTAAGGAGGAGAACATGGAGTTTAGAGGCTATGTGGAAACACTCATGACAAGGAGTAAACAACTGGAAGCGAAAATTAATTATCTGATGGCATATCAAGGAGATGGACATGCAAATGAAATGCACGAAAACTAGGAATAAGAAGAAGCAGAAGAAGAATTAGCGGCGCAACACTGGCTGGACCGTCATCAAAGAAACAAGCACCAGCCAACCAAACAAAAGCACCTTCCAGTGCACAAGGGAAAACAACAACAACATCAACAACAATAGCATCTGACATAACAAGTGCAACATCTGCAGCTCAAAATAAATTGAAGGTACCAACAACAGCAATATTCAAGTCAACAACAATACCATTCAAGGCACCATGCAAGGAAGTAGCATGTGCAAAAAGAACAACACCAGGCAAGGAATCAACATCATGTGCCCAAAGAAAAGCACCATGCAAGGGATCAGAATCACCAACGGCAACCAAGGTACCAGAATCAGCTGTAGCAGCCAAGGGATCAACAACATCACCCAAGGGAACATACGAAGCAACAACATAACCCAAGATACCAGAAGCAGCTGGAGCAACCAAGGGATGAACATCAACACCCAAGGGATCAACAACATCAGTAGTAGAACCCAAGGTACCAGAAGTAGCTGGAACAGCCAAGAGATCAACAACAACAACACCCAAGGGATCAACACCAGATGCAACAACAGTCAATAGCCAGACATGAGTCAAGACGAGACCAATGCAAACAACAACAAGACAAGCCTCAACAACATCTTCAACGTTGAAGGAAACATCTTTGCTTGGTATTAGGCAAATGTAGCTTCCAAGATCAAAAGAAATAACAATCAAATAAGCAGTCAACAAAAACTGAAGCTAATAAAGGAGCCATCTCAAAACAAGGCAGTCAAGAAATCAAATCACAAAGACAAAGTAAAAGAAAAAAGAAATGCTAAATAAGCATAATCAATTGAATGAACACAAGAAATCAGGCAAGCCAAGCAACAACAACACGAACAAAAACAAGAGACAAAAGAAGATGAAGCTAGAAGAATTTACTTATGATTTGGTCATTACTTCTACTAGTGTAGTGCATAAGCCAAAAAGCTCTTACAGGAATCTGCTAATAGACATGATACGTCTCAAACGTATCTATAATTTCTTATGTTCCATGCTAGTTTTATGACAATACTCACATGTTTTATATACACTTTACATCATTTTGATGCATTTTCCGGTACTAACCTATTAACAAGATGCCGAAGCGTCAGTTCCTGTTTTCTGCTGTTTTTGGTTTCAGAAATCCTACATAGAAAATATTCTCGGAATTGGACGAAACAAAAGCCCACGGTCTTATTTTCCACGGAGCCTTCCAGAACACCGAAGAGGAGACAACTATCCATGAGATATACATGTTACAAGTTGAAAGCAATTGCTGAAACTTAATCATCCTTTGTGTTGCTTCAGTGCCTTTTATTTTGAATCTATTGCTTTATGAGTTAACTCTTATGCAAGACTTATTGATGCTTGTCTTGAAAGTACTATTCATGAAAAGTCTTTGCTATATAATTCAGTTGTTTAGTAATTATCTATTTGTTAACAAACTATAGACCATTGCTTTGAATCACTTCATTCATCTCATATGCTTTACAATAGTATTGATCAAGATTATGATAGTAGCATGTCACTTCAGAAATTATCCTTGTTATCGTTTACCTACTCGAGGGCGAGTAGGAACTAAGCTTGGGGATGCTTGATACGTCTCAAACGTATCTATAATTTCTTATGTTTCATGCTAGTTTTATGACAATACTCACATGTTTTATATACACTTTACATCAGTTTGATGCATTTTCCGGTACTAACCTATTATCAAGATGCCGAAGCGACAGTTCCTGTTTTCTGCTGTTTGTGGTTTCAGAAATCCTACACAGGAAATATTCTCAGAATTGGACGAAACAAAAGCCCACGGTCTTATTTTCCACGGAGCCTTCCAGAACACCGAAGAGGAGACGAAGAGGGTCCACGAGGCGGCCACACCATAGGGAGGCGTGACCCCACCCCTGGCCGCGCCGCCATATGGGGTGGGCCCCTCGGGCGTCCCCCGACTCTGCCCCTTTGCCTATTTATTCCTTCCGTCGCGAAAACCCTATCACCGAGAGCCACGATACGAGAAAAGTTCCAGAGATGCCGCCGCCGTCAACCCCATCTCGGGGGGTTCTGAAGATCGCCTCCGGCACCCTGCCGGAGAGGGGAATCATCACCGGAGGGCTCTACATCACCATGCTCGCCTCCGGACTGATGCGTGAGTAGTTCATCCTTGGACTATGGGTCCATAGAAATAGCTAGATGGTTGTCTTCTCCTCTTGTGCTATCATGTTTAGATCTTGTGAGCTGCATATCATGATCAAGATCATCTATTTTTAATGCTACATGTTCTGTTTGTTGGGATCCGATGAATATGGAATACTATGTCAAGTTGATTATCGATCTATCATATGTGTTGTTTATGATCTTGCATGCTCTCCGTTGCTAGTAGAGGCTCTGGCCAAGTTGATACTTGTGACTCCAAGAGGGAGTATTTATGCTCGATAGTGGGTTCATGCATCAATTGAATCTGGGACAGTGACAGAAAGTTCTAAGGTTGTGGATGTATTGTTGCCACTAGGGATAAAACATCAATGCTTTGTCTAAGGATATTTGTCTTGTTTACATTACGCACAGTACTTAATGCAATTGTCTGTTGTTTGCAACTTAATACTGGAATGGGTGCGGATGCTAACCCGAAGGTGGACTTTTTAGGCATAGATGCATGCTGGATAGCGGTCTATGTTCTTTTTCGTAATGCCCTAAGTAAATCTCATAGTAGTCATCATGATATGTATGTGCATTGTTATGCCCTCTCTATTTGTCAATTGCCCAACTGTAATTTGTTCACCCAACATGTTATTTATCTTATTGGAGAGACACCACTAGTGAACTGTGGACCCCGGTCCATTCTTTTACATCTGAAATACAATCTACTGCAATCATTATTCTCTGTTGTTCTTTGCAAGCAAACATCATTCTCCACACCATATGTTTAATCCTTTGTTTACAGCAAGCCGGTGAGATTGACAACCTCACTGTTAAGTTGGGGCAAAGTATTTTGATTGTGTTGTGCAGGTTCCACGTTGGCGCCGGAATCCCTGGTGTTGTGCCGCACTACACTCCTTCACCAACAACCTTCACGTGGCCTTCATCTCCTACTGGTTCGATAACCTTGGTTTCTTACTGAGGGAAAACTTGCTGCTGTACGCATCACACCTTACTCTTGGGGTTTCCAACGGACGTGTGCTTCACACGTCATCAAGACAACACAAAATTAGTTAAGGTAAAAGAGGAAAAGTTGGAACATAAAATTGCTGATAAGGAGGGTGATTGGCAAACTACAAGGTGATGTACTCGTGAACAGAACAATTGGTTAAGACCAAGGAATCCACTCAAGGTTATTCTTCTAAATCAACGTATTTTTTACATAAATATGGCATATGAAAAATAGTTGTTTAACCATCTGGGAGATGATATGAATGTACATACTGATTAATATTGCATTCCGACATTGCTTCTGCGTGATGTAGGGAAATAAAATCATAATTGGCATGGAAATGGGGTTGACTTCGCCAAACAACTTACAAATGGTGGCATTGAGAATGGTACAGGAAATTGGAAATGAGGATTTTGTCAAAGTTTTTGTGAACGTTGTCTTCAAGAAAACAACTGTCCTTCCAAGACCAAAAGGTAGAATGGTTCAAATAGGAGACACTAAGGCACATTGCATCGTCTGGCCAAGAAGAAATGTAGGTCACCTTAATTATTTCTTGTTCTTCTTGCGTACACTATGTTTCCTGTGAAAAAATGAAGAAGCAATTCCCCTAAGTGAGATGTGTTTCTTCTAGTGGAATTATTTGTTTTCCACTAGATCATTTGCTCCTGTTAGTGCAATTATTTGTTTTCCACATGATCATTGACAGGATGGATACAACGTAGTTACTAAAATTATTTGTGTTAGTGTAATTATTTATTACATCCTAATTGATTCATCTTCTTTATTCTACATCTATCTTTTGACAGAGTTCAAATTGGTTATTTGTATGTAACAAATCCAACAATAGATAGAACATCTACTGAGATTGCATGTACATTGGAGAAGCAGTTGAACTCAATTACATCTGCTAAGAAGAGAAACTTTGGAAGTCAGAAAGTTATTGCATAGTTACTGTCATAGATACTATATAGTTACTGACATATATACTGCATAGTTACTGTCATATGTTACTGTCACACTGTTGTTATGTTAGTACATCATTTGATGCATCCGTAATGTGTAACAATTTTGGTTATATTATGCATATATAATGTGTAACAAATGTGTAAGCATGTTAATGAAGGATACTGCTGTTATGTTAGTACTGTGATGCATTTACTATACTATGATGAGTAGTACCCAAATCTAGGTATTTATGTGAGATACCTCCATAAGGGTTTTAAGGCAATATTGTTGAGCTGCCTGTAATTGTGTTTAGAGGCATCTTGTGGAACTGCCCCTAAAAGGATTTTGGAGCGTTTTGTTGATTTGTCTCTAATTGTGTTTAGGGGCACATCTTAAAATGCTCCTAAAAACCTTTAGAGGCACATCGCAAAATGCCCCTAAAAACTTTTAGAGGCACATGTCAAAGTCCCCATAAATAAATTTCAGGCATTTTATTCAAAGTGTCCTGATACGTCTCAAACGTATCTATAATTTCTTATGTTCCATGCTACTTTTATGATGATACTCACATGTTTTATACACATTATATGTCATTATTATGCATTTTCCGGCACTAACCTATTGACGAGATGCCGAAGAGCCAGTTGTTGTTTTCTGCTGTTTTTGGTTTCAGAAATCCTACAAAGGAAATATTCTCGGAATTGGACGAAATCAACGCCTAGGGTCTTATTTTTCCACGAAGCTTCCAGAAGACTGAAAGGATCACGAAGTGGGGCGACGAGGTGCCGCCACACCAGGGCCCCGCGGCCAAGGGTGGGGCCGCGCCGCCCTAGCGTGTGGGCCCCTCGTGTCGCCCCTAAACCTACCCTTCCGCCTACTTAAAGCCTTCGTCGCGAAACCCCCAGTACCGAGAGCCACGATACGGAAAACCTTCCAGACACGCAGCCGCCGCCAATCCCATCTCGGGGGATTCAGGGGATCTCCTCCGGCACCCTGCCGGAGAGGGGAATCATCTCCCGGAGGTCTCTTCATCGCCATGATCTCACCTCCGGATCGATGTGTGAGTAGTTCACCCCTGGACTATGGGTCCATAGCAGTAGCTAGATGGTTGTCTTCTCCTCATTGCGTTATCATGTTAGATCTTGTGAGCTACCTATCATGATCAAGATCATCTATTTGTAATGCTACATGTTGTGTTTGTTGGGATCCGATGAATATTGAATACTATGTCAAGTTGATTATCAATCTATCATATATGTTGTTTATGTTCTTGCATGCTCTCCGTTGCTAGTAGAGGCTCTGGCCAAGTTGATACTTGTAACTCCATGAGGGAGTATTTATGCTCGATAGTGGGTTCATGCCTCCATTGAATCTGGGACAGTGACAGAAAGTTCTAAGGTTGTGGATGTGCTGTTGCCACTAGGGATAAAACATTGATGCTTTGTCTAAGGATATTTGTGTTGATTACATTACGTACCATACTTAATGCAATTGTCTGTTGTTTGCAACTTAATACCGGAAGGGGTTCGGATGATAACCTGAAAGTGGACTTTTTAGACATAGATGCATGCTGGATAGCGGTCTATGTACTTTGTCGTAATGCCCTGATTAAATCTCATAGTACTCATCATGATATATGTATGTGCATTGTTATGCCTTCTTTATTTGTCAATTGCCCAACTGTAATTCGTTCACCCAACATGCTATTTGTCTTATGGGAGAGACACCACTAGCGAACTGTGGACCCCGGTCCATTCTTTACATCTGAAATACAATCTACTGCAATTGTTCTTTACTGTTCTTCGCAAATAAACATCATCTTCCACACTATACGGTTAATCCTTTGTTTTCAGCAAGCCGGTGAGATTGACAACCTCACTGTTACGTTGGGGCAAAGTACTTTGATTGTGTTGTGCAGGTTCCACGTTGGCGCCGGAATCCCTGGTGTTGCGCTGCACTACACTCCGTCACCAACAACCTTCACGTGTTCCTTGACTCCTACTGGTTCGATAACCTTGGTTTCTTACTGAGGGAAAACTTGCTACTGTACGCATCACACCTTCCTCTTGGGGTTCCCAACGGACGTGTGTTAACTGCACGCATCATGCCCCAATTTCTTTTAAGGACACAAGCATCCACAATATTATTTAAAGTGCCTCTAAAAGTAATTAGGGACACTTGGGCCACTTATTGGGCAGCAGTGGTACATATTACTTAGAGAATGTAACCATCATTAAGTTATAAAGTCGTTTAAAGTTCAGAACCATCGTTAAGAAATTCCACATTCCTAAAAAACTCTCCCCCCGCGTCGCCCTCCTCTGGCGACCAGGGGGAAACCCTAGCCGCCGCTGCCAGTAGCCCCTTCCACCTCTCCTATCTGCTTCGCCGCTGCCGGAGGGGGGCCGGCAAAGCCGCGCGCCCCCCGGGGAAGGTGGCGGCGGGGCGGTTGTTCCTCCCCCCCGCGTCCCCTGTCGAGAGGGAGCTCGTCGGCCGCGGGGCGGGGCGGCGGGTGCTGGGGCCGGCGGAGGTGACGGCGCGCAGCGGGGAGCGGCGGTGGTGCAGCGGCGCAGCGTGGCGGGGCTTGTCGGTGGTGCAGCGGCGCAGGCGTGGCGGCGCGCGCTCGGGCCCAGATGGGCTCCGGCGGGCCGGCTCGGGTTCGCCCCTGTTCGTGCTGGCTCGGCTGTGGTCGCCGGGGCTGCGGCGAGGCTCTTCTTCCTGGTCTTCACCGGCGATGCTGCTGGGGAGGGCGCGGCGCTGGATGGCGGGGCGGCGGCCCTGTGGGTGTGCTTCGACGTTTGTCCTCGAGCCCCGTGTCGGTGTTGGTTGGCGCCCCCTCTATGTGGCGTTCCGGCGGCGCCCACGGCACTCTTCGGCGGTACTCCATTGGCTACAGGTTGTGCAGCGCGGCGGCGGCTAGGGGCTGGCCATGAAGTTGCTGCAAGAAGTCGGGCGTTTGAGGCTGTGTGGCGGGGTACGCGCGGCGGCTCTCCGGGGGTCGCGATGCGGCGGTTGCAGGTGGTGGTTTGTGCCGGTCCTTGTTGGGCGGGTGCGAGGTCTTGGGACTCTTTGGCGAAAGCTTTGTCTTGGCGGCCGGCCAGGACCGACGACGGTGACGCCTGTGGGCGCCACATCCTTCTTGAAGGCGTCGTCGAAGTGGGTGTTTCCTGATGTCCGCCCGGGTTCTCCAGGGGAAACCCAAGATCCTTAGCTGGATCGGGCGTGGGCGGCGATCTTGTGTCGCTTTGCCTCTTGGGGCCGCGCTTTGGGCGTCCACCGGATAGAGGGACTTGCGGAGTGTTTTGGTGGTTCGGCGGAGGCGGGTTCGGCGGAGGCGGATTCGTCTTCGGCCAGGAGGGGCGCGGCCTTGGGGCCGGCGTGGTAGTTTGGAGCGGTGTATCCGGTCTTTTGCCTCCGCCTGTTGCGTTGAGGTGTGGTATCGACCTGTTTGGTCGTCGACCCGTGTGGAGCGCAGCCTCGGGGCTGGCGTGTGGTGTCATGTTGTAACGGTTTTTGGCCAGTTTTTCTCATAAATGGGCCAACTCTTTTTTCCTATATCAATGAAAGGCAAAGTTTTTGCCTCATTTCAAAAAAACTATCGTTAAGCTAAACATTGCCTAAGCAACCGGACAGACGGGAAAATGAAATTAATCAACAATATTAAATGTTAATTGTGTGGTGCAACGGGCGTACGTTTCTGGACTCATCAATCTTGGCATAAATTGGTGGCAACTTGTGAGCCACCGACCACAGACCGCTTCCCGCATCCATCTTCCAACTCCCATGGCGCGCGCGCCGCGCCACCCGGTCAACCTCGGCGACCGCTCCGCTCTCCCACGTTCTCCCTTCCCACTACCCCCACTACCATTGCGCACCTGACGGCCCGGCACGTCTTCGCCTACATAACCGGCCGTGCGCACTGCCTCTCCCGTCCGCACGTCCAACGCAGCCAGCCACGCCGTCTCTGGTTTTCCTTGGTTCTATACTACGTACGATACGAGAGCTCGATCGCCATCGCCATCGCCATGGGGATCCAGTTGGAGGAATGCCGCGGTGACGAACCCCACAGGGACGGCGGCGGGAAGGAGCAAGCTGCCGCAGGCTGCCACACCCCGAGACGCGCCGTGCAGACCACCGGCGTGGGCACTGTCGGGGAGTGCCCGCCGGCGCCGAGGAAGAGAAGGCCCGTGGTGGCGGCGCCCGAGGTCGTCGCGCGGCGGAGGGGGTTCTACTCAGGGGCCGACCTGGAGGCCTTCTTCGCAGCACACGACCTGTAGAGACCATCTGATTGTCGTAATCTGCATGCGCGCAGTTGCACACACCGGTCGAATGATCCATCGATGTACTGCCGTAGTGGTAGAACTGTAGGAGTCATGGTTTTCTGTTTCTGTAGTACGTGTTGTAGAGTAAGTCCTTCACGTTATCTTTGTATCGCTAACCGGCCGGTGATCGGAGGAGACTGACACCGTCTGGTCCTTGCTGAAGTGCAGGTTCGCCTTCTCTTCGTACAGGTTCTGCTTAATAAGAGCTGATGTCTGTTACAGTAGGTTCTTACTTGCATTGTGGCTGGTGTCTTGGGATCTGTAGTGGGGTTCGTTGGGAGTTTAGTTCTTTCTTTGTTCTTTCATGTAATGTAACGCAGGTGTTCCCAGCAGGACCTGCCATGTTTTGTTCAAAAAGTAGGGTGTATGCCTATTACTATTCTCTATGGAAATGATGAATTCAGTCTGCCTGGCCTATCATACTCTTGTCGCTGCCAATTAGGCTTCCAATTTGTCACACGTATTTCAAAAGAAATTTTAATGTGCCTTTAGTGAAGTTTTCATGTTTTTCCACCAAAAAATGGATGCATACATTAATAAGAAACAGTAAGGCCTAGTTTGGTAGCAAAGTATTTCAAAAAACCAAAGTATTCCAAAACTACATTTTTTTTTATCATGTAGCCATTAGATACCACAGTTTCCATAAATCAGATTATTGTCAAGTTTTTTAAGAATAACGTGATCTGTTTGGCTAGTGCCGTAATTATCATCGTATGCTAGAGTCGAGACCGCGTCCTTCAAGGCCGTCTCCAGAGTCTGGCTGTTCGACTCATCTGCGGCCTGCAAGTTTCGACGCTGGAGTCCGGATGTTCGATCCACCGACCATCTGCAATCATAAACGCCGGAGTCCTGCACGGTCACCTCTAGCAGTTCCACGTAAAAAAAACTTCCTTGGCTACCTGAAAAGCTAGTTTAGTGATCAATCTAATCAGTTTGATCTGCTAGTAATGTGAAGACACACTAGCAATTCAATATATCGATTAGTTGACATCCTTTGATCCGTTAGCAATGCCCGCCATGCACTACGGATTGGTGGCGCGGAGGGGCTTCTTTCCCTGTGATTCTCAGTTTTGAAAAAAAGTGTCTGGGACTTCTTTTTTAAATATTAAGAAAGTACTTTAGTTTTGGGAATAATGAAGTATCAAAACTGCAGTTTTCTGTTGTACCCAAACAACTTAAAGTATTTAGAACCTAAGTATGTTGAGAACCTGTAGTATCCTTAACATACTTTGAATTTTCTTTTGCTACCAAACACAGCTGAAGTGAAACAAGGAGAGTATGTGAAAAAAAATGATTTTAAAAAAACATCTGCACCTCATGTCAATTGGGCTTGCCCCATTAGCGCAGGACCTATGCCATATCTCCATGGCCCGCTGGGGATGTGATGTACGTTTGCTCACATATCTGGGTTTATTTTGGTGGAACTTTAAGTGTTTGATTTAATTGGGCTATCTTTCAGCCCAGAAATAGAATTAGTTTCTGCTTTTTTGAAGTATAAGGCAGCTGACTTGCAGTGCGCTAAAGATGTGAAAAGAGGAGTATTTGTTCATGAATAAGCAATTCTTATGATTTTCTTGTGAAAAGATCTGATCTTATTGATAAATATACAAAGTATGTCAGATCAAATTTTATAAAATACATGAAAACAACAAAGATTGCAGACAAAAATAAAAGTAACATAAAAAAATCTTCGAAGTCATGGTCTCTAAATCCTCACATCTTGTTATTCCTCCAAAACTCAGGTGAACAAATTGCACGAGAGATCCAACCTACATATGCTTTTTTTAGCGGAGGCAAAAGCTTTGCCTCATCTATTAATTAAGAAGATAGTGCTTAGGTTTTAGGAGAAAATCGACCGAAAATCTACAGCGACAAGGCCAAGCCCACACAAACAACATACCCACACACACCCACAATCAAGACACTCCAACACCACGACACTAACAAACACTCGAACATGACACACCAACATCGAGCCGTAAAGGACAGACTACCACATATGGGGGCACCCGTCAGCCAACTGCGGATCTAGGGTAGGCAATAGCCAAGGTGACGAGAAAATCGCAAACTTCTCTAGCGATGATTGCTCCAGGCACCGCTGACAACAATCCAGACTTCGAAACCCCATCACCAATAGGAACCACCTGCCCGTCGAACACAGGCGAGAGAGAGAGACTGCACTGTCAACAACATTACACTTCTCAAGGCCAAGACACGGCGGAGAAGCCACATCCGAGGACTCGTGTGAGTCGGGCCTCACTTCCTCGGCAGAAGGAGGCGTAAACACACCACAACATAACTCCATGAGCTCAGGCAAGATCTGCATGACCGGAGTCGCGATCGCCGAGCTCGCCCTAGCTCAAGAAGAGAAAGAACCATGAAGACCCGCTCCGCTCGCACCCACTTTGCCAACAAAAAGCAGAACCAAAGGATTGGCAGGCGTCTGGGAGAACCTACCCAACATAGTTTGTGCCCGCTCCAGAAAGCCCCCAATCGCAACCATCCAATCATGTAAGGAGTTAACAGCCTCTGTGAAGAGGACGGATGGCCTCTTGAAACAACTCAGCTTGCACACCTCCAAAGCGGATTTTGTATCCGCTGAGCCAAAGAGCTACATATGTTGCACTAACATAATAAGCCATGAAGAGCCGCTTGAGTCGCCTACTCCAATAGGTGAGAACCTAATATCGTTGACGCTGACTACGTGTGATCTAGCCGGGGACACGCCCCTTGAGAGAAGCCTATCGAACCACTGATTGAACGCCATATTGCTTGAGAATAACTTCACGGGCACAAAAGAACAAAACACGAGAAAAATGGCACAACATTGTTGTCCACGCTGCAAAGACAGGCTGAAATGGCAGTGGATAAATCACCGGGCTTGGAGCCGGTGATCCGCGCCAGACATGACGACAACACTAGGGCATAGATAGAGCCACATTTTTTTAGATAATGGGCAGTTTATTACTCATAAGAAGCAATTACACCCGATCTCTGCATATCTAAGATGAACACAGCCGTTCAAGGAGTCTCAATAGTGTTGAAAATAAAAGGAGACGAATTACATAACAAGCAAAGTGAATGTAAAAACGCCTAGGAAGATGGCGGAGGGTCAATCCGTAGATTATGCTGCCACCCAAGTAGGGAAAAAGTATCCCTCGCCGTGTCCTCCAACCGTGTACAGACCTCCGTAAACAGGTCTCGGTTCTCCACCTTTTGTAGTGCAGACCATGAACGGAGAGTAGCTGTACATGTGTAAATAACCTGCAGGAGAGAGCAATATTTATCAGTAAAAACTTTCTCATTTCTACACAGCCATAGCGACCATATCATGGCAGACGCTCCCACCCTAATAAACGTTCTAAATCTGTGGTCGATATCATGAAGCCAATTACCAAAGATGTTGGCCACACTAGTCGGGGGATACAGATCAGAAGCTATTTGGATGCATGACCATATGGATCTGGCAAAGCGGCATTGGAAGAACAAGTGCTTAATCGTCTCATTTTGTTGACAAAAATGTTGGAGATATGCCCAAGAGGAAATAATAAAGTGGTTATTATAATATCTTTGTGTTTATGATAAATGTTTGCATACCATGCTATAATTGTATTAACCGAAACATTCATACATGTGTGTTATGTAAACAACAAGGAGTCCCTAGTAAGCCTCTTGTATAACTAGCTTGTTGATTAATGGATGATCATGGTTTCGTGATCATGAACATTGGATGTTATTAATAACAAGGTTATGTCATTAGTTGAATGATATAATGGACACACACCCAAATGAGCGTAGCATAAGATCAAGTCATTAAGTTCAATTTGCTATAAGCTTTCGGTACATAGTTGTCTAAGTCCTTCGACCATGAGATCATGTAAATCACTTACACCGGAAGGGTACTTTAATTACATCAAACGCCATTGCGTAAATGGGTGGTTATAAAGATGGGATTAAGTATTTGGAAAGTGTGAGTTGAGGCATATGGATCAATAGTGGGATTTGTCCATCCTGATGACGGATAGATATACTCTGGGCCCTCTCGGTGGCACGTCGTCTGAATAGCTTGCAAGCATGTGATTAAGATCACAAGAGATGGCATACCACGGTACGAGTAAAGAGTACTTGTCGGTAACGAGGTTGAACAAGGTATGGAGATACCGATGATCGAACCTCGGACAAGTAAAATATCGCGTGACAAAGGGAATCCGCATCGTATGTAAATGGTTCAATCGATCACTAAGTCATCGTTGAATATGTGGGAGCCATTATGGATCTCCAGATCCCGCTATTGGTTATTGCTCGGAGCGGAGTCTCGACCATGTCTGCATAGTTCGCGAACCGTAGGGTGACGCGCTTAAGGTTCGATGTCGCATAAGTAGATTTGAATATGATATGGAGACGAAGTTTGTTCGGAGTCTCGGATGGGATCCAGGACGTCACGAGGAGGTCCGGAATAGTCCGGAGAATAAGATTCATATAAGGGAAGTTGATTTCTAGGTTTCGGAAAAGTTCGGGATTTTTCCGGTGGATGACCGGGAAGGTTCTAGAAGGTTCCGGGGGTCCCACCAGTGGGCCCACGACCCTAGGAGGCCTAGCATGGGCCGAGGGGGTGCTCCCTAGCCTAATGGGCCAGGGGCACATGCCCCTCAAGGCCCAGTCGGCCAACCCCTAGGGTTTCCCTAGGGGGGATCAACTTGGGGGGGGGGGGGGGGGGAGAAATCCCTCTTCCCCCCACTTGGCCGCCGCCCCCTAACCCTAGATGGGAAAGGGGACCACCCCACCGACCTGGCCCCCTATATAAAGAGGGGAGGGGGTGGCCGGCCACCATCCCATCATTGTCCCCTCCTCTGGCCGCCTCTCTCCTCCACCATACGCTGCTCCGGCTTAGGCGAAGCCCTGCAGCTTTTCTTCCTCCATCACCACCACCACGCCGTCGTGCTGCTGGAACTTGGAGGAGACCTACCACGCCTCCGCTGCCCGCTGGAACGGGGATAGGAAGGGCTTCATCGACACCGTACGCGCGACCGAGTACGGAAGTGTTGCCGGATTGCAGCACCGGGGACAATCGTCTACACCAACAACGAGATTAATCTCGTAGGCTTTGGAATCTTCGAGGGTTAGTCTCATCTCCATCTCGTTGCTCCGATCTTGTAGATTAGATCTTGGCTTTTCCATAGATTAGATCTTGGATTTATTCGTCTTTGCGGTAGGAATTTTTTTGTTTTCTATGCAACGAACCCATCAGTGGTATTAGAGCCGTGTCTATGCATAGATCTGTTGCACGAGTAGAACACAAAGGTTTTGTGGGCGTTGATGCTTTTGTTGCTTTAGTTTGTGTACTTTGCATCTTGCGGGATGGTGGGATGAAGCGGCCCAGTGTAACATCCCAAATTTCAAATAAAGGAAGAAGAACAATTTCAAGTATCCAAAATTCAGAACCAACAAAAACTTTTACTTTGCATATAGTACCCTGCATAGGACTTGTGCATTTTGAGTGATATGCCATGATGATTGTTACTTTGTGAGTATAATGAACTCTAAAACCCTAGAGTGATCAAGCGATGATCATAGATTCAATAAAGCAAAAAGAGAAAGAAATCAAATATTATTAAAACCCTAGAAACCCTAACATATGGTCTATGTCATTTTTGTAAATTTGATCTTAGACCCATTTGATCTTCACCAATACTTGTACTATGATATTAAGGAGTAATTACAACTTTGAGAATCCAAGATATACCATTTAAACCAAATTCAAATTTGAAAATACAATCACATATGATAATGGTCATTTCTGACTTTTATAGTCTGGTCACCACTTTGAGCCTCTCTATTTCAAAATTTCTAAACCAAACAAATCCAACTCTTGGCATGTCATCCAAGTACACAACAAGGTGAACAACTTTTGTAAAGATCATGATACCAAATTCACTTTTGATCACAAGATATGAGCAAGCAAAGATGAGACATTGAAACAGATTCAACAATCCCCATTTCTCAAATGTGATCAAACCAGGCCAAGCCTTGACCCTCACACACCCTAGCCATGACCATGGGACACTCCTACACCAAGACCATGCCAAGGAAACCCTAGGAGAGGCCAGCCATGGCGTGGACATGGCCATGCCGGCCACGTCGCCCCTCGACACGCCTCCCCTCTTTTCTCTCCACCACCTGCACGGCCACCATGTCCAACGCGTCGCCCACGACCTGCTGAGATCGTCCGTGCACGCCGTTGATCGCGAGGACGCCGACAGGACCCGGACGACGCGCGCCCAGGTACGCCCAGGTACGCCGCGAGCGGCATGGGCGACGTCACTGGCGCACGGACGCGCGCGACCCGGCCACGCGGCGCTCGCCAAATCTCGCCGTACCCCGACCATATCCGCGCGCCACGGTACTCTCCTCGCCACGCGGAGCTCGCCGGACACGCCGACGTCATGCCTTGGCGACCACGGCCGCCGGAGAGGACGAACGCGCCCGCCATGGCCGCGACAGTACACGCGCCCGCCCGACCACCGTACGCCACCATTTACCGCGCCGTTGACGCTCCGAGGACCGCGGTGACGTCGTGAACACCACGGCGCCAACACCTAGCTCGCTAGCCCACCAGAACCGCCGCGTCCTTGTCGCCATTGCTGCAGCACCTCAGCACCCACGCGCGCCTATAAAAGGAGGCATCCATTCGTTGATCAGAGCACACCACCACCCTCCCCTCTCCTTCCTCGACCTCCTAAGCACCTTGATGACCCACAAGTATAGGGGGTGTATCGTAGTATCTTCGATAAGTAAGAATGTCGATCCCAACGAGGAGCAGAAGGTGT
Source organism: Lolium perenne (assembly GCF_019359855.2). NCBI lineage: Eukaryota > Viridiplantae > Streptophyta > Magnoliopsida > Poales > Poaceae > Lolium > Lolium perenne. The sequence continues at coordinate 45,804,992 of NC_067245.2, forward strand.
TGACAAGCAGTTTCGATGAAGGATTCACTGTAAATGCTCACAGACAAGTATTCAGGGGGGTTTGATGTAACAGTTGAATAAAGTACGAGTATGTAAAGTGCGAGAGTAATAATTGCAGCGAGTGGCCCAATCCTTTTTAGCACAAAGGACAAGCCGGTTTGTTTACTTATAATGACCAAACGTTCTCGAGGACACACGGGATTTTAGTCTAGTGCTTTCGCTACATACGGCTAAATAATCTTCATTGTTGTGATAAGTGTTGTGTGGGTGAACCTATGCTAATGTACCGCCCTTCCTAGGACTAATACATACTTGTGATTATACCCCTTGCAAGCATCCGCAACTACAAGAAAGTAATTAAGAATTAAATCTAACCACAGCCTTAAACTCTGAGATCCTGCGATCCCTCCTGCATCGATATACCAACGGGGGTTTAGGTTTCTGTCACTCCGGCAACCCCGCAATTGGCAAACGAGTACAAGATGCATTCCCCTAGGCCCATAAATGGTGAAGTGTCATGTAGTCGACGTTCACATGACACCACTAGAAGAATAACACCACAACTTAAATATCACACCATTGAATATTACTCAACCATAGTTCACTACTAACATTTAGACTTCACCCATGTCCTCAAGAACTAAACGAACTACTCACAAGACATCATACGGAACATGATCAGAGGTGATATGATGATGAATAACAATCTGAACATAAACTTGGTTCAATGGTTTCACTCAATAGCATCAACAACAAGTAGAAATCGATACCGGGAGAGTTTCCCCTATCAAACAATCAAGATCAAACCCAAATTGCTACGGCGGTGGCGGTGTCCAGTGGTGATGACGGCGGTGATGATGGTGGAGATGATGATGATGGTGATGGCGATGATGTCCAGCTCGATGACGGTGTCGATGGCGTCGATTTCCCCTCCCGGAGGGAATTTCCCGGCGGATTCCTGCCCGCCGGAGAGCTCTTTCTCTCTGGTGTTCTCCGCCCCGCAGAGGCGGTTGTAACTCTTCGCGAGGTACCCTCTCGTGGCTTAGGTCTTCGGGACGAAGGGTTTGGCGAAGAAAAGGAGGCGAAAAGGGTCGTGGGCCCCTGGACCATAGGCCGGCGCGGCCAGGGCTCGGGCCGCGCCGCCCTAGGGTGTGGGCCCACCCTGGCTGCTCCCGGCTCCTCCTTCGGCTACCTTCGTCATCTTGAAAAATAGGATTTTTGGTATAATTTCCTTCCAGAGTTGATCTTCCGAAATATTGCGTTCTGACGGTGCTTTTTCCAGCAGAATCCTGGCTCCGGTGTTCGATCCTCCAATAATGATGAAACATGCAAAATAGATGAAATAACATAAGTATTGTGTCCCAATATGAAATATATCAATGAATAACAGCAAATTATGATATAAAATAGTGATGCAAATTGGACGTATCAACTCCCCCAAGCTTAGACTTCGCTTGTCCCCAAGCGAAACCGAGCTCGATAGACATGACCACATGTTTATGGAGTGAAGAGTCGATAAATAAAATACGGACAAGAAGCATCATATTCATTCACACAGGACATTATAGTAAACAACCTCTTATAACTCATATTGAAACAAGTATAAGGTAATCACAAGTAAAGGTGCATGAGAAATCATGATTGGTGATGGCAAACTTCGTTCTTGGTCGAGAGAACAATTAATGATTATATTTATCTCATTGAGCAGCGCTCTCATGTTAGAGTTTATAAGGCACAACTTGCATACTCAATCGTAATGGTCTACTCATAATCATTGATAACTTGCAAAGCTATATTCATTCAAATAAAACTTGTACTAAACAAAGAAGAATAAAAGACATGATGTAGCAAATCACAATATAATGGTTTGATCACAACTACTCAAATGCTTGCTTGAGATGGAGGGAAATAGGTTTACCGACTCAAAATAAATTAACAGACAGGCCCTTCGCAGAGGGAAGCAGGGATTAAATCATGTGCTAGAGCTTTTTCAATTTTTGCAATCATATAAAGAGAATAAAAGTAACATTTTGAGAGGTGTTTGTTGTTGTCAACGATTGGTAGCGGGTACTCTAACCCCCTTGCCGGACAACCTCCTAAGAGCGGCTCCCATATTATTTTCATTTTGTGTGGCACTCCTTCCAACCTTTCTTTCATAAACCATGGCTAACCGAATCCTCGGGTGCCCGCCAACAATCTCATACCATGAAGGAGTGCCTTTTTATTTTAGCTTTATTATGATGATGACACTCCCCCAACCTTTGCTTACACAAGCCATGGCTAACCGAATCCTTCGGGTGCCGTCCATCAATCACATACCATGGAGGAGTGTCTATTTAGTTTAATCAATTTGGGACTGGGAATCCCATTGCCAGCTCTTTTTGCAAAATTATTGGATAAGCGGGTGAAGCCACTAGTCCATTGGTGGAAGTTGCCCAACAAGATTGAAAGATAAAACACCACATACTTCCTCATGAGCTATGAAACATTGACACAAATAAGAGATACTAAGTTTTGAATTGTTTAAAGGTAGCACATGAAGTATTTACTTGGAATGGCAGAAAATACCATGTAGTAGGTAGGTATGGTGGACACAAATGGCATAGGTTTGGGTTAAGGTTTGGATGCACGAGAAGTATTCCCTCTCAAGACAGGTCTTTGGCTAGCAAGGTTAATTAGCAAGCATAAGAGTCGAGGGAAACAAACAAATATACATGTGATAGAAACAATCATGCATCTTCCTTGTAAGTACAAACAATTTTAACTTCAGAATAATAAGCTATGAGCTAACAAGAAAGACAATGAAACATCTACATGTATTTCTCTTTTCTATTTAAACCTCAAAGTGTTGTTGCTATTGACCAATGCTAAGTTTGCCAAAACCAAATAGATTTATTCAATGCTCCCAAAGTGATACCAATACTAACAACAAGGTGAATCATATAGTAGAGATTGCAAACTAAAATAAGATGTGCAATATGTAAATGATAAGACTTCTCATTAATATTCCATAACGATAACTCACACCAAGGGATACATAGATAACCAACTAAAGGAGAGATACTTCCAAACGCAACCCATCTTATATGATAACTTCCCTACTCATGATATGATACTACTTGACAATAAAAGTAAAAGGTAGTGATAATGTGATACCGTGGCACTCCCCCAAGCTTGGAGCAAACCAAGGGGATGCCAATACCGATGATGAATTACTCCTTTGGCGATGATGGTGATGAACTCCTCCCGAGCTTCTTAATAAGCTCCTTCGTCTTCAGTTTCTCAGCTTGACAATTCTGCACTAAGATTCGAAGAGATTCATTGTTATCCGAAGTTGGCGATGACGACCTTGTGACGCGAATCGAGTGGTATTCAATCATTCTTCGGAGACGGCAATTCTCCTCCTGGAGTATCTCCACTTCTCTTCGTAGAGCCCGATATTGATCACAAAACTCATCGGTAATCCGTATGACTTCTTCCATCATGGGGAAAGAGTCGAGGCTAAGAGCGGGTGGTAAAGGTCCCTGCAGGTTATGAGAAAAAGAATGTCGAGTGTCAACAGATCCCACCAAGATTTGCTTGCTTCCTCCGGCTTGCTGCTCTTGTCTTGATGGCACCTCCTTCTCTTCCTCCAAAAGCCCCTTGCCCTTGTTGTTGGAGGCCATGGTGCTTCTAAACCGAAAACAGATCCTGGCAGAAACAGCTTGAAACAAAACACGTCGAGAAAACGATATACGGACCTCCAGGGGTCCGGGGGATTATATAGCAAAATTTTTCTCGTCAAAAGGAAAGCACCAGATCGAACCAGAGTCGGAAAGGGGCGACGAGGCGGCCAAACCATAGGCCGGCGCGGGCCCAGGTCAGGCCGCGCCGCCCTATGGTGGCACCCCCTCGTGCGTCCTTTCCACTCCGTTTCGAACTCGTAATTTCTCATATTTTCCAAAAACAGCAAAAATATAGTTCGGAAAGTAAATTGCGTACTTTTCATTACCAGTACTGTTACCTATTCGAAGTCGAGTTCTGGCGGACTGTCAATTTGCCCTTTGATGTAGGTCTCCGGTGTTTCCACTTGAATAATATCAACATCAACATTATAGGAATCACCTGAGATATAATGCTTGAGTCTTTGTCCATTCACCACTTGCGTAGCATTGCCTTGGAGAGAGCTAATTTTGATTGCTCCTGAACGATACACCTCCTCGACAACATATGGTCCTTCCCATTTCGAGAGTAATTTCCCTGCAAAGAATCTGAGACGAGACCGATACAATAGGACTTTATCCCCAATATTAAATTCTCTTTTGATAATCCTCCTATCATGCCATTTTTTAACTTTCTCTTTAAAGAGTTTAGCATTTTCATATGCTTCACTTCTCCATTCATCTAGAGAACTCAATTGCAACAACCTCTTATCACCGGCAAGTTTAGGATCTTTATTTAATTCTCTAACAGCCCAATAAGCTTTGTGCTCTAGTTCTAGAGGTAAATGACAAGCTTTCCCATAAACCATTTTATAAGGTGACATTCCCATGGGATTTTTATAAGCAGTTCTATAAGCCCAAAGTGCATCCTTCAATTTACTAGCCCAATTCTTTCTAGTTTTATTAACGGTCTTTCCCAAAATAGATTTAATCTCTCTATTTGATAATTCTACTTGACCACTAGTTTGAGGATGATAAGCAGAAGCAATTCTATGATTAATACCATACTTAGCAAGAGTTTTTCTAAAACCTCCATGAATAAAATGAGAACCTCCATCAGTCATAATATATCTAGGTACTCCAAATCTAGGAAAAATAATATCTAAGAGCATTCTTAAAGAGGTCTCACCATCAGCACTTTTTGTAGGTATAGCTTCCACCCATTTAGTAACATAATCAACAGCAACAAGTATATGAGTGTTACCTTCCGAAGACGGAAAAGGTCCCATGAAGTCAAATCCCCAACAATCAAACGGTTCAATAACAAGAGTATAATTCATAGGCATTTCATTGCGTCTGGAGACATTACCAACCCTTTGGCATTCATCACAAGATAAAATAAACTTTCTCGCATCTTTGAAGAGAGTTGGCCAATAAAAACCTGATTGTAAAACCTTTTGCGCGGTTCTTTCTCCAGCGTGATGTCCTCCATAAGCACTACCATGACATTTACTCAATATTTCTTGTTGTTCATACTCAGGAACACATCTTCGCATAATACCATCCACTCCTTCTTTATATAAGTGTGGGTCATCCCAGAAATAATGCCTCAAGTCATAAAAGAATTTCCTCCTTTGCTGAGCTGAAAAGGTTGGAGGCAAGTACTTGGAAACAATAAAGTTAGCATAATCAGCATACCAAGGACTGTCTCGCGAGCTCACCTTTATTACAGCCAATTGTTCATTTGGAAAACTATCATTAACAGAACAGGATCATAAGCAATATTTTCCAATCTAGACAAATTATCAGCAACAGGATTATCAGCACCTTTCCTATCTACAATATGTAGATCAAATTCTTGCAAAAGAAGTACCCATCTAATAAGCCTAGGCTTAGCATCTTTCTTTGTCATTAGGTATCTAATTGCACATGATCAGTATGAATAGTAACTTTTGAATCAACAATATAAGATCTAAATTTATCACAAGCAAAGACTACAGCTAATAATTCCTTTTCAGTTGTAGCATAATTTCTTTGAGCAGCATCAAGAGTTTTACTAGCATAATGAATAACATTCAGTTTTTTATCTACTCATTTGTCCAAGAACAGCGCCTACAAATAAAATCACTAGCATCACACATAATTTCAAATGGTAAGTTCCAATCGGAGGTTCAACTATAGGAGCAGTTGTTAAGGCTTTCTTAAGAGTTTCAAAGCTTCCTTACAATCATCATCAAAAACAAATGGTACATCTTTTTGAAGAAGATTAGTAAGAGGCTTTGAAATCTTGGAGAAATCTTTAATAAATCTCCTATAAAACCCAGCATGACCAAGAACACTACGAATACCTTTAACATCCCTCGGATAGGGCATCTTCTCAATTGCTTCAACTTTAGCTCTATCAACTTCAATACCTCTCTCAGAAATTTTATGTCCCAATACAATTCCTTCATTAACCATAAAGTGGCATTTCTCCCAATTAAGAACAAGGTTAGTTTCTTCACATCTCTGCAAAACTTTATCAAGGTTTCGCAAGCAACTATCAAAAGAATTCCCATAGACGGAAAAATCATCCATGAATACCTCTACAATACTTTCACAAAAACCATGAAAAATAGCAGACATGCATCTTTGAAAAGTAGCAGGAGCATTACATAAACCAAAAGGCATGCGTCTATAAGCATAAGTTCCATAGGGACAGGTAAAAGTGGTTTTCTCTTGATCTTTAGCTTTAACAGCAATTTGTGAAAACCCAGAATAACCATCAAGAAAGCAAAAATGAGTATTTTTAGACAATCTTTCTAGCATTTGATCAATAAATGGTAAAGGGTAATGATCTTTCTTAGTAACTTTATTAACTTTTCGAAAATCAATGCACATTCTATACCCTACAACTACTCTTTGAGGAATGAGCTCATCATTATCATTAGGCACAACAGTCATACCTCCTTTCTTGGGAACGCAATGCATAGGACTAACCCATCTACTATCAGCAATAGGATATATAATACCAGCTTCAAGAAGTCGTAATACCTCATTCCTTACCACTTCCTTCATCTTCGGAATTAGACGATGCTGAGGTTCAACAACAGGCTTTGCATCATCTTCCATATTAATAGCATGTTGGCATATAGACAGAGAAATCCCCTTCAAATCATCAAGAGTGTAGCCAATAGCGCCTCGATGCTTCTTCAATATTTCCAATAACCTTTCTTCCTCAATCTCTGAAAGCTTAGAACTAATAATAACAGGATATATTTTCTTATCATCAATATGAGCATATTTAAGATTATCAGGTAAAGGCTTTAAATCAAAAACAGGATCTTCCTTTGGTGGCGGTGTTGTACCCAAATCTTCCAGGTAAATCATGCTTGAGAATAGGTTGGCGAAGAAAAATTTCCTCAAGCTCATCTCTTTCTTTCCTAAAAATTTCGCTCTCGCTATCCTCCAAATGTTGCTGCAAAGGATTATTAGGAACAAGAACAATAGATGCACATTGCTCCATTTTAAAATCATTACTAGGCAAATCAGCTTTATAAGGAGTTTTAGTAAATTTAGAGAAGTTAAACTCATAAGATTCACCAGCGAATTTAGTCAAAATTTTCTCTTTCTTGCAATCTATAATAGCTCCACAAGTATTTAGAAAAGGACTACCAAAAATAATAGGACAATAATCACTAGCAGCAGAACCAAGTACCAAAAAGTCAGCAGGATATTTAATCTTACCGCATAAAACTTCCACATCTCGAACAATACCAATTGGAGAAATAGTTTCTCTATTAGCCAGCTGAATAACCACATCAATATCTTCAAGTTCACAAGAATCAATTTCGTGCATAATCTCCGTGTAAAGCTCATACGGAATAGCACTAACACTTGCACCAATATCACATAATCCATAATAACAATGATCACCAATTTTAACAGATAGCATAGGAACACTAGCTTGTTTGGGTTTATTAGGATGTGAGACAATATTAGAAGCATCTTCACAGAAAATAATATGACCATCCTCCACACTTTCGAGTCACAAGATCTTTAATTATTGCAACAGCAGGTTCAACTTTTTTTTGTTCTTCAGGTTCTTCAGGTTTCTTTGCACTTTTATGAAGCGCACTATTTATAACAGTGTACTCTTTCTTTTTAGCAGGGTATGGTGTTTTTTCAATATAAGCTTCAGGAATAACACGATCAGCAGCTTTCAACTACAACGCATTTATTAATAGATGAATCAATTTTATCTTTATACGGTTCATGATACTTATCAAAATTCTTCTTTGGCAATTCATAATGAGAGGCAAAAGCTTTATAAAGATTTACAGCAACTTGAGAATCAAGACCATATATAGCACTCATATTACGAAATTTATCAGTATCCATAAAAGCTTCAATGCATTTATAATCATAAATTATACCTGATTCTCTATCCTTGTCGTTCTCCCAACCTTCAGTATTTTCTTGGATCCGATCAAGAAGGTCCCTTTTAAACTCTTCTTTGTTGCGTGTAAATGATCCAGAACAAGAAGTATCCAGCAAGGTCTTGTCTTGAAAAGAAAGTCTTGCATAGAAATTATCAATAATAACATTACCAGGAAGCTCATGAATGGGGCATTTGAGCATTAAAGACTTCAATCTCCCCCAAGCTTGGGCAATACTCTCTCCATCATGAGGCCAAAAATTATATATGCGATTCCGATCCTTATGAATTTCACTTGGAGGATAGAACTTAGAATAAAACCGGGGCACAATATCATTCCATTCAAGAGAATCCCCATTATCTAGTAATTTATACCAATGCGCCGCTTTACCGGACAGCGACAAAGAGAATAGTTTCTTCCTCACTTCATCCATAGCAATACCTGCACATTTGAATAACCCGCATAATTCATGCAAAAACAGTAAATGATCACCGGGATGGACAGTTCCATCCCCTTCATAGCGGTTATCCATAACACGTTCAATAATTTTCATAGGTATTTTATATGGTATTACTTCCTCACCTGGCGCCTCATCCACTACCGTTGCAGTAGTAGTAGATTTCCCAAATAAAAATTGAAGAGAAGATCTCTCCATAATGACTTATAGCAAAGAAAGAAATAAAATCAGCACAATGAAAGGTTTTCCTTACCAATTCCACTTACCAATAGCGCTTCACTCCCGGCAACGGCGCCTTAAAAATAGTCTTGATGACCCACAAGTATAGGGGGTGTATCGTAGTATCTTCGATAAGTAAGAATGTCGATCCCAACGAGGAGCAGAAGGTGTTGACAAGCAGTTTCGATGAAGGATTCACTGTAAATGCTCACAGACAAGTATTCAGGGGGGTTTGATGTAACAGTTGAATAAAGTACGAGTATGTAAAGTGCGAGAGTAATAATTGCAGCGAGTGGCCCAATCCTTTTTAGCACAAAGGACAAGCCGGTTTGTTTACTTATAATGACCAAACGTTCTCGAGGACACACGGGATTTTAGTCTAGTGCTTTCGCTACATACGGCGAAATAATCTTCATTGTTGTGATAAGTGTTGTGTGGGTGAACCTATGCTAATGTACCGCCCTTCCTAGGACTAATACATACTTGTGATTATACCCCTTGCAAGCATCCGCAACTACAAGAAAGTAATTAAGAATTAAATCTAACCACAGCCTTAAACTCTGAGATCCTGCGATCCCTCCTGCATCGATATACCAACGGGGGTTTAGGTTTCTGTCACTCCGGCAACCCCGCAATTGGCAAACGAGTACAAGATGCATTCCCCTAGGCCCATAAATGGTGAAGTGTCATGTAGTCGACGTTCACATGACACCACTAGAAGAATAACACCACAACTTAAATATCACACCATTGAATATTACTCAACCATAGTTCACTACTAACATTTAGACTTCACCCATGTCCTCAAGAACTAAACGAACTACTCACAAGACATCATACGGAACATGATCAGAGGTGATATGATGATGAATAACAATCTGAACATAAACTTGGTTCAATGGTTTCACTCAATAGCATCAACAACAAGTAGAAATCGATACCGGGAGAGTTTCCCCTATCAAACAATCAAGATCAAACCCAAATTGCTACGGCGGTGGCGGTGTCCAGCGGTGATGACGGCGGTGATGATGGTGGAGATGATGATGATGGTGATGATGTCCAGCTCGATGACGGTGTCGATGGCGTTGATTTCCCCCTCCCGGAGGGAATTTCCCCGGCGGATTCCTGCCCGCCGGAGAGCTCTTTTCTCTCTGGTGTTCTCCGCCCCGCAGAGGCGGCTGTAACTCTTCGCGAGGTACCCTCTGTGGCTTAGGTCTTCGGGACGAAGGGTTTGGCGAAGAAAAGGAGGCGAAAAGGGTCGTGGGCCCCCCAGACCATAGGCCGGCGCGGCCAAGGCCTGGGCCGCGCCGCCCTAGGGTGTGGGCCCACCCTGGCTGCTCCTGGCTCCTCCTTCTGGCTTCCTTCGTCATGTTGAAAAATAGGATTTTTGGTATAATTTCCTTCCAGAGTTGATCTTCCGAAATATTGCGTTCTGACGGTGCTTTTTCCAGCAAAATCCTGGCTCCGGTGTTCGATCCTCCAATAATGATGAAACATGCAAAATAGATGAAATAACATAAGTATTGTGTCCCAATATGAAATATATCAATGAATAACAGCAAATTATGATATAAAATAGTGATGCAAATTGGACGTATCACACCTCGCCATGCTCGATTAGCCACTGCCGCTGCCAAATCGACGCATCACTGCCGCGGAAGCCCTGCAGCAATCGCCGGAGAAGGAGGCCGCCCCTGACGACGCCACTGCTACCAGGAGCTTCGCCGTCGTCTACAACCTCGTTGAGCATACTGCCAACCCTAGCTAGAGCCACCGTAAGCCCTCCGACCCCCTACCTGCGCCGCCGGCGAGCTTCTCTCTCGCCGTCGACGACGACACGCGTGAGGCGTTCGATCTAGTTCTAATCCAACGCACCGCGATGCTCCATACTGTTTCGGGTTTAAAGAGCCGCTGACATGCGGGACCCACGCTGTCAGGCGGCCCACTCGCACTGGATGCGCTGTTGGGCTGAGCAGGCCGTTAATTTAAAAACTTGGCCCGTTAGCATTTCCCGCCGGCCCTTTTATTTAAATCTTGTTTAAATAAATTTAAACCAATTTCAATACAGAACCCAACTTTGAAAATTCATAGAATCTGTTTGGCTTGGCCAAATTTAACAAACTTTATATATTTGGAAAGCTAGTAAAAAGATCTACAATATGCCACTGGTCTCACCTCGAGATTTGTTGTATAAATAAAATGATAAAAAGAAGAAGGCAGGGACTTTTTCATATTCAAATAATTATTAAAAATCAACCAAAATAGATATTGAATTAATTCCAACTCCAATAGCTCACAACTGACTTACACTAATTGTTTATGCAAGAAAATGGTGTGGTCACTTTGCATGATCATGCCCTAGATTAATTAATGGACAAAATGGCTAGTTTAGTTAAGTAATATTGTCCAAATATATTATGTAAGTCATATGAAGTATTTTACTTCATTTAAACCTTGTCCCAAATGAATTCATGTGATGTTTGAACCCCTGGTCCAAACACTCCTATATGAATATTTGGAGATTTAAATCATTCTGGGGAATTATAAAATAGTATGAGGTGATCTCCCTCATTTAAATCATTTTCTCAAATAATGATAATGAATGTTTGACTTAGGTCAATATGAATTCATGTATGGTTATTTGAGAAGTTAAATCTTAAGAAGATTTCAATGAGAGGAAATTATTTTTCTCAAAGACTAAATGGAAATTATTAATTACCTATGTAATGAGAGGAAAATACTTTTCTTTAATAAAGAACACCAATGCACCTAATTATTTTATGTGTGTACTTAGCATAGTTTGTGTGAAGTAATGATGTGCTTAGTATAGCTTTTGAGCTTGTTTAGTGATTATACCTCGTATTCAAATTTAGACGCTAGCACCGGAGATTACCAAGAGGAAGGAGAATTCTACCCAGAAGAGGAAGAAGAAAACCTAGAGAACTACCAAGGCAAGCTAATACTCTTGCAAAGTGCAAAGCCCTCCTTGGGCAAGGCACCGTGATTCTTATCTTTCTTCATACAATCCTATCCTACATTTATACCATACAAGTCTTACTTGTTGTCTTTTCAAAGATTGATTTCAAATGGTATAGGTGAATCAAACTACTAGAGTAGCGAAGTTAGTCTTATAGATAGCAAAGCAATGTAGCACCCCTCATGATTAGTGCTAGTGCTAAAATACTAAAACTTGACTACTCTAGATGGGAACATATGAATGGTTAAATTTGAAACCTTGGAATGATGAAACATTCCATTGAATGATTTGAGGTTGAATGTGAACAAGAGAAGATAGTGATTTTTGATGAAAACCTGATATTGGTTTGAATGCGATACCTTTCCAATTTTTGAGTACCCCCACAATACCTGATTATGGGTAGGGCTTAACTGGAAGTTTATAGATTTTAGTATGAGTTCCCTCTAAACACACGTCATAGGGGTTATGCCGAGGCTGCCTCCGTTGTTGAGAAATGATGTGTATTGAGGTGAAATTGTACGGCCAAGCCCTGTGCAGTTCCCAGGTTAACAGTTGGTTTTCACTGGGAGGCCAAGCTCATGGGGAGAGGTGCTCATACTAGGATGTGTAAGTGAAAGGTTATGGTTGATGATCCGCGTACTGTGTTACGGTGACTCTGAGTTATTCCGACGGATGAAATCAAATGTTGTGGCACAAGTGTGCAACCTCTGCAGAGTGTAAATCTATTCGAATAGCCGTGTCCACGGTTATGGACGGTTGGAAGGGCCATACAGTATCCGGTGTCAGAATTTTTGAAAACTTTAGTAAATGTGAATGGTGACTTGGTGACTTGTTGGAATTATACCAATGTTGCGGGAATGACACTAATGTTCCCACTTAAGTTAGTTAGCACATGATCCAAGCTTGTGAACTAAAATTTGGCTTATGCAAGTTAAACTAGAGCTTAGTACCTTTAGTTGGCATTTTACATTAGTATTAGTTTGCAAGTACTTGAAGTACTTACGGCTTTATCCCTGGCTATTCAAATGGCCAGAGTACGATGATGAACAGAACTATCACGAGGATGACCAGCAGGACGCCTACGACAACTAGGGGTTTCTGACGTCAAATGTTGGCCTGTGGACTAGAGAGTCCATTTACTATTACGCTTCCGCTATGTATGAACTTGTGTATGTATGTTGATTGAAAGATCAACTATTTCTGTAAGATGAATCATGTGATTCAAGATTGTAAGACATTATGGCTTGTAATAAATAATGACTGTGATATTCGACTATTATGCCTCGCAACAACATTATCATGGGATTGCGATGAATGACATAATAGGCATCTGGAATTAAAAATCCAGGTGTTGACAAGTTGGTATCAGAGCCATTATTTGACCTTAGAAAAACCTTAGTTAGAATGGGCGTTCATAAAAACCTAACTTTAAAATCAAAATGAAAAGAATATTTGTGAAAAATTATTCATATTCTTGTCTTGGAGGCTTTTTCAAAATTTGTTAAATCATGTTCCTTCTTATTATGTCTACTTAAAATTATGCCACACTTGTTCAAATCTCTAACGTACTCTCCCAATTCACTTTCAGATGGAGCCCAACGCACCCGTCAACACCAAGTTTTACCAACTTGGTAACTGAGGCAGCTTGATTTTCGAGCACGATCTCACCGCGGTCTCGAACTTTCTGGGACGCCTCCAGCCCGAGTTCCATGGGATCCAAGTGAACGATCAGCCTGGCGGCGAGATGCAATGGATCATTACTGCAGATCTGAGGGGGAACATGGAATCTCCTACCTCGGAGAGAATCCTGTTCTCTTTCCGTGAGAGCAACTGGCTTGATGGGCTTGCACGAGGCCTGCAGGAGGCACTGGCACGCCTTTGCGGACAGAATGCTGTGCGCCTGCTTGCGTCCCATTTCGCTCACCTAGTGAAGCGTGATGCCGCAGGAGTACCCATGGCTCTGCAGTCTCACCCTGAGCTGAGGCACCACGCCGAGCATCTAGACTTCATGCTGTATCATACCCAGCAGGATCTGGATAATGCCAGGATGTACGCGAACCAGACTCACCTCGCCCTGGCCACCCATGGCGATGCTATCAAGATGCTGTCTCGGGACCGCAACAAGCTTCGCCTGCGGTGTGCGAAGAAGGATGTCACTATCACGCGCCTTCGCGCTCAGATAGCGTCACTTGAGACCACGGTGAAGGCCCAGGAGGAGCAGCTGCAGGAGATGGAGGAAGACGAAGCCGGTATCGATATTCAGGGAGGAGGAGCCTTCCTGAGTGACGATGACGACTTCGAGGAGGACGAGTTCACTGAGGAGGAGGATTACGCGTTCCTGGAGCCAGGACCTGATGATGTCGTTCCCATCGACATTGAGGATGAGGGTAGCCACACCTGAGCACTGATGTAGGCATGAGTTGTATCCCGTCAAGTTGTATCGTAGCATGTGAAATGGTTCTTAAAACCATTGGAGTGTTGAACTGCTAGTTTGTAATGTATGATGTGGCATGAATGAATGAATGAATGTTTGTGTGTGTCATCCAAAGCATTCAAGTTTTTACAAGTTTTTGAACTTATTCAAAATAAACCATAGAATTTCCCTCTTATCTTATAATCTCCTGTATATTCAGATGGCCCCTCCCAATCGCAACAACAACGATGCCATGATGCAACTGCTGCAAACCCTGCTTCAAGACAGGGAGACTGAAAGGGCTGAACGTCAAGCCAACACCGCAGACCTGCAAAACCTTGCTAACCAAGGCCATGGAAATCATGATCATCCCGGATCCAAACTCAAGAACTTCCAGAATACCAACCCTCCGGTGTTCAGCAAGACTGAAGAACCCCTCGACGCCGACGACTGGCTCCAGACTATGGAGAACAACTTGGAGGTCGCCGGAGTTGAAGCCAATGAGAAGGTCCTGTTTGCAACCCACTACCTTCCCGGACCAGCCCGAGCCTGGTGGACCAACACCCGTGCCATGAACGGAGGTCAAGTCATGACTTGGGCAGATTTCAAGCTCAAGTTCAGCAAGTACCATGTGCCCCCGGGTCTTATCAAGAAGATGCGGGATGAATTCCGCGAACTCAAGCAAGGACGGATGACAGTGGTAGAATACCGCGACAGGTTCCTTACCCTGTCAAGGTATGCCCCCGATGAGACTGACACTACTGAGAAGAGGCAAGAGAGATTCCTGAACGGACTGCATGATGAGATGCAGACTGTCCTAGTCAACATCCCCTTTGCCGACCTTGAAGCCCTTGTTGACTCCGCCATCCAGATGGAGGGCAAGTTGAACCAAGCCAATGAGAACCGCAAACGCCGCATGATGCACCAGAGTGGGCCCAGCAATACTCCCAAGTATCGCCCCAGCTCAAGCGGAGGTTTTGCCCCCAGAAACAACAAACCCCAGATGCAGACTTCACGCCCCGGTTTCCAGAACCGGAGTGGAGGAAACCCCAGGCCAGGAGGCCATCCCAACCACAACCACAACTACCAGAGCAACACCAATAACTTCAACCGTGCCCCAATGAGAGCCCCCAACCCCAACAACAACAACACCAACACAGCTCCAAGGACTGGGAGCAACGCTATTCCCGTCGCAACCAAGGACAAATCCACCATCACTTGCTACGAGTGTGGTGTAGTGGGACACTACTCGAACGAGTGCCCCAAGAGACTCGCCAAGCTCGCCGGCAACACCGCTGCACCTGTTCAGCAGCAACGCCGCGTCTCCACCGGAAAGAAGTTCGCCCCCAACAACCCCAATAACCGCAACGGCCGTCTCTTCCACATGAATGCCGAAGAAGCCCATGAAGCACCAGATGTTGTATTGGGTATGTTTCCTGTCAACTCAGTACCTGCGAGAGTGTTGTTTGATTCCGGAGCATCTCATTCTTTTGTCACCGAAGACTTTGCATCAACAAGTAAAATTCAACCTCTCAGTTTGAAACATGTCATGATAGTTCAAATCCCCGGATCAACCACTAAAGCCAGAAAATTTTGTAAAAATGTACCCATCAGAATACATGAAGTAGATTTCTATGCCAATCTTATAATTCTGGGAACCAAAGGTTTGGAAATAGTGCTGGGTATGGATTGGATGGCAAAGCATCATGGAATGATTGACTGTGCTAAGAAAGCCATCACCATGACCAGTAGCACCAGTATCATTGTAGAACATGTCTCTGAACTGCTACCCAGAAAATTTACCTGCAACCAGAGTGTAGCCAAACCAACCTTGGATCAGATTAGGGTCGTTTGTCGATATCCTGATGTGTTTCCTGATGGTTTACCCGGTATGCCCCCAGATCGGGATATCGAGTTCATCATCGAGTTAATCCCCGGAACCGGACCTATCGCCCAGAGAGCCTATAGCATGAACCCAGCAGAGCTAGTGGAGCTGAAGAAGCAACTGGATGAACTGTTAGCCAAAGGTCTGATTCGACCAAGTGCGTCACCTTGGAGATCCTCCGTATTATTCGTGGATAAGAAGGATGGTGCCAGTCGTTTATGTACTGACTATCGTAAGCTTAACGATGTCACCATCAAGACCAAATACCCCTTGCCAAAGATAGAAGACCTGTTTGATCAGCTGACCGGTGCCGTAGTATTCTCAAAAATTGATCTCAGGACTGGATATCACCAGCTGAAGATTCGTGCATCGGACATTCCCAAAACTGCCTTTACCACCAGATATGGATTGTATGAGTACAATGTCATGTCATTTGGATTGACCAATGCCCCCGCTTATTTCATGAATCTCACGAATAAGATCTTCATGAACTTTCTGGATAAGTTTGTTGTCGTTTTCATCGATGACATCCTAATCTACTCCAAGTCTAAGGAAGAACATGAACAACACCTAGAAGCTGTCTTGGAGACCCTTAGAGAGCATAAGCTGTATGCTAAGTTCAGCAAATGTGAGTTTTGGCTGAAGGAAGTAGGATTCCTGGGACATATCTTGTCTCCAGGAGGAATTGCTGTAGATCCCGCCAAGATCAAAACTGTTGCAGAATGGAAAGCCCCAACCACCCAGACCGAGGTCCGCGCTTTTCTTGGACTAGCCGGATATTACCGTAGATTTGTAGAAGGCTTTTCGAGTATCGCTCGACCAATGACTCAACTGCTGAAGAAGGACAAGAAGTTCGAATGGACTGACAAATGTGAGGAGAGTTTCCAACAACTCAAGCTTAGACTAACCTCAGCCCCAATTCTGATCATGCCGGACATCACCAAGCCCTTTGACGTTTATTGCGATGCATCCAAGATTGGTCTCGGATGTGTGCTTATGCAAGAAGGCAAAGTGATATCTTATCTGTACCGGCAACTGAAGCAGCATGAGCAGAACTACCCAACCCATGACCTTGAGCTCGCAGCCGTAGTCTTAGCACTGAAGGTGTGGCGTCATTACCTCATGGGTAATCGCTGCGAGATCTATTCGGATCACAAGAGCCTGAAGTATATCTTTACCCAGAAGGAACTAAACATGAGGCAGAGAAGATGGTTAGAATTAATCAAAGATTATGATATGAAGATCCACTACCACCCCGGCAAGGCCAATGTGGTAGCGGATGCGTTGAGTAGACTGCCGTGTCAGTTAAACTCAATGATAGCCGAAGAACAACCTAGCCTATACCAGGAGTTTGAGCAGTTTAGAATGGAGTTAGTCAGTGAAGGATTCCTAGCCAGCATGGAGCTACAATCCACCTTGATTGGTCAGATCAAGGAAGCTCAGAAGGAGAATGCCAGCATTGATGGAATCAAGACCCAGATAGCCGCAGGAAAAGCACCGGGATTCACCATAGATGAAGAAGGAGTCCTTTGGTACAACGGACGCCTGTGTGTACCGTCAGACTCAGAGTTGAAGCAAGTTATTCTGAAGGAAGCCCATGACACCTTATACTCTATTCACCCCGGAGGTACCAAGATGTATAAGGATTTGAAGGAACAATTTTGGTGGCATGGTATGAAGAGGGAAATCGGAAGCTACATCGCCAAGTGTGATATCTGTCAGCGAGTTAAGGCAGAACATCAATGACCCGCAGGACTGCTGCAACCACTACAGATTCCAGAATGGAAGTGGGACTCTTTAGGAATGGATTTTATCACCGGTTTGCCCAAATCCAGCAAAGGAAATGATTCCATATGGGTAGTTGTTGATAGATTGACCAAGGTAGCCCATTTCATCGCTGTCAAGACCACCTACCAAGGCCCAAAGTTAGCTGAGCTGTACATCTCTAGAATAGTCGCTCTGCACGGAACCCCGAAGTCAATAGTGTCAGATAGAGGATCACAATTCACCTCAAGATTCTGGTAGAAGGTGCATGAAGGACTAGGAACCCGCCTGAATTTCAGCACCGCATATCACCCGCAGACTGATGGACAGACAGAAAGAGTCAACCAGATATTAGAGGACATGCTGAGAGCCTGTGTATTGGAATATGGATCCAAGTGGGAAGACTGCCTGCCTTACGCAGAATTCTCTTACAACAACAGCTACCAAGCCAGTTTACAGATGGCCCCCTTTGAAGCTCTGTACGGAAGAAAGTGTCGTACCCCCCTGAATTGGTCGGAAGTCGGAGAAAGTCAAGTCTTTGGACCTGATGTTCTTCGTGAAGCTGAAGAGAAGGTGCACAAGATTCGCGAATATCTCAAGACGGTGCAATCCAGGCAGAAGAGTTACTCCGACAAGAGACGCCGAGAGATGACCTTTGAAATCGGAGATTTCGTCTATCTCAAAGTATCCCCCCTGAAAGGAATGCAGAGATTTCAGCTGAAAGGAAAGCTCGCACCCCGACATGTCGGACCCTTCAAAGTTCTAAGTCGCCGAGGAGAAGTATCCTATCAACTGGAGTTGCCTGAAGAAATGTCGGCTGTGCACGACGTGTTCCACATCTCACTCCTTAGGAAGTGCCTTGAAGTCCCTGAGAAGACTGAAGTGTTCAAGAACATCGATCACCGTTCGGTGGATATCAACCAAGATCTGACATACCGTGAAGTGCCGATTCGCATCTTGGAAGAAGCATATAGAACCATCCGCACCAGAAGCATCAAGTTCCTGAAGATACAGTGGAGTAATCATACCGAAGATGAAGCCACTTGGGAGCGAGAGGAAGACATGAAGAAGGAATACCCAGATCTCTTTAGCACCTAATTTTCTTTAAGATCTCGGGACGAGATCTTTTGTAAGGGGGAAGGGTTTGTAACATCCCAAATTTCAAATAAAGGAAGAAGAACAATTTCAAGTATCCAAATTTCAGAACCAACAAAAACTTTTACTTTGCATATAGTACCATGCATAGGACTTGTGCATTTTGAGTGATATGCCATGATGATTGTTACTTTGTGAGTATGATAAACTCTAAAACCCTAGTGTGATCAAGTGATGATCATAGATTCAATAAAGCAAAAAGAGAAAGAAATCAAATATTATTAAAACCCTAGAAACCCTAACATATGGTCTATGTCATTTTTGTAAATTTGATCTTAGACCCATTTGATCTTCACCAATACTTGTACTATGATATTAAGGAGTAATTACAACTTTGAGAATCAAAGATATACCATTTAAACGAAATTCAAATTTGAAAATACAATCACATATGATAATGGTCATTTCTGACTTTTATAGTCTGGTCACCACTTTGAGCCTCTCTATTTCAAAATTTCTAAACCAAACAAATCCAACTCTTGGCATGTCATCCAAGTACACAACAAGGTGAACAACTTTTGTAAAGATCTTGATACCAAATTCACTTTTGATCACAAGATATGAGCAAGCAAAGATGAGACATTGAAACAGATTCAACAATCCCCATTTCTCAAATGTGATCAAACCAGGCCAAGCCTTGACCCTCACACACCCTAGCCATGACCATGGGACACTCCTACACCAAGCCCATGCCAAGGAAACCCCAGGAGAGGCCAGCCATGGCGTGGACATGGCCATGCCGGCCACGTCGCCCCTCGACACGCCTCCCCTCTTTTCTCTCCACCACCTGCACGGCCACCATGTCCAACGCGTCGCCCACGACCTGCTGAGATCGTCCGTGCACGCCGTTGATCGCGAGGACGCCGACAGGACCCGGACGACGCGCGCCCAGGTACGCCCAGGTACGCCGCGAGCGGCATGGGTGACGTCACTGGCGCACGGACACGCGCGACCCGGCCACGCGGCGCTCGCCAAATCTCGCCGTACCCCGACCATATCCGCGCGCCACGGTACTCTCCTCGCCACGCGGAGCTCGCCGGACACGCCGACGTCATGCCTTGGCGACCACGGCCGCCGGAGAGGACGAACACGCCCGCCATGGCCGCGATAGTACACGCGCCCGCCCGACCACCGTACGCCACCATTTACCGCGCCGTTGACGCTCCGAGGACCGCGGTGACGTCGTGAACACCACGGCGCCAACGCCTAGCTCGCTAGCCCACCAGAACCGCCGCGTCCTTGTCGCCATTGCCGCAGCACCTTAGCACCCACGCGCGCCTATAAAAGGAGGCATCCATTCGTTGATAAGAGCACACCACCACCCTCCCCTCTCCTTCCTCGACCTCCTAAGCACCTCACCATGCTCGATTAGCCACTGCCGCCGCCCAATCGACGCATCACTGCCGCGGAAGCCCTGCAGCAATCGCCGGAGAAGGAGGCCGCCCCTGACGACGCCACTGCTACCAGGAGCTTCGCCGTCGTCTACAACCTCGTCGAGCATACTGCCAACCCTAGCTGGAGCCACCGTAAGCCCTCCGACCCCCTACCTGCGCCGCCGGCGAGCTTCTCTCTCGCCGTCGACGACGACACGCGTGAGCCGTTCGATCTAGTTCTAATCCAACGCACCGCGATGCTCCATACCATTTCGGGTTTAAAGAGCCGCTAACATGCGGGACCCACGCTGTCAGGCGGCCCACTCGCACTGGATGCGTTGTTGGGCTGAGCAGGCCGTTAATTTAAAAACTTGGCCCGTTAGCATTTCCCGCCGGCCCTTTTATTTAAATCTTGTTTAAATAAATTTAAACCAATTTCAATACAGAACCCAACTTTGAAAATTCATAGAAAATATTTGGCTTGGCCAAATTTAACAAACTTTATATATTTGGAAAGCTAGTAAAAAGATCTACAATATGCCACTGGTCTAACCTCGAGAGTTGTTGAAGAAATAAAATGATAAAAAGAAGAAGGCAGGGACTTTTTCATATTCAAATAATTATTAAAAATCAACCAAAATAGACATTGAATTAATTCCAACTCCAATAGCTCACAACTAACTTACACTAATTGTTTATGCAAGAAAATGGTGTGGTCACTTTGCATGATCATGCCCTAGATTAATTAATGGACAAAATGGCTAGTTTAGTTAAGTAATATTGTCCAAATATATTATGTAAGTCATATGAAGTATTTTACTTCATTTAAACCTTGTCCCAAATGAATTCATGTGATGTTTGCACCTCTGGTCCAAACACTCCTATATGAATATTTGGAGATTTAAATCATTCTGGGGAATTATAAAATAGTATGAGGTGATCTCCCTCATTTAAATCATTTTCTCAAATAATGATAATGAATGTTTGACTTAGGTCAATATGAATTCATGTAAGGTTATTTGAGAAGTTAAATCTTAAGAAGATTTCAATGAGAGGAAATTATTTTTCTCAAAGACTAAATGGAAATTATTAATTACCTATGTAATGAGAGGAAAATACTTTTCTTTAATAAAGAACACCAATGCACCTAATTATTTTATGTGTGTACTTAGCATAGTTTGTGTGAAGTAATGATGTGCTTAGTATAGCTTTTGAGCTTGTTTAGTGATTATACCTCGTATTCAAATTTAGGCGCTAGCACCGGAGATTACCAAGAGGAAGGAGAATTCTACCCAGAAGAGGAAGAAGAAAACCTAGAGAACTACCAAGGCAAGCTAATACTCTTGCAAAGTGCAAAGCCCTCCTTGGGCAAGGCACCATGATTCTTATCTTTCTTCATACAATCCTATCCTACATTTATACCATACATTTTCAAAGATTGATTTCAAATGGTATAGGTGAATCAAACTACTAGAGTAGCAAAGTTAGTCTTATAGATAGCAAAGCAATGTAGCACCCTGATGGCGTGTAACTCACACGTTCGTTGGGAACCCCAAGAGGAAGGTATGATGCGCACAGCAGCAAGTTTTCCCTAAGAAAGAAACCAAGGTTTATCGAACCAGGAGGATCCAAGAAGCACGTTGAAGGTTGATGGCGGCGGGATGTAGTGCGGCGCAACACCAGAGATTCCGGCGCCAACGTGGAACCTGCACAACACAAACCAAGTACTTTGCCCCAACGAAACAGTGAGGTTGTCAATCTCACCGGCTTGCTGTAACAAAGGATTAACCGTATTGTGTGGAAGATGATTGTTTGCGGAAAACAGTAAAACAAGTATTGCAGTAGATTGTATTTTAGTAAAGAGAATTGGACCGGGGTCCACAGTTCACTAGAGGTGTCTCTCCCATAAGATAAAAGCATGTTGGGTGAACAAATTACAGTCGGGCAATTGACAAATAGAGAGAGCATAACAATGCACATACATGTCATGATAAATATAGTGAGATTTAATTGGGCATTACGACAAAGTACATAGACCGCTATCCAGCATGCATCTATGCCTAAAAAGTCCACCTTCAGGTTATCATCCGAACCCCCTCCAGTATTAAGTTGCTAACAACAGACAATTGCATTAAGTATTGCGCGTAATGTAATCAATAACTACATCCTTAGACATAGCATCAATGTTTTATCCCTAGTGGCAACAGCACATCCATAATCTTAGAACTTTCACATCCTTTGTCCTGCATTCACGGAGACATGAACCCACTATCGAGCATAAATACTCCCTCTTGGAGTTACTAGCATCAACTTGGCCAGAGCCTCTACTAATAACGGAGAGCATGCAAGATCATAAACAACACGTAGGTAATAACTTGATAATTAACATAACATAGTATTCTCTATCCATCGGATCCCGACAAACACAACATATAGTATTACAGATAGATGATCTTGATCATGTTAGGCAGCTCACAAGATCCAACAATGAAGCACAATGAGGAGAAGACAACCATCTAGCTACTGCTATGGACCCATAGTCCAGGGGTGAACTACTCACTCATCATTCCGGAGGCGACCATGGCGGTGAAGAGTCCTCCGGGAGATGAATCCCCTCTCGGCAGGTGTCGGAGGAGATCTCCAGAATCCCCCGAGATGGGATTGGCGGCGGCGGCGTCTCAGTAAGGTTTTCCGTATCGTGGCTCTCGGTACTGGGGGTTTCGCGACGGAGGCTTTAAGTAGGCGGAAGGGCAGGTCAAGAGGCGGCACGAGGGGCCCACACTATAGGTCGGCGCGACCAGGGCTTGGGCCGCGCCGCCCTATTGTCTGGCCACCTCGTGGCCCCAATTCGTCTCCTCTTCGGTCTTCTGGAAGCTTCGTGGCAAAATAGGACCCTGGGCGTTGATTTCGTCCAATTCCGAGAATATTTTGTTACTAGGATTTCTGAAACCAAAAACAGCAGAAAACAGCAACTGGCACTTCGGCATCTTGTTAATAGGTTATTTCCAGAAAATGACATGAGTATGCATAAAACATGTATATATCATCAATAATGTTGCATGGAACACAAGAAATTATCGATACGTCGGAGACG
This sequence comes from Lolium perenne, assembly GCF_019359855.2. Lineage (NCBI taxonomy): Eukaryota > Viridiplantae > Streptophyta > Magnoliopsida > Poales > Poaceae > Lolium > Lolium perenne. The sequence goes on from NC_067245.2 coordinate 45,828,388, forward strand.
TATCAGCATCCCCAAGCTTAGTTCTGCTCGTCCCGAGCAGGTAAAACGATAACAAAGATAATTTCTGGAGTGACATGCCATCATAACCTTGATCATACTATTTGTAAACATATGTAATGAATGCAGCGATCAAAACAATGGAAATGACATGAGTAAACAAGTGAATCATAAAGCAAGGACTTTTCATTAATAGTACTTCAAGACAAGCATCAATAAGTCTTGCATAAGAGTTAACTCATAAAGCAATAAATCAAAGTAAAGGTATTGAAGCAACACAAAGGAAGATTAAGTTTCAGCGGTTGCTTTCAACTTATAACATGTATATCTCATGGATAATCGTCAACATAGAGAAATATAATAAGTGCAATATGCAAGTATGTAGGAATCAATGCACAGTTCACACAAGTGTTTGCTTCTTGAGGTGGAGAGAGATAGGTGAACTGACTCAACATAAAAGTAAAGAGAATGGTCCTTCAAAGAGGAAAGCATCGATTGCTATATTTGTGCTAGAGCTTTTATTTTGAAAACATGAAACAATTTTGTCAACGGTAGTAATAAAGCATATGAGTTATGTAAATTATATCTTACAAGTTGCAAGCCTCATGCATAGTATACTAATAGTGCCCGCACCTTGTCCTAATTAGCTTGGACTACCGGATCATCACAATACACATGTTTTAACCAAGTGTCACAATGGGGTACCTCCATGCCACCTGTACAAAGGTCTAAGGAGAAAGCTCGCATTTTGGATTTCTCGCTTTTGATTATTCTCAACTTAGACATCCATACCGGGACAACATGGACAACAGATAATGGACTCCTCTTTAATGCGTAAGCATGTGGCAACAATTATTATTCTCATATGAGATTGAGGATATATGTCCAAAACTGAAACTTCCACCATGAATCATGGCTTTAGTTAGCGGCCCAATGTTCTTCTCTAACAATATGTATGCTCCAACCATAAGGTGGTAGATCTCTCTTACTTCAGACAAGACGAACATGCATAGCAACTCACATGAAATTCAACAAAGAATAGTTGATGGCGTCCCCAGAAACATGGTTATCGCACAACAAGCAACTTAATAAGAGATAAAGTGCATAAGTACATATTCAATACCACAATAGTTTTTAAGCTATTTGTCCCATGAGCTATATATTGCAAAGGTGAATGATGGAATTTTAAAGGTAGCACTCAAGCAATTTACTTTGGAATGGTGGAGAAATACCATGTAGTAGGTAGGTATGATGGACACAAATGACATAGTGGTTGGCTCAAGGATTTTGGATGCATGAGAAGTATTCCCTCTCGATACAAGGTTTGGGCTAGCAAGGTTATTTGAAACAAACACAAGGATGAACCGGTGCAGCAAAACTCACATAAAAGACATATTGAAAACATTATAAGACTCTACACCATCTTCCTTGTTGTTCAAAACTCAATACTAGAAATTATCTAGACTTTAGAGAAACCAAATATGCAAACCAAATTAGCAAGCTCTAGGTGTTTCTTCATTAATGGGTGCAAAGTATAAGATGCAAGAGCTTAAACATGAGCACAAGAATTGCCAAGTATCACATTATTCAAGACATTTTAGAATTACTACATGTAGCATTTTCCAATTCCAACCATGTAACAATTTAACGAAGAAGAAACTTCGCCATGAATATTATGAGTAGAGCCTAAGGACATACTTGTCCATATGCTACAGCGGAGCGTGTCTCTCTCCCATATAGTGAATGCTAGGATCCATTTTATTCAAACAAAACAAAAACAAAAACAAACCGACGCTCCAAGCAAAGCACATGAGATGTGACGGAATAAAAATATAGTTTCAGGGGAGGAACCTGATAATGTTGTCGATGAAGAAGGGGATGCCTTGGGCATCCCCAAGCTTAGACGCTTGAGTCTTCTTAGAATATGCAGGGGTGAACCACCGGGGCATCCCCAAGCTTAGAGCTTTCACTCTCCTTGATCATATTGCATCATACTCCTCTCTTGATCGTTGAAAACTTCCTCCACACCAAACTTAGAACAACTCATTAGAGGGTTAGTGCACAATAAAAATTAACATGTTCAGAGGTGACACAATCATTCTTAACACTTCTGGACATTGCATAAAGCTACTGGACATTAATGGATCAAAGAAATTCATCCAACATAGCAAAAGAGGCAATGCGAAATAAAAGGCAGAATCTGTCAAAACAGAATAGTTCGTATTGACGAATTTTAAAATGGCACCACACTTGCTCAAATGAAAATGCCCAAATTGAATGAAAGTTGCGTACATATCTGAGGATCACGCACGTAAATTGGCTTAATTTTCTGAGCTACCTACAGGGAGGCAGGTCGAAATTCGTGACAGCAAAGAAATCTGAAACTGCGCAGTAATCCAAATCTAGTATGAACTTTACTATCAAAGACTTTACTTGGTACAACAAAACACAAAACTAAGATAAGGAGAGGTTGCTACAGTAGTAATCAACTTCCAAGACACAAAATAAAAACAAAGTACTGTAGTAAAAACCATGGGTTGTCTCCCATAAGCGCTTTTCTTTAACGCCTTTCAGCTAGGCGCAGAAAGTGTAAATCAAGTAACATCAAGAGACGAAGAATCAACATCATAATTTGTTCTAATAATAGAATCATAAGGTAACTTCATTCTCTTTCTAGGGAAGTGTTCCATACCTTTCTTGAGAGGAAATTGATATTTAATATTACCTTCCTTCATATCAATAGTAGCACCAACGGTTCGAAGAAAAGGTCTTCCCAATATAATGGGGCAAGATGCATTGCATTCAATATCCAAGACAACAAAATCAACGGGGACAAGGTTATTGTTAACCATAATATGAACATTATCAACTCTCCCCAAAGGTTTCTTTTTAGCATTATCAGCGAGATTAACATCCAAATAACAATTTTTCAATGGTGGCAAGTCAAGCATATCATAGACTTTCTTAGGCATAACAGAAATACTTGCACCAAGATCACATAAAGCATTACAATCAAAATCATTGACCCTCATTTTAATGATGGGTTCCCAACCATCCTCTAGCTTTCTAGGAATAGAAGTTTCAAGTTTTAGTTTCTCTTCTCGAGCTTTTATGAGAGCATTTGTAATATGTTTTGTGAAAGCCAAGTTTACAGCGCTAGCATTAGGACTCTTAGCAAGTTTTTGTAAGAACTTTATAACTTCAGAGATGTGGCAATCATCAAAATCTAAATCATTATGAGCTACAGCAATGGGATCATCATCCCCAAGGTTGGAAAAAATTTCAGCAGTTTTATCACAAGCAATTTTAGCAGTTTTAGCGGTTTCAGGCAGTTTCTCGCGCTTTGCATTAGAAGTGGAAACATTGCTAACACCAATTCTTTTATTAGTAATAGTAGGAGGTGCAGCAACTTGTGTAGCATTAGCATTACTAGTGGTGGTAATAGTCCAAACTTTAGCTACATTCTTCTCTTTAGCTAGTTTTTCATTTTCTTCTCTATCCCACCTAGCACGCAATTCAACCATTAATCTTATGTTCTCATTAATTCTAACTTGGATGGCATTTGCTGTAGTAACAATTTTATTTTCAATATCCTCAGGTTTAGCAGCCATTTTATTAATTAAAGAAGATTGTGACGCATACATGTATGAGATTCGGTTTTCAGCATTTGCAAGTTTAGTTTGCAACCCAGAAATCTCCATATTCAGATTTTCAAGTTGATTTCCTATATTCTTCAACAAGGTAGATTGTTCATTCATAGTTTTAGTAAAAAAATTATTTTGCTCATATTGTGATTGCATAAAGCTCTTGGTAGATCTTTCAATTTCTAACATCTTTTCCTCATTAGGTGAAACATATCTACCATAAGAGTTACCATTAGCAGGATATGGCCTAGAATTTTGAGCAACCAATGAGGCTAACGGAACATTATTAGGATCAACATTTGTCCTATCATTCACAAGCATAGATATAATAGCATCAATCTTATCACTCAAGGAAGAGGATTCTTCAACAGAATTTACCTTCTTACCTTGTGGAGCTCTTTCCGTGTGCCATTCAGAGTAATTGATCATCATATTATCAAGAAGCTTTGTTGCTTCACCAAGAGTGATGGACATAAAGGTACCTCCAGCAGCTGAATCCAATAAATTCCGCGAAGAAAAATTTAGTCCTGCATAGAAGGTTTGGATGATCATCCAAGTAGTCAGTCCATGTGTTGGGCAATTTTTAACCAAAGATTTCATTCTTTCCCATGCTTGTGCAATATGCTCAGTATCTAATTGTTTAAAATTCATTATGCTACTCCTCAAAGATATAATTTTAGCAGGTGGATAATATCTACCAATAAAAGCATCCTTGCATTTAGTCCATGAATCAATACTATTCTTGGGCAGAGATAGCAACCAATCTTTAGCTCTTCCTCTTAATGAGAAAGGGAACAATTTTAATTTTATAATGTCACCATCTACATCCTTATACTTTTGCATTTCACACAATTCAACAAAATTATTAAGATGGGCAGCAGCATCATCGGAACTAACACCAGAAAATTGCTCTCGCATAACAAGATTCAGTAAAGCAGGTTTAATTTCAAAGAATTCTGCTGTAGTAGCAGGTGGAGCAATAGGTGTGCATAAGAAATCATTATTATTTGTGGTTGTGAAGTCACACAACTTAGTATTTTCAGGAGTACTCATTTTAGCAACAGTAAATAAAGCAAACTAGATAAAGTAAATGCAAGTAACTAATTTTTTGTGTTTTTGATATAGATAACAAGATAGCAAATAAAGTAAAACTAGCAACTAAGTTTTTTTGTATTTTGATTTAGTGCAGCAAACAAAATAGTAAATAAAATAAAGCAAGACAAAAACAAAGTAAAGAGATTGAGAAGTGGAGACTCCCCTTGTAGCGTGTCTTGATCTCCCCGGCAACGGCGCCAGAAAAGGAGCTTGATGGCGTGTAACTCACACGTTCGTTGGGAACCCCAAGAGGAAGGTATGATGCGCACAGCAGCAAGTTTTCCCTCAGAAAGAAACCAAGGTTTATCGAACCAGGAGGAGCCAAGAAGCACGTTGAAGGTTGATGGCGGCGGGATGTAGTGCGGCGCAACACCAGAGATTTCGGCGCCAACGTGGAACCTGCACAACACAAACCAAGTACTTTGCCCCAACGAAACAGTGAGGTTGTCAATCTCACTGGCTTGCTGTAACAAAGGATTAACCGTATTGTGTGGAAGATGATTGTTTGCAGAAAACAGTAAAACAAGTATTGCAGTAGATTGTATTTCAGTAAAGAGAATTGGACCGGGGTCCACAGTTCACTAGAGGTGTCTCTCCCATAAGATAAAAGCATGTTGGGTGAACAAATTACAGTCGGGCAATTGACAAATAGAGAGAGCATAACAATGCACATACATGTCATGATAAATATAGTGAGATTTAATTGGGCATCACGACAAAGTACATAGACCGCTATCCAGCATGCATCTATGCCTAAAAAGTCCACCTTCAGGTTATCATCCGAACCCCCTCCAGTATTAAGTTGCTAACAACAGACAATTGCATTAAGTATTGCGCGTAATGTAATCAATAACTACATCCTTAGACATAGCATCAATGTTTTATCCCTAGTGGCAACATCACATCCATAATCTTAGAACTTTCTCACATCGTCCTGCATTCACGGAGACATGAACCCACTATCGAGCATAAATACTCCCTCTTGGAGTTACTAGCATCAACTTGGCCAGAGCCTCTACTAATAACGGAGAGCATGCAAGATCATAAACAACACATAGGTAATAACTTGATAATTAACATAACATAGTATTCTCTATCCATCGGATCCCGACAAACACAACATATAGTATTACAGATAGATGATCTTGATCATGTTAGGCAGCTCACAAGATCCAACAATGAAGCACAATGAGGAGAAGACAACCATCTAGCTACTGCTATGGACCCATAGTCCAGGGGTGAACTACTCACTCATCATTCCGGAGGCGACCATGGCGGTGAAGAGTCCTCCGGGAGATGAATCCCCTCTCCGGCAGGGTGCCGGAGGAGATCTCCAGAATCCCCCGAGATGGGATTGGCGGCGGCAGCGTCTCGGTAAGGTTTTCCGTATCGTGGCTCTCGGTACTGGGGGTTTCGCGACGGAGGCTTTAAGTAGGCGGAAGGGCAGGTCAAGAGGCGGCACGAGGGGCCCACACTATAGGTCGGCGCGGCCAGGGCTTGGGCCGCGCCGCCCTATAGTCTGGCCACCTCGTGGCCCCAATTCGTCTCCTCTTCGGTCTTCTGGAAGCTTCGTGGCAAAATAGGACCCTGGGCGTTGATTTCGTCCAATTCCGAGAATATTTTGTTACTAGGATTTCTGAAACCAAAAACAGCAGAAAACAGCAACTGGCGCTTCGGCATCTTGTTAATAGGTTAGTTCCAGAAAATGCACGAATATGACATAAAGTGTGCATAAAACATGTAGATATCATCAATAATGTTGCATGGAACACAAGAAATTATCGATACGTCGGAGACGTATCACACCCCTCATGATTAGTGCTAGTGCTAAAATACTAAAACTTGACTACTCTAGATGGGAACATATGAATGGTTAAATTTGAAACCTTGGAATGATGAAACATTCCATTGAATGATTTGAGGTTGAATGTGAACAAGAGAAGATAGTGATTTTTGATGAAAACCTGATATTGGTTTGAATGCGATACCTTTCCAATTTTTGAGTACCCCCACAATACCTGATTGTGGGTAGGGCTTAACTGGAAGTTTACAGATTTTAGTATGAGTTCCCTCTAAACACACGTCATAGGGGTTATGCCGAGGCTGCCTCCGTTGTTGAGAAATGATGTGTATTGAGGTGAAATTGTACGGCTAAGCCCTGTGCAGTTCCCAGGTTAACAGTTGGTTTTCACTGGGAGGCCAAGCTCATGGGGAGAGGTGCTCATACTAGGGTGTGTAAGTGAAAGGTTATGGTTGATGATCCGCGTACTGTGTTACGGTGACTCTGAGTTATTCCGACGGATGAAATCAAATGTTGTGGCACAAGTGTGCAACCTCTGCAGAGTGTAAATCTATTCGAATAGCCGTGTCCACGGTTACGGACGGTTGGAAGGGCCATACAGTATCCGGTGTCAGAATTTTTGAAAACTTTAGTAAATGTGAATGGTGACTTGGTGACTTGTTGGAATTATACCAATGTTGCGGGAATGACACTAATGTTCCCACTTAAGTTAGTTAGCACATGATCCAAGCTTGTGAACTAAAATTTGGCTTATGCAAGTTAAACTAGAGCTTAGTACCTTTAGTTGGCATTTTACATTAGTATTAGTTTGCAAGTACTTGAAGTACTTACGGCTTTGTCCCTGGCTATTCAAATGGCCAGAGTACGATGATGAACAGAACTATCACGAGGATGACCAGCAGGACGCCTACGACAACTAGGGGTTTCTGACGTCAAATGTTTGCCTGTGGACTAGAGAGTCCATTTACTATTAGGCTTCCGCTATGTATGAACTTGTGTATGTATGTTGATTGAAAGATCAACTATTTCTGTAAGATGAATCATGTGATTCAAGATTGTAAGACATTTTGGCTTGTAATAAATAATGACTATGATATTCGACTATTATGCCTCGCAACAACATTATCCTGGGATTGCGATGAATGACATAATAGGCATCTGGACTTAAAAATCCGGGTGTTGACACCCGGGCTAACTTTACATGACCGCGTCTCATGAGACTTGCTCCACGCTTGACATGCAACTTGTATTGCATAAGTGGCTTTGCGGGTGTCTGTCTCTCCCACCATAGTGAAGATTCCAATTTGCACTTTCTATTGTCAACACTAGTATCACCGTTGTGGTTCATGTTCGTAGGTAGATTGGATCTTACTCGAAAACCCTAAACCACGTAAAATATGCAAACCAAATTAGAGGCGTCTAACTTGTTTTTGCAGGGTTTGGTGATGTGATATGGCCATGTGATGATGATTATATTTGATGTATGAGATGTTCATTATTGTATTATGGCAACCGGCAGGAGCCTACCGGTTGTCTTTAATTTTTGTTAAAGACCTGCGTGTCTAATCATCATGTAATAGCTTTATTTCAAGTAGTTGTTATAGTAGCTATAAGTGATGGACAACCATGAAGCGGCGCCACTGACCTTGACGCCATGCTGGTGATGATGGAGATCATGTCCGTGCTTTGGAGATGGAGATCAAAAGCACAAGAAGAAAGGCCATATCATATCACACATTATGAATTGCATGTGATGTTAATCCTTTATGCATCTTATTTTGCTTAGATCGCGACGGTAGCATTATAAGATGATCCCTCTCACTAAATATCAAGATAATAAAGTGTTCATCCTTAGTATGCACCGTTGCGAAGACTTGTTGTTTCGAAGCATCACGTGATGATCGGGTGTGATAGATTCTACATGTGCATACAACGGGTGCAAGCCAGATTTGCACACACGGATACTAAGGTTGCCTTGATGAGCCTAGCATGTACAGACATGGTCTCGGAACACGGGATACCGAAAGGTAGAGCATGAGTCATATGAATGATATGATGAACACTTTGAGTGTTCGCCTTTGAAGCTACATCTTTTCTCGTGAAGATCGGACTTGGTGTAGTGGATTTGGTTCGTGTGATCACTAAGACAATGCGAGGGATGTTTTTTTGAGTGGGAGTTCACCTAGTTAATTTAAGAATTAAAATTGAACTCATTTTATCATAAACTTAGTCTAAACTCTTTGCAAATATGTTGTAGATCATGGCGACCCCCTCCATCAGTTTTAACCAGTTCCTAGAGAAAGAAAAACTTAAAAGCAATGGTAGCAACTTCACCGACTGGTTCCGTCATGTGAGGATTTTCCTCAATGGTGGAAATCTACAATATGTGCTCGATGGACCGTGATGTCTACTCACGCTTCTATTCCTGTAGACAATGTTGGGCCTCCAAGAGCAGAGGTTTGTAGAACAGCAGCAAGTTTCCCTTAAGTGGATCACCCAAGGTTTATCGAACTCAGGGAGGAAGAGGTCAAAGATATCCCTCTCATGCAACCCTGCAACCACAAAGCAATAAGTCTCTTGTCTCCCCAACACACCTAATAGGTGCACTAGTTCGGCAAAGAGAAAGTGAAATACAAGTGGTATGAATGAATATGAGTAGTAGTACGGCGCCAGAAAAGTGCTTGCTGGCGTGCAGTTGATGGTGGTAATATTGCAGGATGTATAAATGCAGTAAAACAGTAAACAAGCAGCGATAGTAGTATTTAGGAACAAGGCCTAGGGATCATACTTTCACTAGTGGACACTCTCAACATTGATCACATAACAGAATAAATAGATAGATGCTAGACTCTACACCCTCTTGTTGCATGATGAACACCACTAACTGTGTAGGATTACATGAACCCTCAATGCCGGAGTTAACAAGCTCCACAATATTCAATGTTCATATTTAAATAACCTTAGAGTGCATGACAGATCAACATAACCAAACCAAGTACTAACATAGCATGCACACTGTCACCTTCACACTACGAAAGGAGGAATAGATCACATCAATACTATCATAGCAATAGTTAACTTCATAATCTACAAGCGATCACGATCATAGCCTACGCCAAGTACTACACGATGCACACACTGTCACCATTACACCGTGCAGGAGGAATAAACTACTTTAATAACATCACTAGAGTAGCACACAGATAAATTGTGATACAAAACACATTGCAATCATAAAGAGATATAAATAAGCACTTCACTAAGCCATTCATAACAGCGAATAAGTATTCTGTGAAATATAGCCTAAGAGACCCACACGGTGCACACACTGTCACCTTTACACACATGGGACAAGGAGTCTCCGGAGATCACATAAGTAAAATCCACTTGACTAGCATAATGACATCTAGATTACACGCATCATCATATGAATCTCAATCATGTAAGGCAGCTCATGAGATTATTGTATTGAAGTACATAGGAGAGAGATGAACCACATAGCTACCGGTACAGCCCCGAGCCTCGTTGGAGAACTACTCCCTCCTCATGGGAGACAGCAGCGTTGATGAAGATGGCGGTGGTGTCGATGGAGAAGCCTTCCGGGGGCACTTCCCCGTCCCGGCGGCGTGCCGGAACAGAAACTCCTGTCCCCCAGATCTTGGCTTCGCGATGGCGGTGGCTCTGGAAGGTTTGTCGTACCGTGGCTTTTCCGTATCGAGGTTTTAGGTCAGGGACCTTTAAATAGGCGAAGAGGCGGAGTCGGAAGGTCGACGAGGCGGTGACACAACAGGGGGGCGCGGCCCAGGCCCTGGCCGCGCCGCCCTATCATCTGGGCCCACCAGGGCTCCCCTCTGGTGGCTCTCGGGTGTTCTGGAAGCTTCGTGGAAAAATAGGATGCTGGGCGTTGATTTCGTCCGATTCCAAGAATATTTCCTTACTAGGATTTCTGAAACCAAAAACAGCAGAAAACAGCAACTGGCCCTTCGGCATCTCGTCAATAGGTTAGTTCCGGAAAACGCATAAATATGACATAAAGTATGCATAAAACATGTAGATATCATCAATAATGTGGCATGGAACATAAGAAATTATCGATACGTCGGAGACGTATCAGCATCCCCAAGCTTAGTTCCTACTCGCCCTCGAGTAGGTAAATGATGACCCACAAGTATAGGGGATCGCAACAGTCTTCGAGGGAAGTAAAACCCAATTTATTGATTCGACACAAGGGGAGACAAAGAATACTTGAAAGCCTTAACAGCGGAGTTGTCAATTCAGCTGCACCTGGAAACAGACTTGCTCGCAAGAGTTTATCAGTAGTAACAGTTTTATAGCAGTAGCAGTAGTGAAATAACAGCAGCAGAGTAACAAAGACAGCAGTAGTGATTTTAGTAAACAGCAGGATTAAAATACTGTAGGCACGGGGACGGATGAACGGGCGTTGCATGGATGAGAGAAACTCATGTAACAGTCAAGCAGGGCATTTGCAGATAATAATAAAACGGTATCCAAGTACAAAGCAATCAATAGGCATGTGTTCCATATATAGTCGTACGTGCTCGCAATGAGAAACTTGCACAACATCTTTTGTCCTACCAGCCGGTGGCAGCCGGGCCTCTAGGGAAACTACTGGATATTAAGGTACTCCTTTTAATAGAGTACCGGAGCAAAGCATTAACACTCCGTGAACACATGTGATCCTCACATCACTACCATCCCCTCCGGTTGTCCCGATTTCTGTCACTTCGGGGCCATTGGTTCCGGACAGCGACATGTGTATACAACTTGCAGGTAAGATCATAAACAACGAATATCTTCATGAATCAATAACATGTTCAGATCTGAGATCATGGCACTCGGGCCCTAGTGACAAGCATTAAGCATAACAAGTTGCAACAATATCATCAAAGTACCAATTACGGACACTAGGCACTATGCCCTAACAATCTTATGCTATTACATGACCAATCTCATCCAATCCCTACCATCCCCTTCGGCCTACAGCGGGGGAATTACTCACACATGGATGGGGGAAACATGGCTGGTTGATGGAGAGGCGTTGGCGGTGATGATGGCGATGATCTCCTCCAATTCCCCGTCCCGGCGGAGTGCCAGAACGGAGACTTCTGGCTCCCGAGACGGAGTTTCGCGATGTGGCGGCGTTCTGGAGGCTTTCTGGCGACTTCGACTTCTCCCCGTGCGTTTTTAGGTCGAGGCCGATAAGTAGTCCGAAAGAGGGCGTCGGAGGCCGGTCGAGGGGGCCACACCATAGGGCCGCGCGACCCCCCCTAGGCCGCGCCGCCTTATGGTGTGGGGCCCTCGGGCCTCCACCTTACTTGTCCTTCTGGCTCCGTCAGTATTCTGGGAAAATAGGGCCTTCTGCATAAATTCCGAGGATTTTCCCGAAAGTTGGATTTCTGAACAAAAACGAGACACCAGAACAGTTCTGCTGAAAACAGCGTTAGTCCGTGTTAGTTGCATCCTAAATACACAAATTAGAGGCAAAACAATAGCAAAAGTGTTCGGGAAAGTAGATACGTTTTGGACGTATCAACTCCCCCCAAGCTTAGCTTATTGCTTGTCCTCAAGCAATTCAGTTAACAACTGAGCGATAAAAGAACTTTCACGAACACATTTGCTCATATGATGTATATATTCTCATGCTATGGCTAATACTTAAACAGTTCAAAATGATATACATGCAAATAAGATCATCTAACAGCTATGTCAATCATGGAGAGGTACCAACAATTAATAATAAGCATCATGAATCATGTATATAAGCAGGATTGCAATGTTCATAAGAGAGTATGATAAAGTGGTATCTCGCTTGCCCGTATTTGATCGGCAGAACATAAATGCCAAGGCACCTCTGGAGTTCATAGAAAGACTAGAAGTAGTGATTGTCAAAGATAAAAATCAAAGTTATACCACAATCAATCATATTTTGAGACAAGCATATTATACTAAGAATGACAGTTGTGCTCTCAAGATAGTGCTCAAAGAAAGAATGGAGACACAACACAAAAGTAAAAGATCGACCCTTCGCAGAGGGAAGCAGGGATTAACATGCGCTAGAGCTTTTCATTTCTAAAATAGGAGTAGAATTATTTTGAGAGGTGTTTGTTGTTGTCAACGAATGGTAATGGGTACACCAACTACCTCGCCAACCGGACTTCCAAGAGCGGCTCCCATGAATTATTTTTATGTTTATGCGGCACTCCTTCCAACCTTTCTTTCACAAACCATGGCTAACCGAATCCTCGGGTGCCTGCCAACAATCTCATACCATGAAGGAGTGCCTTTTTATTTTAGTTTTACTATGATGATGACACTCCCCCCAACCTTTGCTTACACAAGCCATGGCTAACCGAATCCTTCGGGTGCCATCCAACAATCACATACCATGGAGGAGTGTCTATTTAAGTTAATTAATTCGGGACTGGGAATCCCATTGCCAGCTCTTTTTGCAAAATTATTGGATAAGCGGATGTGCCACTAGTGCCATATGAGAGTCCGTCAAAAGTAAATGACAAGGTTGAAAGCTAATCACCACATACTTCCTCATGAGCTATGAAACATAAACACAAATTGAGAAGCATTTTGAAGGTTTTAAAGGTAGCGCATGAGAATTTACTTGGAATGGTTTGAAATGCCATGCATAGGTATTTATGGTGGACACTCTGGAATAACTTGGTTTTCATGTGTTTGGAAGCACGAGCAGCGTTCCCGCTCAGTACAAGTGAAAGCTAGCAAAAGACTAGGGAGCGACAAATCAAGAGAGCAGTAACTGTCATAATCATGCTTGCGGCAAAATAACTTAACGGAGGCATAAAAGTGATACAAGAACTCTGAAGCAATATAAATCATCGAGGCTTAATTGACTTTAGTTCAGTCATATGCATGCGTGAGCATGTGCCAAGTCGATATAAATGAATTATTCAGAGGAGGATACCACAATGCCATACTTACTTATGAATAAAACAATGCAACAAACATCCATGACATGCTACTCATATTAATAAATTGGAGCTAAACATGAGAGATCATAAACTACTAGACTTTCTCAAATAACATATACCTCACATGAACCAACTAAGCATGCTCACATGGATGAGTATATGTACAAAAATTAAAACAAATAGAGTTCATACCAGCCTCTCACCACAATCAGATTGTCGTAGATCATCATTATTGCCTTTTCACTTGTATAGCTTGGATAATATGAAATGAAAACCACGCTCCAGCCACCGAAGACCATTGAACTCATAAAGAACTTTACAAAACCAAAGAATAACAGCAAATATTTTTGGTGTTTTCGAATTTGAGAACAAGAACAAAAGGAAACAAACAAACAAAGCAAAAATCTTTTTGGGTTTTCTTATAGCAAACTGGCAATAGCAAATAAAGCGAAACAAATGCAAGAAACCAAGATAAACAAATGGTGAAGAGAAACAGCAGAAATATTTTTGGTCTTTTTGTGTTTTAGGAAAGAAACAAAGCAAGAACAAGAAAATGAAAACTAAAAGAAACACAGAAAAGCGAGATGGCAGAAATCTGCCAAAACCTGACAGCAGTACAGAAATCGATTTTTACAAAAATCCTACGTTGCTCAGCTCGAAAAGTGTTCAACTAATGAAAGTTAGATAACAACCTGGGGAACCTGTAAAAAAATTGGCAGCTCAAAATAACGTTCTGGCTGTGCGCACGAATTTTTCTAGTAACAGTCCAGAATCTGTTTTCAGGCAGCACTTCCCCAAATATCATCTCCCTCTCATTAGAAAACCTCTCAAAGAGACTAAACAAGTATGTACAAGTATCCAGCAACCATAATATGCAAGGAATGAGTGATGCCGGTATACCTCCCCCCAAGCTTAGGCTTTTGGCCTAAGTGGAGTTCAATCCCATCGACCCCATGAGGTAGTATCTCCGTAGTACGACGAAAATGGATCATCTTCCGGGTATGTGCTAGAAGAAGCACCCGGATACGTGACGGTGTAGTCGTAGGAGGGCTCGGCGTCCTCGGAGTCATGCTGCTGGTGGAAATCTTGTATCTTCATATGTTCATCCACCTCCTCCTTAGTGCGCGACCATGGTTGCCTGTCAATACAGAATAAACCTGGCTGGGGAAGAGGGATTTCTTTCTCATCCCCGTCAGCAAACAACATTCTATAGACCATATTATCTAAAGTGGAATCAGTGGTAACAAAATGATGGCTTTTCATAGCAGCGATATCAAGCCTCCTAGGGGTTAATGACACATCATTAGGATCAATAGGAAGTCTTAAATGTGTTAAAACGCGCAATGCAATAGTTCCTTCAAAAATAGGCCCCCTGTTAGACAGGCGGCGAGCAATAAGAGAACCAAGATGATAAGATGTCCGTCCAGTAAGTGCAATATTCAAGAAAGCAAGATGGTAACTAGAAATATTGCTAGTGTTCTCCCTACCAAGAATGCTAGTAGCAATGTAATATGCAAAATATTTAATGGCGGGGAGTTGAATGTTCCTTATCTTGCCACGCTGAATGGTGCGACAATCATCATTGGTGATCCCTCGATAAAGCTCCAACAAGTCCCGGGGGTTGTCATCAATCCTCCTTGCTGTACCTACAGGGGCAATATCCAATGCACGACAAAATTCTTTCAATTCCATAGTAACAGGATTACCATAGATCTTGAATGCAACTGTCGGCTCATATTGCGTGTTTTGGAACTTGAAGCTCTCGACGAAGATTTTGGTGAGCATGTAGTATTGCTCCCTTTCATCTCCCACGTAGGTGGTTAAGCCCACCTTGTTGACAAGGGTGAAGAAATCATCCAGTATCCCTGCATTTGTCAGAAAATCATAACATGGGAAGGATGAAGCATTAGGAGCCCCATTGTCCTCTTCGGGCGCGAAGCTAGGCGCGATGATATCCTTATTGTACGATCGCCTAAGTTGGGTGGCGGTCCTAGAAGGTCTCCCGGTGCTGGTTGTTCCTTTCTTGAACAACTCTCCAAAGTTGAACTTCTTCATCTCTTTTCTGAAATTTTCAACAAGTGATATAAAATTTGATTTGGTGACATATAATTGAGGGAAACTACTATAGGAACTTGCTACAGTACTAATCATGCATCAAAACTAGTTTATACAACTTAGAACAAGCATGCAAGCTCACTAAACATGTTACCTACAGCAGCAAAATATTCAAGATATACTCAACCAAACAAAATTCTATTTGGATAGGCGGAGGAGTCACATACCGGAGAGCAAATGTGCCAAATTTCAGACAGAAATCTAGGCTGAGCAAAGAGATCGAAAAATCCTGAGCTCTTGAGCAAAAACGCGAGTGAGAGAAAGCTGGTTCGAGTTTTTTCGGGAGAGAGAAGATTCTGGCAGCGCCGGCTGGTGGTGTGGCACCCTGTGGTGCCCCACAGGTCATCCTCTGGTGCTCCCAGGTGCCTCGTCGAAAAATAGGACCAACGGTATAATTTTTGTGAATTTTTGAAAACTTTGAAAAATGCACATTTCTGGGTATTAAGTTTATTATTCTTGGCCAGAAATTTTTGAAATCTCCAATTAACTAAGGAACTTTGCAAATTAAAAGTGCTACAGCAACTAGAGCAAGTGGAGGAAGAAAGAGATGTTGTTTACCTCCTCTATGCATATAAAAAGTATTTGTTAACAAGGTTGATCAAGTCTTGCCACCAAATAAATTTTACATAGCATAAGAAGAAATAAACCTCAAATCAATCATGTTACCTTGAATTGTATTGATATGGATCCAATCACGAGAGTTTGATATTCTTCTTTAGGCTCATATATAGGACAATCAATAGTTCCCACTTTGATAGTTCTTACATTAGAAATAGTATTGACTCCACATACTTTATCAAACTTCTTGGGGAAATAAATGGTATGCTCCCTATCATCAACATTGAAAGTAACCTTTCCTTTATTGCAATCAATAACAGCCCCTGCGGTGTTAAGAAAAGGTCTCCCAAGAATAATAGACATATTATCATCTTCAGGCATTTCCAACACAACAAAATCAGTTAATATCAAGCAGTTATTAGTAACTTGAACAGGAACATCCTCACATATACCAACAGGAATAGCAGTAGATTTATCAGCCATTTGCAAAGATATATCAGTAGGTCTCAACTTATCTAAGTAAAGCCTCTTATAAAGAGAAAAAGGCATAACACTAACACCGGCTCCCAAATCACATAGAGCAGTTTTAACATAATTATTCTTAATAGAACAAGGAATAGTAGGTGTACCTGGATCGCCCAACTTCTTTGGAACTTTGCCATTGAAAGAGTAATTAGCAAGCATAGTGGAAATTTCCTCATTGGGGATTTTCCTTTTGTTAGTAACAATATCTTTCATATACTTTGAATAAGGTGGCAATTTAATAGCATCAGTCAAAGGGATTTGCAAGAATAAAGATTTCATCCAATCACAAAATTTATTATAGTGTTCTTCTTCCTTTGATTTTAGTTTCTTAGCAGGAAAAGGCATTTGCTTTTGAACCCAAGGTTCTCTTTCATTACCATGTTCCTCAGCAATAAAATCTTCTTTAGTGTACTTTTTATTTTTAGCATGCTTTTCAGGTTCTTCTTCAACATCTTCTTTATCAGAAGCATCATTCTTATCATTATCTTTATCATGTTCATTACCACTTTCAGTTTCAGCATCAGAAATAGAAATACTATTAGGATCATTAACAGGTTCAGAGGATTCTACAACATTTTTATGTTTCTTCTTCTTTTTCTTCTTAGAAGGAGCACTAGGTTCAATGTGTTGGGAATCTTGTTCAATTCTTTTGGGATGCCCTTCAGGATATAGAGGATCCTGGGTAGAGACACCACCTCTAGTTGTTACTTCATAAGCATGTTTCTCTTTAGAATTATTCCCCAACAAGTCATTTTGCACTTTAGTGAGTTGATCAATTTGAGTTTGAACCATATGAAAATGTTTAACAAGCATCTTAACATCATTGGAGGTTCTCTCTACAATATCATGCAATTCACTAATAGCTCGAGAATTTTCCATTAAATGATTCTCTACTCTCATATTAAAATTTTCTTGCTTAACAATATAATTATCAAACTCATCTAAGCATTGCGCAGGAGGTTTTGAATACGGAATATCTTCCCTAGTAAAGCGTTGAAGGGAGTTTACCTCAATCATGGATGAAGGGGGAATTATCTCACATATATCCTCTATGGGAGGTAGATTCTTCACATCTTCGGATTTAATACCTTTCTCCTTGAGAGACTTCTTAGCTTCCCGCATATCTTCATCATTCAATTCAATTAAACCCCTCTTCTTTAATATTGGCGTTGGAGTTGGTTCAGGCGTAGTCCAATCATCATGATTCCGGCCTATTTTAGCCAATAATTCTTCAGCGTCGTCTGGAGTTCTTTTCCTGAAAACACAACCAGCACAACTATCCAGGTATGCCCTAGACTCAATGGTTAGTCCACTATAAAATATATCAAGTAAATCATGCTTTTCCAAATCATGATCAGGCCGAGCTCTAATAAGAGAGCAAAATCTCGCCCAAGCCTCAGGCAATTTCTCTCCATCTCCCTGGTCAAAATTATAGATTCTCTGCAAAGCAATATGTTGAGCACTAGCAGGAAAGTATTTACGGAAGAAAACATCAAGCAATTCTTTTGGACTTTTAATAGAATTAGGTGGCAAACTATTATACCAAGTTTTAGCGTCATCCTTTAATGAGAATGGAAAGATTTTAGCAACAAAGTAAGTACGCTTCTTAACATCATCAGAAAACAAGCTACTCAGAGTAGATAGCTCAATCATGTGTTCAACAGCACTTTCTTTTTCAGTACCACAAAAGGGTGTTTTCTCAACATAGCTATATGAGATAAATCAAGAGAAAAATCATAATCTTTATCCTTAATGTTTATAGGAGATGTGGCAAACTTAGGATCAGGAGACAGTTTATATCTAACAGCATGTTCTGCAAGCAACTTTTTAATTTTTCTTGCATCAGTAGTAGCATTGCATTTTTCAATAAAATCATCATCAAGTTCCACATAATCTTCATCAAGATCATCACTAGAGTATTCAACAAACTCAGGTGAATTAACAGGTGTAACAGCATTTTCATTAGGAGTTTCAGTATTTTCAATTTGTCTAGACCTAGCAATTGTAGCATCTAGAAAAGATCCCAATGAACCACTATCATCAAGCACAGCAGAAATATTATCAATATTATGAGAGTTTTCAGATTCAGCAGAAGTACCCGCATGTGAAGCATGTGGCGGTGAAACAAGTTTATCAATCACAGATGGTGAATCAAGAGCAGCAGAGGTACTCAGAGTTGTACCTTTTCTTGTAGTGGATGGTAATATGGCGACCTTAGTATCGCGAGGTTTACCCATGATGGAGAATTTGCAGCGAACAATATCAATCCAAGTGAACTTCCAAATAAAGCTATGCTCCCCGGCAACGGCGCCAGAAAATAGTCTTGATGACCCACAAGTATAGGGGATCGCAACAGTCTTCGAGGGAAGTAAAACCCAATTTATTGATTCGACACAAGGGGAGACAAAGAATACTTGAAAGCCTTAACAACGGAGTTGTCAATTCAGCTGCACCTGGAAACAGACTTGCTCGCAAGAGTTTATCAGTAGTAACAGTTTTATAGCGCAGTGATAGTGAAGTAACAGCAGCAGAGTAACAAAGACAGCAGTAGTGATTTTAGTAAACAGCAGGATTAAAATACTGTAGGCACGGGGACGGATGAACGGGCGTTGCATGGATGAGAGAAACTCATGTAACAGTCAAGCAGGGCATTTGCAGATAATAATAAAACGGTATCCAAGTACAAAGCAATCAATAGGCATGTGTTCCATATATAGTCGTACGTGCTCGCAATGAGAAACTTGCACAACATCTTTTGTCCTACCAGCCGGTGGCAGCCGGGCCTCTAGGGAAACTACTGGATATTAAGGTACTCCTTTTAATAGAGTACCGGAGCAAAGCATTAACACTCCGTGAACACATGTGATCCTCACATCACTACCATCCCCTCCGGTTGTCCCGATTTCTGTCACTTCGGGGCCATTGGTTCCGGACAGCGACATGTGTATACAACTTGCAGGTAAGATCATAAACAACGAATATCTTCATGAATCAATAACATGTTCAGATCTGAGATCATGGCACTCGGGCCCTAGTGACAAGCATTAAGCATAACAAGTTGCAACAATATCATCAAAGTACCAATTACGGACACTAGGCACTATGCCCTAACAATCTTATGCTATTACATGACCAATCTCATCCAATCCCTACCATCCCCTTCGGCCTACAGCGGGGGAATTACTCACACATGGATGGGGGAAACATGGCTGGTTGATGGAGAGGCGTTGGCGGTGATGATGGCGATGATCTCCTCCAATTCCCCGTCCCGGCGGAGTGCCAGAACGGAGACTTCTGGCTCCCGAGACGGAGTTTCGCGATGTGGCGGCGTTCTGGAGGCTTTCTGGCGACTTCGACTTCTCCCCGTGCGTTTTTAGGTCGAGGCCGATAAGTAGTCCGAAAGAGGGCGTCGGAGGCCGGCCGAGGGGGCCACACCATAGGGCCGCGCGGGCCCCCCCTAGGCCGCGCCGCCTTATGGTGTGGGACCCTCGGGCCTCCACCTTACTTGTCCTTCTGGCTCCGTCAGTATTCTGGGAAAATAGGGCCTTCTGCATAAATTCCGAGGATTTTCCCGAAAGTTGGATTTCTGCACAAAAACGAGACACCAGAACAGTTCTGCTGAAAACAGCGTTAGTCCGTGTTAGTTGCATCCAAAATACACAAATTAGAGGCAAAACAATAGCAAAAGTGTTCGGGAAAGTAGATACGTTTTGGACGTATCAGTAAACGATAACAAGGATAATTTCTGAAGTGACATGCTATCATAATCTTGATCATACCATTGTAAAGCATATGAGATGAATGCAGCGATTCGAAGCAATGTTAAAGATAATGTGTAAACAAATGAATCATATAGCAAAGACTTTTCATGAATAATACTTTCAAGACAAGCATCAATAAGACTTGCATAACAGTTAACTCATAAGCAATAAATTCTTAGTAAAAGGCATTGAAGCAACACAAAGGATGATTAAGTTTCAGCAATTGCTTTCAACTTGTAACATGTATATCTCATGGATAGTTGTCAACATAAAGCAATATAACAAGTGCAATAGGTAAATATGTAAGAATCAATGCACACAGTTGACACAAGTGTTTGCTTCTTGAGGTGGAGAGAGATAGGTGAACTGACTCAACATAAAAGTAAAAGAAAGGTCCTTCAAAGAGGAAAGCATCGATTGCTATATTTGTGCTAGAGCTTTTATTTTGAAAACATGAAACAATTTTGTCAACGTTAGTAATAAAGCATATGTATCATGTAAATTATATCTTACAAGTTGCAAGCCTCATGCATAGTATACTAGTAGTGCCCGCACCTTGTCCTAATTAGCTCGGATTACCAGGATTATCATCGCAATACACATGTTTTAACCAAGTGTCACAAAGGGGTACCTCTATGCCGCCTGTACAAAGGTCTAAGGAGAAAGCTCGCATTTGGATTTCTCGCTTTTGATTATTCTGAACTTAGACATCCATACCGGGACAACATAGACAACAGATAATGGACTCCTCTTTAATGCATAAGCATGTAGCAACAATTAATGTTCTCATATGAGATTGAGGATATATGTCCAAAACTGAAACTTCCACCATGATTCATGGCTTTAGTTAGCGGCCCAATGTTCTTCTCTAACAGTATGCATGCTCTAACCATTAAATGAGTGGTAAATCTCCCTTACTTCAGACAAGACGGACATGCATAGCAACTCACATGATATTCAACAAAGAGTAGTTGATGGCGTCCCCAGGAACATGGTTATCGCACAACAAACAACTTAATAAGAGATAAAGTGCATACGTACATATTCAATACCACAATAGTTTTTAAGCTATTTGTCCCATGAGCTATATATTGCAAAGGCGAATGATGGAAATTTAAAGGTAGCACTCAAGCAATTTACTTTGGAATGGCGGAGAAATACCATGTAGTAGGTAGGTATGGTGGACACAAATGGCATAGTGGTTGGCTCAAGGATTTTGGATGCATGAGAAGTATTCCCTCTCGATACAAGGTTTAGGCTAGCAAGGTTATTTAAAACAAACACAAGGATGAACCGGTGCAGCAAATCTCACATAAAAGACATATTGTAAACATTATAAGACTCTACACCGTCTTCCTTGTTGTTCAAACTCAATACTAGAAATTATCTAGACTTTAGAGAGACCAATTATGCAAACCAAATTTTAGCAAGCTCTATGTATTTCTTCATTAATAGGTGCAAAGTATATGATGCAAGAGCTTAAACATGAGCACAACAATTGCCAAGTATCACATTATCCAAGACATTTTACCAATTACTACATGTAGCATTTTCCGTTTCCAACCATATAACAATGAACGAAGCAGTTTCAACCTTCGCCATGAACATTAAAAGCTAAGAACACATGTGTTCATACGAACCAGCGGAGCGTGTCTCTCTCCCACACAAGCATTTATTCAAACAAAAACACAAACAAAAGCACACAGACGCTCCAAGTAAAGTACATAAGATGTGACTGAATAAAAATATAGTTTCAAGAAAAGAAACCTGATAAGTTGTCGATGAAGAAGGGGATGCCTTGGGCATCCCCAAGCTTAGATGCTTGAGTCTTCTTGAAATATGCAGGGATGAACCACGGGGGCATCCCCAAGCTTAGACTTTTCACTCTTCTTGATCGTAGTATATCATCCTCATCTCTTGACCCTTGAAAACTTCCTCCACACCAAACTCAAAACAACTCATTAGAGGGTTAGTGCATAATCAAAAGCTCACATGTTCAGAGGTGACACAATCATTCTTAACACTTCTGTACATTGCCCAAAGCTACTGGAAGTTAATGGAACAAAGAAATCCATCCAACACAGCAAAAGAGGCAATGCGAAATAAAAGGCAGAATCTGTCAAAACAGAACAGTCCGTAAAGACGAATTTTAAAGTGGCACCAGACTTGCTCAGATGAAAATGCCCAAATTGAATGAAAGTTGCGTACATATCTGAGGATCACGCACGTAAATTGGCAGATTTTTCTGAGTTACCTACAGAGAATTCTGCCCAGATTCGTGACAGACAGAAATCTGTTTCTGCGCAATAATCCAAATCTAGTATCAACCTTGCTATCAAAGACTTTACTTGGCACAACAATGCAATAAAATAAAGATAAGGAGAGGTTTCTACAGTAGTAAACAACTTCCAAGACTCAAATATAAAACAAAATTGCTGTAGTAAAATAAACACATGGGTTATCTCCCAAGAAGTGCTTTCTTTATAGCCATTAAGATGGGCTCAGCAATTTCAATGATGCACTCGCAAGAAATAAGAATTGAAGCAAAAGAGAGCATCATGAAGCAAATTCAAAACACATTTAAGCCTAACATGCTTCCTATGCATAGGAATCTTGTAAATAAACAAGTTCATGAAGAGCAAATTAACAAGCATAGAAAGATAAAACCAGTGTAATTTCAAAAATTCCAGCATATAGAGAGGTGTTTTACTAGCATGAAAATTTCTACAACCATATTTTCCTCTCTCATAATAATTTTCAGAGGCATCATGAACAAACTCAACAATGTAACTATCACATAAAGCATTCTTATCATGAGTCTCATGCATAAAATTATTACTCTCCACATAAGCATAATCAATTTTATTAGTTGTAGTGGGAGCAAATTCAACAAAGTAGCTATCATTATTATTCTCATCATCAAATATAGGAGGCATATTGTAATCATAATCAAATTTATCCTCCATAACAAAGTGTACTAAAAGACCAATATCATTATAATCATCATAAATAGGAGGCAAAGTATCATCAAAGTAAATTTTCTCCTCAATGCTTGGGGGACTAAAAATATCATGCTCATCAAAGCCAGCTTCCCCAAGCTTAGAATTTTCCATATCATTAGCAACAATGGTGTTCAAAGCGTTCATACTAATATGTTCCATAGGTTTTTTAATTTTCGCATCAAACCATCCATGTCTTAAATCAGGAAATAGAATAAGAAGCTCATTGTTGTCCATTATACCTAACTAGTGTAAACAAGAAACAAAAAGATGCAATTGCAGGATCTAAAGGAAATAGCTTCGAGCACACACACAACGGCAACAGAAAAGTACTTAGTTACCTGGGACCGGAGTATGAATGCCTTTTACCTTTCCTCCCCGGCAACAGCGCCAGAAAAGTGCTTGATGTCTACTCACGCTTCTATTCCTGTAGACAGTGTTGGGCCTCCAAGAGCAGAGGTTTGTAGAACAGCAGCAAGTTTCCCTAAAGTGGATCACCCAAGGTTTATCGAACTCAGGGAGGAAGAGGTCAAAGATATCCCTCTCATGCAATCCTGCAACCACAAAGCAAGAAGTCTCTTGTGTCCCCAACACACCTAATAGGTGCACTAGTTCGGCGAAGAGATAGTGAAATACAAGTGGTATGAATGAATATGAGCAGTAGTACGGCGCCAGAAAAGTGCTTGCTGGCGTGCAGTTGATGGTGGTAATATTGCAGGAAGTATAAATGCAGTAAAACAGTAAACAAGCAGCGATAGCAGTATTTAGGAACAAGGCCTAGGGATCATACTTTCACTAGTGGACACTCTCAACATTGATCACATAACAAAATAAATAGATAGATGCTAGACTCTACACCCTCTTGTTGGATGATGAACACCACTAACTGTGTAGGATTACATGAACCCTCAATGCCGGAGTTAACAAGCTCCACAATATTCAATGTTCATATTTAAATAACCTTAGAGTGCATGACAGATCAACATAACCAAACCAAGTACTAACATAGCATGCACACTGTCACCTTCACACTACGAAAGGAGGAATAGATCACATCAATACTATCATAGCAATAGTTAACTTCATAATCTACAAGAGATCACATCATAGCCTACGCCAAGTACTACACGATGCACACACTGTCACCATTACACCGTGCAGGAGGAATAAACTACTTTAATAACATCACTAGAGTAGCACACAGATAAATTGTGATACAAAACACATTGCAATCATAAAGAGATATAAATAAGCACTTCACTATGCCATTCATAACAGCGAATAAGTATTCTGTGAAATATAGCCTAAGAGACCCACACGGTGCACACACTGTCACCTTTACACACGTGGGACAAGGAGTCTCCGGAGATCACATAAGTAAAATCCACTTGACTAGCATAATGACATCTAGATTACAAGCATCATCATATGAATCTCAATCATGTAAGGCAGCTCATGAGATTATTGTATTGAAGTACATAGGAGAGAGATGAACCACATAGCTACCGGTACAGCCCCGAGCCTCGATGGAGAACTACTCCCTCCTCATGGGAGACAGCAGCGTTGATGAAGATGGCAGTGGTGTCGATGGAGAAGCCTTCCGGGGGCACTTCCCCGTCCTGACGGCGTGCCGGAACAGAGACTCCTGTCCCCCAGATCTTGGCTTCGCGATGGCGGCGGCTCTGGAAGGTTTCTCGTACCGTGGCTTTTCCGTATCGAGGTTTTAGGTCAGGGACCTTTAAATAGGCGAAGAGGCGGAGTCGGAAGGTCGACGAGGCGGTGACACAACAGGGGGGCGCGGCCCAGGCCCTGGCCGCGCCGCCCTATCATCTGGGCCCACCAGGGCTCCCCTCTGGTGGCTCTCGGGTGTTCTGGAAGCTTCGTGGAAAAATAGGATGCTGGGCGTTGATTTCGTCCGATTCCGAGAATATTTCCTTACTAGGATTTCTGAAACCAAAAACAGCAGAAAACAGCAACTGGCCCTTCGGCATCTCATCAATAGGTTAGTTCCGGAAAACGCATAAATATGACATAAAGTATGCATAAAACATGTAGATATCATCAATAATGTGGCATGGAACATAAGAAATTATCGATACGTCGGAGACGTATCAGACCGCTAGGTCCCCCACCATCACCTGCAGTATCCGAGGACGAAAAGAATGTTTACGAGACTCGGGTCATTCGGTACTCTGAAGTTCAGTGTGCCATCCTGTGCAGCCTAGAGGCGGAGCTCCAAAAGCGTTTTGAGCACCACGACCCTTATGAGCTGGTCAATGAGTTGAAAACTATTTTTTAAAATCATGCGGCCGTGGAAAGCTATGAGGCCTCGAAACACTTCTTTGGATGTATGATGGAAGAGGGCAGCTCCGTTAGTGAGCACATGCTCGCTATGTCCGGGCATGCGAAGAAGCTCAGTGACTTGGGGATAGTGATTCCTAACTAGCTGGGTATTCATCGTGTCCTCCAATCACTGCCACCTAGTTACAAGAACTTCGTGATGAACTACAACATGCAGAACATGAACAAAGAGTTACCTGAACTCTTCTCCATGCTGAAATCTGCTGAGGTTGAGATAAAGAAAGAGAACCAAGTGTTGATGGTCAACAAGACCACCAGTTTCGAGAAGCAGGGCAAGCCTAACAACAAGGGCAACTTCAAGAAGGGCGGCAAGAAAGTTGTTGCGCCTCCGGAGAAGCCTAAGGCTGGCCCTAAGCCTGATACTGTGTGCTATTACTGCAAGGAGAAGGGGCACTGGAAGCGGAATTGCTCCAAATACTTGGCTGATCTGAAGAGCGGCCTCATCAAAAAGAAAGGTATATTTGATATACATGTTATAGATGTCTATCTTACTGGTTCTCGTAGTAGTGCCTGGGTATTTGATACTGGTTCGGTTGCTCACATTTGTAACTCGAAACTGGAACTGCGGAATAGACGAAACCTGGCGAGGGACGAGGTGACGATGCGCGTTGGAAATGGATCCAAGGTCGATGTGATCACCGTCGGCACGCTCCCTCTACATCTACCTTCGGGATTAGTTTTAAAACTCAATAATTGTTATTTGGTACCTGCGTTGAGCATGAACATTATATATGGATCTTGTTTAATGCAATACGGTTATTCGTTTAAGTCAGAGAATAATGGTTGTTCTATTTATATGAATAATGTCTTTTATGGCCATGCACCTGAGATGAATGGTTTATTCTTGTTAAATCTCGATAGTAGTGATACACATGTTCATAACATTGATGCTAAGCGAATTAAATTGAATGATAATTCTACTTATATGTGGCACTGTCGTCTTGGTCATATTTTAGTGAAGCGCATGAAGAAACTCCATTCCGATGGACTTCTTGAGTCACTTGACAGATGCGAAGCATGTCTAATGGGAAAAATGACTAAGACTCCATTTTCTGGTACAATGGAGCGAGCTACAGACTTATTGGAAATCATACATACCGATGTGTGCGGACCAATGAGTGTAGCATCGCGCGGTGGTTATTGTTATGTTCTAACCTTCACGGATGATCTGAGTAGATATGGGTATATTACTTTATGAAACATAAGTCCGAAACTTTCGAGAAGTTTAAGGAATTCCAAAGTGAAGTAGAAAATCAACGTAACAAGAAGATTAAGTTTCCGCGTTCTGATCGCGGAGGCGAATATCTGAGTTATGAGTTTGGCATGCATTTAAAGAAACACGGAATACTTTCACAGTTGACACCGCCGGGAAGACCACAGCGCAATGGTGTGTCCGAACGTCGTAATTGAACTCTCTTAGACATGGTTCGGTCTATGATGTCTCTTACCGATTTGCCGTTATCGTTTTGGGGTTATGCATTAGAGACAGCCACATTCACTTTAAATAGAGCACCATCTAAATCCATTGAAACGACACCGTATGAATTATGGTCTGGGAAGAAACCTAAGCTGTCGTTCCTTAAAGTTTGGGGTTGCGAACTTATGTAAAGAAGTTACAACCTGACAAGCTAGAACCCAAAGCGGAGAAATGCGTCTTCATAGGATACCCTAAAGAAACAATTGGGTACACTTTCTATCACAGATCCGAAGGCAAAATCTTTGTTGCCAAGAATGGATCCTTTCTTGAGAAGGAATTTCTCACTAAAGAAGTGACTGGAAGGAAAGTAGAACTCAACGAGGTTATTGAACCTTCTCTCATAGATCAGAGTAGCATAGTACCGGAAGATGTTCCGGTGCAGCCTGCACCGATAGGAGAGGAAGCAAATGATGATGATCATGAAACTTCGAATGAGGAAGCTACTGAACCTCGCAGATCGATGAGGGAACGTACCACTCCTGATTGGTATGATCCCTGTCTAAATGTCATGATTGTTGATAACAATGATGAAGACCCTGTGACGTATGAAGAAGCAATGATGAGCCCAGATTCCAACAAATGGCAAGAAGCCATGAAATCCGAAATGGGATCCATGTATGATAACCAAGTATGGACTTTGGTAGACTTACCTGATAGCCGCAAGGCTGTCGAGAATAAATGGATCTTCAAAAGAAAAACAGATGCTGATGGTAATATTACTATCAATAAAGCTCGACTTGTCGCAAAGGGTTTCCGACAAATTCAAGGAGTTGACTACGATGAGACTTTCTCACCCGTAGCGAAGCTAAAGTCTGTGAGGATTTTGTTAGCAATAGCTGCATT
Organism: Lolium perenne; assembly: GCF_019359855.2. Lineage (NCBI taxonomy): Eukaryota > Viridiplantae > Streptophyta > Magnoliopsida > Poales > Poaceae > Lolium > Lolium perenne. The sequence continues at coordinate 45,856,526 of NC_067245.2, forward strand.
TTTCGATTATGAGATTTGGCAGATGGATGTCAAAACGGCGTTCCTTAATGGTGACATTGAGGAAGAGTTGTATATGGTACAACCCAAAGGTTTTGTCGATCCTAAAGATGCTGACAAGGTATGCAAACTTCAGCGTTCCATTTATGGACTAAAGCAAAGACTTCGGGTTTATACAGACTCATGGTGAGGCCTGTATTTACAAGAAAGTGAGTGGGAGCTCTGTAGCGTTCCTGATATTATATGTAGATGACATATTATTGATTGGGAATGATATAGAACTATTAAGCAGTATTAAAGGTTATTTGAATAATTGTTTTTCAATGAAAGACCTTGGTGAAGCAGCGTACATTTTAGGCATCAAGATTTATAGAGATAGATCAAGAAAGAGTTCTTGCCTATGTTGCCAGGTAAGGTCTTGAGTAAGACTCAAGGTCAAGCTACGGCAGAAGAAAGTGAGAGGATGAACAAGACCCCCTATGCCTCGGTGATACGTCTCCAACGTATCTATAATTTCTTATGTTCCATGCTAGTTTTATGACAATACCTACATGTTTTATTCACACTTTACATCATTTACATGCATTTCCCAGAACTAACCTATTAACAAGATGCTGAAGTGCTAGTTCCTGTTTTCTGCTGTTTTTGGTTTCAGAAATCTTACACAGGAAATATTCTCGGAATTGGACGAAACAAAAGCCCACAATTTTATATTTCACGGAAGGTTCCAGAGCACCGAAGAGGGGCCAGAGATGGGCTAGGGGGCCCCCACACCACACCTGGGCGCGGGCCCACTCCTGGCCGCGCCACCTGGTGGTGAGGACACCCTGGTGCCCCTCCGAGGCTGCCCTTCCGCCTATAAAGACTCTCCGTCGCTAAAACCCTAAGGAGATAAGCCACGGGACGAGAAAAGTTACGCAGCCGCCGCCATCGCGAAGCCAAGTTCGGGGGACAGAAGTCTCTGTTCCGGCACGCCGCCGGGACGGGGAATTGCCCCCGAAGGCATCTCCATCGACACCATCACCATCTTCATCGCCATTGCTGTCTCCTATGATGAGGAGGGAGTAGTTCTCCCTTGAGGCTAAGGGCTGTACCGGTAGCTATGTGGTTCATCTCTCTGTCCCATGTGATCTTTATGTGATCATGAGCTTTGTATCACTATTAATCTATGTGCTACTCTAGTGATGTTATTAAAGTAGTCTATTCCTCCTTCATGATGTAATGTTGACAGTGTGTGCATCATGTAGTACTTGGCGTAGGTTATGATTGTGATCTCTTGTAGATTATGAAGTTAACTATTACTATGCACTCTAGAGGTTATTTTAATATGAACTCCGGAATTACTCTCCATGGTGTGACAGTGACAGTGTTTGCATCGTGTGTGATTCCTTTATGACGTTGTGGAGCTTGTTTACTCCGGCTTGAGGGTGCTCTCGTAGCCCTACACAATGAATGGTGTTTGTTATCCAACAATAGAGTCTTTGAAAGTAGCATAAGAGAAGAGAAGTTATTTATTTATGTGATCATTGTTGAGAGTGTCCACTAGTGAAAGTATGATCCCTAGGCCTTGTTTCTAAGCATTGAAACACCGTTTCCATCAAGTTCTGCTACATGTTCGCTTGCTGCCATTTTTATTTCAGATTGCAATTGCTACTTATAATCATCCATATTACTTGTATTTCACTATCTCCTCGCCGAACTAGTGCACCTATACATCTGACAAGTGTATTAGGTGTGTTGGGGACACAACAGACTTCTTGTATCGTAATTGCAGGGTTGCTTGAGAGGAATATCTTTGACCTCTACCTCCCTGAGTTCGATAAACCTTGGGTGATTCACTTAAAGGAAACTTGCTGCTGTTCTACAAACCTCTGCTCTTGGAGGCCCAACACTGTCTATAGGAATAGAAGCGTGCGTAGACATCAAGCTATTTTCTGGCGCCGTTGCCGGGGAGGTAAGGTAAAAGGTATTCACATCCTCCAACTACTAAGCTATTTCCTAGCACTATTGCCGGTGTGTGAGTGCTCGAAGCTATTTCCTTTAGATCCTGCAATTATATCTTTTTGTTTCTTGTTTTCACTAGTTAGGCTTAATGGAAAACAACAACAAAATTAGAGATCTTTATGAACTTTATCTTGAATTAGGACATGATGTGTTTGAAGAGAGAATTAAAAAAACCCATGGAAATTTATATGCATGCTAATGGGAATGTTATTAGTATGAATACTTTGAACACCATTGTTGCTAATGCTATGGAAAATTCTAAGCTTGGGGAAGCTGGTTTTGATGAGCATGATATTTTTAGTCCCCCAAGTTTTGAGGAGAAAATTTTCTTTGATGATACTTTACCTCCTATTTATGATGATTATAATATAGTGGTATTTTGGTGCCACCTACTATGGAGGATAAAGGTTATTATGATTATACCATGCCTGCAATTTATGATGATTACAATGATGGTTGTGGTAGTTTTACTCCCACTATTACTAATAAGGTTGATTCTGCTTATGTGGAGAGTAATGATAATTTTATGCATGTAGCTCATGATAAGAATGTTTCATGTGATAGTTATATTGTTGAGTTTGTTCATGATGCTACTGAAAATTATTATGAGAGAGGAAACATGGTTATATGCATCTTAATAATATTAAGTTTCCCCTCTTTGTGTTGAGAATCTTGAAGTTACTCGTGTTTTATCTTCTTATGCTTGTCACTTTGTTCTTCATGAATTTATTTGTGTACAAGATTCCCTTTCATAGGAAGTGGGTTAGGCTTAAATATGTTTTGAATTTGCTTCTTGATGCTCTCTTTTACTTCAACTTTTATTTCTTGCACGAGCATCATTAAAATCACTGAGCCCATCTTAATGGCTATAAAGAAAGCACTTCTTGGGAGATAACCCATGTTTTTATTTTGCTACTGTTTTGTTGTGTCTTGGAAGTTGTTACTACTGTAGCAACCTCTCCTTATCTTTATTTTATTGCATTGTTGTGCCAAGTAAAGTCTTTGATAGTAAGGTTGATACTAGATTTGGATTACTGCGCAGGAACAGATTTCTTACTGTCACGAAATTGAGCAGCCCCGTCTGTAGGTAACTCAGAAAAATCTGTCAATTTACGTGCGTGATCCTCAGATATGTACGCAACTTTCATTCAATTTGAGCTTTTTCATCTGAGCAAGTTAAGTGCCCCTGAAAAATTCGTCTTTACGGACTATTCTGTTTTGACAGATTCTGCCTTTTATTTCGCATTGCCTCTTTTGCTATGTTGAATGGATTTCTTTGTTCCATTAACTTTCAGTAGCTTTGGGCAATGTCCAGAAGTGTTAAGAATGATTGTGTTACCTCTGAACATGTGAATTTTTGATTATGCACTAACCCTCTAATGAGTTTGTTTTGAGTTTGGTGTGGAGGAAGTTTTCAAGGGTCAAGAGAGGAGGATGATATACTATGATCAAGAAGAGTGAAAAGTATAAGCTTGGGGATGCCCCCGTGGTTCATCCCTGCATATTTCAAGAAGACTCAAGCATCTAAGCTTGGGGATGTGATACGTCTCCAACGTACCTATAATTTCTGATGTTCCATGCTTGTTTTATGACAATACTTACATGTTTTGCTTGCACTTTATAATGTTTTTATGCATTTTCCGGAACTAACCTATTAACGAGAAGTCGAAGTCGCCAGAAACCATCTAGTACGCCGCCACCATCGCGAAACTCCGTCTCGGGACCAGAAACTCCGTTCTGGCACCTCGCCGGGACGGGGAATTGGAGGAGATCATCGCCATCATCACCACCGACGCCTCTCCATCGACCAGCCATGTTTCCCCCATCCATGTGTGAGTAATTCCCCCACTGTAGGCTGAAGGGGATGGTAGGGATTGGATGAGATTGGTCATGTAATAGCATAAGATTGTTAGGGCATAGTGCCTAGTGTCCGTAATTGGTACTTTTATGATATTGTTGCAACTTGTTATGCTTAATGCTTGTCAGTAGGGCCCGAGTGCCATGATCTCAGATCTGAACATGTTATTGTTTCATGATGTTATCCATTGTTTTATGATCTTACCTGCAAGTTGTATACACGTATTGTCGTCCGGAACCCGAGGCCCCAAAGTGACAGAAATTGGGACAACCGAAGGGGAAGGCGGTGATATGAGGATCACATGTGTCCACGGAGTGTTAATGCTTTGCTCCGGTGCTCTATTAAAAGGAGTACCTTAATTTCCAGTAGATTCCCTAGAGGCCCGGCTGCCACCGGCTGGTAGGACAAAACATGTTGTGCAAGTTTCTCATTGCGAGCACGTACGACTAAATATGGAACACATGCCTATTGATTGATTAGTACTTGGATACCGTTTTATTATTATCTGCAAATGCCCTACCTTGATTGTTACATGAGTTTCTCTCATCCATGCAACGCCCGTCATCCATCCCTGTGCCTACAGTATTTTAATCCTGATGTTTACTATAATCACTACTGCTGTCTTTGTTACTCAGCTGCTGTTATTTCAGTACTGCTACTGCTATAAAACTGTTACTACTGATAAACTCTTGCGAGCAAGTCTGTTTCCAGGTGCAGCTGAATTGACAACTCCGCTGTTAAGGCTTTCAAGTATTCTTTGTCTCCCCTTGTGTGGAATCAATAAATTGGGTTTTACTTCTCGCGAAGACTGTTGCGATCCCCTATACTTGTGGGTCATCAGGATGCCCAAGGCATTCCCTTCTTCATCGACAACTTATCAGGTCACCTCTACTGAAACTATATTTTTATTCCATCACATCTTATGTACTTTACTTGGAGCGTCTGTGTGCTTTTATTTTCGTTTTGTTATTTTCATTCTCTGAATAAATTCATGCTTATGTGGGAGAGAGACACGCTCCGCTGTTTCATATGAACACTGGTGTTCTTAGTTCTATCTTTAAAGTTCATGGCGGAGTTGAAAACCGCTTCGTTAATTGCTATTTGGTTGGAAACAGGAAATGTTTCATGTGGTAATGTGTATATGGTCTTGAATAATTTGATACTTGGCAATTGTTTTGCTCAATAGATCATGTTTAAGCTCTTGCATCATGTACTTTGCACCTACTAATGAAGAACTACCATAGAGCTTGTTAAAATTTGGTTTGCATGATTGGTCTCTCTAAGGTCTAGATATTTTTTGGTGAAGTATTTGAACAACAAGGAAGACAGTGTATAGTCTTATAATGCTTGCAATATGTTCTTATGTAAGTTTTGCTGTACCGGTTCATACTTGTGTTTGCTTCAAACAACCTTGCTAGCCAAAGCCTTGTACCGAGAGGGAATACTTCTCGTGCATCCAAATCCTTGAGCCAAAACCTGTGCCATTTGTGTCCACCATACCAACCTACTATGTGGTATTTCTCTGCCATTCCAAAGTAAATTACTTGAGTGCTACCTTTAAAATATCATTCCTTGTCTTTGCAATATATAGCTCATGGGAAAATAGCCTTAAAAACTATTGTGGTATTGAATATGTTGCTATGTATCTTATTTCTTATAAGTTGCTTGTTGAGAGGTAACTATGTTTCTGCGGACGCCATCAACTATTACACTTTCGTTGAATATCATGTGAGTTGCTATGCATGTTCGTCTTGTCTGAAGTAAGGGTGATTTATCATGATCAAACGGTTTGAGTATGCATATTGTTAGAGAAGAACATTGGGCCGCTAACTAAAGCCATGAATCATGGTGGAAGTTTCAGTTTGGACATTAATCCTCAATCTCTTATGAGAATATTATCTGTTGTTGAATGCTTAAGCATTAAAGAGGAGTCCATTATCTGTTTTCTATGTTGTCCCGGTATGGATGTCTAAGTTGAGAATAATCAAAAGCGAGAAATCCAATGCGAACTTTCTCCTTAGACCTTTGTATAGGCGACATAGAGGTACCCCTTTGTGACACTTGGTTGAAACATATGTTATGCAATGATAATCCATGTAAATCCAAGCTAATTAGGACAAGGGGCGAGCACTATTGGTACTCTATGTATGAGGCTTGCAACTTATAGGATGTCTTATGCATAACACATATGAATTATTACTACCGTTGACAAAAAAAATTCTATGTTTTCAAAATAAAAGCTCTAGCACAAAAATAGTAATCCATGTTTCCCTCTGCGAAGGGCCTTTCTTTTACTTTATGTTGAGTCAGTTTACCTACTTCTTTCTATCTTAGAAGCAAACACTTGTGTCAACTGTGTGCATTGATTCTTACATGTTTACTTATTGCACTTGTTATATTTCTTTATGTTGACAACTATCCATGAGATATACATGTTACAAGTTGAAAGCAATTGTTGAAACTTAATCATCCTTTGTGTTGCTTCAATGCCTTCTACTTTGAATCTATTGCTTTATGAGTTAACTCTTATGCAAGACTTATTGATGCTTGTCTTGAAAGTACTATTCATGAAAAGTCTTTCTATATGATTCAATTGTTTAGTCATTATCTTTACTATTGCTTCGAATCACTTCATTCATCTCATATGCTTTACAATAGTATTGATCAAGATCATGTTGGTAGCATGTCACTTAAGAAATTATCCTTGTTATCGTTTACCTACTCGAGGGCGAGTAGGAACTAAGCTTGGGGATGCTTGATATGTCTCCAACGTATCTATAATTTATTATGTTCCATGCTAGTTTTATGACAATACCTACATGTTTTATTCATACTTTACATCATTTATATGCATTTTCCGGAACTAACCTATTAACAAGATGCCGAAGTGCCAGTTCCTGTTTTCTGCTGTTTTTGGTTTCAAAAATCTTACACAGGAAATATTCTCGGAATTGGACGAAACAAAAGCCCACGATCTTATATTTCACGGAAGGTTCCAGAGCACCGAAGAGGGGCCAGAGATGGGCCAGGGGCTCCCACACCACACCTGGGCGCGGGCCCACTCCTGGCCGCGCCACCTGGTGGTGAGGGCACCCTGGTGCCCCTCCGAGGCTGCCCTTACGCCTATAAAGACTCTCCGTCGCGAAAACCCTAAGGAGATAAGCCACGGGACGAGAAAAGTTACGCAGCCGCCGCCATCGCGAAGCCAAGTTCGGGGGACAGAAGTCTCAGTTCCGGCACACCGCCGGGACGGGGAATTGCCCCCGGAAGGCATCTCCATCGACACCATCGCCATCTTCATCGCCATTGCTATCTCGTATGATGAGGAGGGAGTAGTTCTCCCTCGAGGCTAAGGGTTGTACCGGTAGCTATGTGGTTCATCTCTCTCTCCCATGTGATCTTTATGTGATCATGAGCTTTGTATCACTATTAATCGTGTGCTACTCTGGTGATGTTATTAAAGTAGTCTATTCCTCCTTCATGATGTAATGTTGATAGTGTGTGTATCATGTAGTACTTGGCGTAGGTTATGATTGTGATCTCTTGTAGATTATGAAGTTAACTATTACTATGCACTCTAGAGGTTACTTTAATATGAATTCTGGAATTACTCTCCATGGTGTGACAGTGACAGTGTTTGCATCGTGTGTGATTCCTTTATGACGTTGTGGAGCTTGTTTACTCCGGCTTGAGGGTGCTCTCGTAGCCCTACACAATGAATGGTGTTTGTTATCCAACAATAGAGTCTGTGAAAGTAGCATAAGAGAAGAGAAGTTATTTATTTATGTGATCATTGTTGAGAGTGTCCACTAGTGAAAGTATGATCCCTAGGCCTTGTTTCTAAGCATTGAAACACCGTTTCCATCAAGTTCTTCTACATGTTCGCTTGCTGCCATTTTTATTTCAGATTGCAATTGCTACTTATAATCATCCATATTACTTGTATTTCACTATCTCTTCGCCGAACTAGTGCACCTATACATCTGACAAGTGTATTAGGTGTGTTGGGGACACAAGAGACTTCTTGTATCGTAATTGTAGGGTTGCTTGAGAGGAATATCTTTGACCTCTACCTCCCTGAGTTCGATAAACCTTGGGTGATTCACTTAAGGGAAACTTGCTGCTGTTCTACAAACCTCTGCTCTTGGAGGCCCAACACTGTCTGCAGGAATAGAAGCGTGCGTAGACATCACTCGGCAGTAGGCTCTATCATGTATGCCATGCTGTGTACTAGACCGGATATCGCACATGTTGTTAGTTTGACCAGCAGATATCAGAGTGATCCAGGAATGGAACACTGGACAGCGGTCTAGAATATCCTGAAGTACTTGAAAAGGACTAAGGATATGTGATACGTCTCCGACGTATCGATAATTTCTTATGTTCCATGCCACATTATTGATGATATCTACATGTTTTATGCATACTTTATGTCATATTTATGTGTTTTCCGGAACTAACCTATTGACGAGATGCCGAAGGGCCAGTTGTTGTTTTCTGCTGTTTTTGGTTTCAGAAATCCTAGTAAGGAAATATTCTCGGAATTGGACGAAATCAACGCCCAGGGTCCTATTTTTCCATGAAGCTTCCAGAAGTCCGAAGGGGAAACGAAGTGGGGCCACGAGGTGGGGACACAGTAGGGTGGCGCGGCCCAAGCCCTGGCCGCGCCGGCCTAGTGTGTGGCCCCACCAGGACTCCACCGACCTTGCCCTTCCGCCTACTTAAAGTCTCCGTCGCGAAAACCCTACCACGTTCGATGAAACCAGAGAAAACCTTCCAGAGCGGCCGCCATCGCGAAGCCAAGATCTGGGGGACAGGAGTCTCTGTTCCGGCACGCCGCTGGGACGGGGAAGTGCCCCCGGAAGGCTTCTCCATCAACACCACCGCCATCTTCATCAACGCTGCTATCTCCCATGAGGAGGGAGTAGTTCTCCATCGAGGCTCGGGGCTGTACCGGTAGCTATGTGGTTAATCTCTCTCCTATGTGCTTCAATACAATAATCTCATGAGCTGCCTTACATGATTGAGATTCATATGATGATGCTTGTAATCTAGATGTCATTATGCTAGTCAAGTGGATTTTACTTATGTGATCTCCGGAGACTCCTTGTCCCACGTGTGTAAAGGTGATGGTGTGCACCGTGTGGGTCTCTTAGGCTATATTTCACAGAATACTTATTCACTGTTATGAATGGCATAGTGAAGTGCTTATTTATATCTCTTTATGATTGCAATGTGTTTTGTATCACAATTTATCTGTGTGCTACTCTAGTGATGTTATTAAAGTAGTTTATTCCTCCTGCACGGTGTAATGGTGACAGTGTGTGCATCGTGTAGTACTTGGCGTAGGCTATGATTGTGATCTCTTGTAGATTATGAAGTTAACTATTGCTATGATAGTATTGATGTGATCTATTCCTCCTTTCGTAGTGTGAAGGTGACAGTGTGCATGCTATGTTACTACTTGGTTTGGTTATGTTGATCTGTCATGCACTCTAAGGTTATTTAAATATGAACATTTAATATTTTGTATCTTGTTAACTCCATCATGGAGGGTTCGTGTAATCCTACAGAGTTAGTGTTGTTCATCATCCAACACGAGGGTGTAGAGTCTATCATCTATCTATTTATTCTGTTATGTGATCACTGTTGAGAGTGTCCACTAGTGAAAGTATGATCCCTAGGCCTTGTTCCTAAATACTGCTATCGCTGCTTGTTTACTGTTTTACTGCATCTTTACTTCCTGCAATATTACTACCTTCAACTTCACGCCAGCAAGCACTTTTCTGGCGCCGTTACTACTGCTCATAGTCATTCATACCACTTGTATTTCACTATCTCTTCGCCGAACTAGTGCACCTATTTGGTGTGTTGGGGACACAAGAGACTTCTTGCTTTGTGGTTGCAGGGTTGCTTGAGAGGGATATCTTTGACCTCTTCCTCCCTGAGTTCGATAAACCTTGGGTGATCCACTTAAGGGAAACTTGCTGCTGTTCTACAAACCTCTGCTCTTGGAGGCCCAACACTGTCTACAAGAATAGAAGCACCCGTAGACATCAAGCACTTTTCTGGCGCCGTTGCCGGGGAGGAAAGGTAAACGACACTCACACACCGGATCCCGGCAACGAAGCACTTTTCTGGCGCCGCTGCCGGGGAGGAAAGGTAAAAGGCACTCATACTCCGGTCCCAGGTAACTAAGTACTTTTCTGTTGCCGTTGTGTGTGTGCTCGAAGCTATTTCCTTTAGATCCTGCAATTGCATCTTTTTGTTTCTTGTTTACACTAGTTAGGCATAATGGACAACAATGAGCTTCTTATTCTATTTCCTGATTTAAGACATGGATGGTTTGATGCGAAAATTAAAAAACCTATGGAACATATTAGTATGAACGCTTTGAACACCATTGTTGCTAATGATATGGAAAATTCTAAGCTTGGGGAAGCTGGCTTTGATGAGCATGATATTTTTAGTCCCCCAAGCATTGAGGAGAAAATTTACTTTGATGATACTTTGCCTCCTATTTATGATGATTATAATGATAGTGTTTTTTTGGTGCCGCCTACTATGGAGAGTAAATTTGATTATGATTACAATATGCCTCCTATATTTGATGATGAGAATAATAATGATAGCTACTTTGTTGAATTTGCTCCCACTACAACTAATAAAATTGATTATGCCTATGTGGAGAGTAATAATTTTATGCATGAGACTCATGATAAGAATGCTTTATGTGATAGTTATATTGTTGAGTTTGCTCATGTTGCTACTGAAAGTTATTATGAGAGAGTAAAATATGGTTGTAGAAATTTTCATGTTACTAAAACACCTCTCTATGTGCTGAAATTTTTGAAGCTATACTTGTTCTATCTTCCTATGCTTGTTACTTTGTTCTTCATGAATTCATTTGTGTACAAGATTCCTTTTCATAGGAAGCATGTTAGACTTAAATTTGTTTTGAATTTTCCTCTTGATGCTCTCTTTTGCTTCAACTACTATTTCTTGCGAGTGCATCATTGAAATTGCTGAGCCCATCTTAATGGCTATAAAGAAAGCACTTCTTGGGAGATAACCCATGTGTTTATTTTACTACAGTACTTTTGTTTTATATTTGAGTCTTGGAAGTTGTTACTACTGTAGCAACCTCTCCTTATCTTTATTTTATTGTATTGTTGTGCCAAGTAAAGTCTTTGATAGTAAAGTCAATACTAGATTTGGATTACTTCGCAGGAACAGATTTCTTGCTGTCACGAATCTGGGCAGAATTCTCTGTAGGTAACTCATAAAAATCTGCCAATTTACGTGCGTGATCCGCAGATATGTACGCAACTTTAATTCAATTTGGGCATTTTCATCTGAGCAAGTCTGGTGCCACTTTAAAATTCGTCTTTACGGACTGTTCTGTTTTGACAGATTCTGCCTTTTATTTCGCATTGCCTCTTTTGCTATGTTTGATGAATTTCTTTGTTCCATTAACTTTCAGAAGCTTTGTGCAATGTCCAGAAGTGTTAAGAATGATTGTGTCACCTCTGAACATGTGAATTTTTGATTATGCACTAACCCTCTAATGAGTTTGTTTCGAGTTTGGTGTGGAGGAAGTTTTCAAGGGTCAAGAGAGGAGGATGATATACTATGATCAAGAAGAGTGAAGAGTCTAAGCTTGGGGATGCCCCGTGGTTCATCCCTGCATATTTCAAGAAGACCCAAGCATCTAAGCTTGGGGATGCCCAAGGCATCCCCTTCTTCATCGACAACATTATCAGGTTCCTCCCTTGAAACTATATTTTTATTCGGTCACATCTTATGTACTTTACTTGGAGCGTCTGTGTGCTTTTGTTTGTGTTTTTGTTTGAATAAATGCTTGTGTGGGAGAGAGACACGCTCCGCTGGTTCGTATGAACACATGTGTTCTTAGCATTTAATGTTCATGGCAAAGGTTGAAACTGCTTCGTTCATTGTTATATGGTTGGAATCGGGAAATGCTACATGTAGTAATTGATAAAATGTCTTGGATAATTTGATACTTGGAAATTGTTGTGCTCATGTTTAAGCTCTTGCATCATATACTTTGCACCTATTAATGAAGAAATACATAGAGCTTGCTAAAATTTGGTTTGCATAATTGGTCTCTCTAAAGTCTAGATAATTTCTAGTATTGAGTTTTGAACAACAAGGAAGACGGTGTAGAGTCTTATAATGTTTACAATATGTCTTTTATGTGAGTTTTGCTGCACCGGTTCATCCTTGTGTTTGTTTCAAATAACCTTGCTAGCCTAAGCCTTGTATCGAGAGGGATTACTTCTCATGCATCCAAAATCCTTGAGCCAACCACTATGCCATTTGTGTCCACCATACCTACCTACTACATGGTATTTCTCCGCCATTCCAAAGTAAATTGCTTGAGTGCTACCTTTAAAATTTCCATTCTTTACCTTTGCAATATATAGCTCATGGGACAAATACCTTAAAAACTATTGTGGTATTGAATATGTACTTATGCACTTTATCTCTTATTAAGTTGTTTATTGTGCGATAATCATGTTCCTGGGGACGCCATCAACTACTCTTTGTTGAATATCATGTGAGTTGCTATGCATGTCCGTCTTGTCTAAAGTAACGGAGATTTACCACTCATTTAATGGTTAGAGCATGCATAATGTTAGAGAAGAACATTGGGCCGCTAACTAAAGCCATGAGTCATGGTGGAAGTTTCAGTTTTGGACATATATCCTCAATCTCATATGAGAACATTAATTGTTGCTAAATGCTTATGCATTAAAGAGGGGTCCATTATCTGTTGTCTATGTTGTCCCGGTATGGATGACTAAGTTGAGAATAATCAAAAGCGAGAAATCCAAATGCGAGCTTTCTCCTTAGACCTTTGTACAGGCGGCATAGAGGTACCCCTTTGTGACACTTGGTTAAAACATGTGTATTGCGATGACAATCCCGGTAATCCAAGCTAATTAGGACAAGGTGCGGGCACTACTAGTATACTATGCATGAGGCTTGCAACTTGTAAGATATAATTTACATGATACATATGCTTTATTACTACCGTTGACAAAATTGTTCCATGTTTTCAAAATAAAAGCTCTAGCACAAATATAGCAATCGATGCTTTCCTCTTTGAAGGACCTTTCTTTTACTTTTATGTTGAGTCAGTTCACCTATCTCTCTCCACCTCAAGAAGCAAACACTTGTGTGAACTGTGCATTGATTCCTACATACTTGCATATTGCATTTGTTATATTACTCTATGTTGACAATTATCCATGAGATATACATGTTACAAGTTGAAAGCAACCGCTGAAACTTAATCTTCCTTTGTGTTGCTTCAACACCTTTACTTTGATTTATTGCCTTATGAGTTAACTCTTATGCAAGACTTATTGATGCTTGTCTTGAAAGTACTATTCATGAAAAGTCTTTGCTTTATGATTCAGTTGATTACTCATATCATTACCATTGTTTTGATCGCTGCATTCATTACATATGCTTACAATAGTATGATCAAGGTTATGATGGCATGTCACTCCAGAAATTATCTTTGTTATCGTTTACCTGCTCGGGACGAGCAGGAACTAAGCTTGGGGATGCTGATACGTCTCCGACGTATCGATAATTTCTTATGTTCCATGCCACATTATTGATGATATCTACATGTTTTATGCATACTTTATGTCATATTTATGCGTTTTCCGGAACTAACCTATTGACGAGATGCCGAAGGGCCAGTTGCTGTTTTCTGCTGTTTTTGGTTTCAGAAATCCTAGTAAGGAAATATTCTCGGAATTGGACGAAATCAATGCCCATGGTCCTATTTTTCCACGAAGCTTCCAGAAGTCCGAAGGGGAAACGAAGTGGGGCCACGAGGTGGGGACACAGTAGGGCGGCGCGGCCCAAGCCCTGGCCGCGTCGGCCTAGTGTGTGGCCCCACCAGGACTCCACCGACCTTGCCCTTCCGCCTACTTAAAGTCTCCGTCGCGAAAACCCTACCACGTTCGACGAAACCAGAGAAAACCTTCCAGAGCCGCCGCCATCGCGAAGCCAAGATCTGGGGGACAAGAGTCTCTATTCCGGCACGCCGCCGGGACGGAGAAGTGCCCCCGGAAGGCTTCTCCATCAACACCACCGCCATCTTCATCAACTCTGTTGTCTCCTATGAGGAGGGAGTAGTTCTCCATCGAGGCTCGGGGCTGTACCGGTAGCTATGTGGTTAATCTCTCTCCTATGTGCTTCAATACAATAATCTCATGAGCTGCCTTACATGATTGAGATTCATATGATGATGCTTGTAATCTAGATGTCATTATGCTAGTCAAGTTGAGGTGACCCAGCGTACCACTGCATGGTGTAGTACACAAGTCGTTGACATAACACAAGTGAAACACCGTTCCACTCATATTACATCTCTCAGAGTGGTACAACAGAAACATATGCGAGTCCAAGGTATGTCTACAGAAGTACACACGAACTGTTTACATAAGATCAACACAACCTCCTACTTTACAGTGAGGTAAAACTTCAAATAAAGCTCCAGAAGAACGACTCGTAGTCTATCTTATTGCTAACTCAAGTTCAAGAGCTACTTGGCTTGCTATAGAAATCTAGCTACTTAGGTACTAGGATTAGGGAAATGTTCCCTTCTATTACTAGTCTAAGTTTCCACTCTAGCTGATGCAGAAGTTGACTCCATTGACTTCTTTGATTGGCTTCTTCATCTTGTTGCAGTTTACTCCTTTGTCTTTGAGTTCCACGGTAGTTTCTCCTTCGGTGCCTCCATAGCTAAGCAGGGGATTTAAGAGTGGGATGAGTACGAGCGTACTCAACAAGTTCATATTAGGAAATAGGTGTATCATGCACTAGCTACAACCACAGACCAGAAAGTCATAGGCCAATGCAAGTTTTCATAAACATTTCTTCAAAAGGTTTATTTTATTCTGAAAACTATGCCCGTCAGTCTTCACAGGTTGACTAGAACTTCATGGAGTTCCTTTCCTGCCGCGTTCGCAATTCCCTTCCCGGAACAGGGAGTGACAGTCACAATTCAGTATCCTCTGCAGAGGTGCGTTACTTTTCCCACAAGAGACCTCACCCTTTTTGCCATCCGCAGGGACTTGCCCCCGTTCACACTTCCTTTGGTGTGAGGCCAGGTATAAAGATCCAAGCCCACACCGCCTTCTCCGCGACTGCAAACCCACCCTTTTGTCCAACCGTACACCTCCAGTAGACTTCCCCCGATAATACGGCTTTACTCATGGTGTACTCCAGACAATCCATCATAGATCGTAGAGCCATCATCACTAATGGATGGGGATTTAAAAGGCTATCCCAACCTACGGCAGTGCCTCCAACACCCCGCCAGCTCTACCAATCCGTTGGCGTGCAGAAGGGAAAAGATACGGCTGGCTTCCCCAGAGCCATTATAGATCTCATGGTCAACGCGGTTTGTACGGCGCTAGAATCACTGGACGGCATTGGTAATTAATCCTAGGGTGATATAACCCATGCAATGGAACCTCCACCATATCAACACATACCATGGTTCCATTGCCCACCACATAGTCATATTCATAATTGTAAAATAATACTTTGCTTTTCAATGCATGAGTGATAAGTATAGTACTTTGCATATAGTTTGATAAAAATAATCAAATGACATGAGCAAGCGATGAACTTGCCTTTCTTGACTGGTACGTGATAACTCCAAATTCTGAAATACCATCATCGTCCGGTAAGGACAATGTTTAAAGAACTGGCAAAGATGCTATAATGCATAGTATGAGATGCAATCGTCCCGAGCGTAACCTAACCTCGATGATTTAGGATGTATGAGTTGTAAAGATTTCTTTAGGGTTGGTTGCACTTTTAGAATGGTTCTCAAACAATGTTCTTATTAGGGTTTGGTTATATTAGCATCATAACCAAGTGATATAAGGCATCATAACAATCATACACATAAGAATAGTGATGGAATAGTATGTAAAGAACAGTTGTCAATTTTAAGTACTACAGATCATGGTTGATGATTACTTATACTATACTTTAAAAGAATAACTTTTGAAGAACATGTTGTTTAAGAAATATTTAGTATTTCAAAGAAGGATTAGGGCTTCTAAGGTTTGATTGACCTTTGTACTTCAAAAGAATAACTTTTGAAGAACAGGTTAAATAAGAATATGAACTACTATACATAGGAGCTATGGCTTTCTAGGGTTTACTATTGAATTCATTTAGTTCCACAAATAGGAACTAGTTGGGTTCTTAAGTTGAATTGGTTCTATATACAACAAGTATGGGCAGGTTTATTATTATGGTTGATTATGATATCATATCAAAGGATAATTATCAAGGTGTTGCTATGAGTTAGGGTTTACTATGGCTTCACAATTGCTTCACTAAGTAATCTCTAATTGCTTCTAAACTAGATGGTTTATTATTTCTTTAATAGGGTTTAGTTGAATAGGAGCATGTGATGTGATTTGCTACACAAGGTTGGTACTAGGGTTTATCTTATGGTTCTACTAAATTATGATGGTTAAGGTTGATCTCAATGGTGCTAATATATTAACAAGTTAGGGTTTGTTCCTAAGTGGCACTAATTGGTTATACAAGTTTTATTCAAAGACAAAGACAGGGAATGATGACTTATGTAAATTGGTTCTATGTTGGTGGATCATGACTTGTATTTGTTGGTCACATAATAAGGTTCTCTAGGTAAGGTGAAATTCACATGATCACATGTGATAAACAACTAGGGTTTTAGGGTTTAAAACATTTTGACATGATCACATAAAATAATGGGATCCAGATTCTAACTTATAATAAAACTAGGGTTTCTGAATTATGATCCAATTCTGAAAGTAATACTTGTTACTAGAATTAATGTGATTAAGTACTTGAAATAAAGTTATTAATAAATTTAACATGCTATTAATTTTTAGAGGGTTTAAGAATTAACAATTAGGGTTTAATTAGAAACTAGGGTTTTATGATTATTAGGTTCAAAAATAATAACCTGTTAACTAAAGAATGTTTAAGTAAATAATTGTTGAGCTACCAAAATAATATTGGATTTTAATATTTTCTTGAGTGATTACTATTTAAAGAAAATGGTAAATGGTAATTTGCAAATTAGAGTTTATGAATTTCCACTAATAATTAAGTTAATGCAAATATGATAAACAAAATTAATCTTAACATTTTAATTAGTTACTGAATAGTTAAAATTTAAATTTGAAACTTCACTATTTATTGAATTCAATTTGCATTTTAAACAATTAGAAAGATATAATTAATAAAGATAAAAATAAGTGAATTTTTATTTTGACACACATTTTTGTTTTATATTTTATTTGAATAGAGTTTATTTTTGTGAGTAGTTTGATATATTATTCATATTTTTCTGAGTTGAAATGAATTTTCTATGATTTTACAAAGTTTCTGCAATTTTCTGGAATTTGAAATTAAACAAAAAGGCTAAACATACCGATTCGTTTCTAGTCTGAGAGACAGACATGTGGGGTCTGGTCCAGGTCAGCTGCCTCATTGGCAGTTGACCGAGTCAAAGTGGTCAACGGTCCCACTGCCACGTCGACATCACCGGCGGCTTGACACCGGCGAGGCAGAACGCGACGGCGACGCCGATTTAGGCTTCCCGGGATGATCTACTATATGTTTCTAGACCCCCATGACCTACTGAGCATGATGGTGTTGGTGGTTCACCGAAATACCCATCGGAGCATCGCCGGAGAAGACATCTGCGGCGGCGCTGCTCCGGCCAAACGGCTAACTCGAGCTAGGGATGATACTAGGAAGCGAGAGTAGGTTCTACAGGCGCGCAAACTCACCCTGAGTAAGATGGTGTGGTCGGCGACGACGATTGCTGACGGAGACGAGCTCGATTTCGCCATTACCGGCGAGGTACTGCAAAAGGGATCGGCGAAATTCGTCGGCTTGAGGAAGATCCAGGTCGATTCCTTCCTCCAGATGATCTACGGCGCCAGGCGCCTCTCCTCGACCACGCGCCTGAGGCTGGGGTGGCCTGTACCACCGTGTTCTTGATCGACGCCGGCGACAGAGAGTGGATGAGCGGGAGAGATAGAGAGTGTCTAAGTAGCAATGGAGTGGTGGAGGTGAACAAGAAGTGCACGACGATGTCTTCCTCCTATTTATAGGCCAAGGGAAGCTCTGAGGCCTCGACACGACGACGACAATGGTGGAGAGGTGGCGGTCTCTGGAAGCTTCTAGCTGGCAAGGATGTTCTCGTCCGCGGATAAGCTCGGACGCGAATCGAGTTGGGCACGGTTCTGAGAGGTCTGGCGATGTCCGGGCAAGCTTATCGACGAGGAGGTCGTGGCCTACTGGCGTTGCAGCGCTGTCGTGCACGGAGACGAGGACGACGACGTGTTTTATTCTCGCACGATTTTTAAAGCCATCGAATCGGTATTTGGCTTGGGCTGGGCTGCTCCTGGTCCTTTGCTGGGCTGGTTTGGTGGGCTGCACGGTCCAGGACAGGTGAGTTTCCCTCCCTTTTCTCTCTTTTCAAATTCTGTTTTATATTTCTGTTTTCTATTTTGTTATTTGAATTCAATTTTGAATTCTGTTTTGTTTTACAGGTTCTAAAATATTTAAATATCACACCAAATTGATAATGGTACTCACCCTGTATGGTTTTGTTTTCAAACAACCATTTATAATTGATTAATTTTGTATTCTTATGAGGCACAACTTAAAATTCAAAATAGTTATGAATTTAGGATTCCTTTAAATTGCTTTTTAAGTTAAGAATCAAATATGTTAAAAGGATTTTAAATTTAGATCATTTGCATAGTGAACATATTATATTTTTCTAATGCTTAACAATAGTGATTATGCACATATAGTTCAATTATGGATAGGGTTTAACAAATGGTAAAGGAAATGGAATGGTGTTATGATTTTATGTGGATAGTTATTTCTAAGGGTTTAAAGTTTTGCATACTCTTTATTAAGTTGCAATATAAGTAGGCATGAGGCATGGCAGGGTTCTTTTCATGATCCCAAGTGGTCCTTGGATTCAAATGTGGTCTAGGGTTTTTATTTGGGATTACCCATGGGATACACAAGCCAGAATTGGGTATAAATATAAGCTTTGATTATGTTTTATTGGCTAGCTAGGGTTACTCCTCCATACAAGGCATGAGGATTGGTCTGGGGTTAACTACTAGTGATATACTTATTATTTTATGTGATAGATGAGATCTATTTATCATATGGTTTAACTTATCATCTATATCTACAAGGTATAATCATGCATTAGACAAGATTCACTCATTCCTCACTAATCCCTCTTTAATATTCCTCTCATCACACTCATCCTAAATTCTTAAGGTTTATAATTAATACCAAGTTTTTATGATTATGGAATTGGTTTCCTAAGGTATTGCTATTGGAATAGGGTTCTCACTTCTAAGATCAAATATTGACTTGAACAACTAGAATTAGTACTTCCCTAATATTCTTGTATGAACATGACTATGGTTAGTATTATAACTTCTCTCACTTCTCAATATCTTGGAATATCCTAAGATCCTACTCAAGAGATGATGATATGATCCTCTAAATATAAGGTTTGCCTAGTAATTCTACCTTGCAATCTTATGTAGCTTGTTCTTCAGGAAATCTGATAAACCTGCATCTTGTGGTATGCCTCCACCTCCTAGCTTCTTCATCTTGATCCTAGCTAATTCACATGGAGTGGCTCTATGTGTTTGTTCCCATGTATCATGGTACTTGATGATCAAATGGATGAAGGGTGTGGCTCTATTTATAGGCTTGGGAAAGCTCTAATATCATGACACATAGGTGGTGACTCTTATGTTGGTTAGATGAGTAAGGTGCTTGGTTGTCATGCCCTCATCCATAGCAATCCTTTGAGCATGAGGTGGAAAAGCTTGGGATGCAAGTCATGTAGATATTTTCATCCTATGTGGCAAGATCATTATCCTCTCATATGATTTATTTTTGGATAGCCAAGTGGCATTTGCTACTAAATATCTTGTGGATGGTTTTATTATTGTGGATGAGTCATCATACCATCTTTGATTGGATTTACCTTATAATATTGGTCAAAAGGTTAAGGTTGAAGGTTATTCCTCAAATTTGGATAGTTGGTTTTGATTTCACCAAGGCATGATCATATGAGTTTCAAAATACTCATAGTTAATTTTATTCAAATGGTTTGGACTATAATTCGTAATGTAAATGGATTTAGTTTTATGATATTCCATGTATTTAATAAGTTATGATTTAAATAAGAATGTGTGGCTTTTATGCACTTTAGACCCTGTGGTTTACCTTATTTGGTAATAAGTTTAGAAATGAATTAAATTACACACAAAGGTAGTTGCTAACTTTTAAGTGTTAATAAGTTAGGGTTTGATTATTCAAGAATGTGTTGTTGTAAATCTAATTCCATTTGATCTAATCCATAGATCAAATCATCTCTACCCAAAATAAGGTTTTAGCAAAGATCACAGTGAAGTTTATAGCGCTTGACTTGATGATCTACTTCAATTCCAGCAAGTCAAGTAAAACTTCAGTTACTGTGGTAAGTTTTATTTGAAAGCGCGAAAATTCCCCGGATTTTCTATGCATGAATGCAATGCACACTTTGGTGTTCTCTCATTTTGTTGCCTCTAAACCTGGGATATTACAGCCTCTCCCCCTTAAACTGAACTTCGTCCCGAAGTTCGAACGCTCTCATGTTCCGGAATGTGGAACAAACTTGAACAGATCACAATCCTTTCAAACTCCCTAGTGATCTCATTAGATATAATTGAATATATCCCTTGTCCAGATCCTTCATGTAATCTTCTGATGTCTGGCACTGATACTTCCTTTAATTGTAGGATTTCTCCTAACATTCGAAACTTCTAGTCTTATTCTTCAAAGATCCTTGGATTAGGACAGCTTCTTATGCTAATGGACTTTACTAATGGTTGTGGTGACATCTTCCTATTTGGGTACTCAAAGCTTGGTTCCACCAGCTGCGGTAATCCAGCTGCGGTGCCCAAACCTTAAGTCTAAAGATTCATTTAAAGTAAGGTATTGTTTTCCCTTACTACCATAACGAAAGTAATGGTACTTAGTAGGGTATTTACAATAGGCATGGTCCGGGTTGTTTAGTCCTACGAATGGATTAGACTCATTTAGTCCATCCAATCATGGCTTCTAGTTTGTACTAGTTATCTTTCTTTTGGTTTCTTTAGGTTCCATGAAAGGAATCTTTCTAATAATCATTAGTTTTGGTATGGTCAAACCCTTCGGTCTTTTGTTTTCTTAGACTTTGATTGTCCTCCGACATCTTCTTCATCCAACTTCATTATCTAATACTTACTTGAGCTCTTCTGCTTCTGTGTAATTACCAATTACCCACTCATGTTAAGGTATAACCCTTACTTCCTCGAGATATGAACCTCGGCTTCTGGTCTGACAACCTCCTGAGAGTACTATTATATGGATACTTCCACCAATCTTATGAAAATAGGATCAGACTTCCTCTCAGTTCAGACATTCTTCTTGGTCCATCATACTCCAAATATTATATCTTAATACTTCTCATTCAGCCTTCCTCTCCCCCTTGGAGTTTACTAATGATCTTCAAACTTCCTTTCTTCTAATCATTAAACTCCAAGGTTAGGTAGTTGGTTTAAGTCTGGTTTATATTTTGGTACCTTTCTAAAATCTCACGAAGAATTCTTTGCGGTGTATCCACACAGTTGTGGGTATCCATTATGAATCCTCCGACTAAATATTTACCAACCACGAGATACTAGCTGTGAAATACTAGCTGCGGAATCCCCCTTTCTCTTAGGGTGAAGAAATGTTCAGGCTGTGGCTATTTTCTGGTTCTAGTCAATATCTACTTACCAGCTGTGGCTACTTACATAGTTTTAGTTAAGATATACCTCACTTTACATTCTTTCTCTTCATGATTATCCTATATCAGCTGCGGTCTTATTATACCAGCTACGACTTCACTTGTCTTTTTTTCCTTCTTCTAGGGTTTGTTTTGCGAGCTAACCACTTGTTGATACTATGAAAATAGTATTGTAAGTGACTTCACTTGCAATCCCTTCTTCCATAATGAATACAGCTCTACTTCTTCTGCTCCATATTCACTATTTTGCTCACTTTCATGATACTTCCATGTTGAAGTACTCCTTGATTAAGGATAGAAATGAGTTTTAATTGGTCCTTTCTTTAGAGTATTGTGGTTGCTTCCCACAATTTTACTTCCTTCTTTCAGTGAACCTTCATCTTGTCTTCCAAAATCTTCATAATTCGTCACTTCCTCACACGAATACCTTTACCCTCTAGACCTACAACATCAAGTATGAGCTTGATATTGCAACATGCATTTGCATATCAAAGTCAAACTTCATGTATGGATCTAGTCAATCAATGAAAATCCAATAAAATCCAAGAAGATTCAGCTTTGTGCTTATAATACACACCCTTATATGCCTGAATATAATAGTTGGGTAAGACATCCCTAAACATCAGGCTCAGATGTGTAGTATATAACACCACATAAGATAGGTTTAGGTCGTGATACTTAGCACGAATACGTGAATTTCTACTATTTGTCTCAACATTTATCTTAACTGCACATTTGCAATGAGACAATTTGAAACAAAATGGCCTGGGATAGTTGAAGTTAACCTAGTATTGTTTGGAAGTTCTAACAAAATAGTATACCATATATATGTGCTATTGAGGACTACTTCCTATAATACAATTAGTTCTAACATGTCTACTCTAAACACATGATTGCTTAGAATATACCACCTATAACTCTAGGATTTCTCTATGTGATATGCTCTAAATAAGCCTTCTTTAAATTAAGGACTATGGTTTTAACATACTTGGTACAATTATTAGGATTTTAAGGCCTAAGCTTTCGAACTATTCCTTAAATCCTACTCCTCATCATACTTCTGTTAACTTACTTATGATATTCTACTCCCTCACATCATGATTCTCAAGTGAATCATATATGATTACCAACTCTACCATGAAAAGTAGACTTATATGACTCCTATCACTCTTCCTTACCTCCTATGATTGACTCATCATAGGTATATACTACATCATATTACTTATCTACATTACTTAACATTCGTCATTTGACATTTTAAATGACTCTTACGGAACTATAACATGACTTGGTATACATCTTCCAATAGGATATCTTCCTTATGGTTGTATCCTCTCTTTGGACTACCATGTATTGTATACCAACTGTGGTCTACTACCACCCATTATCTTAAACTCCAATGGTGTTCTATTTGTTTGGAATGAAGCAAGATAACTAACTAACTTCACTTAAGAAAGATAGATAATAAAGATTGACTCAAGTGTGTCAGGATTATTCTCAAGTGAATACCCATCTCAAGTCAAAAGAATATTTGGTTTAGCATGGTGGACTTAGCATAGTTGTCTTAACAGAGTTGTATTAACTAAGATACCTCCTATAGACACTACCAAACCTATAGGTCTCCTTTAAAGGGTTTTAATCCTAGGGTCAAAGCATTTGCTCTGATACCAGCTGAGGTGACCCAGCGTACCACTGCATGGTGTAGTACACAAGTCGTTGACATAACACAAGTGAAACACCGTTCCACTCATATTACATCTCTCAGAGTGGTACAACAGAAACATATGCGAGTCCAAGGTATGTCTATAGAAGTACACACGAACTGTTTACATAAGATCAACACAACCTCCTACTTTACAGTGAGGTAAAACTTAAATAAAGCTCCAGAAGAACGACTCGTAGTCTATCTTATTGCTAACTCAAGTTCAAGAGCTACTTGGCTTGCTATAGAAATCTAGCTACTTAGGTACTAGGATTAGGGAAATGTTCCCTTCTATTACTAGTCTAAGTTTCCACTCTAGCTGATGCAGAAGTTGACTCCATTGACTTCTTTGATTGGCTTCTTCATCTTGTTGCAGTTGACTCCTTTGTCTTTGAGTTCCACGGTAGTTTCTCCTTCGGTGCCTCCATAGCTAAGCAGGGGATTTAAGAGTGGGATGAGTACGAGCGTACTCAACAAGTTCATATTAGGAAATAGGTGTATCATGCACTGGCTACAGCCACAGACCAAAAAGTCATAGGCCAATGCAAGTTTTCATAAACATTTCTTCAAAAGGTTTATTTTATTCTGAAAACTATGCCCGTCGGTCTTCACAGGTTGACTAGAACTTCATGGAGTTCCTTTCCTGCCGCGTTCGCAGTTCCCTTCCTGGAACAGGGAGTGACAGTCACAATTCAGTATCCTCTGCAGAGGTGCGTTACTTTTCCCACAAGAGACCTCACCCTTTTTGCCATCCGCAGGGACTTGCCCCCGTTCACACTTCCTTTGGTGTGAGGCCAGGTATAAAGATCCAAGCCCACACCGCCTTCTCCGCGACTGCAAACCCACCCTTTTGTCCAACCGTACACCTCCAGTAGACTTCCCCTGATAATACGGCTTTACTCATGGTGTACTCCGGACAATCCATCATAGATCGTAGAGCCATCATCACTAATGGATGGGGATTTAAAAGGCTATCCCAACCTATGGCAGTGCCTCCAACACCCCGCCAGCTCTACCAATCCGTTGGCGTGCAGAAGGGAAAAGATACGGCTGGCTTCCCCAGAGCCATTATAGATCTCATGGTCAACGCGGTTTGTACGGCGCTAGAATCACTGGACGGCATTGGTAATTAATCCTAGGGTGATATAACCCATGCAATGGAACCTCCACCATATCAACACATACCATGGTTCCATTACCCACCACATAGTCATATTCATAATTGTAAAATAATACTTTGCTTTTCAATGCATGAGTGATAAGTATAGTACTTTGCATATAGTTTGATAAAAATAATCAAATGACATGAGCAAGCGATGAACTTGCCTTTCTTGACTGCAAGATTATGCAGGTAAAAGCTTCAATACGTGATAACTCCAAATTCTGAAATACCATCATCGTCCGGTAAGGACAATGTTTAAAGAACTGGCAAAGATGCTATAATGCATAGTATGAGATGCAATCGTCCCGAGCGTAACCTAACCTCGATGATTTAGGATGTATAAGTTATCAAGATTTCTTTAGGGTTGGTTGCACTTTTAGAATGGTTCTCAAACAAGGTTCTTATTAGGGTTTGGTTATATTAGCATCATAACCAAGTGATATAAGGCATCATAACAATCATACACATAAGAATAGTGATGGAATAGTATGTAAAGAACAGTTGTCAATTTTAAGTGCTACAGATCATGGTTGATGATTACTTATACTATACTTTAAAAGAATAACTTTTGAAGAACATGTTGTTTAAGAAATATTTAGTATTTCAAAGAAGGATTAGGGCTTCTAAGGTTTGATTGACCTTTGTACTTCAAAAGAATAACTTTTGAAGAACAGGTTAAATAAGAATATGAACTACTATACATAGGAGCTATGGCTTTCTAGGGTTTACTATTGAATTCATTTAGTTCCACAAATAGGAACTAGTTGGGTTCTTAAGTTGAATTGGTTCTATATACAACAAGTATGGGCAGGTTTATTATTATGGTTGATTATGATATCATATCAAAGGATAATTATCAAGGTGTTGCTATGAGTTAGGGTTTACTATGGCTTCACAATTGCTTCACTAAGTAATCTCTAATTGCTTCTAAACTAGATGGTTTATTATTTCTTTAATAGGGTTTAGTTGAATAGGAGCATGTGATGTGATTTGCTACACAAGGTTGGTACTAGGGTTTATCTTATGGTTCTACTAAATTATGATGGTTAAGGTTGATCTCAATGGTGCTAATATATTAACAAGTTAGGGTTTGTTCCTAAGTGGCACTAATTGGTTATACAAGTTTTATTCAAAGACAAAGACAGGGAATGATGACTTATGTAAATTGGTTCTATGTTGGTGGATCATGACTTGTATTTGTTGGTCACATAATAAGGTTCTCTAGGTAAGGTGAAATTCACATGATCACATGTGATAAACAACTAGGGTTTTAGGGTTTAAAACATTTTGACATGATCACATAAAATAATGGGATCCAGATTCTAACTTATAATAAAACTAGGGTTTCTGAATTATGATCCAATTCTGAAAGTAATACTTGGTACTAGAATTAATGTGATTAAGTACTTGAAATAAAGTTATTAATAAATTTAACATGCTATTAATTTTTAGAGGTTTAAGAATTAACAATTAGGGTTTAATTAGAAACTAGGGTTTTATGATTATTAGGTTCAAAAATAATAACCTGTTAACTAAAGAATGTTTAAGTAAATAATTGTTGAGCTACCAAAATAATATTGGATTTTAATATTTTCTTGAGTGATTACTATTTAAAGAAAATGGTAAATGGTAATTTGCAAATTAGAGTTTATGAATTACCACTAATAATTAAGTTAATGCAAATATGATAAACAAAATTAATCTTAACATTTTAATTAGTTACTGAATAGTTAAAATTTAAATTTGAAACTTCACTATTTATTGAATTCAATTTGCATTTTAAACAATTAGAAAGATATAATTAATAAAGATAAAAATAAGTGAATTTTTATTTTGACACACATTTTTGTTTTATATTTTATTTGAATAGAGTTTATTTTTGTGAGTAGTTTGATATATTATTCATATTTTTCTGAGTTGAAATGAATTTTCTATGATTTTACAAAGTTTCTGCAATTTTCTGGAATTTGAAATTAAACAAAAAGGCTAAACATACCGATTCGTTTCTAGTCTGAGAGACAGACATGTGGGGTCTGGTCTAGGTCAGCTGCCTCATTGGCAGTTGACCGAGTCAAAGTGGTCAACGGTCCCACTGCCACGTCGACATCACCGGCGGCTTGACGCCGGCGAGGCAGAACGCGACGGCGATGCCGATTTAGGCTTCCCGGGATGATCTACTATATGTTTCTGGACCCCCATGACCTACTGAGCATGATGGTGTTGGTGGTTCACCGAAATACCCATCGGAGCATCGCCGGAGAAGACATCTGCGGCAGCGCTGCTCCGGCCAAACGGCTAACTCGAGCTAGGGATGATACTAGGAAGCGAGAGTAGGTTCTGCAGGCGCGCAAACTAACCCTGAGTAAGATGGTGTGGTCGGCGATGACGATTGCTGACGGAGACGAGATCGATTTCGCCATTACCGGCGAGGTACTGCAAAAGGGATCGGCGAAATTCGTCGGCTTGAGGAAGATCCAGGTCGATTCCTTCCTCCCAGATGATCTACGGTGCCAGGCGCCTCTCCTCGACCACGCGCCTGAGGCTGGGGTGGCCTGTACCACCGTGTTCTTGATCGACGCCGGCGACAGAGAGTGGATGAGCGGGAGAGATAGAGAGTGTCTAAGTAGCAATGGAGTGGTGGAGGTGAACAAGAAGTGCACGACGATGTCTTCCTCCTATTTATAGGCCAAGGGAAGCTCTGAGGCCTCGACACGATGACGGCAATGGTGGAGAGGTGGCGGTCTCTGGAAGCTTCTAGCTGGCAAGGATGTTCTCGTCCGCGGATAAGCTCGGACGCGAATCGAGTTGGGCGCGGTTCTGAGAGGTCTGGCGACGTCCGGGCAAGCTTATCTACGAGGAGGTCGTGGCCTACTGGCGTTGCAGCGCTGTCGTGCACGGAGACGAGGACGACGACGTGTTTTATTCTCGCACGACTTTTAAAGCCATCGAATCGGTATTTGGCTTGGGCTGGGCTGCTCCTGGTCCTTTGCTGGGCTGGTTTGGTGGGCTGCACGGTCCAGGACAGGTGAGTTTCCCTCCCTTTTCTCTCTTTTCAAATTCTGTTTTATATTTCTGTTTTCTATTTTGTTATTTGAATTCAATTTTGAATTCTGTTTTGTTTTACAGGTTCTAAAATATTTAAATATCACACCAAATTGATAATGATACTCACTGTATGGTTTTGTTTTCAAACAACCATTTATAATTGATTAATTTTGTATTCTTATGAGGCACAACTTAAAATTCAAAATAGTTATGAATTTAGGATTCCTTTAAATTGCTTTTTAAGTTAAGAATCAAATATGTTAAAAGGATTTTAAATCTAGATCATTTGCATAGTGAACATATTATATTTTTCTAATGCTTAACAATAGTGATTATGCACATATAGTTCAATTATGGATAGGGTTTAACAAATGGTAAAGGAAATGGAATGGTGTTATGATTTTATGTGGATAGTTATTTCTAAGGGTTTAAAGTTTTGCATACTCTTTATTAAGTTGCAATATAAGTAGGCATGAGGCATGGCAGGGTTCTTTTCATGATCCCAAGTGGTCCTTGGATTCAAATGTGGTCTAGGGTTTTTATTTGGGATTACCCATGGGATACACAAGCCAGAATTGGGTATAAATATAAGCTTTGATTATGTTTTATTGGCTAGCTAGGGTTAATCCTCCATACAAGGCATGAGGATTAGTCTGGGGTTAACTACTAGTGATATACTTATTATTTTATGTGATAGATGAGATCTATTTATCATATGGTTTAACTTATCATCTATATCTACAAGGTATAATCATGCATTAGACAAGATTCACTCATTCCTCACTAATCCCTCTT
The DNA here is from genome assembly GCF_019359855.2 of Lolium perenne. Taxonomy (NCBI): domain Eukaryota; kingdom Viridiplantae; phylum Streptophyta; class Magnoliopsida; order Poales; family Poaceae; genus Lolium; species Lolium perenne. Next base: position 45,885,015 of record NC_067245.2, read on the forward strand.
TAATATTCCTCTCATCACACTCATCCTAAATTCTTAAGGTTTATAATTAATACCAAGTTTTTATGATTATGGAATTGGTTTCCTAAGGTATTGCTATTGGAATAGGGTTCTCACTTCTAAGATCAAATATTGACTTGAACAACTAGAATTAGTACTTCCCTAATATTCTTGTATGAACATGACTATGGTTAGTATTATAACTTCTCTCACTTCTCAATATCTTGGAATATCCTAAGATCCTACTGAAGAGATGATGATATGATCCTCTAAATATATGGTTTGCCTAGTAATTCTACCTTGCAATCTTATGTAGCTTGTTCTTCAGGAAATCTGATAAACCTGCATCTTGTGGTATGCCTCCACCTCCTAGCTTCTTCATCTTGATCCTAGCTAATTCACATGGAGTGGCTCTATGTGTTTGTTCCCATGTATCATGGTACTTGATGATCAAATGGATGAAGGGTGTGGCTCTATTTATAGGCTTGGGCAAGCTCTAATATCATGACACATAGGTGGTGACTCTTATGTTGGTTAGATGAGTAAGGTGCTTGGTTGTCATGCCCTCATCCATAGCAATCCTTTGAGCATGAGGTGGCAAAGCTTGGGATGCAAGTCATGTAGATATTTTCATCCTATGTGGCAAGATCATTATCCTCTCATATGATTTATTTTTGGATAGCCAAGTGGCATTTGCTACTAAATATCTTGTGGATGGTTTTATTATTGTGGATGAGTCATCATACCATCTTTGATTGGATTTACCTTATAATATTGGTCAAAAGGTTAAGGTTGAAGGTTATTCCTCAAATTTGGATAGTTGGTTTTGATTTCACCAAGGCATGATCATATGAGTTTCAAAATACTCATAGTTAATTTTATTCAAATGGTTTGGACTATAATTCGTAATGTAAATGGATTTAGTTTTATGATATTCCATGTATTTAATAAGTTATGATTTAAATAAGAATGTGTGGCTTTTATGCACTTTAGACCCTGTGGTTTACCTTATTTGGTAATAAGTTTAGAAATGAATTAAATTACACACAAAGGTAGTTGCTAACTTTTAAGTGTTAATAAGTTAGGGTTTGATTATTCAAGAATGTGTTGTTGTAAATCTAATTCCATTTGATCTAATCCATAGATCAAATCATCTCTACCCAAAATAAGGTTTTAGGAAAGATCACAGTGAAGTTTATAGCGCTTGACTTGATGATCTACTTCAATTCCAGCAAGTCAAGTGAAACTTCAGTTACTGTGGTAAGTTTTATTTGAAAGCGCGAAAATTCCCCGGATTTTCTATGCATGAATGCAATGCACACTTTGGTGTTCTCTCATTTTGTTGCCTCTAAACCTGAGATATTACACAAGTGGATTTTACTTATGTGATCTCTGGAGACTCCTTGTCCCACGTGTGTAAAGGTGACAGTGTGTGCACCGTGTGGGTCTCTTAGGCTATATTTCACAGAATACTTATTCACTGTTATGAATGGCATAGTGAAGTGCTTATTTATATCTCTTTATGATTGCAATGTGTTTTGTATCACAATTTATCTGTGTGCTACTCTAGTGATGTTATTAAAGTAGTTTATTCCTCCTGCACGGTGTAATGGTGACAGTGTGTGCATCGTGTAGTACTTGGCGTAGGCTATGATTGTAATCTCTTGTAGATTATGAAGTTAACTATTGCTATGATAGTATTGATGTGATCTATTCCTCCTTTCGTAGTGTGAAGGTGACAGTGTGCATGCTATGTTACTACTTGGTTTGGTTATGTTGATCTGTCATGCACTCTAAGGTTATTTAAATATGAACATTGAATATTGTGGAGCTTGTTAACTCCGGCATTGAGGGTTCGTGTAATCCTACACAGTTAGTGGTGTTCATCATCCAACAAGAGGGTGTAGAGTCTATCATCTATCTATTTATTCTGTTATGTGATCAATGTTGAGAGTGTCCACTAGTGAAAGTATGATCCCTAGGCCTTGTTCCTAAATACTGCTATCGCTGCTTGTTTATTGTTTTACTGCATCTTTACTTCCTGCAATATTACTACCATCAACTGCACGCCAGCAAGCACTTTTCTGGCGCCGTTACTACTGCTCATATTTATTCATACCACTTGTATTTCACTATCTCTTCGCCGAACTAGTGCACCTATTTGGTGTGTTGGGGACACAAGAGACTTCTTGCTTTGTGGTTGCAGGGTTGCTTGAGAGGGATATCTTTGACCTCTTCCTCCCTGAGTTCGATAAACCTTGGGTGATCCACTTAAGGGAAACTTGCTGCTGTTCTACAAACCTCTGCTCTTGGGGGCCCAACACTGTCTACAAGAATAGAAGCACCCGTAGACATCAATATGTTTCTTTGTTATGGTGGTGACCAAGAGCTCGTTGTAACCAGTTACACCGATGCAAGTTGGAACACTGATCCTGATGACTCTAAGTCCCAGTCTGGGTACGTGTTTATACTGAATGGTGTTGCAGTAAGCTGGAGCAGTTCCAAGCAGTGCACGGTGGCGAAATCTTCAACTGAATCTGAATATATAGCGGCTTCGGAGGCTTCATCGGAAGCGGTATGGATGAAGATGTTCATTGTTGAGCTTGGTGTGGTTCCTAGTGCATTGGACCCGTTAGTCATCTATTGTGACAACACGGGTGCCATCGCCAATGCAAAGGAACCGAGGTCACACAAGAAGATGAAGCATATCAAGCTGCGTTTTCATTCGATTCGCGAGTACATCAAAGATGGTGAAGTAGATATTGCAAAGTACACACAGATCTGAATGTGGCAGATCCGTTGGCTAAAGCTCTCCCTAGGGCAAAGCATGACCAACACCAGAATGCCATGGGTGTTAGGGACCTTACAATGTAATCTAGATTATTGACTCTAGTGCAAGTGGGAGACTGTTGGAGATATGCCCAAGAGGCAATAATAAAGTGGTTATTATAATATCTTTGTGTTTATGATAAATGTTTGCATACCATGCTATAATTGTATTAACCGAAACATTGATACATGTGTGTTATGTAAACAACAAGGAGTCCCTAGTAAGCCTCTTGTATAACTAGCTTGTTGATTAATGGATGATCATGGTTTCATGATCATGAACATTGGATGTTATTAATAACAAGGTTATTTCATTAGTTGAATGATATAATGGACACACACCCAAATGAGCGTAGCATAAGATCAAGTCATTAAGTTCAATTTGCTATAAGCTTTCGGTACATAGTTGTCTAAGTCCTTCGACCATGAGATCATGTAAATCACTTACACCGGAAGGGTACTTTGATTACATCAAACGCCATTGCGTAAATGGGTGGTTATAAAGATGGGATTAAGTATTTGGAAAGTGTGAGTTGAGGCATATGGATCAATAGTGGGATTTGTCCATCCTGATGACGGATAGATATACTCTGGGCCCTCTCGGTGGCACGTTGTCTGAATAGCTTGCAAGCATGTGATTAAGATCACAAGAGATGACATACCACGGTACGAGTAAAGAGTACTTGTTGGTAAAGAGGTTGAACAAGGTATGGAGATACCGATGATCGAACCTCGGACAAGTAAAATATCGCGTGACAAAGGGAATCGGCATCGTATGTAAATGGTTCAATCGATCACTAAGTCATCGTTGAATATGTGGGAGCCATTATGGATCTCCAGATCCCGCTATTGGTTATTGCTCGGAGAGGAGTCTCGACCATGTCTGCATAGTTCGCGAACCGTAGGGTGACGCGCTTAAGGTTCGATGTCGCATAAGTAGATTTGAATATGGTATGGAGACGAAGTTTGTTCGGAGTCTCGGATGGGATCCAGGACGTCACGAGGAGGTCCGGAATAGTCCGGAGAATAAGATTCATATAAGGGAAGTTGATTTCTAGGTTTCGGAAAAGTTCGGGATTTTTCCGGTGGATGACCGGGAAGGTTCTAGAAGGTTCCGGGGGTCCCACCAGTGGGCCCACGACCCTAGGAGGCCTAGCATGGGCCGAGGGGTGCTCCCTAGCCTGATGGGCCAGGGGCACATGCCCCTCAAGGCCCAGCCAGCCAACCCCTTGGGTTTCCCTAGGGGGATCAACTTGGGGGGGGGGGGGGGAAATCCCTCTTCTCCCCACTTGGCCGCTGCCCCCCCCTAACCCTAGATGGGAAAGGGGGCCACCCCACCGACCTGGCCCCCTATATAAAGAGGGGAGGGGTGGCCGGCCACCATCCCATCATTGTCCCCTCCTCAGGCCGCCTCTCTCCTCCACCATACGCTGCTCCGGCTTAGGCGAAGCCCTGCAGCTTTTCTTCCTCCATCACCACCACCACGCCGTCATGCTGCTGGAACTTGGAGGAGATCTACCACGCCTCCGCTGCCCGCTGGAACGGGGAGAGGAAGGGCTTCATCGACACCGTACGCGCGATCGAGTACGGAAGTACTGCCGGATTGCAGCACCGGGGACGATCGTCTACACCAACAACGAGATTAATCTCGTAGGCTTTGGAATCTTCGAGGGTTAGTCTCATCTCCATCTCGTTGCTCCGATCTTGTAGATTAGATCTTGACTTTTCCATAGATTAGATCTTGGATTTATTCGTCTTTGCGGTAGGAAATTTTTTATTTTCTATGCAACGAACCCATCAAAAAAACGCACTGCGTATTCCCATGCCAATTCCGTTTCACAAGATTATCTTTGGTTAGGATTACTCCTCGACGTAAATACCAGCAAAAAATCTGAATTTTTAGCGGTATCTTGATCTTCCAAATCTTCTTGTTCTTATCAACTGGTATGACCGGTTGGAGAATGACATTGTACAAAGAACTTACAGAGAACTTTCCATTGGACTGTAAGTTCCATCAAAATTCATCTTGCCCTTCCGACAACTGAACGGATGCCAAACGCAACAGTAGGGCATTCCATGCAATAAGTCTCGGACCGATTAAATCTCATCTAAACGTCACATTCGGAGGTGAGGTTGCCATTACGGAAGCAATGGTATCACTTTTGCGGCGGACAATGCTGAATAACGCTGGATATTGTTCTGAGAGAGGCCTATTCCCTAGCCATGTATCCTCCCAGAACCGTATCTGCGATCCATCCTTAATAATGAAAGTACCATATCTGAAGAAGAATTTCTTCGTTGCCATTAGGCCAGCCCAAAAATGCGAATCTCCCGGTTTCCAAAGGATCTGAGATAACGTTTCTTCACCTATGTACTTTCTTCTAACCATGGTCTGCCATGTTCCATTCTCGGTAAGTAGCTTAAATAGCCACTTACCCAATAAGGCTGAGTTCTTGAACTCAAGGTCATGAAGTCCTAGCCCACCCATATCTTTAGGTCGGCATACAACAGACCACTTGACCAGTCGATACTTCTTTTTTTCACTATCCCCTTGCCAAAAGAATCTCGATCTATAATAATCGAGTTTGTGTAAGACACCTTTTGGTAGAATGAAGAAGGAAATCATATACAACACCATATTCGTGAGTACTGAATTAATGAGAACCAATCTTCCTCCAAGGGATAGTAATTTACCTTTCCAACTACTAAGTCTCTTATGAAGTCTTTCTTCGACAAGTTTCCATTCGGCCATCGTCAATCTCCGATGATGAATCGGGATACCCAGATAGTTGATAGGAAACTGTCCATGCCCACAACCAAACAACTCCGAATATTCGGCGACTGAGTCCTGAGCATCGCGAAAACAGAACAATTCACTTTTATGGAAGTTTATTTTGAGTCCCGATAAATGCTCAAAAGCAGCCAAAATTAGCTTAAGATTTCGAGCTTTATCAAGATCATGTTCCATAAATAAAATTGTGTCATCGGCATATTGAAGGATTGATAGACCTCCATCAACAAGATGTGGAATCACTCTTTCAATTTGGCCATCAGTTTTAGCTCGTTCGATAAGAATAGCGAGCATATCGGCCACAATATTAAATAAAAGTGGTGATAGAGGATCGCCTTGGCGTAAACCTTTTCGCGTCTGGAAGAAACGTCCCGTGTCATCATTGACACGAATCACAACACTTCCTGCATACACAAAATTATTGATCAACGCTCTCCACTCCGGTGAAAAACCTTTCACCCGGAGTGTCTGATGGAGAAAAGACCGGTTCACTTTATCATAAGCTTTCTCAAAATCGAGTTTTAAGATTACCCCATTCATCTTTTTGGTATGCAGTTCATGAACCGCCTCATGTAGAATCACAACCCCATCTAGGATATTGCGTCCTTACATGAAACGGTTTGCGATGGCCTTACCACATGATCAGCCACAGAATTCAGTCTAATGGTGGCCACTTTCGTGAATATCTCGAAACTTACATTTAAGAGGCAAATGGGTCTATATTGTTGAATCCGTTCTGCCTCTTTAACTTTGGGTAACAAGATAACCTCACCAAAATTTAGACGGAATAATTCTAGTTGTCCATCGTGTAAAACACTGAACATTTCTAGAAGATCCCCCTTAATGGTATCCCAGAAAATCTGATAAAATTCAGCAGGGAAACCATCAGGACCCAGGGCTTTATTATGTTCCATTTGGAAAACCGCTTTATTAACTTCCTCCTCCAGGTAAGGGGCTATTAAGATAGCATTCTCCTCCTGAGACACTTGGGGTATGTCATCTATTTGGGACTCATCGAGAGTGAATGAACTCTCAACTGGAGGGCCAAATAGATTCTTGTAATAATTAGTGATGTAGGATTTGAGTTTTTCATGATCTTCAATTACACCCTCTTCTTGTACCAGAGATTGAATACATTTTTTCCTGTGACGGCCATTAGCAATCCCATGAAAATATCTCGTATTAGAATCTCCTTCCAGAATGAATTGGGCTTTTGAACGCTGATACCATTTCAACTCTTCTTCCCGAAGAAGGCTCGCTATCTGAGTATTGGATTGTATTTTCAAATCCAATTCAATACTCGTTAACGGTCTCACTTCAGCAAGCGCTTCTAGCTCATCAATGATATTCGATAAGCGAAGCTTCTCCTTCTTAAGAACACCAGCAGTATGACTTGCCCATCCAGAAAGGTGTTTGCGAAGAGCTCGCATCTTTTTATTCCACCTTAGAACCGGATTGCTGGCATATACTGGTCTTTCCCATACATTCTTAACCATATCATGAAACCCTTCCCGCTGTAACCATCCAAGTTCAAACTTAAATGGTTTCTTCTACAACGGTCTTGGTAACCCGGTAGTTAAGAGTATAGGAGCGTGGTCCGACAGTTTTTTAATACGTTCTAGCGCAAGCACTGATACCATCGGGTACTTATCCTCCCAACTGGTATCCATCAGCACGCGGTCTAGTTTCTCGTATGTTGGGTCAGGTAAACTGTTAGCCCATGTAAACTGACGGCCAGTCATCTTAACCTCTCTCAAATCTAAGCTATCAATGACAGCATTAAACAAGAAAGGCCAATGACCGGCGAAAGGACCTTTACTTTTCTCATGGCGGAACCTCAGCAAATTGAAATCACCCCTATAAGAATAGGGTAAGGTTCGTCCTTTGCAAGGTTCACAAGCTCACGTAAAAAGTCAGCCTTGAAGTTGTCCTGTGCCGCCCCATAAACGGAGACCAGACTCCAAATGAAATTGTCAGCCTTATTCCGAATAGTGAGTTTGATATGATACTCACCATCAGAATTAGCTAACACTTCCATGGAATCCGATCGTACTCCAATGAGCAAGCCACCAGACCGACCTCTGGGTGGGCGAGAAAACCATTCAAAGTCTAGTCCATCGGATAACCGGTTTAAGAAACTCTGAGAGTAATCACGCTTACCCGTCTCGGAAATAGCAATAAAATCTAAATTATAGTCTTTACAACAATCGGCAATATGAGAGTGCTTAGCCAAGTCACGAAGACCTCTGCTATTTCTAACCATGCCATTCATTTAGAAACTGTTTTAGATTTTGTAGCTACACACGACCTATGCTTCTTCTTTTTTTCAGCGGAGGACTTAGAAGACCGTCGAGAGGCTTTTAGATCATAAAATGACTCTAACCCCGACTGTTCTAAGTCCACCTCCGAAATACCACCTACTAAAGTAGAAAGGAGACGACCATCTGAGATGTCATCGTCTTCCTCCTCCTCTAGAGAAGATAACTCACCCCCTGTCGAAGCCTTCGGAATTACCGTTATACGGTCATATTCCAAATACCTCAAGACATTGGCCGATATCGAAATCTCCTCCGAGGTGCGACCCAAAGAAACACCTACACTACCCAACGTGGAAGAAATCTTGGAATCAGAGAATTTAGTAAAAGATGTGGAGGAAGACTTCGTACCTGCCGCATCAAGGTTCTTTGCCGCCTTACAGCGCATAGCCTTCTGCAACATGTTCTCGTCTGTAACCCCGGCCCCGTCCTCAGCCATCGCGAACCGCCCAGTCCTCCTTAGCTCAGGCTGGTGAGCAGGAGGAGGAGGCGGGTGAGTAGGCTGTGGACCAGGTGGGGGTATCTCCACCGAAGCACCAAGAAGCGTCGACGACCGTGGTAAGGAGGGAGAAGGCGGTGTAGACCCCCCTTGACCATGGTCTGAAGACGCACACGGCTGGGCCACCGCAGACGATAGGGGAGATGGCGGTGTAGACGCCCCCACCATCACAGAGGCACACAACGGCGCCCGTGAAGGGCCAGCAGGCGACTCAGCTGAAGGTGGCGGCATAGAGCCAGAAGCCGAGTTCGGCCTCTCCCACGTGGGTGTAGCCACGACCGCAGCGGTTGCCTCCAAAGTGGCACCCGCCACAGCAGCTACCAGACGCACCTCCGAAGTCGTTGCGGCACCAGTGTCCGAAGATGTCACCGTGTCCGCGTCCGCAGCACTCCCACGACGCGTCGCCTTGACAGCAACCGAAGATGCTGCAGCAGCCTCCATGAGAGGTACAACAGCCAGCATAGTGGCAGCAGCCACATCAGCCGGCGGCGTCACCTCCTTCCGTGTGGCAGCAGCCGCCACAGCGGACTCCGGGAAGGCCGAAGTCGAGGAGGTACCAGGGCCAGGCCGCTTCGCCCCTGCGAAGGAGGCCGACATCGAAGACGCCATCGCATTGCACACAGCTATACCGCCTGGCGAAGGTGCAACAGATGGCGAGAGCGGCGAAGTGGACGACGACGACGTAGGACGCGTACGCCCCTGCATGAAGGTGCGAACCCGAGAGGGTGAAGCTGGTCCGGCACCCTCCGTCGGCGGTAACGGCGCAACCAACGAGGGTGACGAAGCTCGCACCCTGGCTACTATCTCCTTTCCTCTCGGCGTGGATGGAGAGTGATTGTACGGGGTCACCACTCTCTGAACAACTGGAGCCGTAACACCGCTCGTACTCCCAAGACCTTGAGGAGTGGCATCAACATCCATTGCCCCATCAAACTGTGCTCCCAAGGGCTGATCATCTACCTTGTCATCTCCAAACCCATCAGGACCATCATCACCTCCCGCTTCCTTCCAGAAGAAAGGTCTAAACCCAGGATCAGAAACATACTGAGGTGATTGCCTACGGAACCGTAGCCTATACCCGTTGAGCTTGAGCGCGGTCACAACCTCCAAGCAAGGGACATTGTCTTCATCTTTATCTTTCTCGAGAGTCGAGAGGTCACGCATAGCAATCAAAAGACGAACAACACCCTGACCTCGGAGAGAGACAAGGTCCACATCAAGAGTAGGGCCAACAAGCGAACCCACCGCCCACAAACCATGAAAATGCCGAACAGTGTGAGGTACACCATCCACATGAATCCAAGCTGGCTCCATAACGAAGAGAGGAGGCACATCCTCTCGTCTCCACGAAGAAACCGACACCTGCGACTTAGCATTCGGGACCCCCATCTGCATACCGTCGATCCTTGCCAAATCGTCTGCAGAAGGAATAGCGATAAGATAGGCGTCCGCCCCATGCGCCACCGCTTCCCACTTCCAATTAGCATGGCCTGGACACATGCGAGCAACTAAACTCTCAACAGCTGAAGGTGGTACCATCTCCCCAGAAACCTGAACCATCGCCATCCGCGCCCCCGATGGTAACAAGTGCAGTTTGTGAACCGAGTAAGATCAAATCCAGCGTTGCATCATTGCCACACCCCACTAGATATCCAACAAGCTTTGGAAGATTCAAAATAGGGCATCGCACTGTAGGGTGAGCGGCATTATCACAAATACAGTAGTGAACCACTTTACAATCCTTGGTGGCGTGCGTGTTAACAACACACTTCCAACGACACCCACTTTTCTTTGCTTTAGCCGTAGGCGGCCCAGCTGCAGGGGCCGTATTCATCAGCTGAGGAGGTTCCATAGACACAGCCATAGGGGCCTCCTGATAGGGCGCAGTGGGAGGCGGCATAGGCTGCTGCGCAGCGGCGACCCCATCCACCCCTGGTTGAGCAGGGGGTATCGGCGCCTTCTTCTTCTTCCTATGGGATGCCAAAATCTCCCTCGAGACGCTCTCACCAGCACACAGTTCTAACATGAGGAAAATCAAACTGCAAAGAATACGTTGATCCAAGGTAGTCCTCGTCTCCGGCAACTAGATCGGCCACCGGAGCCATGGACGGACGACCAAGACGGCGGAGAAGCTAGCTTCTCCGGCTGCTGCTAGTTTTTTTGCGTGAGATCAAAAGCTATGCTTTCTTGAACCTATTATGCCTGACAGTGGACACACTGTGGTTGCCTGAGCCTTGAATCCTGACAGAGTTCTTTTGTCTTCCAGCAGTAACCAAAAAACCTGCCGAAATGTCCTCGCTATTTCGCCATTTGCTGGCACCTATCGGTGCTCCATCAATTCCTTAGGGCATCTCGAGTGGTGCGACGCATTTCGGACGTTCAAACGGACGCGTCGTGTCCGTTTACGTCGTCCAAATGGTGGAAATCGTCCGGGCGTCCGTTTGCATCGGGGTGGCTCCAGCGGCATGACACATTTTTTTTTCATTCATGAAGCCATAATTTACATTAATAAAAAACATAATAAAAAGCCATAAAGGCGTGCTAAAAGTAGGTGATGCCTACTAGTCGTCGTCGCTGACGAGGTCAATGAACTCCGGCGTTGGCCATGGAAGCTCGTACGCCGGCGGTGGAGGAGGTACCGCCGCATGGGCAGGAGGCTGTGGCCAGGGATCCCACGCCGGAGCAGCAGACGGAGCGCGGTCATTGGAACGCGTCGGCATGGCCGGAGGAGTCACCGGCCTCCCCTAGGTGAGCGCTGACTCGCGGAGCTGGATTGCGAGCCCGTCCCACAAAGCGAGCTCGTTGAGCTCGTCCTGCTCGCTGTTGGCCAGTGCCATGGCAATGACCTCCTCCTCGGAAATGTCCGGCGGCTGGGTCTCCGGATCCCACGCCGGTCCGCCGTCGTCGTGGTCGTAGTGTGCCATGTTCACGTCCTCGTCCTCGTCCTCGTCCTCGTCCGCGTCCTTGTCCTCGTCCTCGTCCTCGTCCGCGTCCTCCTGGTCGTTCTCTTCTTCTTCTGCGGTGATCTCGCGCTCGAAGTAGTCTACGTCGCCGAGGTAGCCAGCACGGCGGCGCACGTCGAACTCCCACGTCCCGAATGAAATCCAGTTGTAGGAGTTCAGCGCGTACGCCGGATCCTCCCGCAGATCCGACGGCAAGATCGCTCGGCGGCGGCGCACCTCGTCCCGCCGCTCTCGGCCCTCGCGCAGCACGGGGGGAACCGACACGCACCTCGAGTTGAGGTACCAGCCCCCTGCCGGCAAGTTCGCTTCCGGCCATGGTACCGGCCGGTTTTTCTCCCATAGCTGCCGCGCGAAGTTGACGCGGACGTACCGGCCGACCCGTGCCTTCTTGCCGGACCGCGAGCCGCTAGACTCGTGGTCGTTCTTGGTCTTGCGGAACGGCCAGCATTTCTTCCCCATGGCGTCGGTGGGGTGGAAAGTGTGGGATGTGCCAATGGTTTGGTCGGGGAAATAGCCGCCGTCAGCGTCCCTTTAAAAGGCTCGGACGCCATCTCTCCTTCAATGGCCTGCCACTGCAACGCCGCCTAGCTGCGCACGCTCGCGGAAGCCGAGGCGCGCCATTAACGCGGCCCTGCAAAGGCTGCAGCGTGCCGGCCGCAAGTAATGCCGCGGAAGACGAAGCAGTTATGTCCCTGCCAGGCGGGCCCGTGCGAGGACCGAGCGGACACTTTGCGCGTCCGCTCAGCGTCGGCAGAGACGCAAACCTCGCACATATTTGAACCAGGTTTGCGTCTCCGCGGACGGCCCGGTCACTATACATCGCGCCGCTGGAGGTAGTGCCAGACGCATTTTCGGTCACGCGGACACAAACGATCGTTCAGCGTCCGTTTGTATCGCGTCGCTGGAGATGCCCTTAGAGCATCTCCACTCGTCTCCCCGAGAAGCCCCCACGAGCCGTTTTTTACATCCGGACGGCGAAAAACGGCCCAGTCGCGCCCCCAGGTTCTCATTTTCGTCCGGAAAACGGCCTAATTTCGTCCGGACTCCCCGGGCCATCCTCCGTTTCCCGGGGATCTCTCGGGGACTCCGGATGGAGCAAAACCAACCGCTCACGCCCACGTGTCTCCTCTTTCGTCCGGACTCCCTGGGCCATCCTCTTTTTCCCCGAGAAACGCCGCTTGGGGAGCACACGACTGGAAATATACTGCCCCCATGCCAAAAATTGATCCAATCCGGACAAAAATTTCGTCGGATTTGCGCGTGAGGAGCGCCAACGAGTGGGGATACTCTTACGTTGCACCGTAGTTAACAACGGACCCAGCAGCTAAAGGCATGCACAGTGCATCTGGTCACAGATCGGTTGGACGTCTCCTTGCAGGAGTTAACGGTCTCCCCTGATCTACACACCGCGTCGTCGTTTTCCGACACCGACATACGTCGCCGTTACTACTGATTAGGATCAGAATGGGCGGCGTAACTGCTTGACGGAGGCGATGGAGGTAGAGCTGCCAGTCAGTCTACAGGGCCGGCATGTCGGTCATTTTCTCTCTTTATTGAATCAGCTACCCAGACAAGAGTATATTCATACATACACGTAAGGTTTGCCAGGGGCCTAGCTAGTTCTGGCTGGTGGTACCTAAACTTGCATAGGCTGGACAATTTGAGTCCAAACAATCCGAATAGTACACGTGGATGCCAACTAGATTTGTTTTTCTTGCAGTAAAGTCATGGAAACAAAACTGAATTAGGCCTCTGGTCCTTCCGTGCGATGGCATTCAGCAAGTTTATGGAAATACTCCTGTGTTTGCTTTCTATTTCTCTTCTCTACCCCTCAGGCTCTCTCTCTGTCCCTTACCTTTTCGCATGAACTGAAATCACGCCAGTTACGCGAAGTGGCGGAGACGGCGGAGCTGCAGCAGTAGTTGGCGGAGACGACGGATCCCGCCGGCGATGCACTTCCGGGAGTACTTCGAAGATCCGCCGCACTACGATACCGTTCACGCATATATTTTTCTTCTCTCGAGCAATCATGTCTCTGTTCGTTGTGGTACTGCTCGTGGAGGTGATGGTGGGCGCAGAATCAAGATAATTTTTCTAGGTTTTAGTGGTCGAAATCATGGGAAAATAGTGGAAGTAGCAAGCCCAGGTGGTTTGGTTTAGTTTTTGAAGTTGTTTATGGATGATTTCAACATCTAAATCATGGGAACTGTGTCTCCCGCGTACACGCATATAACCATGATTTGATTTCCTCGTATTTAGGGCTAATGTGTTACTTCTAGAGATTATTTGAGGTGGTGAAGGTGTACTATACCAATGATTCTTTGAATCTGTAAGAAAAGTCTGAAAATTCGATAAATTTCTGAATCTGTTGTTGTTCTTCAGTTTACTGAATTTTGGACAGATTCAGTAACATGACATTGATTTTGTATTTCAGACAATCACATGTCTTTGTAAATGACATGTAATTAACTACGAAAATGTAAAACTATGTGCAACATGGAACACTTTGCGAATTTTTAGGAGTGTCATATATTTGTGTAGATGACATTTATCACTAATATCAGGCCAAGTTGGCTGGACCTTGAATCATGATGCAATTGCAGGTCTAGATAAATATCAACGTGCACTGGTTACAACTTCATCGAAGAGTGAGAACCCTGGACTTTTAGTAGCATATTCCTACTAGAACATATTCGTACTAGAACATATTCCTACTAGAACATGAATCGGAGCATGTGAATTCTTATGCATCAAATTTTACATAGATACGTCGGTACATAAGCTGATACAACAATTCAGTAGCTAATTGTACCAGAGACACTACAAAAGCTGATCCTACAAACATACATTATTTTGCATCTTCTTCCTCGCCTGTAATTTGTGCACATCATCTTCTTCAGTACCAAAATGCAGCTTCCATGGCCTGCAGTCCACACGTCGGGATTCGGGAATCATGGTGCCGGTGCTGACGGCACCATCGGTAGCCTGGCATCGAGACGACCCTGGAGGATACGAAATTGAGTTTCCAGGCTCAGCTTTGGGAGCTTCGGTCTCCAGCGCATCCCGACGCCTACAACCAGCCCCTCCGCGAGCAGGTGCAGCAAGTCTCGCCGCCTGACAGGACGGCGCCGCCTCAATGCCTGACCGACGCGACGGCGCCGCCTCCTTGTCCGCCCGACGCGACAGCGCCGCCTCCTCCGGCGCCGGACGCGACGACGCACTAGTAGGAAAAGCCTCATTAGTGGCGCACCAAAAATGGATTCTGTGGCGCATGGGAGCTGCGCCACAGAAACGTCGCCACAAAAATAAGGTTTCTGTGGCGCACCTTCCCGTGCGCCACAGAATTAAGGTTTCTGTGGCGCACTTGTTCTTAGGTGCGCCACAGAAACGCGTGCGCCACAGAATTGGTTTTTAGTGCGCCACAGAATTTGCTTGTATTATACACGATTTTGTTCTGCCTGCTATACACATGCAGTTTATAGACAGCAATACAGATACACAGGTTATATACAGCAACATTCAGATATAATATAAATATCATGTACATTGCACAGATATAACATAGACATCATCATCACATTACTTAGAACCCGATCGAGATACATATATAGTGGCAAGTGTCAAATGTTTTGCATACAACTCTTAATTCATACAAAATTCACAATTTCAAGATACAAAGTAGTCTTCATCCGGTTCCTCCTTTGCTCCGTCATCTCTACCCACCAGGCTCGCTTGCATCGGGGTCCTTCATCCAGTTCCTACTATGATGAAAATGGAAGAAAGTGAGACCAACAAGTCCGATGCACAAGAGAAATGGAATAAATGCCTCATACATTGTTGGTCAACACAAATATTAACATTCAGGGACGGTGTAAGTGAGACCAAGTCCGATGCACAAGAGATTGATATTTGTGCTATCTTACCAGGCTCACTTACGCCGCCCCCGAGTGTACGGTGACCAAACATTTTAATCATCGGCATTTTGAAAATCTCAAAGCAAATGGAATGACAAAATGGAATAAGTGCCTCATACATTGTTGGTCAACACAAATATTAACATTTAGAGATGGCGTTAGTGAGACCAAGTCCGATGCACAAGAGATTGATATTTGTGCTATCTTACCAGGCTCACTTACGCCACCCCCAAGTGTACGGTGACCAAACATTTTAATCATCGGCATTTTGAAAATCTCAAAGCAAATGAAATGACAAAATGGAATAAGTGCCTCATACATTGTTGGTCAACACAAATATTAACATTTAGGGATGGGGTAAGCGAGGCCAGGTAGGATGCACAAGAGATTGATATTTGTGCTATCTTACCAGGCTCACTTACGCCACCCCCAAGTGTACGGTGACCAAACATTTTAATCATCGGCATTTTGAAAATCTCAAAGCAAATGGAATGACAAAATGGAATAAGTGCCTCATACATTGTTGGTCAACACAAATACTATGGTCAGAAACCATAGTTGCAGTATACACCGCCGTATACTTTGCAGAAGGGCCCCCTTTCCCCGGTTGGCGTTCCGTCAACGGGTGCTTGACGACACAACAACGCCGATCTGCATCTCCGGCGCAGAACCACGCCAGTCCCTCGCTGTCCAGTACGTGAACCCGGCACGGTCTTTGCATCAAGGACTCGTTCACGTACTGGACGGCGAGAGAAGAAAAGTGGTGCTGCGCCAGAGAGGCATGTCGGCGTTGTTGTCTCGTCAAGGACTCGTTCACGGAACGGCGGCTAGGGAAAGGGGAGCTCGTCTACAAAGTATATTGCGGCGTATAGGTGACCAAACATTCTAATCATCGGCACTAAAATGGAAGAAAGAGCCAAGTGGTATCTCAACTAGATATCATATGCCTCATACTTTGTTGGTCGAAAGAAATATTAACATTCCGGGATGGGGTCAGTGAGGCCAGGTAGGATGCACAAGAGATTGATATTTGTGCCATCGCACCAGGCTCACTGGCCCCACCCCAGAGTGTATAAGTGACCAAACAATTTAATCATCGGCACTAGCTAGAATGGAAGAAAGGCCAATGCAATTAAGAAGTAGCTAGTATGAACTAAATGGAATGCCTCATACTTTGTTGGTCGAAACAAATATGAACATCCCGGGATGGCGTTAGTGAGGCCAGGTAGGATGCACAAGAGATTGATATTTGTGCCATCACACCAGGCTCACTAGCGACACCCCGGAGTGTACAGTTGACCGAACATTCTAATCATCGGCACTAAAATGGAAGAAAGAGCCAAGTGGTATCAACTAAATGGAATGCCTCATACTTTGTTGGTCGAAACAAATATTAACATCCAGGGATGGAGTAAGTGAGGCCAGGTAGGATGCACAAGATATTGATATTTGTGCCATCACACCAAGCCTCACTTGCTCCACCCCCGAGTGTACGAGTGATCGACCAACCATCTAATCATCGACAAGTAAATCACTTGGGGTAATGTTAAAATGTTTGTCTCCATATTTGGGAGACATTTTTAATATTGGAGTCTAGCTAATGGAAATCAAGAACTAGTCTTGATCTCCAAATGGTGATTAGAGGGAATTTATTCATCTTAAGCAACATTAGGGACAAATGGGATCATGCAAGGGACTTGGGTCATTTGGATCATAAGGCATCAATTAAGGAGGCAACCAGGGACAAAGGGAAACATTTGATGATCCATTATCATAGGCAACAAAGCAGCAACTTTTTCCCCTCTAATCTAGCTAGAGTCCTTAAAAGAAATCCATCATAAGCATGGTCAAATACACATATATAGCATGGGGCGATGCTCCAAAGGGATTATATATTCATCACTTGGTAATTTGGAGAGCAAACAAGCAGTAGCCATATCACTCAATCCAATAATATAGTAATTTGGATCATAAGGCATCAATTAAGGAGGCAACCAGGGGACAAAGGGAAACATTTTATGATCCATTATCATAGGCAACAAAGCAGCAACTTTTTCCCCTCTAATCTAGCTAGAGTCCTTAAAAGAAATCCATCATAAGCATGGTCAAATGCACATATATAGCATGGGGCAGATGCAGCCAAACAGCTCACTGTGCAGTGTGCATGCCCAACAAAGACACACAGCCGTTGAGTCACCACATGCTTGCCAGGCCAAAATGGGTAGAATACCCAGTTTGTATCATCATCTGGCTACTAAGCCATTTGGTGGAAGCAAACTGAAGATCAGCCAGAAGGAAATTACCAAGGGAACATTGGTATGTCGCATGGTGACACTACCAGAGAAATCCAACATGGATTAATCCCTAACTAGCCATCCAAACTCACCTAGCACCACACGCCTAGTTATACCATCGAATATAGACATTTAAATGTCTATTTTGTTTTCAACAGCAAAAGCTACTGGTAATCTAGTCATGGATCAACCAGATAGCATGAGAGAGTCACAACAACAGCCACAGTAAAGGGGAGCCACCCTTGGACAACATAAAGGCTGTCAGGGCTACCTCAAACCCATAGGAACATTCACTAAGCCACTGCATCATAACCCAATAGGGCTCAGCATGAGCTAGGGTACCCAATCAATGATTGGCAACCCTCTAGCTACATCCAGTCCATCCATGAGATCATTACTGCTCAGCGAGTTCATCTCATTTATCTAATCAATCAAGTTAAACTAACGAGATAAATGAACTGCATAATTAACAGGGCACCAGACTATTGCAAATGATCCAGAGGATACCACAGTAGCATACCATAGGAGCATTTCATGCATTTAAATGAACCAGTAGCATCAAAACCAACCAAATGTCCAACTAGCAAGCAATACCAAGTGAGCAAGTCTTCATTACCTTGTACATGAGTTGAGACAAGGATTTATAGAACAAGTACAGAGAGGCAGAGGCAGAGGCATAGACAATTTCTATAAGCATATAGAACACTCCAATTTCTATAAGCATAGACAATTTCATTGTCACATCTTTCTATAAGCATCACTAGCAGCAGCAGCAATGCATATGAACACCATATACAGGTACGGTTCGTAACAATTTCATTGTCACATTGTACAGGTTCGAGAACAACATATAGAACACTCCAATAAGCATCACTAGCAGCAGCAGCAATGCATATGAACACCATATGAAGCAAAACGATTAGGGGCAATGCATCCAGAGCAACAGCAGCAATACATCCAGAGCGAGCATTTCGTCGAGCACGTTGTGCTCGCGCGGGGGAGGAAGAGGGAGGGGAGGGGAGGAAGAGGGAGGGAGCTCACCGACGACAACAACAGTTGTGGAGGAGCTCACCGACAACGACGGCAAGGGTGGAGGTCGCGGCGGCTCCTCCACCTTGACGCGACGGCGGCCCCTCCTCGCGGCGGCCCCTCCTCGCCGTAGCGGCAGCTTGTGCTGCAGGTGGCGGGGATGGGAGGAGCGTGGCGGCAGGCGGCCCTCGCGTAGGAAGGCGGCGGCGACGGCGACGGCGATGGCGACGACCATGGCGGCGCGCGGTGAGGAGAGGGGAGAGGGGAGAGGCGCGCGGTACGGATCAGAGGTGAACAGGCGTGGGCGGGGGAGGGCACGGGATGATATAGCTAAGTTCCCTTAGTTCTGTGGCGCACCTGAACAAGTGCGCCACAGAAACAAATACTTCTGTGGCGCACCAAAGAAAGTGCGCCACGAAACAGTAATTTCTGTGGCGCAGCGCACCGCGTGCGCCCACGTAAATACGTACACTGATAATTGGGGGTGACAGGTTGTGGGGCCCGCCAAGTTTTTGTGGCGCATGGTCGGCTGCTGCGCCACAAAATTAAGCTATTTCTGTGGCGCACCTTGCTTGGTGCGCCACAAAAACAGTTTCTGTGGCGCATTTTTAGTGGTGCGCCATAGAACTAAGCTTTTGCCTATAAGGGTTTTCCTACTAGTGACGTCGCCTCCACCGCAGCCATACACCTTCCGCGAGCAGCTGCTGGGGACCTGCCCGTACTCTCGACGGAATCCTCCGAACCCTGCCCGTACTCTCCAGCGAGTCCTCCAATCGTGGCGAGGCTGGTCGTGGCGGTGCGGGTCGTGGATGGTTCGTGGTTCGTGGCCAATCAGCGTTTTGCTGAAGGTTACAGGGGTTTCTGCAATTATTTCTGCCACCGTGGCGCACGGAGCCAGATCCTCTAACGTGTAGTAGCAAAGTCAGGTAATCTACAGCACACTGACTTTCCTTCTTCATATCTATATGATTATGATTAATCTGATCTAAATTAACATGCACAATATAAATAGGTGGTATCTATTGAAAGTAATTACTTACAATCAAAATTATGACCTGCTATTTTTTTGTTTAGATGAGCTATGTGAACAGTAACTACCCACAGTAATTGCTACAGTGTCATATGTACAGTGTTTCCTACAGTACCCTGACTTTGCTTCTTCAATTTACACTACCTCAACACTGTAGCAGCCTGACTTTGCTCTTTCACGTTAGAGGATCCGGTTACGTGGCGCACACGCGTAGCCAGCAGAGGACTCCAGGACCTAAACCACTCCGACTTGCATGTTTAGGTACCACCAGTGTCCACTTTGCAAGAAGTGGGACTAAAACGCAATTTAGCTCCAAGTTGTGGTACCAAATGTGTTAATACCTCTTCTGGCGACGATCGATATAGTTCGGCATCTTCACAACCAACTACGTTTAACTGCACGTTTCCATCAATCGTGCGCTGTTGATCGTACGGTACTTAACAAGTCCGGTCCGGCCCTTTAATTGGTATTAAGTTGAGTTAATTAAGCCTATCTTGGTTGCTGCAGATATTGTATTCTGATGATTGAGCGTCAGCGGAGTTTACATGTAGCCAAGTATGCGCGTACAGTGTATAACGCGCCACAGCACACCACATTGCCCACCCAATTTCTACAGCTACTTAGGCTATAGTGCTAGTATCATAGTTAGCATCATGCATATTGGTCCCACAAAAGTGTTATGTGGCAGCTAATTAAAGAGAAGAGAGGAGATTAGAGTAACATAGGTGGATACTGTATCATAGCGCATGTCACGAGAAAAGTTAATGCCAAACAAATCTTGCGCACAAATTTGCATTGAGATTCTAAAAAGCGATAAATATAGTATGACTATGATACTACTTCATGATACTAACCACTATAGAGATAGTGCCATACGCAAGTATCATATGCATGATACTACCATTGATACTTAGAGCATCTCCAGCCGCGTCCCCCAAAGCGTCCCCCAAAGGGATTTGGGGCGCGCCGGACAAAAAATGCGTTTCAGCCGCGTCCCCCAAAGCCCATTTTTGTCCGGCGCGCCCCGATACGGTGTCCGGCGCCCCGAGCCCGTCCCCGTCCCACAGGGGACGCACCGGGAACGCCGGACACACCGAAAAGCGAGGCGGGGAGTGGCGGGGCCGACCCGTCAGCGGCACAATTAATTTTAACCTAACCGTCGCCTACCTCGCGACGGAAGTTATTGGCACGCAGCGACGGTGCACTTCCCGCAGCGACGGTGCAGTTCCCGCAGAGAGCGCAGCGACGCGTCCCGTCGCGCGTAGCTCTGCGTGCCGGCGTTAATGAGCGCCACCGCTCAGCCGCCTCCCTCCGGCCTATAAAAAGGGGCGCCTCTCATCGTCCCTCTCACACAAACCCTAGCGCCTCTCTCCCAAACCCTAGCCGCCACCATCTCTCAACAAGACTCGACGCTATGTCTGGTAGAGGCGGAGGCCGACCTCGCGGCCGCGGCCGTGGTCGTGGTCGTGGTCATGGTCGTGGCATAGCTGAACGCTCGCCGTCGCCTCCCACGCCATCGTCTTCATCGTTGGAGATGGACGTGGAGCCGGACGTGCTGTTCGAATTCGTCCTCGTCCTCAAGGGCGACCCGCGCGGCATCCAGAGGCTGCCGGACTCCTTCGCCGACTACGTCGGCGGCGTACGCCCGCGCAAGATGCATCTGCGGGAGGCTTCATGCGGCTACTACCGGTGGATCGTCGACGCGATCTACGACGCGCACGGCAAGATGTACCTCAACATCGGTTGGGAGAAGTTCGCGCGCCACCACAGCCTCGAAGCCGGCTTCATCCTCCTGTTCTCCTACTTCGGCAACAGGGACATGAGCGTCAAGGTCTTCGACGAGAGGCGCTGCCGCCGGGACTACCACGGCGACAGGGACTCCCACGGCGACAGCACCGACGAGAAGGACGACTGAGTGTTGTTTCTTCGCAGCGAATACGTGCACGGAGGTTTCTGCCTGTTCGCCTCATCGGTAGAACCAACAAGGACACCATCCTCCCGCTGGATTTTCCAGTTTAGGTGACTGGTGTGCCCTCGAGTGTTCTTTCTTAGCAGCGAACACAAGAAACCTCCGATGCACGGCCTAGTTAGGTTTAGTTTATTTGCAATATTTTATATTTGTGTCCACCACGGTTCCAACTATGTATTAGTTTGTGGAAACCACGTTCCCAATTATGTATTAGTTTGTGGAAATTGAAATAAAAATGCCAAAAAAAAGTATTTTAAATGTTTGGGGGAGGCGTTTGGGGGACGCGGCTGGGGAGCGACGTCCCCCAAAGGCGGCACGAACAAAACACGTCCCCCAAACGCTCAATCCGGCGCGGTTTGGGGGACGCTTTGGGGGACGCGGCTGGAGATGCTCTTACCACTATGATCAGCCTTAGAGCAAGTACAATAAGACTACTCATAGTGGGAGTAACTTCACTAGTAACTACGTAGTAAGTGTCTAACTCATCAAATTTGCTTATGTGGCAGCGAGTTAATGAGGATAGAATAAGTAGCTAGTTACTTTAACATCACATTTTTCAAGATACAATGAGTCTACAATCTAATTAATGAAAATATCTATGATACTACTTTGATGTTACTAACCACTCTGAAGGTAGTAACATAGAGTAGTAACATGTGCATATTACTACTCTTTGTTACTTTCCACTATGGCTAGTCTAAGTACTAGTGAGCTAGCTATAAGAACTAAAATAATATATTCTTGCTTAGTTCGAGAGAGAGAGAGAGGTGGAGAGAAGAGGAGTGGGCTCTCATGCAAAAGTCAGCTCTAGCACGTGCTTCTAGATACTTTGTGAGAGTGAAAGGTAAGCCATACATTAATAAAGTAGCATATTTTACCATGTGGTACACTTGGTGAGCAACAAAACAATTGTTAAAAAAATAAAGTAGCATATTTTTATAGCTCATTAATGTATATATTGGCTTTAAGTAAGCTATAGATGACATATCAGTTGATTTATAGCCAACAGTGAGTTATACTATTGAACTTGCTCTTAGAGGTAGATTGATTTGGATAAGCGAGGCACAAGAATAGTTAACTAGAGCTGAGGGAGCTCTTGGGCAAAGGCTAGACTGGATTTAAACTAATATTCTGAAGCGAAAGAATGCAGAACTTGTATACATCTATATCTATATCTATAGCTCTATAGCACTATATAGTATGCGAGTTTTTGAATTTAAATTTACCACCGGCCAATTCTACAACATTCCTGCCTGTGGACCTCTGGCGTAACCCTGGCCGTTGATTTACATGTTGAAGCAGATATGGACCCTTCATCAAAACTGGAGACATACGATCTGACGGCTGACAATGCGTGGATTCGCCTCCTTCCGTTCCCGCGCTGGCGATTGTTGGCTGAAGCTGCCGGAAGCATCAGGATATATCTATATTAGGGCATCTCCAGCGGCGCGACGCATTTTAGCGTCCGCGCGCGTCCGTTTGCGTCGGCCCTTTTGGTCGAAAACGACCGCGCGTCCGTTTGCGTCGGGGGTGGCTCCAGCGGCACGACGCATTTTTTTTTAGGACGAACCATTTTTTTGAACTGAAACATAATTTACAAAAACTGAAACATAACTTACATACTTGAAAACATAAAAAAAACCTAAAACGCCTACTGGTCGCTGTCGTGGCTGTGCTGCTCCTAGTCGCTGTCCAGCACGATGACCTCCGGTATGTCCCACGGCCAGTTGCCATCCGGGGGAGCGTACGCCGGGCGCGATCGCGGTGCTCGAGGTTGAGGAGGCTGCGGCTGAGGCGGCGGTGGAGGCGCCCAGGGCTGCGGTGGCGGCGGATGAGGAGCCCAGCCATAAGGCTGTGGCGGCGGTGGGGGGGGCGCCCAAGGCTGTGGCGGCGGTGGAGGAGGCGCCCAAGGCTGTGGCGGCGGTGGAGGAGGCGCCGCCGAGTCCAGGAGCGCCTGTCGAAGGGCTTCATCCGCGGACAGGCCCGGCGGCATGACAGCGGTGGCGTAGCGGGGCAACGGCGGCTGCACAGGCGCGTCGTACTCGGAGACGAGGAGGCCGAGCTTGGCCATCTCGTCGTCCGTCATGTTGTCGGGGAACTCGAAGTTCCGGCCCTCCGCCATGGCCTGCTGCCATTCGTGGAAGACAAGGCCGACGTAGTCGTCGCTGTCGTCCTTCACCTCCTCGCTATGGTACGCGAGCGCCTCGATGTAGTCGTCGTCGTCGTCGTACACGACGTAGGCTTCGTCCTCGTCGTCCTCGTCCTCGCGGCCGTTGTGCTGCGGCTGCTCACGTCGCGTCGGCGCCGGCTGACGACGAGCCGGCGGTGCAGGGCCGAAGGGATAATCCCTGTCGCCCATGAAGCCAGCCCTTCGTCTGCTGTCCGTCTCCGTGGACAGGTACGTACGCCAACTCTCCGAGTCGATGGCGTACGCCGGATCGGCGCGGAGGTCCGCCGGCAGATATCGCCTCCTGCGCCGGATCTCCATGGTCCGCTCAGGCTCGCGCGCAGGTACTGGAGGGATGGGCACCCGGCGGCAGCTGAGCCGCCAGCCGCCAGGCAGCTGCACGCCGGACCAGGCGTCGCACGGCACCCATCTGCCGTGCATGAGCCTCCCCACCGTGACGGGGAGCGGCACCTTCTTGTTGCCGCTGCCGGAGGCCTCGAAGTCGTTCTTCTTCCCCATGGCGCAGCGGCGGTTGTGGTGCGAGTGGAGCTGTGGGCCAAGGAGCAACGCGGCCGCTGGACTTTTAAGGGCGGCCGCGCACGGGATACGATGCCATTGAAGGCGGCGCAGAAGCCCAGCCGCCGCCCGCCAGTGCACGCGCAGAACAGGAAGCTGCGGCATTCATGGCGGCGCAGATGCGGAAGCGCTGACCGCGGAAGCGATGGCCGCGGAAGCGATGCCCTCCATGCAGGCTCGTTGCCAGGCGGGCCCGGTGGAGACCGCAGCGAACACTTTGCGCGTCCGCGCAGCGTCCGCCGAGACGCAAACCTAGCGCATATTTCGGTCAGGTTTACGTCTTCGCGGACGGCCCGGTCACTTTGCGTCGTGCCGCTGGAGAGCGTACCAGACGCATTTACGACCAAAACGGACGCAAGCTTCGCGCCGCTGGAGATACCCTTATTTTTTTTTTTTTGAACCAGGGGAGATGCCCTTATAGTCATTGTCTGGATTCCACCGTGCAAAGAAAAAGCTCCACCTTCTCTCCTTGGACAGCCAGGAGCTGCGGGGCCCATGTACTTGATCGGCATTTTGTCACCTCATGTCCTCATGGCGTGAAAGCAAACAGCTAATATTACTGACTCCATAGTTACTGCTACTTACTAGCCTTGGTGATGCAAACCATTTGTTGTGCCATATGTCCTTGTCTTTTTTTTTTTTTTTTGAACAAGACCGTATATCCTTTACGAGGAAGAGACTGGTTTATTGAGAAAAAAATCATTCCAGTAAAAACATGTTTTGTCATACATAATATTTTGTGAGATGATACAAGACATTAATTATTAACATGCCACCACAACCATTTTTAGACACTCAATCCGTTCTAAATTAATCTGCACAACTTTGTATAGATACACATGTATTTAGACGTGTTTTAATGCGTAGATATGTATCTAGATAAAATTAAGTCAATTAGTTTGGAACGGAAAGAGTATAACATACTGTGCACATCTCTTTTCCAGTCGTTTCATGCACGATTCTGAAAGATGGTAGTTTAAGGGAAAAACTACACGTATGGAGAGGTACGATTTGAATTTTCTATGCGATAAAAGTGAATACTCAAAAAATAAATTAATAAGGTCGAAAGTTCTATCTAAAGTCGATGTTACTTTTATTTTTTTTGAAGCAAGAGACAAAAGTTTTGCCTTTTATATTGATATAGGAGGAGCAAATAGACAAGGCCTAAGCCCGGGCGAAAACAAAAGACAAGAGCTCAAGAGCTCAGAACAACATAGCCAGGCCTAAGAAGTGATCACCGCTAGGTGCTTTGCGCCGGCAACGATCCAATTTGCGCACTCGTCCCTGATCCTCTGCATCAGCGCGGAAGGTGTGGACGCCTTGTTGTTGAAGACCCTAGTATTCCGTTCCTTCCAAAGCTCCCACCCAATAAGAGTGACAGCGGTCTGGAGGCCTTTAGGGCAAGCTGTATAACACACCGTGATGGCATGCCAGTACTGGAGCACCGAGTCCCTTCCGGTACCTAGGTCAATTAGCAGAGAGGGGCAGGACAACCAGGAAGCGGCCTGCTACCAAATTCTCCTGGACTAACGGCATTCGAAGAGGATATGTCTGGCGGTCTCCGGCTGACATCTACAGAGCTGACAGTTCGGCTAGTACGGCCATCCACGGATAGCCAGGCGGTCAGAGGTCCACAGCCAGTTCTGAACCGCAAGGCAGGTGAAGAACCGGCATTTGGGGGGTGCCCACGCTTTCCAGACAATCTGCTTGAAGGAGCAGGACGTGGACCCCTGAAACTGGGATTTATAGGCTGAGCCCGCGGAGTAGGTGCCGTCAGCACTAAGAGTCCAAGAGATCGCGTCCGGGGTCCCTGGAAGGAGGGCAACACTGTCGACGGCAACATCCGCAATCCATGTGTTATTGGCCAAAGCATCGTGGACAATTTATTTCTTCCTTTTGGACGCCTCATAGATGAGCAGGGCGATGAGATTTGGTGGTCTGGCGTCTAGCCAGGAGGAGGACCAGAAAGAAGCCTTGTAACCATCGCCTATAGTAACCTTGGTAGCTGCACAGAAAAGGCTCCGGTCCATCTCATCATTTGGAGTTTCGAGGCCAACCCAAGGCTTGTCCGGCGCAGTCCATTCGAGCCAGAGCCAACGCAGCCGAAGGGCCCTAGCAAATTTATCCAGGTCAAGAATTCCCAAACCCCCCCAGTTCCTTGGGACAACAGACCTTTGCCCAGCAGACCTTGCTCTTGCCGCCGCTAACAGAACTATTGTAGGCCCAAAGCATGCCACGGCTGATTTTATCGAAGGCCTTCATGGTGGATTTGTCGAGCTTGAGCGCGGTAAGGAGGAAGATGTGCATAGAGGTCAAGTACCCGATAATTTATTGTTTCTAAGTCGGTCAAAGAGGAAAACATGTGTCGACGTGCGAAGCACGTGAATCTTACTGGTACAAATAAAAGGAGAGAGCTAGGGACCTCGTCCTGGACTTACTCCTGGACAGCTCGACGGTATGGCCAAAACGCCAATCTCAACCAGTGATTGGCTGATCGCTGAAGCCGAAGGAGGCCGTGTCTGACCGGGCAATTGCCAACCGGCCGAGGTCCGCCTGAACGCCTGAGCATTGAGGGGATCGTTGGCCAATTCCGGGCAGCGGAAATATTTAGGCGTACTAGATCGTGGCGATCGAGAAGTTTGCGGTGGTTCCAGAACAATCTGGAGTCTCGGCTATTTATCTGGCAGACACGAGGGAAAAAAATCCCCAAAGATAGATCCTGGATATCTGACCATGCAATCCATTTCTATGGGCCTGTTGGTTTGCAGCCACACTTTACCAAGCCTAATTTTGGCAAGTGTGGCAACCACAAAAGTGACAAAGTGTGGCAAAAATTGGCAAAAAATTTCACTCTATGACAAGTGGGTCATATGGATAGTGAAGTGTGACAGCTCTAAAGTGTGATAAAAACCAAACACATACCAAATTGCCAAACTTTAGCTTGGCAAAGTGTGGCTAGGAACCAAACAGGCCCTATGTGCCAAGGCTGCTAAGCCTATGCGGGTGTCCTTTGTGCGCACGAAAGTTTGGAAAATCCAAAACGAAACCTAAGGCATAACACCTGCCTTCCGCTATAGTATAAGAGAACTCTCACACAGCACGTTAGGCTCTCATTCCCCCCATCCTGCTCCCAGCTCGCTACAGCTGCTCCCCTCCCCCTCCTCTCCGGGTGAAAGGATCGTATGCCGCACCTAGAGGGGGGGGTGAATAGGTGCTAACCAATTTTTAATTCTTTTTTAATTTAGGCTTGACACAAAGGTAAATTCTCTAGATATGGAACTAAGTGAATTTCCCTATATGACAAGGTTATCAACTAAGCAAGATATAGCTACGCAATATATAGGAGATAGAATAGGATAGAGTTAACCGAGAGTGGAGCACACGATGACACGGAGATGATTCCCGTAGTTCCCTTCCTTTGCAAGAAGGTACGTCTACGTTTGGAGGAGTGTGGTTGCTACGCAAGCCAAACCAACAGCCACGAAGGCTTCACTCAGATCTCCTGTGAGCAACGCCACGAAGGCCTAGCCCACTTCCACTAAGGGATTTCCTCGAGGCGGAAACCGGGCCTTTACAAAGTTCTTGGGGCACACATCCACAACCAAATTGGAGGCTCCCAAATCTGTAACAATACAACAATCAACAACAATACATCAACACAAATCAACTAGGGATCCAAAGAGGAACACTAGCAAGGGGGCCCTCAAACAAATGAGGGGGAAATGTAAATCGCTTCGGTGAGGATGTAGATCGGTGTCTTCTCCTTCGAATCTCCAAAGATCAAGAGCTTTGGTTGGGGGAGGAAGGAGATCTTGTAAATCTTGTGTTCTTGAGGTGACTCTAATGGTGGTGAAGCTTGGCCGATTTTTCTTGCAATGATTGAGCAAAGGAGGAAGGAAGAAGAAGAGGGGTATAAATACCCCTCCCCAAAATCCAGCCGTTGGGGCTTCCGGGGGGCCGGATATTCCGGCCTAAGTAAGGGTCGGATAATCCCCCCCCCCCCGGATAATCCGGCCTCAGGTACAAAACCGGGAGAATGTCCGGCCTAATATCTGGCCTCTAACCAGACTTGCTTTTCTTCAGATCCTTAGCCATTTTCGAGGGGGCCGGATATTTCCGAAATGTCCGGCCCGGATAATCCGGCCTTGGGACAAAACCGGGACAATATCCGGGCAAATGTCCGGCCCCTATACTGAGCCGCAAATCCTCAAGTCCTTAGCCGAAAAACTGGGGGCCGGATATTTTGGAAATATTCGGCCCGGATTATCCGGCCTGATGATCTTTTTGCTGCATCTTTTTGACAGAACTGACCACATCCAACACACATAAAAATGTATCTATATAATCCCTGTACCACTTAAACAAACATTAGTGTATCACATACATTGTCATCAAACACACAAAACATAATATGAGAGATGTTCTTTCAATCTCCCCCTTTTTGGTGTTTGATGACAATATACGGATTTGCAAGAGAATCACTATAGAGTCAAGCATGATGACAAAACATAGAGGCACTCCCCCTACATGTGTGCATATAAGTAATTTGCATTTGAATACAAATACACAACACATAGGAGCGAGGTGCCTCAACACAAGAGGTATCCAACATGAGCTCTAACAAGAGACATAGACATATATGAAGTTGAGATAGGATGCTCGAAATCATACCCATGTGTAGATATATAATACGGAGATATAGCATCACACATAATATAGTAGCCTTGATCTCAACATATAGAATTCCGAAAACCATAACAATGTCTCACACCACATAGCACATAGTTTTAAACGGAACACAAGCAAACCAAATAGTTCAAATAAGAGGGAACACAAGCAATATAGGAATGATAAACGCGTATGCTTGTGCCCAAACCATGCAAATCCCCGAGACAGTTCCTAATAGAACACTTCTCCCCCTTTGGCATCGAGACGCCAAAAAGGGGATAAGCGCGATGATACTCGCCCCATGGAGATCACTCGGAGCCATCGTCATTGTCGGACTTGTACTCCTCTTCTTCTTCTTCTTCTTCAGTGTCAGGGGCATCCGGAGAGCGGCGAGTGAGGTTGGACCTTTGAATGCAATCATCAAGATCACTCCACGGAACCTGTGCAGAATGCCACCCCCTGTAACCTGGGTGAACTGGAGGCTGAGGCGGGGGTCCTTGTTCACCATTGAGCTTGTGCAGAATAACCGCCTGAGTATGCTTAATCTCAGAACGTTCTCGGCTGGCCGCATAGTTCTCCTTATGGATCTCAATGTTCATGCAAAGGATGTGACGCTGAAACCAACTAAGCCTGCTCACATGTTTCTTCATAGCCGGGAGATCAGGATGGCGAGCAAGAGCAAAACCACTAGAACGAGCATCACCCATGAAGGAGTCAGGTGCAGGTGCTGCAGAAGAGACTGGCTTAAGCTTGTAAGCCTTCTTGACAGAATGCTTCATCAATGGATACCCGCTCAAGTCTTCACCATCCACAGCCACAGAGTTGTTGATGAGGAGCTGGATATATGGTGCATAAGGTATGGTGGTCCGGGAGACCATGGCATCATGAATCTCATTGAAGATGAAGTCCATGACATCAATAGTGTAGTTACGTTCCTCATTAGCATCACGGGCACACCTAAAGCTGAGGTGCATAAGATCCACAAGTGTTCCCCGGAGAGCATCATTGTTACAACCACTTGGAGAGATGGTGGCCCGAAAGAACCTGAGTAACTGACCATAGATGGGAAGCAGCCCCTTGGAAGAACCAACTTTTCCAGCTGAGGTATATAGATCAAACATCACACTCTTATCTGCCCTCTATGGTCCATGGAGACGACGACCACCTCCTACAGGAACTCCAAGAATACCAGCAAATCGGCGCAAGGTTGCCCTACAGTGAGTGGAACTAGTCATCCATTCCATAGTGCGGTCCTCATCTTTCTGGATGGCCAAAGTGGCAAAGAATTGCTTAACCAACTCTGGACTATAGTCACATTGAACCTTCATGATATCCTTCAAGCCCATCCTACCAGCTACCCAGATTGCATCTTCAAAATGATTGTTGACTGCCAGAAGGTCCACATCGATAGCTTGCATGGGTCTCAGATTCTTCATGGGCTCATAAATGTCCTTGTAGATGAACTCCTGCTCCATGCACCAGTATTTCCTGCCCTCTGTCTCTTCATCCCTTGGGAAGTCTTCATACCAGTTCTTCATGCGGATAGCGGAATAAGAGACAGGGTCCATGGTCTTGTAGTTTTCCCTTGAAGCCTTGTTCTTCTGCCTAGATGCTGAGGACTTGCGAGGAGCGTTGGACGTGAACTCATCACTTGACCGATCACCCCTTGGGCGTCTCCGAGCACCCCGAGAAACACGACCTGTGAATAGCAAAGACGGATAGCAAAGAGAAGATAATGCTCATAAGTCATGTATGATACAGTAATGTACTCTAGACACATACTATAAGTCGGTACAAATCTAGACATGATAGATTGAAACAAAACTGCAGCGGCGATGAAGCTCCAGGCCGGATAATCCGGTGTCCCCTGGGGGCGGATAATCTGGCCAGGCCGGATAATCCGGGCTTTGCGAGGGCCGGATAATCCGGCCCTGCGAATCTTGCAGTTCTTCCAATCAAAAACTTGTCTATGACCAGATCGGCCTCATAGCATGCAAGAGGAGTGTACTACACATGATTTGGAACAACTAGACACCATCTTCACCAAGAAAATAGCACATACAAATCACAACACCTAGGGTTAGGGATTGTGAGTCATACCCGCATCCATTGCGAAAGCCACTTGGAGGAGCAGGTAGCTAGGGAGGAGAGGCACCCGATCCACCCGAGAACTCCGAGAGGGAGCGGACGGGGCGTCTCCGACAAGGAGGAGGAGCTCTGGCGGCTTGAGGAGGGAGAAGGGGCGCGTGGGGGGAACTGATTGAAGTGGCAACCGTTCTCCCCGCGGCCTCCCTTAGTCCTCCCGCAAATCGCCCAGGCCGGATAATCCGGCCCAAAGTGAGGGCGGATAATCCGGCCAGGCCGGATATTCCGGGGTGCCAGGGGGCCGGATTATCCGGTTTTCTGGAAAATTCCAGAACACCGGAAATCCTGCCTATCTTTAGTTGGTTATTTGCGAACCCATATGTGGTGCAATAAAATATCACGTCACATATAAGATGCATATTTACCAATAAGATGGGGCAACCTAGATCATCCGATCGAGAAACCTCAAACTCCAAGTTTTTACCAAACATGACAAATGAGCAAGATGGAAGTGGCTTATAGGAGAGTGTAGGCTTAGGTTTAGAGGGTACAAACTGTTAATGGTACATGATCACTCAAGTTTGCAAGATATGAGCAAATAAGGCCAAACTAGAGTGATTTCCCATAAGAACATGGAGTTGTCAAATAAAAGGCAATAAGATCCAAATAACTCCAACTCTTCACAAAGAAGAGTGTGGTGACCTAGGCCACCATATA
Source organism: Lolium perenne (assembly GCF_019359855.2). Lineage (NCBI taxonomy): Eukaryota > Viridiplantae > Streptophyta > Magnoliopsida > Poales > Poaceae > Lolium > Lolium perenne. Next base: position 45,916,858 of record NC_067245.2, read on the forward strand.
TGAGTGTTGTGGGATGGCACCGCGAAGATGTATCTTGGGTCCAAGCCACTACTCATCATTGAAGCTCACATATCAACATATGATATAAAGAGAATGATTTCTTAATGTTGGCATTATGGGGGGAGGGATAGCTCAATAATTTAAACCGCACCCCCCCTATTTCCATGCCCACATCTAAACCAAATAAAGTTTTGAGACAAAGGTGTGTTTGAAAGATAGTCAAGCTATACTCCTTGAATCAATGATATTTAGCTCATTCCTCAAATAGCAAAACCTTGCTTCATCAAGAGGCTTCGTGAATATATCGGCAAGTTGATCTTTGGTAGGAACATAGATAAGCTCAATATCACCACGGGCAACATGATCCCTAATGAAATGATTCCGGATCTCAATATGCTTCGTTCTTGAATGTTGCACCGGATTATAGGCAATCTTGATGGCACTTTCATTGTCACATAATAGAGGCACTTTGTCACAAATGACACCGTATTCCTTTAAAGTTTGCATCATCCATAACAATTGAGTGCATCCACTTGCGGCGGCAACATATTCGGCTTCGGCGGTGGAGAGAGATATACAATTTTGCTTCTTAGAAGACCAACACACCAAGGACCTACCAAGGAATTGGCAAGCCCCGGAAGTTGATTTCCTATCATCCTTGTCTCCCGCCCAATCCGCATCGGTGTATCCATTGAGAATAAAACTTGAGCCTTTGGGGTACCAAATACCATATCTTGGGGTATCAACCAAATATCGAAAGATTATTTTGAGAGCCATCATGTGGCTCTCCTTAGGAGAAGCTTGATACCTTGCACACACACCAACACTCAACACTATGTCCGGTCTAGATGCACAAAGGTAAAGCAAGGATCCAATCATGGATCGATATACCTTTTGATCCACCTCTTTACCATTGGGATCAAGTGCAAGATGACATTTAGTAATCATAGGAGTGGCTACACTCTTCAACTCGGTCATCTTGAACCTCTTGAGCATGTCTTGGAGATATTTTGCTTGGTTGATGAAGGTTCCTTCTCTCAATTGCTTGATCTCAAAACCAAGGAAGAACTTCATCTCTCCCATCATAGACATCTCAAACCTATCGGTCATAAGCTTTGAAAATTCATCATTGAAAGCTTTGTTAGTAGAGCCAAAGATAATATCATCAACATATAATTGGCAAACGAAAAGCTCCCCATTTACCCTCTTAGTAAAAAGAGTGGGATCGATTAGCCCAACATCAAACCCACAATCTACCAAAAATTCTTTAAGGTGCTCGTACCAAGCTCTAGGAGCTTGTTTGAGACCATAAAGTGCTTTATCAAGCTTGTAGACATGGTTAGGAAAGTTGAGATCCTCAAACCCCGGGTGTTCCTTAACATAAACCTCTTCATGCAAAGGACCATTAAGAAATGCACTTTTCACATCCATTTGTTGTAACTTAAAGTTATGATGCGATGCATAAGCAAGAAGGATACGGATGGACTCAAGGCGAGCCACGGGAGCATAGGTTTCTCCAAAGTCAATTCCTTCAACTTGAGAGAACCCTTGTGCCACCAATCTTGCCTTGTTCCTCACAACATTTCCAAACTCATCTTGCTTGTTCTTGAAAATCCATTTAGTGCCTATAACATAGCGGCACCCCTTTGGCTTCTCTACTAAGGTCCATACTTTGTTGCGCTTGAAGTTGTTGAGTTCTTCGTGCATAGCTTCCAACCAATCCGAATCTTCAAGGGCTTCAAATACTTTCTTGGGTTCCACTAATGAGATATAAGCATGATGATTGCTAAAGTTAGCCAATTGCCTTCTTGTGGAAACTTTTGCCCTTACATCACCAAGGACCTTGTCATGAGTGTGTCCACGAAGTTCAAGGTTCCTATCTCTTCTTGCTAGACGACGGGCCTCGATCTCCTCCTTGGTTCTTCTTGGCCTTGGAGGTGTCACTTGATCAACTTGATCATTTGGGTCCCCGTCTTGACCTTCAACTTGAGCTTCCTCAGTTTCATGAGGTTGCTCATCCTCATGTGCTTGATCTTGGACATTATCCGGTGAGAGGAGAATGTTGAAAGGATATTCATCGGATCCATCATGAATCCGTGGTTGATCTTGTCCTTGATCTTGCACACAAGAGGGAGGGTTTTGTTCTTGTTCTTGGGTTGGTGCATTATTTGCTTCAAGAGATGGGGTTTGTTGATGTTGAGAAGATGAGGGCTCCACCGTGGTAGAGCATAGTCCTTCCCGAGATGCCACACCGTGTCCCTCAATGGGGCGGAAAAATCCCACACCCATTCTTACTATGGCATCTTGAGGTATTTCATCACCTGCACATACATCAACTTGCCCCACTTGGGAGCCATCATTTTCTTCGAACCTCTGATACGTCTCAAACGTTTCTATAATTTCTTATGTTCCATGCTACTTTTATGATGATACTCACATGTTTTATACACATTATATGTCATTATTATGCATTTTATGGCACTAACCTATTGACGACATGCCGAAGAGCCAGTTGCTGTTTTCTGCTGTTTTTAGTTTCAGAAATCCTAGTAAGGAAATATTCTCGGAATTGGACGAAATCAACGCCCAGGGGCTTATTTTTCCACGAAGCTTCCAGAAGACCGAGGGAGATACGAAGTGGGGCCACGAGGCGACGCCACACTAGGGCGGCGCGGCCCAGGTCCTGGCCGCGTGGCCCTAGCGTGTGGGTCCCCCGTGACTCCTCCGACTCCGCCCTTCCGCCTACTTAAAGCCTCCGTCGCGAAACCCCCAGTACCGAGAGCCACGATACGGAAAACCTTGCAGAGACGCCGCCGCCGCCAATCCCATCTCTGGGGATTCAGGAGATCGCCTCCGGCACCCTGCCGGAGAGGGGAATCATCTCCCGGAGGTCTCTTCATCGCCATGATCGCCTCCGGATCGATGTGTGAGTAGTTCACTGATACGTCTCAAACGTATCTATAATTTCTTATGTTCCATGCTAGTTTTATGACATTACCTACATGTTTTGTTCACACTTTATGTCATATTTATGCATTTTCCGGAACTAACCTATTAACAAGATACCACAGTGCCAGTTCCTATTTTCTGCTGTTTTTGGTTCCAGAAAGGCTGTTCGGGCAATATTCACGGATTGACGAAACTCCAGAAAGACTCCAGGGACGCCGCCGCCATCGTGAAACTCCAATTTGGGGGATAGAAGTCTCTGTTCCGGCACCCTGCCGGGACGGGAAAGTGCCCCCGGAAGCCATCTCCACCGCCATCTTCACCGCCATCGCTGTCTCCATGATGAGGAGGGAGTAATTCTCCCCCGAGGCTGAGGGCTCTACCGTAGCTATGTGGTTCATCTCTCTCTTTGTGATCTAGTTACTCTGGTGATGTTATTAAAGTACTCTATTCGTCCTTCATGATGTAATGGTGACAGTGTGTGCATCATGTAGTACTTGGCGTAGGTTATGATTGTAATCTCTTGTAGATTATGGAGTTAACTATTACTATGATAGTATTGATGTGATCTATTCCTCCTTTCATAGTGTGTCGGTGACGGTGTGCATGCTATGTTAGTACTTGGTATAATTGCAATGATCTATCATGCACTCTAAGGTTATTTAAATATGAACATCGAATGTTGTGGAGCTTGTTAACTCCGACATTGAGGTGCTCTTGTAGCCCTACACAATTAATGGTGTTTGTCATCCAACAAGAGAGTGTAGAGTGGTTTTGTTATGTGATCAATGTTGAGAGTGTCCACTAGTGAAAGTATGATCCCTAGGCCTTGTTTCCAAACATCGAATCTCTGTTTATTTACTGTTCTGTTGCATGTTTACTCGCTGCCATATTTTATTCAGATTGCTATTACCACTCATATACATCCATACTACTTGTATTTTACTATCTCTTCGCCGAACTAGTGCACCTATACATCTGACAAGTGTATTAGGTGTGTTGGGGACACAAGAGACTTCTTGTATCGTGATTGCAGGGTTGCTTGAGAGGGATACCTTTGACCTCTTCCTCCCTGAGTTCGATAAACCTTGGGTGATCCACTTAAGGGAAACTTGCTGCTGTTCTACAAACCTCTGCTCTTGGAGGCCCAACACTGTCTACAAGAATAGAAGCACACGTAGACATCAAGCACTTTTCTGGCGCCGTTGCCGGGGAGGAAAGGTAAAAGGCACTCATACTCCGGTCCCAGGTAACTAAGTACTTTTCTGGCGCTGTTGTGTGAGTGTTCGGAGCTATTTCCTTTAGATCCTGCAATTGCATCTTTTTGTTTCTTGTTTTTATTTACACTAGTAAGGCATAATGGAAAACATCTGTGAGCTTTTTAAACTTTTTCCTGAGTCAAGATATGAATGGTTTAATGCGAAAATTAAAAAACCTATGGAACCTTATTTGCATGCTAGTAGCAATGTTATTGGTATGAATGCAATTACTGCTAATGCTATGAAGAAGTCTAAGCTTGGGGAAGCTAGTTTTTGTGATATTTTTAGCTTCCCATCTTTAGGGGAGAAAATTTGCTCTGATAATACTTTATCTCCCATATGCGATAACTCTAATGATGCTTGTGATATTTTAAATCCACCTATTGAAAGTATTCCATATAAAATACCTATGAAAATTATTGAACGTGTTAGGGATAACCGCTATGAAGGGGATGGAACTGTCCATCCTGGAGATCATTTACTGTTTTTGCATGAATTATGCGGGTTATTCAAGTGTGCAGGTATCTCTATGGATGAAGTGAAGAAGAAATTATTCTCTATGTCGTTGTCTGGTAAAGCGGCGCATTGGTATAAACTGCTGAAGGATGGGCATTCTCTTGATTGGAAGGATATTGTGCCTCTATTTTATTCTAAATTCTATCCTCCAAGTGAAATTCACAAAGACCGAAACCGCATATATAATTTCTGGCCTCATGATGGAGAGAGTATTGCCCAAGCATGGGAGAGATTGAAGTCTTTAATGCTCAAATGCCCCAATCATGAGCTTCCTGGTAATATCATCATTGATAATTTCTATGCAAGACTTTCTTTTCAAGATAAAACTTTGCTGGATACTGCTTGTTCTGGATCATTCACGCGCAATAAAGAAGAGTTTAAATGGGACCTTCTTAATCTGATTCAGGAGAACGCTGAAGGTTGGGAGAACAGCAAAGGAAAGAGTCAGGTATAAATTATGATTATGAATGCATTGAAACTTTTATGGATACTGATAAAATTCGAAATATGAGTGCTACTTATGGTCTTGACTCTCAAGTTGTTGCAAATCTTTATAAAGCTTTTGCCTCTCATTTTGAATTGCCTAGGAAGAATTTTGATAAGTATCATGAAACTTTTAAAGACGCTTGCATGAAGGATGATTGCAATAAGCATGCCCAAACTTCTGAAAATACTATTTCTTATAAGCATGTTAATTTTTGTGGAATGCATAGACCTTGTGGAATTAATCAAATCGAAGATGAATATTGTATCCATCATGGGAATGAAAAAACTAGAAAGTGGTCTAGAGCTCTAGATGATCTTGGTAAAAAAGTTTGTGCCAGCTATCCTTTTATCTGTGAACTTTGTCATAAAGTGGGTCATTTTAATTTTCAATGCTCCTCCAATGATAATTCGAACCCCATGAGTGCTGCAAATTTGTATTGTGATGATGAAATTACTCCTAATCAGCATGATGAACTTACTTTATTTTTGAGGCGTGAAGAGTTATCAAGAAAAATTTCTTTGTTAGATATTAACGATCTAGATATTGATGATGTCCTGCATGGGTGTCTTTCTTATTGCATTGATAATTGCCATACAAATACTTACATACAAAATATTTTAGAAGATGACACTTTGCCAAAATATGATAGGACCGTTGTGTGCTTTGAACTTATTAATGAAAAGGAGGAATCCTCCCAAGTTTCTTCTATTGTTTCTAGAAATAAAACAGCTTATGAGGAGAAGCCTCTCATCAAGCCTCTCCCCCCCTAAAGAAAGGAACGAGGAGAATGGGAAGAAGAAGAAGGGAACGAAGAAGAAGAAGAAGAAGAAGAAGAAGAAGAAGAAGAAGAAGGGGAATAAAAAGAAAGAGGTAACATCATATCCCCGCGTGTATGAGATAATGATAGGTAACCGTAAGTATGTTGCTCCTGATGATTATTATGATAATGAATCTGTAACATCCCAAATTTCAATAAAAGAAAGAAGAAGAAATTCCAGAGATCCAAAATTTAGAACCAACAAAAACTTTTAAATTTCATATAGTGCCCTGCATAGGACTTGTGCATTTTGAGTGATATGCCATGATGATTTGTTTTATTGTTTATGTGATGAACTATAAACCCTAAAGTGATCAAGTGAAGATCACCAAACAAATAAATCAAAAAGAGAAAGAAATCAAATAAGAGATAAACCCTAAAAACCCTAATATATGACTTATGTTATTTTTGCAAAATTTGATCCTAGACCCATTTGATATTCACCATCATTTGCAATATGATATTGAAGAGTTATTACAACTTTGGGAATCAAAGAAACACCATTTAAATCCAACCCAAAAATCAAAATCCACTCACATAGAATAATGGTCATTTTTGACAATTACATTCTGGTCACCACTTTGAGCCTCTATATTTCAAGATTTCTAAACTAAACAAATTCCATTCTTTGCATGTCATCCAAGTACACAACAAGATGAACAACTTTTGTAAAGAACATCACATCAAATTCATTTTGGATCAAAAGTTATGATCAAGCAAAGAGAGGACTTTGAAACTTTGGCAAGATCACCACTTATCAAATTTTGATCAAACCTGGCCATCTCTTGCTCACCACTTGACCTAGCATTGACCTCTGGACCCCACCCTACCTAGCCCATGCGTGGAGACACCATGGACACGACCAAAACATGGCTGGCCATGGCCATGCCGGTCCCGTTCCACCTCGACGCGCCACCCCTCTCTCCTTGCCTCTCCAGCCCGAGCCACCTTGTCAAACGCGTCGCCCATGATCCCAGGAGATCGCCTGTACCCGCTGTTGAACGAGAGGACGATGCCACGACCCGCCACTGCCGCGCCCAGTACGCTCCAGGTACGCCGCCATCGGCATGGCGACGTCACCCGTGCACGGACGCGCGCGACACGGCCACGCGGCGTTCGCCGTACCTCGCCGTACCCCGACCACCTCCGCGCGCCCTGGTACCTGCCTCGCCACGCGGAGCTCGCCGGACACGCTGCCGTCACCACCTAGCGCCTACGGTCGCCGGCGAGGACGAGACCGCCCACCACGGCTGCGACAGTACGCGCACGGCCCCGACCACCGTACGCCTCACATTAACTCGCCATGGACGCTCGTGGATTCGCCGTACCCTCCCGATCGTCGCTGCGTCATCGCCTAGCTCTCTAGCTCGCCGGAGACGCCGCGCCCGCGACGACCCGCACCATGCCCCGCAGCACCCCCTCCAGCCTATAAATAGAGGCCTCCCCAGAGCAATCCCAGCACACCACCATGACCACCGTTCACCACCGCTTCGCCTCACACCGCTAGCTACCTCAATCGTCGCCGGAGCAAGCTCAATCGAGCGATCGGAGCCGCGGAAGCCCTGGTGAAATCGCCGTCGACTGGAGCCTCCTCGAGCGACGCCACTGCTACAGGCTGCATCGCCGTCGTCCACAACGTCATCACGCACACTGCCAACCCTAGCTGGAGCCACGGTGAGCTCTCCGACCCCCTACCGCCGCCGTGCCAGTGACCCAATCTCGTCGGAGACGACGACGGCCCTGTGCCGTCCGATGTCGTTCTAATCCAATGCCTCACGTTAGTTCATACCGTTTCGGGTTTTAAGAGTCGCTGACGGGTGGAGCCCCCTGTCAGGCAGCTCACGCGTGCGTGGACGCGTGGTGGGCTGGCCTTGCGCTGTTTAAATCATTTCGGCCCAGTTAGTTTCCCGCCAAGCCCATTTCATCAAAATTCGAATTTCCAAATCCTGTCAAATTCAATACTGGACCCAACTTTGAAAATTCATAGATTCTGTTTGGCTTGGCCAAATTTAACAAACTTTATATGGTTGGAAAGCTAGTAAAAAGATCTACAACATGCCACTGGTCTCATCTCGAGATCTGTTGTGGAAATAAAAAGATAAAAAGAAGAATGCAGAGACTTTTTCATATTCAAATAATTATTAAAAATCAACCAAAATAGATATTTAGTTAATTCCAACTTTAATAGTTCACATTTAACTTACACTAATTGTTTCTGTAATAAAATGGTATGGTCACTTCGGATGATCATGGCCTAGTTTAATTAATGGACAATAGGGCTATTTTACTTAAGTGATATTGTCCAAAACTAATATGGAAATCATATGAAGTATTTTACTTCATTTAAGTCTTGTCCCAAGTGAATTCATGTGATGTTTGAACCACTGGTCCAAACACTCTTAAATGAAATACTTGGAGATTTAAATCATTTGTAGAATTATTAAATGGTATGAGGTGGTCTACCTCATTTAAATCATTTTCTCAAATGATTATAATGAATGGTTGACTTAGGTCAATATGAATTCATGTAGGATTATTTGAGAAATTAAATCTTAAGAAGATTTCAATGAGAGGAAATTATTTTCCTCAAGAACTAAATTGAAATTATTAATTACATATGTAATGAGAGGAAATTATTTTTATTCAATAAGAAAACCAATGCACCTAATTATGTTATGTGTGTGCTTAGCCTAGTTTGTGTGAAATAATGATGTGATTAGTATAGCTCTTGAAGCTTGTTGAGTGATTATACCTCGTATTTAAATTTAGACGCTAGCATCGGAGAATACCAAGAGGAAGAAGAAGAGAACCTTGAGAACTACCAATGCAAGCTAATACTCTTGCCAAGTGCAAAGCCTTTTTGGGGCAAGGCACCATGATTCTTATCTTTCTTAACACAAGCCTATCCCAATTTTCTTTACCATACAAGTTTACTTGTTTATTTCCAAGAGTTATTGGGATAAGTTAACTTGGTCTAGGTGAATAAGATTACTAGAGTAGCAAAGTTAGTCTCAAGTTAGCCAAGCAATATAGCACCCCTCATGATTAGTGCTAGTGCTAAAAATACTAAAACTTGACTACACTAGATGGGAACATATGACTTGTTGAATTTGAAACCTTGGAATGATGAATCATTCCATTGAATGATTTGAAGTTGATTGTGAACAAGAGAAGATAGTGATTTTTTATATAAACCTGATATTGGTTTGAATGTGATACCTTTCCAATTTTGAGTACCCCCACAATACCTGATTATGGGTATGGCTTAACTGGAAATTTATACACTTTACTATGGGTTCCCTCTGAACACACATCATATGGGTTATGCCGAGGCTGCCTCCGTTGTTGAGAAATGATGTGAATTGAGGTGAATTGTACGGCCAAGCCCTGTGCAGTTCCCAGGTTGACAGTTGATCTTCACTGGGAGGCCAAGCTCATGGGGAGAGGTGCTCATACTAGGGTTTGTAAGTGAAAGGTTATGGTTGATGATCCGCGTACTGTGTTACGATGATTCGGGGTAATCCCGACGGATGAAATCAAATGTTGTGGCACAAGTGTGCAACCTCTGCAGAGTGTAAATCTATCCGAATAGCCGTGTCCACGGTTACGGACGGTTGGAAAGGCCATACAGTTTCCGGTGTCAGATTTTGAAAATGTTGATGAAATGAATGGTGACTTGGTGACTTGTCTAATTACAACCAATGTTGTGGGAATGACACTAATGTTCCCACTTGAGTTAGTTAGTACATGAATAAGGCTTTGCTCAAATACTTGTGAACTAAAATTTGGCTTTATGCAAATTAAACTAGAGCATAGCACCCCTTACAAAAATTGTAGCACTTACATTAGTGTTAGTTTGCAAGTACTTAAAGTACTTACGGTTTTGTCCCTGGCTATTCAAATGGCCAGAGTATGAAGATGAACAGAACTACCAAGGAGATGACCAGCAGGACGCCTACGACAACTAGGAGTTTTCTGACGTCAAGCGTTGGCCTGTGGACTAGAGAGTCCCTTTATATTTACGCTTCCGCTATGAACTTGTGTTTGTTCGTTGATCGATAGATCAACTATTTGTGTAATATGGATCATGTGATTTGAGTTGTAAGACAATATGGTTTGTAATAAATGATGACTATGATATTCGACTATTATGCCTCGCAACAACATTATCCTGGGATTGCGATGAATGACATAATAGGCATCTGGACTTAAAAATCCGGGTGTTGACAAGTTGGTATCAGAGCCATTGTTTGACCTTAGGAAACCCTAGTTAGAATGGGCGTTCATAAAAACCTAACTTGGAAATCAAAATGAAGAGAATATTTATGAAAAAAAATTACTCACCCTCTTGTCTTTGAGGCTTTTTCGAAATTTGATGAATCATGCTCTTTCTTATTTGAATCTACTTAAAATTTTGCCACACTTGTTCACTCTCTAACTTACTCCTCCAAATTCACTTTCAGATGGAGCCGAATGCACCCATCAACTCCAAGTTTTATCAACTTGGGAACGGAGGGAGTTTGATCTTCAAGCACTGATGACCCACAAGTATAGGGGGTGTATCGTAGTATTTTCGATAAGTAAGAATGTCGATCCCAACGAGGAGCAGAAGGTGTTGACAAGCAGTTTCGATGAAGGATTCACTGTAAATGCTCACAGACAAGTATTCAGGGGGTTTTGATGTAACAGTTGAATAAAGTACGAGTAAGTAAAGTGCGAGAGTAACAATTGCAGCGAGTGGCCCAATCCTTTTTAGCACAAAGGACAAGCCGGTTTGTTTACTTATAATGACCAAATATTCTCGAGGACACATGGGATTTTAGTCTAGTGCTTTCGCTACATACGGCTAAATAATCTTCATTGTTATGATAAGTGTTGTGTGGGTGAACCTATGCTAATGTACCGCCCTTCCTAGGACTAATACATACTTGTGATTATACCCCTTGCAAGCATCTGCAACTACAAGAAAGTAATTAAGAATAAATCTAACCACAGCCTTAAACTCTGAGATCCTGCGATCCCTCCTGCATCGATATACCAACGGGGGTTTAGGTTTCTGTCATTCTGACAACCCCGCAATTGGCAAACGAGTACAAGATGCATTCCCCTAGGCCCATAAATGGTGAAGTGTCATGTAGTCGACGTTCACATGACACCACTAGAAGAATAACACCACAACTTAAATATCATACCATTGAATATTACTCAACCATAGTTCACTACTAACATTTAGACTTCACCCATGTCCTCAAGAACTAAACGAACTACTCACAAGACATCATATGGAACATGATCAGAGGTGATATGATAATGAATAACAATCTGAACATAAACCTTGGTTCAATGGTCTCACTCAATAGCATCAACAACAAGTAGAAATAGATACCGGGAGAGTTTCCCCTATCAAACAATCAAGATCAAACCCAAATTGCTACAGCGGTGACGTGGTGCTGCGGTGGAGATGGCGGTGATGATGGTGGAGATGATGATGATGGTGATGGAGATGATGTCCAGCTCGATGGCGGTGACGATGGTGTCGATTTCCCCCTCCGGGAGGGAATTTCCCCGGCGGATTCCTGCCCGCCGGAGAGCTCTTTTCTCTCTGGTGTTCTCTGCCCCGCAGAGGCGGCTGTAACTCTTCGCGAGGTACCCTCTGTGGCTTAGGTCTTCGGGACGAAGGGTTTCGCGAAGAAAAGGAGGCGAAAGGGGCTGTGGGGCCCCCACACCACATGGTGGCGCGGCCAGGCGATGGGCCGCGCCGCCCTATGTTGTGGGCCCACCCTGGGTCCACCTGACTCCTCCTTCTGGCTTCCTTCGTCATCTTGAAAAATAAGATTTTTGGTATAATTTCCTTCCACAGTTGATCTTCCGAAATATTGCGTTCTGACGGTGCTTTTTCCAGCAGAATCCTGGCTCCGGTGCTTGATCCTCCAATAATGATGAAACATGCAAAATAGATGAAATAACATAAGTATTGTGTTTCAATATGAAATATATCAATGAATAACAGCAAATTATGATATAAAATAGTGATGCAAATTGGACGTATCAACTCCCCCCAAGCTTAGACTTCGCTTGTCCCCAAGCGAAACTGAGCTCGATAAACAGGACCACATGTTTATGGAGTGAAGAGTCGATAAATAAAATACGGACAAGAAGCATCATATTCAATCGCACAAGACATTATAGTAGTCAACTTCCTCATATAACTCAACTTGAAACAAGTATAAGGTAATCACAAATAAAGGTGCATAAGAAATCATAATTGGTGATGGCAAACTTCGTTCTTGGTCAGAGAACAATTAACAGATTATACTTATCTCATTGAGCAGCGCTCTCATGTTAAAGTTTATAAGGCACAACTTTCATACTCAATCATAATGGTCTCTTCATGATCATTGATAACTTGCAAAGCTATATTCATTCAGATAAAACTTGTACTAAACAAGGAAGAATAAAAGACATGGCGAAGCAAATCATAATATAATGGTTTGATCACAACTACTCAAATGCTTGCTTGAGATGGAGGGAAATAGGTTTACTGACTCAACATAAAGTAAAAGACAGGCCCTTCGCAGAGGGAAGCAGGGATTAAATCATGTGCTAGAGCTTTTTCAGTTTTGAAATCATATAAAGAGAATAAAAGTAGCATTTTGAGAGGTGTCTGTTGTTGTCAACGACTGGTAGCGGGTACTCTAACCCTCTTGCCAGACAAACTTCAAAGAGCGGCTCCCATTTTATTTTTATTTTGTGTGGCACTCCTTCCAACCTTTCTTTCACAAACCATGGCTAACCGAATCCTCGGGTGCCTGCCAACAATCTCATACCATGAAGGAGTGCCTTTTTAGTTTAATTAGTTTGGGACTGGGAATCCCATTGCCAGCTCTTTTTGCAAAATTATTGGATAAGCGGATGAAGCCACTAGTCCATTGGTGAAAGTTGCCCAACAAGATTGAAAGATAAAACACCACATACTTCCTCATGAGCTATAAAACATTAACACAAATAAGAGATACTAAGTTTTGAATTGTTTAAAGGTAGCACATGAAGTATTTACTTGGAATGGCAGAAAATACCATGTAGTAGGTAGATATGGTGGACACAAATGGCATAGGTTTGGGCTAAGGTTTGGATGCACGAGAAGTATTCCCTCTCGGTACAGGTCTTTGGCTAGCAAGGTTAATTAGCAAGCATAAGAGTCGAGGGAAACAAACAAATATACATATGATAGAAACAATCATGCATCTTCCTTGCAAGCACAAACAGTTTTAACTTCAGAACAATAAGCTATGAGCTAACAAGAAAGAAAGACAATGAAACATCTACATGTATTTCTCTTTTCTACTTAAACCTCAAAGTGTTGTTGCTATTGACCAATGCTAAGTTTGCCAAAACCAAATAGATTTATTCAATGCTCCCAAAGTGATACCAATACTAACAACAAGATAAATCATATAATAGAGATTGCAAACTAAAATAAGGTGTGCAATATGTAAATGATAAGACTTCTCATTAATATTCCATAACTATAACTCACACCAAGGGATACATAGATAACCAACTAAAGGAGAGATACTTCCAAACTGCAACCCATCTTATATGATAACTTCCCTACTCATGATATGACACTACTTGACAATAAAAAGTAAAAGGTAGTGATGATGTGATACCGCGACACTCCCCCAAGCTTGGAACAAACCAAGGGGATGCCAATACCGATGATGAATTACTCCTTTGGTGATGATGGTGATGAACTCCTCCCGCGCTTCTTACAGATCTCCTTCAGCTTCAGTTTCCTTCCCTCCTGCAGTGTTAGAACGATCTATATCCCACTGGCTAGGCAATGCTGCCTTTGGAGTCCCTTCAATTTGATTATTGAAAATTAGATTGTGGAAGGGATGGTGAATGCCTGATAGAGATGTTTTCGGAGCTAGGTAATGACGTGGAACCGCTCCTCCAGTGCGAATTCTTGCGCTCTTGTTTGCACTAAAAGGGTTGTCCACCACCTTGATGCTTGCGATGGTAGCACGCAGGTGTGCGCGCGAATCTTCCTCCTCCTCTTCTTCATCCTCTTCCTTTACATCCTTGTCTTCCTCTTTCCACCCAAGATCTCGATCATCTTCATCCGGAAACTCCTTGCCCTTGTTCTTGGAGACCATGGTGCTTCTAAACTGAAAACAGATCCTGGCAGAAACAGCTCGAAACAAAACACGTCGAGAAAACGATATACGGACCTCCAGGGGTCCGGGGGATTATATAGCAAAAAATTTCTCGACAAAAGGAAAGTACCAGATCGAACCAGAGTCGGAAAGGGGCGACGAGGCGGCCAAACCATAGGTCGGCGCGGCCTGTGTCAGGCCGCGCCGCCCTATGGTGGCACCCCCTCGTGCGTCCTTTCCACTCCGTTTCGAGCTCGTAATTTTTCATATTTTCCAAAAACAGCAAAAATATTGTTCGGAAAGTAAATTGCGTACTTTTCATTACCAGTACTATTACCTATTCAAAGTCGAGTTCTGGCGGACTGTCAATTTTCCCTTTGATGAAAGCCTCCGGTGTTTCCACTTGAATAATATCAACATCAACATTATAAGAATCACCTGAGATATAATGCTTGAGTCTTTGTCCATTCACCACTTGCGTAGCATTGCCTTGGAGAGAGCTAATTTTGATTGCTCCTGAACGATACACCTCCTCGACAACATATGGTCCTTCCCATTTCGAGAGTAATTTCCCTGCAAAGAATCTGAGACGAGACCGATACAATAGGACTTTATCCCCAATATTAAATTCTCTTTTGATAATCCTTCTATCATGCCATTTTTTAACTTTCTCTTTAAAGAGTTTAGCATTTTCATAAGCTTCACTTCTCCATTCATCTAGAGAACTCAATTGCAACAACCTCTTATTACCGGCAAGTTTAGGATCTTTATTTAATTCTCTAACAGCCCAATAAGCTTTGTGCTCTAGTTCTAAAGGTAAATGACAAGCTTTCCCATAAACCATTTTATAAGGTGACATTCCCATGGGATTTTTATAAGCAGTTCTATAAGCCCATAGTGCATCCTTCAATTTACTAGCCCAATTCTTTCTAGTTTTATTAACGGTCTTTCCCAAAATAGATTTAATCTCTCTATTTGATAATTCTACTTGACCACTAGTTTGAGGATGATAAGCAGAAGCAATTCTATGATTAATACCATACTTAGCAAGAGTTTTTCTAAAACCTCCATGAATAAAATGAGAACCTCCATCAGTCATAATATATCTAGGCACTCCAAATCTAGGAAAAATAAT
This sequence comes from Lolium perenne, assembly GCF_019359855.2. Lineage (NCBI taxonomy): Eukaryota > Viridiplantae > Streptophyta > Magnoliopsida > Poales > Poaceae > Lolium > Lolium perenne. The sequence goes on from NC_067245.2 coordinate 45,932,177, forward strand.
GTCTAGAAGCATTCTTAAAGAGGTCTCACCATCAGCACTTTTTGTAGGTATGGCTTCCACCCATTTAGTAACATAATCAACAGCAACAAGTATATGAGTGTTACCTTCTGAAGACGGGAAAGGTCCCATGAAGTCAAATCCCCAACAATCAAACGGTTCAATAACAAGAGTATAATTCATAGGCATTTCATTACGTCTGGAGATATTACCAACCCTTTGGCATTCATCACAAGATAAAATAAACTTTCTCGCATCCTTGAAGAGGGCTGGCCAATAAAAACCTGATTGTAGAACCTTTTGCGCGGTTCTTTCTCCGGCGTGATGTCCTCCATAAGCACTACCATGACATTTACTCAATATCTCTTGTTGTTCATATTCGGGAACACATCTTCGCATAATACCATCCACTCCTTCTTTATATAAGTGTGGGTCATCCCAGAAATAATGCCTCAAGTCATAAAAGAATTTCCTCCTTTGCTGAGCTGAAAAGGTTGGAGGCAAGTACTTGGAAACAATAAAGTTAGCATAATCAGCATACCAAGGACTGTCTCGCGAGCTCACCTTTATTACAGCCAATTGTTCATTTGGAAAACTATCATTAACAGGAACAGGATCATAAGCAATATTTTCCAATCTAGACAAATTATCAGCAACAGGATTATCGGCACCTTTCCTATCTACAATATGTAAATCAAATTCTTGCAAAAGAAGTACCCATCTAATAAGCCTCGGCTTAGCATCTTTCTTTGTCATAAGGTATCTAATTGCAGCATGATCAGTATGAATCGTAACTTTTGAATCAACAATGTAAGATCAAAATTTATCGCAAGCAAAGACTACAGCTAATAATTCTTTTTCAGTTGTAGCATAATTTCTTTGAGCAGCATCAAGAGTTTTACTAGCATAATGAATAAAATTCAGTTTTTTATCTACTCGCTGTCCAAGAACAGCGCCTACAGCAAAATCACTAGCATCGCACATAATTTCAAATGGTAAGTTCCAATCAGGAGGTTCAACTATAGGAGCAGTTGTTAAGGCTTTCTTTAAAGTTTCAAAAGCTTCCTTACAATCATCGTCAAAAACAAAAGGTACGTCTTTTTGAAGAAGATTAGTAAGAGGTTTTGAAATCTTGGAGAAATCTTTAATAAATCTCCTATAAAACCCAGCATGACCAAGAACACTACGAATACCTTTAACATCCCTCGGATAGGGCATCTTCTCAATTGCTTCAACTTTAGCTCTATCAACTTCAATACCTCTCTCAGAAATTTTATGTCCCAATACAATTCCTTCATTAACCATAAAGTGGCATTTCTCCCAATTAAGAACAAGGTTAGTTTCTTCACATCTCTGCAAAACTTTATCAAGGTTTCGCAAGCAACTATCAAAAGAATTCCCATAGACGGAAAAATCATCCATGAATACTTCCACAATACTCTCACAAAAGCCATGAAAAATAGCAGACATGCATCTTTGAAAAGTAGCAGGAGCATTACATAAACCAAAAGGCATGTGTCTATAAGCATAAGTTCCATAGGGACAAGTAAAAGTGGTTTTCTCTTGATCTTTAGCTTTAATAGCAATTTGTGAAAACCCAGAATAACCATCAAGAAACAAAAATGAGTATTTTTAGACAATCTTTCTAGCATTTGATCAATAAATGGTAAAGGGTAATGATCTTTCTTAGTAACTTTATTAACTTTTCGAAAATCAATGCACATTCTATACCCTACAACTACTCTTTGAGGGATGAGCTCATCATTATCATTAGGCACAACAGTCATTCCTCCTTTCTTGGGAACGCAATGCACAGGACTAACCCATCTACTATCAGCAATAGGATATATAATACCAGCTTCAAGAAGTCTTAATACCTCATTCCTTACCACTTCCTTCATCTTCGGAATTAGATGACGCTGATGTTCAACAACAGGCTTTGCATCATCTTCCATATTAATAGCATGTTGGCAAATAGAAGGAGAAATCCCTTTCAAATCATCAAGAGTGTAGCCAATAGCGCATCGGTGTTTCTTCAATATTTCCAATAGCCTTTCTTCCTCAATCTCTGAAAGCTTAGAACTAATAATAACAGGATATATTTTCTTATCATCAATATGAGCATATTTAAGATTATCAGGCAAAGGCTTTAAATCAAAGACAGGATCTTCCTTTGGTGGCGGTGTTGTACCCAGATCTTCCACCGGTAAATCATGCTTAAGAATAGGTTGGCGAAGAAAAATTTCCTCAAGCTCATCTCTTTCTTTCCTAAAAACTTCACTCTCGCTATCCTCCAAATGTTGCTGCAAAGGATTATTAGGAACAAGAACAATAGATGCACACTGCTCCATTTTAAAATCATCACTAGGCAAATCAGCTTTATAAGGAGTTTTGGTAAATTTAGAGAAGTTAAAGTCATAAGATTCACCAGCAAATTTAGTCAAAATTTTCTCTTTCTTGCAATCTATAATAGCTCCACAAGTATTTAGAAAAGGTCTACCAAAAATAATAGGACAATAATCACTAGCAGCAGAACCAAGTACCAAAAAGTCAGCAGGATATTTAATCTTACCGCATAAAACTTCCACATCTCGAACAATACCAATTGGAGAAATAGTTTCTCTATTAGCCAGCTGAATAACCACATCAATATCTTCAAGTTCACAAGAATCAATTTTGTGCATAATCTCCGTGTAAAGCTCATAAGGAATAGCACTAACACTTGCACCAATATCACATAATCCATAATAGCAATGATCACCAATTCTAACAGATAGCATAGGAACACTAGCTTGTTTGGGTTTATTAGGATGTGAAACAATATTAGAAGCATCTTCACGTAAAAATAATATGACCATCCTCCACATTTTCAGTCACAAGATCTTTAACTATTGCAACGAGGTTCAACTTTTATTTGTTCTTCAGGTTCTACAGGTGTTTCTTTTCACTTTTATGAACCGCACTATTTATAACAGAGTACTCCTTCATTTTAGCAGGGAAAGGAGTTTTTTCAATATAAGCTTCAGGAATAACATGATCAGCAGTTTCAACTACAACGCATTTATTAATAGATGAATCAATTTTATCTTTATACGGTTCATGATACTTATCAAAATTCTTCTTTGGAAATTCATAATGAGAGGCAAAAGCTTTATAAAGATTTTCAGCAACTTGAGAATCAAGACCATATGTAGCACTCATATTACGAAATTTATCAGTATCCATAAAAGCTTCAATGCATTTATAATCATAAATTATACCTGATTCTCTGTCCTTGTCGTTCTCCCAACCTTCAGTATTTTCTTGGATCCGATCAAGAAGGTCCCTTTTAAACTCTTCTTTGTTGCGTGTAAATGATCAAGAACAAGAAGTATCCAGCAAGGTCTTGTCTTGAAAAGAAAGTCTTGCATAGAAATTATCAATAATAACATTACCAGGAAGCTCATGAATGGGGCATTTGAGAATTAAAGACTTCAATCTCCCCCAAGCTTGGGCAATACTCTCTCCATCATGAGGCCAAAAATTATATATGCGATTCCGATCCTTGTGAATTTCACTTGGAGGATAGAACTTAGAATAAATCCGGGGCACAATATCATTCCATTCAAGAGAATCCCCATTATCCAGTAATTTATACCAATGCGCCGCTTTACCAGACAGCGATAAAGAGAATAGTTTCTTCCTCACTTCATCCATAGCAATACCTACACACTTGAATAAACCGCATAATTCATGTAAGAACAATAAATGATCTCCAGGGTGGACAGTTCCATCCCCTTCATAGCGGTTATCCATAACACGTTCAATAATTTTCATAGGTATTTTATAAGGTATCACTTCCTCACCTGGCGCCTCATCCACTACCGTTGCAGTAGTAGTAGATTTCCCAAATAGAAATTGAAGAGAAGATCTCTCCATAATGACTTATAGCAGCAGGCAGAAATAAAATCAGCACAAACAGTAAAGGTTTTCCTTACCAATTCCACTTATCAATAGCGCTTCACTCCCCGGCAACGGCGCCAGAAAATAGTCTTGATGACCCACAAGTATAGGGGGTGTATCGTAGTATTTTCGATAAGTAAGAATGTCGATCCCAACGAGGAGCAGAAGGTGTTGACAAGCAGTTTCGATGAAGGATTCACTATAAATGCTCACACACAAGTATTCAGGGGGTTTTGATGTAACAGTTGAATAAAGTACGAGTAAGTAAAGTGCGAGAGTAACAATTGCAGCGAGTGGCCCAATCCTTTTTAGCACAAAGGACAAGCCGGTTTGTTTACTTATAATGACCAAACGTTCTCGAGGACACACGGGATTTTAGTCTAGTGCTTTCGCTACATACGGCTAAATAATCTTCATTGTTATGATAAGTGTTGTGTGGGTGAACCTATGCTAATGTACCGCCCTTCCTAGGACTAATACATACTTGTGATTATACCCCTTGCAAGCATCCGCAACTACAAGAAAGTAATTAAGAATAAATCTAACCACAGCCTTAAACTCTGAGATCCTGCGATCCCTCCTGCATCGATATACCAACGGGGGTTTAGGTTTCTGTCACTCCGGCAACCCCGCAATTGGCAAACGAGTACAAGATGCATTCCCCTAGGCCCATAAATGGTGAAGTGTCATGTAGTCGACGTTCACATGACACCACTAGAAGAATAACACCACAACTTAAATATCATACCATTGAATATTACTCAACCATAGTTCACTACTAACATTTAGACTTCACCCATGTCCTCAAGAACTAAACGAACTACTCACAAGACATCATATGGAACATGATCAGAGGTGATATGATAATGAATAACAATCTGAACATAAACCTTGGTTCAATGGTTTCACTCAATAGCATCAACAACAAGTAGAAATAGATACCGGGAGAGTTTCCCCTATCAAACAATCAAGATCAAACCCAAATTGCTACAGCGGTGACGTGGTGCTGCGGTGGAGATGGCGGTGATGATGGTGGAGATGATGATGATGGTGATGGAGATGATGTCCAGCTCGATGACGGTGACGATGGTGTCGATTTCCCCCTCCGGGAGGGAATTTCCCCGGCGGATTCCTGCCCGCCGGAGAGCTCTTTTCTCTCTGGTGTTCTCCGCCCCGCAGAGGCGGCTGTAACTCTTCGCGAGGTACCCTCTGTGGCTTAGGTCTTTGGGACGAAGGGTTTCGCGAAGAAAAGGAGGCGAAAGGGGCTGTGGGGCCCCCACACCACATGGTGGCGCGGCCAGGCCATGGGCCGCGCCGCCCTATGGTGTGGGCCCACCCTGGGTCCACCTGACTCCTCCTTCTGGCTTCCTTCGTCATCTTGAAAAATAAGATTTTTGGTATAATTTCCTTCCACAGTTGATCTTCCAAAATATTGCGTTCTGACGGTGCTTTTTCCAGCAGAATCCTGGCTCCGGTGCTTGATCCTCCAATAATGATGAAACATGCAAAATAGATGAAATAACATAAGTATTGTGTCTCAATATGAAATATATCAATGAATAACAGCAAATTATGATATAAAATAGTGATGCAAATTGGACGTATCAAGCACGACCTCGACGCTGTCTCAGACTTCCTTGGACGCCCGCACCCTGAGTTCCATGGGATTCAGGTGAACGACCAGGCTGGAGGCGAGTTGCAGTGGATCATCACCGCCGACTTAAGGGGCAAGATGGAGCCTCCCACCTCGGAGATGATCCTCTTCTCCTTCCGCGAGAGCAATTGGCTCGATGGACTTGCACGTTGGCTTCAGGAGGTACTTGCGCGCCTCTGTGGACAGAACATGGAGCGCCTACTTGCGTCTCGCTTCGCACATCTTGTGAGGCGTGATGCTATGGGAGTGCCTATGGGGCTGCAGCCGCACCCGGAGATGAGGCACCATGCTGAGCACCTGGACTTTATGCTGTACCACACTCAGAAGGAGTTAGACAACTCCCGTGCGTACACGAACCAGACTCACCTAGCACTGGCCACTCATGCCGATGCTATCAAGATGCTGTCCAAGGACCGCAACAAGCTTCGCCTGCAGCGTGCCAAGAGGGATGCTACTATTGTGCGCCTTCGCGCCCAGATCGCATCACTAGAGGCCACTGTCAAGGCCCAGGAGGATCAGCTGAGAGAGATGGAGGATGACGAGGCCGGCATCGACATTCGGGGAGGAGACACCTTCCTGAGTGACGACGACGACTATGAGGAGGACGAGTTCACTGAGGAGGAGGATTACGCGTTCCTGGAGCCAGGACCTGACGACGTCGTTCCCATCGACGTTGAGGATGAGGGTAGTTGCACTTGATCACTGATGTAGGTTTGAGTTGTATCACCGTCCCTTGTATCGTAGCATGAGAATGGTTCTTAAAACCATGGGAAGTGTTGGTATGTTAGTTGTAATGTGTTATGTGGAATGAACGAATGAATGTTTGTGTTTGTCATCAAAAGCATTCAAGTTTTACAAGTTTTGAACTCACTCAAAATAAACCATAGAAATTTCCCTCTTATCTTATAATCTTCTTTATATTCAGATGGCCCCTCCCAATCGCAACAACAATGACGCCATGATGCAACTGCTGCAAACCTTGCTAGCTGACAAGGAGACTGAAAGAGCTGAACGTCAAGCCAACATCGCCGCACTGCAAAACCTTGCTAACCAAGGCCATGGGAATCATGATCATCCCGGATCTAAGCTCAAGAACTTCCAGAACACCAACCCTCCGGTGTTTAGCAAGACTGAAGAACCCCTCGATGCTGACGACTGGCTCCAGACTATGGAGAACAACTTGGAAGTTGTCGGAGTAGAAGCCAACGAGAAGGTCTTGTTTGCAACCCACTACCTTGCCGGACCAGCCCGAGCCTGGTGGACTAGCACCCGTGCCCTGAACGGAGGTCAAGTCATGACTTGGGCAGATTTCAAGCTCAAGTTCAGCAAGTACCATGTGCCCCCGGGTCTTATCAAGAAGATGAGGGATGAGTTCCGCGAACTCAAACAAGGAAGGATGACGGTGGTAGAATACCGCGACAGGTTCCTTACACTGTCAAGGTATGCCCCCGACGAGACCGACACCACTGAGAAGAGGCAGGAGAGATTCCTGAACGGACTGCATGATGAGATGCAGACTGTCCTCGTCAACATCCCCTTCACCGACCTTGAAGCCTTAGTGGACTCAGCCATCCAGATGGAGGGCAAGTTGAACCAAGCCAATGAGAACCGCAAACGCCGCATGATGCACCAGAGTGGGCCCAGCAATACTCCAAAGTATCGCCCCAACTCAAGCGGAGGTTTTGCCCCCAGAAACAACAAGCCCCAGATGCAGACTTCACGCCCCGGTTTTCAGAACCGGAGTGGAGGAAACCCCAGGCCAGGAGGCCATCCCAACAACAACCACAACTACCAGAACAACACCAACAACTTCAACTGCGCCCCAATGCGAGCCCCCAACACCAACAACAACAACACCAACACCGCTCCAAGGACTGGGAGCAACGCCATTCCCATCGCAACCAAGGACAAGACCACCATCACTTGCTATGAGTGTGGTGTAGTGGGACACTACTCCAGCGAGTGCCCCAAGAGGCTCGCCAAGCTCGCCGGCAGCACTGCTGCACCTGCTCAGCAGCAACGCCGCGTTTCCACCGGCAAGAAGTTCGCCCCCAACAACCCCAATAACCGCAATGGTCGCCTCTTCCACATGAACGCCGAAGAAGCCCAGGAAGCACCAGATGTTGTACTGTGTATGTTTCCTGTCAACTCCGTACCTGCCAGAGTGTTGTTTGATTCCGGAGCATCTCATTCTTTTGTCACCGAAGACTTTGCATCCACAAGTAAAATTCAACCTATCAGTTTGAAACATGTTATGATAGTTCAAATTCCCGGATCAACCACTAAAGCCAGAAAGTTTTGCAAAAATGTACCCATCAGAATACATGAAGTAGATTTCTATGCCAACCTGATTGTTTTGGGAACCAAAGGTTTGGAAATAGTACTGGGTATGGATTGGATGGCCAAACATCATGGAATGATTGACTGTGCCAAGAAAGCCATCACCATGACCAGTAGCACCGGTATTATAGTAGAACATGTATCTGAAAGACTACCCAGAAAATTTACCTGCAACCAGAGTGTAGCCAAGCCAACCTTGGATCAGATCAGGGTCGTCTGTCGATACCCTGATGTGTTTCCTGAGGGTTTACCCGGTATGCCCCCAGATCGGGATATCGAGTTTATCATTGAGTTAATCCCTGGAACCGGACCTATAGCCCAGAGAGCCTATAGCATGAACCCAGCAGAGCTAGTGGAACTGAAGAAGCAACTGGATGAATTACTAGCCAAAGGTCTGATTCGACAAAGTGCGTCACCTTGGAGATCCCCAGTTTTGTTTGTGGACAAGAAAGACGGTGCTAGTCGTTTATGTACGGATTATCGTAAGCTTAACGATGTCACCATCAAAAACAAATACCCCTTGCCGAAGATAGAAGATCTGTTTGACCAACTGACCGGTGCTGTAGTATTCTCGAAGATTGATCTTCGGACTAGATACCATCAATTGAAGATTCGTGCATCGGACATTCCCAAAACTGCCTTTACCACCAGATATGGATTGTATGAGTACAATGTCATGTCATTTGGATTGACCAATGCCCCCACTTATTTCGTGAACCTCATGAATAAGATCTTTATGAACTTTCTGGATAAGTTTGTCGTTGTTTTCATCGATGACATCCTAATCTACTCCAAGTCCGAACAAGAACAAGAGCAACACCTAGAAGCTGTCCTGGATACACTTAGGGAACATCAGCTGTATGCTAAGTTCAGCAAATGTGAGTTTTGGCTGAAGGAAGTAGGATTCCTGGGACATATCTTGTCTGCAAGAGGAATTGCCGTAGATCCCGCCAAGATCAAGACTGTTGCAGAATGGAAAGCCCCAACAACCCAGACCGAGGTTCGCGCTTTTCTTGGATTAGCCGGATATTACCGCAGATTTGTAGAAGGCTTTTCGAGCATCGCTCGACCAATGACCCAATTGCTGAAGAAGGATAAGAAGTTCGAATGGACGGACAAATGTGAAGAGAGTTTCCAACAGCTCAAGCTTAGACTGACCTCAGCCCCAATTCTGATCATGCCGGACATCACCAAACCCTTTGACGTCTACAGCGATGCATCTAAGATTGGTCTTGGATGTGTGTTGATGAAAGAAAGCAAGGTGATATCTTATCTGTCCCGGCAACTGAAGCAACATGAGCAGAATTATCCAACCCACGACCTCGAGCTCGCAGCTGTAGTTTTAGCACTGAAGGTGTGGCGTCATTACCTCATGGGTAATCGCTGCGAGATCTATTCAGATCACAAGAGCCTGAAGTATATCTTCACACAGAAGGAGCTGAATATGAGGCAAAGAAGATGGTTAGAGTTGATCAAGGACTATGATATGGAAATTCACTACCACCCCGGCAAGGCCAATGTGGTAGCGGATGCGCTGAGTAGACTGTCGTGTCAGTTGAACTCAATGATAGCCGAAGCACAACCTAGCCTATACCAGGAGTTTGAACAGTTTAGAATGGAGCTAGTTAGCGAAGGATTCCTAGCCAACATAGAGCTACAACCCACTTTGATTGGTCAGATCAAGGAAGCTCAGAAGGGAAATGCCAGCATTGATGGAATCAAGACCCAGATAGCCGTAGGAAAAGCACCGGGATTCACCATAGATGAAGAAGGAGTTCTTTGGTACAACGGACGCCTGTGTGTACCGTCAGACTCAGAGTTGAAGCAAGTTATCCTGAAAGAAGCACATGACACCTTATACTCTATCCATCCCGGAGGTACCAAGATGTATCAAGATCTGAAGGAACAATTCTGGTGGCATGGAATAAAGAGGGAGATCGGAAGCTACATCGCCAAGTGTGACATCTGTCAACGAGTCAAGGCGGAACATCAGCGACCCGCATGACTACTGCAACCACTACAGATTTCGGAATGGAAGTGGGACTCTGTGGGAATGGACTTTATCACAGGTTTGCCCAAATCCAGCAAAGGAAATGATTCGATATGGGTAGTTGTCGATAGATTGACCAAGGTAGCCCATTTCATCGCTGTCAAGACCACCTATCAAGGCCCAAAGTTAGCTGAGCTGTACATCTCCAGAATAGTTGCCCTGCACGGAACCCCGAAGTCGATAGTGTCAGATAGAGGATCACAATTCACCTCAAGATTCTGGCAGAAAGTGCATGAAGGACTTGGAACCCGTCTGAATTTCAGCACCGCCTATCACCCGCAGACCGATGGACAGACGGAAAGAGTTAACCAGATACTGGAGGACATGCTGAGAGCATGTGTACTGGAATATGGATCTAAGTGGGAAGACTGCTTGCCTTACGCAGAATTCTCGTACAACAACAGCTACCAAGCCAGTTTACAGATGGCCCCCTTTGAAGCCCTGTACGGAAGGAAGTGTCGTACCCCCCTGAATTGGTCGGAAGTCGGAGAGAGTCAAGTCTTCGGACCTGACGTTCTTCGTGAAGCTGAAGAGAAGGTGCACAAGATCCGCGACTACCTCAAGACGGCGCAATCAAGGCAGAAGAGTTACGCCGACAAGAGACACCGAGAGACGACCTTCGAGATCGGAGATTTTGTCTATCTCAAAGTATCCCCCCTGAAAGGAATGAAGAGATTTCAGCTGAAACGAAAGCTTGCACCCCGATATGTCGGTCCCTTCAAAGTTCTGAGTCGCCGAGGCGAAGTATCCTATCAACTGGAGTTACCTGAAGAAATGTCGGCTGTGCACGACGTGTTTCACATCTCACTCCTCCGGAAATGCCTTGAAGTCCCCGAGAAGACCGAAGTGTTCAAGAACATCGATCACCGATCGGTAGATATCAACCAGGACTTGACGTACCGCGAAGTGCCAATTCGCATCTTGGAGGAAGCTTATAGAACTACTCGCACCCGAAGCATCAAGTTTCTGAAGATACAGTGGAGCAACCATACTGAAGACGAAGCCACTTGGGAGCAGGAGGAAGACATGAAGAAAGAATACCCAGATCTCTTTAGTACCTAATTTTTCTAAGATCTCGGGACGAGATCTTTTGTAAGGGGGAAGGGTTTGTAACATCCCAAATTTCAATAAAAGAAAGAAGAAGAAATTCCAGAGATCCAAAATTTAGAACCAACAAAAACTTTTAAATTTCATATAGTGCCCTGCATAGGACTTGTGCATTTTGAGTGATATGCCATGATGATTTGTTTTATTGTTTATGTGATGAACTATAAACCCTAAAGTGATCAAGTGAAGATCACCAAACAAATAAATCAAAAAGAGAAAGAAATCAAATAAGAGATAAACCCTAAAAACCCTAATATATGACTTATGTTATTTTTGTAAAATTTGATCCTAGACCCATTTGATCTTCACCATCATTTGCAATATGATATTAAAGAGTTACTACAACTTTGGGAATCAAATAAACACCATTTAAATCCAACCCAAAAATCAAAATCCACTCACATAGAATAATGGTCATTTTTGACAATTACATTCTGGTCACCACTTTGAGCCTCTATATTTCAAGATTTCTAAACTAAACAAATTCCATTCTTTGCATGTCATCCAAGTACACAACAAGATGAACAACTTTTGTAAAGAACATCACATCAAATTCATTTTGGATCAAAAGTTATGATCAAGCAAAGAGAGGACTTTGAAACTTTGGCAAGATCACCACTTATCAAATTTTGATCAAACCTGGCCATCTCTTGCTCACCACTTGACCTAGCATTGACCTCTGGACCCCACCCTACCTAGCCCATGCATGGAGACACCATGGACACGACCAAAACATGGCTGGCCATGGCCATGCCGGTCCCGTTCCACCTCGACGCGCCACCCCTCTCTCCTTGCCTCTCCAGCCTGAGCCACCTTGTCAAACGCGTCGCCCATGATCCCAGGAGATCGCCTGTACCCGCCGTTGAACGAGAGGACGACGCCACGACCCGCCACTGCCGCGCCCAGTACGCTCCAGGTACGCCGCCATCGGCATGGCGACGTCACCCGTGCATGGACGCGCGCGATACGGCCACGCGGCGTTCGCCGTACCTCGCCGTACCCCGACCACCTCCGCGTGCCCTGGTACCTGCCTCGCCACGCGGAGCTCGCCGGACACGCTGCCGTCACCACCTAGCGCCTACGGTCGCCGGCGAGGACGAGACCGCCCGCCACGGCCACGACAGTACGCGCACGGCCCCGACCACCGTACGCCTCGCATTAACTCGCCATGGATGCTCGTGGATTCGCCGTACCCTCCCGATTGTCGCTGCATCATCGCCTAGCTCTCTAGCTCGCCGGAGACGCCGCGCCCGCGACGACCCGCACCATGCCCCGCAGCACCCCCTCCCGCCTATAAATAGAGGCCTCCCCAGAGCAATCCCAGCACACCACCATGACCACCGTTCACCACCGCTTCGCCTCACACCGCTAGCTACCTCAATCGTCGCCGGAGCAAGCTCCGAGCGATCGGAGCCGCGGAAGCCCTGGTGAAATCGCCGTCGACTGGAGCCTCCTCGAGCGACGCCACTGCTACAGGCTGCATCGCCATCGTCCACAACGTCATCACGCACACTGCCAACCCTAGCTGGAGCCACAGTGAGCTCTCCGACCCCCTACCGCCGCCGTGCCAGTGACCCAATCTCGCCGGAGACGACGACGGCCCTGTGCCGTCCGATGTCGTTCTAATCCAATGCCTCACGTTAGTTCATACCGTTTCGGGTCTTAAGAGTCGCTGACGGGTGGAGCCCCTTGTCAGGCAGCTCACGCGTGCGTGGACGCGTGGTGGGCTGGCCTTGCGCTGTTTAAATCAATTCGGCCCAGTTAGTTTCCCGCCAAGCCCATTTCATCAAAATTCGAATTTCCAAATCCTGTCAAATTCCATACTGGACCCAACTTTGAAAATTCATAGAATCTGTTTGGCTTGGCCAAATTTAACAAACTTTATATGGTTGGAAAGCTAGTAAAAAGATCTACAACATGCCACTGGTCTCATCTCGAGATCAGTTGTGGAAATAAAATGATAAAAAGAAGAAGGCAGGGACTTTTTCATATTCAAATAATTATTAAAACTCAACCAAAATAGATATTTAGTTAATTCCAACTCTAATAGTTCAGATTTAACTTACACTAATTGTTTCTGTAATAAAATGGTATGGTCACTTTGGATGATCATGGCCTAGTTTAATTAATGGACAATAGGGCTATTTTACTTAAGTGATATTGTCCAAAACTAATATGGAAATCATATGAAGTATTTTACTTCATTTAAATCTTGTCCCAAGTGAATTCATGTGATGTTTGAACCACTGGTCCAAACACTCTTAAATGAAATACTTGGATATTTAAATCATTTGTAGAATTATTAAATGGTATGAGGTGGTCTACCTCATTTAAATCATTTTCTCAAATGATTATAATGAATGGTTGACTTAGGTCAATATGAATTCATGTAGGATTATTTGAGAAATTAAATCTTAAGAAGATTTCAATGAGAGGAAATTATTTTCCACAAGAACTAAATTGAAATTATTAATTACATATGTAATGAGAGGAAGATGTTTTTATTCAATAAGAAAACCAATGCACCTAATTATGTTATGTGTGTGCTTAGCCTAGTTTGTGTGAAATAATGGTGTGATTAGTATAGCTCTTGAAGCTTGTTGAGTGATTATACCTCTTATTTAAATTTAGACGCTAGCATCGGAGAATACCAAGAGGAAGAAGGATTCTACCAAGAGGAGGAAGAAGAGAACCTTGAGAACTACCAAGGCAAGCTAATACTCTTGCCAAGTGCAAAGCATTTTTGGGGCAAGGCACCATGATTCTTATCTTTCTTAACATAAGCCTATCCCAATTTTCTTTACCATACAAGTTTACTTCTTTATTTCCAAGAGTTATTGGGATAAGTTAACTTGGTCTAGGTGAATAAGATTACTAGATTAGCAAAGTTAGTCTCAAGTTAGCCAAGCAATATAGCACCCCTCATGATTAGTGCTAGTGCTAAAAATACTAAAACTTGACTACACTAGATGGGAACATATGACTTGTTGAATTTGAAACCTTGGAATGATGAATCATTCCATTGAATGATTTGAAGTTGATTGTGAACAAGAGAAGATAGTGAATCTTGATATAAACCTGATATTGGTTTGAATGCGATACCTTTCCAATTTTGAGTACCCCCACAATACCTGCTTATGGGTAGGGCTTAACTGGAAATTTGTACACTTTAGTATGGGTTCCCTCTAAACACACATCATAGGGGTTATGCCGAGGCTGCCTCCGTTGTTGAGAAATTATGTGAATTGAGGTGAATGGTACGGCCAAGCCCTGTGCAGTTCCCAGGTTGACAGTTGGTCTTCACTGGGAGGCCAAGCTCATGGGGAGAGGTGCTCATACTAGGGTTTGTAAGTGAAAGGTTATGGTTGATGATCCGCGTACTGTCTTACGATGATTCGGGGTAATCCCGACGGATGAAATCAAATGTTGTGGCACAAGTGTGCAACCTCTGCAGAGTGTAAATCTATTCGAATAGTCGTGTCCACGGTTACGGACGGTTGAAAAGGCCATACAGTTTCCGGTGCCAGATTTTGAAAATGTTGATGAAATGAATGGTGACTTGGTGACTTGTTGAATTACAACCAATGTTGTGGGAATGACACTAATGTTCCCACTTGTGTTAGTTAGTACATGAATAAGGCTTTGCTCAAATACTTGTGAACTAAAATTTGGCTTTATGCAAATTAAACTAGAGCATAGCACCCCTTACAAAAATTGTAGCACTTACATTAGTGTTAGTTTGCAAGTACTTAAAGTACTTACGGCTTTGTCCCTGGCTATTCAAATGGCCAGAGTATGAAGATGAACAGAACTACCAAGGAGATGACCAGCAGGACGCCTACGACAACTAGGAGTTTTCTGACGTCAAGCGTTGGCCTGTGAACTAGAGAGTCCCTTTATATTTACGCTTCCGCTATGAACTTGTGTTTGTTCGTTGATCGATAGATCAACTATTTGTGTAATATGGATCATGTGGTTCGAGTTGTAAGACAATATGGTTTGTAATAAATGATGACTATGATATTCGACTATTATGCCTCGCAACAACATTATCCTGGGATTGCGATGAATGACATAATAGGCATCTGGACTTAAAAATCCGGGTGTTGACAGAATCTGAATACAATGATCTTCCTATGCCCTTTACCTACATTAGTGATCATGATTTGAAAGAGCACACTACTTTTGATATTGCAAATCTCTGGGAAACTAATTCTGAAAATGATAATGTTAATAATTGCCATAGTATCAGTACTATCCATGCTTCCTCCCATAATGATATAGAAAGCTTTAAGCTTGGGGATGAGGTGTTTGAAAATCCTTTTGCTACTGATCATTATATGTTTGATACATCTCCTTCTAGTAATGTTGATTTGCATGGTCACAGATGAACATACTGTGAAAGATAACTATTCTATTTCTTATGATGACACTGTGCCTCCAATCTTTGATGATTATTATAAAGAATGATATGATATAGGTTATAACTATCCTTATGAAACTTGTCATAGTTATGATTGGATTGCCAAAAACAATTCCCTTAGTATGCAACTTGTTTACCATGTTCAAATTCTTGATAATGATCCTGCTCCAATTACTATTAATGAGAAGAGTTTTTCTTATGCCAAAAATAATGATACTTTTATGCATATGAACCATGATAAGAATGTTTTAAGTGATGGATATATTGTGGATTTCATCAATGATGCTACTGAAAGTTATTATGAGAGAGGGAAACATGGTTATATGCATCTTAATAATATTAAGTTTCTCCTCTTTATGTTGAGAATTTTGAGGTTGCGCTTGTATTGCCTTCTTATGCTTGTCACTTTATTCTTCATGAATTTATTTGTGTACAAGACTCCTTTTCATAGGAAGTGGGTTAGACTTAAATATATTTTGAACTGGCTTTTTGATGCTCTCTTTTGCTTCAACTCTCATCCTTGTGCGAGCATCGTTAAAATTGCTGAGCCCATCTTAATGGCTATAAAGAAAGAACTTCTTGGGAGATAACCCATGTCTTTATTTTGCTACTGTTTTGTTGTGTCTTGGAAGTTGTTTACTACTGTAGCAACCTCTCCTTATCTTATTTTATTGCATTTTTGTGCCAAGTAAAGTCTTTGATAGTAAAATCAATACTAGATTTGGATTACTGCGCAGAAACAGATTTCTTGCTGTCACGAATTTGGGTATGGTTCTCTGTAGGTAACTCAGAAAAATCTGCCAATTTACGTGCGTGATCCTCAGATATGTACGCAACTTTCATTCAATTTGGGCATTTTCATCTGAGCAAATCTGGTGCCTCTAAAAAATTCGTCTTTACGGACTGTTCTGTTTTGACAGATTCTGCCTTTTATTTCGCATTGCCTATTTTGCTATGTTTGATGGATTTCTTTGTTCCATTAACTTTCAGTAGCTTTGTGCAATGTCCAGAAGTGTTAAGAATGATTATGTCTCATCTGAATATATGAATTATGCACTGACCCTCTAATGAGTTTGTTTTAAGTTTGGTGTGGAGGAAGTTTTTAAGGGTCAAGAGAGGAGGATGATACAATATGATCAAGAAGAGTGAAGAGTTTAAGCTTGGGGATGCCCCCATGGTTCATCCCTGCATATTTTAAGAAGACCCAAGCGTCTAAGCTTGGGGATGCCCAAGGCATCCCTTCTTCATCGACAACTTATCAGGTCACCTCTAGTGAAACTATATTTTTATTCCGTCACATCTTATGTGCTTTACTTGGAGCGTCTGTGTGCTTTTATTTTCGTTTTGTTATTTTCATTCTCTGAATAAATTCATGCTTGTGTGGTAGAGAGACACGCTCCGCTTTTTCATATGAACACTAGTGTTCTTCGCTTTTACTTTTAATGTTCATGGCGGAGTTGAAAACCACTTCGTTCATTGATATATGGTTGGAAACAGAAAATGCTGCATGTGGTAATTGGTATAATGTCTTGAATAATTTGATACTTGGCAATTGTTGTGCTCATATAGATCATGTTTAAGCTCTTGCATCATGTACTTTGCACCTATTAATGAAGAAGTACATAGAGGTTGTTAAATTTTGGTTTGCATGATTGGTCTCTAGATCGAGTCTAGATATTTTCTGGTTAAGGTGTTTGAACAACAAGGAGACGATGTAAAGTCTTATAATGCTTACAATATGTTCATATGTGAGTCTTGCTGCACCGTTTTATACTTGAGTTTGCTTCAAACAACCTTGCTAGCCTAGCCTTGTATTGAGAGGAATTCTTCTCGTGCATCCAAATCCTTGAGCCAAAAACTATGCCATTTGTGTCCACCATACCTACCTACTACATGGTATTTCTCTGCCATTCCAAAGTAAATTACTTGAGTGCTACCTTTAAAATTTCATTCCTTATCTTTGCAATACATAGCTCATGGGAAAATAGCCTTAAAAACTATTGTGGTATTGAATATGTTGCTATGTATCTTATTTCTTATAAGTTGCTTGTTGAGCGGTAACCATGTTTCTGGGGACGCCATCAACTTTTACACCTTTGTTGAATATCATGTGAGTTGCTATGCATGTTCGTCTTGTCTGAAGTAAGGGCGATTTTCATGATCAAATGGTTTGAGTATGCATATTGTTAGAGAAGAACATTGGGCCGCTAACTAAAGCCATGAATCATGGTGGAAGTTTCAGTTTGGACACAAATCCTCAATCTCTTATGAGAATATTGTCTGTTGTTGAATGCTTAAGCATTAAAAGAGGAGTCCATTATCTGTTGTCTATGTTGTCCCGGTATGGATGTCTAAGTTGAGAATAATCAAAAGCGAGAAATCCAATGCGAACTTTCTCCTTAGACCTTTGTACAGGCGGCATAGAGGTACCCCTTTGTGACACTTGGTTGAAACATATGTTATGCAATGATAATCCGTGTTAATCCAAGCTAATTAGGACAAGGTGCGAGCACTATTGGTATTCTATGCATGAGGCTTGCAACTTATAGGATGTCTTATACATAACACATATGAATTATTACTACCGTTGACAAAATTGTTTCTATGTTTTCAAAATGAAAAGCTCTAGCACAAAAATAGTAATCCATGCTTCCCTCTGCGAAGGGCCTTTCTTTTACTTTATGTTGAGTCAGTTTACCTACTTCTTTCTATCTTAGAAGGAAACACTTGTGTCAACTGTGTGCATTGATTCATACATGTTTACTTATTGCACTTGTTATATTGCTTTATGTTGACAACTATCCATGAGATATACATGTTACAAGTTGAAAGCAATTGATGAAACTTAATCATCCTTTGTGTTGCTTCAATACCTTCTACTTTGAATCTATTGCTTTATGAGTAACTCTTATGCAAGTCCTATTGATGCTTGTCTTGAAAGTATTATTCATGAAAAGTCTTTGCTATATGATTCATTTGTTTACTCATTGTCTTCATCATTGCTTCGAATTGCTGCATTCATCTCATATGCTTTACAATAGTATGATCAAGATTATGTAAGTAGCATGTCACTACAGAAATTATTCTTTTTATCGTTTACCTACTCGAGGGCGAGTAGGAACTAAGCTTGGGGATGCTTGATACGTCTCAAACGTATCTATAATTTCTTATGTTCCATGCTAGTTTTATGACATTACCTACATGTTTTGTTCACACTTTATGTCATATTTATGCATTTTTCGGAACTAACCTATTAACAAGATGCCACAGTGCCAGTTCCTGTTTTCTGCTGTTTTTGGTTCCAGAAAGGCTGTTCGGGCAATATTCACGGATTGACGAAACTCCAGAAAGACTCCAGGGACGCCGCTGCCATCGCGAAACTCCAATTCGGGGGACAGAAGTCTCTGTTCCGGCACCCTGCCGGGACGGGGAAGTGTCCCCGGAAGCCATCTCCACCGCCATCTTCACCGCCATCGCTGTCTCCATGATGAGGAGGGAGTAATTCTCCCCCGAGGCTGAGGGCTCTACCGTAGCTATGTGGTTCATCTCTCTCTTTGTGATCTAGTTACTCTGGTGATGTTATTAAAGTACTCTATTCCTCCTTCATGATGTAATGGTGACAGTGTGTGCATCATGTAGTATTTGGCGTAGGTTATGATTGTAATCTCTTGTAGATTATGGAGTTAACTATTACTATGATAGTATTGATGTGATCTATTCCTCCTTTCATAGTCTGTCGGTGATGGTGTGCATGCTATGTTAGTACTTGGTATAATTGCAATGATCTATCATGCACTCTAAGGTTATTTAAATATGAACATCGAATGTTGTGGAGCTTGTTAACTCCGGCATTGAGGTGCTCTTCTAGCCCTACACAATTAATGGTGTTTGTCATCCAACAAGGGAGTGTAGAGTGGTTTTGTTATGTGATCAATGTTGAGAGTGTCCACTAGTGAAAGTATGATCCCTAGGCCTTGTTTCCAAACATCGAATCTCCGTTTATTTACTGTTCTGTTGCATGTTTACTCGCTGCCATATTTTATTCAGATTGCTATTACCACTCATATACATCCATACTACTTGTATTTCACTATCTCTTCGCCGAACTAGTGCACCTATACATCTGACAAGTGTATTAGGTGTGTTGGGGACACAAGAGACTTCTTGTATCGTGATTGCAGGGTTGCCTGAGAGGGATATCTTTGACTTGTTCCTCCCTGAGTTCGATAAACCTTGGGTGATCCACTTAAAGGAAACTTGCTGCTGTTCTACAAACCTCTACTCTTGGAGGCCCAACACTATCTACAGGAATAGAAGCACACGTAGACATCATTCACCCCTGGACTATGGATCCATAGCAGTAGCTAGATGGTTGTCTTCTCCTCATTGTGCTATCATGTTAGATCTTGTGAGCTGCCTATCATGATCAAGATCATCTATTTGTAATGCTAAATGTTGTGTTTGTTGGGATCCGATGAATATTGAATACTATGTCAAGTTGATTATCAATCTATCATATATGTTATTTATGTTCTTGCATGCTGTCCGTTGCTAGTAGAGGCTCTGGCCAAGTTGATACTTGTGACTCCAAGAGGGAGTATTTATGCTCGATAGTGGGTTCATGCCTCCATTAAATCTGGGACGGATGAAAGTTCTAAGGTTGTGGATGTGTTGTTGCCACTAGGGATAAAACATCGATGCTTTGTCTAAGGATATTTGTGTTGATTACATTACGCACCATACTTAATGCAATTGTCTGTTGCTTGCAACTTAATACCGGAAGGGGTTCGGATGATAACCTGAAAGTGGACTTTTTAGGCATAGATGCATGCTGGATAGCGGTCTATGTACTTTGTCGTAATGCCCTGATTAAATCTCATAGTACTCATCATGATATATGTATGTGCATTGTTATGCCTTCTTTATTTGTCAATTGCCCAACTGTAATTTGTTCACCCAAAATCTGTTTATCTTATGGGAGAGACACCACTAGTGAACTGTGGACCCCGGTCCTATTCTTTACATCTGAAATACAATCTACTGCAATTGTTCTTACTGTTCTTCGCAAACAATCATCATCATCCACACTATACATCTAATCCTTTGTTTACAGCAAGCCGGTGAGATTGACAACCTCACTGTTACGTTGGGGCAAAGTACTTTGATTGTGTTGTGCAGGTTCCACGTTGGCGCCGGAATCCCTGGTGTTGCGCCGCACTACATTTCGCCGCCATCAACCTTCAACGTGCTTCTTGGCTCCTACTGGTTCGATAAACCTTGGTTTCTTTCTGAGGGAAAACTTGCTACTGTACGCATCACACCTTCCTGTTGGGGTTCCCAACGGACGTGTGTTAACTGCACGCATCAAGCATATTTTCTGGCGCCGTTGCCGGGGAGATCAAGACACGCTGCAAGGGGAGTCTTCCACATCCAATCTCTTTACTTTGTTTTTGTCTTGCTTTATTTTATTTACTACTTTGTTTGCTGCACTAAAATAAAAACACAAAAAAAATTAGTTGCTAGCTTTACTTTATTTACTGTCTTGTTCTCCATATCAAAAACACAAAAAAATTAGTTACTTGCATTTACTTTATTTAGTTTGCTTTATTTACTATTGCTAAAATGGGTACTGTTGAGAATACTAAGTTGTGTGATTTCACTAGCACAAATAATAATGATTTCTTATGCACACCTATTGCTCCACCTGCTACTACAGCAGAATTCTTTGAAATTAAACCTGCTTTACTGAATCTTGTTATGAGAGAGCAATTTTCTGGTGTTAGTTCTGATGATGCTGCTGCCCATCTTAATAATTTTGTTGAACTATGTGAAATGCAAAAGTATAAGGATGTAGATGGTGATATTATAAAATTGAAATTGTTTCCTTTCTCCTTAAGAGGAAGAGCTAAAGATTGGTTGCTATCTTTGCCTAAGAATAGTATTGATTCATGGACTAAATGTAAGGATGCTTTTATTGGTAGATATTATCCTCCTGCTAAAATTATATCTTTGAGAAGTAGCATAATGAATTTTAAGCAACTGGATAATGAACATGTTGCTCAAGCATGGGAGAGAATGAAATCTTTGGTAAAGAATTGCCCAACCCATGGACTAACTACTTGGATGATCATCCAAACTTTTTATGCAGGACTGAATTTTTCTTCGCGGAACCTATTGGATTCAGCTGCTGGAGGTACCTTTATGTCCATCACTTTGGGGGCGGCAACAAAGCTTCTTGATAATATGATGATAAATTACTCTGAATGGCACACGGAAAGAGCTCCACAAGGTAAGAAGGTAAATTCTGTTGAAGAAACCTCCTCCTTGAGTGATAAGATTGATGCTATTATGTCTATGCT
This sequence comes from Lolium perenne, assembly GCF_019359855.2. Taxonomy (NCBI): domain Eukaryota; kingdom Viridiplantae; phylum Streptophyta; class Magnoliopsida; order Poales; family Poaceae; genus Lolium; species Lolium perenne. The sequence goes on from NC_067245.2 coordinate 45,954,049, forward strand.
TGTGAATGGTAGATCTAATGTTGATCCTAATAATGTTCCTTTAGCTTCATTGGTTGCTCAAGAATAGAATGTTGATGTGAACTTCATTAAAAATAATAATTTCAACAACAATGCTTATAGGAATAATTCTGGTAACAACTATAGGCCATATCCTTCTGCTAACAGTAATGGTTATGGTAATTCTTATGGGAATTCTTACAACAATAATAGGAGTGTACCCCCTGGTCTTGAAGCCATGCTTAAAGAATTTATTAGTACACAAACTGCTTTTAACAAATCTGTTGAGGAAAAGCTTGATAAAATTGTTATCCTTGCTTCTAAGGTTGATAGACTTGCCTCGGATGTTGATCTTTTAAAATTGAAAGTTATGCCTAATAAGGATAATGAAAATAAGATTGTTACTACATCAAATTCCATCCAAGTTAGAATTAATGAGAATATAAGATTGATGGCTGAATTGCATGCTAGGTGGGAAAGAGAAGAAAATGAAAAACTTGCTAAAGAGAATAATGTAGCTAAAGTTTGGACTATTACCACCACTAGTAATGATAATGATTCACATGTTGCTAAACCTCCTACTATCAATGGTAAAATAATTGTTGTTGGCAATGTATCTACTCCTAGTGCAAAGCGTGCAAAACTGCCCGAAACTGCTGAAACTGCTTGTGATAAAACTGCTGAAATTTTTTCCAACATTGGGGACAATGATCCCATTGCTGTAGATCATAATGATTTAGATTTTGATGATTTTCACATCTCTGAAGTTATAAAGTTCTTACAAAAACTTGCTAAAAGTCCCAATGCTAGTGCTATAAACTTGGCCTTTACAAAACATATTACAAATGCTCTCATAAAAGCTAGAGAAGAGAAACTAAAACTTGAAACTTCTATTCCTAGGAAGTTAGAAGATGGTTGGGAGCCCATTATTAAGATGAGGGTCAATGATTTTGATTGTAATGCTTTATGTGATCTTGGTGCAAGTATTTCTGTTATGCCTAAGAAAATCTATGATATGCTTGACATGCCACCATTGAAAAATTGTTATTTGGATGTTAATCTTGCTGATAATGCTATAAAGAAACCTTTGGGGAGGATTGATAATGTTCGTATTATGGTTAACAATAACCTTGTCCCCGTTGATTTTGTTATCTTGGATATTGAATGCAATGCATCTTGTCCCATTATATTGGGAAGACCTTTTCTTCGAACTGTTGGTGCTACCATTGATATGAAGGAAGGTAATATTAAATATCAATTTCCTCTCAAGAAAGGTATGGAACACTTCCCTAGAAAGAAAATGAAGTTACCTTATGATTCTATTATTAGAACAAATTATGATGTCGATGCTTCATCTCTTGATGTTACTTGATTCACACTTTCTGCGCCTAGCTAAAAGGCGCTAAAGAAAAGCGCTTATGGGAGACAACCCATTATTTTACTTCTGCACTTTGTTTTATATTTGAGTCTTGGAAGTGTTTACTACTGTAGCAACCTCTCCTTATCTTTATTTTATTGCATTGTTGTGCCAAGTAAAGTCTTTGATAGTAAACTCAATACTAGATTTGGATTACTGCGCAGAAATAGATTTCTTGCTGTCACGAATTTGGGTATGGTTCTCTGTAGGTAACTCAGAACAATCTGCCAATTTACGTGCGTGATCCCCAGATATGTACGCAACTTTCATTCAATTTGGGCATTTTCATCTGAGCAAGTCCGGTGCCTCTAAAAAATTCATCTTTACGGACTGTTCTGTTTTGACAGATTCTGCCTTTTATTTCGCATTGCCTGTTTTGCTATGTTTGATGGATTTCTTTGTTCCATTAACTTTCAGTAGCTTTGTGCAATGTCCAGAAGTGTTAAGAAAGATTATGTCACCTCTGAATATATGAATTATGCACTGACCCTCTAATGAGTTTGTTTTGAGTTTGGTGTGGAGGAAGTTTTCAAGGGTCAAGAGAGGAGGATGATACAATATGATTAAGAAGAGTGAAAAGTCAAAGCTTGGGGATGCCCCCGTGGTTCATCCCTGCATATTTTAAGAAGACTCAAGCGTCTAAGCTTGGGGATGCCCAAGGCATCCCTTCTTCATCGACAACTTATCAGGTCACCTCTAGTGAAACTATATTTTTATTCCGTCACATCTTATGTGCTTTACTTGGAGCGTCTGTTTGTTTTTATTTTCGTTTTGTTTGAATAAAATCGGATCCTAGCATTCTTTGTTTGGGAGAGAGACACGCTCCGCTGTTTCGTATGAACACATGTGTTCTTAGCTTTATCTTTAATGTTCATTGCGAAAGTTGGACTATTTCATTCATTGATATATGGTTGGAAACGGAAAATGCCGCATGTGGTAAATGGTATAATGTCTTGAATAATGTGATACTTGGCAATTGTTGTGCTCATATAGATCATGTTTAAGCTCTTGCATCAAGTACCTTGTACTCATTAATGAAGAATTACATAGAGCTTGTTAAAATCTGGTTTGCATGATTAGTTTCTCTAGAGTCTAGATATTTTCTGGTTAAGGTGTTTGAACAACAAGGAGACAATGTAAAGTCTTATAATACCTACAATATGTTTATATGTGAGCTTTGTTGCACCTTTTATACTTGAGTTTGTTTCAAACAACCTTGCTAGCCTAGCCTTGTATTGAGAGGAATTCTTCTCGTGCATCCAAATCCTTGAGCCAAAAACTATGCCATTTGTGTCCACCATACCTACCTACCACATGGTATTTCTCTGCCGTTCCAAAGTACATTACTTGAGTGCTACCTTTAAAATTCTATTCTTTGCCTTTACAATATATAGCTCATGGAAAGATAGCCTTAAAATCTATTGTGGTGAAGAATATGTACTTATGTGTCTTATTTCTTAATAAGTTGCTTGTTGAGCGGTAACCATGTTTCTGGGGACGCTATCAACTTTTCCTTTGTTGAATATCATGTGAGTTGCTCTGCATGTTCGTCTTGTCTGAAGTAAGGGTGATTTTCATGATCAAATGGTTTGAGTATGCATAATGTTAGAGAAGAACATTGGGCCGCTAACTAAAGCCATGATTCATGGTGGAAGTTTCAGTTTGGACAATAAATCCTCAATCTCTTCTGAGAATATTAACTGTTGTTGAATGCTTATGCATTAAAGAGGAGTCCATTATCTGTTGTCTATGTTGTCCCGGTATGGATGTCTAAGTTGAGAATAATCAAAAGCGAGAAATCCAATGCGAACTTTCTCCTTAGACCTTTGTACAGGCGGCATAGAGGTACCCCTTTGTGACACTTGGTTGAAACATATGCTATGCAATGATAATCCGTGTTAATCCAAGCTAATTAGGACAAGGTGCGAGCACTATTAGTATACTATGCATGAGGCTTGCAACTTATAAGATATCTTATACATAACACATATGCTTTATTACTACCGTTGACAAAATTGTTTCGTGTTTTCAAAATGAAAAGCTCTAGCACAAATATAGTAATCCATGCTTCCCTCTGTGAAGGGCCTATCTTCTACTTTATTGTTGAGTCAGTTTACCTACTTCTTTCTATCTTAGAAGCAAACACTTGTGTAAACTGTGTGCATTGATTCTTACATGTTTACCTATTGCACTTGTTATATTACTTTGTGTTGACAATTATCCATGAGATATACATGTTGAAGTTGAAAGCAACCACTGAAACTTATATCTTCCTTTGTGTTGCTTCAATGCCTTTACTTTGAATTTATTGCTTTATGAGTAACTCTTATGCAAGTCTTATTGATGCTTGTCTTGAAAGTATTATTCATGAAAAGTCTTTGCTATATGATTCATTTGTTTACTCATTATCTTCATCATTGCTTCGAATCGCTGCATTCATCTCATATGCTTACAATAGTATGATCAAGATTATGATAGCATGTCACTTCAGAAATTATCTTTGTTATCGTTTACCTACTCGAGGGCGAGTAGGAACTAAGCTTGGGGATGCTTGATACGTCTCAAACGTATCTATAATTTCTTATGTTCCATGCTACTTTTATGATGATACTCACATGTTTTATACACATTATATGTCATTATTATGCATTTTCTGGCACTAACCTATTGACGAGATGCCGAAGAGCCAGTTGCTGTTTTCTGCTGTTTTTGGTTTCAGAAATCCTAGTAAGGAAATATTCTCGGAATTTTACGAAATCAACGCCCAGGGGCTTATTTTTCCACGAAGCTTCCATAAGACCGAGGGAGATACGAAGTGGGGCCACGAGGCGACGCCACACTAGGACGGCGCGGCCCAGGTCCTGGCCGCGCGGCCCTAGCGTGTGGGTCCCCCGTGACTCCTCCGACTCTGCCCTTCCGCCTACTTAAAGCCTTCGTCGCGAAACCCCCAGTACCGAGAGCCACGATACGGAAAACCTTCCAGAGACGCCGCCGCCAATCCCATCTCGGGGGATTCAGGAGATCGCCTCCGGCACCCTGCCGGAGAGGGGAATCATCTCTCGGAGGTCTCTTCATCGCCATGATCGCCTCCGGATCGATGTGTGAGTAGTTCACCCCTGGATTATGGGTCCATAGCAGTAGCTAGATCTTGTGAGCTGCCTATCATGATCAATATCATCTATTTGTAATGCTACATGTTGTGTTTGTTGGGATCCGATGAATATTGAATACTATGTCAAGTTGATTATCAATCTATCATATATGTTATTTATGTTCTTGCATGCTCTATGTTGCTAGTAGAGGCTCTGGCCAAGTTGATACTTGTGACTCCAAGAGGGAGTATTTATGCTCGATAGTGGGTTCATGCCTCCATTAAATCTGGGACAGTGATAGAAAGTTCTAAGGTTGTGGATGTGATGTTGCCACTAGGGATAAAACATCGATGCTTTGTCTAAGGATATTTGTGTTGATTACATTATGCACCATACTTAATGCAATTGTCTGTTGCTTGCAACTTAATACCGGAAGGGGTTCGGATGATAACCTGAAAGTGGACTTTTTAGGCATAGATGCATGCTGGATAGCGGTCTATGTACTTTGTCGTAATGCCCTGATTAAATCTCATAGTACTCATCATGATATATGTATGTGCATTGTTATGTTTTCTTTATTTGTCAATTGCCCAACTGTAATTTGTTCACCCAACATCTGTTTATCTTATGGGAGAGACACCACTAGTGAACTATGGACCCCGGTCCTATTCTTTACATCTGAAATACAATCTACTACAATTGTTCTTACTGTTCTTCGCAAACAATCATCATCATCCACACTATACATCTAATCCTTTGTTTACAGCAAGCCGGTGAGATTGACAACCTCACTGTTACGTTGGGGCAAAGTACTTTGATTGTGTTGTGCAGGTTCCACATTGGCGCTGGAATCCCTGGTGTTGCGCCGCACTACATTGCGCCGCCATCAACCTTCAACGTGCTTCCCTGCTCCTACTGGTTCGATAAACCTTGGTTTCTTTCTGAGGGAAAACTTGCTACTGTACGCATCACACCTTCCTCTTGGGGTTCCCAACGGACGTGTGTTAACTGCACGCATCAACCTCACACTACAAGATTCGATGATAATCCCGGAGGCTATATCATAGACTCTATAAGTGTGAGATTCGGCACCGTAACCAACAAATATACCCTCCAAAGCTTTAGGAGCAAATTTAGATAAACGAACTCCTTTGATTTTGTAGAAACACTTACACCCGAATACTTTGAAGTATGAGATATTAGGCTTGTTCCCGGTGAGTATTTCATATGGAGTCTTGTTCAATCCCTTGCGGAGATAGAGCCGGTTAGAAGAGTGGCAAGCGGTGGAGATGGCTTTGGCCCAAAAATTATAGCGGGATTTATACTCCGCCATCATAGATCTTGCCATATCCATAAGAGTCCGGTTCTTCCTCTCCATAACACCATTTTGTTGAGGGGTGTAAGCAGCGGAATATTGATGACGAATCCCCTCATCACTAAAAAATCATTGAGTGTATAGTTCTTGAACTCGGAGCCGTTGTCACTTCTTATTGCCATAATGAGGAGGTTGTGTTGGCGTTGCACCTCGGTAGCAAAGTCAGTGAATATTTGTTGAGTCTCATCTTTCGTCTTCAGAAAGTAGACCCAAGTGTATCTTGAGTAGTCATCAACAATCACCAAGCAATGTTTCTTCGCACCAAAACTTGCGTGAGTAACGGGCCCAAAGAGATCCACATGAAGGAGCTCCAAGATCCTCTTGGAAGAGATGATAGTCTTGCTTGGATGCGGAGAGTCATGCATTTTACCTTCAACACACGCCCTACAAACACGATCCTTGGCAAAAGACACATTTTCCATTAGTCCCACAATATGGTTCCCCTTCTGAAGACTTTGCAAAGTTCTCATATTGACATGGGCCAAGCGACGATGCCACAACCAACCCACATCCGCCTTTCCGAATAGGCACATCGCATTTGAAGTGGTGGTCCCCGAAAAGTCCACCACATACAAATTATGTTCGCGATACCCAACGAAAGCGACTTTTAGAGTCTTGCTCCACAAGAGGACCACAATATCATTATCAATAAAGACGGCAAAACCCATCTTGCCAAGGGCGGAAACGTAAAGTAAATTGTAACCATGGGTTTTGACAAGCATGACATCCACAAGAGTAATGTTGTGTGCAACCACAACCTTGCCAAAACCCAATACCTCGGATGTAGAATTATCGCCAAAGGAGACGGTGATGTTGTTTATGTTAGGCCTCAACTCCTTGACGAGGTTCTTGCCGCCGGTCATATGACTTGTACATCCACTATCAAGTACCCATTTTGAACCTCCGGCGGCATAGTCCTACATGAGATCAATTCTTGGATTTAGGTACCCATTTCGCAATGGGTCCTCTTTTGTTAGCAACAAGGGTCTTTGGGACCCAAATAGACCAAGCAACATAACCATCATATGGGCCAACATATTTAGCATAAACATCACCATAATAATCTTTAAATAAAACATAGTGAGGGCTAGCAATTCCCGCATCATCATCATTTATGGTTTTGCCCTTGGAGGCTTCACCATTAGTGATGGCTTTCTTCTTCTCTTGTGCGGGCTTGGCCTTTTGCTTGTTTGCCTTCTTTGCCTTGGCATTATAACCAAGGCCCTCCTTCCCATTGTTTGATCTTTGCTTACTCAAAAGATCATCCAAGGAAAGTTTACTTTGGGGAGAGGAGGCCTTAGCAAGTTCATCCTTCAACCTAGCATTTTCCTCAATAATATTTGCATGATCACATGAAGGAGTAGAGGTGCTAGGTATGTCATATGAAGCGAGGCTAATTTGAAGTTGCTCATAAGACTTGGAGAGGAGAGAGTATTCACTCTTCAAGGCTTTGTGTGCCTTGTCTAGATCATCTAGATCTCTCACAAGTTTCTCATGATCAACACCAAATTTGGCCTTTTCCTTTGAAAGCACTTTAGACTTAGCTCTAGCAAGATCTCTAGCTTTAGTGAGCTTGTTAATTTTATCTTGAGGATCTCCAAGATTTTCTAACCTCTCTTCAAGAGAAGCTATGGTTTCTTGACTTTCCTCAAGAGCATTTCTAAGAGCATGTAGTTCAAGAGAGTCTTCTCTCTCTATTTGGCATTTTTTCTCAAGAGTACCATTTAGTTGAGCCATACGAACCATGAGATTTGAAACATGCTTTTTAGTATTACCTTGTAGGTTAAGAATGAAATCATCAAACTCAAGCATTTCTTGTTTCACTTTTAGACTAGCAAGATCAACCCCTAGATCATTTGAAATGTTAGGCGTAGAGGGGTTAGGGGATGATACCTCGGAGGATTTAGCCATGAGGCAACTTTCTTCTTCCACATGAATGAGCTCATTGGGGGATTCACTTGGTGATGAAGAGTTAGTGCAGGGAGGCAAGAGCGACCAATCCATTAGAGGTTGCATCTTCTTCATCATCAACATCATCATCTCCGGAGGTATATTCTTCTTGAGTTGATAGCACAATAGATGTGTCGAAGGAGGACCTTGCCATGAAGCAATGTGCATTCTTGATATGAGGATTTTCATTGGGGGATTCAAAGAGAGATGAAGAGGGAATGTTGGTGGTGACAATGGCGGCCACTTCCTTTGAGATTTCTTCATCTTCATCATCACTAGAGCTTTCAACTTCATCGGAAGAATATTCTTCCCTAGTCACTAGCACAACTTTTGAGGGCCCCTTGCCCTTCTTGGTCTTGTTGTTGTAGAACTTCTTCTTGGGGGCTTTTGAATATTTGCCCTTTGAGTCTTTGCTCTTGTCCTTGGGAATGAGCCTTCCACCATGAGTCTCCCTATTCTCATAGGGGCACTCGGCAATGAAATGGCACTTGTCATCACAATTGTAGCAAGATCTTGTCCTTGGGCCCAAACTTGTGAACCCCCTTGAGTTGTTTCTCTTGATGTTGTCTTCCTTGGCCTTGGATGGGTCAACCCAAAAGGAGTTAGCATGGAATGCAATGTGATCATGGTAGTGGTGTTCCAAGTCTTCCGGATAGGACATACTCCAAGATGCCCTATAAGATACTTGTTCCTTCTCGTGCTCTCACTTCCAATGCAACTACCGGCTAAACCATCCCAAGCTTCCTTGGCGGTGGTGTAGTTCCGAACACGAGACAAATCCTTTGTCCCCGCACTAGTTTGAATCATGTGCAAGGCGGTGTTGTTGAGTTGACTATCAACCGCTTCTCTTCTAGTCAACTTGTCGGGGTTGTAGGGCTTGAAGCCTTCCACGACGATTCTCCAAAGTTCATTAGAGGCACTGCAAACATGAGAGCGAAACTCAAATTGCCAAGTATCGAAATTATCAACGGAAAACTTAGGTGGGTCGCCCCGAATGTTCATATGAGGATGGGGAACCGGTATATCGGGAGATAGAAAAGGTGGAGGTACTCGATTGTAGCTCACACCTCCACTAGTTGAGTTATCACCATCCACGGGTTTGGTAGATGAGGGTAATGCTGAAGCACCTCCCTCTTCTAACACACCCGTGTCCTTTACCTCTACGGCGGGAGCCATGGAAGGGACCGGAGCCAAAAGCTCGGAAATCATTTTTCTCATGCCTTCCATTTGAGCTTCCATGGAGGACCTCAACAAATTGAAGTCATCCATGGAGACCATCTTAGCGGCCCCTTCCGCAGGACCATCGTCCGGCATACTCTTAGGCGGTTAAGCCCGAAATAAGAGCCGAGGCTCTGATACCAATTGAAAGGATCGTATGCCGCACCTAGAGGGGGGTGAATAGGTGCTAACCAATTTTTAGTTATTTTTCAATTTAGGCTTGACACAAAGGTAAATTCTCTAGATATGGAACTAAGTGAATTTCCCTATATGACAAGGTTATCAACTAAGCAAGATATAGCTACGTAATATATAGGAGATAGAATAGGATAGAGGTAACCGAGAGTGGAGCACGCGATGACACGGAGATGATTCCCGTAGTTCCCTTCCTTTGCAAGAAGGTACGTCTACGTTTGGAGGAGTGTGTTTGCTACGCAAGCCAAAACAACAGCCACGAAGGCTTCACTCAGATCTCCTGTGAGCAACGCCACGAAGGCCTAGCCCACTTCCACTAAGGGATTTCCTCGAGGCGGAAACCGGGCCTTTACAAAGTTCTTGGGGCACACATCCACAACCGAATTGGAGGCTCCCAAATCTGTAACAACACAACAATCAACAACAATACATCCACACAAATCAACTAGGGATCCAAAGAGGAACACTAGCAAGGGGGCCCTCAAACAAATGAGGGGGAAATGTAAATCGCTTCAGTGAGGATGTAGATCGGTGTCTTCTTCTTCGAATCTCCAAAGTTCAAGAGCTTTGGTTGGGGGAGGAAGGAGATCTTGTAAATCTTGTGTTCTTGAGGTGGCTCTAATGGTGGTGAAGCTTGGCAGATTTTTCTTGCAATGATTGAGCAAAGGAGGAAGGAAGAAGAAGAGGGGTATAAATACCCCTCCCCAAAATCCAGCCGTTGGGGCTTCCGGGGGGGGCGGATATTCCGGCCTAAGTAAGGGCCGGATAATCCGCCCCCCGGATAATCCGGCCTCAGGTACAAAACCGGGAGAATGTCCGGCCAAATATCCGGCCTCTAACCAGACTTGCTTTTCTTCAGATCCTTAGCCACTTTCGAGCGGGCCGAATATTTCCGAAATGTCCGGCCCGGATAATCCGGTCTTGGGACAAAACCGGGACAATATCCGGGCAAATGTCCGGCCCCTATACTGAGCCGCAAATCCTCAAGTCCTTAGCCGAAAAACTGGGGGCCGGATATTTTGGAAATATCCGGCCGGATTATCCGGCCTGATGATCTTTTTGCTGCATCTTTTTGACAGAACTGACCACATCCAACACACATAAAAATGTATCTATATAATCCCTGTACCACTTAAACAAACATTAGTGTATCACATACATTGTCATCAAACACACAAAACATAATATGAGAGATGTTCTTTCACCGGGCCTCTCATTCCTCCTCTCCGCCAGAATAGCCGGCCTAGGGGACGAGGACTAGAAGAAAAACCTAAGTATATATCGGTTTTGAGCTCTACTTTGGGTCTGTACGTAATAACGCCTTTGGTTACACAAATGATATTGTATTTCAGGGTTCGGTGGTAACAGGTTTTTGTCCTGTACGGATGCTGGAGATCAAGCATGTCTCTTGTTAGTGCCCCAACCCGCGTTATTTTCATTGAGTAATTAATGAAAATGAAAAGGGGGTTAAGCCGCTGAGAACATCATGTATCTGTCTCTGCATGTGCATCTGTAAACAGGGGTACAACCAAAAATTTATTCAAACGACATTTGAGGCTAAGATTATGCACGCGATGACCAACATAGAGGAATCTGGCCACTAGTAGCACAATAAACACGTACAATAACAATATATACCAACACTGAACACATCCTATGTAGTAATCAGCCACCAAAATAATTCCTTAAAAAAGATGTAATGGCCTATGTCATCCGTATCACCATGCGAGAACTTCTCACCTTAGATTTAACCTCAACTCAGTACACCACCTTAAGGACAAACATTATCGATGGGATGCACCCTCACATGTATAAAAGACATTATATATAGGTGGAAACCCCTCATAGTGGCATGTTCCTACAATATTGTCACTGATGTGCGAGGCATACCGGCAACATAATGTGCCCAATCTGCGGTGAGGTGCCTAGGAACAAATGGGTAAGCCGATATACCCATTGTCGACGAGACCACACACAAGACACACGCAGTTTTGGTCTACCATTTGCCTGGTGGTGACATCAACAATGTGTTTATGGTATTAACTGTTTGCTCTGAGCATCCTTGTACAATACATATTTGAAAGCATGGGAAATACTTTTATACTTACACGCATGGGTGTGGATGTTTCTATCATTGCCCGTTGTACTTTGAGATTCGGATAAAAAAAAGAGAGAGAAAGGAATCTTTTCATCTACCATGGTGAGCAAAAATTTCGAGAAATAAATGGACGGTGATGGAAAGACCCACACACATGCGTATAAGTACAAAATCTACTCTTCACAACATAATCCAGATTTCATTACAGAACACATGCTCGTTTAAAAAAAACACAATGCATGGAGTTTAGAACATGATATCAAGAATAACATCACTTCATTGACAAGAAAAAATCACACGGTCCCCACAATATCATATTTACATATATTCAATTCAATTGGCACAATCCAAAATACATAATGTCATGTCCACATCTCCAAATAGTCCAAAATACATAAGACTTTCATGAAAGACCGTAAAATTTCTTACTTGCAAAGAAATGAAGTGCAATATATTTCTTGGTTACTCATTGCCTACAAAAAGGAAGGAAGATGAAAACTTCAATATATTTCCAGGACAATGGACTTACGATCAAAATAGACCAGGTTTGTCAGTCTCGGCTCAAATTATTTAGACATCAAAGGATTTGTTATGGAGGAAGATGCATGTGTTAGAACATCCAATACGTCATAATGTCTTGACATCACCATGCTTTCGTAAAAAAATATTATAATAATCTAATACATATAGCTATGAATAAGCTGAATAGAAAGATTAAAATAATTATGTTCATGGAATTGATATTAGTCTAAATGAAAAACAAAGAGCGGTCCATAGAAGCCTTGACAACAAGATATTTGTTTATTGGATCCATCATTATAGTCTTAACAACAATGTATTATGTCATTAGTTTGGTGAGGTATCTATCCCGATCATGCTCTAGGGTACTATCTTGAACGGATATCTCCGTTTGCTAACACACAATTGTATGATTTCACAAAATATAACATTTTCGCCACTGCAAAAAAATTTAGTCACCCATTGTACAAACATTATTGCTTAAAATGGTGCCTTACTAGGTATAATATCGACATAATGGACTTTGCATGAAATATTCGATGAGATCCTTGCTTTGACCAAAAACATCTTCACTAGAGACATGTCTAATGTTATTGTGGACAATGGTAAAAACCAGGAGAAACCTTTCTCTTCCGTGTTTCAAAGCTTTAATCAAGCATACACATGATGGATCACTAAACTAGGATTTAAGTACTCAATTTTGGGGTAATGACAAGACCCAAAGTAAAACTAGTCAAGTGGATTTGTGCAATTAATTTCAAGCATCAGCTGGATGTGTAACATGACAAGGTAATAACAACTAGAGCACATTCCTTCAATATTTTTGCTCAATTTCAAGTCAAACTCCTTGTTGGGCGAAATCTGGAATTATTTTCAGCAATCATGTTGACCAAGAAATGGCGTCTACTATCCGACAAATATTCCCGGTGAATCTCATTGACTCGTCCTTTATCCACCTTGGTCATCCCCTTATCTTACCCAGTAAGGACAGCTGCAGCCTACGACTTCGTCTTGGACAAGTTCAAAAACAAACTCACAACCTACAAACTAGACCAATTGTCTCATGCTGCTCGACTAGCCCTCATTCAGTCAGTCTTTGCCTCCATCCCGGTCTACTACATGTCAAACATTATTTTCCCAAAAAGCTCCTACCCAAGCTCACTGCTATCATTAGAGTCTTCTGGTGGACAGGGATAAGGGAAGACAAAACAAGTAAAGCGCTCTATTTGAGAGCTTGGAAGGACATCTGTGCACCAAAAAAGGAAGGAGGTTTAGGAATTAGAAATTTCCAAGCAGTCAACCAAGGACTCATACTCGTGGCAGCATGGTGCATTGCTAGAAATTCTGATGACTTTCTTCATAAATTTCTAAAAGCCAAATACTTTCATGATTCTTCTATTTGGCGGCCGAATTCCACTGTCCCTAAGTCAGCATTCTGGGTGTCCGTTCTAAAAATCCTCCCAATTCTCAAAGCTCATTCTTATTATCAGGTCATTTCAGGAGACATTTCCATTTGGAGCTCACCATGGTGCCAAGACTAGACCAAAATTTATGATCACCTCATTATACAACAACCCAATTTTTTATACCCTGCTAAAATCAAGGACCTGTGGCTTCCAGACCAACAATCTTGGAATGAGTCCTTATTGATTCTCTTTTTGAGCAGCCGATGGCCCATTATATTAAACAGACACCAATTATCCGCTCTCAGGAGAAGGACCTTCTATGTTGGAAACTAACACAACATGGAAAATGCAATTCTAAAAGTGCCTACTATGCGTGTCTTCAAAACTTGCAGGAATTAGGAGAGCCGAAACCAAGGCAACTGGATGTGGCGACAACTAATCTACTGAACCAGGTATGGAATTCTAAGATTATTCTGCCAATAATTCAAACCTTTGCTTGGCGTTTTCTCCGCAAAGCCATACCTACGGGAGCTAGAGCTAGGAAATATACCAAACATATAAGCAAGGTCTGTTGCAGGTGTGGTCTTGAAGAAGATGATATCCATCTCTTTTTCACCTGCTACGTTGTGAAAGCAGCTTGGTTTAGTCCGCCTTGGTATATTATAACTTAAGTAATTGTGCAGAACTCAAACTCATTAACTCAGATTTTGCTGAACATTCTGAACATGCCTCACCCGTATGCAACTATTCAAAATGTTCTAACTTTTATGTGGTGCATCTGGAAATCTAGAAATGATTGTTTGTTTGACAGGAGAAAGGGGGAGCCATATCAGATACACTAGATGACACCCCGCGCCTTGCTGCGGAGAATTGTAGCTTTTTTTCAATAAAAATCCTAAACCTAACTTAGAACCTTGTGAGAATTTTTCTTGAAATACATTAAGCCCAAGCCAAACAGAAGGCTAAATAGAAATATCATACATAACATGCAAATTTTTACATAAATTAGGTGGGAATGATTACCTTCGAGCTCTCAACAATAGGGAATAGTTAACTCATGAGTGGAACTATTAAAATGAAGTAACATATGCCATAAATCTATTACTTCAAGTTACATGAGCAGTGCAAGAAGTATGGCAAGGATTGCACACTGATGGACTCCAGGTACACAAAAATCTAAAAAGGTCCCTCATCAGAAAATTTCACTACATTGTAACTTCTGAATTCTCTCTTCCCAAAGCTCCTTCACAAAAAAAACATATCGTGTTTGCTGGCTAGATGAAGATTTGTCTGGCAAGCAGAAAAGTTTAAAGAATGGGTAATGAGCAGAGCATATTAAATGTATAATCTGAAAAGTATTTGGAATGTCATACCTTTAAATGAAAAATCGGCAATGCATAAGGTAATTCAGCATGTAGTCTTCCAATGTATGAGGTAGTAGGTCAGATCTCCTTAGCCTAATACAGATGAAAAGATGCTCAATCTTGAAAAAAAAAATGAAAAAAAACTGAATTATCGAATATCTTGTGATAGTCACTTGGCGGATACTCAACCTACTGAATAAATGGAAACGAATAGCCGAGCTGACCAAATGTTGCAGTGGATTATGAATGACTTACATCAACCACTTATTAAAATCGTTGAGCAGTAGGCGTGGATTATAAAATTTATAAACGCATGATCTAAAGCAGCACATAGACGTATTTGGATTGCTCACAACTGCAAACACAATTATGTTTTTTTGTTAAGAGAGAACAAACACGTTTTTTTTTTGCTGAAGTCATACCTTGCGTTCAACAACTTTGACTCCTCAAAATGCTAGTGGAGGTAAAGGAGTAAACAATTTAGTATTGTTCTCTACATCAAGTACTACATATGCACTCGAAAAAAACAAATATTAATTAATAAGGGCAGACTGACTAAGGAATTGGATGTAGTCCATGCACATCAGAGATGGGATGAGCAATGAGGTTCAGCAAAGTAAAAAGTTTCAGAGATGGCGGATGCCGTTGATTGCTCAATTTAGCTTCCCCCAACAGAAAGTGTGTATGCATTAAAATTTGTGGGCACTGAACAACCAAAATAACCCATTAGAAAACAGTTCAGTAAAATTAAATCTCTTGAGCATGGGGAGTCATTGATTAAGTAAAGATTCGTGATATTTTTAATACATACCTACACCGCTTGATACTCCTGAAGGCCATGTAGGCCAAAAGGCACCACCTCATTACTGAATTAGCTAAAATTCATCGATAAAACATGGGGAAACAATAGGATATATTCAAGAAGACCTGCAATGACGTATACATCAGCTATTCCCTGGACCCGCAGTGTTAGATCCATCGAGATAACTCTTGCTTTTTAACATTAAGAAAAAAAAGAATAAATTAGTAGGAATCATACTTCTTATAGTTAACCTCTCAAATCCTGAATCCTCATGAACGATTGGAAAATAGCAACTCCTTCAAGAACACCTGATGGCGAAATGACAGAGATGGCAAGAGCGTCCGGCAGAGCCATTGACGCGAAGGCGAGGGAACATGAAGGTTCAGACTTCAGAGAGCGATCAGGGATGGTGATGTAGGTCTGTCGAGTGGATTGAAGAAAGGGGGGCAGGGGAATATGCTGAACATGACGCAGCTGGAGAGGATGTGATTAGTAGGAAGAAGTTGTAGGGTAGCGCTGGGAGAAAAATATGAATTATGGGTAGAGGAAGAGGCGGTTTCTTTTGCAAATTAGTAGTAATGGGCAAGAGATGAATGTGATCTGGTGGTGTAGATGAAAAGCCAGAGGGGAATTAATACTGGAGGAGTAATTGGGGAGTTGAGAAACCCACGCTACTACGATTAAAATGTGGAGAAAACGCCGGAACAAAGACATGGAGGGAGGGAGCAGACGCGATGCACCACACGCGTTGTGGGCAAAACAAAATCGATTACATGGCTTCATGAAAAGGCAGGAAAATAGAGTAGTGGGGGCTCCTATTATAAGAGATAAAAGATACTGTAATAAAAGATGGGAAGGTAAGGGGAGCTGATCAATGGCTGCATAATGGTGGGGGTGACGTTACTTGGTGTTGAAAAGTAGATGTAAGGCTTGCATGACTTGGCAAGTTAGGATTGGTCAAGGATGTTTGATGAGGTGGATAGGCTGCATGTGAAGAGAAATGGGATCACCTATTAAGAATAGAAAGATATCAATGCCATGGCTCTCAAGAATAACTTGGAGAGCACAAACAGACACATCACACTCTGAACCCCAAGGTGGTATCACAAGGCGAAACCATAGGTACTGATCTTCATATTTCAGGTCCAAAAATCTTTTAGGATGCAACTTGGAAAAAAAGACAGATGTTTGCTGGCAACTCAGGGCTGGAGAGAACTGGGATTGGTGTGTTCCTGCAGTTTGCTGACTCCGGAGACCATCGCCTAATAGTTATGATTCAGGACTCCGCTCCTCCAGTGGACTCTGTTTTGCAGGCTGAGGCAAAGGCGATGCTTCTTGCAGCTCTTGCTGCCCAGGCGCTCCATATTCACAAGCCGACAATGCTCACGGACAACAAAAACCTAGCAAAGGCGGTAGCCTGCAAGAAGCTCGACTCAGTCCATAACTCCATATTCATTGGAATTGCAGGGACACCTTGGCGGATATTCTTGTAACGGCGTCAATCCTTCATTCCCAGGTGTTCCATATCAAGAGAGACCTCAATGGCATTGCTCATAATTGCGCACATCAGGTGCTTAGAAGCTCTCCTAATGCACCTACATTTGGTTGCACTTCTTCAGCTCGTTTTTCTACTCCTTGCCCTGTAATCGCTACTCTACAGAACTCAGTATGGCAGGGCTTTGTAATCAATGATGTACTATGTTGTTGAGTACATGAACACACAAAGCCACAAGCAACAATTGATCCGAAAAAGGTTACCTTTCGGGTACCCATTATTACCATACCCGGTTCGGCCCAATATTGAGAAGGTCTAAGAAGGCAACCCGAAGGAGTAGTCGACTAGGACTCTTGTAAAACTCTAGGCTGGTTGCATATATAAAGCCAGCCAGGACACTCACATAGACGGAGATAGACAAGATAGACAACATAGCTCTGCTTACGACGGCCCCCTGTAAACGTACTTATGATCACATACTCCAAGGCCCTGTGAGGGATTGAGCTCTGACAAGCTTTAAGGGGGGAGGGCGTAAATTAGTTTTAAACAGAATTGAGCTGGCCTAATTTTAGGATATTATATTAAATTTTATCCAAATAGTATTAAGCATGGAGTGTTTCTAAAAAAACAAATATGTGGGGGGAAGGGAGTGGCATGGCCCATGTTGGTGCTAACTAATCTCGCATAAGCCATTGATTTCACGATGATATCCATGAAGCATAAGATCTATGGTCTTGAAAGGAAGGCCTCGCACGGACACAAGTGTCGTAACAACCTACTCCCTCTATGCTGAAATACAGCGCATGGTAATTTTAGTTAAAGTTAAACTTCATAAAGTTTGACTAATTATTAAATATACAATATCAAATACACATAATATTAGACAATATATAATGATAACAATATTGATTTGTTGTTATAGATGTTGTTACGCAGTTTAATCAAATGTATAAAGTTTCACTTTGACTAGATCTAATATGCACTCTCACTCGATCTCTTCCATATTATAAGAGGTTTTGGCAAGCTAGTTTCTTATCATATGAAATAGAGGGAGTACATTTTATAGTAAGCGAAAGTATCATTTTCTCGTGGACCCAAAACCGTAAACCAACAACAATCCCTGGTCACCCGAGAAGAAGCAGTCGAGTACGTCATACGATTATACTCTGCTCGAAACAAATGTCCTTCGAAAAAAAGGACACCGATGTCACATCAAATATTCCCCGTCTCAGTTAAGATCGATCATGACCAAGTGATGCACCCATTGTGATCGACTGAGGCCGGCTAAGCACCAGACAGGTGTAAAGGTACCTCTTATATCAACTTGGCCAATAATCCACGTCAAAAAAAAAAAACATGGCCAATATTACATTCATGGAGAGGAACGTCGGTCGAGTACACATAAACACCCTGCCTTAAGAAGAAATGGAGTAGCTTCACACAATCCAGGTAATGACCGAGACCAACAAGCTCAATAGATGTAGTACGTGTTTACAGGAGCACCAGCCTGCAAGTTGAGCAGTATTCCACATCTGGCTTTTATCGTGACGGCAGTGGTGATGTGGTGTTGGTCCCGTTACGTCGATCGATCGTGCTTAATTTCAACCCAGTGTGGTTATTACTGAGCTGTCGAGCTACAAGAGACAACGAGTCGACGTACGTAGTATTATGTTAGTAATTAACTCTGTGCAACTTGACGAATTGACGTACGTTATTAACTCTGGAACTTTTTGCGTCTGCAGAGTAATAAATCGAAGCTAGCAACCGTGATCTCCTGAGTGAAAAATGTAGAAATAACTCCTAAAATAGAGATACTTTAGGAAAGAGTATCCATTATCTTGTTCCGTATGTGTCGGTAACATATATGTTTATCTTGTTCTGGAAAGCATTTCATGATACCAAAACATAACATGATACCACAATACGTCAATACCACTCATTAATATTTAAATTATAAGTTTCTAAAAATTTAGAAAAAAAGTTGTGAGTGTTCGCAAGATGTGAGTTTACAATTCCTATAATTTTCATAACCAATTTTGAAATACACAAAGAGAAACCAAAGAACGATAAAAACACAACATAAATAATACCAGAGAGACAAAAAAAATACGAATGACACTATTCACATAGGGTGTGTTTGGTAGCCCGGTTGTACCGAGAATCTCTCTCACCTCATACATGTTGACCCTAGCTAAGTTATGTTGAGGTTTTGACATTTGTTTGGTAGTCTGGGTTTGTTGAGCTCGCCTGAGTTGAAATGTTGTTTGGTGGATTGGTATGTTGAGAGATGCTGAGACTTATGTCTAGAAATATAAAATTACCATGAGGTCCAAACTTTACAGAAAAGCCCTTGAACAAAATATAAAAAGGTAATCGGGTCCTCAAATCCCGATTGACATGAACTCTACCCTGATTTCGATCTCGACCAAAGTTTCATGCTCGAGCTGGGAGGTTCTGCGGCTTCCTGTGGCGTGGCGCAGGACGGCGCCGGCTTGTCTCGCCCGTGGCGGCGGAGCTTGGTGCTCGGGGCGGGAAGGGAGCTGGCATGGGAGCTTCTACGCCTGCCTGTGGTGTGGAGCGGGAGACGACCGGCCTGGGAGCTACTGCCTCTGCCCTATGTGGGGCGGGAGGGCGCCGGCGGGAGGGAGGGTGATGGCGCCGACGGGATGGAGGCCGTGGGGCGGGAGGGGGCCGGCGCAAGCTGCTGCCCGGCGTCCCTAGCTCTTGGTCAACCGACGGTAGAGGAGGAGGTTGGAGTCGCGGGAGGAGAACGGGGGAGAAATGAAGGGGATAGAGAGGTGGGGTGGGGGTCGGGCGGGAGGGCGGCCGCTGCTACGGTGTATTGCGGGATGAGATCAGCCTAGGCTAGTTGTGAAGCTTGATTTGAGATTCTCAACCCGTCCTAGCTGGGAGGTCCTTTTCGTATGAGCTCGGCAATGCTGATGAGATGGTCCGATCCAGCCTAACAAACATAAAATAGTTCGTTCAGCTAGGTTGAGATGAGAATATAAGGGTTGCCTGATACGTCTCCAACGTATCTATAATTTCTGATGTTTCATGCTAGTTTTATGACAATACCTACATGTTTTGCTCACACTTTATAATGTTTTTATGCATTTTCCGGGACTAACCTATTAACAAGATGCCGAAGTGCCAGTTCCTGTTTTCTGATGTTTTTGGTTCCAGAAAAGCTGTTCGGGCAATATTCTCGGAATTCGACAAAACAAAAGCCAAACCTCCTATTTTACTGAGACGGACCCAGAACACTGAAGGAGAGACGGAGAGGGGCCAAGGGGGGCCCACACCACCTGGCGGCGCGGCCTAGGAGGGGGGCGCGCCCAGGTATGGGGTGGGCCCCACGGGACCCCTCCGACGCCGCCCTTTCGCCTATATATTCCTCGCGACGCGAAAACCCTACAACAATCAATCATATTCCAGAAAGACTCCAGGGGCGCCGCCGCCATCGCGAAACTCCATTTCGGGGGACAGAATCTCTGTTCCGGCACGCCGCCGGGACGGGAAAGTGCCCCCGGAAGCCTTCTCCATCATCGCCACCGCCTCCATCATGCTCCGTGAGTAGTTCCCCCATGGACTACGGGTTCTAGCAGTAGCTAGTTGGTACTCTTTCTCCCATGTACTTCAATACAATGATCTCATGAGCTGCCTTACATGATTGAGATCCATCTGATGTAATCGGTGTTGTGTTTGTTGGGATCTGATAAATTGTTACATTATGATCAGTCTACCTATATAAGTTTGTGAAGTTATTGTTGCTGCAATCTTGTTGTGTTTAATGCTTGTCACTAGTGCACGAGTGGCATGATCTTAGATTTAAGCTCTATAATTATTGTTTAGATTGTATCTACAAGTTGTTTGCACATGTCTATGTCCGGAACCCGAGGCCCCAGAGTGACAGCAACTGGGATAACTGGAGGGGAAGGCTTAGATATGAGGATCATATGTTTTCACCAAGTGTTAATGCTTTGCCCCGGTGCTCTATTAAAAGGAGTGCCTTAATTACCAGTAGATTCCCTTGAGGCCCGGTTGCCACCGGCTGGTAGGACAAAAGATGTTATGCAAGTTTCTCATTGCGAGCACGTATGACTATATATGGAAAACATGCCTACATGATTAATAGACTTGATGTTCTGTCTTAATGCTATTTCGATCCTATCAATTACCCAACTGTAATTTGTTCACCCAGCACATGTCACTTGTTATTTGAGAGTTACCACTAGTGTAGATAGCTGGGAACCCCGGTCCATCCTTCATCATCAAATACTCACTCGGTCCTATATGTCATTGGAAGTAGTATCAACTATTTTCTGGTGTCATCACCTATGTGTTACTATTACTGCTGCTGTGTTACTGTTACTATTGCTCTCATATTACTGCTGCTTTCACATCACCCCTGTTACTAGTGCTTTTTCAGGTGCAGCTGAATTGACAACTCAGTTGTTAAGGCTTATAAGTATTCTTTGCTTTCCCTTGTGTCGAATAAATAAATTTGGGTTTTACTTCTTTCGAAGACTGTTGCGATCCCCTATATTTGTGGGTTATCATTGCCCCCGCATACCAAACACACCCATACTGTATCAATCTATCTCTTTCGTTTTTCTTTGTGTATTTCAATTTGGTTCAGGAAGCTCCTGAAATTGTAAACACAAATCTTGTGAACACATAATTCTTTTTGAAATTTTTAGCAACTTGTAAATTTAAATTTTGGAAAAATGGTGCTCCGTTACAACTTGTGAATACACATATCGTAGTCGCTGATCATCAGCATGTATAACCGTTTGACTCGGACGAGCATCGCGGACCTCGTCTAATTAACTTCATTTCAGTCGTTTTCTCTCTTAATTTTCAGTAGGGTTCTTGATGCTTATATATGTACGTATACGTAGCATACACAGTGTTGTTGGCTACGAGCGTTCAACGTCTACAATTAACTGCCATCATCTGTCAGTGCAAGTCCCATCATCAGTCGTGCACTGTTCGCTGTTGAGTACTTCACCGGGGTCCAGCCCGGCCGGCCGCTTAGTCATTGGTAGAAATTCTCAGGGGAAGCTGTCCAATATCTTTGCATTGAGGTTCAGACAACTTACACGTAGGGCCAAACCTAGTGCTCCGCCTCATTTATCTTTTTTTCAGATATAAAAGGGGACGGAACCGTTCCATTAGCATGCAACCAAATTGTCGCAGTGTCAGCGGGCTGTGGACTCGACAAAATACGCTCTATAGAGGTTAATTACAGTCTTAAAGAACCTAGGATCGACACCAAGGAAACATGCACAGGAGACAGATTCATAGAGGAACACACCAGGGCGAACACCTTCAATTAGCTTCTTTTTCGATAAAAGGCGCTTCACTTAGCTTCTAACTGGTGCCAATGATCCACCAGATCAGCTGATGAGTAGCTAAGATGATCTTGCTTTTTATGAGTAATAAAGCGTTCATTATATATATAAAAAGCTAGGATGATCTTGGTTAGCTAGCCCCTGGAAACAAGTTTAGGCCGGTGGGCCTTTTTTTAAAAGATTTCGCACGGGTCTTGGAGACTTGTATCGTTGGATCTTTTTTTAGGGAGGCCGTAAATATTTATTTTAAATACATATGTTGGCTAGGATTTGAACCTAAGATCTTGTGGTCTGATACCATGTAAAATTGCATGTTCTAACTAAACCTATCTGATGGAAGAGACAATGCAATTATATTCAGCAGTGCAAACACATCAGGTGCCGGAGCTACGCATAACTTTCTTGGAACCTGGCCAGTTTATCCATGGAAACACATTTTATTGTGATTAAACACAATGTCCACAAGATAGATGAATTAAAAAAATCAGCACATATTGTTGTTAGCACTCAACCACCATGTACCAACAAATTCAAATGTATGGCCAATATCTATATCAAAAATTGAGACAATATTCCAGATGCATTTAGCTACCACACATTCAAAAGAAGGTGTCTAGCAGATTTATGTTCATGTAAAACAAATAGGAAGCATCATCCACCTGTCTTCTTTTACTAGGATTATCCATTGTTAACAATATATTATTTGACACTAACCACAAGAAAATGTGAATGAGGGGAGGAACGTGTAACTTTCAAACTGCAGGAGTGTGGATATATAGGCACAATTCATCGATATTCACCACTCCATAGATAGATCTAACAGAATAAGTACCATACGGGTGTGAAAAAGCCAAAGATGACACTTTGTCTCATTAGTTAAATGGACAGTTTTTTGTCGTAGCAGTGGTACCCGTTGTGTACACAGCGGGGCATGAAGCGTCTGTACGGCATGTTGGAGGATCTTCTTGCGGCGGCTCGTCACATTTCTACGACATCCAGCCTCGGAGTTGCATTTGTCTTTGGGTCGTATCGCTTGTTTTTCATTTTTCGGACATGATGTGATGTGGCCCCAGCAGACCTTATGGTAGTTGGTAGTTTCTTTTTATGCTTGTACTTGAACCTCTTATGGATGTGATTACTTTATTTATAAAGTAGGACGAAAACCTAGTTCGAGAGGGTTAAATGGACAGTTTTAATCAACTGAATTAGTTCAGCCAGCGATTTAACAAAACATGATAAATAGTTTGTCTAACAGCAAATTTCAGATTAGAACCATGCGAGGCCTCATCCACATTGCACAGTTTTTTTTGACAATCAATACCACATATATTCATAGTAACAAATAGTACATTATAGAGATACATGAACTGAATCCAACTATTGCAAAATAAAGTCTAAAAGATAGTAACAAATCTTCGAGGTCTTCAAATTCTTTCTTCTTCCAGAACACAATCGTGTACTCTTCTGAAGGCAGCCAAAGATAGATAACGAACCATAGACCTGTAAATACCGATGAAGTTCTCCCATAATTTTTTGAGCCGCAATGCCAAGGCTGCATGCACGCACGCAACCATTAAAGCATTCATTCAACATCAGCAAGAGTACCAACACCAGTATGTCAGAGAATAACAACCGACTAGCTTTGTCGTCGTCGATGGAGAGCCGAGAGTACGAATCACCATTGTCGATGACGTAGCAGTCGGGATAAAAACTGTGAGGATAATCCTCCTCGCGGCAATAACGACAAAAGATCCAAAATCGATCTGGCAAAGGAAGATCTGAAGGTCCATACCTAGAAAATTGTAATCGTTCAACACCACAACTGACGCCGAGAAGAAGATCTCGTTGCCGAACGAAAGGCCGAAGATCACTTATTGTAGACGATGCCATCTCTATTGAGGGGAAACCAACAAGAAGGCGGCTACCAAAACCCTTACATAATCTAATGAAAACAATACTTTTATTGAAAACTCCATGCATAGATCGGGTTCCCCACTCCTCCTGACGCCGACGAAGCCGACCGGAGGAGGGGGAACCAATCTATGGAGGAGGATGAACTGGAGGCGGCTAGGGTTGAGGCGGTGGTTGCGTGTGCGTATAACTTTAAATATGTCTCTACCTCACAGAATTAGCATAGTACAGATTTTTTCCACTTTGCACAGTTGTTGATTCACTATCTTCCTGAAATAAAAACTTTTTTCCATTACCCACATTCCATTTATATCCAACTTTAGCTGCAGAAGCATCCCACATTACACCTTCTAAAAGGGAGAGTAGTGCGAAAGGAATGCTCTCAAAAGATTAGGTGATAGATCATATTTATAACCCATAATCATTTTAAAACTTTTGTTATCATCTAAATGGTATCTCCTAATCCATGAAGCTATAAGACAAATATTAAAATCTCTTAGATTCTAAATACCTAAACCACAAACCTCTTTTTTCTGACAAACACAATCCCAATTAGCAATATGATATTTGTGTGAATCCCCAACATTGTTCTAGAAACAATGTGCCATTTGAGAATTATTGGCTTTAATTAACCATTTCGGAAACTTAAGAAAGAGAGAAGATACTTGGGGATGATGGAATGCGCCTTCCTCTGTAAGATAGAAGTTCACCTCTCCAACCTCAAATCCCCTTAACTATATCTAGAAGAATAAGCGTTCCTCTGTAAGACTTCCTCCTGTTTTTTTTTTTGGAGTAATCCTCCTGTTTTTTTTTTTGGAGTAATCCTCCTGTTTTCTAAGTTTAGAAAAATTCAAAGGAACCCCAAGATAACTAAAAGGAAAATCAGATATATTACAGCCAAAGATCTGTGCAAATAGTCTGGCCTCCTCATTGCTAATACTGATAGTCAGCAAGACAATTATATGATAATTAATGTGCATCCCAGGCATTTGCTCGAAACAAGTCAACACGCACTTGCCATATCAACATTTTTCTCAAGGAAAAGGATGGTATCATGAGCATATTGGAGGCTCATGACACCACCAGGGATGGCATTAGCCAACAAACCAGAAATAATTTGATTAGTAGCTTCTTTGGAAAAAAAAAATCTGAAAACATGAGTAATAAGATTAAAGAGAATTGGGAGAAAGAGGGTCTTCCTGCTTGAGACATTTACCATCAACAAAATATTTACTATTAACATCATTTATCCTCACATAGAAAGAACAGTAGTGCAAAATAGATTTAATCAAGCTCCTAAACTTTAGGATAATTTCCTATACTTAAGCTTGTCATCCAAAAAAAATTGCCAATTAATTCTATTGTAAGCTTTTCACAATCTAGTTTAAAAACCAGACCTGATTGTTTTTTAGAATGTACATCATGAACAACTTAATGAGCAGCCACGAGACTCTGTAAAACGTATCTACTTTTAATGAAGGCGGTTTTTAAAATGTATCATGATGCTCCACCTCATCTATAGACTATAGTACGATTCTAACTACGGTTAACTCGAATTGCTGACCAATGATCCATGCATGATCAGTGGGTAGGCACTACAGGAATGGAGCTCTACGCCGACGGCCGGCTGCCCTCGGCATAGCCACGCCTGGCCCTCGGCGTAGGCTATGCCGACGGTAGCCCTCGGCGTACCTCGTCGGCGTCCAAGTCCCTCGGCGTAGCCCGGCTTGCCCTCGGCGTAGCAGTACCCGTCGGCGTCCTCGCTCTATGCCGACGGTGGAGAAGACCCTCGGTGTTGACGTCGTCGGCGTAGCGTGGCGGCGCGCCGTCGACGTTAACGGAGCGGCCAGAGACGCCGACGGCCCAACCCCTCGGCGTAGAGAGACGGGAGAGGCGACGTGGCGCACGGAGGCGCACCGTAGCCAGAGGCTATGCCGAGGGCAACCCCCTCGGCGTATGCATGATCCATGCATGGACACGCGGCGCCACCTCGGAGCGTCGGTCTACGCCGAGGGCAACCCCCTCGGCATAGACCTGACCATATGGCCCTACGCCAGGGTCTATGCCGACGGCAACCCCCTCGGCGTATGCCTGCCATATTTTTTTTTTGCTGTTCCAATTCAATTGCAATGCAATTCACATAATCCTGTTCCAATTCAATTGCAATGCAATTCAGCAGGTCCAATTCATCCAAAATAGACCAAATTCGCCATAATTCACATAAATATCATATAATCCACATAATACCATACATGGTGCACATAATATCATACAAGTGGAGAGCGGAGAGTGCCATGTCATCCAAATACATAGTAGTAGCAAGCAAACCCTAGTTCTAAGCTGACTAGCGGAGGAAGGACCCGGGCGGGGTGTGTCCGCCCTTATCGTTGGCGAAACGAGCAGCCCGGGGTTGCGCTTCGGTAGAAGCTGTAGAAGAACCACCTGGAGAAGGACCGGTGCTACGCCGAGGAGAAGTCGACGGAGAGGCACCGGGAGTAGTCGAAGGAGAGGCACCAGCAGACCGACCACCTTCATGAACCGGTGTGAGCTCGCGCCCACCCGGCGAGGCCTGTTTCCCGGAGCATCCCGTTCCCTACGTGTTCCCTACATGTTAGCAACTTGCGATGCAAAGGGAAGTGGTAACTACCGGTTTGGCAAATAACTTACCTCCGGTGTGGATCCGTAGTAAGTCGCAGCGAAAGCTGCCCTCGATGGCATGATAGGCATGTCCCCCGCCACGGTAACTCGAGCCGGTGGCGGTGTACCAGTAGACATAGAAATCATCATTTCCTGCAAGATAGGTTACAAGTTAGGCTTTGCAAAAATAAAGCATCAAACTGAGACTAGTCATCTACTTGCGAGAAGAAAGATTCAGACTTACTCCTATATACGCCATCTAGGCTGTATTCTGCCTATTCCACTGAGTAGTGCCTGCTGATACGCTTCATTGCAGGCTTCGAAGGCCGCCTCGAACTCAGGCTACAATTTCAGAAACAATGAATCTCGTCAACGCTTAGCCATGTAGGAAGGAAAATCGGAAAGATGATGAAAATGAGGAAAACTTACATCGTAGGCGGGTGGACGAGCAGGCCGTGGACGAGGCTGGGGGCTGTCGGCGGTGAGGGTATGCTTGAGACGCGTGTAGCTCGTGGCTGGGGTAGGCTTGACCGCCTTATTCAGAAAGGGGTAACGGCCATGCGGACGCCCGCGCCCCGACAGGACCAACGACTCCTCGTCGATCAGAATGCTCAAGGGGTCATCCACCTCCGGGTGACGAGATAACACCATGTCGCAGTAGTCCTCCTTGACGGCCTTGGCATTGCCGTAGTACTGTGGCTGAGGCAATACGGGATTGGGCTTCTGCTTCGTCCGCATCATGTCATATATCTGGGCATCATGAAGCACCACCCCAGGTGGTGCCTCGGCCACCTGCATCGCAAAAAGAAAAGTTATGCGTATCACAAATGAGACATGACGGGAAATAAGAGATCGAAAAATCCGGAGCTCTGGAGCAAAAACGCGAGTGAGAGGAACTTGGTACGAGTTTTTTCGGGAGAGAGACTGTTCTGGGCGAAAGAGATGACAAAGTGGGGCAGAGGGGGACCCACACCATATGGTGGCGCGGCCACCTCCTTGGCCGCGCCGGCCTGTGGTCTGGCGCCCTCTGGTGCCCCACAGGTCATCCTCTGGTGCTCCCAGGTGCCTCGTCGAAAAATAGGACCAACGGTATAATTTTTGTGAATTTTTGAAAACTTTGAAAAATGCACATTTCTGGGTATTTAGTTTATTATTACTGGCCAGGAAAATTTTTGAAATCTTCAAATAACTAAAGAACTTTGCAAATTAAAAGTGCTACAGCAACTAGAGCAAGTGGAGGAAGAAAGATATGTTGTTTACCTCCTCTATGCATATAAAAAGTATCCGTTAACAAGGTTGATCAAGTCTTGTCACCAAATAAATTTTACATAGCATAAGAAGAAATAAACCTCAAATCAATCATGTTACCTTGAATTGTATTGATATGGATCCAATCACGAGAATTTGATATTCTTCCTTAGGCTCATATATAGGACAATCAATAGTTCCCACTTTGATAGTTCTCACATTAGAAATAGTATTAACTCCACACGCTTTCTCAATCTTCTTAGGAAAATAAACGGTATGCTCCCTATCATCAACATTGAAAGTAACCTTTCCTTTATTGCAATCAATAACAGCCCCTGCGGTGTTAAGAAAAGGTCTCCCAAGAATAATAGACATATTATCATCTTCCGGCATTTCCAACACAACAAAATCAGTTAATATTAAGCAGTTAGTAGTAACTTGAACAGGAACATTCTCACATATACCAACAGGAATAGCAGTAGATTTATCAGCCATTTGCAAAGATATATCAGTAGGTATCAACTTATCTAAGTAAAGTCTCTTATAAAGAGAAAAAGGCATAACACTAACACCGGCTCCCAAGTCACATAGAGCAGTTTTAACATAATTATTCTTAATAGAACAAGGAATAGTAGGTATACCTGGGTCGCCCAACTTCTTCGGAACTTTGCCATTGAAAGAGTAATTAGCAAGCATAGTGGAAATTTCCTCATTGGGGATTTTCCTTTTGTTAGTAACAATATCTTTCATATACTTTGAATAAGGTGGCAATTTAATAGCATCGATCAAAGGGATTTGCAAGAATAAAGGTTTCATCCAATCGCAAAATTTATTATAGTGTTCTTCTTCCTTTGATTTTAGTTTCTTAGCAGGAAAAGGCATTTGCTTTTGCACCCAAGGTTCTCTTTCATTACCATGTTTCTCAGCAATAAAATCTTCTTTAGTGTACTTTTTATTTTTAGCATGCTTTTCGTGTTCTTCTTCAACCTCTTCTTTATCGAGTATCATTCTTATCATTATCATTATCATTATCATGTTCATTACCACTTTCGGTTTCAGCATCGTAAATAGAAATACTATTAGGATCATTAACAGTTCGAGAGGATTCTACAACATTTTTATGTTTCTTCTTCTTTTTCTTCCTAGAATGAGCACTAGGTTCAATGCGTTGAGAATCTTGTTCAACTCTTTTGGGATGCCCTTCAGGATATAGAGGATCCTGGGTAGAGACACCTCCTCTAGTTGTTACTTCATAAGCATGTTTCTCTTTAGAATTATTCCCTAACAAGTCATTTTGCACTTTAGTGAGTTGATCAATTTGAGTTTGAATCATTTGAAAATGTTTAACAAGCATCTTAACATCATTGGAGGTTCTCTCCACAATATCATGCAATTCACTAATAGCTTGAGAATTTTCCATTAAATGATTCTCTACTCTCATATTAAAATTTTCTTGCTTAACAATATAATTATCAAACTCATCTAAGCATTGTGCAGGAGGTTTCGAATACGAAATATCTTCCCTAGTAAAGCGTTGAAGGGAGTTTACCTCAATCATGGATGAAGGGGAATTATCTCACATATATCTTCAATAGGAGGTAGATTCTTCACATCTTCAGATTTAATACCTTTCTCCTTGAGAGACTTCTTGGCTTCCCTCATATCTTCATCATTCAATTTAATTAAACCCCGCTTCTTCAATATTGGAGTTGGAGTCGGTTCAGGCGTAGTCCAATCATCATGATTCCGGCTTATTTTAGCCAATAATTCTTCAACATTGCCCTGGAGTTCTTTTCCAAAACACAACCAGCACAACTATCCAGGTATGCCCTAGACTCAATGGTTAGTCCACTATAAAATATATCAAGTAAATCATGCTTTTCCAAATCATGCTCAGGTCGAGCTCTAATAAGAGAGCAGAATCTCGACCAAGCCTCGTGCAATTTCTCTTCATCTCCACTGATTAAAATTATAAATTCTCTGCAAAGCAATATGTTGAGCACTAGCAGGAAAGTATTTGCGGAAGAAAACATCAAGCAATTCTTTCGGACTTTTAATAGAATTAGGTGGCAAATTATTATACCAAGTTTTAGCATCATCCTTTAATGAGAATGGAAATATTTTAGCAACAAAGTAAGTACGCATCTTAACATCATCAGAAAACAAGCTACTAAGAGTAGATAGCTCACCATGTGTTCAACAGCACTTTCTTTTTCAGTACCACAAAAGGGTGTTTTCTCAACAATAGCTATATGAGATAGATCAAGAGAAAAATCATAATCTTTATCCCTAATGTTTATAGGAGATGTGGCAAACTTAGGATCAGAGACGCTTTATATCTAACAGCATGTTACGCAAGCAACTTTTTAATTTTTCTTGCATCAGTAGTAGCATTGCATTTTTCAATAAAATCATCATTAAGCTCCACATAATCTTCCTCAGGATCATCACTAAAATAACCAAGTTCAGGTGAACTAACCGGTGTAGTAGCATTAGGAGTTTCAGTATTTTCAATTTGTCTAGACCTAGCAATTGTAGCATCTAGAAAAGATCCCAATGAACCACTATCATCAAGCACAGCAGAAACATTATCAATATTATGAGAGTGTTCAGATTCAGCAGATGTACCCGCATGCGAAGCATGTGGTGGTGAAACAAGTTTATCAATCACAGATGGTGAATCAAGAGCAGCAGAGGTATTCAGAATTGTACCTTTTCTTGTAGTGGATGGTAATATGGCGATCTTAGTATCGCGAGGTTTACCCATGATGGAGAATTTGCAGCGAACAATATTAATCCAAGTGAACTTCCAAATAAAGCTATGCTCCCGGCAACGGCGCCAGAAAATAGTCTTGATGACCCACAAGTATAGGGGATCGCAACAGTCTTCGAGGGAAGTAAAACCCAATTTATTGATTCGACACAAGGGGAGACAAAGAACACTTGGAAGCCTTAACAACGGAGTTGTCAATTCAGTTGCACCTGGAAACAGACTTGCTCGCAAGGGTCTATCAGTAGTAACAGGTTTATAGCGATAGCGTAGTGAAATAACAGCAGCAGAGTAACGAGACAGCAGTAGTGATTTTAGTAAACAGCAGGATTAAAATCACGTAGGCACGGGACGGATGACGGGCGTTGCATGGATGAGAGAAACTCATGTAACAATCATAGCAGGGCATTTGCAGATAATAATAAAACGGTGTCCAAGTACAAAGCAATCAATAGGCATGTGTTCCATATATAGTCGTGCGTGCTCGCAATGAGAAACTTGCACAACATCTTTTGTCCTACCAGCCGGTGGCAGCCGGGCCTCAAGGGAAACTCGTGGATATTAAGGTACTCCTTTTAATAGAGTACCGGAGCAAAGCATTAACACTCCGTGAACACATGTGATCCTCACATCGCTACCATTCCCTCCGGTTGTCCCGATTTCTGTCACTTCGGGGCCATCGGTTCCGGACAGCGACATGTGTATACAACTTATAGGTAAGACCATAAACAATGATTATCTTGATGAAACAATAACATGTTCAGATCTGAGATCATGGCACTCGGGCCCTAGTGACAAGCATTAAGCATAACAAGTTGCAACAATATCATCAAAGTACCAATAACGGACACTAGGCACTATGCCCTAACAATCTTATGCTATTACATGACCAATCTCATCCAATCCCTACCATCCCCTTCGGCCTACAGCGGGGGAATTACTCACACATGGATGGGGGAAACATGGCTGGTTGATGTAGAGGTGTTGGCGGTGATGGCGGCGATGATCTCCTCCAATTCCCCGTCCCGGCGGAGTGCCAGAACGGAGACTTCTGGCTCCCGCGACGGAGTTTCGCGATGTGGCGGCGTTCTGGAGGGTTTCTGGCGACTTCGACTTCTCCCCTGGCGTTTTTAGGTCGAGGCGAATAAGTAGTCCGAAGGAGGGCGTCGGAGGCCGGCCGAGGGGGCCACACCACAGGGCCGCGCGGGCCCCCCCTGGGCCGCGCCGCCCTATGGTGTGGGGCCCTCGGGCCTCCACTTCAATTGTCC
This sequence comes from Lolium perenne, assembly GCF_019359855.2. NCBI lineage: Eukaryota > Viridiplantae > Streptophyta > Magnoliopsida > Poales > Poaceae > Lolium > Lolium perenne. The sequence continues at coordinate 45,986,168 of NC_067245.2, forward strand.
TTCTGGCTCCGTTAGTTTCCTGGGAAAATAGGGCCTTCTGTATAAATTCCGAGGTTTTTCCCGAAAGTTGGATTTCTGCACAAAAACGAGACACCAGAGCAGTTCTGCTGAAAACAGCGTTAGTCCGTGTTAGTTGTATCCAAAATGCACAAATTAGAGGCAAAACAATAGCAAAAGTGTTCGGGAAAGTAGATACGTTTTGGACGTATCAACCGTGCTAGGACTTGGCTCTTCACCTGCCTTGGAAGTAGCTGGTTCGATGGATTCAGGATCGAACGTCAGCAAGCTTGAAAGATCACAACCCTGACAGACGAACAAGAGCAGTATTAGTATACAACAAAGGAAAGGGTAGAGCCAAGGGAGTGGAGTGTACCTCTCCCAAAGTTGGAGGAGCAGCCGATGTCGTGATAATCGGCTTTTCCGTGGACTTGGCTAGGTTAGCCACTTGGTCAGCCACGCTCGTTGAGGTGGCTAGGTCTAGCGTGGCGGATGGCATCAGTACCTCTTCAACGTCCCCGCTAGAGGTCTCATTAGTCTGCAAAAGAAATGGTGAGCCGATCCAAGTAGCAATGGGATGGCATGAAATATGAACTGGTGAAGTAATTACATTTGAAACCTCCTGGCTTGGCGAGGAAACTCGTGGGTCTTTACGAGCCCTTTTGACGCATCGACGCTTCACGCGTGACCCTGTTTTGATTGGAGCATGAGGAGCAACAGGCTCGGGAGTCGACCTTTTCCTAGAAGCCGACGCTGGCGAGTCCGTCTGACTCTGTGTGGTGGATCTCCCGGAATTGCCCGGGTTCGAGTCCCTTTGGCTGGACTGTGCCTCCCCGCTGGAGTTCTCTTCGGTGGAAGTCTGTAAAAAGAAGTACAAGCATGTTGCAAAAGACTGGGAGGACAGATAAATTTAGTCAAGGCACGAGTCAGCTTACATGCAAGCTTTCTTGGACAGGAGCTTTGCGCTTCAGGGTCTTTCTGGCTGCTACTTTCCTCACTACCTTCCTCGCCTGGGTTGAGGTTCGGGGGGCAACTGGCCCCGAGGATGCTTTACTCTTGGGAGCCGATTTCGGTGAAATCGGCTGGCTCTGCATTATGACATTCTTCAGGGGTGGCGAGCTCTGGCAGAAGAGAACCACCGGGGCTGGTGGAAGGAATTTGAAGGGGGAGCCATCGGCTTGCGCGGGCTCTGGGCCATCTTGTTGCTGCCAAGAGATAGAGCCAGGTTTCAGACAATCATCATGAGCCATTGCAATAAATTTATATGTAATGGTACCTGGTGTGCAGGAACGTCATATTCGGCATCAAGTTGCTTCAGCAACGGTCCTAGAGCTCTTCTGAAGGCGTGGGTCTTCCACATGGACCACCAAGTCTCGAAACCATCGGTAGTGATGGTGAAACAGAGGTTGTGAGGAATTGGAATGGCCAGAGCGTCAAAGAAGGTATAGCACCTTTGGCCAGTAAGGATGTCAGGCAGTTCAGCTCTGAAAGGACACGGATGTCGCCTAGAGGGGGGGGGGGTGAATAGGCGATTTAAACTTTTACGAGATGGGCTTAACAAATGCGGAATAAAACTATCGTTTACTTTGTCAAGCCCAAAGCCTATATACTATGGTTCACCTATGTGCACCAACAACCTAATCTAAGCAAGAGTTCACCTATGTGCACCAACAACTTATGCTAAGCAATACAAGCAAGTATGTGATAGCAAGATATATATAACTTCAAGCACGATGGCTATCACAAGGTAAAGTGCATAAGTAAAGAGCTCGGGTATAGAGATAACCGAGGCACGCGGGAGACGATGATTTATCCCGGAGTTCACACTCTTGCGAGTGCTAATCTCCGGTGGAGAGGTGCGGTTGCTTAGTGCTCCCGAACGCCACAAGAGGCTCACCTTGAGGTGTGGTTGCTCGATGCACACCAACGCCACAAAGGCCTCACCCCAAGATGCGGTACTCACACCACACACCGAACGCCACGAAGGCGCCTCACCTAAATCTCCGGTGACCCTCGCCACAAAGGCCTAGGTCACGGTTCCACTAAGGGATTTCCTTCGAGGCGGAAACCGGGCCTTACAAAAAGATTGGGGCACACATCCACAACTTAATTGGAGGCTCCCAACAAATCGCCACAAAGGCCTAGAATCCGTCTAGGGTTCCAAGAACCCAAGAGTAACAACCTACTTGCTTTCACCACCACGAATCACCGTGGAGAACTCAAACCGATGCAGCAAATGCAATGGCAAGAACACCACAAAGATGCTCAAGTCCTTCTCTCTCAAATTCCAACAAAGCTACAAAAGCTATTGGGGGAATAAGAGAGGAAGAACAAAGAGGAGAACACAAAATTCTCCAAGATCTAGATCCCAAAGATTCCCTCACAAAGAGGTGATTTGGTTTGGTCAAAGTGTGGATCTAGATCTCCTCAATCTTTCTCTCAAATAGATGCAAGAATCATGGGAAGGGGGGAAAGATCTCAAGCTTCAAAAGGTCAACAACAATGGAGGAGAGAGGCTTGAGAGAGAGGAGGAAGAAGAAGTGAGGAGGAAGAGGAGGAAGAAGGCCTTAAATAGGGGCCTCAGATTTCTGCCCGTTGGGGCAAAAATCGCGACAGGCCGGCAGTGCCGGCCTTGTGCCACCGGCAGTGCCGGGGTGGCCGGCAGTGCTGGCCATTTTCCACCGGCAGTGCCGGGGTGGCCGGCAGTGCAGGCCTTGCGCCACCGGCAGTGCCGGGGTGCTCCCGGCGGCAGTTCCGGCGGCAGTTCCGGCCCCCCAGTTTTTGCCCAAACACCCGATACGAAAACTTTAAGAACTTTTGCATCCGGACTCCGATTTTGATGATCTTGGGCTCGTTTCGAAGCTAGTAACAAGCTCTACAAGATCATGCAGGGAACCATCATAGTCCAGTAAGGTAGGATAGAAATAAAAGACGAAAGGTTTGACCTGTCTAAAAAAGACATACCGGTAAAACCTCCAACCTCGAAAATGCAACAAGTTGAGTTAGGAAACTCGGATTTAGGTGAAACCAATTTTGTTGTAAAGGGTATGACAAGAGCTACCCAACAAAGAGTGAAAAGCTTAAGAACAAGTGGGGTAGGTTTTTCTATGTATTTTAGAGTGAAACCTCTCAATACGAGAAACCGAGAAAAACTCCAATATCGAAAACGCAACAAGTGATTCATGCGGAATCCGTTTTCGATGAACTAGAGCTTGCTATGGAAGTAACCACAAGCTCTACATCACCATATGGATAAGATCCAAATAACAACCAAGAAAGATGATGATGAACCAAACTCGAAAACGCAACAAGTGATCTATGCGAAATCCGTTTTCGATGAACTAGAGCTTGTCATGAGAATAAGCACAAGCTCTAAAACATCACATGGATAAGATCCAAATAACAACCAAGAAAGATGATGCAAGGATGCAAAGGTTTGAGCTCTCTCCGAATGATACGATCGAGTTACTCACTCGAGAGCCCTCTTGATAGTACGGAAACTAAACAATAAACCGGTCTCCAACTACACTATGAGACCGGTGAGAAAGAAACCCTATCAAGAGCAAACCTTAAACTTGCGCATTCCACTTGAGCTCGATGATGACGATCTTGACCGCAACAAGATGGAACGCCTTTCTTGCTTGTGCTTGCTAGACGAAGTCTTGTAGATTGCTCCCCCATAAACCACCATGGGAGAGCTTCTTCTTCGGCGCAACTTCACATATCCATGATCACCATATGGATGACAAGAGTCAATCAAAGGATCTCTTCGAGATGGCTCATCTTGAACTAGCACTTCATTTCTCCATGGCAAGCTTCAAGCTTATGATCTCTTCGAGTTGGCTCATCTTGAACTTGCACTTCAAATCTTCATTCTTCATCATGTTGATGTCTTGAGGTAACTTGAGGGCACACTTCATCTTCATCTTCAAGACATACTTGACACTTGATATACTTCATCAATTTCTTCTTATTGCAACCTTGAAGCCAACATATGGTTCAAGAATTGCCTATGGACAACTCCTACAAATATAACTCAATGCAAACATTAGTTCATAGGGATTGTCATTAATTACCAAAACCACACATGGGGGCTCCATGCACTTTCAATCTCCCCCATTTTGGTAATTGATGACAATCTCTTTGAGAGGGTTTATATAAGGAATTTAAGTAACAAATAAGTTGAATATATAGAGCAAACTCCCCCATAATATATGCATGTGTGAATGATCTTGACTTTCATTGCATATATTGGCATTCAAAGCCTAGTGGAGTTTCCTCTAAATATTCAACTATGCAAAGCAACAAGATGCAATGCAATAAAGGCACATGCTTAAGCACAAAGCAAAGACATAACCAAATTCTCTTAAACCCTCCAAACTTCTCCCCCATTGGCACCAATTGCCGAAATGGGTGAAAAATTTAGAAGGCCAATATAGTGAGAGTTCCTCCATAGCGTGTGCATTTCTCATAATTTGAGTGGAATCAAATGCACATATCCAATGACGAATATTCGGAAGGAATCACACTATAGATAGGATCAAAGATTGCAAAAAGATAACAAAGTCAAGAAGCTTCAACAAATGAAGCAAGCAACCAAATGAACCACAAAGAGGATACCAAAAGAAAGATAGATATTATGATAAGATCAAGAAGATTGCTCTAAATAATATGAGGAAGCTCCCCAAGGTTTGTGCACAAAACTAGACAATTTGCATTGGAGTATAAAGTGCACAAACATGGAATCATCACTCCCATAATATCATTCAAAAACAAAAGATACCAAGTGAATCAAACTCTAATGATCACCACAAGATAGTGCTCTAAATCAAATGAGGAAGCTCCCCAAGGTACATGCATAAATTAAAATGTTGTATTTGAATACAATATGCATAACATGGAATCCTCACTCCCTCATTTGAAACACAAACATTTGTAATAGATCATAGATAGAAAAATAAGCTTAACACTTGTAACAAACAAATAGTTGAGCAACAAGTAAGAGGCACCATAATAAAAGGCTCAACCAAGAGGATATGTGAAAGGCATGATAAAGCATATTATAAGACTATTACAAGGATGAGCAAAAAGCATCATCATAGTCTTCAATGAATTATATTGCTTAGCATGACCAATCAACACACAATAAATAAATAAGATATCAAAAGGAGATGTATCATCTCTTATGTGTATAAGTTTCTCTAAGTGGGCAATATCACAAAGATATTTATCCACAAAGAAACATGCACACACAAAATAGATACGCAAGAAATATAGCATGATATCCAAGATGAAGTCATGCAATATACCAATAAGAATTTTTGCTTAATAGCATGGCCAAAGGCTCAATTTTATCTTATTGTACATTCATGAACTTCAACCACAAACACATCAAAGATATCACAAATATCAACAAGGGAAAGAAGATAGTTGAGATACTTTGAGAGGAGCAACAAGTATCACAAAGAAAGGATACCACAACAAATAACTCAATTTGCACTTTCATCGATATTACACATGTGAGAGCCTTGAGGAATTGATATGCAATAAAATTGCTAGATAGGCATAGTTGGGATGGAAGAATCATGAGCATGATTTAGTATACTTCCCAACAAATGCACTCATCTCAAATTACTCACATTCACAATAAAGAGGTTTCATTAAGACTTTTGCAAAAAGCACAATATTTGCAAATCAAGAGATTCATGCCAAGATGCAACCATAAGGTTGGATACAAGAAAAGTATGCATGAGAAGATACTTGTTACCAAGATAGCATTGATGTGGATGTAGTAGATATGTGTTCGTTGACCATCCTAGCTTGCCTCAAGTTACCATTGAGTCACCACTTCTTTCCAAGAGTGAGACAAGCATCCAATGCCTATCCATTGTACCTAACACAAAGGTAAGTACAAAATGGTCCCCAACTAATTGGGTCCGAAGTAGTTAGACACACTACAACATATAGGACAAACTCCACAATTCTATGTGCATATAGATATGAAATTGAATTTCATACACATCTTAGCCAAATTAGGATTTGATGGAGTTTACCCTATATATTGGATCAAAGAAAGTGACACATGCCATAAGATATACATATATTAAATATGCATGCACAATACTTTCAATACCCAAAGGAAGATACAATTTGGACAAAACACCAAATAAATCAAGAGACAATGGTTGCCCAAATTATATCAAAGAATCAAATCAACACAAGATTGACTCCAAAGACTTATCTCATTGTAAGAAGCTAATTAAGCCTAAACACAAAGGAATGAGATAACCAACTCCCAAGAGAGCAAGGTTCCACCAATTAAACCAAACCCTCGACACTTTTTATGATGGAAAAAAGTACCAAAAGGAAATTTATGTCTCCCAAAACCAAATTTTGATAATGCTCAAGAGATATCAAGCATTCTAACAAATATAGGAGAGCTCCCCCAAGATTAGTGCATTATCTAGGATTTTTCATATGAATACAAAATGCACAAAAACTAGGATCATCACACTACCTATATCTACTAAAATGCTAAGAAAGTTTGAGTAGACAAATTAGATCCATAAGATGCAAGGAAGACACATGGGAGTCAAAGCAAAACAAATTCATGGCAATAAATAAGGCAATTTGAACACAAGAGCCAATGTAGATAAGATCAATAAATATCTACCTCATAATTGATTACCACTTGTCCTAGGACAAGAGGTATTAGGAAATAATTCCCGGTGGTAGTTTGTAGATATACATAAGATCATATTTACAACAAATAAAGCATATGGTAAAAGATAAGAGTTAACCATCATGCAAAGATAGTTTCTTGATTGCTTCATTTAGTCATACCAACATGCAAAGCAATTAATAGTATTCATACCAACATGCAAAGCAATTAATAGTATTCATACCAACATGCAAAGCAATTAATAGTATGACTTGAAGCACATGGTTTTCCAAAAATGTATTGAGGGACAAGTTGTGAAAAACCATGCCAAGAAAAACTTTCACAAATAAGATCCACAAAGAGATATTAATGGACATTTAGAATTTGAATTTCTCATGAATATGACATACCACATAGAGACTAGATAATCTTGCAATATCAATTCTAAGTGATATTCCTCATGTACACACATTGTTAGGATCATGAAATTCCCAAAGGAATATCACTCCCCCAAAATGGGATAGTCCATTAATCGCTCATAAGAGCCATATAGGATACAACAAGATGCAAAGTGGCTCCAACACAAACACAAATACATGGTGTGCAACCCAACATGCATAGACTTGATTTCTCAAGAAAAACAAGTAGGAAGCACAACATATACAAACACATGTTAGGAACAAAAACTAACACATGCAAAGGGGCGAGTAACTTTCAATATAGATGAGTTGAGCACATGTTACCGCATGGAGGAACATTGAGTATATGATAGAAGCAAGATAACCAAGACTTGGCTTGAGATAATATAAATGATGAAGATCCCTTAATTCTTCATGATGTAGCCAAGTCTCCAATGCCCTCCATCAAGCACCTATTGATCAAGTTTTGGATTGTTGGTCCCCAACTAAGTTTGGTCCTAAGAGGTTAGTCACAATAGGCTTGGCAACCCAAATGGTTCTTTTCTTGACACCACTTTGAGCACCAACAAATTTGGCAAACACATTACCACCCTCATCCTTACGAAGAGAATAAACATCATCAATGGTGATAGAGTTGGATGAGGTACCAATAGTGCAAAAGGAGGAGATGTGACCCTTCTCACGGCATATGTAGCAAGTTCTTTTCTTCTCCTTCTTCTCACTAGATTTCTCCACAATGGGAGCATTGGCTTGATTCTTCTTGGGAAGTGGCATTTCTTCAACTTGAGGTTGAATATGAGTTTGAGCTTGAGGCCGCTTCCCTTTTTGCTTCTTCTTCAAAGGGCAAGATCTAACATGATGCCCTTCAATTTTGCACTTGAAGCAAACAATCTTGGCCGGGTCTTTGACTTGTAATTGGCCCTTATTAATATTGTTGTTCTTGGACTTGTTCTTGTTGTTGGAGTTGAATCCAAGTCCACTCTTGTCATTGGGGGATTGTTGCACACTCAACATCTTGTCAAGTTTGCATTTCCCTTCATGACTCTTTACCAAGTCGTTCTTCAAAGAAGAGACTTGGGCCTTGAGCTCTTTGATTTCCTCTACATGGTTAGTAACAACACAAGTACTAGAGGAAGTACTGGCACAGTGGCGCAGAGACCATCCCGGAGACGTCGAGGCAATGCGCGCATTCTGGAAGGACAAGCAGGCGTACAGGAGAGAGAGGAGGGCGGGAAAGCGGCAGAGGAAGGCCGAGGTTGAAGCAGAGTACGCCAAAGGAGAGGCGTCGACATGGGGGGAGAATGATGAACGGTGGTCGTGGAACCTCACAACCACCGCTTCAGAGGACACCCCCAGCGAGGATGAAGATTTCGACTTCTCTGATTAATATGTGTGTGTGTCGAGTCCGTGTGTCTAGCGGGTCATGCATCGACCCAGTGTTAAGTTCTTTGTTCGTGTGTGGGTGTAGTTTCTTTAAATGTTTTGGTTTGTGTGTGGGTCTAGTTCTTTAAGTGTTTTGGTTCTTGTGTGGGTGTAGTTTCTTTAAATGTTTTGGTTCATGTGTGTGGGTGTAGTTCTTTAAGTGTTTCGGTTCGTGTGTGGGTCTAGTACTTTAAGCGCTTTGGTATGTGTGTGGGTCTAGTTATTTAAGTGTTTTGTATCGTGTGTGGGTCTTAAGTTCTTAAATGTATCACTTTTCTCTCCAGTTCACCTCCGAGGGAGTTCCCCCCTATACATCCAGAATCTGCCTAAGTGTAGGAACCCCCTGTCCGAGAAGCCGGACACACCTTGGGGGGTATCCTTGGATATAAAACCATCTCAAATCACTTTTGTGCATGCCATGTGGACACACACAAGTTTTCCAGCGATTCCAACGCTCCGGTGGTCTGTATCTTGGAAAACCCTAGGGCGGGGACCCCACAGATCTACCCCTATAGCTATCTCCGTGCGAGGGTTTACCAGTGGACTTTTTTTATTTTTTTTTGCTTTGTTTAGGACATATGTACATTGAAACCATAGGTTGGGCATACTTTACCATAAAATAGGCTCCGTTTGAGCCATGGCGGGGGTTTCCACATACAGATCCTAGATTTTACCAAGTGGTAGCCCATTATGCGGAAATCATCAACGCCGGGTACATCCAAGGTTAGCCAAACCTTACATCACACATGTACATATATGTTAGGGGTAGATGCAAGTTTTCCAACAATTCTGACGCTCCGGTGATCTGTATCTTGGGAAACCCTAGGGCGGGACCCCGCAGATCTACCCCTAGGGTTAGGGTTAGGGTTATAGTTAGGGTTAGCAATGTATGTGGAAACCCTAGGGTTAGGGTTAGGGTTAGAGTTAGGGTTAGAGTTAGCGTTAGCAATGTATGTGGAAACCCTAGGGTTAGGGTTAGGGCTAGAGTTAGGGTTAGGGTTAGGGTTAGAGTTAGGGTTAAAGTTAGGGTTAGGGAAACCGTAGGGCGGGGACCCCGCGGATCTACCCATATGTACATCGATAGCAAATGTTGGGCCTAGTGGCTCCGGTTGACCCGTCTGCGAAGAGCGTCACCCGTGGGACCTACATATGCCATCTACGAATTCTTAAAAAATAGAACCATTTTTTACATAATTCATACTAGTAAATAAATAATAGAAACATAATATAAAGTAATATGAGAGAGAGAAAATAAAAATAAAATAAAAAAACCCTATATGCCGAGGGTGGCCGTCGGCATAGGGGGGCCATGCCCTATGCCGAGGGTAGCCCTCGGCGTCTAGCTGACGCCGTGAGCGGGTGGTGACGGTGCGGGTGCGAGGGGAGGTGATGGAGACCCTACGCCGAGGGCCTGGTAGACGCCGAGGGCAACCCTCGGCGTAGCCACCTCTACGCCGACGGCATCGGTACGCCGACGGTCGTCCTCCGGAGGTGCCCTGGCGAGGCCGTACGCCGACGGCCCCGATAAAAAGCCCTCGGCGTACGTGGTGGCCGTCGGCGTCTAGCTCCATTCCTGTAGTGAGGTGCGCAGAGCCGCAGACTAACATGAGTTAGTGGTCGATCATGTATTCAATGGGTAGGTATACTACTAGGTACTCATCATCTTAGAAAAACTGAAAATTTACATTGACTCTGTCCTCAAAATATCAATTTGGCCATTAGATTTTATAGCGATATGTGTATACAATCTAGATTATAATGCTCTAAAAATATTATTTGAGATAATGGATGCATATATGATTTTCAAGTTTTCAGTCTAACTATCTGAGACACTATCAAAGTTTATTTTTGTTAGGCATAAACATATCACAATTCAGCTTAGTGTTTGAAATTATATTTCAAAAATCACAATACCAACTTCTTTCGTGTGACCGAGAGATAGTAGCCTAGTTGTGGTGTAAAATTGATCTTATCGATCCGACCTTGCAAGTGTAAGTAATTTGCCCTCTTGTGTACAAATAAGTCTCTGCATTTTGGAAACATGGAAAGATCGATGGTTGATACCAAAAGATGCATGTAGAAAGATGAAATATTTTTATCAAAGCGTGTATTATTTGTGTTGGTCGGGAGCCAAAAGTTGCGCTTGGTCGTCGTGTCAGGTTTTTTACGAAGGAAATTCGCCGGATAATATCATTTCTCTTTTAATGACACAGCAGCTTCTTGTAATTCCTAGTCGCTCTATATATAGCTGCCCTAGAATATAATTGTGATAGCTCGGCAAGAAATGAAGAAATTCATTATGCACATCGATCACACTACATCTTGTTGAAAGATCAAGATCAAGGCATTAAATCTGCCACTGAATCATATGTGTAGTATGTTGAACTAAGCGTAACTCGCTGGCATGTCTTTTTAACATGCACGTGTGGAGATTACTTGACAGCGGTCCTCCACGTATGATTGCACGAGAGTTGATTATTAGCAATACCCAGACGACGCATATAATTAACGGCGTTGATTAACCCTGATCATGATCATGTGCATGTGCATTGGGCAACTGTGCGAAGCGAGAGTTCAAGACGTACTTGAACTGCGGCGTCTTGTCATGTAGATAGTACTGTACATATAGTGAGTATAATATCCATCAAATCGACTGACTGTAGATCGAGCGACCGACGTGCCTGCGCGGGTCCAGCACCACACAAGATCACGAAAAATTAAACGACTGCTAAATTATTACGGAGTAGTATCTTGGAACAATTAATTAACAGCCATGCAGGTCGCAAGCACACCAGAGGCGCCATCTTAAAAGACAAACATATGGTAGGCCATAAATAATTAATCGGTCCTCCACTAATTATAGCCCAAGTTGGGATATAAATTTGCATTTGTAGGGACCATGCATGCAGCCATGCTACTTGTCTGAGCTTGCTCGTCTGGTGAGCATCGATTTGACCATGATGGATGCAGTATCATTTGGCAATGATCGATCTTCACTAAAGCCCTGAATCTTTAATGTGACATCTATTTGTTATATAGCTAGCACAACAAAAAAGAAAAACCATATAATCTATGGACGCTTATTTATTTAAAGATGAGTAATCTACATAAATTTGATCACAAAATACTAACGTTAGGGTAAATATTCGACGGAAGCCAACACATGGTCGACTAGTTAGGTGCCATATGCCACGACACCGCTTATCTCCGAGGTGTTTGTCTACAGAACAAAAAAGACTTAAATTTAATCGTTTTAACATTATTGTAGCTTTTGTAAATCCGATCAAGAATCAAATTAAAAAACTAGATAATTTCCAGAAGTTTGTCCCTTAACTGAACTAGGGTTGAGCTATTGTATTTTTCCTGCCTTTTTAAAATTTAAATTTTCATAGCACTCTTACTAAAACTATGAAAAAATAAAAAGAATAGGTTGCAAAATGAGCTAAAAACTTCTCAATATCATATTTTCTGAAAATGATTAAAATCGAATATTTTTTTGGAATGCATTTACAAAAACTAGGAAAAATTCATAATGGTTAGGCAAATAAGCTCAATATCACACGGTTTACTATAAACATGCAATTTGAATTAGTGGATGCTTTCAGATATTTTTAATGTAGGGGTGAAAGTTACGAAACTATAAAACTCCAAAACGATCAAGTTTAATAATGGCCCAGCATGCAAGGATAAATTAGGGAGAAGCACATCCTCTTTCACATGGCACTGACTAGTGAGCTGGGTATGTAAGAAGAGGTGTTACATTGACTAGATCATATTTGGGTTCTCTCGAACATTTATCAAAGGTTGTGGTTCAGTGAGAATTTTTTCGGTTTTGGTTTTTTGGAAACCTAGCTAACCCCGATGGTGGTTGTTTCTGATATTTCTCGTACATACATGATCATTGGTAAGAGTATGAATATTTAAACCCACATTTTGATATATAAGTTAAATCAATTCATTATATCTTTTTATACAATTTCAATATATTTAATTTTTTATTATATGATACCTTAATGTGTGTTGGATCGATGAATTTCAGTGGGCTCTTTTTTAAGAAATATACCATTTTCGTATGTTTGCATATATAAATTTTCATGTGTATATACTAAAAATAATTTTCCATGGAATTCATTTTAGGGTATATGCTAACATATGACATATACTAGCAACTCAACATGTGAAATATATGCCACATTCTACATGAAGAATGTATCGACATATATATGTAGAAAATCACTTCCACATGAAATTTATTAACTAGAAGTTTTTTCTCTCTCATAGGTTGAGCATCAAACATAGATTGTATCATGATCCATAAGAAAAATATAGATTTAACAAGAAAAATATAATGGGTTAGGATCAAAGCGCTTGACATGGACAAACATCTCGCATGATTTAAAGAGAATCTATCTAAGATTGATACATGTTTCTGGCGGATTTGAGACCAACTAAATGAGATGGTCAAAACACTATCAGGTTGAAAATAAACTACATGTACACCAAATCATTATGACTCCAAGCTCTTTCCCCCCAAGGATGACTTGGGGTTTATATCTAATACTAAGGGATTATCTAGTTCCCTTTCCATCTCCTCTTTAGCAACCCTACAAAACAAAGATGATTTCCTTGTGTCCTCCACTATGGTGTGGTTGTCAAACATCACGTATTGTGAAAGATAAAAAAATGTAAATACATAAAACATTTAAAGATGCATAATAATTACTGCAAGTAACATAAGCCATAATTTAATAAACTAAAAAGGACTTGGCATGTTTGGATGTATCAGTTCTACCCGAAAACATGCACGTAGATGATGTGATACTATTCCCACAAACAATTCTTTTTTTTACCTATAACTTTACAAATAGTATTTGTGTTGACATTTTTCGATCAATTTCATCGAATTCATTGCAAATGATTGATGTTTTCAAAAATATTTTGAAAAGTAGTTTCATCTTGCCATTTTGCACAAATCTCGTCATGTAATTTATGTCTCAACAATCATAGCTGAGGTGATTATGAATTATTTATGCATATGTTGTTATTATGTTTCTTTGAATGTGTTCATATGTGCTTCTAAGTTATGTAAATGTGTTCGTTCGACCTCTCTCTCATGCAATTTCCCTTAACTATCTCCTTTTTCTGTCAGTTCATTGATTCACGATGACCAATACAAGAAGATCCACATTGACGTGGTGATTCCATTTCCAAAATCAATTCCATGTTTCTTTAATCATAATTCTTTAATTTTATTTTTATGTCCATAGTATTTTGAGATCATTTATTTAAATTCATCGTGCATAATCGGTCTTTTCAAAAGCCCTTTACCACTAGCTTCATCTTTTTTTTAAGAAGTTCACTAGCTTAATCTCACACCGTTCCACACTACTCTATTATTGGAAGTTTTCTATTGCAGGGCTTGTAACATGGTGGTTTTGAGTTATTTGGACGTGTTGTGTTGTGGACACATATATGAGGTAAGTTAACCATGTTGAGAAGATGTGAGAATGACGATCACGATCGATGCAAACAAACATCTGGAATTTAAATCATGGGAGCACAAGGTCTCTCTCAGCTAAAAGCTAAGCTTAAGCTTCTACTCTCATGCGAGCCAATGTAGTGGATGCAACCATACAACTGGCAGAAGATGGTCCTCAACCTGACCGAGCTAAACCAGACTCCTACGAAGCTGGTTGGAAACTCATGCAAACTCATGCAGGTAACCTAACTGTTATATTTTTAACCTTTAATCAGCGGGTCCCAATAAATGCATAAATGCTTTAGAGGGGAGGTAATGTGGGACAAATTTTTTTTCTGGCTGCCCTTTAAACCGAGACGGATAGAGTACATCAATTTGTGTCATATTCGTTTTAGGTTATTCTATGTGATATATTTTGCTACTAATTAATGAACAAAGGCGGTTGGTTGATACGTCCAATTTGCATCACTATTTTATATCATAATTTGCTGTTATTCATTGATATATTTCATATTGGGACACAATACTTATGTTATTTCATCTATTTTGCATGTTTCATCATTATTGGAGGATCAAGCACCGGAGACAGGATTCTGCTGGAAAAAGCACCGTCAGAACGCAATATTTCGGAAGATCAACTGTGGAAGGAAATTATACCAAAAATCCTATTTTTCAAGATGACGAAGGAAGCCAGAAGGAGGAGCTGAGAAGGCCCAAGGTGGGGCCAGACCATAGGCCGGCGCGGCCCATGGCCTGGCCGCGCCACCTTGTGGTGTGGGGCCCCACAGCCCCTTTCGCCTCCTTTTCTTCGCGAAACCCTTCGTCCCAAAAACCTAAGCTACAGAGGGTACCTCGCGAAGGGCCACAGCCGCCTCTGCGGGGCGGAGAACACCAGAAAGAAAAGAGCTCTCCGGCGGGCAGGAATCCACCGGGGAAATTCCCTCCCGGAGGGGGAAATCGACGCCATCGTCACCGTCATCGAGCTGGACATCATCTCCATCACCATCATCATCATCTCCACCATCATCACCGCCGTCTCCACCGCTGGACACCGTCACCGCCATAGCAATTTGGGTTTGATCTTGATTGTTTGATAGGGGAAACTCTCCCGGTATCGATTTCTACTTGTTGTTGATGCTATTGAGTGAAACCATTGAACCAAGGTTTATGTTCAGATTGTTATTCATCATCATATCACCTCTGATCATGTTCCATATGATGTCTCGTGAGTAGTTCGTTTAGTTCTTGAGGACATGGGTGAAGTCTAAATGTTAGTAGTGAATTATGGTTGAGTAATATTCAATGTTATGATATTTAAGTTGTGGTGTCATTCTTCTAGTGGTGTCGTGTGAACGTCGACTACACGACACTTCACCTTTATGGGCCTAGGGGAATGCATCTTGTACTCGTTTGCCGATTGCGGGGTTGCCGGAGTGACAGAAACCTAAACCCCCGTTGGTATATCGATGCAGGAGGGATAGCAGGATCTCAGAGTTTAAGGCTGTGGTTAGATTTATTCTTAATTACTTTCTTGTAGTTGCGGATACTTGCAAGGGGTATAATCACAAGTATGTATTAGTCCTAGGAAGGGCGGTACATTAGCATAGGTTCACCCACACAACACTTATCATAACAATGAAGATTATTTAGCCGTATGTAGCGAAAGCACTAGACTAAAATCCCGTGTGTCCTCGAGAACGTTTGGTCATTATAAGTAAACAAACCGGCTTGTCCTTTGCGCTAGAAAGGATTGGGCCACTCGCTGCAATTGTTACTCTCGCACTTTACTTACTCGTACTTTATTCAACTGTTACATCAAAACCCCCTGAATACTTGTCTGTGAGCATTTACAGGGAATCCTTCATCGAAACTGCTTGTCAACACCTTCTGCTCCTCGTTGGGATCGACATTCTTACTTATCGAAAATACTACGATATACCCCCTATACTTGTGGGTCATCAAGACTATTTTCTGGCGCCGTTGCCGGGGAGTGAAGCGCTATTGGTAAGTGGAATTGGTAAGGAAAACCTTTACTGTTTGTGCTGATTTTATTTCACTTTCGCTATAAGTCATTATGGAGAGATCTTCTCTTCAATTTCTATTTGGGAAATCTACTACTACTGCAACGGTAGTGGATGAGGCGCTAGGTGAGGAAGTGATACCATATAAAATACCTATGAAAATTATTGAACGTGTTATGGATAACCGCTATGAAGGGGATGGAACTGTCCATCCCGGTGATCATTTACTGTTTTTGCATGAATTATGCGGGTTATTCAAATGTGCAGGTATTGCCATGAATGAAGTTAGAAAGAAACTATTCTCTATATCGCTGTCTAGTAAAGCGGCGCATTGGTATAAATTGCTGAAGAATGGTGATTCTCTTGATTTGGAGGACATTGTGCCTTTCTTTTATTCTAAATTCTATCCTCCAAGTAAAATTCACAAAGATCGTAACCGCATATATAATTTCTGGCCTCATGATGGAGAAAGTATTGCCCAAGCTTGGGGGAGATTGAAGTCTTTAATGCTCAAATGCCCCATTCATGAGCTTCCTGGTAATGTTATTATTGATAATTTCTATGCAAGACTTTCTTTTCAAGACAAGACCTTGCTGAATACTTCTTGTTCTGGATCATTTACACGCAACAAAGAAGAGTTTAAAAGGGACATTCTTGATCGGATCCAAGAAAATACTGAAGGTTGGGAGAACGACAAGGATAGAGAATCAGGTATAATTTATGATTATAAATGCATTGAAACTTTTATGGATACTCATAAATTTCGTAATATGAGTGCTACATATGGTCTTGATTCTCAAGTTGCTGCAAATCTTTATAAAGCTTTTGCCTCTCATTATGAATTGCCTAAGAAGAATTTTGATAAGTATCATGAACCGTATAAAGATAAAATTGATTCATCTATTAATAAATGCGTTGTAGTTGAAACTGCTGATCATGTTATTCCTGAAGCTTATATTGAAAAAACTCCTTTCCCTGCTAAAATGAAGGAGTACTCTGTTATAAATAGTGCGGTTCATAAAAGTGAAAAGAAACCTGTAGAACCTGAAGAACAAATAAAAGTTGAACTCATTGTTGCAATAGTTAAAGATCTTGTGACTGAAAATGTGGAGGATGGTCATATTATTTTCTGTGAAGATGCTTCTAATATTGTTTCACATCCTAATAAACCCAAACAAGTTAGTGTTCCTATGCTATCTGTTAGAATTGGTGAGCATTGCTATTATGGTTTATGTGATATTGGTGCAAGTGTTAGTGCTATTCCTTATGAGCTTTACACGGAGATTATGCACGAAATTGATTCTTGTGAACTTGAAGATATTGATGTGGTTATTCAGCTGGCTAATAGAGAAACTATTTCTCCAATTGGTATTGTTCGAGATGTAGAAGTTCTATGTGGTAAGATTAAATATCCTGCTGACTTTTTGGTACTTGGTTCTGCTGCTAGTGATTATTGTCCTATCATTTTTGGTAGACCTTTTCTAAATACTTGTGGAGCTATTATAGATTGCAAGAAAGAGAAAATTTTGACTAAATTTGCTGGTGAATCTTATGAGTTTAACTTCTCTAAATTTACCAAAACTCCTTATAAAGCTGATTTGCCTAGTGATGATTTTAAAATGGAGCAGTGTGCATCTATTGTTCTTGTTCCTAATAATCCTTTGCAGCAACATTTGGAGAATAGCGAGAGTGAAGTTTTTAGGAAAGAAAGAGATGAGCTTGAGGAAATTTTTCTTCGCCAACCTATTCTCAAGCATGATTTACCGGTGGAAGATTTGGGTACAACACCGCCACCAAAGGAAGATCCTGTTTTTGATTTAAAGGCTTTACCTGATAATCTTAAATATGCTCATATTGATGATAAGAAAATATATCCTGTTATTATTAGTTCTAAGCTTTCAGAGATTGAGGAAGAAAGGTTATTGGAAATATTGAAGAAACACCGAGGAGCTATTGGCTACACTCTTGATGATTTGAAGGGGATTTCTCCTTCTATTTGCCAACATGCTATTAATATGGAAGATGATGCAAAGCCTGTTGTTGAACATCAGCGTCGTCTAATTCCGAAGATGAAGGAGGTGGTAAGGAATGAGGTATTAAAACTTCTTGAAGCTGGTATTATATATCCTATTCTTTGACGGTAGATGGGTTAGTCCTGTGCATTGCGTTCCCAAGAAAGGAGGAATGATCGTTGTGCCTAATGATAATGATGAGCTCATCCCTCAAAGAGTAGTTGTAGGGTATAGAATGTGCATTGATTTTTGAAAAGTTAATAAAGTTACTAAGAAAGATCATTACCCTTTACCATTTATTGATCAAATGCTAGAAAGATTGTCTAAAAATACTCATTTTTGTTTTCTTGATGGTTATTCTGGGTTTTCACAAATTGCTGTTAAAACTAAAGATCAAGAGAAAACCACTTTTACTTGTCCCTATGGAACTTATGCTTATAGGCGTATGCCTTTTGGTTTATGTAATGCTCCTGCTACTTTTCAAAGATGCATGTCTGCTATTTTTCATGGCTTTTGTGAGAGTATTGTGGAAGTATTCATGGATGATTTTTCCGTCTATGGGAACTCTTTTGATAGTTGCTTGCGAAACCTTGATAAAGTTTTGCAGAGATGTGAAGAAACTAACCTTGTTCTTAATTGGGAGAAATGCCACTTTATGGTTAATGAAGGAATTGTATTGGGACATAAAATTTCTGACAGAGGTATTGAAGTTGATAGAGCTAAAGTTGAAGCAATTGAGAAGATGCCCTATCCGAGGGATGTTAAAGGTATTCGTAGAGTTCTTGGTCATGCTGGGTTTTATAGGAGATTTATTAAAGATTTCTCCAAGATTTCAAAGCCTCTTACTAATCTTCTTCAAAAGACGTTACCTTTTATTTTTGATGATGATTGTAAGGAAGCTTTTGAAACTCTAAAGAAAGCCTTAACAAGCTGCTCCCGTAGTTGAACCTCCCGATTGGAATTTGCCTTTTGAAATTATGTGTGATGCTAGTGATTTTGCTGTAGGCGCTGTTCTTGGACAGCGAGTAGATAAAAAACTGAATGTTATTCATTATGCTAGTAAAACTCTTGATGCTGCTCAAAGAAATTATGCTACAACTGAAAAAGAATTATTAGCTGTAGTCTTTGCTTGTGATAAATTTAGATCTTATATTGTTGATTCAAAAGTTACGATTCATACTGATCATGCTGCAATTAGATACCTTATGACAAAGAAAGATGCTAAGCCGAGGCTTATTAGATGGGTACTTCTTTTGCAAGAATTTGATTTACATATTGTAGATAGGAAAGGTGCTGATAATCCTGTTCTTTGATAATTTGTCTAGATTGGAAAATATTGCTTATGATCCTCGTTCCTCGTTAATGATAGTTTTCCAAATGAACAATTGGCTGTAATAAAGGTGAGCTCGCGAGAGACAGTCCTTGGTATGCTGATTATGCTAACTTTATTGTTTCCAAGTACTTGCCTCCAACCTTTTCAGCTTTCAAGAAAGGAGGAAATTCTTTTATGACTTGAGGCATTATTTCTGGGATGACCCACACTTATATAAAGAAGGAGTGGATGGTATTCTGCGAAGGTGTGTTCCTGAATATGAACAACAAGAGATATTGAGTAAATGTCATGGTAGTGCTTATGGAGGACATCACGCCGGAGAAAGAACCGCGCAAAAGGTTCTGCAGTCAGGTTTTTATTGGCCAACTCTCTTCAAGGATGCGAGAAAGTTTATTTTATCTTGTGATGAATGCCAAAGGGTTGGTAATATCTCCAGACGTAATGAAATGCCTATGAATTATACTCTTGTTATTGAACCATTTGATTGTTGGGGATTTGACTTCATGGGACCTTTTCCGTCTTCAGAAGGTAACACTCATATACTTGTTGCTGTTGATTATGTTACTAAATGGGTGGAAGCCATACCTACAAAAAGTGCTGATGGTGAGACCTCTTTAAGAATGCTTTTAGACATTATTTTTCCTAGATTTGGAGTGCCTAGATATATTATGACTGATGGAGGTTCTCATTTTATTCATGGAGGTTTTAGAAAAACTCTTGCTAGGTATGGTATTAATCATAGAATTGCTTCCGCTTATCATCCTCAAACTAGTGGTCAAGTAGAATTATCAAATAGAGAGATTAAATCTATCTTGCAAAAGACTGTTAATAAAACTAGAAAGAATTGAGCTAGTAAATTGAAGGATGCACTATGGGCTTATAGAACTGCTTATAAAAATCCCATGGGAATGTCACCTTGTAAAATGGTTTACGGAAAAGCTTGTCATTTACCTTTAGAAGTAGAGCACAAAGCTTATTGGGCTGTTAGAGAATTAAATAAAGATCCTAAACTTGCCGGTAATAAGAGGTTGTTGCAATTGAGTTCTCTAGATGAATGGAGAAGTGAAGCTTATGAAAATGCTAAACTCTTTAAAGAGAAAGTTAAAAAATGGCATGATAGAAGGATTATCAAAAGAGAATTTAATATTGGGGATAAAGTCCTATTGTATCGGTCTCGTCTCAGATTCTTTGCAGGGAAATTACTCTCGAAATGGGAAGGACCGTATGTTGTTGAGGAGGTGTATCGTTCAGGAGCAATTAAAATTAGCTCTCTCCAAGGCAATGCCACGCAAGTGGTGAATGGACAAAGACTCAAGCATTATATCTCAGGTGATTCTTATAATGTTGATGTTGATATTATTCAAGTGGAAACACCGGAGGCTTTCATTAAAGGACAAATTGACAGTCCGCTAGAACTCGACTTTGAATAGGTAACAGTAGTGGTAATGAAAAGTTCGCAATTTACTTTCCGAAATATATTTTTGCTGTTTTTGGAAAATATGAAAAATTACGAGTTCGAAACGGAGTGGAAAAGACGCACGAGGGCGTGCCACCATAGGCCGGCGTGGCCTGGCCTGGGCCCGCGCCGACCTATGGTCTGGCCGCCTCGTCGCCCCTTTCCGACCCTGGTTCGATCTGGTACTTTCCTTTTGTCGTGAAATTTTTTGCTATATAATCCCCCGGACCCCTGGAGGCCCGTATATCGTTTTCTCGACGTGTTTTGTTTCGAGCTGTTTCTGCCAGGATTTGCTTCGGATCTAGAGCCATCATGTCTTCGTCGGAAACTCCGAAGGACAGCTCCTGCAAGGATGTTGGCAACTTGTACATGGAGGAGCTGAGGATGCACCCCAAGGAGTTGCTGCTCGTTGAAGGAGAACTGCAGATCAAGGATGTCCAGGGTCCTAAAGGAGAAGGAAGCTTGGAAGACAGGATGGAGAAGCTAGAACAAGAGGTTTTCAAATACAAGAAGATGGCTGAGCGTGAGGTGGATATCTTCCACAGGATTGTGTCTGAACTCATTGCTGAACATGAGAAGGAAACTGCAAAGCTTTGGGGCGACATCCTCTCACTTCACGACACCACCAACAAGCTCCAAGCACAACTCTATGACGTTCAGAATCAGAACTGTGAGTATGAAAACAGGTTTAAATACATAAGCCGTGCTGCTAGTTTCAGGATTCCCGAGACCAAGATGTCGTTTCTTGATGGAGAGCCTCTTCCTTGGAAGTTTGATGAGCTTCAGGAACTTATTGAGAAGCTTGTCAGGAATTCATCACCACCATCGCCGAAGGAGTAATTCATCATCGGTATTGGCATCCCCTTGGTTTGTTCCAAGCTTGGGGGAGTGCCGCGGTATCACATCATCACTACCTTTTACTTTTTATTGTCAAGTAGTGTCATATCATGAGTAGGGAAGTTATCATATAAGATGGGTTGCAGTTTGGAAGTATCTCTCCTTTAGTTGGTTATCTATGTATCCCTTGGTGTGAGTTATCGTTATGGAATATTAATGAGAAGTCTTATCATTTACATATTGCACATCTTATTTTAGTTTGCAATCTCTATTATATGATTTACCTTGTTGTTAGTATTGGTATCACTTTGGGAGCATTGAATAAATCTATTTGGTTTTGGCAAACTTAGCATTGGTCAATAGCAACAACACTTTGAGGTTTAAGTAGAAAAGAGAAATACATGTAGTTATTTCATTGTCTTTCTTTCTTGTTAGCTCATAGCTTATTATTCTGAAGTTAAAATTGTTTGTGCTTACAAGAAAGATGCATGATTGTTTCTATCACATGTATATTTGTTTGTTTCCTTCAACTCTTATGCTTGCTAATTAGCCTTGCTAGCCAAAGACTTGTATTGAGAGGGAATACTTCTCGTGCGTCCAAACCTTAGCCCAAACCTATGTCATTTGTGTCCACCATACCTACCTACTACATGGTATTTTCTGCCATTCCAAGTAAATACTTCATGTGCTACCTTTAAACAATTCAAAACTTAGTATCTCTTATTTGTGTCAATGTTTTATAGCTCATGAGGAAGTATGTGGTGTTTTATCTTTCAATCTTGTTGGGCAACTTTCACCAATGGACTAGTGGCTTCATCCGCTTATCCAATAATTTTGCAAAAAGAGCTGGCAATGGGATTCCCAGTCCCAAACTAATTAACCTAATTAGACACTCCTCCATGGTATGTGATTGATGGATGGCACCCGAAGGATTCGGTTAGCCATGGCTTGTGTAAGCAAAGGTTGGGGCGAGTGTCATCATAATAAAACTAAAATAAAAAGGCACTCCTTCATGGTATGAGATTGTTGGCAGGCACCCGAGGATTCGGTTAGCCATGGTTTGTGAAAGAAAGGTTGGAAGGAGTGCCACACAAAATAAAAATAAAATGGGAGCCGCTCTTTGAAGGTTGTCCGACAAGGGGTTAGAGTACCGCTACCAGTCGTTGACAACAACAAACACCTCTCAAAATGTTACTTTTATTATCTCTATATGATTTCAAAACTGAAAAAGCTCTAGCACATGATTTAATCCCTGCTTCCCTCTGCGAAGGGCCTGTCTTTTATTTTATGTTGAGTCAGTAAACCTATTTCCCTCCATCTCAAGCAAGCATTTTAGTGGTTGTGATCAAACCATTATATTGTGATTTGCTTTATCATGTCTTTTATTCTTCCTTGTTTAGTACAAGTTTTATCTGAATGAATATAACTTTGCAAGTTATCAATGATCATGAGGAGACCATTATGATTGAGTATGCAAGTTGTGCCTTATAAACTTTAACATGAGAGCGCTGCTCAATGAGGTAAGTATAATCTGTTAATTGTTCTCTGACCAAGAACGAAGTTTGCCATCACCAACTATGATTTCTTATGCACCTTTATTTGTGATTACTTTATACTTGTTTCAAGTTGAGTTATATGAGGAAGTTGTTTACTAGAATGTCTTGTGTGAATGAATATGATGCTTCTTGTCCGTATTTTATTTATCGACTCTTCACTCCATAAACATGTGGTCCTGATTACCGAGTTCAGTTTCGCTTGGGGACAAGCGAAGTCTAAGCTTGGGGGGAGTTGATACGTCCAATTTGCATCACTATTTTATATCATAATTTGCTGTTATTCATTGATATATTTCATATTGGGACACAATACTTATGTTATTTCATCTATTTTGCATGTTTCATCATTATTGGAGGATCAAGCACCGGAGCCAGGATTCTGCTGGAAAAAGCACCGTCAGAACGCAATATTTCGGAAGATCAACTATGGAAGGAAATTATACCAAATCCTATTTTTCAAGATGACGAAGGAAGCCAGAAGGAGGAGCTGAGAAGGCCCAAGGTGGGGCCAGACCACAGGCCGGCGCGGCCCATGGCCTGGTCGCGCCACCTTGTGGTGTGGGGGCCCCACAGCCCCTTTCGCCTCCTTTTCTTCGCGAAACCCTTCGTCCCGAAAACCTAAGCTACAGAGGGTACCTCGCGAAGGGCCACAGCCGCCTCTGCGGGGCGGAGAACACCAGAGAGAAAAGAGCTCTCCGGCGTGCAGGAATCCGCCGGGGAAATTCCCTCCCGGAGGGGGAAATCGACGCCATCATCACCGTCATCGAGCTGGACATCATCTCCATCACCATCATCATCATCTCCACCATCATCACCGCCGTCTCCACCGCTGGACACCGTCACCGCCGTAGCAATTTGGGTTTGATCTTGATTGTTTGATAGGGGAAACTCTCCCGGTATCGATTTCTACTTGTTGTTGATGCTATTGAGTGAAACCATTGAACCAAGGTTTATGTTCAGATTGTTATTCATCATCATATCACCTCTGATCATGTTCCATATGATGTCTCGTGAGTAGTTCGTTTAGTTCTTGAGGACATGGGTGAAGTCTAAATGTTAGTAGTGAATTATGGTTGAGTAATATTCAATGTTATGATATTTAAGTTGTGGTGTCATTCTTCTAGTGGTGTCGTGTGAACGTCGACTACACGACACTTCACCTTTATGGGCCTAGGGGAATGCATCTTGTACTCGTTTGCCGATTGCGGGGTTGCCGGAGTGACAGAAACCTAAACCCCCGTTGGTATATCGATGCAGGAGGGATAGCAGGATCTCAGAGTTTAAGGCTGTGGTTAGATTTATTCTTAATTACTTTCTTGTAGTTGCGGATGCTTGCAAGGGGTATAATCACAAGTATGTATTAGTCCTAGGAAGGGCGGTACATTAGCATAGGTTCACCCACACAACACTTATCATAACAATGAAGATTATTTAGCCATATGTAGCGAAAGCACTAGACTAAAATCCCGTGTGTCCTCGAGAACGTTTGGTCATTATAAGTAAACAAACCGGTTTGTCCTTTGCGCTAAAAAGGATTGGGCCACTCGCTGCAATTGTTACTCTCGCACTTTACTTACTCGTACTTTATTCAACTGTTACATCAAAACCCCCTGAATACTTGTCTGTGAGCATTTACAGGGAATCCTTCATCGAAACTGCTTGTCAACACCTTCTGCTCCTCGTTGGGATCGACATTCTTACTTATCGAAAATACTACGATATACCTCCTATACTTGTTGGTCATCATTGGTCGTTGCTCGAAAACAAGTTGCATGCTTAATATTATGAAGGGAGTGTCTATTCTTCATCTAGATGATTTTACAATTCATCATAAATCAGATTTCCATTCTCCCTAGTCTTTATTTCTCATTTGGTTCGCCCCTCATTATCTCAATTCCGGCTAGTGCAGGAACAAAAAGCTGCCAACCGGTTTTCCGGGTTTTCATATCCCCTTAACCAGCTCCTGAAGAACCCTGTAGACTTTGTTCCCGCCCCTGAAAATGAAATGATGGGCTTATTCTATTGGCCGTTCACCGTGACCATTATATGTAGTGCTTCTTGCACAAGCAAAAAATACTCCGACCAGACATGTTTTTCCCCATCTCTCTCCTTCTGTCTTGATCAGACATGTACCTGTATACCCTCTCCTAGATGTCATCTTTGACTGCACATGCACGGAAAGGGGAAAAAATGGGATCAAACCCCACATTGGGCTTCTCAATAGCTACACGTTGAGTAAGAGAAAATGAACCGGTAAATAAGTAAATAACACTCAAAAAATCTTGTGCATGATTGGAGCTGTGAGTACCTTGATATTCTACAAAAAAAAATGGTGTACTTGTTGACGCAGAAGAAAAAGCAGACCTACATGCATTTCTGAAAATGACGAAATGAAAAGAAGAATGGCAAAAATGAACAAACAACAATATAGCCATGCTTTGTTACCTTGATATACCCTTCCCAAAATAACCAATATAATCGAACCAAATGCTCAAGTACTACACTCTAAATTGAAAAACAAAAAAGATGATGCACCAAATAAACACCTGATGAAAAATTGTGCTCCCACCTTCTCCCTGGCTTGGAACCGGCTATCCAACTTACTATAGCTTAAGAACAGCGCAGGCAGAGTTCCCGATGCTGACCCGTCGATCCCCGTCAAGAAACACAAATAACTGAACAAAAATAATAATAATCCAAGATGAGTTTGAAAAATCAGAAAACTAGGAGGCTACATACTGAAGAATACTTAACACTGAAGTTAAGACTGAGAGAAGAACAACTAAGAAACTCAGACTAAAAATATGAGAGAAACTGAAGAAATAAGACTGGGTAAATAAAGACTGGGAATGATAGATTGGACAAATGAGACTGAGACCGAGAGAAACTAAAGAAATAGAAGACGAAATGACTGAAAAATAAGTCAGAGAAACTGACCAAATAAAACCGAAGAAACGGAGAGAAGAGATTGAGAAAATTCAGAATAATAAACTGAGAAATGAAGAGTACTTAATGAAGGCTGAGACCGGGATTAACTGAATCAATAAAAGAAGAATGAGGGAATGAGATTGAAAAATGAAGACGGGGAGAAAGAGAGAATGAGACTGAAGACTAAAAACTTAACTGAGACAAGAACGATTGACCAAATAAGACTGGGACTGAGATAAACTGAAGAAATAAGAGATATACTGAAAGATTGGAATATTGGAATGAGAGACTGATAAGACAAAAAAAATAAGATCTACAAGAGGGATTGAAGAAACTGAGCAGAATGAGGAAACAAGAATAAGGACATAGAAAAAATGATTGAACATAAATAAGGACTGAAGAAATAAAGATAGTGGATAAAGCAGATTAAGAAAATGAGAACTGAAGACTAAATCCAAAGAATGTTGACTCAATGAACGCACGAATACTACGGTTCCATGGTAAAAAAAATGAAAGCATAAATTAAGACTGATAAGAGACCAAAGAAACCAAGATCTGAAGAGGCGAAGGAATTTATGGCTTAGAAATGAGGTAAACCAATCTGATTGTGGGATCAAACCTGCGGATAGAAAACAAAAAATACATGTTTTGTATATTTCGTAAAAATAGATGCCCATAAATTTCATATACACAGTGTGCCAGCTCACTTACTGAAAATAAATGACGGTAAAAAACAATGACCAGAAATGATGCCATTGGGTACAAAAGTACTTTCCCATTCCCTGTATCTACTACAAAATTGAGGAGTAGAAGGAAAGAGACAATCATCGTATGCAGAAAGAGATGCTGCAAGAGAAGAAAGGGAAAGGCCTATAAAACAAGCAATGGTTGGTCGCGGCCCGAAAGGAAGAAAAAATGGCGCCGTGAAAAACTAGGAACCAAAGCAAAGATTTCATGGAAAAGAGTTCAATCCTGTAAGGTCCCAGTAGATTCTGGCATCTGACTATGCAAAGCGAAAACTGAATGAAGAAAATAAATCTGCATTAGATTAATCTTGAGCACGTAAGGTTTCTTTTAGATAGTCCTTTTTTGCAAAAAAATAAAATGATATGACTTGGAATTATCATGATATCATATCATCAGCGTTTGGTTATCTAATCCCAAACAGAAACATTGTAGTGTAGTGTAGAACTAGTTTATGAACCGTTTGGAAGGTTGTACCTCAAGTAAAACTTTCAGAGCAAGCAGACAAGTAAATGCACAATTCCTTGGAAGAAGCAGTCAGGCATCCAACACAACCAAAAAAATCAGACTAGGGGTAAAAGCAGAGACATGTTCACTGTTAAATTCATGCTTGGACCTTTTTCCGAATGGATAATCCTTGAATCGTTGTATCACTTCCACACCTGATACTAGCTCAAAGAAGAAACAAATTTAACTACAGCTGCAGGAAGAACAATATTATGGAGGCATTGCTTTTGCTCATACTGTAAAGCAGGATGGATGCGTGAGTAATTAATGTCGATAAAAACAACTTGTTCTTCTTGTTAGTCCATGGCGGACCTGATCCTCTTGTGCCCAGCCTGCCACACGTTGCCGACGGTAGAATACAAATTCAATCTGGACCGATGGTAGACGCCATTCAAGCATAAAAGCAGGTGCTAAATTAAATAAAAAAACCAAGAATATGCAGCTACAAGAGTAATGGCTCAACCAGTTGGTCACACACCTTGACAATTATAATGACAGTGCTCAGAATAGTGACGAATTAAGAGAGATGACTAACTGAATACCAAAATAATGTTTAATACCTGAATACTGAAAGACTACAATGGAGACTGACTATACTGGAAGACAATACCGGATGAGGACCGAATATACACTGATAGATGGATGAGCTATGTAATGTGCAATGGTAACATGATCCACCTAATTACGACAACAAAAATTTGAATATTTTCCCAACTATCTAGCCACTTAACATAAACAAAAGATGGATGAGCCTAGAAAACGCAAATGCGATAAATGAGTTAAGCTGGACAACGACTGCCTACAACGAGAAAAGTTCAATGCATTGAGCAGGAATGAGAACTGAAAATAAGAAGCTGAGATACCGAGAGACTACAAATGATGAAGACTATTTTTCGGGAAATGCAGACATTGCATTAACTAAATAGCAAAGTCGAGAGGCTTGATACTACAAATGTTTCACCTGGTATTAAATCGTTCATCAACATACTAGGAGCGTCCATTCTAAGACGACCTGTAGCAGCAATTGAATGAGCTAACGAATTGCAGCTTCTAGGACAGTGTAACACTTTAACACAAAGAGAAATTACTAGCTATAGTCTCCTTGATATCTATCGGGATCATGCCCAGGGATGAAAAATCTTCAGTCAAGTTTACAATGGAGGCCTTCAGCTCCGGCAAAAAAAATCTAAATCTACCATTCACCATCAGATGCATTTCGCTACACAATCTACCATTCACCATTCAGACCCCTGTGTTTCACTACGACATACTGAATAGAAGGAGACGAATAAAGTGTGTACCTACTCGCCGGCGCCGCCAAATCCCCCACCTCCTCTCTCCGATGGCAGCTTCGGCATGGAAACGACCTCCTCTCCCGCCTCTCTTTCTCCCTGGAAACAAGGAAAGTGGCTGAGGTGTAGAGGCTCCGCCGCGCCTACCCCCTCCCTCCACCCCAAGTTGCCTCCTCCCTCTAGTAGACTCGCGCTCTCAACTCGCCGCCGTGTGGAGAAATCGAGCCTCCGCCTCGTCGCCCTGCCCGGCTGCCCCATGAGAACGAAACCGTGGGAGGGGAAATGAGATGAAATAGAAAAACCGGGCTCAACTGAGTTAAACCAAAAACCAGACTAAAAGAGTAAAAACCGAGCGAACACTATGACCAGAGCGTGCACGAATGGGCCGCGTCTAGATTCGCGCCGTAAACGCAAATAAACGGCCAGCAATCTGACTTATGACGAATTGTGATTTCATCTAGCTGAAAATTAGGAAACCTGATTATGAAAGTTGCGCCTTTCAATTATTTCCCAGAGTCCAAAAGATATTTTTTGAAACTTTTGTTGTGAACTTGCACAGACACTCATGTTGTGATCGACTTGATACATCTTACATCCGCTACGTATAGTTTGCTAATCCACTAGAAACCAAGAAACTTGCACAGTAAAAGTACGTCCTCTCCTACAGCTCAATCATGCTCAAATTGACGCACGCACAAGCGACGTACGGGACCAACACCCCACCATCACCAAAAAGTAAAGCGATCGATCGACCGATCGAGGACGAATTGAATAACCCGCTGGACCCATGATAAAGCCAGACGTCGAAGAAGCTGTGATTGATTAATCATCACCACACTCTTTATTAATAAATTAATTAAGCACGCGAAAATCAAACACCTTTTCTACATGTATCCTCCATGTCTTTCTGTTTCATCATGTTCACTTTACACGCAAAGTTACAGATCAATCAATCACCCAAGAAGAAAATAAGAACCGACGGGAAGAAATGTACAAGCCAAAAACCTCGCTCGCCACACATTAGCTAGTACAGTATATATCTTGATTCACGTACGTATGATGCATATGTATACAGTCTCTTAAGCTTGGCGAGCTAGTACAATTGATTGCTCGCCGGCCGACGGTGGTGTTGGTCGGTTTGATTCATCAACTAATTCAAGCACCAGTTGATGCCGAGCCCTCCTTGCGCGTCGAACTGCGCCGCTGCCGCGTCGGCGGCCTTGGTGTCTCCGTAGATGCACTGCCCTTGCTGGTACTGCTGGTAGCCGCCGTCGAACACATAGTCGGACCACTTGAGCTCGTCCAGTGCCGCGCCGTAGTTGTCGGCGCCGGCGGTGGCGTCCTCCGTGCAGCTGCTGATGGACCCCAGCTCCAGCCAGGGCAGGTGGCTGCTGCTCTGCGTCGTGGAAGACTCGAACCCGCCGCTGCTGCTCGGGTTGTTGTTGCAGCAATGCTCGTCGGTGGCAGCGGCGGCGGCACCGGGGCTGAAGCCGGCCACGGAGTTTAGCGTGCTGCAGCTCGAAACCGATGGGATGACACCGCCGTGGAGCACGTCCGCGTCCAGGTACCCGGCGAAGTCCGCCGTGTGGTCGTACCCGGCCGACAGCGACGACAGGGAGCCGTCGCCGTCCCCGCTGCATCGGCCATAAGCGTAGCTCTCTGCCGACACCAAGGGCGGCGGCATGTGGTCTTCCATCGTCGCCGACAGTATGAGCTCGGCGTCGCTGAACACAGCGGGGCGGCTCACAACGCTGGCGGCGGCAGGGGCGAGCGGCTTGTGGGTGGCAGGGTCGATGCCGCGCTGGCGGAGCTTCTTCTTGATGAAGGAGTTCCAGAAGTTCTTCACCTCGTTGTCGGTGCGTCCCGGAAGCTGCGCGGCGATCTGCGACCACTTGTTGCCGAGGATGGAGTGGAGGTGGATGATGAGGTCCTCCTCCTCCTGCGAGAAGGCGCCCCTCTTCAGGTCAGGCCTCAGGTAGTTTATCCACCTCAGCCTGCAGCTCTTGCCACACCTCTCGAGGCCTAATGCAGCAACAGATTGAACCAGTTAATTTAACCAATTTTGCACCTAAAAACTCTAAGCTTAGTTTCATTATGTGAAATCATCTCTAGATTAGTTAGCAAATCAAATCTTATGGTAGCACTACCGGCATAACTGACTAGAGCTGGCGGTTGTTGAAGTTTCTAGCACTGCTGCATTGGTGGAAGAAGAGAGCACTAGCTATCTATCATCTACAGTTAATAGTGATCGATGTATCTAGGTTTTGTAAGGGTACCTGCGATTTTGGGGACAGAGCTCCAGCAGCCGTTGCCGTACTTGGCAATGTGGTTCATCAACTTCTCGTCCTCCTCCGGCGACCAGAGGCCTCGCCTCAGCCTCTTCTTCGGCCCGAACGACCGCTTCGACATGATGTCACTAAGCTGCAAAGTAAGGCTCGATAGCGTGCGGCCGCCGGCCGGTGCAGCTAGCTAGATAGCCGGCCGTTCCGAGCGGAAGGCGGCGGCGATGGCTGCAACGTGTGGGAGGGCAGACAGAGCGATGGAGGAGGACAAAGTGAGGCTGGAGTATAAAAGGGAGCTCCGGCGGAAGGCGGGAGGTCGCTCTCAGGTAGGTGCCAACGTAGCTCTTGCTTGCTAGTGTAGAGGGACATAGAGCTACTGCATAGTGTGTACTCTCTCCCTCTCTCGTTTTCAGCTCTGCATTCCTCCTGGCTTCTAGCAATTCTACCTTTTGCTCGAAGAAAAAGCTTGTCGTGAATCATGGCCGTACTCTGCTGGCTACTACTACTAATCTTCGCCCGTGTGTGGCTGATTAGACAAGATTAGGTCTCGTAACTGTCCACCCAGCTCTGGTGGTAGGGCTGGTTGACTCTTTTCTGTCCCCCTGCTTTCTTGCCTCTTTCCACAGCTTAATTATTTTCACCCTTGACACTTTGCATCTTCCACTACAGATGCTGCATGCATGCCCCGGCCCTGTGGGACTTTGGACATTCACTTTGCGTTAACATCACTTCTTGATACAAGTTATCTGGAACGCAAGCAATCGATCAGCACGGCAACTTGCCGTGTCGTGCCGAGGGATTTGGTTGTCAAGTAAAATAATCAGTTTACCGGCCGATAACTTGAATTTCCAGCCCCCACTGGTAAATTAATAAATTTATCGTGCGAAAATCTTGGTCCATTTGAATTTGATTTGAAATTTGGCAGTTGTTTAGTCGAACCCAAACCATGTTTGTTCCCCCTCCGATGTAACACCATGCCCCACCTCATTTGTCCCAAAATTTAAATTTCTCGTCAAAAGATTACATTCAAAATCTTTGGATGTTATGGAGCTTGAATTTTTATTTTTTTCAAGAATCTTGTGTGCCATTTGGATTGGTAATTTCTGGTAACCATGGTTACCGGAATCCCCCCCCCCCCCCCCCCGGTAGCGAAATTCCTTGTCGGGTAAGTTCCGACCCGCACGAAAGGCGTAACGATCTGGGCACTGTCTTGGAGAGAGGCTCGGTGAAATTGACATGTCTGTGAAGATGCAGACTACCTGCACCTGGACAGAAAGACCCTATGAATCTTTACTATTCCCTGGGATTGGCTTTGGGCCTTTCCCGTGTAACTTAGGTGGAAAGCGAAGAAGGCCCCCTTCCGGGTGGGGGGAGGGGGGAGGGGGCGAGCCATCAGTGAGATACCACTCTGGAAGGGCTCGGATTCTAACCTTGTGTTAGACTCGCGGGCCAAGGGACATTCTCAGGTAGACAGTTTCTATGGGGCGTAGGCCTCCCAAAAGGTAACGGAGGCGTGCAAAGGTTTCCTTGGGCAATACGTACCCCAATCCTTGGTCGTCCCTTGTCCAATATGATTATGCAGCACGCAAATGGGTTAAACCTTCAGCTCTTCAGCTAAAATTAAACACTTTCGAGGTAGCACAAATTAATCTCCAGGTGATGTCTACTTTTAGTTAGTTTTATTTTGTTGATAAAGAGTTAGTTTCTAAAAGTTACCAAACCTGTACAAATTAATTTGTTACCGCTGGATAGCCAAATGGCATGGCAGTATCATAGTCATACCAACTGATCCTCTAGGAACACAATTTTGCCTTCACACAAATAAGTAGGGTTGAGAAAATGCCAAACGCCCATGTGGGAATTTGGAGGGACTCCAGCAAAGCATGCACGTACTGCTTGTGGACGAGAGGGCATTGCAATGATAACCACATGTCATTAAATAAACCTCTTTACCTTTTCTAGTAGCAATATTCAGCAATCAAGTTATTCTACTACTAAACGTTGATTGCGCCCAAGTGTACGGGTTTCTGTGATCCCTCCTGTTGCCACACCGATCCTGGTTTTCTATATGGAACAGTTCATCGGGTATATCATTTTCCCTGGCAAAGATCCGGTCACCAGCAAGCCAATAGCAACCTCTTTGACAAAGGGAGATTTTTATATAGAACACGTGCCTATGCACCCCGTGCCTATGCACCGACAGGATTCACTGTTCGTGTGCATGAAATGTTAAATTCAAGCTGCAAAACGGACACCGTCAGCATCAACTGCCATCGCGACCCGTCATCCTCACCACGCATCTACGCCTTTTTGCTTCTTCCACACCCTGGCAGGGAGAAAACTGGAGATAGCATATTTATTGTTGTTGAAGGCTCTTTAAACATTCAATCTGAAGACCTGTCGGATTAGTTTCTTAAACTTAGTGTTTTGGAGGTGCTTATAGGGGTTAGTGTACGTACGTATGTGTGACCGTCTGCGTCTGTATCGTGTTCCGCTAAAAAAGGCATTGGCCTTGCGTTAAATTAATAACGCCATAACGGCAAGTACAGAGTGCTGAAGATCAGCAACTCACACCACAAGAAAGAAACACCAAGAAACACATCAGTCGAGGCCCTCTTCCATCTGCTTCATCAAACATTTGAGAAGACATGCCGGAAGGTACGCCAGGGGAGTGAACGAGTCTTCGTCATCAGTTGGCCAGCCGTCAAAGTAAGAACATCCGCCTCCGCATCTG
Organism: Lolium perenne; assembly: GCF_019359855.2. Lineage (NCBI taxonomy): Eukaryota > Viridiplantae > Streptophyta > Magnoliopsida > Poales > Poaceae > Lolium > Lolium perenne. Next base: position 46,019,848 of record NC_067245.2, read on the forward strand.
AATAAGGACCCTACCTTCTCGCCCAGGATCGAGGGCACCGCACCGTCGCGAGGCGGAGAAGCTCCCCGGAGCATGGAGGTCACATGGGACGGTAGCCCAGGGCAGGAGCAGACACCAAGAACACATCCGCACACGAACCAATAGACATCGTCTTCGACCGCCGCAAAGACCACCCATCAAGACGCAAGCTTTAGAACTGCAGTCGCCGAGTGAAGACACGGCAGAGCCGCAACTGGCAACAGGCCGGAAAACGTAGGCTCATCACCCCTCCTCCAAACCAAGATGGCGCCTTCAACAAGGGAACGGCGCAACTGTGCCGCCGCCAAATTTGAAAGATTTTGGTTTTCACCCAGGAGGAGGGGGGGACGTAGATGAACCTCATCAACGCCTCAAAGGAGGGGAACGGCGCAAAGCGTCATCGCCGACCTGACAACCACTGTCGGTCAAGGGTTTCCCCCGGGCCAGAGCTCCTAATTCCCACCGCCCAGACGTCGTAGACTCGGCAAGGACGCCAGACACCAGCCACATCAAGGTGGGAACCGCACGCAGGGAGGTCACTGTCTTCAAATCTGAGGTGGAGGAAAACAGGGTCCTCCACCCCACGAGCAGCAGCCTCCGCTCCCTCGTCGCCCGTGCCACCAAGAAGAGTAGCCCACATCACCGGCCAGCGCCCCTGTCATCAGCAACACCGCCCTCACAACTAGTGGCGAAGCCAGCTCAATGTTAAAGCCCGGGCAAAGTATAACCAGACTTGCTTTTCTCGTTGCTTGCCCATTAGAATTTCTAGCTTAACGTCTTGCTTACATGTACTACTTAAGGGAAATGCACCAGCTTAGCCCGGGCATCTGCCCGGGCATGCCGGGCCTTGGCTCCGCCACTGCTCACAACTCAAGGCTGCCGCCTAAGATCCCCGAGCTCCCACCAGGGAGAGCACCCGCGCCCGCACCGCTACAGGCGAGCTGCGTGCGGGCGTCCTCCAGTTATCACCACGTTGGAGACTAAAGATCCAAGATCCCTGAAGCCCCCTTCACCGGCGTCGCGAGCTTGGCCGACGATGTCTCGTGGGGGGGGGGGGGGGAGAGGAGGAGACGGAGATGAGAGGAGTACTGGCGGCGGGCTAGGCTTCCGCCTCCTCGGTCGTCTGGAGGAGGCGACGCGAGGAGAGCTAAAAAAATTGTCGAGGGCTATTAGACTACTGCATGTAAAGGTGCGATTCAGTTACACACGAAATCTGAAGATACCCTAGTTGATCAATCAGCCCCTTCATTTGGAGATTCTTGATGGGATTCATAGCATAGAAAACAAAAAATTTCCTACCGCAAGAATGAATAACAAGCTAAGATCCAATCTAGAAGATGGTAGCAACGAGAAGATCATGAGACTAACCCTCGAAGATTTCCAAAGCCTACGAGATTAGATCTCGTTGTTGATGTAGTCGATCACTTGCCGCTTTCAAAAGCGCGTAGAAGATCTTGACGATGCCACAGTCGGGCAGCACCTCCGTACTCGGTCACATGTTCGGTGTTGATGACGACGTCCTTCTCCCCGTTCCAGCGGGCAGCGGATGTAGTAGATCCTCCTCGGAATCCCGACAACACGACGGCATGGTGTCGGTGGTGGTGGAGATCTCCAGCAGGGCTTCGCCTAAGCACTACGGGAGAAGCGGGAGGAGGGGCGGCTAGGGTTTGGAGAGAGGGAGCTAGGGCTGCGACTTGTGCACTTGTTGGGGCTCCCCTTGCCCTCTTTTTATAGGTGTAAAAGGTCCTTGGATCGTCCAATACCTGCCCCCAAAGTTTGGGAGAGTTCCGGTAGGTTTCTGTCAGCCGAAACCTACTAGAACTAGGACTCTTTTGCCAAATCCGAATTTGCCTTAGGGGAAACTTCTTAACCCTTAAGGAAAACATGGATACACCTATTATGGAACCCTCCGGACTTCCTTAGACAGCCCGGGTCGTCCCGGACACTTCTGGAACCTTCCACAATATTCCGGACTATTCCGGTCCTTCCAAAACCTTCTAGAAGCTCCGGCCAAAACACCGGACTTTTTCCGAACCCCGGAAAATGACTTCCTATATATGAATCTTATTCTCCGGACCATTCCGAACCTCCTCGTGATGTCTCGAATCCTATCCGAGACTCCGAACAACATTCGAGCTCCATTCCATATTCCATATCTACTTAAAACGACATCAAACCTTAAGTGTGTCACCCTATGGTTCGTGAACTATGTAGACATGGTCGACACTCCTCTCCGACCAATAACCAATATCGTGATCTGGAGATCCATAATGGCTCCCACATATTCAACGATAACTTAGTGATCGATTGAACCATTTACATACGATACCGATTCCCTTTGTCTCGCGATATTTTACTTGTCCGAGGTTTGATCATCGGTATCTCCATACCTTGTTCAACCTCGTCTCCGACAAGTACTCTTTACTCGTACCGTGGCATATCATCTCTTGTGAACCAGTCACATGCTTCCAAGCTAATCAGACGATATTCCACTGAGAGGGCCCAGAGTATATCTATCCGTCATCGGGATGGACAAATCCCACACTTGATCCATATGCCTCAACTCATACTTTCCGAATACTTAATCCCACCTTTATAACCACCCATTTATGCAGTGGCGTTTGATGTAATCAAAGTGCCCTTCCGGTATAAGTGATTTACATGATCTCATGGTCGAAGGACTAGGTAACTATGTATCAAAAGATTATAGCAAACTGAACTTAATGACGTGATCTTATGCTACGCTTATTTGGGTGTGTGTCCATTATATCATTCACCTAATGACATAACCTTGTTATTAATAACATCCAATGTTCATGATCACGAAACCATGATCATCTATTAATCAACAAACTATTTATACAAGAGGCTTACTAGGGACTCCTTGTTGTTTACATAACACACATGTATCAATGTTTCGGTTAATACAATTATAGCATGATATGCAAACATTTATCATAAACATAAAGATATATTATAATAACCACTTTATTATTGCCTCTTGGGCATATCTCCAACAATTCTTACTTAATCATTCCATGGATCATTCATGCATGAAGGTGGGACAAAATTTTCTCACATTGCTAATTTACAGTAGTTGGGCCTCCTTATAAGAAAAGATCTTCTAGCACCTCTATGAGCATGAGAAGATGACAGCTACTCGCGTGCCACCCCTCGTCGCGACGCGCTTGCCACACAACAATGGAGGATCTGAACAACACATTACTAAAAGATGTATCTCAGTTCTTCTCCCGGCTTGAATGGTCGTTTCACCTTCTTGCGGCTATTCGGGATGCACTCTCTCGCGACAACTTACTTCTCCGATGATGAATAGTTCACTCACATCAAACTTTTGGGCGATATGGCTACTCCTGACAACACCGCCAATGCGAACGGTTCTTCTTCCAATACACTGTAAATGCTTCTATCACTTATGTTAGGGAGTAGGTTTTGTCTTCTAGTTCTCCAGATATACTTGGATATATATGATTCCTACCTAATTTATCAGATTGGATCAATAGTTTCATGATTCTTATGTGTGTGTTCCCTTTGTCACTGCTGTTGTAATTATCTTGATTTATCTTTCGTGTGTTGGGATTAAATGATATGGAAAATTGTTCATATGCTCAACATTATTTCCAAACCGTAGCGATGATCGAGAGAAAATTTCAGCTCACACCATGATTTGTGATATTTATTGCACAGAACACAGAAACAAGATCATTTTTGCAGCTAGCGAAATTTGTTGCTTAATTAATCGCAGCTAGCGGGACGGAATGGAACTCGGAAGTTAAGCGTGCTAGAGGTGGAGTAGTGGAAGGATGGGTGACCGAGCGGGAAGTTTGACCACGAGTAAGTAATTTGACTACAGATAAGTGTAGTTAGAGATAGAGACTAAGCTATGCAAATAACTGAAATAATAGAAATTCTGAAAAAAAAATAGAAAAAAAACGGAGTGAAAAAAAATTAGAAACCCAAATGAATTAAAAAAATTAGAAACCCAAATGAATTAAAAAATTAGAAATAGCCTTTAGTCCCGGTTGGGGACACCAACCGCGACTAAAGGTCCTTCGCCCAGACGCACGCTAGCCGCCCACGTGGACGGGCCTTTAGTCGCGGTTCGTAAGCAACCGCGACTAAAGGGGGGGGGGGTGGGTTGGGCCTTTAGTCGCGCTTAATTGGTCGCGCTTGCGCAACCGCGACTATTGGCAGTTGCGAACCGCGACTAAAGGCCATTTTTCTACCAGCCCGTAAGGTAACATGTTAATCTGTTCATCTAGCTAAGGTACAACGAAATAAGCAACAAACTATATATGCTAGCTGCGAAAATAGTTGTCTTTGTGTTTCCTGCAACAAATGCCACGGAAGGTGGTGTGAGCTTCAGTTTTCTCAATGATCGATCAATGGGTAACTATATGGAAATGTACAGCTACTGTGTGTGCAAATCCTCGGGGACCAGCAGCTTAAACTCTCTAGCTACGTGTGCATGCATTAAACCACGCGTAGAAATGTCGCCCTCAACGTACGTACGCACTGCTAACGACTACGCTCGTACTAGTCATACTGTACGCGCCAAAAGAAAAATGGCTTTGGCATGGAAGCAAATTTGATGCACATGAGCACCAGTGCTCTCAGTTTTTAAAATATTTAAAAACTGTATTTTGCGCTCCAAAAAATTATCATATTAATTCCATGAATACATACACATGTTCTGAATATTCATGCAAAGTTTCGGTAGAAATTACATTGTATTTTGAGCTACAGGAAAAAAAACAAATTTATGGCTACGTATAGAGGTATATAACTTAAAATATAATTTATTTTTCTCCAAATTTTTTACCGTACCTTCAGAATGTTTGTATGTATGTGGATATTTAATTTCATATTTTTTGAAATCCAAAAAATATGATCTTTAGAAATCAGGAGCACTGATGCTCATGTGCCAAATACACTTTTCGCTTTGGCATGTACTCTTTTCAGTACTTATGCCTGTTATCTTTTTTGACATATTTTTGAAATGGGCGTGCTGATTGCCTGATAGTTCTAATTGGGGGATCAGATATATAACTCCAGATAAATAGATTTGCTATGTCCTACAAAATTGTGTTGTCTGTGTCTCGAAAAGTATGTGAACAGTAGTTCGTTCCATCAGCTAGCTTATATTTTCTTGCAGCAAGTTGATGAATCAGCTCGCCAGCTACATTATTGGTACGGTAGTTTGAAAACAATATACTCTGTTCATCTATGCAGGACACTACAGAGATTGGAAATTTGCTCGGCTCTGGTGGTTAGATCCCTTGTGGTGGAACCAGCCCACCCAGGTTCAAGTCCTAGACTTGACATGGGTGTTTGCATTTACCTGGATTTATTCTAGGATTTAACCAGCGCTATGCTTTCAGTGGTAGGTGACGTGCCCGTCAACAGGGAGGCGCCAGTGGTGACTTCGTCAATCTCAAGATATGCCGGCTCAGTCCCTCGGAGGTGCTCATAGGGGTAGGGTGTGCGTGCGTGCGTTCATAGGGGTGTGTTTGTACGTGCGTGTTTGTGAGCGTCTGCGTTGTACTGTGTTCTCAAAAAAAAAAAGCCATTGTCAGTCCGGAGGAAAGAAACGGGAAAAAAAATGCTACAGAAACGTGGAAGAAACTGAGAACGAATAGGTTTTGCATAATGCGTCGGGTGATGTATTAAGCCTCTCCGGCGTGCATATATAAGACTTGGGAGGTAAGAAGTCCTCCTAAAATTAAGGTAGAAGGTGCATTGTAAATCCTAAATTACCAAGTACAAGTACACTAAATATATCTCTAACATCCCCAAATCATAAACTACGAAACACGAGTACAAAAATATATCTCTAACATCCGCCATAGTCGTAGCGACATGTCGTGGATAATAGGAACGTTGCGAACGGTTAAACTGTAGCGAAACTGAAGTAGAAATCAGTGAGCTGATCAATATCCAGTAGTGGCGGGAACATCGTGGATGGTGTTGGGGCGCGGGAACTTGGACTATAGAGGGAGAGGGTGAGGTGACGAGGCAAGCTGGTAGCCATTTTTGCCAATGTCGAGGTAGCCGAGAGTGTTGGGTGCTAAAACCTTGGTCAAGGTAGCCGTGCGAGGGATAATCGTGATCGATGCCATGGTTGGATGCCGGTGTCGAGGTAGCTGATGTCTACGCACGCTTCTATTCCTGTAGACAGTGTTGGGCCTCCAAGAGCAGAGGTTTGTAGAACAACAGTAAGTTTCCCTTAAGTGGATCACCCAAGGTTTATCGAACTCAGGGAGGTAGAGGTCAAGGATATCCCTCTCAAGCAACCCTGCAATTAAGATACAAGAAGTCTCTTGTGTTCCCAACACACCTAATACACTTGTCAGATGTATAGGTGCACTAGTTCGGCGAAGAGATAGTGAAATACAAGTAATATGGATGATTAGAAGTAGTAATTGCAATCTGAAATAAAAATGGCAGCAAGCGAACATGTAGCAGAACTTGTTGGAAACGGTGTTTCAATGCTTAGAAACAAGGCCTAGAGATCATACTTTCACTAGTGGACACTCTCAACAATGATCACATAATTGAATAAATAAATGCTACTCTCAAACACTCTCTTGTTGGATGACAAACACCATTCATTGTGTAGGGCTACAAGAGCACACCTCAAGCCGGAGTAAACAAGCTCCACAACGTCATAAAGGAATGACACACGATGCGCACACTGTCACCATCACACCGTGCAGAGTGACTCCGGAGTTCATATTAAAGTAACCTCTAGAGTGCATAATAGACAAGAGTAACATCTACATATTCAACTAGATTACAAAGCTCATGATCACATAAAGATCACACCATGGGAGAGAGAGATGAACCACATAGCTACCGTTAGAGCCCTCAGCCTCGGGGGAGAATTACTCCCTCCTCATCATGAGAGGCAGCAACGGCGATGAAGATGGCGATGGAGTCGATGGAGATGGATTCCGGGGCACTTCCCCGTCCCGGCGGCGTGCCGGAACAGAGACTTCTGTCCCCCGAAACTTGTCTTCGCGATGGCGGCGGCTACGGAACTCTTCGTGGAATATTACTTGTTATTCTAGGGTTTTCGCGACTGGGGGAATATATAAGCGAAGAGGCAGCGTCGGGGGAGCCAGGAGGCTCCCTCCCCACATCTGGGCGCGGCAGGGGGCCAGGCTGCGCCACCCTATGGGGTGGGCCCCCTGTTGGCCGCCTCCGACTCTTCTTCGATGTTCTAGAATCCTCCGTGGAAAATAGGGCGGTGGGTTTTTGTTTCGTCCAATTCCGAGAATATTTCCTGTGTTGGATTTCTGAAACCAAAAACAGCAGAAAACAGGAACTGGCGCTTCGGCATCTTGTTATTAGGTTAGTACCGGAAAATGCATCAAAATGATATAAAGTATGAATAAAACATGTAGGTATTGTCATAAAACTAGCATGGAACATAAGAAATTATAGATACGTTGGAGACGTATCGAGCATCCCCAAGCTTAGTTCCTACTCGCCCTCGAGTAGGTAAACAATAAAAAGAATAATTTCTGAAGTGACATGCTTCCAACATAATCTTGATCAATACTATTGTAAAGCATATGAGATGAATGAAGTGACTCAAAGCAATGGTCTATAGTTTGCTAACAAATAGATAATGACTAAACAACTGAATCATATAGCAAAAACTTTTCATGAATAGTACTTTCAAGACAAGCATCAAAAAGTCTTGCATAAGAGTTAACTCATAAAGCAATAGATTCTTAATAAGAGGTTTTGAAGCAACACAAAGGAAGATTTAAGTTTCAGCAGTTGCTTTCAACTTTCAACATGTATATCTCATGGATAATTGTCAACACAAAGTAATATAACAAGTGCAATATGTAAACATGTAAGAATCAATGCATACAGTTAACACAAGTGTTTGCTTCTAAGATAGAAAGAAGTAGGTAAACTGACTCAACATAAAGTAAAAGAAAGGCCCTTCGCAGAGGGAAGCAGGGATTACTCATGTGCTAGAGCTTTTTATTTTGAAAACATGGAAACAATTGTGTCAACGGTAGTAATAATTCATATGTGTTATGCATAAAACCTCCTATAAGTTGCAAGCCTCATGCATCGAATACTAATAGTGCCCGCACCTTGTCCTAATTAGCTCGGACTTCCATGGATTATCATTGCATTACATATGTTTCAACCAAGTGTCACAAAGGGGTACCTCTATGCCACCTGTACAAAGGTCCAAGGAGATAAATTGCATTTGATTTCTCGATTTTGATAGATCTCAACTTGAGGACATTTATACCGGGACAACATAGAAAACAGATAATGGACTCCTCTTTTATGCTTTAAGCATTCAACAACAGATAATATTCTCATAAGAGATTTGAGGATTAATGTCCAAGCTGAAACTTCCACCATGATACATGGCTTTGGTTAGCGGCCCAATGTTCTTGTCTAACAATATGCATACTCAAACCATTTCAACTCATGGCAAATCTCCCTTACTTCAGACAAGACGAACATGCATAGCAACTCACATGATATTCAACAAAGGTGTAACAGGTTGATGGCGTCCCCAGATAACATGGTTACCGCTCAACAAGCAACTTATAAGAACTAAGATACATAAGCGACATATTCTTTAACACAATAGTTTTTTAGGCTACTTTCCCATGAGCTATGTATTGCAAAGACAAGGAATGAATTTTTTTAAAGGTAACACGCAAGCAATTTACTTTGGAATGGCAGAAAAATACCACATAGTAGGTAGTTATGGTGGACACAAATGGCATAGGTTTTGGCTCAAGGTTTTGGATGCACGAGAAGCATTCCCTCTCAGTACAAGGCTTTGGCTAGCAAGGTTGTTTGAAGCAAACACAAGTATAAACCGGTAAAGCAAAACTTACATAAGAACATATTGCAAGCATTATAAGACTCTACACTGTCTTCCTTGTTGTTCAAACACTTTTACCAGAAAATATCTAGACCTTAGAAAGACCAATCATGCAAACCAAATTTCAACAAGCTCTACGGTAGTTCTCCACTAATAGGTTTAAACTACATGATGCAAGAGCTTAAACATGATCTACTTGAGAGCTCAAAACAATTGCCAAGTATCAAATTATTGAAGACAATATACCAATTACCACATGAAGCATTTTCTGTTACCAACCAAATAACAATAAGTGTTGCGGCTTTCAGCTTTCGCCATGAACATGAAAAACGAAGAACACGAGTGTTCAAATGAAAAAGCGGAGTGATGTCTACACACACTTCTATTCCTGTAGACAGTGTTGGGCCTCCAAGAGCAGAGGTTTGTAGAACAGCAGCAAGTTTCCCTTAAGTGAATCACCCAAGGTTTATCGAACTCAGGGAGGTAGAGGTCAGAGATATTCCTCTCAAGCAACCCTGCAATTACGATACAAGAAGTCTCTTGTGTCCCCAACACACCAAATACACTTGTCAGATGTATAGGTGCACTAGTTCGGCGAAGAGATAGTGAAATACAAGTAATATGGATGAATATGAGTGGTAATAGCAATCTGAAATAAATATGGCAGCAAGTAAACATGCAGTAGAACAGTTGGAAACGGTGCCAGAAAATAGCTTGCTGGCGTGGGAGGCAATTCTCTGTGGTGTAACTTTTCTATTCGGAAACAAGGCCTAGGGATCCTACTTTCACTAGTGGACACTCTCAACAATGATCACATAAATAAATAACTTCTCTTCCTTTGTGCTACATACACTCTTTTGTTGGATAACAAACACCATTCATTGTGTAGGGCTACAAGAGCTCCCTCAAGCCGGAGTTAACAAGCGCCACAACATTCGGAGTTCATGTTTAAGTAAGTAACCTCTAGAGCATAATAGACCGTTGCAATTTAGACCGAGTACTAACATAGCATACACACCGTCACCTTTAAGCTATGAAAGGGGGAATAGATCACATCAATACTATCATAGTAATAGTTAACTCCATAATCTACAAGTGATTACAATCATAACCTACGCCAAGTACTACATGATGCACACACCGTCACCTTTACATCATGAAGGAGGAATAGAATACTTTAATAACATCACTAGAGTAGCACATAGATTAATAGTGATACAAAGCTCATCATATGGATCACAATCGTGCAAGGCAGTTCATGAGATCATTGTATTGAGATACATGAGAGAGAGATTAACCACATAGCTACCGGTAGAGCCCTTAGCCTCGATGGAGAACTACTCCCTCCTCATCATAGGAGACAGCAGCGGCGATGAAGATGGCGGTAATGTCGATGGAGATGCCTTCCGGGGGCACTTCCCCGTCCCGGCGGCGTGCCGGAACAGAGACTTCTGTCCCCCGAACTTGGCTTCGCGATGGCGGCGGCTGCGTAACTTTTCTCGTCCCATGGCTTATTGTTTTAGGGTTTTCGCGACAGAGGCTTTAAGTAGGCGGAAGGGCAGCCTCGGAGGAGTCCTGGTGGAGCCACACCATAGGCCCCCCCCCCTTGGCCGCGCCGCCTTGTGGGGTGGGGACCCCTGGCTCCCCTCTGGCCCCTCTTCGGTGCTCTGGAAGCTTCCGGAAAAAATAAGATACTGGGCGTTGATTTCGTCCAATTCCGAGAATATTTCCTTTGTAGGATTTCTGGAACCAAAAACAGCAGAAAACAGGAACTGGCACTTCGGCATCTCGTTAATAGGTTAGTTCCGGAAAACGCGTAAAAACATCATAAAGTATGAACAAAACATGTAGATATTGTCATAAAACTAGCATGGAACATCAGAAATTATAGATACGTTGGAGACGTATCAAGCATCCCCAAGCTTAGTTCCTACTCGCCCTCGAGTAGGTAAACGATAAAAAGAATAATTTCTGAAGTGACATGCTACTAACATAATCTTGATCGTACTATTGTAAAGCATATGAGATGAATGAAGTGATTCAAAGCAATGGTAAAGATAATGATTAAACAACTGAATCATTTAGCAAAGACTTTTCATGAATAGTACTTTCAATACAAGCATCAATAAGTCTTGCATAAGAGTTAACTCATAAAGCAATAGATTCTTAGTAGAAGGTTTGGAAGCAACACAAAGGATGATTAAGTTTTAGCAATTGCTTTCAACTTGTAACATGTATATCTCATGGATAGTTGTCAACATAAAGCAATATAACAAGTGCAATAGGTAAACATGTAAGAATCAATGCACAGTTGACACAAGTGTTTGCTTCTAAGATAGAAAGAAGTAGGTAAACTGACTCAACATAAAGTAGAAGAATGGCCCTTCGCAGAGGGAAGCATGGATTACTATTTTTGTGCTAGAGCTTTTATTTTGAAAACATATAAACAATTTTGTCAACGGTAGTAATAATTCATATGTGTTATGCATAATACATCTTATAAGTTGCAAGTCTCATGCATAGAATACCAATAGTGCCCGCACCTTGTCCTAATTAGCTTGGATTAACACGGATTATCATTGCATAACATATGTTTCAACCAAGTGTCACAAAGGGGTACCTCTATGCCGCCTGTACAAAGGTCCAGGGAGATAAATCACATTTGATTTCTCGTTTTTAATAAATCTCAACCATGGACATCCATAGTGGGACAACATAGAAAACAGATAATGGACTCCTCTTTTTAATGCTTAAGCATTCAACAATATCTAATATTCTCATAAGAGATTGAGGATTCGTGTCCAAACTGAAACTTCCACCATGATTCATGGCTTTAGTTAGCGGCCCAATGTTCTTCTCTAACAATATGCATACTCAAAACGTTTGATCATGATAAATCGCCCTTACTTCAGACAAGACGAACATGCATAGCAACTCACATGATATTCAACAAAGGTGTAATAGTTGATGGCGTCCCCAGAAACATGGTTATCGCTCAACAAGCAACTTATAAGAAATAAGATACATAAGCTACATATTCTTTACCACAATAGTTTTTAAGGCTATTTTCCCATGAGCTATATATTGCAAAGACAAAGAATATAATTTTAAAGGTAGCACTCAAGTAATGTACTTTGGAATGGCAGAGAAATACCATGTGGTAGGTAGGTATGGTGGACACAAATGGCATGAATTTTTGGCTCAAGGATTTGGATGCACGAGAAGAATTCCCTCTCAGTACAAGGCTTAGGCTAGCAAGGTTGTTTGAAGCAAACTCAAGTATAAACCGGTACAACAAAACTTACATAAGAACATATTGCAAGCATTATAAGACTCTACACTGTCTTCCTTGTTGTTCAAACACTTCACCAGAAAATATCTAGACTTTAGAGAGACCAATCATGCAAACCAAATTTCAACAAGCTCTACGGTAGTTCTCCACTAATAGGTTTAAACTACATGATGCAAGAGCTTAAACATGATCTATGAGAGCTCAAAACAATTGCCAAGTATCAAGTTATTCAAGACACTATGCAGCATTTTCTGTTTCCAACCAAATAGCAATTAACGAAGCGGTTTTCAACTCCGCCATGAACATTAAAGATAGAACTAAGAACACCAGTGTTCATATGAAAGAGCGGAGCGTGTCTCTCTCCCACACAAGCATGAATTTATTCAGAGAATGAAAATAACAAAACAAAAATAAAAGCACACAGACGCTCCAAGTAAAGTACATAAGATGTGATGGAATAAAAATATAGTTTTTTTTTAACCGTTAACAGTAGGAAAGGCTCCTACTGTTTTAATATATTAACAAAGGGTCAAAGGACCCAGAGGTTACATATGTTACACAGGGATGTTCAGTGGGGAATACAGGGGAGTACAGGAGAGTGTAGGACTAGAGAGTAGCTATCAAGTCTTTTATATAAGGATGCAAATCCTTTTTTGTTCTGTGCTCTAGCAATGCAAAATCTTGCTTGAATCTTCTCGCCCAGGAGTCAACCTCTGGATTGATGCCCTCAAAGAGTTTACTATTTCTTTCTTTCCATATGCTCCAGGAAGCAACAATCACCATTTCCATGTACAAAGGTTTATGCCAGTATGCTCGACCTTGTTCTATAATTTCAAGTCTGTCTGTACTTTGTGTCCAAGTCATTTGTAGCTTATTCCAACAAGCTTTACTGAAGTCGTAGTGAAATAACATGTGCTCAATTGTTTCTTCAGGTGGGGAGGAGCACATTAGGCAGTTATATGAGGAATTCAAGGTATAGTTTCTTCTCTTCAGCATGTTTCTGGTATTCAGTCTATCCACCAGTACAAGCCACCAGAAAAATTTGAGCTTAGGGGTGCACTTGGATTTCCATAGCCAATAGAAAGTAATATGGACAGTACATTCCCTAAAGCAAAATTTATAATATGCCCTGGAGGAATATTCCACAGCACCCCATTCATATGTCCAGGAATCATGTATATCATTTGTGAAATCAATGTAGGATGTTGAGGCTTGTAAGGTTCTAATTTCGTCTAGGGCTTGTGGTGTCAGGGGCAGATGAAAATTCTGTGACAACTGTGTAAAAATTAAGAAATCCCTGACTGATATATCTTCATTCTTGGTGTAGGAGTAAGCTCTCGGGAATTCTTCTGAGTTAATGTCTTGTAGCCATTTATCCTTCCAGAATAGTCTAGTTCTTCCATCATTAATATGACTCATGGAGATTCCTCTAAAAATGGGTGAAAGGTTGAAAACAGTATGCCACCAATTTGATCCACATGGGGCCATATTATGAGGTACTTTCCCAGTATAATAAGTATTCCACAATAAATGTACCCAAGGGATATCTTTTTTGTTATAGAATTTGTGTAGGTATTTGAGGAGAAGTACTTCATTCTGTATTTTGAGATTTAGAATACCAAGCCCTCCTTTATCCTTTGGTTTGCAAACCATATCCCAGGCAGCTAGTGAACTACACTTCTCACCATCCTCTGTTTTCTTATTCCAAAGGCAATGTCGTCTTATCTTCTCCACATGTTCTAGTATTTTTGGGTTGAGTTGAATGGAGCACATGGTAAAATTTGCAATAGAGGTCAAAAGGGAATTCACCACTGTGACTCTTTGTAATATCCCAGGATTTGGGGTTACAAAATGAGAGGAAACAAATGTGTGCATTGCATTCATGTATAGAAAATCCGGGGAATTTTCGCGCTTTTGTTTAAAACTGTCAAAGGGATCGAGGTTTCTCTTGCATCGGTGGAATTGAGTTAGTCATGGATGTGAGTGCGACAAATTTCGACATAACCTTTGTGAAATCATGTGTTTTGGGAGGAACAATTTGAATTCAAATTCGAATATGAAAGATAGAAATTAAAATAAGAATTTCAATTGGAATTTGAATTCTAAACCATTATGCCACATAATATAATCAAAACAAAATATAAACCTTGAAATAGATACTTAACACTTGAATACATCTATAGTCCTCCAATATTTACAAGACAAGCAAATCAGTAATAAAGTTATTATACAAAAAGGAAAACAGTTATTTATTGACATTAACACAATAATACAATGTCTTTACAAATGAAAAAAAAAAGAAATAAATAAAAGAATATAACAACTAGAATTACAAATTTTGAAAAAGAAAAGTCAAAGTCTAAATTAAGTCTTGATCATCTTCTTCTTCAATTGATCACCTGCAAAACAAACAGGGAAGAATAGAAAGAAAAGAAATGCCAAATGGCAGGGTTAAAATAGTGATAAGAGGCAGATCTTTTCATCAGCCGATCTTATCCAGGGAAACCTGGGAGCTAAGGCACCCAAGTTTCCAAGCAGCATAGTCACCAGGGGAGTCACCTAGCACCTGTCGATCAAAGGCAGCAGTAGGCCGTCATATAAAAAGCAAGTCACTTCAGATGAAAATAGCTGCTGAAGCCTCACGCCCATACACATCCATTGACCAGCTCAAGAACCTCAAGAACACACCCGATCAACCAGCCAAGAACCACCAAGAACATCATATGTTCTTTATCTAGACCACCAGATCATCTCAGGAAATATCCCTGTTCATCCAAGCACATCACCCATGTTCTCATCACTCAGAACAGCAAGTCTGCTCTAGTAATCACTAGCAGCACATATTCATCCATAAGTACCATGAAGAACAACCATAGATAGCCATGGATTATTTAGAGCCATAGGGAAGCAGATCAAGCAGCTAGGAGGAGCAGGAATCCCACAAGAAGGCAATCAATCAACAGTCCAGAAGGCCAAGATCTCTACAAACAGCAGGTTGATCCATCAACTTAATAAAAGCATGTGTTCTTAGTCTTTGCATCTCAGGGAAAATAAAAGGGTAACATGCAAGTAAATAAATCCAACCACCCTGCAACTAGATCTGGTCTAGGAGGATCAGGAGAAATTATTTCTCTCAGATCTGCATAGTAGTGCTATGCCAAGCTCATCACAGAGAATTTAAGTCAAATATTAATATCTGTTCTTATCCAAGTTTTTGCCTCAGCCTTTGCATCATCGGCTAAAGCAAGCATCAATCTGTCCATTCAAATTAACTCAAGCATCATTAAGAGCTTGGGATGGACATTTGGCATCATCTAATCATACAGCTATGATCAATGTCTATTTCCTATTTTACACAAGCACAACAGCACCAGGTCTCACTCTAACAGATTCATACTCTGTGCACACTCATTGAGGCACCACAGGGTAGATATGTTGGTAAGAAGCACATGAGCACTTATGCAGAATAAGAAAAGACAGTAAATCAAAGCTACAAAATCATCAGCTTAAGTATAAGCAAGCCATCCACATAACCACAAGGTCTGGTCATGTATGCACATTATCCAGTAAGTATTCCCATCAATCAGAGCATAACAAGCATACCATAAGCTCACTAGAATCCACCAAGTAAATCATCCAGCAATAGTACTTCTATTTCATTTCTCAAATTCAACCATGAATTAAATGGGGCATCAATTTATATCATAGTCAAGGCCCAAACCAAACCTCAACTCAATAGTGCATGTTGTAGTGTGTGTTCAGTTTCAACAGTAAAAGAAATACAACCAGCCACAATGCCTGGATAATTAATTATCCAATTAGAGACATCACTGTATTTGTTAAGCAAGGATTTGACCAGTAGCATTTGTGCATTTGATTGAGTCATCACCATAAACAGCCACAACTAATTAACATGTCACCAGGATGTACATAGGGTCCAGGAAATAATCTCAGGCCAACCCAGTATTATACAAGCAGTAGTGATATTCCAGCCATGTTCCAGTCAACCAACAAATGATACCACCTCCAATTATCAGCTCCCAAGCAGCCATCAAGGAAATTATACAATAATAGTAGCAGCATTGAAATCATCAGCATGTTTGAGCTTAATTAAGATTAAACAGCAGTACCACTAAACACCTTCAATTAACAAAATAGTGTATGTCTTAGCAGATAAGAGCTATACCATAATCACAAGCCACCAATGCATAATCATAAACAGAGAAGGGGTGAGGATAGCTCACTGACATAGGCATCCCAAATGGGCCTGCCGAAGATGGTACCCGGGGTTTACTGGAAGCCCAATACCCGAAGAATAAGAAGATTCGGGAGCCCAAGATTTACTAAGGAAAGATAGAGTTGTAATAGGAAGTGTTGTTTGTGATCTGGCGGGATGAGTTAGAAACCGTCCCGGACTATGTAAACTTGTATAGCACGAATCCCTCGGCTCCACCTCATATATAAGGGGGAGTCGAGGGACAAAGAATCAATCGAATCATTGTCTGCAAACCCTAGTTTTCATAGTCGTCGAGTACTTTTCGGCTGAAACCTTCGAGATCTACTTGCCCTCTACTTCTAACTAAACCCTAGCCTACAATCCATAGGCATTGACAAGTCAATACCTTGTCAATTGGCGCCGTCTGTGGGAATTAGAGGCGTAAGGAGCTGATCTCGATGGCACGCTCAAGATCTTCGACATCGTCAACCGCAAGCAACACAATGGATCGAGGTAAACAGATCGCTACTGGTCTTGTCGATTTTGTTCCTCACCCACCCTCCCGTTTGGATGCATATGCGTATCTGGCGGAGCCCATGGAGATGACGTTCGGAAGGTTCCACTTTCGCGTCGAGAAGGAAGGATCGTATCGTGTCGAGATTCCGATTTCGTCGGAATCATCAGTGGCCGATTCCGATTTTTCAAGCTATACATCGTCAAACGAATCAGGAGAAGAAGAAACCTCGGCGACACGCTACGTCAGCATCGTAGCAAGAGAGAAACTCGCCAAGATCTTCAACGACATGTCGTTTGAGTCATCTCGGATTCATATATAAGCGATGGTTCAAGCAATGTCGACGATTACGACTTCATCGACAAATCTTTGACGGTGGGCAAGGTCTTCATCAATCTCAACGACGATGTCACCAAACCCAACATAGATCTGAGTACAAAGTATCATCAGATTTACGCCATTGAAGATCAAGAAGAGACATCCGAGGCTTTCGACAGTTTGGGAAATCCATACGTCGATCCCTCCAATCTGCGACAAGGCTTGGGCAACAAATACGTCGGGCCAGAGCCGCGAGATAGAGTTCAACTTTCACAAGCAGCGTGGGACAGAGCTGCGAGAGCTATGAACGGCACAGAACCAATGGCTACCACAGCCACACCAGAAGAATTGCAAGCATATCAATATAGGCTCGCACGAGCTGCCAGGGAATTGGAAAAACAGACGACTGAGTTGAACAGGAGAAAGGAGGCAGCTTACGCATCCAGCAGAGAAGGGCAGATCTAAGTCGACAATCTAGAACTACGGGTGATAGCCATCGGGAGGCGCGGAACAGAGCAAGGTCAAGACGCAACACATACCGAAGCGGAAAGAGAGCACTTGGTTCAAAACCTCGACATGTCCTTTATGTCGATAGATACAAGAGGAAACATCATCCCTAAGACACCAGAGGCTGGGTATATGGCGACACATGCTTTTATCCTTGCATCTAAACCACCTCCGGTGACCCAAGGGAAACAACGTACAATATGGCGGTAGCAGGAGTTGGAGCTATGGGGACAGCGTTTATATCAACGCCTCCCGAAGGAGTGGCAAGGCAAAATAGTCCGCGACCCGCAGCAGCAGCAACGGCAGCACTGAAGGGCCAAGTGGAGCAAGAGACACAAAGAAGCACAAGCAAGAGTCGACAGAGCGCGGCAAAGCGAAGGGATCATCGGCAATCCCCGTAACTTAACGACGAAGATATGTGCGGCTTACCATGCTTCACGAGGAGAGTCCGAAACGCGAGTCCCCTCAGGATTCAAGTTACCCGATAATTTCAAGAAATTCGACGGCCTTCAAGATCCGAGAGGATTGGCTAGTCGACTATCTCGGAGACGGTGAAGCCGACAGAGGAACTAGGGCAACAGCCATGCAAAGCATCCAGGTGCACCCGAGTGGTGCCGCACGATCATGGATAAAGAAACTCGCTCCGGGATCCATCGACAGCTGGGAAAGTTTCGAGGACGTGTTCGTCAAGAACTTCAGATCCACGTGCAAAAAACCCGCATCGTTAGAGGAGTTGAGAGCGTGTCGACAAAAGCCAGATGAGCCAATGAGAAAGTACATCCAGAGGTGGAATATCATCAAAAACTCGGCAGAAAACATATCCGACGAGAGAGCACTAGATGCGTTTGTCGCAGAGTCGGCGTGGAGACTTTGTCGAGGATTTGGGAAGGACCAATCCAAGGACGGTATCCGCGTTAATGGAGATAGCAAATAAATGGGCAGATGGAGAAGACGCTGTCCACAACAAACGACACAGGTCGCGAGAGGAGGACCGTGGTCGAAACTATCAACCGAGGCGAAGATTTCCTCGGACGTACTCGAACTACGACGCCCCGGGACAAATTTCGGCAGGTTTTCGGACAAATACAGGAGGCAACGAGAGATGATTACCGAGAGAAGCGGTGAACAGCGAGGTGATAATAGGGATGATTCACGCAACGAGCAAAATAGTGGGCCGAGGTTTCCAAGACCTTTCGTGTCCCCGAGGAAATGCTGAACGGACCGTGCCGGATGCACTTCTTCCTCGACAAAGAACGGGAAAAGACAGTCAGGGCACTGCAGAAGATCGTCGAAATTTTCGTGCAATGTTCAGATACGCGAGAAAATGCTCACGCTCGAGCAGCACAGAGAAACCCTCGGGAGCCTAGGAGCGAGGTTCATCTCCCGCCACCTCCCGCGATTACAGAGGACAATCGACACCGGCTAAGAATAGCGGCAAAGCACCTGCACCACCACCCTATATTGATCCTAATTCCAACGGAGCGGTGTTGATGATTCGAAGGGAAGGCCGTCCAATAGAGCTCAAAAAGTAATCTCACGACAGGTGTTTATGGCAGAGAAAATGCCTCCACCAACAGTTGAGTACCTTAATTGGTCGGGACAAGATATCGGCTTCACAATAGCAGATCATCCGCAGCAAGTTCCTCGACCAGGGCAACAAGACTTATTACGCGGCAGATTATCGCAGGATTTGATGTCTCTCGAGTGTTCATAGACGGCGGCAGCAGCTTGAACCTCATGTATGCAGATACATTGAGGAAGATGAACATATCCTTAGCAAACTTGAAACCAACAGACACAAGGTTCCACGGCATTACACCAGAGAAACCAAGTTATCCATTGGGAAAAATCAATCTCGATGTTCAATTTGGGACCCGAGAAAATTATAGAATCGAGAAGCTCGAATTTGAAGTCGTGGATTTTCCATCACAATACCACGCTCTGTTGGGACGACCAGCATATGCTAGATTTATGGCAGTACCACACTATACATACCTGTTGTGGAGGTTGCCCGGACCAAGAGGACCAATCACGGTCAAGGGAAGCTTTGCCTTAGCCGATAAGTGCGACAAGGATTTTCACAGGTTGGCGTAAACTTTCGGGATGCAAGCCGAGTACTTGGCGTCAAAAAGCATGACTGATTACGACGATCGCGACGCACTGGAAGGCCAAATAAAGAATCAACTTTCAACACGGAGAAAAATTCTAAGGAGGTGCAGATTCACCCGACAGATCCAAAAAGACGACATCTATCGCAAACGATATGGATATCGCATAGGAAAGCGCGCTCGTCAAGTTCCTCCGTGAGAACTGGAAAATCTTTGCATGGTGTCCAGCTGACATGCCAGGAGTACCTGTGGAACTTGCCGAGCACCACCTAAATTTGGATCCAACAGAAACCAATCGGACAACCTTTGCGGCGTTTTCGGAACCAAACCGCAAAGCCATGCTTTCAGAAATAAATCGACTCGAAGAAGCTGGTTTTATCGAGAGAAATATCTACGAAGCCACATGGGTAGCTAACCCGGTGATGGTGCCGAAGAAAAACACGACAGTCCTTCGCATGTGCGTCGACTTTACGTGTCTCAATAAACATTGTCCTAAGGATCACTTTCCCCTCCCAAGGATCGATCAAATTATCGACTCCACGGCAGGTTGCGAACGTCTTTCCTTCTTGGATGCATACTCTGGTTATAACCAGATCAGATTAAAAGAAGATGATGAAGCCAAGACAGCGTTTATTACACCTTACGGCGTGTTTTGCTACAAAACAATGCCCTTTGGTCTAAAAAATGCGGGAGCAACATATCAGAGGATGATGCAGAAGTGTTTAGCAACACAGATCGGGAAAAACGTGCAAGTATACATCGATGATGTCGTCATAACATCAAAAAAGGGGACAACATTGATCGAGGATCTCAAAGAAACTTTTGACAACCTCGACAAATTCTGCCTCAAAGCTGAACCCGACGAAGTGTTCTTTTGGCGTCCCAGCAGGAGAACTGGGGTTTCTAGTTTCGGCAAGAGGGATTGAAGCAAATCCCGACAAAATACAAGCCATAGTAACAATGAGAAAGCCAACAAAGTTGAAAGAAATACAGCAGCTAACCGGGCGAGTCGCAGCTTTGAGCAGGTTCGTCGCCAGGTTAGGAGAAAAAGCGTTACCATTTTATGCGCTGATAAAACAAGGAGATAAATTCCAGTGGAACGAAGAGGCCAACAGAGCTTTCGAGGATCTGAAGCGAAAAATCTCGACACCACCAATCCTGGTGGCTCCAAAGGAAAAGGAACCTCTCCTGCTGTATATTGCAGCCACGCCCCAAGTGGTTAGCACAGTATTAGTTGTCGAAAGAGAGGAAGAAGGGAAAATCCAGGGAGTGCAGCGGCGGTATACTTCGTGAGCGAAGTCTTGTCACCTTCAAAACAAAGGTACCCTCAGTACCAAAAGCTAGCATATGGAGTGTTCACGACAGCACGAAAATTGCGCCACTATTTTTCGGCACACCCGATCATAGTGGTCAATGAAGCTCCCTTGTCAAATATACTGAATAACCCAGAAGCTACGGGTCGTGTCTCCCTTTGGGGAATAGAACTTTCCCCTCGGGACATCACGTATGAAAAAAGAAAAGCAATAAAGTCGCAAATACGCCGGACTTCATCGCAGAATGGATGGAGTTGCAAAATACAGGACCACCAGATTTATCGAGAACTTGGACCATGAACTTTGATGGGTCCAAGAGACTAGAAGGAGCTGGCGCAGGAGTAGTACTCATATCACCTGAAGGCGACAAATTGAAGTACATCCTCCGGATGACGTTCCTTAACGCATCTAACAATGAAGCAGAATATGAGGCTCTCATACACGGGATGAAGATGGCGAAAGCACTGGAGCAACTCGATTAAAAATCTTTGGCGACTCACAGTTGGTGGCTCAGCAAGTTATGAACCAATGTGATGCAATCAATGATAGCATGATGGCATACAAGGAGGTGTACAACGAGCTTGAAAAGTTATTCGATGGATGCGAAGTAAATCATATTAGCAGGTTGAGCAACGACGAAGCCGACGTTCTTGCAAACATCGGGTCACAGTGCCTTCCAATCCCGCCAGGTGTATTCAGGAAGAGATAACGAGAGAGATCCACTAAGCCAACAAAGTCAAAAAGAAGGAGAAGAAACCCTGGGGCTGCCAAGGAAAAGCAAGAGGACGAAGAAGAGGATCAGGACTTGGTCATGGTGATACAGATACCGTGGATGCAGCCGTACATATCATACATCATGAGGAAAGAAATACCCGATGATCCAGTTGAAGCAAGGCGAGTAATTCGACGCTCCAAAGCTTTTACGGTGGTCAAGGGAGAATTGTATAAGCGAAGTATTTCAGGCGTTTTGCAGAGGTGCGTTACACCCGAAGAAGGAAGAATAATCTGAAGGATGTACACGAAGGAATATGTGGCCTCCACGCAAGTAGTCGAGCTATCGCAGCCAAGGTTTTTCGGGCAGGATTCTCTGGTTGACAGCAATCGAGGACGCCAAGGACATAGTAAGAACTTGCGACGCATGTCAAAGGTTCGCCGCAAAACCTCACTCTCCGAGCAGAGTTAGCACCAATACCATTGTCTTGGCCCTTTGCTCAATGGGGACTTGATATGGTGGGTAAGTTACACAAATCCTGGCCAGGAGGAAAGGAGTACATGCTAGTAGCTGTCGATAAGTTTACAAAGTGGATAGAAGCGAAGCCGATAAATTCACCGGATGGAGCATCCGCGATAAAATTCGTAAAAGGCCTCGTCTTCAGATTTGGAGTGCCCCACGGCATCGTCACGTACAACGGCAGCAACTTCACATCCCATGAATTCAAAGATTATTGCGAAGAGGTGGGTATTAAGCTGAACTTTGCGTCAGTTGCACATCCTCAAACCAATGGGCAAGTCGAGAAAGCCAATGGCATCATCTGCAATGGTCTCAAGAAGCGCTTATTAGGACCACCGGAAAAAGCTCGACATACATGGCCGAAGAACTACCAAGCGTGTTGTGGAGCATCCGAACAACACCAAACACAAAGAACGCAGAAACTCCGTTTTTCCTGGTTCATGGAGCGTACGATACTACCAATCGAGATAGAGCACAACTCTCCACGTGTCGCTGAATATGATGAAGAAACGTCGAGAAGAGTGCTAGAAGACGACGTCGACGCACTTGATGAAGCTCGAGATGAAGTATTATCTCGGGTAACCAAATATCAACAGGATTTGAAGAATTACCACAGTCGACGTTTGCGGCCAAGATCTTTTCAGGTAGGAGACCTAGTTCTTCGGCTCACGCAAAAAAGTCATGAAAAACTCGAGTCACCATGGCTTGGCCCTTACATTGTCACGGAAGTAATTGGAGGAGGAGCATACAGAATAAAGGACAAGAAGACAGGGGTGGAGGAGCCAAACCCCGGAACGTGGCGCAACTTAGGCGTTTTACGCCTAGAGTCAAAATATAGTCTTTGTAAAGCTTCAATGTACTGAAACGCCCGCGAGTTTTCAGACGCACTCTTTTCCTTTTTCGGGGCACCGAGTGGGGCCGGAGAAGGTTTTTAATGAGGCGGGCTCGCGGTGCTGCAATAGTGACAATATAACTTTTCTTCTTTATCGACATGACCAAAGTCTTCGCTCCGACGAATTTCAATATAGTTCATCAACAAAAGGAAAAACTTGCCTTGGTATTCAAATACCTCGTGAGTCAACAAAAATACAAAATAGTACTCAATAAAAAGCTTGGGGGCTCATATTCGCCTTAAATATATAAATGCCTTGGTTCAAAACCTCGCAAGTATACAAATATAGTAAAGAGTCACCGAAACACTCGGGGGCTAAACAAACAGAGAAATATAATGATTGCTTTACAATATAGTCGTGGATTACAAAGAAAAAATATCTACAAGAAGAAACTAACTAGTCTTGATTCAATATGTCATCAAGAGTAACCCTGTTTTCCTCAGGAGCAGCACCAAGAAAATCGGCATAATGGCCATCGGCAAAAAAGTCGGCATCCATCCGAAGTAGGTCCTCAATCATTTCTTCGGCTATAGGCGTAACCTTCGTGTTAATCCTGTCAACACCAACTCTCCGACGTTTTACTTTTTGGTGAACCTTCTCGACAACCTGGGTAAGGTCAAGCTTCGAGTGGCAGATTTGGAGCATGATAAGAGCAAATCTGGCGCCAGCTACTAGTTGAGCTTTGACAAAATCATGGATACTGCGAGCATCCTTGAACCTTTCCATCAATTCAGGAAGAGTTTTTGGTTGGACGTTCCGAGGAAACATGGAGTTGTAAACCATGGACAAGGTCTTGGTACAGAAGTCGAGGAAATCACGAGTTTGAGAGGCGCGATCTTGAAATCTGACAATTTGGCGGGTCCTTTCCGGGGTAGCCCAAAACAAAGAACCATGGTCCAAGGAGAGATTAACAAGGAGGGTTGTCCTAGCATTCACCCTCTCTTCCTCGGCAGCAGCATCAGTAAAGGCACCTATCAAAACAAAAAAACGGAAACCTTCAAAGAAACAATAGTATGCAGATAAAGGATATCAGCGGATGAAACAGGCATACCCGACATATCTGCACTGGCTTCATTCATTAATTCGAGCATGAAATTTTCTCGAATAATCGCCTTTTCAGCCTCGGAAGCAGCAATTTCCTTAGCAGCTACGGCCTCGCGAGCTTGTTGAAGAGCAATTTTTCGGCTTCGGATGACTTACGAGATTGCTCCATCATCACAAGTGTTTGCTTCTTCGCATACCGAAGTTGTTGCCGAAGTTCATCCAGTTCTTGCGACAAGGTATCGTCGACAGGAGCGGTATCACCAAAAGCTTTCCTCGCGCGGGAAGAAGAAGGCGAAACATTGGAAGGAGCAGAAGATGGAGTATAGTTATCAAATATCAACTGAAAAATAAACAAGACAACATCAAATAACAAGCAAAGATAGAAGTCTTCATTAATCTCTTGGAATAATTACAAGGGCATTACAGTGGAGTTAAGAAAGTACGTGTCGCCAAATGACTACTTTGGCGACAGAAGCAAAAGAAACAGAAGAAAAACAGAGGCATGCAACTAGACCTCCGGCCTCGAGGAGCTAGGAGTTGAAGCTGGCTTGATCCCAGATACGCCAAGATCTTCTTCGTGTTGGGCTTGGCCGCCTTGATCAGCGACCTCCATCTTGATCGCTCTATCTGACCGGTGTCGCCAACCTTCATCCAATCAAGCGTCTCGTTGGCTGTCGGCAACCAGGGCAACAAGATTCTCGACAGCAACCTTCATATTCTCTGACGCATCTTCAATCCCAGGTCTTCCGAAGCATTAAACATCTTGGCGAGGTTAAGGAAAGTTGCGGGTTCTTCTTTCTTCGGGAAGAAATAAGGGAACAACGCTGACAATCCTGCATTAGCATTTGCCACGCCTTCACGAATTTCGCGCCCGTGAAACTCCAGAAGAGAAAGTGCGTCAAGGAGAGGATCGTTGGCAGGATTATCCAGATCAAAATCCTGGTTTGTTTGGGCTGCCACACGAGACAAGACATCGGTCAACAACCAAGAAACAGGAAGTGCAAGAAATAAAAGGGATTGATAATATTACTCGTAGTACGTCGACTTTGCGACTTCAAACGCTTGAGGATTCCTTCGTCACGAGAAGCTTGTGCAGCTTTCTGCTCATCCAAGGCAGCTGTCGCATCCTCAAGTTTCTTCTGCAGTTCCTCGACACCGGCAGCTTTCGCCTTAGCTTCATCAGCCTTCGACCCTGGCTCAGCTAGCAGCGACGTCCGCTTTCTTCCGAGCCGCCTCACTGTGCTCAAGTTAATGAGCCAGTGCGTCGGCGCGGTCGTTAGCCTCTGCAAGTTTCTCTGTCGAGATATGGAAAAAAGAGAGAAGAAAGATCAAAACATCGCGGCAAGTAACAGGAGTGACAAATTAAGGAAAAACGACAAGTATGAAAGTCGTTACCTTCGGCTCTATTAGCATATTCACGGTACCCAATAAATTGGGAACCGATGCGGAGAAGATCCTTGATCATAGGCTGTTCAACGTGAACACGGTAAGAGAAACATCGGCATAAAAAAAAAAAAAATAATAAAAAAAGATGTGAAGAAACAAAATAAAGAAAATATAGATGTCGACAAACTTACATCATCTAGGAGCGGGGCGACGAACTGCCCAACTGAGGGGCAGGATCAACAATCTTTTCAACCCGTGCCCTTTTTGGTGAAGGGGCACGGGGGCTCGAAGGAGTAGATGTATCAACATTTTGTTGAGGAGGCGACGATTCCTCCCCTTCAACTGGTTTTTACGAAATAACTAAAGTATGTGACGTGCTCGTTCGAGCAGCCACATCTAAAGTTGGTGTTTCTTCATCATCACCGTGACAAAATAGCGGCAGCATAAAAGCAAGGCAAGATAAAATTCTTCAAATAAAAAAGGAAAAGAGCAAGGAACCTACGAGCTGATGATACTCTCGATGTATGGATCATAAGCTGCTTTTCGAGGTGCGGAGCAGTTTCTTCGGGTTTCGAGGTCCCGGAATCTTCGGCATTGCTCCTTTTCCTTTTGCTCTTCGGAGAAACAGCAGGAGGAGGAGATTGCGCTGATGTTGTATCTTCGAGAGGCAGCATCCTTCTCGGTAGATCCCGCAGATTTTCGAGAATCATGCGGGTTCATTCACAAAAGAGGGGTCTCCTGGTTGACATCATCGACAACGGCTCTTTCTTCGACCTCTCCATCCTCAGGACGGGGAGGAAGGGAAGCCATAGTAGGATGATTCTACAAGGACAGAGTGACAAAAGAGAAGAAGGGAGATACCACTGCTATAAGATACGAGGAACGATTCGAACAAGATAGAACTTCGAGAAGAGAAAATACCTCGGGAAGAGGATTGGAAGCACCGTATGGTTCCACTCAACAGAGGAGGGAATAGGATCCTTCTTGCCTAATCGAGAAATTCTTCGAACCAATTTTTCCAAGTCCTTTACGTAAAGATCACCGGAGATTCTCGTTGGCGTCATTTTCACCGAATACGTCCAAAGGGGATTTTTGCGAGCCTGAAGAGGCTGCACTCTAATCCTAAGGAAGTAGGCAGTAATTTGAACACCAGATAGCTCTTTGCCTCGAGTGTTTTGAAGATGACGGATACGAGCCATGAGCGCCTCTGTCGCCTTTTTCTCTTCTTCGAAGCTTCGGCATCCCAGAACGGCGACGCTGAATCCTGGCACTTCCGTCAAAAGGAACTATGTTGTGCTCCACAGAATTGGCGCTTTCTTCGTGGATGTAGAGCCACTTTTTGCGCCATCCTTGGACAGAATCAGGAAACTTGACGTCGAAATAATCGACATCAGTCCGAACACAGATAACAACGCCACCTATGTTATAAGTGACGTTGTGGGAGCCATTACGGCGGAGGCAGAAAATGCGCTTCCACAGAGCCCAATTGGGAGGGATTCCGAGGAAGCATTCGCAAAGTGTGATAAAAATAGAAATGTGAAGGATGGAATTGGGAGTCAACTGGTGCAGTTGAATCCCATAAACGAAAAGAAGGCCGCGGAGGAAATCATGGATTGGGGTTGAAAGGCCGCGGATCAGGTGATCAACAAAACTAACCCGATACTCCATTGGAGGCTTGGGGTAGCTTTCTTCGCTAGGAAAGCGGATGGCGTCCTCCTTCGTCATGAGGCCGAGCCTCTTCAGCGTGTTAATGTCTTGATTGGAGATTTTGGATCTCTCCCACTCAAGATCCTCGGCGGCCATCTTGGATTCCGGCGTGCTGTGGCGAGTCAGACGCGTGCGCGGTGGCATCAACGGCAGTGGGCAGAGCAATGTATGTGCGAACGGAAGATTGGAGAGAGTTGGGCGCGGGGAAGTTTTGCGAAGAGGAATGGTAAGCGGCGCAAGCAAGGGGATGAACGGAGGTTGAAGAAGGGTCTATATAAGAATCGGGTGAAGCAGTGTGCCGTTGGATGAAGAAATCGTGTGGTGAGAATGGATCTTCTAGACACAAGGGCAAAACAGTATTTTTATTGAGATAGGCGTTACCGTACGTGCGCCGGGGAAAAGCGGAGGACGTGTGTCCCCCACTTGAACGACGTGTCAACATGGTCGAATCAATGGACCCACAGTGCAGAGAACTCACGACTATTCGAGAAGGATGAAGTAAATTTGATTAAGGGAAGTATGTCGACAAGAAAAATAAAAGAAAAGTGACGACAGAAAGAATTATTCAATACTTCGGGAGCCTTTGATCAAATACAAGTTTTTGCCCAAATGCTCGGGGCTACTTCAGAAAAAAGTAAATTTTCGAGTATGACAAATATAGAAATTAGGGAGCCTACAACCAAGCACAAGTCCTTGGCTGTAGCCTCGGAGCTACTCCCATCGGGAGCGCTGTTCGCGCACCCGAGAGATAAAAAAAAAGAGAGAAGAAGAAAGAGATCATATTGGGAAGTAATGAAAATATAGCGACAAGGTGGACTAAAATGTTGAGCCTACAACCAAGCACAAGTTCTTGGTTGTAGCCTCGGGGGCTACTCCCATCGGGAACGCTGTTCGCGTGCCCGATGAAATTAACAAAAATAGAAAAACAAGAGAGTATATTTCGAGTTATAATTAACTCTACATATACTCCCATCGGGAGAACAATATAAGTCATATATGACTCGATAAAATGTGCCATTCCAACAGCCGGAAAAGCACTCGACAATATATTCTCAGAACGCCGAAGTTGCGATCAATTTCTGAATGCCGCAAAATTTGCGAAGGTAAGACCCCAGATCCGTTCTGCTGGGCGTGGCATCGCCAAAGACTGCGCTCTGCTACTTTTATCCGTATCAACAGATACGAAGAAAAATCCTAACGGACGCGTTAGGTACCCGATAAATTTGACTGGGACTCGACAGAATGGTAAGACCTTAAGCGGCACCTGTCGACGTTTACACCAGTATCCCGAGATCATGTCCGGGGACGTGATTTTGAAGTAGGTTTTTGCGGATTGCCACTAGAGCAGTTAACTAGTACCTGATCCGTCAGATGAACTAGCCCCAATTACCAGTATCCCTGTACAATATAGAATTTTATGTGAAGAAATATAAAAGGTTAAAGCTTTCGAGTAAAAATAAACAATGGAGATTTTCCCTGACTCTACGATTCAAGCAAAATCTCGGGGGCTACTGACAAAGGCATCCCAACTGGGCCTGCCGAAGATGGTACCGGGGTTTATCGGAAGCCCAATACCCGAAGAATAAGAAGATTCGGGAGCCCAAGATTTACTAAGGAAAGATAGAGTTGTAATAGGAAGTGTTGTTTGTGATCTGGCGGGATGAGTTAGAAACCGTCCCGGACTATGTAAACTTGTATAGCACGAATCCCTCGGCTCCACCTCATATATAAGGGGGAGTCGAGGGACAAAGAATCAATCGAATCATTGTCTGCAAACCCTAGTTTTCATAGTCGTCGAGTACTTTTCGGCTGAAACCTTCGAGATCTACTTGCCCTCTACTTCTAACTAAACCCTAGCCTACAATCCATAGGCATTGACAAGTCAATACCTTGTCACTCACAGTAAGCGGAACAGAGAGAGTAGGAGCAGCGGTTGACACCGGGGTTGCGCCTACGGCACCATCCTGCCGGCATCGAGGATGTGGTAGCCACCACACCACCAGTTCACCATCATCACCGCCACACAGTCAGTAGCAACACCACCAGTACACCGCCACTTGAAGAACCAGAGCCGCTGGGCAGGGCGGAGCCGAGCTGGGGCTCGGGGCGCTCAAAGAGGAGGTCCAGTTCGCCAAGGAGAGCTAGCCGGAGGCGCGGGTGCGCGAGCGCCGTGCCGGCGACCGATTAGGGTTTCAGGTTGGGGGTGAACGAGAGAGCCACATGAATCAAATCCACCGGGAGGAGGCAGTAGAGGGTAGCGAGGCGGAGCAAAGCCCCATATCGCCGGCGCCGGGGAGAGCCGGAGTCGGCCGGGGAAAGGCAGAGGCGCGGCGGAGCCAGGTGGGTCGTGGGCGAGCATCTGAGGCCATGGAAATCAAATCGAAGAGAGGGGAGTAGAGCACGAGGGAGCACAACCTCGTCGGCCTATGGCGGTGGTGGGTGCACCCCACATCGGCCGGGACAGCGCCGGCGACATCAATGGAGCAAAGGGGAATCGAGAGCTCGGAGCGGCCGCGTGCTCGACAGAGACATGGGAGAGAAGTGAGAGGTTGGGGGGGGCAGAGTGGGTCGGGGTTGGGTTGAACCCAACCCAGGCCAGGCCGACCCAGTCGGTTGGGCCTCATGGGCCAATTCGGTCTGGTCCAAATTGGACCAGTCAACTTAGCCATTTCATTTTTTTTTAATCTTTTTCTAAAAACAAATCATTCACACTTTGCAAAATTCATATCAAATTAAATTCAACTCAGAAAAATATAAATGAAATATCAAAATGTTCATAAACATAAAACCTATTTATTAAAAATACAATCCCTAATTTTTTCATTAAAAAGAAATTTAATCATTTAGGGTTTACTACTTAAAGTATTTTCTTCTATCCTCAGTTCCAATGAAATCCAATAATGAATAAAATGTCTATAATAAGTAAAGCTTTAAGAAGTAAATTAAACCCCAAAAGTAATTGTATTATATCATATTAACATTAACAGGATCACTACTAATATCTAACTCTCTAAATTGCATTTACCTTGTTAATCATTTTCTTTAAATAAGAAAAATACTAAAAGCCATTATTAACTTTTATTTTTTTTAAAAAAAAGAGTTATCTCTCAAACCAACTTTAATCCACAAATTATTATTTTAGAATTTTATAACATATATGAAACCCTAGTTCCATTATGGGGAAAAGACCCTAACCCTATTATTTTATGTGAAAACTTTAATTGGTTTCTAAACCTAAAACCTAGGATAGAACATGTGATCATGATACTTTGATTTCATTCATAGCTCCATAGTAGCAACTAAACAATTGCCAAGTCTTCATAAAATAATAGAGACCCATCTCTAATACATTGGTATTACATGTGTTCATGCTTAGCTGATCAAATAGGACCAACCCTAGTTCCTATCTTCTGAGACACCAAACTTAGATATCCATGCTTAGCATCACCCCAATGTGATGAACCTCAGGAGCAACTATGCCAGATCTTGAGCATTGCCTAACCATATTCCACTAAACCCTACTAGTGTGGGATACTTATCAACCATCCTATTTAAGGAGCCAATTATTCCTTACTTAGTGAAACCAATAATAAAACCTAGAAAACCTCAACCCTAATTGATATACTTCTTATTCCTTAAGAAGTATGTTCTTCAAAAGTTATTCTTTTGAAGTAAATAAGGAGTAGCCATCCAACTAGCTTTATAGGACCTATAAACCCTAGCCAGCTAGCACCATCAAGGTATACCAACCTTGATAGCACCCATGTATAATGAATTGCCTAAGATGTGCTTCCAACCTTGTTAGAATCCATCTAATACTTACTCCAGAAACTAAATGAAACCATAGTCAACCATAGAACCCCATCAACCTAATTATCATACTTGTTCTTCATTAAAGAACATGTTCTTCAAAAGTAATTCTTTTGAAATATATGATAATTAATCATTAACCATGCCATATAATGTTAAAACTAACCACTGTTCTTTACTTGTTAACATTATGCCAATTATCATTCTTTGTGTGCTCAATTGATTACTATGCCCTATTATATACCTATTTTTAATACCAAGTAATCACACCTGAATAAGAATCTTGTATGTGAATCATTCTAAAAGCGCAACACACCCTAAACCAATCATTACAACTCACTGATCCTAAATCATCTGGGTTAGGTCACGCTTAGAGCGATTGCATCTCATTCTTATGCATTATTGCATCCTTGCCAATCTTTTAAACATCGTCCTTACCGGACGATGATGCTATTTCAGAATTTGGAGTTATTGCGTATCGAAGACCTTGTCTGCATAATCTTGCAGCCAAGAAAGGCAAGTTCATCACTTGCTCATGTCATTTGAGTATCTTTATCAAATTACTTGCAAAGTACTATGATTATCACTATTGCATAAAAACCAAAACCACTATTTTCATAACTATGAATATGACTATGTGGTGGGCAATGGAACCATGGATTGTGTTGATATGGTGGAGGTTCCATTGCAAGGGTTTATATCCATCTAGGATTAAACAACAAATGTCGCCAGTGATTCTTGTGCCGTAATACCCGTGTTAACCATAAGATCTGGAGTGGGACGGAATAGTCAATTGTATTTCCACCTCTTGTACATCAACGGATGCGCTTTACCGTAGACCCTTGATCCAAGAGAGGACAAGTGGTACCCTTGATCCAAGAGAGGACAAGTGGTAGGGTGGGGGTCCCGATAAAGTCCCCACGGTAATTGCGGTCTATGATGGGTTGCAGCTGCCGGCGAAGGAGTTCATGGTAGAGACCTGAACTGTTGTCGTGGTCGGGGTCCATCCCTAAGGGGTGTAAGTGGACCGACGATGACCCAGGGTCGGAGTTTGCAACAACGGGTGGGTGTATGAGGCAGCGGAGGAATATGATTGGCTATGACCTTATACCAGGCCTCACACCAAAGGAAGTGTGGACGAGAACTAGACTCGGTTGGCACCAAGGTTAAGATCTCTTATGGGTAAAGCAACACACCTCTGCAGAGTGTAATGAATCGTGACCTGTCACTCCCTGTTCCGGGATATGGAACTGCGAACGCGGCCGAAAAGGAGCTCCATGAAGTTCTAGTAAACCGGTGAAGGCTGACGGACATAGTTCTTCTGAATA
This sequence comes from Lolium perenne, assembly GCF_019359855.2. Lineage (NCBI taxonomy): Eukaryota > Viridiplantae > Streptophyta > Magnoliopsida > Poales > Poaceae > Lolium > Lolium perenne. Next base: position 46,052,423 of record NC_067245.2, read on the forward strand.
AAAGCAACCTTTTGAAGAAATGGTTATGAAAAATTGCATTGGTATTAGACTATCTGGTCTAATGCTGTAGCTAGTGCATTAAACACCTCTTTCCTATAATGAACTTGTTGAGTACGCTCGTACTCATCCCACTCTTAAATCCCCTGCTTAGATATGGAGGCATCGAAGGAGGATCTATAATGCAACTCGAAGGCCGAGGAGTCAACAACTACTTCAAGAAACAGGACCCTGTCAGAGAAGTCAGACACCACATCCAACAAGGAAAAAACCTAGTTTAGCCGTAGAAGGGAACTAGCTTCCTAAACCTAGCTCCTACTTAGCTAGAATCTATTCTTAGCCTCCATAGCTAGTCAAATACTCTACAAATAGAGTTCGTGATAAGATTAGACTATGAGTCGTTCTCCTGGAGTTTATTTGCAGTTTTACCTCATTGTAATGTAGGAGGCTGTGATGATCTTATGTAACAGAGTCGATGTTGTAATTCTATAGACATGCCTTGGACCCGCATATGTTTCTGTTGTACCACTCTGAGCGATATAATACTAGTGGAACGGTGTTTCATTGGTGTTATATCAGACTTGCATACTACACCATGCAGTGGTATGCCGGGTCACCACACTCTTCCACTGTAATTCATCATTAGAAATGTTGCTGAAACTCTTCTCTCAATTCGATCCACCAAAGGCATTAGATCTTGGACAGTTGGTTTAGTGGTGCCTAGGGGTAATCCCAAGTATGTGAAGGGCATTGAGGCAATATTGCATCCCAGGAGGCCAGCAAAGAAATTTGCCTGTTGTGTGGAAAGATTGATCGGTATGAGTGAGGACTTATGAAAATTAATGTGTAAACCAGTGGAGTCAGCATATTTCTGCAGAATATCTTTCATAATCATAACCTGGGTGGTGCATGCTTTCATGATTATAAGTGTGTCATCAGCATATTGAACCACAGGGAAATCCATTTGGTATGTAGTGGAAAAGGGAGCCTGAAGAACACCATCTCTGAAAGATTTGTTTATAGCAGATTGTAAAAGGTCTACTGCAAGCACAAAGAGAAGAGGAGATAGAGGATCTCCTTGTCTGACACCACATTTGCAGAAAAATTGTCTCCCTGGAACTCCATTAAGTAGGACAGCCGATTTACCAGAACCAAAAATGGCTTTTATCCAAGTTATCCATTTCTCATCAAAACCCATTTACTTCATGATCTGTGTGATCAATAGTATCAAAAGCCTTTGCAAAATCTAGTTTAAGTAAAAGGATTTCTTGACTAGACTTTTCACATTGATATAAGAACTCAAATGCCCAAGCTAGGCAATCCTGGATAGTTCTCCCCTTCAGAAATCCATATTGATTTTTGTGTATAATTCTCAGAACAATCTTCTGCAGCCTATTTGCCAACAGTTTGGTTATAATTTTCAGAACACAATTCAGCAGAGTAATTGGCCTATAGTCATTAACTCCCTCTGGATTTGGTATTTTTGGGATGAGTGTAATGTATCCCATATTGATACTTTCAAGATCTAGCTTCCCTTCATAAAAACTGAAGCATAAGGCATATATGTCTTCTTTGATAATTTGCCAACATTTTTTCAGGAAAAGTCCATTAAATCCATCAGGTCCTGGTGCTTTATCCACTGGCATGTATTTGATAACATCATCTATTTCTTGTGTAGAGAAAGGAGCAGATAGTTCTTCTAGGCCAGGGATAGGTGTAATCAAAGATGGCAAATCAAATTCCATTTGAGGTGAAGAGCAAGTACCAAGTCTGTCTTTATATGTTTGGAAAATAACTTCTTCTTTGTCCTTGTGTTCTGTGACAGTGTTTCCATCAGGCAGTAATAATGAAGCCACATAATTTCTTCGGTGCCTCTCAGTAGCAATTGTCTGGAAAAATTTGGAATTCTCATCCCCAAACTTAGTCTCCTTTGATCGCATCTTATGGTGCATCTTTTCTTCCAGTATTCATTCTGATATGATAATAATCTGGCCAGATGTATTTTTAGGATCTTCCTGAAGTTCATTTCAGCTGTAGAAAGAGTTCGAAGTTCCTCTATTTTATCTATTTCTGCTATTGCTTGATTGCAATTTTCTATACAAATAGAAAGTTTGGATATAGATTTGCTCCAATGTTTGAGGTCATATCTGAGCCTTTTGAATTTGGCATTAAGAGTAGCTGCACTGTTCTTTTTATATACTGGTTTATTCCAACTATCAGCAACAATTTGTTGAAATCCAGGGTGAGCCACCCAGAAAGATTCAAATCTGAAAATTTTGCTACCAGGAATTCTTGTTTCAATAGAGATTGTGCATGGAGTATGATCAGATGTTGGTTTACCCTGGATCATGACAGTGGTAGCAGGATATTGTGAAGTCCAATGTGGGGAGGTAAAGAACCAGTCTAATTGCTCAAGGAGAGGGTCATCTTGCATGTTACTCCAAGTATATTTCCTTCCTTTGAGTGGAAGTTCAGTAAGATTTTGGGAACGAATGATATCATTGAAAGTGAGCATGTCATTGACATTTCCTCCAGGTTTATTCCTGTTATTTGGTGATCTAATAAAATTAAAATCCCCAACAATGAGCCAATCTTCATCAGCAGGAATATTTAAATCATAGAGCCACTGAACAAATTTGTCTCTTTGTTCCCCATGACAGGGTCCATAAATGTTAACTAAAGTCCAAGACCTGGAGGATTGTGTAGAAGTAAAATACACCGACAATGCATAAGGTTCACAATGCATAACCATCCCAGAAAATATAGCACTTTTCCATATGATTATTAATCCCCCAGATGCTCCAACAGAAGGAACATAAACAAATTCATCAAAATAGGGAGGACAACAAGATTTGATAAATTTCAGGTCAAAATGCTCCTTTTTTGTTTCTTGCAGACAGATGACATCACAACCACTAATTTTTATAGCATTCATAAGAGCAAGTTGCTTAGTTTTTGCATTTAGTCCACGAATATTCCAGCAAAGTACCATCCATTTCTTCAGGAAGTTCATAGTTATTACTGAAGGAGATATGCCCTAGAGGCAATAATAAAGTTGTTATTATTTATATCTTTATGTTTATGATAAATGTTTATATATCATGCTAGAATTGTATTAACCGAAACATTAGTACATGTGTGATATGTAGACAAACAAGAAGTCCCTAGTATGCCTCTTAAACTAGCTTGTTGATTAATGGATGATTAGTTTCATAATCATGAACATTGGATGTTATTAATAACAAGGTTATGTCATTGTGTGAATGATATAATGGACACACCCATTTAAGCGTAGCATAAGATCTCGTCATTAAGTTATTTGCTATAAGCTTTCGATACATAGTTACCTAGTCCTTATGACCATGAGATCATGTAAATCACTTATACCGGAAAGGTACTTTGATTACACCAAACACCACTGCGTAAATGGGTGGCTATAAAGGTGGGATTAAGTATCCGGAAAGTATGAGTTGAGGCATATGGATCAACAGTGGGATTTGTCCATCCCGATGACGGATAGATATACTCTGGGCCCTCTCGGTGGAATGTCGTCTAATGTCTTGCAAGCATATGAATGAGTTCATAAGAGACCACATACCACGGTACGAGTAAAGAGTACTTGTCAGGAGACGAGGTTGAACAAGGTATAGAGTGATACCAAAGATCAAACCTCGGACAAGTAAAATATCGTGAGACAAAGGGAATTGGTAATGTATGTGAATGGTTCATTCGATCACTAAAGTCATCGTTGAATATGTGGGAGCCATTATGGATCTCCAGATCCCGCTATTGGTTATTGGTCGGAGTGAGTACTCAACCATGTCCGCATAGTTCTCGAACCGTAGGGTGACACACTTAAAGTTGGATGTTGAAATGGTAGTTCTTGAATATGGAATGGAGTTGGAATATTTGTTCGGAGTCCCGGATGAGATCCCGGACATCACGAGGATTTCCGAATGGTCCGGAGAATAAGATTCATATATAGGATGTCATTTTATGTGAATAAAATGTCGCGGAAGGTTCTATGGAAGGTTCTAGAAGGTTCTAGAAAAGTCCGGAAGAAACCACCAAGGAAGGTGGAGTCCACAAGGGACTCCACCTCCATGGCCGGCCAGCCCTAGTGGGGGTGGAGTCCCAAGTGGACTCCACCATAGGGGGCCGGCCACCCCCCACATGGGAGGTGGGAATCCCACCTTTGGGTGGGAGTCCTAGTTGGGCTAGGTTTCCCCCCTCCTATGGAAGGTTTTGGTTTCGGGTCTTATTCGAAGACTTGGACACCAACACTTGGGATCCACCTATATAATGAGGGGCCAAGGGAGGGGGCCGGCGACCCCAAGACCATAGCTTGGCCGCCCCCCTTGAGTGGCCGGCCACCCCCTCCCAAACCCTAGCTTTGCTCCTCCACTCCATATTGCCCGCATAGCTTAGCGAAGCTCCGCCGGACTTCTACACCGCCACCGACACCACGCCGTCGTGCTGTCGGATTCAAGAGGAGCTACTACTTCCGCTGCCCGCTGGAACGGGGAGGTGGACGTCGTCTTCATCAACAACCGAACGTGTGACCGAGTACGGAGGTGCTGCCCGTTCGTGGCGCCGGAACCGATCGTGATCAAGATCTTCTACGCGCTTTTGCAAGCGGCAAGTGATCGTCTACCGCAGCAACAAGAGCCTCCTCTTGTAGGCTTTGGAATCTCTTCAAGGGTGAGACTCGATACCCCTCGTTGCTACCGTCTTCTAGATTGCATCTTGGCTTGGATTGCGTGTTCGCGGTAGGAAAATTTTTGTTTTCTATGCAACGTTATCCTACAGTGGTATCAGAGCCAGGTTTATGCATAGATGGTTGCACGAGTAGAACACAATGGTTTGTGGGCGTTGATGCTCTTGTTATCTTTAGTTTGAGTACTTTGCATCTTTATGGCATAGTGGGATGAAGCGGCTCGGACTAACTTTACATGACCGCGTTCATGAGACTTGTTCCTCGTTCGACATGCAACTTGTATTGCATAAGAGGCTTTGCGGGTGTCTGTCTCTCCTACTATAGTAAAGATTCAATTTACTCTTCTATTGAAAACATTAGTATCAACGTTGTGGTTCATGTTCGTAGGTAGATTAGATCTCTCTCGAAAACCCTAAACCACGTAAAATATGCAAACCAAATTAGAGACGTCTAACTTGTTTTTGCAGGGTTTGGTGATGTGATATGGCCATAATGTGATGATGAATATGTATGAGATGATCATTATTGTATTGTGGCAACTGGCAGGAGCCTTATGGTTGTCTTTAAATTTCATGTTGAGTAGTATTTCAAAGTAGTTGTAATAGTTGCTACATGGAGGACAATCATGAAGACGGTGCCATTGACCTTGGTGCTTCGCCGACGATGATGGAGATCATGCCCGAAGATGATGGAGATCATGTCCGTGCTTTGGAGATGAAGATCAAAGGCGTAAAGACAAAAGGGCCATATCATATCACATATGAACTGCATGTGATGTTAATCCTTTTATGCATCTTATTTTGCTTAGATCGCGACGGTAGCATTATAAGATGATCCCTCACTAAAATCTCAAGATAATAAAGTGTTCATCCTTAGTAGCACCGTTATCAAGTCTTATCGTTTCGAAGCATCTCGTGATGATCGGATGTGATAGATTCGATGAGTACATACAACGGGTGCAAGACAGTTTTGCACATGCGGATACTAAGGTGGCCTTGACGAGCCTAGCATGTACAGACATGGTCTCGGAACACGTGATACCGAAAGGTAGAGCATGAATCATATGGTTGATATGATGAACACTATGAGTGTTCGCCATTGAAATCACACTTTTTCTCGTGATGATCGGGTTTAGGTGCGGTGGATTTGGTTCGTGTGATCACTAAGACAATGCGAGGGATATTGTTTTGAGTGGGAGTTCACTTAGGTTTTTAATTATGTTGAATTAAAAATTTGAACTCAATTTGTCATAAACTTAGTCTAAACTATTGCAAATATATGTTGTAGAGATGGCGTCCCCAATCAATTTTAATCAGTTCCTAGAGAAAGAGAAACTTAAGAGCAACGGTAGCAACTTCACCGACTGGTTCCGTCATGTGAGGATCTTCCTCTCTGGCGGAAATCTGCAATTTGTGCTTGATGCACCGCTAGGTGACCCTCCTGTAGAAGATGAATCCGATGAAGTAAAAGCTGTTTACGCGACTCGGAAAACTCGGTACTCTCAAGTTCAGTGTGCCATCCTGTGCAGTCTGGAATCCGATCTTCAAAAACGTTTTGAGCACCATGATCCTCATGAGTTGATGAATGAGCTGAAAGCTATATTCGAGACTCATGCGGCCGTGGAATGCTATGAAGCATCGAAACATTTCTTCAGCTGTATGATGGAAGAAGGCAGCTCCGTTAGTGAGCACATGCTCGCCATGACCGGGCATGCGAAGAAACTCAGTGACTTGGGAATAGTGATTCCTAACAGATCGGGATTAATCGTGTCCTTCAATCACTGCCACCAAGTTACAAGAACTTTGTGATGAACTACAATATGCAGAACATGAACAAGGAGTTACCTGAACTCTTTGGCATGCTAAAAGCTGCTGAGATTGAGATCAAGAAAGAGCACCAAGTGTTGATGGTCAACAAGACCACCAGCTTCAAGAAACAGGCAAGTCTAAGGGAAAATTCAAGAAGGGTGGCAAGAAAGCTGCCACGCCTCCTATGAAACCTAAGAACGGCCCTAAGCCCGATCTTGAGTGCTATTATCGCAAGGAGAAGGGACACTGAAGCGTAATTGCTCCAAGTATCCGGCTGATCTGAAGAGCGGCCTTGTCAAGAAGAAGAAAGAAGGTATATCCGATATACATGTTATAGATGTTTATCTCACTAGTTCTCGTTCTAGTACCTGGGTATTTGATACCGGTTCGGTTGCTCATATTTGTAACTCGAAACAGAACTAAAGAATAAACGACAACCGCTAAAAGATGAAGTGACGATGCGCGTTGGAAACGGATCCAAGGTCAATGTGATCGCAGTCGGCACACTTCCTCTACATCTACCTTCGGGATTAGTTTTAAGCCTAAATAATCGTTATTATGTACTGCGTTGAGCATGAACATTATATCTGGATCTTGTTTAATGCAAGACGGTTATTCATTCAAGTCTGAGAATAATGGTTGTTCTATTTTTATGAATAATATCTTTTATGGTCGAGCACCACAAAAGAATGGCTTATTTCTGTTAGATCTCGATAGTAGTGATACGCATATACATAACATTGATGCTAAGCGAATTAAACTTAATGATAATTCTACTTATATGTGGCAATCGCTGCCTTGGTCATATTGGAGTGAAACGCATGAAGAAACTCCATACTGATGGATTACTTGAATCACTTGACTTTGAGTCACTTGATAGATGCGAAGCATGTCTAATGGGAAAAATGACAAAGACTCCATTTTCTGGTATGATGGAGCGAGCTACTGACTTATTGGAAATCATACATACCGATGTATGTGGACCAATGAGCGTAGCATCACGCGGTGGTTATCGTTATGTTCTAACCTTCACAGATGATCTGAGTAGATATGGGTATATCTATTTCATGAAACATAAATCCGAAACTTTCGAGAAGTTTAAGGAATTTCAAAGTGAAGTAGAAAATCAACGTAACAAGAAGATCAAATTTCTACGATCTGATCGTGGAGGTGAATATCTGAGTTATGAGTTTGGCATGCATTTAAAGAAATGCGGAATACTTTCACAATTGACACCGCCGGGAACACCTCAACAAAACGGTGTGTCCGAACGTCGTAATCGAACTCTCTTAGATATGGTTCGTAGTATGATGTCTCTTACTGACTTGCCGTTATCATTTTGGAGTTATGCATTAGAGACAGCCGCATTCACTTTAAATAGAGCACCATCAAAATCCGTAGAAACGACACCGTATGAATTATGGTTTAATAAGAAACCTAAGCTGTCGTTCCTGAAAGTTTGGGGTTGCGAAGCCTATGTAAAGAAGTTACAACCGGACAAGCTAGAACCCAAAGCGGAGAAATGCGTCTTCATAGGTTACCCTAAGGAAACTATAGGGTACACTTTCTATCACAGATCCGAAGGCAAAATCTTTGTTGCTAAGAACGGAACCTTTCTTGAGAAAGAATTTCTCACTAAAGAAGTGACTGGAAGAAAAGTAGAACTCGATGAGATTGATGAATCTATACTCGTTGATCAGAGTAGCGCAAAGATCCGGAAGTTGTACCTGCATCACTACACCGGCAACAGAGGAAGCTAATGATAATGATCATGAAACTTCGAACGAGGAAACTACATCGAACCTCGCAGATCGACAAGGGAACGTGCCACTCCTGATTGGTATGATCCTTGTCTAAATGTCATGATTGTAGATAACAATGATGAGGACCCTGCGACGTATGAAGAAGCGATGATGAGCCCAGATTCCAACAAATGGCAAGAAGCCATGAAATCCGAAATGGGATCCATGTATGATAACAAAGTATGGACTTTAGTAGATTTACCTGATAGCCGAAAGGCTGTCGAGAATAAATGGATCTTCAAGAGAAAAACAGATGCTGATGGTAATATTATCGTCTATAAAGCTCGACTTGTCGCAAAGGGTTTCCGACAAATTCAAGGAGTTGACTACGATGAGACTTTCTCACCTGTAGCGAAGCTAAAATCTGTGAGGATTTTGTTAGCAATAGCTGCATTTTTCGATTATGAGATTTGGCATATGGATGTCAAAACGGCGTTCCTTAATGGAGACATTGTGGACGTGTTGATTATGGAACAACCCAACGGTTTTGTCGATCCTAAAAATGTCGACAAAGTATGCAAACTTCAGCGTTCAATCTATGGACTGAAGCAAGCATCAAGAAGTTGGAACCGACGCTTTGATAAGGTGATCAAAGACTTCGGGTTTATACAAAGGTCATGGAGAGGCTGTATTTACAAGAAAGTGAGTGGGAGCTCTGTAGCATTCCTGATATTATATGTAGATGACATATTATTGATTGGGAATGATATAGAACTATTAAGCAGTGTTAAAGGTTATTTGAATAATAGTTTTTCAATGAAAGACCTTGGTGAAGCATCATATATATTAGGCATCAAGATTTATAGAGATAGATCAAGACGCCTAATAGGGCTATCACAGAGTACATATCTGGACAAGATTCTAAAGAAGTTTAGAATGGACGAAAGTAAGAAAGGGTTCTTACCTATGTTACTGTGCAAGGTATTGAGTAAAACTCAAGGACCGGCTACTACAGAAGAAAGAGAAAGGATGAGTAACATCCCCTATGCCTCGGCAAAGAGGATCTATCATGTATGCCATGCTATGTACTAGACCGGATATAGCACATGTCGTTAGTTTGACTAGCAGATATCAAAGTGATCCAGGAATGGAACACTGGACAGCGGTCAAGAATATCCTGAAGTACTTGAAAAGAACTAAGGATATGTTTCTTTGTTATGGAGGTGACCAAGAGCTCGTTGTAAACGGTTACACCGATGCAAGTTGGAACACTGATCCTGATGACTCTAAGTCACAATCTGGGTACGTGTTTATATTGAATGGTGCTGCAAGTCGGGCAAGCTCGAAGCGGTGCACGGTGGCGAAGTCTTCAACAGAATCGGAGTACATAGCGGTTTCCAGAGGCTTCATCGAAGCGGTATGGATGAAGAGGTTCATTGTAGAGCTCGGTGTGGTTCCTAGTGCATTGGACCCATTAATCATTTACTGTGATAACATGGGTGCCATCGCCAATGCACAAGAGCCAAGGTCACACAAGAGGCTGAAGCATATCAAGCTGCGTTACCACTCGATTCGCGAGTACATCGAAGATGGAGAAGTAAAGATTTGCAAAGTACACACTGATCTGAATGTAGCAGATCCGTTGACTAAAGCTCTCCCTAGGGCAAAGCATGACCAACACCAGAATGCCATGGGTGTTAGGTATATTACAATGTAATCTAGATTATTGACTCTAGTGCAAGTGGGAGATCAAGGAGATATGCCCTAGAGGCAATAATAAAGTTGTTATTATTTATATCTTTATGTTTATGATAAATGTTTATATATCATGCTAGAATTGTATTAACCGAAACATTAGTACATGTGTGATATGTAGACAAACAAGAAGTCCCTAGTATGCCTCTTAAACTAGCTTGTTGATTAATGGATGATTAGTTTCATAATCATGAACATTGGATGTTATTAATAACAAGGTTATGTCATTGTGTGAATGATATAATGGACACACCCATTTAAGCGTAGCATAAGATCTCGTCATTAAGTTATTTGCTATAAGCTTTCGATACATAGTTACCTAGTCCTTATGACCATGAGATCATGTAAATCACTTATACCGGAAAGGTACTTTGATTACACCAAACACCACTGCGTAAATGGGTGGCTATAAAGGTGGGATTAAGTATCCGGAAAGTATGAGTTGAGGCATATGGATCAACAGTGGGATTTGTCCATCCCGATGACGGATAGATATACTCTGGGCCCTCTCGGTGGAATGTCGTCTAATGTCTTGCAAGCATATGAATGAGTTCATAAGAGACCACATACCACGGTACGAGTAAAGAGTACTTGTCAGGAGACGAGGTTGAACAAGGTATAGAGTGATACCAAAGATCAAACCTCGGACAAGTAAAATATCGTGAGACAAAGGGAATTGGTAATGTATGTGAATGGTTCATTCGATCACTAAAGTCATCGTTGAATATGTGGGAGCCATTATGGATCTCAGATCCCGCTATTGGTTATTGGTCGGAGTGAGTACTCAACCATGTCCGCATAGTTCTCGAACCGTAGGGTGACACACTTAAAGTTGGATGTTGAAATGGTAGTTCTTGAATATGGAATGGAGTTGGAATATTTGTTCGGAGTCCCGGATGAGATCCCGGACATCACGAGGATTTCCGGAATGGTCCGGAGAATAAGATTCATATATAGGATGTCATTTTATGTGAATAAAATGTCGCGGAAGGTTCTATGGAAGGTTCTAGAAGGTTCTAGAAAAGTCCGGAAGAAACCACCAAGGAAGGTGGAGTCCACAAGGGACTCCACCTCCATGGCCGGCCAGCCCTAGTGGGGGTGGAGTCCCAAGTGGACTCCACCATAGGGGGCCGGCCACCCCCCACATGGGAGGTGGGAATCCCACCTTTGGGTGGGAGTCCTAGTTGGGCTAGGTTTCCCCCCTCCTATGGAAGGTTTTGGTTTCGGGTCTTATTCGAAGACTTGGACACCAACACTTGGGATCCACCTATATAATGAGGGGCCAAGGGAGGGGGCCGGCGACCCCAAGACCATAGCTTGGCCGCCCCCCTTGAGTGGCCGGCCACCCCCTCCCAAACCCTAGCTTTGCTCCTCCACTCCATATTGCCCGCATAGCTTAGCGAAGCTCCGCCGGACTTCTACACCGCCACCGACACCACGCCGTCGTGCTGTCGGATTCAAGAGGAGCTACTACTTCCGCTGCCCGCTGGAACGGGGAGGTGGACGTCGTCTTCATCAACAACCGAACGTGTGACCGAGTACGGAGGTGCTGCCCGTTCGTGGCGCCGGAACCGATCGTGATCAAGATCTTCTACGCGCTTTTGCAAGCGGCAAGTGATCGTCTACCGCAGCAACAAGAGCCTCCTCTTGTAGGCTTTGGAATCTCTTCAAGGGTGAGACTCGATACCCCCTCGTTGCTACCGTCTTCTAGATTGCATCTTGGCTTGGATTGCGTGTTCGCGGTAGGAAAATTTTTGTTTTCTATGCAACGTTATCCTACAATTACAAAATATGATAAAAATAATGATCACTGCCTAGACAGTGTCACCCTTGTATGCCACCATAGCAGTAGTCTGGTCATCAGCCAGAGTTGGATCAAGCAGCCTCTCTTCAGCAAGTTCTTCTGGAGGAACTCCACAAAGGTTGATACCAATAGCTTGAAGGACTGGAATAGGAGTAGCAACCAGCTCGGATTGACCACCCTGGATAATAGAATTCTTGGACAGCTTCTTAGGCTTCTGAATCTTCTGTTGTACAGCTAGAATTTTCCTCTGCTTTACTTTAGATTTAGTAGCTCTTGCTTCAGAGAGATTCTTATGATTAAATCCATCATATTTGTTGCATCTGGAGCTCCTCCTCACCTGTGATGTGCATTCAGGTTCAGGCAGTAGCTTCCCTTTTCCTTTGTTATCCAGCAGGAGAGAGGCATCAGAACATTCTGCAGAAGAATCAGAAGCATCCATAGGATACGCAATCATCATATGTGTAGCAGCAGAAGAGGTAGCAGAAGCTTTCTTGCTGAATTGCTTTCTTCCAGCCTGTAACATAAAGAACTCACCCAATAACTCATAGAGCATAACTGAATCCATCTGTATGTTGAAGGATATATGATGTGTGTTGTCTAGAGACACAGAGGGAGACATAGCAGAAGACATAGCAGACTTAGCCAAGCAGACCTTGGCCCAAATTTCAGCAGTTAAATCCTCAAAGGATCCAGAGTCAAAACTGAGAAAATTCATCTGTTGTACTTGAGGCATATCAACCATAAAAATATCTTGTGAACTGATGCTTGAGGTAGGAGAGTCAACCATATCAGTCCATGCTTGAAGGGGGCTATCAGTCACATTGTTAGCAGGAGGAGGTAAGCCTGCTTCAAAAGGCACACCTTGCTCTGCAAGCATTTCTTGGAAATTGAAGAGAGGTGGTGCTCCCTGCACTTCTTCCTGCCCAGGTACCATATCTGCTTGCACATTCATATGTTGTTGTACTGCATTATGATCCACTGCAACTGGCTGCATGTGGTGATGATGAAAATGCTGATGACCATGATTGTTACCTCCTCCCTGATTATGTTGCTGATTTTGCTGCAACCATAAGGCAAGCTGATGTTGATAGATGTTTTCAGCCGTAGGGTCAGGCCCATACAGAGGATGTGGGTTATTGGATGGAGGGTCTTCAGGTGGAGGGGGAACAGCAGCCTCATGGGCATTCCAGTCAGTACTTCTTAACATCACAGGCACAGTCCAGCTTCTTCTACTGCCACCAAGCTGATGTATCACTAAGGTTTTTGGTACAAACTTGGGATCAACAATAGCAGCTCTAACAAGAACAAACTTGTTGTTTCCACGGGGGTTTTGCCAGATGGACAGCAGACCAAAGTCCTCCACCGCAGTACTAATGATTTGTGTTGTTTGGTAATTCAAGGGAAAGCCAAGATATAAGAACCAAGTTTCTCTACCAAAAGCAGTTAAGCGCATGTTCTTGGCTTGATCATGCTTCACAAAGGTGATAGTTGTTATGTCATCCAATTCAAAGGTGAAACCACAGAAACTGAATCAGCAGTAAGGGTGTCTCTGAAAGTATAAACTCCCAAGCCAAATGGATGATCATCAAAATATCTGACTATGTGGCCAGCCTCTACCAGCATATCTCTAACATCTTCACGCATGTGCTCACGAAGGTGAATAGGTATAAATCTATTGGTTTCAGCTATCAAGACTCTGTCATTCTGCAAAGGTGCTATGGCAGGGACAACCAGATATGTTCGTACCTTACGATCGGGTGGCCCTTGATCAATCGTCATTCCCTCAGGAAGAAAGGCTAGCGGATTGACAGGGAAGGTCGCCATTGCTTCTGCTTCGTCAAATTTTGGATTTCTTTTTGGTGGAGCTTAATCATATAAATAAAGGGTTGGAAAGGTGGTGGTGGTGTTCATTTTGGTGAAGATTTGCAAAGTTTCAAAAAGTGGAGCATCTTCTCTTTATTTCAATGTCTCCTCTTGTCTCATTTATTCTGGTCAACCTGTTCAAAACTAGCAGGTGTGGTCAACATGAAAGTGGTTGACCTTGACATGGTCTTGGATGACATGGTCATAGTTGACCAAGTTTGGTTGAAGAAAAGTCAAAGCCAGAGGGGTAAAGAGGGGATCATGTTAAAAATCACCCAAATGACCATCATCACATGTGAGATGGTTTTGAGTTTTCCTTTGATTTGATTCTTGTTTCTTTGATGCAAATGTGTTTGTTTATCATATATAAATATTCTACAAGCAATAGATCAAGCATTGGTGGCTTTGGTTGAAGATTTGCAAAATGGGCCAAAGTGTATGTGAGTGAAATATGGAATTTTCTCACTATTTGATTTCTCTTCATTTGCTTTGACTTTGGTTGACTCTAATGTGATTCTTATTAGTTTAGAAACATTTTCAAACCATTGAATCCATTTTAAAAGGTCTTGTTCAAAGATTTGCAAAAATGGCCATAACACATAAGAGGTGATGTGTCACTTTTCATTATTCTTGTAAATTGTTGACTTGCCTCACTTGGACATGGGTTAGGGTCAATTTAGGGTTATATTAGGTTGAGGGATGGTTTCACACCATTTGGTCAAGGTTTAAAGTCATAGAACAAGAATTGGGTATTATGGCTATGTGTCACATATGCCTCTATGCATATGTTGCATTTGATTTTAAATTTGGCTTGGCTTGACCCAATTGGTGTTGTTGAGTGTTGAAATGGTATATGGAAGTGATCCAACCATTCACAACAAGTCCTAGGGTCAATCTTCTCAAATTCACAAATTTGCACTTTTTGCTCTCATATGCCTCTATGGCATTTTTAGTTTCTTTTTATTTTCTTTGGAAAACACTTGGATTTGGTTTGATAAGCCTTAGGTAAGGTGTATGAAGGTTTTCCAAATCTCTAAGCAAAGTAGAAAAGCTTAGGGTAAAGTTTTATAAATATAGCCATAGGCACATATGCCTTTTTCTTATTTATTTTCCTTTTATTTTATTTTAACTAGGATGGTGAAAAGAGAGGTGAGGTTTAGGGTTTAAGATCACTTTAAATACTAATAACAAGCAATCATGGCAATAGCACAAGAATTAAGCAAGATCACTATGTATCAAACTTAATTGAATAAAAGTTTTTGTTGGTTCCAAAATTTGGAACTAGGGAAATTCATTTGTTTTATTTTGAAATTCTTGGGATGTTACAAACCCTTCCCCCTTAAACAAATCTCGTCCCGAGATTTTAAGAAAAGTTAGGTTCCTAAGAGAGATTGAGCATTTTGATTAACAGGAAGACATACTTGGCATGGTCTGGGGTGCTTCCTGAGCTTCAGTGGCAGTCATGTGGTAGAAACGACCGTTGTTGTTGTTCTGGTTCCTTCTACCTGCGAAGCGACGCTGTTGCTGAGCAGGTGCAGCGGTATTGGCGGCAATCCTTGCAAGCTTTTTGGGGCACTCATTGGAGAAGTGACCCACAACTCCACATTCATAGCAGTTGACGGTGGACTTGTCTTTGGGGATTACGGGGGTGGCATTGCTTCCAGTCTTTGGGGCAGTATTGGTGTTGTTGTTGTTTCCATTATTGTTGCTGTTGTTGGGGTGGTTGTTGTTGTTGCTGTGGTTGTTGTTGTTGTTGTTGTTGCCTCCGGGCTTCGGGGGTCCTCCGTTGTTGTTGTGGTGGTTGGGGCGATAACTCTGAGCAGGGGGTTTGTTGTATCTTGGGGTGAATCCTCCAGAGGAGTTGTTGCGGTACTTCTGGGTGTGGTGGGGTCCATTTTGGTTCATCATTCTGCGCTTGCGGTTCTCATTGGCCTGATGCAGCTTCCCTTCCATCTGTATGGCTGAGTCTACGAGGGTTTCCAAGTCAGCGAACGGAATGTTCACTAACACAGTCTGCATCTCGTCGTGTAGTCCGTTCAGAAATCTTTCCTTCCTTTTCTCGTTGGTGTCGGTCTCATCCGGGGCATACCTTGACAGAGTGAGAAACCTGTCGCGGTATTCCACCACGGACATCCTTCCTTGCTTGAGTTCGCGGAACTCGTCTCTCATCTTCTTGATCAGTCCTTGGGGCACATGGTACTTGCTAAACTTCAGCTTGAAGTCCTCCCAGGTCATCATCTGTCCCGCATTCATTGCACGGGTGCTTGTCCACCAAGCTCTTGCTGGTCCGGCTAAGTAGTGCGTGGCAAACAGCACTTTCTCTGCGGCTTCAACTCCCGCAACTTCGAGGTTGTTATCCATTGTCTGGAGCCAGTCATCAGCATCAAGGGGCTCTTCAGTCTTGTTGAATACCGGAGGGTTGGTGTGCTGAAAGTTCTTCAGCTTCGATCCAGGGTGATCGTGGTTTCCATGGCCTTGATTGTTCTGAGCTATCTGTTGCAGTGCAGCAATGTTGGCTTGGCGCTCAGCTCTCTCGACTTCTCGGTCTGCCATCATCGTCTGCAGCAGTTGCATCATGGCATCCTGGGTGGCGTTGCGGGTTGGTGGGGCCATCTAAACATTGATGTAGATGATAAGATAAGAGGGAAATTTCTATGGTTTGTTTTGTTAAAGTTTAAAAAGTTCATAATATTGAAAACTTGAGTAGTGTTGCGGAGGTAAAAACCAACAACACTTTTTCATTCATACCAAGCATCACACATTACAAAGCTAACACACCGTTGGTTTGAAGAACCATTCATACCAAGCATCACACGATACAAGGGGATCCTGATACAACTCACACATACGAAAGTGCTTTAAATGAAACTACTCTTCAGGGGGGGGATTCTTCATCTTCACGGGTAATGTGCTTGGCGAGAGGCAAGGGCGTTGTCCAAATCCCTGCAGGTTTTGTACATCCTGAAGTCCTGGGGTGCTTCATAGGGGTTCATCTCCGGGGGTGGGGGCATGGTCATCGGTCTTCCCATGAAGTCATGTCTTGGGTAGTAGATGAAGCGAGTGTTCTTGATCTTGTCCTCATTTTGTCCACACAGACGGGAAATTGCTTCTTGCATAGTTTTGATTAGTCCTTCCTTCCAAGTGTTTCCCGT
The DNA here is from genome assembly GCF_019359855.2 of Lolium perenne. Lineage (NCBI taxonomy): Eukaryota > Viridiplantae > Streptophyta > Magnoliopsida > Poales > Poaceae > Lolium > Lolium perenne. The sequence continues at coordinate 46,069,261 of NC_067245.2, forward strand.
TGCAGAAATCCAAATGGTTTCCCATACCGGGGCATCATGCCTTCTTCTTAGATCAGTAGAGACGTCCCACCGAGGTGGTTCTCCTAACTGAGCTTTGAGGGGTATTCCGAAGAATTCGGGATACGGGTGTCCTAGATATTCCACTAGCTGCTTCAAATCCTTTTCGAACCTCAGTTCTCCTCCGTGACCAAGCTGATAGCACTCCTAATTGTACTCCATCTGTGAAGAATTATGATGAGTAAGTTAGAGAAGTGTGTCAAAATTTTATGTAGTAGTATCAGAAGAATAGAGCATAACTTTCTTATTTGAAAAAGATCTCAATGATAAGAGGGGGAATAAGTTTTCTTAAATAGTCATTTCATTTGTTTTGAAACTAAAATTTTCAGACGTCCATTCTAACTAGGGTCTCCTAAGGTCAACAATGGCTCTGATACCAACTTGTCAACACCCGGATTTTTAAGTCCAGATGCCTATTATGCCATTCCTCGCAATCCCAGGAATATTGTTTTTGCGAGACATAATAGATTGATATCACAACACATCATTCATTACAACACATAATCGTCTTACAAATAAAGGATCACATGATCCATTCTCATTACAATAATAGAAGTTCTATTTATTCATTACATAACACATAGCGAGAGCGAAAGTAGCATAGTAGTAGTCCATCTATTCCACAGGCAACTGTTGACGTCAGGAGGGATCCTAGTTGTCGTAGACGTCCTGCTGTCCTTCTTCCGGGTTCTGGTACTCGTCTTCATAGTCTGGCCATTTGAATAGCCAGGGACACAGCCATGAGTACTTTAAAGTACTCGCAAGCTAACACTAAGGTAAATACTATCAACTATAGTAAGGGGGTTCTAAGCTCTAGTTTCATTTGCATAAAGCCAGTTTTATTTCATAAACACTTTAATAATCAAAGCCTCTTCATTTAACTAACTCAAGTGGGAACATTAGTGTCATTCCCACAACTCAGTTGTGATTCAAAGTCAAAGTCACCTTTCAATTCAATCACAAGTCACCATTCATATTTTTAGAAAAGTTCTGATGACGGAACAGTATGGCCTTTCCAACTGTCCATAACCGCGGACGCGGCTATTCGAATAGGTTTAACTCTGCAGAGGTTGTACACTTGTGCCACAACAATTGCAATAGTTCGTCAGGGGTAACTGGCCCTGATTTATCGTACGCAGTACACGAACTACCAATCCTAACCTTTCATTTACATACTCTAGTATAGGCACCTCTCCCCATGAGCTTGGCCTCCCAGTGAAAACCGCAGTCAACCCGGGAACTGCACAGGGCTTGGGCCGGACATTCACCTCATTTCACGTCATTTCACATCACTTCACCAGTACGGAGGCAGCCTCGGCATAACCCCTATGACACTTGTTCAGAGGGAACCCATACTAAAATACATAAGTTTCCAGCTAAGCCTTACCCAGATTCAGGTATTGTGGGGGTACTTGTAAAATTGGAAAGGTATCGCATCCGAACCCAACCATCAGTGTTTTTGTAAAATTCACCAAGTCATTCACCAGTCATGTTCACCTTCAAAATCTCTCAATAGAATGACTCATCATTCCAAGGTTTTCAAAGTCATTTCAATTCACAAGTTCCCAACTAGAGTAGTCACTTTTAATCTTGAGCACTAGCAACTAGTTATGAGGGGTGCTAAGTATCTTGGAGCTTGCTAGGCTAAGTGTGATGCTCTTGTACTACTCTATAATTCAACCAAGTGGATCATAAACCAAAAGTAACTTTGATAAATCAAAAGTAAATAAAGCTTGTAAGGTAAAACTGGGAAATAGGATCATAAGCATAAAGTAAATGGGGTAATGCCTTGCTCATGGTGAGCTTTGCACTTTGCAAGAGTATTATCTTGCAAGAAGATTAGCTTGCCTTGGTTGGTGATGTGATCAAAGTTTTCTTGCTCTTCCTCTTGGTAGAAGACCTCTTCCTCTTGATAGTCTCCGGTACTAGCGTCTATAAACGAATACGAGGATACAATCACCAAACAAACCTTAAGTAGTCTTAATTAGCCTTAATGGCTCACAAAATGAATCTTAGCATCACTACTTAACATCTATTCACAATTTTATTCTAGGGTTTCTTTATTTAACAATTAGGAAAATAGTTTCCTCTCATTGAAAATTGGAAGTAGGGTTTATCTTTGGTTTGGAGAAATAATTTCCTCTCATTGAATTCTTCTTAAGATTTAATTTCTCTTATGAATAATATATGACCTAGGTTGACCAAAGTCAACCTCTTCATACTTATCATTTGAGAAAAATGATTTAAATGAGGTTCCATACCTCATGCAATTTAATACTAACATGGTAGTGATTTAATGCCACCAAATAATTCAATATGAGATTATTAGACCATGGTCACTACCTCATGTTGAATTACTTAGAACAAGATTTAAATGAGAGGAAAACCTCTCATATGATTTAACACATAGTTGTAACTAATTTAGTAAAAACTATTATTGAGGTGATGCAATATTCTCAAATAACCAGGGATGATCCCATGTTGACCAAGGTCAACACTTCACACTTAGTATTTGAGAGAAGGGATTTAAATGAGATTCATCATCTCATGTGTTTTAAATAACCTTTGCAATTTAAATACTATGTTGATTTAAAATCTACAAGTGGGCAAGTATGAGCCTAAGCATTTAAGGGTCAACACATTACTTCATATTACTTGTGAGAATGATTTAAATGAGGTGCTACACCTCATAGATTTAAATTCTAAAATTTGGATATAGTTTAAATGGGCTAGTATTGACTACATAGCCAATATTTTGATTCTAGCCCATGATCATGTACAGAACATATATCATATTTTTACATAGTAAATTAGGGTTTGTTAAATGTGAATTATTGCAATTGGATTCACTTCAAAATTCAAATTGGTTGATTTTTAAGATTTATTTGAATTCAGAAAAGTATCTGTTTTGTTATTTTTGCTATTCAAAAACTACACCACATATAGGGTTGAATCCATTGGGGTTAGTAAGAGCAAATCATAAGCTTTCCAGAACATTTTGATTTGCTAAATTTGAGTTTGTAGAATTTGAACTATTCAATTTATAGGACAGACCAGTATTGATTTTCAAACTAAAAGAATTAATTGAATTCAAATAAAAGGGCCAGCGCGGGAAACTTGATGGGCCAGAGAGAGGGAGAGGAGTTGGGCTGGCCCAGCTACGCGTCTGGCGCGAGCGGGCCGCCTGACAAGATGGGGCCCAGGAGTCAGTGGGTTACTTCACCAAATCGGTATCCTCTCACCTGAGCCGTGCGATCAGAAGCTGATCCGACGGTCGACCATCGTCGTCGTCGACGGGGGAGGAGGGCGTGCTGCGACGGCGAGGTAGGGGGTCGGCGGCTTGACGGAGCTCCGGCGAGGGGCGGCGCTGGTTTGAGAAGAGGTTGTAGATGACGAGGAGTTGAATGGTGGTCGCGGCGTCGCTTGGGGCGGCCTGAATCGAAGGGTGGTTCTGCGGCGGACTCCGGCGATCGACGTCTCGATTGGAGCGTTCTACTGCGCAATGTGGGTGAGAGAGGGATCGAGGAGGATCAGAAGGAAGAGTGGAGCGAGTTTGGTGTGGAAGGAGAAGGCTGAGGGGGTCTCTATTTATAGTATGAGGGGGTGGCCGTGGCGGAGCGGCTGGTCGCCAATGGCGCCGGCGATTCAGGACGCGAAGGGGCAAGGCGATGGGGGCGTCGTGTAGGCGACGGCTAGGCGATGCTCAAGGCGTAGCTGTTGCGTCCAGGGCGCGATAGGATCGCTCGGGCGCGTGTGGGTTCTGCCACGGCGTGCGCGGCCAAAAGCGGAGGAGGACGGTGATGATGGTGCCTGCGCGGGCTAGGGAGCTTGTCCACAGGGTAGAGGCGAGGGAGGTGGTGCTCGATGCAGACGTAGGGATGCAGGAGGAGGACGAGAGCGACTGGGCACGGTGGCGCCCTGGCGCGTCCAGGGTTGGGTCGGGGCGCGGTCACCGCGTGCCTGGCACGGTCCTGGGCGTGCATGGGCGCGCCTGGTTCGGCCACTTGTGTGTGTCTCTTTGCGTAGGGATGGTGCATGCGTGCTTAGGGGAGTACATAGATGCTCGATGACAAGGTGAAAGAGAGAGGGGAGAGCCAGAGAGAGGAGTGGCATGTGTGGCCGGCATGCACACGGCATGGATAGTTTAGGGCTTTTCCATGCTTAAAGCAGCAAGAGCAAGGACGTGTAGAGGTGCAGGGGTGTAGAGGGGTGATGATCATCACAAGTTAAAGGTGGTTTAGGCCAAACCCCAGTGGGTATAAGCATGTAACATGATTTCCAGATTATGCACACAAGGTGCTCGACACAATGGCCGCATGAAGCTTTTGTTCAAATTTTGGATTTCTTTTTGGTGGAGCTTAATCATATAAATAAAGGGTTGGAAAGGTGGTGGTGGTGTTCATTTTGGTGAAGATTTGCAAAGTTTCAAAAAGTGGAGCATCTTCTCTTTATTTCAATGTCTCCTCTTGTCTCATTTATTCTGGTCAACCTGGTCAAAACTAGCAAGTGTGGTCAACATGAAAGTGGTTGACCTTGACATGGTCTTGGATGACATGGTCATAGTTGACCAAGTTTGGTTGAAGAAAAGTCAAAGCCAGAGGGGTAAAGAGGGGATCATGTTAAAAATCACCCAAATGACCATCATCACATGTGAGATGGTTTTGAGTTTTCCTTTGATTTGATTCTTGTTTCTTTGATGCAAATGTGTTTGTTTATCATATATAAATATTCTACAAGCAATAGATCAAGCATTGGTGGCTTTGGTTGAAGATTTGCCAAATGGGCCAAAGTGTATGTGAGTGAAATATGGAATTTTCTCACTATTTGATTTCTCTTCATTTGCTTTGACTTTGGTTGACTCTAATGTGATTCTTATTAGTTTAGAAACATTTTCAAACCATTGAATCCATTTCAAAAGGTCTTGTTCAAAGATTTGCAAAAATGGCCATAACACATAAGAGGTGATGTGTCACTTTTCATTATTCTTGTAAATTGTTGACTTGCCTCACTTGGACATTGGTTAGGGTCAATTTAGGGTTATATTAGGTTGAGGGATGGTTTCACACCATTTGGTCAAGGTTTAAAGTCATAGAACAAGAATTGGGTATTATGGCTATGTGTCACATATGCCTCTATGCATATGTTGCATTTGATTTTAAATTTGGCTTGGCTTGACCCAATTGGTGTTGTTGAGTGTTGAAATGGTATATGGAAGTGATCCAACCATTCACAACAAGTCCTAGGGTCAATCTTCTCAAATTCACAAATTTGCACTTTTTGCTCTCATATGCCTCTATGACATTTTTAGTTTCTTTTTATTTTCTTTGGAAAACACTTGGATTTGGTTTGATAAGCCTTAGGTAAGGTGTATGAAGGTTTTCCAAATCTCTAAGCAAAGTAGAAAAGCTTAGGGTAAAGTTTTATAAATATAGCCATAGGCACATATGCCTTTTTCTTATTTATTTTCCTTTTATTTTATTTTAACTAGGATGGTGAAAAGAGAGGTGAGGTTTAGGGTTTAAGATCACTTTAAATACTAATAACAAGCAATCATGGCAATAGCACAAGAATTAAGCAAGATCACTATGTATCAAACTTAATTGAATAAAAGTTTTTGTTGGTTCCAAAATTTGGAACTAGGGAAATTCATTTGTTTTATTTTGAAATTCTTGGGATGTTACACATGTCCATGATTTCCTCTTCACAATAACCCGCCTGCCGTAAATCCTCCATAATATCAAGGGTTTGAATAGGTAACTGAGCACATAAAATCCGAGCGCAATTAGCTCCGATAAAGGTCTTCTTCAAAAGGCAATTACTTTCCTTGTTTAGATCAATACGGCTAGGAAAGCTTCCAAAACTTATGAGATTCAAATTCAACTTTGATGATGAAGAAACATGAGCAAATGAACTTGGGATTGAAGAGCTTAGAGGCGTAGTAACGTTGGGTCTAGCCCCAAAACTATTGAAACCAAACTTTGCAAGTTCCTTGGCAGAGGAATGAGGATCACGTGCGGCACTAGAGGCTAGAACATTCAAAGAAGGTTTGAAACGAGTGGAACTACGTTGTGCCACCTCCAGGTTATGAGAATTTGAAAACCATGAATTTCCATCATTGAAATGAAAACCAGAGGTATCTCCCCTAAATAGAGAGAAATGACAAATGAAATCCGGCCACACCCGATCTTTCAAGCCATAGATGAAGTGTCCAACCTTGTTAGAGAAAACTGAAAATCTGAATCGTCGATCACTCAACTTGTAAACCCTTAGGTTAGAGCCAACACCTCCAATACAGCATTGCAAAGCAAGACCAACTGATTCTTCGGACAAAGGGAATGAGGCTGAAGAGAAAGACACCACCAAGAAGAATTCTTTCGCCAGGGGAGAGGGGGAAAAATGGACGGGACAACCAAAACGTCGACGCACCTGGGCTGCCACGGCCTGGCCGGGAGAGAAATCCCAATGAAGAAGAGCATCCATGATCTACAGATGGAGATCTCCATGGCTAGGTGGAGAAGGGAGGAGGGAGGTGGAGATTGCCATGGTTTCTCCAGATCTGAATTAAAAATATAGTTTCACTAGAGATGACCTGATAAGTTGTCGATGAAGAAGGGGATGCCTTGGGCATCCCCAAGCTTAGACGCTTGAGTCTTCTTGAAATATGCAGGGATGAACCACAGGGGCATCCCCAAGCTTAGACTTTTCACTCTTCTTGATCATAGTATATCATCCTCCTCTCTTAACCCTTGAAAACTTCCTCCACACCAAACTCGAAACAAACTCATTAGAGGGTTAGTACATAATCAAAAATTCACATATTCAGAGGTAACACAATCATTCTTAACACTTCTGGATATTTCCCAAAGCTACTGGAAGTTAATGGAACAAAGAAATCCATTCAACATAGCAAAAGAGGCAATGCAAAATAAAAGGCAGAATCTGTCAAAACATAACAGTCCGTAAAGACAAATTTTTCAGGGGCACTTAACTTGCTCAGATGAAAAAGCTCAAATTGAATGAAAGTTGCGTACATATCTGAGGATCACGCACGTAAATTGGCAGATTTTTCTGAGTTACCTAAAGACGGGGCTGCTCAATTTCGTGACAGTAAGAAATCTGTTTCTGCGTAGTAATCCAAATCTAGTATCAACCCTACTATCAAAGACTTTACTTGGCACAACAATGCAATAAAATAAAGATAAGGAGAGGTTGCTACAGTAGTAACAACTTCCAAGACACAACAAAACAGTATTAAAAATAAAATCATGGGTTATCTCCCAAGAAGTGCTTTCTTTATAGCCATTAAGATGGGCTCAGTAATTTTAATGATGCTCGCGCAAGAAATAAGAGTTGAAGTAAAAGAGAGCATCAAGAAGCAAATTCAAAACACATTTAAGCCTAACCCACTTACTATGCATAGGAATCTTGTACACAAATAAATTCATGAAGAACAAAGTGACAAGCATAGGAAGACAAAACAAGTGTAACTTCAAGATTCTCAACATAAAGAGGGGAAACTTAATATTATTAAGATGCATATAACCATGTTTCCCTCTCTCATAATAACTTTCAGTAGCATCATGAACAAACTCAACAATATAACTATCACATGAAACATTCTTATCATGAGCTACATGCATAAAATTATTACTCTCCACATAAGCATAATCAATTTTATTAGTAATAGTGGGAGTAAAACTACCATAACCATCATTGTAATCATCATAAATTGCAGGCATGGTATAATCATAATAACCTTTATCCTCCATAGTAGGTGGCACCAAAATACCACTATCATTATAATCATCATATATGGGAGGTAAAGTATCATCAAAGAAAATTTTCTCCTCAAAACTTGGGGAACTAAAAATATCATGCTCATCAAAACCAGCTTCCCCAAGCTTAGAATTTTCCATAGCATTAGCAACAATGGTGTTCAAAGCATTCATACTAATAACATTCCCATTAGCATGCATATAAAGTTCCATGGGTTTTTTAATTCTCTCTTCAAACACATCATGTCCTAATTCAAGATAAAGTTCATAAAGATCTCTCATTTTGTTGTTGTTTTCCATTAAGCCTAACTAGTGAAAACAAGAAACAAAAAGATATAATTGCAGGATCTAAAGGAAATACCTTCGAGCACTCACACACCGGCAACAGTGCTAGGAAATAGCTTAGTAGTCGGAGGATGTGAATACCTTTTACCTTACCTCCCCGGCAACGGCGCCAGAAAATAGCTTGATGTCTACGCACGCTTCTATTCCTGTAGACAGTGTTGGGCCTCCAAGAGCAGAGGTTTGTAGAACAGCAGCAAGTTTCCCTTAAGTGAATCACCCAAGGTTTATCGAACTCAGGGAGGTAGAGGTCAGAGATATTCCTCTCAAGCAACCCTGCAATTACGATACAAGAAGTCTCTTGTGTCCCCAACACACCTAATACACTTGTCAGATGTATAGGTGCACTAGTTCGGCGAAGAGATAGTGAAATACAAGTAATATGGATGAATATGAGTGGTAATAGCAATCTGAAATAAATATGGCAGCAAGTAAACATGCAGTAGAACAGTTGGAAACGGTGCCAGAAAATAGCTTGCTGGCATGGGAGGCAATTCTCTGTGGTGTAACTTTTCTATTCGGAAACAAGGCCTAGGGATCCTACTTTCACTAGTGGACACTCTCAACAATGATCACATAAATAAATAACTTCTCTTCCTTTGTGCTACATACACTCTTTTGTTGGATAACAAACACCATTCATTGTGTAGGGCTACAAGAGCTCCCTCAAGCCGGAGTTAACAAGCGCCACAACATTCGGAGTTCATGTTTAAGTAACCTCTAGAGCATAATAGACCGTTGCAATTTAGATCGAGTACTAACATAGCATACACACCGTCACCTTTAAGCTATGAAAGGGGGAATATATCACATCAATACTATCATAGTAATAGTTAACTCCATAATCTACAAGAGATTACAATCATAACCTACGCCAAGTACTACATGATGCACACACCGTCACCTTTACATCATGAAGGATGAATAGACTACTTTAATAACATCACTAGAGTAGCACATAGATTAATAGTGATACAAAGCTCATCATATGGATCTCAATCGTGCAAGGCAGTTCATGAGATCATTGTATTGAGGTACATGAGAGAGAGATTAACCACATAGCTACCGGTAGAGCCCTTAGCCTCGATGGAGAACTACTCCCTCCTCATCATAGCAGACAGCAGCGGCGATGAAGATGGCGGTGATGTCGATGGAGATGCCTTCCGGGGGCACTTCCCCGTCCCGGCGGCGTGCCGGAACAGAGACTTCTGTCCCCCGAACTTAGCTTCGCGATGGCGGTGGCTGCGTAACTTTTCTCGTCCCGTGGCTTATTGTGTTAGGGTTTTCGCGACGGAGGCTTTAAGTAGGCGGAAGGGCAGCCTCGGAGGAGTCCTGGTGGAGCCACACCATAGGAAGGCGCCCCCCCCCCCCCCCTTGGCCGCGCCACCTTGTGGGGTGGGGCCCCCTGGCTCCCCTCTGGCCCCTCTTTGGTGCTCTTGAAGCTTCCGGGAAAAATAAGATACTGGGCGTTGATTTCGTCCAATTCCTAGAATATTTCCTTTGTAGGATTTCTGGAACCAAAAACAGCAGAAAACAGGAACTGGTACTTCGGCATCTCGTTAATAGGTTAGTTCCGGAAAACGTGTAAAAACATCATAAAGTATGAACAAAACATGTAGATATTGTCATAAAACTAGCATGGAACATCAGAAATTATAGATACGTTGGAGACGTATCACGGAGCGTATCTCTCTCCCACACAAGGATGTTTAGGATCCGATTTTATTCAGAGAATGAAAATAACAAAACAAAAATAAAATCACACAGACGCTCCAAGTAAAGCACATAAGATGTGATGGAATTAATATATAGTTTCACTAGAGGTGACCTGATAAGTTGTTGATGAAGAAGGGGATGCCTTGGGCATCCCCAAGCTTAGACGCTTGAGTCTTCTTGAAATATGCAGGGATGAACCACGGGGGCATCCCCAAGCTTAGACTTTTCACTCTTCTTGATTATATCATATCATCCTCCTCTCTTGATCCTTGAAAACTTCATTCACACCAAACTCAAAGCATTCTCATTAGAGGGTTAGTGCATAATCAAAAATTCACATGTTCAGCAAGGACACAATCATTCCCAACACTTCTGGACATTAACCAAGGCTACTGAAATTTAATGGAGAAAAGAAATCCACTCAACACAGTAAAAGAGGCAATGCGAAATAAAAGGCAGAATCTGTCAAAACAGAAGAGTCTGTAAAGACGAATTTTTTCGAGGCACTTAACAAGCTCAGATGGAAAAGCTCCAGTTGAACGAAAGTTGCGTACGTATCTGAGGATCACGCATGATTTTTTTCAGCATTTTACAAGTTTCCTACAGATAGATCAACTCAAATTTGTGACAGCTAAAAATCTGTTTCTGCGCAGAAATCCAAATCTAGTAGTATCAACTTTACTATCAAAGACTTTACTTGGCACAAAAATGAAATAAACATGATAAGGAGAGGTTGCTACAGTAGTAACAACTTCCAAGACACAACAAAACAGTAGCAAAATAAAAACATGGGTTATCTCTTTATAACATTAAGATGCGCTCAGTAATTTTAATGACGTTCTCGCAAGAAATAAGAGTTGAAGCAAAAGAGAGTATCAAAAGCAAATAAGAAACACTTTTAAGTCTAACCCACTTCCTATGAAAATGAATCTTGTAAATAAACAAGTCATGTAAGCATAATGCAATAAGCATAGAAAGGCAACACAAGCACAACTTCAAGATTCTCAACATAAAGAGGAGAAACTTAATTAATGTTATTAAGATGCATATAACCATGTTTCCCTCTCTCATAATAAATTTCAGTAGCATCATTGATGAAATCCACAATATAACCATCACATGAAACATTCTTATCATGAGCTACATGCATAAAATTATTACTCTCCACATAAGCATAGTCATTACTATTAATTGTAGTGAGAGCAAATTCAATAAAATAGCTATCATTATTATTCTCATCACCATAATCATCATATATAGGAGGCATATTGTAATCATAATTAATTTTCTCCTCAATAGTAGGTGGACTGAAAATATGATAGTCATCATTGCATTCATCATATATAGGAGGTAAAGTATCATCAAAGTTAATTTTCTCCTCCATGGTTGGGGGACTAAAAATATCATGCTCATCAAAACCAGCTTCCCCAAGCTTAGAATTTTCCATAGCATTAGCAGAGATGGTGGTGGTCATCCCATGGCGGATGGAAGCGGGGATCGTGTGTGCATGTCAGGACGCGGTGCCAGGTGAGGGAAGCATCGGGGTGGTCCTGTGGCGCTGGTGTTGGTCTCGCCTCAAGCATGCTCGAAGTCATCAAGCCAACATGTGCATGCTTCGGGCGGCACATATCACCTTCTTCGCTCTCGGCCGACCTTACGGGCTGACGTGGGGATTGGGGGGTCCCGAAGTGATCCATCTGGCAGCATGGGAGCTGCTGGCTTGGACTAATAATACTGGTTTAGCTATATTGCTCTTCTTGCGCCAAGTCGAGTTTCAGCTTAATGTTGGCTTCCTCTATGTGGTCGCCGATGAGGTCTGGTATTCCCCGTCGGAGATCTTCACCAATTGGTACAGGATCAGAAACCTGGTTGTGCGCACCCATATTTTCAGCTAGTGCGGCTTCATGAGGGTGGGGTGCCAAGTTTCGCTTTCTTGCCGATGACATGAGACATGGCTAAGTATAGATTCCATTGTATTGATAGAGGTGGAGAAAGTGGCTGCGATTGGATGCCTGGAAGTGATGGTGGAGATGTGTATTGGTTGTGATGAAGATTATGTTGGACATGCTTGTTTCTTGTGTGTCGGGTGTTTGGTGACTTGCAGCGTTGGCCTTGGCAAGCGGAGGTGGAAAAAAAGGAGAAATGCATTTTTAGTGATGATCCTCGAGTACCAAGTCGTGATTTTCATGGTGAAAACACAAGGTGAAGTCAGACTCTCTAGAGTGAAAATTTAAGATTTTCGATCAAGTGTTGTTTCTTTCTTAGAGGCGCTGCTTTTGAATAATCTATTTTGTATTCCGGGAGTGCTGGTGTTCTCAGTGTTTGATCATCGCCGGGTCTTCTTATTTCATTTTTATTTTATTTTTTGGTTGTGTGCATCTTTGATATTTTCAGGCATTTTGTTGATGCGGGGGCTATATATAATTAATATCTATGCAGGTTAGTTAAGCCAGGTCGTAGAGTGATGAGTGGACATTCGCTGTTTGGCTTAATTCCGATCATCCGTGATGGAACTGAATGAGCGTGATTGTAGTCAGAACAGTATTTCGTGATTGAATAGAAGCCAGAGGTTGAAAAAGAATATGGTCTACGATTGCAGTAATACTGAATTACTGATGCACGCATGTGTATTAAGTCATCATAATACTTCCTCCGTCATACAAAAGATATCTCAACTTTATCTAAATTTAAATCTTTCTAAATATGATATTGAAACATCGACATATAGAGAATGTTAATATATTTTTGTGTGACGAAGAAAGCAGCACAATCTTGATTGTTCTCCGTTAGTAGCTGACGTTCACCAACGCGGCCTAGTGAAGGTAATTACACGCCAATTTTGGGAAGCTGGAGATTCGCTTGATAAAGAATGGAGCTGGGGCTCGGGATGAGGACGTAATGCATGTTAGGTGTCGCAATTATGCGCACATTATTGAGTTTGCAAGATGCAAATGTTAACTAGCCTATTGAAGTTTTTTTTAGAGCAACCACATATTGCATTAATCGAAAAACAAGTTACATGAAGCAACACATGTGAAAATTAAAAGATAAAATCCTAAAAGATCGAGAAAGACAAAACGATCCCTAAGGTTTGTTGCAACCACCGTCATGGAGGTAAAGTTCCTAAAGTTTCACTTGATACCTAGGGTTTTTTTGCATTCCGCTATTTTGTCGGCAGTAAAAAAAATTGGAACAATACCAAGACAACACGTTATTTTTCGAGCTGCAAAGCTAGTTTGGTCCAAACGAAAACGGCTTTTTTTATAACACATAATATATTAAGCAAGCAAGCCGCCTCGTTAAAAACATTCCAGTCCCTTTAGGTACCCTGGTAAGGAAAAGAGTATGCAAGAAACTTGCTGCCCCAAACAAAAGAACGTTATAGTGTTATGTCATCTAGGCGAATTTGGGCTAAGAGACTAGGGGGTTCATCGACCCAAGTACAAGAGGATTTATCAATGAAGGAAGACCTAGCTATTGTATGAGCCGCCCTATTACAACTTCTCCTACAAACCAGCTATATCCGATCTTGGGCGCAGTGAACTGGTTTTCTAAAAAGATTGGAAGGTCCGGAGCTCGCTTCTTTGAAGAGTAATTGCCCCCAGTTTAGATCATTATAGGGTTCCTGTCGAAGCGACATCTGAAGGCCTCCGATCTTTCAAGATATGACGAAAGCAATGTTCGGGTTATTTCGAAATTCCAGAAGTGCTTGAAATCAATTCAATTCTTATCTCCGATTTCGAACTCCGGCTGGATTCTTAGAATTCCGAACAAAGACTGTTAGCAGCAGGTGGAGACATTTCTTTGGGGGAATACGACGAGCACTCATCTCCAGCATTCAGGTGGTCCTATCATCTCTATTTCCTCCTGACATTTCCTTCTCTAGTCAGGGAAGCCATAATCAGTCGATATTCTACCCAAAACAAGTCTAAAGAATTTTAAGCGCGGAAAAGGTGACTTCCAGATCAGGGATAATAAATAAAATAGGAACCGGCTGCAATTTCACTGCAGGCAGCGTAGCAATTCTCGCGGGAATCTCGGTCTTGTTTGGGCCGATTCCTTAACGAGCAAGATTCATTCTTTAATCGCTACCAGATCAAACATGAGACCAGCATCCTAAAAAAGAAAAAGGAACGCAAAAGTTTTTAGAAATCCTTATCTTTCGGCTTTATAAAAAAATATCCATATAACCGCGATTATATGACCAACTGTATATCTTTTTTTTTAAAGGAGAAAAAGTGGATTTATAGTCACAGGCTGAAAAATTCAGACCAAGCCCCTTCTCTGATGCGGTGGAGATGGGGGTACCTTTCAATCAAAGTGATGGGGGTCCTTCCGCGAGCCATAACAAGTGTTAGTCTCGACCACAAACAAGATTTGGTCTCGTACGCCTGCTAAGAAAGTTCCCTCTCTTTTTCATTTTTAACAGATAGCCCCAGGAAAAAACTTCTCGATGAAAATCGATGAAATATCAGCACCTGTATGAAAGTCAGTACCATCCCGTTAAGGACAGGTTTTGATCTTTTTTAATCTTCAAAAAAAAATCTGTAATGGAATAATGGTAGGATGAAAAAAAAAAATCGGGTCACGGCTATGACGTTACTATACGTCATTTTGCTGGTCAGGTGCGAGGTTGAGCATGCCTTTGTCCTTTCAAAGTGAAACGATTTTCCTTTTACGTTGAGATATTTGAATTGGATTTTCAGTTATAATAGCAAAACAGGACATGTTGACCACTCATCTGACTGGAATCTTCCTACTAACACAGTTGTTCAAATCTCAGCGGCTATTACAGCATGTGCTCGTATTCATATGTACCAATACATTAGCAGACCTGTTTGTTCCTAGAGGGCCTAGCTGGCGAGCGACCCCAGTCCGCGGCAGAGAAAATACACTCAAAATGATATTCCATAATTGAAGGAATGAGTTGCAGATTTACTGGAAGAAAAAAATATTTTCTATGATCATACCCCAACCATCTCATCCATGAGCAGGCTCCGTAAGATCCCATAGAGTAGAAATGGAATAAGTCATGTGACATGATATAGAAGCAAAAGTGTTTTTAGCCCCAAAAGACGTACTCCCTCCGGTTCATATTAATTGACTCTAATATGGATGTATCTCGAACTAAAATGTGTCTAGATACATCCATATTGAAGTCAATTAATATGAATCAGAGGGAGTATTAAAGTATCCTATTCTATTTCTTGTATTACCTTTCATTTTGGGTCTATTTTCCCATCCATCCGAAATGGATGTGATTCGTTTCAAACTAGACATTTCGACCTTCATCCCACCCGAGAAATAATAAGCAAAGAGCTCGACTGATGACGGGGTGGGGTGCGCAGTGAACTGGTTTTCTAAAAAGATTTCATTTCGCAAAAATTAAGATATTTTCGATGAGTAAACTCAACATTTCCAATTTGGCCTATGATGTTGAAACAATCAGCAAAAATCGCCGTTTCTTCATTCCACAGTTGTTCGTTGCCCAAACAGTACTCAATTACTTCTAAAGAATCTGATTCCGCCTTAATGCTAGTGCACCCCATTACCTTTGCCAACTCCAAACCATCTCTCATAGCATATGATTCAGCCATTGTACTTGAGGAAACACATGGCAAATATATTCAAGAAGCAGCTAAGAATACACCATGATCATCTCTTAGTATGGCCCCCGTCGCCCCCGTTCGGTCTTCAAAATTGAAAGCATCATCCATGTTCAGTTTAAATTTATGGCAAGTGGGTTTTGCCCAGACCCGCTTTACTTCCGCATTCGGTTTGTTTGCTACCTTTGAGTCCAATGCAATTCCTTTAATAGATATCGCACACTGGTGCACTGGGGAAATTGATTCACCATGGGTAATCCTCCGACGAGTCCACCAAATATACCACGCACTGATCGCTATGATTTCTTGTAGATTGATAGAAGTGTAGCCTGGGAGCACGGACGGATTTGATTTCAATAGCTCCTCCAAAACAGCTTACCCAGACCGATCAATGTGCATGGCCGATGTAATTGTGTCCTCCACGCGAAGAGCTCTCCAAATAGCAACTGCACCTTCGCATTGGAAAATCATGTGTAAAACTGTCTTAGGATGTAAATGACATAAAGGGCACTCTCCACTATCTCCAATATGTCTATCAGCTAGAATAGATTTCAGAGGGAGAATACAATGCATAGATCAGCAAAATATTTTTACCTTTGCAGGGGTATCCAACTTCCACATAATTTTCCAAATTGGGTTATCAACCTATGTTCCTTGGACCAAAGATCTCAAAGTTTGACCATTATACTGGTGCTTCCACTCTATATGATAAGCTGATCGAACAGTAAACCTCCCATTTCTATTTGCATTCCATGAGATAAATCATCAAAGCCGTTGATGTTTAATGGAATTTGCATGATCCGATGTACGTCCACTAGGTTAAAAATACTGGTAATTAACTCCTCATCCCACCTTTCTATCGCTGGATCAATTAAATCACTGACTTTGGAAATAATACATTGTCCACGGGGTGTAAGAAACCTTTCGATTTGCACTCCTTGGAACCCATGGGTCTGACCAGATATTGACCGAGTTTCCTGTGCCAATTCTCTAGATATGACCCCTCTTAAAGGTTTGGATGCTAGCAACGATGCTATGCCATGTGAATAAACAGCCTGATTTAGGCCCAGCTGATAGAATATTTCCATTCGGATAATACTTGGCCTGTAGAACTTGAGCACAGAGAGATTCTGGTTCTGAAACAATCTCCACACTTGCTTAGAAAGCATTGCAAGATTGAAAGAATGCAAATCCCTAAACCCCATTCCTCCCTCATTTTTAGGGAAACAAAGTTTACACAAAGCATACCAATGCATCTTCTTCCATTGATCATCATCTCCCCACCAAAACTGTGCAATAATAGTAGTAATCTTTTTGCAAATATTCTTAGGGAGTTTGAACACCGACATAGCGAAAACAGGAATTGATTGAATAACCGCTTTGAGTAAAATCTCCTTTCCTCCAATATGTAGTTGTTTTTCTTTCCATCCTTTTATTCTTTGAATAATTCTCTCAATAAAGTGCAAAAAGCAATCACTTCGATCAGCTCCAACCAAGGCAGGAAGGCCCAGATATTTATCCGAAAGTGCTTCAGTATTAATATGTAGAGTATTACACACCTCCAAACGTTTCACAACATCAGTATTAGGGCTAAAAATACACTTGATTTGGCGACGCTCACAAGCTATCCTGAATTAGCATAGTAAGTATCAAGCACTTGTTGCAATGAGGTTGCATTATGTAAATCTGCCTTCAAGAGAATTAAAGAGTCATCAGAAAATAATAAGTGTGAATCTGATGGTGCATTTCTGCACACCTTTATCCCTACAATGCCACGAACCACCTCTTTATCTTCATGCAACAAACATATATCCCCTTGTCGAATGCCCCTCGTAGGAATGAAGCCCTCTGTCAACTGTGAGTTATATCTGACCGAGTAAGAGACTGAAGAAACACTGTTCATAATCAGCTCAGTCCACTCCGGGCAAAAGCCCATCTTGATCATCATGTTTTCAAGAAATCTCTACTCTACCTGATCATATGCTTTGTGCATATCCAACTTTACTGCACAAAGACCTGCCTTCCCCTTCCTTTTGTTCTTTATTTTGTGAATACACTCATAGGTAACAAGAATGTTATCAGTGATAAGTCTTCCCGGAACAAAAGTACTTTGGGTTGGAGTATAATCTCTAGTAGTATGACCTTCAATCTTAGAGCAAGCATTTTAGATATAATTTTATAAACCATATTGCGCAGAGAAATAGGTTGGAATTGTGATACCTCCTCAGGATTATCTACCTTCGGGATAAGAACAATCATTATCTCATTCCATCCGTCTGGTATAACCTTGTCGTTGATTGCCTTTAGGACTGCTTGTGTAATGTCATTGCCCACAATGTGCTAGAACTTTTTCTAAAAGATTGCATGCAAGCCATTAGGGCTGGGGCCTTTAGATCCCCAATATTGAATACAACCTTTACATCCTCACCCGAGAAACGGTGCCATTAACCTCTCATTCATAGCAACAGTAACCTTCTGATCAATCTTTGCTAAAAAATCCGGATATGTAACGTCAACCTCCGTAGAAAAGAGGTTAGTAAATAATTGACAATGAGAGGATTCAGAGCTGAAGTACCTTCCACATAATTCCCATTCAGATCTTTTAATTTCTTTATAAAAAAAAACCGTTTTTTGCCGACGCATAGCTGTGGAAATACGCAGTATTCTTATCGCCATTTTGTAGCCAGTTTGCCCGGGAACGTTGGTTCCAATACATTTCTTCTTGGTCCAGAATTTTTTCAATTAATTGTACTAGTTCCTGTTTCCTACCATCACTCGCTGGGTTCATAGGACCACGCATCTGCGTTTCTAGCTCTCTCTGAACTTGCCTTAATCTCCTCTTGGGTCGTCCCAACACAGTCCGGTCCCAAGTATGCGGCCCAGCGTGCATAGACTTCAGACGATCAAGAACATTGCCTGGATCTGTTCCATTACCCGCCTCATCCCAAGATTGCTGGACTATATCACTGAATTTCTCCTCTTTGAGCCATTTTGCTTCAAAGCGTAAGGGTTTTGTTTGAGTATTATTTGCAGGGGCTGAATAGAAATCCGTATCCAGTAGGAGAGGTTGATGATCCAAACGATAGTAATCACAGTGAATAACAGCTGGATTTACAGTACATAGAATTCCACTCAGAGTTAACAAGTGCCCTCTCCAATCTTTCTCTGATATTTCCACGATGCCAAGTGAAAAGATCACCAACATAACCCAAATCAGTTAACCCACAATCATCCAGTGTGTCATGAAAAGCTTGCATATACTGCTGTGGGTCTTACGCTCCCCTCCTTTTCTTGGGAAAAAAGAACCTTATTAAGGACACCCATAAAAAACGAAAATGGCTTTGTAAAACCAAACCGGGTTTGTTCGATCTAAACACCCAGCCTTCAACTATTTCGTGGAGGAAAAAAAAAGAAAATACTTGATTTTGCCCTCATGGGCCGAAACCAAGTGTTGAACCTGCTAGTAATTTACATATGGGCACGTGTATATGTGTTAAATGGGCTAATAATTTGAATGTAGTGCTTTTGTATTTACACTTATGGCCCCTAATATACCTGATAAACGGGTCAGTAATTTATTCACATGTTGGACCCCTACATATAGGTGATAAACGGGCCAGCAATTTACTTACACGCAGGACCTTCTGTGTTCACATGTAGGACCCCCCGCACGTGTTAACAGTCAAGCTACAATAAACCCATGTATAAACATTTTTCCAATATGGAACACAAATGATTGTATTGTTAGTTACCATAATTTGCACGTATGTGATCTCTGTCTATCGCTCTACGTGTACACATTTTTCATATATTAATAAAGCAGTAGAAATTTTTTATGCTTATTAGTAAATATGATTACCAAATATCTGTTTTCTTGTTTCTCATGTGTTATGACCTTAGCAAGCGATTTGAGGTATGTATTTTCTTTCATATATAGGTCAGGATATAAACAATGACGATCCTGCATAAAATATTTCAATCAACTTAATTAAAATGCATATGCATATGCATAGTATATATACACACAAGAAGGTCATTTAAAAGCATACATATCAAATTGGAAGAATTTGTCTCTTTTCTTGTGTTCATCGAATTAAGTATCTACGTAGAAGTGATACTCGGGCTTAATACTTTTGAGTTTTCCTTTGACTTCTGCATAATTAATTTTGTGACGATTGGTATAGCACCGTAGCACAACATGAATATATATCCTTGCACTAATGCAATATGGTCTTAATAGAATATGCTACTTAGGTAATGCAACTTCACACGTGAATACGTGATAAGCTTTAGTAGAGGCAATATTTTACTTGCAAGCCTATACAAAACTGTTAGTACAAAGTTAATTACATCACCATGCACACCAGCTGGTATTAGTTTGTGACAGCAGTGATTTGCTTTGCTTTACAAAGAGCCATGCTAATGTAGCATGTAGCATATACTATATTAGTATGTGCCAGTCATTAGAGAAAGGAACATGTCACCAACTATGGTGGGGTAGTAATTAATCAACTGAATCAATAGAAGCACGGTAGTGTTGATAGCGTTACAAGGACAAGCGAGGTGAAATCTGCCACAAGTAATCGCTGGAGAGATTCTACACATGAAATTAATTATTTGATTTGACTACAAGAACAAGGTAGCAGCTAAAATGGATGCATGGTTGGGCTTTATATCTCTGTATAGTACTCCCAATTGATACGGTAATACTACGTAACATGTTAATAAGGTCTTCCCGCTAATTCGCAAAAAAAAAAGAAACGGTCTTCCCGCTAAGCATACACCGCATTTGTCGACAGGGACGAAGCTAGAAAAACAATATGATGGGTTAGCATTTATAGCACTGGTGACATCTTTACTGACAAGTTAAACAATGATTAGTGCAAAATTAGTGAGTGATTTTCCGAATTCATTGGTGTCAGCTGACACCATTACCATGCATGCAGCTCCGCCCCGTTTGCGAAGCGTTCCTCTTTTTTTTTTTTTTGCCAAACGTTTTTGTGTTCTTTACCGAGTAAGCCCATGTCGAGCACCCTTTTTGCCGAGCGTCACGCTAGGCGTTCGTCTTTGCTAAGAGTTTTCCGTCCTATGCCGAGCGTTTCGGACGCTCGGCAAACTTGCCATTTCCAGTAGTGAATACGTAATCTCCAACTGATAAGATAAAATCTCATGTGCCACTATTTCAGCCCAGCAATGCCAACCAGATTTTCACCCAACCATTTTAGGGGCATCGCCGTGACAAATGAACTATACAACTCCGCTATAGTAGTACCCTTATCTCACGATACGGATGAATCCCGGTGATCAGAGGGGTACGTGAGCACGCGGTGAATGATTGACATGTGTCCAACGGCGTTTGTGTCTCCGTGAGATGATGTATAGAGGCAGAGTACTGCACCTTGACGGTTTGACCATATCCCAAAGCCCAATATTTTGTCTTAGCCGGTGCCCCTTTTTCTTTGGTTTAATCCAACACATCATCAGATTATACAACCCAGCTACGTTACCCCGTGTGGAGACAGTGGGTTGGAACCCACCGCTACGGATCCTTATCTTCTCCACGAGTTTTTCTCATCTTCCATCTCAAGAGTACTACCGGCACAGCCCCCAGCACGAGCGCGGCGCCGCCGGTCGCCACCTCCGTGAGCGCGTCGCCGCCAGCCGCCACCTCCGCAAGCGCTGCGCCGCCGGTCACCACCTCTGCGAGCGCTGCGCCGCCGGTCACCACCTCTGCGAGCGCTGCGCCGCCGGTCACCACCTCTGCGAGCGCTGCGCCGCTACCAGCCGCCACCTCCGCGAGTGCGCCGCCGCCGGCCGCCACCTCCGCCTACGCCGTCGCCCGTCGGAAAGGAAAGGGCCGTCGCCTCATCGTCGGGCGCGCCAATGATCCCCTCCTCACCTTGCGTCGTCGGCTGTCGGCAATGGAAGGGCCTTCGCCTTGCCGTCGGGCTCGCCGACGATCCCCTTCTCACCTTGCGTCGTCGGGAAGGGCCTCGCCCCACCACGAGATTATTGGGCCTCGCTCCCATGGTCCCCAGCATAATTCCTCTTTCCGTGGTTGAGGGGAGGTCTCGCGTTGCATGGTTGAGGACGAAGGCCTCTGCTCTTCCAGATGCATTTTTAGATGCGTTTTTTGTTTTTGTTTTTTTAGATTTTCCAGATGCATTTTTTTCCGTTGTTTCATTGTATGAACATTTTACTATTTGTTATGGCAGCATGTAAGAAATTTTGATTGATCCGTTTTCTGCTATTGTATCTTTCTGCTTATCTTCCGCCGGAAATGCTTTGCCGCTGTAGCTTCTTGCCATCGCCAATTTTTGCAGGAACTGACTCGCTAAAGCATCGTTTTTCTGCTACGGAGTATTAGTTTTTTCATGGAGCCTTACTAGCTATAAATTCTTATTAGTTGTCTTTAGGGCCATCTACTGGTTACTGTCTAGACTACAGCGAGGTATGCCCGAATGTTTCCGCTCCGATTAGAATCTTGCAAAATTCCACTCTCTCTGCCAGTAGCATCTTTACCTCACTGGTTAGTGGCATCTATTGGTGCTCTGCTCTGCCATGGGCTGCCAAAAGGTCGTGCTGGTCCGCCGTAGGTGCCGGAGCTCAGGGCATCAGTTACGAACGGTGGAGTCTATCCCATAGCAGTAGCAAAGGTGCAGGTCAGCAAGGTAGGAGCGTGGATCACATCGCTGTTTCAGGCGATTTGCACAAAAATAACCCAAAACTGAAAGAAAAGCACAGACTAACCCTCCGGCGAAACTATTTCACCAATCTAACCCTTTTGTGTGGCGCCCCTTCCACGGGCGCCACACATGCCCATGTGGCTCCCCACCTGCCGGCGCCACTGACCCAGCCGACGTGGCCCCCTCGCCGCTGAGCTGGTGCGCCCATCCGACGTGGCAGCATGTGTGGCGCCCCTCCCAACGGCGCCACACGTGCCCTTGTAATCCCCCCGAGCATACTGTGAGACAATTCCTCTGGGACTTAGCCATTTTGCGAGGCTCGATGTGTGGCGCCGACTCCACTGGCGCCACACTAGCATATGTGGCGCCGATGCCACGGGCGCCACACATAGAGGCTCGCGAAAACGGCTAAGGACTTATCGTCCGGAGCCCCCTGGATGTTTTCGACCCAATGTTGATATAAGTTGGCATGTGTGGCGCCGATGCCACGGGCGCCACACAAGCACTTGTGGCGCCAGTTGGAAGGGCGCCACACATTGACTTTTGTTAAAAACATGAAAAATCCTATCAAACTCCAACAGTTACGAGTACAACATTGGACACAACAAGTAGCAATTTCATGACATACACATATAACACTTCATAGGTCACATTGGAGCACGTAGATTCAAACAACAAGTAGCATTACAGACCATGGTTCGACATGACATAGGGTTCACAAATCGATACTTATGAATATAGAGTTCACAACAACTCGTGGGCACATCCTAGTAGCGTCCTCGACGTGCCGTCCTCGCGGGCTGCTTCCGGACGGCCATCCTCTACGTCCGCTGCCGTGGCGGCTCCTGCAGCTGCTCGCTGCTGCTCTGCTGCTTTGCTCCGCTGCTCCTGCTCTGCTCCTCCTCCTCCTCCTCCTCATCCTCCTCCTCCTCTCGAAGAGAACGGCTCGTCGTTCCTCATCCTCGACATATCTGATCTCCGCCGCGGCCCCTCATCCTCCTCGGTGACAACCTTCTTTCCTCGGTGACATAATCTTCCGGAGTGTACCGGTTTGGACCCTTGCCCCTTGGCTTCAACTGGTAAGCTGACCGTGCGGCTTGCTTGGAGGTACGCTTTGGAAGTATGGCTTGACTCAGAATTAGCTCGTCCTCAGGAATCTTCACAGACACGAACACATGAGATTACAAAGTTGAAATTAGTAAGAACATGTTTGACAGCAACAAAATAGTCCATACCTCCCGCTCTTCTGAAGAGGAAGATGTAGCGATTTCGGCTTCCCGGCAACCTAGCAAGCTGGCTAACCGCCGCATCTTTCGTGCAGTGTTCTGCGTCATCCCGTTCATGGTTACAAATCCACCACATCATAGTATCGTACATTCAAAGTTGGTGATCATACCTTAATGAAATACCGCAACGGTCGGACAGGCTTGTCATCTCTCCCGCTCTGCTCCCACATAACCTCGCACTCCTCAGCTGTTTTTTCGATCTCCTTCCGCTGTGACAAATACAGCATACACAATTGAAGCGTTCACATGGCAATGTAGATGATGTACTAGTTACTGAGAGAATAGAATACCACGAAGTTCAGCTCGGAAGCAATAGAAGTCGATCTCCCTCTGCGAGCAAATCTGTCGTGCTGGCTTTGCCCAACCTCATCGAACTGGATGGGGTCGTCCAAGATCTCCTCAGGATACATGAGAATATACATGAGAATATATCCAAATAAGCCATCACACATACATTCCTAACAAATATGAGTTATTCCATCAAGAATACATGAGAATATATCTAACTTTCGAATCACCTATACATCACACATACATGAGAGTTCATATCCAAATACATGCTCCAATTTTGCCTTTCACCACATACATACATAAGGTTCCATACATACACACATACAAATATTTGGATCAAGAATACATGAGTTATTCCATCACAAATAATAGGCATATGTAACAAATTTGAATGCATTTGCTAGGCAAATATTAGACATTTCAACACATGCATACATAGGATTTCAACACATACATGTAAAATTTCATTCAACACATCTAGGGTTCCTACATATCTAGGGTTCCTACATATCTAGGGTTCCTACACATACACATTCAACACATACATAGCCATTTCAAATCTAGTTTCCATGTCTAGGGTTCATGTGCAAATCTAGCAAGATCTATGAAATTAGTGGATGAATGTGAGGGATTCGAAGGGGATTACCTTGAGGAATGGATGGGGAAGAGATTGGCCGGTCAGATCTGACGAATTTGTGGCCGATTTGTTGGGGGAGAGAGGGAGGGAGGAGGAGGAACCGCCGGCCGCCTTGGGGGAGAGAGGGAGGTCGTCCAAGAAACAGAGAAGAAGATGGTCGGGCTGGGCGCGGGCGCGGGCGCCACACTTAAGTGGATGTGTGGCGCCCGTGGCATCGGCGCCACACATGCTAGTGTGGCGCCCGTGGCATCGGCGCCACACATCGAGCCTCGCAAAACGGCTAAGTCCCAGACGTTCCGGAGCCCCTGGATGTTTTGGACCGAAAACATGATATAAGTTGGCACGTGTGGCGCCGTTGGGAGGGGCGCCACACATGCTGCCACGTCGGATGGGCGCACCAGCTCAGCGGCGAGGGGGCCACGTCGGCTGGGTCAGTGGCGCCGGCAGGAGGGGAGCCACATGGGCATATGTGGCGCCCGTGGGAGGGGCGCCACACAAAAGGGTTAGATTGGTGAAATAGTTTCGCCGGAGGGTCAGTCTGTGCTTTTCTTTCAGTTTTGGGTTATTTTTGTGCAAATCGCCGCTGTTTCACACAAAAAAAAAGGTGAAAGCATCGCATCATGTTCCTGCTCGATTCAGAAAAGCTCTGACGATGGAACTACTCAGCCCACGTGGTCCTCGGGACAACAGGCAGAAGATGTATTCACGCCGTGTGATCGCCGTGAAGCATAAAAGGAATCTCAAAGCTGATCCAACGGTGACTAGACCGTGCTCACGTACCCCTCTGATCACCAAATCCACTCTCCGATACGGATAGGAGCTTTGATTCAGTGTGTCTAACTGTTTTGATGTACATGAAAGGATTCAGCTTTCCTTTTGCATAACTAGTAAATATTTTCCTTAAAATAGACATCAATAATATGACTTAGAATACAACAAAGAATAAGGAAGCATGTCTTTGTCGCTTAGTCATATCATTAAATGTAAAATTTTCAATCAAATTGTCATGATAGCAACCGCACCAAATTTTCTCAATATGAGCCCTCTCTACGGCACAGGGAAAAAACACTCCACCGTCATGTTATGTGAACTCCATGCCATTGCCAGTGCCAGTACGGTTACATCGACCAGCATTATATTTACATATATAAAAGCTGTGCGTTTTTATTGGTTTTACAACCACACGTGCACTATTTATGGGTGCCTGAACAACTCTGGTGCGCATTTTTTTTACCTTTTTCAGAAAGGATCCGACGGACAGTTTTAGAAGTTTTTAATATGAAATGTTTGTAGTAATTCATCGGTAGAAACATTGAACTTCCTCAAGGAATTCTAAACGTCAACAGTAATGTGCCGATGTTAACTATGATCTTTGTCGTCAACTATCTAATAGTAATTCTTCGAGGTTGCATATTTCTGCGATGGTAGCTTCTGAGCGGCACATAAGCGTGATAATTTTGACACGAATCTTCAAGATCACCCGTAGTTCTTCTATAGCAGCTTCGGAAAAAAAAATCAACCATCCGCCGCCTCTTTTGGTCGGCAGAACTACTATTGCCTTCTTTTCGGTATCTCTGAAAAACCTTGCTCCGTCGTACGTCACATCTTTCAACCGGTGCGTGTTTTCTCGCTCCGGGCATTGCATCTATTGTGTAGTGCTATTGGCATGATACCCTATTTTTCCCATCGACCAAGATCATCCAACGTTTTTTTGTCAATACTACTCTCTTTTTTCATCGCCTAACATTAGCGCTTCCTCCTTTCTGATTTCTTCCATTTGACCATGGAAAATGCAACTGCTAATAGCAAAGGCTATTTTAAAGATGTTTCAAACAAATGAGTTTACACTTATATCCTTCATGTATTTTCGTGATAGAGGATTTTGACCCTTCCATTTCAGCCTATTGTTACCGCAATTGAGATCCATGTTAATGAAGAATACCTCGATCTTGCTTCTTTTTTGCGAGAAAATCGCTCTACCTTTTTCAGCGGTACATATGAGACGCTAAGTACTACTTTTACGTTTGTTGATCAGTGTTTCCACACTAACACTTTTCCAGTACTTTGACAACATATAGGGTTCCTCGAATAATTTGATATATCGCAACGGGTAAATCCTTCACCCTTCCTCCTCTTACTAATTATGGAGAATGGTCTTGTAACCCATACATTGTAGTACTTCTAAAATACCATAACAAATGGTCTACAGCCAAGGGCGCGGCAGCACGCCACAGCAAACTTCCTACTTTCTTTCTTAAATACGTGACACTTTTTGACTTCAATTTTTGTAGACTCAACGCGTATTGAGCAGGTCACAAGCGCCACAGGTCAGGTATTTTTTTGATAAAGGGCGCTTTATTATTATTCATGTTCAAGCAATACACCCGGCCTCTACATAACAAGGATGCACACAGCCGTTTAAAGGTTCACAAAACACAGCGAAAAAGGAAATTACATGAGTACTTTATCTGAGAAGAGCAAATCACTAGACTGTAGGAGGCAAAATCCTTCGACTATGCAGCCACCCATGTTGGGTAATAAAATCCTTCACCGTTTCCTCCAATCGTGTAGACACCTTCGTAAATAGGTCGCGGTCCTCCAAATCCTGAAGCGATGACCATGAACGGAGCAACGCCGTACATCGGTAGATGACCTGCATGAGAGAATAGTTTTTATTGTCAAAAACCTTGCCATTTCTACATAGCCAAAGCGACCGTATATCTGCAATCACTCCCACTCTGATAAGAACTTTAAACCTAGCATCCACTCCGTTTAGCCAATTGCCAAAAATATTTGCAACGCTTTTTGGAGGATATAAGGTAGAACCTATCTGAATGATTGACCATATAGATCTAGCGAACTGGCATTGAAAGAACAAGTGTTTTATAGTCTCCTCTTCGTGACAGAAAACACACTTCGTACACCATACCAATTCCGCTTCGCAAGATTATCTTTAGTAAGAATAACACTGCGACGAAGGTAGCAAGCAAAAAACGTTAGTTTTTAGTGGTATCTTCATCTTTCAGATAGATTTATAATTTACTACCGGTTGAATAGGTTCAATTAAGGCAGTGTACATCGATCCAACAGAGAATACCCCGTTTTTTGTAAGATTCCAACGAAACTCATCTGATCTTTGTCACAGTTGGACAGAAGCTAATCTTTGTATTAGCTCATTCCAAGAGGCCAAACGAGGACCAACAAGGTCACGCCTGAACGTCACAGACGGAGGTGATGTTTCCATCACCTTGTGTATAGTATCATGTTTATGTCTCACAATATTGAACAAGGCTGGATATTGTTCGCGAAGGGTGGTTGTTCCCAACCATATGTCCTTCCAGAACCTTATCTTAGACCCATCTCTAATGGAAAAGGAGCCATGTGGGAACAAGTATTTCTTAGTTGCCATAATGCATGCCCAAAAATGTGAATCTCCTGGTTTTCATAGTTTTTTTCGAAATGGGGAGTATCACCCCGGCTTCTGCATCATGATGATGCACACGACCTTTTATTAATAATTCAAGATTTGTATAGTTTTACAACTCAAGCATCGCCCAGAATTGATACAAAAATCAACCAGCGAAAGAAACACAAACTACTCCAAATAGCCATCAAAGTAATCTTCTAGTATGACGCCAGCCAACCTGGGACCAGATATCCTGAGCGACCATCTGGAACCATGTGCATCCAGTAACCATGGCATCCCGTGTTGGAGATATGCCCAAGAGGCAATAATAAAGTGGCTATTATATATGTTTATGTTTATGATAAATGTTTACATACCA
This sequence comes from Lolium perenne, assembly GCF_019359855.2. NCBI lineage: Eukaryota > Viridiplantae > Streptophyta > Magnoliopsida > Poales > Poaceae > Lolium > Lolium perenne. The sequence continues at coordinate 46,097,442 of NC_067245.2, forward strand.
TGCTATAATTGTATTAACCGAAACATTGATACATGTGTGTTATGTGAACAACAAGGAGTCCCTAGTAAGCCTCTTGTATAACTAGCTTGTTGATTAATAGATGATCATCATTTCGTGATCATGAACATTGGATGTTATTAATAACAAGGTTATGTCATTGATGAATGATGTAATGGACACACCCAATTAAGCGTAGCATAAGATCACGTCATTAAGTTTATTTGCTATAAGCTTTCAATATATAGTTACCTAGTCCTTCGACCATGAGATCATGTAAATCACTTATGCCGGAAGGGTACTTTGATTACATCAAACGCCACTGCGTAAATGGGTGGTTATAAAGGTGGGATTAAGTATTCGGAAAGTATGAGTTGAGGCATATGGATCAAGAGTGGGATATTGTCCATCCCGATGACGGATACATATACTCTGGGCCCTCTCGGTGGAATGTCGTCTAATTAGCTTGCAAGCATATGAATGGTTCATAAGAGATGACATACCACGGTACGAGTAAAGAGTACTTGTCAGGAGACGAGGTTGAACGAGGTATAGAGATACCGATGATCAAACCTCGGACAAGTAAAATATCGCGTGACAAAGGGAATCGGTATCGTATGTAAATGGTTCAATCGATCACTAAGTTATCGTTGAATATGTGGGAGCCATTATGGATCTCCAGATCCCGCTATTGGTTATTGGTCGGAGAGAGGTCTCAACCATGTCTGCATAGTTCACGAACTGTAGGGTGACACACTTAAGGTTTGATGTCGTTTAAGTAGATATGGAATATGGAATGGAGTTCGAAGTTTTGTTCGGAGTCTCGGATGGGATCCAGGACATCACGAGGAGTTCCGGAATGGTCCAGAGAATAAGATTCATGTATAGGAAGTCATTTTCCAAGTTTGAAAATGATCCGGTGCATTTATGGAAGGTTCTAGAAGGTTCTAGAAAAGTCCGGAAGAAATCACCATGGAAGGTAGAGTCCCGGAGGGACTCCACCTAGCATGGCCGGCCAACCTAAGGAGGAGGAGTCCCAGGTGGACTCCACCCCATGGTGGCCGGCCACCCCCCCAAGGAAGGGGTGGGAGTCCCACCTTGAGTAGGAGTCCCACCTTGGGTAGGTTTCCCACCTTATGGCAAGTTTTGTGTTGGGGTCTTATTCGAAGACTTGTAGTCAAACTCTTGGGGGTTCCACCTATAAAAAGAGGGACAAGGGGAGGGGGCCGGCCACTCAAGCCACCAAACTTGGCCGCACCCCTTGAGGCCGGCGCCCAAGCCCCCCTCTCCCCAAACCCTAGCCGCCCCTCCTCCACATATCTCTCCCGCATCGCATAGGCGAAGCCCTGCCGGAGATCTCCACCACCACCGCCACCACGCCGTCCTGCTGCCGGGATTCCGAGGAGGATCTACTACTTCCGCAGCCCGCTGAAACGGGGAGAAGGACATCGTCTTCATCAACACCGAACGTGTGAACGAGTACGGAGGTGCTGCCCGACTGTGGCACCATCAAGATCTTTTACGCGCTTTTGAAAGCGGCAAGTGATCATCTTCTGCAACAACGAGATCTAATCTCGTAGGCTTTGGAAATCTTCAAGGGTTAGTCTCGTGATCCCCTCGTTGCTACCATCTTCTAGATTGCATCTTGGGTTGGTTTTCATTCTTGAGGTAGAATTTTTTTTGTTTTCTATGCTATGAATCCCATCAGTGGTATCAGAGCCGTGTCTATGCATAGATTGGTTGCACGAGTAGAACACAATTGTTTTGTGGGCGTTGATGCTTTGTTGTCTTTAGTTCGTGTACTTTGCATCTTTGTGGCATAGTGGGATGAAGCGGCTCGGGCTAACTTTACATGACCGCGTTCATGAGATTTTCTCCACGCTCGACATGCAACTTGTATTGCATAAGTGGCTTTGCGGGTGTCTGTCTCTCCCACTATAGTGAAGATCCAATTTACTCTTTCTATTGACAACACTAGTATCACCATTGTGGTTCATGTTCGTAGGTAGATTGGATCTTACTCGAAAACCCTAAACCACGTAAAATATGCAAACCAAATTAGAGACGTCTAACTTGTTTTTACAGGGTTTGGTGATGTGATATGGCCATGATGTGATGATGAATATGTATGAGATGATCATTATTGTATTGTGGCAACCGGCAGGATCCTTATGGTTGTCTTTAAATTTCATGTTGAGTAGTATTTCAAAGAAGTTGTAATAGTTGCTACATGGGAGAACAATCATGAAGACGGCGCCATTGACCTTGACGCTACGCCGACGATGATGGAGATCATGCCCGTTGATGATGGAGGTCATGTCCGTGCTTTGGAGATGAAGATCAAAGGCGCAAAGACAAAGGGGCCATATCATATCACATATAAATTGCATGTGATGTTAATCCTTTTATGCATCTTATTTTGCTTAGATCGCGACTGTAGCATTATAAGATGATCCCTCTCACTAAATATCAAGATAATAAAGTGTTCATCCTTAGTATGCACCGTTACTAATACTTGTCGTTTTGAAGCATCACGTGATGATCGGGTGTGATAGATTCTACATGTGCATACAACGGGTGCAAGCCAGATTTGCACACGCGGATACTAAGGTTGCCTTGACGAGCCTAGCATGTACAGACATGGTCTCGGAACACAGGATACCAAAAGGTAGAGCATGAGTCATATGATTGATATGATGAACACTTTGAGTGTTCGCCAATGAAGTTACATCTTGTCTCATGATGATCGGACTTGGTGTAGTGGATTTGGTTCGTGTGATCACTAAGACAATGCGAGGGATATTGTTTTGAGTGGGAGTTCACCTAGTTTTTAATTTTATTGAATTAAAATTTGAACTCAATTTGTCATAAACTTAGTCTAAACTATTGCAAATATATGTTGTAGATCATGGCGTCCCCATCAATCAATTTTAACCAGTTCCTAGAGAAAGAAAAGCTTAAAAGAAATGGTAGCAACTTCACCGACTGGTTCCGTCATGTGAGGATCTTCCTCAATGGCGGAAATCTGCAATATGTGCTTGATGCACCGCTAGGTCCCCCACCACCACCTGCAGTATCCGAGGAAGAAAAGAATGTTTACGAGACTCGGGTGATTCGGTACTCTCAAGTTTAGTGTGCCATCCTATGCAGCCTAGAGGCGGAGCTCCAAAAGCGTTTTGAGCACCACGACCCTTATGAGCTGGTCAATGAGTTGAAAACGATATTTCAAACTCATGCGGCCGTGGAAAGCTATGAGGCTTCGAAGCACTTCTTTGGTTGTATGATGGAAGAGGGCAGCTCCGTTAGTGAGCGCGTGCTCGCTATGTCCGGGCATGCAAAGAAGCTCAGTGACTTGGGGATAGTGATTCCTAACCAGCTGGGTATTCATCGTGTCCTCCAATCACTGTCACCAAGTTACAAGAACTTCGTGATGAACTACAACATGCAGAACATGAACAAGGAGTTAACTGAACTCTTCTCCATGCTAAAATCTGCTGAGATTGAGATACAGAAAGAACATCAAGTGTTGATGGTCAACAAAACCACCAGTTTCAAGAAGCAAGGCAAACCTAAGAAGGGCAACATCAAGAAGGGCGGTAAGAAAGTTGCCGCGCCTCCTGAGAAGCCTAAGGGTGGCCCTAAACCTGATACTGAGTGCTATTACTGCAATGGGAAGGGGCACTAGAAGCGTAATTGCCCCAAGTACTTGGCTGATCTGAAGAGCGGCCTTGTCAAGAAGAAGAAAGGTATATCTGATATACATGTTATAGATGTCTATCTTACTGGTTCTCGTACTAGTGCCTGGGTATTTGATACTGGTTCGGTTGCTCACATTTGTAACTCGAAATAGGAACTACGGAATAAACGAAGCCTGGCGAGGGACGAAGTGACGATGCGCGTTGGAAATGGATCCAAGGTCGATGTGATTGCTGTCGGCATGCTCCCTCTACATGTACCTTCGGGATTAGTTTTAAACCTCAATAATTGTTATTTGGAGCCTGCGTTGAGCATGAACATTATATATGGATCTTGTTTAATGCAAGACGGTTATTCATTTAAGTCTGAGAATAATGGTTGTTGTATTTTTATGAATAATATCTTTTATGGTCATGCGCCTGAGATGAATGGTTTATTCTTGTTAAATCTCGATAGTAGTGATACACATGTTCATAACATTGATGCTAAGCGAATTAAATTGAATGATAATTCTACTTATATGTGGCACTGTCGTCTTGGTCATATTGGAGTGAAACGCATGAAGAAACTCCATTCCGATGGACTACTTGAGTCACTTGACTTTGAGTCACTTGATAGATGCGAAGCATGTCTAATGGGAAAAATGACTAAGACTCCATTCTCTGGTATAATGGAGCGAGCTACAGACTTATTGGAAATCATACATACCGATGTGTGCGGACCAATGAGTGTAGCATCGCGCGGTGGTTATCGTTATGTTCTAACCTTCACAGATGATCTGAGTAGATATGGGTATATCTATTTCATGAAACATAAATCCGAAAATTTCGAGAAGTTTAAGGAATTCCAAAGTGAAGTAGAAAATCAATGTAACAAGAAGATTAAGTTTCTGCGTTCTGATCGCGGAGGCGAATATCTGAGTTATGAGTTTGGCATGCATTTAAAGAAATGTGGGATACTTTCACAGTTGACACCGCCGGGAACACCACAGTGCAATGGTGTGTCCGAACGTCGTAATCGAACTCTCTTAGATATGGTTCGTTCTATGATGTCTCTTACTGATTTGCCGTTATCGTTTTGGGGTTATGCATTAGAGACAGCTGCATTCACTTTAAATAGGGCACCATCTAAATCCGTTGAAACGACACCGTATGAATTATGGTTTAATAAGAAACCTAAGTTGTCGTTCCTTAAAGTTTGGGGTTGCGAAGCCTATGTAAAAAAGTTACAACCGGACAAGCTAGAACCCAAAGCGGAGAAATGCATCTTCATAGGATACCCTAAGGAAACTATTGGGTATACTTTCTATCACAGATCCGAAGGCAAAATCTTTGTTGCTAAGAACGGAACCTTTCTTGAGAAGGAGTTTCTCACTAAAGAAGTGACTGGAAGAAAAGTAGAACTCGACGAAGTTGTTGAACCTTCTCTCGAAGATAAGAGTAGCGCAGTTCCGGAAGATGTTCCTGTGCAGCCTACACCGATTAGAGAGGAAGCTAATGATAATGATCATGAAACTTCGAACGAGTTAACTACTGAACCTCGCAGATCGACAAGGGAGCGTACCACTCCAGATTGGTATGATCCTTGTCTAAATGTCATGATTGTGGACAACAATGATGAGGACCCTGCGATGTATGAAGAAGCGATAATGAGCCCAGATTCCAACAAATGGCAAGAAGCCATGAAATCCGAAATGGGATCCATGTATGATAACAAAGTTTGGACTTTGGTAGACTTACCTGATATCCGCAAGGCTGTAGAGAATAAATGGATCTTCAAGAGAACAACAGATGTTGATGGTAATGTTACTGTCTATAAAGCTCGACTTGTCACAAAGGGTTTCCGACAAATTCAAGGAGTTGACTACGATGAGACTTTCTCACCTGTAGCGAAGCTAAAGTCTGTGAGGATTTTGTTAGCAGTAGCTGCATTTTTCGATTATGGGATTTGGCAGATGGATGTCAAAACGGCGTTCCTTAATGGTGACATTGAGGAAGAGTTGTATATGGTACAACCCAAAGGTTTTGTCGATCCTAAAAATGCTGACAAGGTATGCAAACTTCAGCGTTCCATTTATGGACTGAAGCAAGCATCCAGGAGTTGGAACCGACGCTTTGATAAGGTGATCAAAGACTTCGGGTTTATACAGTGTCATGGAGAGGCCTGTATTTACAAGAAAGTGAGTGGGACCTCTGTAGCGTTCCTGATATTATATGTAGATGACATATTATTGATTGGGAATGATATAGAACTATTAAGCAGTGTAAAAGGCTATTTGAATAAGTGTTTTTCAATGAAAGACCTTGGTGAAGCAGCGTACATTTTAGGCATCAAGATTTATAGAGATAGATCAAGACGCCTAATAGGGCTTTCACAGAGTACATACCTGGACAAGATTCTAAAGAAGTTTAGAATGGATGAAAGTAAGAAAGGATTCTTACCGATGTTGCCAGGTAAGGTCTTGAGTAAGACTCAAGGTCCGGCTACGGCAGAAGAAAGAGAGAGGATGAACAAGATCCCCTATGCCTCGGCAGTAGGCTCTATCATGTATGTCATGCTGTGTACTAGACCGGATATAGCACATGCTGTTAGTTTGACTAGCAGATATCAAAGTGATCCAGGAAAGGAACACTGGACAACGGTCAAGAATATCCTGAAGTACTTGAAAAGGACTAAGGATATGTTTCTTTGTTATGGCGGTGACCAAGAGCTCGTTGTAACTAGTTACACCGATGCAAGTTGGAACACTGATCCTGATGACTCTAAGTCTCAGTCTGGGTACGTGTTTATATTGAATGGTGCTGCAGTAAGCTGGTGCAGCTCGAAGCTGGAGATATGCCCAAGAGGCAATAATAAAGTGGTTATTATATATCTTTATGTTTATGATAAATGTTTACATACCATGCTATAATTGTATTAACCGAAACATTGATACATGTGTGTTATGTGAACAACAAGGAGTCCCTAGTAAGCCTCTTGTATAACTAGCTTGTTGATTAATAGATGTTCATCGTTTCGTGATCATGAACATTGGATGTTATTAATAACAAGGTTATGTCATTGATGAATGATGTAATGGACACACCCAATTAAGCGTAGCATATGATCACGTCATTAAGTTCATTTGCTATAAGCTTTCGATACATAGTTACCTAGTCCTTCGACCATGAGATCATGTAAATCACTTATGCCGGAAGGGTACTTTGATTACATCAAACGCCACTGCGTAAATGGGTGGTTATAAAGGTGGGATTAAGTATTCGGAAAGTATGAGTTGAGGCATATGGATCAAGAGTGGGGTATTGTCCATCCCAATGACGGATATATATACTCTGGGCCCTCTCGGAGGAATGTCGTCTAATTAGCTTGCAAGCATATGAATGGTTCATAAGAGATGACATACCACGGTACGAGTAAAGAGTACTTGTCAGGAGACGAGGTTGAACGAGGTATAGAGATACCGATGATCAAACCTCGGACAAGTAAAATATCGCGTGACAAAGGGAATCGGTATCGTATGTAAATGGTTCAATCGATCACTAAGTTCTCATTGAATATGTGGGAGCCATTATGGATCTCCAGATCCCGCTATTGGTTATTGGTCGGAGAAAGGTCTCAACCATGTCTGCATAGTTCACGAACCGTAGGGTGACACACTTAAGGTTTGATGTCGTTTAAGTAGATATGGAATATGGAATGGAGTTCGAAGTTTTGTTCGGAGTCTCGGATGGGATCCAGGACATCACGAGGAGTTCCGGAATGGTCCGGAGAATAAGATTCATGTATAGGAAGTCATTTTCCAAGTTTGAAAATGATCCGGTGCATTTATGGAAGGTTCTAGAAGGTTCTAGAAAAGTCCGGAAGAAATCACCATGGAAGGTAGAGTCCCGGAGGGACTCCACCTAGCATGGCCTGCCAACCTAAGGAGGAGGAGTCCCAGGTGGACTCCACCCCATGGTGGCCGGCCACCCCCCCAAGGAAGGGGTGGGAGTCCCACCTTGAGTAGGAGTCCCACCTTGGGTAGGTTTCCCACCTTATGGCAAGTTTTGTGTTGGGGTCTTATTCGAAGACTTGTAGTCCAACTCTTGGGGGTTCCACCTATAAAAAGAGGGACACGGGGAGGGGGTCGGCCACTCAAGCCACCAACCTTGGCCGCACCCCTTGAGGCCGGTGCCCAAGCCCCCCTCTCCCCAAACCCTAGCCGCCCCTCCTCCACATATCTCTCCCGCGGCGCATATGCGACGCCCTGCCGGAGATCTCCACCACCACCGCCACCACGCCGTCGTGCTGCCGGGATTCCGAGGAGGATCTACTAAACTTCCGCTGCCCGCTGGAACGGGGAGAAGGACGTCGTCTTCATCAACACCGAACATGTGACCGAGTACGGAGGTGCTGCCCGACTGTGGCACCGTCAAGATCTTCTACGCGCTTTTGAAAGCGGCAAGTGATCATCTTCTGCAACAACGAGATCTAATCTCGTAGGCTTTGGAAATCTTCAAGGGTTAGTCTCGTGATCCCCTCGTTGCTACCATCTTCTAGATTGCATCTTGGCTTGGTTTTCGTTCTTGCGGTAGGAAATTTTTTGTTTTCTATGCTACGAATCCCATCATCCCGTTGTCCCTCCGGCGAAAGGAGGGCCCAAAGCTGGACCCAGTGTGACACCAAATGGATAACCTGCAGAAAATGAAGAGATTGTTTTTTGTTAAAGATAATATCATTTCTGAACCTCCATATAGACCAGCATAAAGCAGAAACCCCAATCCGGATAAAAGCCTTAGATTGTCTATCTACTCCGTGCAACCAATTACCAAACATATTAGTAGTATTGGTTGGAGGTGGAAGATCATATATGAAATTCACTGTACGCCAAAGAAGCTTAGCTAAAGGACAATCGAAGAATAGGTGTTGGATAGAGTCCTCTTCTCCACAGAAGACACATTTCGTACACCCATTCCATTGTCGCTTGGCTAGGTTATCTTTAGTTAACAGAACCTTATTACTCAAAAACCACATGAATATTTTTTGTTTTGAGGGGAATGTTAACCTTCCATAAATACTTCCTTAAAAAAGGGGTATGATCATTCATAATATCCTCATACATAGACTTGACCGTAAACAAGCCATTAGGTGTGAGATTCCAGACAAAGCAGTCATTTTCTTCATTCAAGTTTACCATCATCAGTTTACGACACAATTGTAACCAAGATGTCCATTTGTTGCCATTCAACACCCGTCGGAAACTAATATTCAGAGGAGTTTGGGCTAACACATGGGCTACTGTTATATTTTTGTGATGAACAATATTATATAAGGATGGATATTGCTGAGCTAAAGACACTTTTCCTAACCATATATCTTCTCAGAATCGTGTTCCCGTGCCATTTCCCACTTTAAAATATCCTCTAGAAAGAAAATCTTCCTTAACTCCCATCAACCCCTTCCAGAAAGGAGAATCGGTAGGTTTAACATGTACCTCAGTTAAGGTCTTTTGTCTTAAGTACTTGGCTTGTAACAATTCTTGCCACACCCCGTCCTCATTCCGAAGTTCAAAAAAGCCATTTGCTCAATAAGCATCTATTTTTGATTTCGAGAACCTCAATACCTAAGCCCCTTTGATGCTTAGGTCGACATACAATATTTCATTTCGTGAGTCTATATTTCTTTTTCTGCTCGTCCGACTGCCAAAAAAATCTAGATCTATAGAAATCCAACTGTTTCCTTATCCCAACGGGTATTTGTAGGAATGACAACATAAACATTGGTAAACTAGTTAAAACTGAATTGATAAGGACTACTATCACCATAGAATAGTAGTTTCCCTTTCCAGCACCCCAATTTACTCTCAAATCGGGTTTCCGCCGGATACCAATTAGCATTCTTAAGCTTCCTATAGTGGATAGGAATACCCAAGTATCTAAAAGGGAGTGCACCAACGTCACATCCAAAGATATGTCTGTACTGGTCCTCCTCCTCCTGGTTTCCATATAACCTGAGAGATTACCTTTGAGCCAACATACTTCCTCCGCAGTAAATTCTGTCATTCTCCATCCTCAGTTAATAACCGAGCTAGCCATTTACCTAGTAAAACTTTGTTCTTAACCTCCAGATCATGGACACTAAGTCCACCTTGATCTTTTGGACGGCAAACGACACTCCACATGTCAGGTATAATGGTGAGCCCATATATCCGTATATTATCCTGAGCAACACAGTACGATTACACACACGTGTATCCGACACGCACGCAGCTATAGCTGGTGCCCTTAACTTGTATATCGCGCGCGCAGTGGCTGCGTACGGTGCACCACCCCACGCTTATCAATCTGTACTCCGCTAGGGCCCAAAATTTATAATCGGCTGTGCATGCATACGTCCGGCGCCCACTTTAATCATATTGCCCCGTACGTATATCCGCAGTTGCTTCTCCACAGTACGCAAGTACGCGTCGTGGGTACTGGGTTGATGCTTGCAAGATGGGATGGTTTGGGTATTCATCCACTTTGTCCAACAATCTGACAGGAAGCAAGCAGCAACACAGGGCCCGTACTTGCATTCACCCCCAGCATAGGCCCCTACCAAGACACGATATAATAGGCTCAGTACTTTTTTGGGTGTGGGTAGTTTTCAGTCCATTAAGAACTAACTTAGCTTCGTTTTCTGTAAAATGATGTTATTAAATCTTAGTTGGAACTTGCAACTCATCGTTGGCATAGATCACGAATCAAATCTAACAGTTCAGAGATATTTTGGGATTGAGAGGGATTGGAGAGAATTAATCCCTCCGGTCCTTACACTACGGGAGAGCTCCAGTCTGCCGACGGCCGCCAGCCATCGGCACAGCAAGGAAGGCCGTCGGCACAGGCTGTGCCGACGGTGACCGTCGGCGTAGCGTCGTCGGCATAGTTCTGGTCGGGGACTGCCCGATCACCGTCGGCACAGACTGGCCGTCGGCACAGATTGTTGTGCCGACGGTTATACCGTCGGCATAGTATTTCAAAATTTTCAATTTTTTTTTGAAAAAAGATTAAAAATAATTTTTTTGAAAAAATATATTTTTTATTTTTTTTCAATTTTTCTTATTCTTTTTTACTTGTTAATCTTTCACAATCACACTTACACTTAGTACATCTAATCTTAGGTCAAATTGCACTTGTAATCAAACTTTCCAGTTGGTCACCCATCCTCACACTACTCCTGCCCCAACACGCTTAACTTCTTGGTTCTCTTCGGATGAGCTTCCATGAAAGAAATGAAACCCTTGTTGTTAATACTACCATATCAATCATATTAACCCTTTGACCGTGCTACCACATCTCTATATTTTTGAATTCTAAACAATTACTTAAGTAAACAACAATGAATATATATAAATAATAATAATATAGAATTTGAAAACCAATTATTAATATGGAATAATTAATATCAGTAAATACGAATTTGGCAAATAATATGTCTAAATTGATCAGAAAAATAAGAGGAATACAAATATGACATCCATATCATATTTTGAACCTAAAATTTAATTTACCCAAAAATCATGAGCAATAGATCAAGTACCTCTAGTTTAAATCTGGTTGACTTTATCGAAAATGAGGTGGGAAACGGCCTCGGCATGGCATAGTTTGCCGAAATGAGGTCATATTTGGCACGTGTGTGGGTCCTAGGATGGGAAGCAAGACCCCGGACGCGGATTTCTAATCCGACCCACGGGCGACCATATTTTCATTTTTAGCATGCCCAAACGGTTTTTATTTGTGAAGCAGCTACATGGGGCGCATTTTAGTATGACGTGAAACCTCCGTGCGATGATAGTAGACCACCTACGCACCACCTATCACATGGCATGTACACGCGTTAGCTATTTGAGAACCCATGCGGCTTCCGGCGGTGTCCCGCCGATTCCGCTGGAAACTGATCGGATTTGAATTAGGGCTCAACTATCCGTCACTCCAGAAATTCCGGAAAAAATGTTTTTAGTTCTAAGATGCATCATTATATGTGCTATTTTTTGTCCGTTTAGTTTGTTCGCGAATGGGTGCACCCGCACGCCCGGTACGGCGATACCGCATGTCCCGCGGTCCCTGTTTTGGCCAGATGGCAATTTGAACGAAGTCAAAAAAATCCCACGGAGCCGCATGGCGTCATTTTATATGTCATGGTAACTATTCCGTTTGTCAAAACTGGGATACGGCAATTATTTTGAAAAATCCTTCACGAAAAGGGCTATCACGTCCGGAGTTCTATGGATTTCAGGGGAAATAAGGTGGGAAACGGCCTCGGCATGGCATAGTTTCCCGAAACAAGGTCATATTTGGCACGTGTGTGGGCCCTAGGATGGAAAGCGAGACCCCGGGTGCGGATTTCTAATCCGACCCACAGGCGACCATCTTTTCATTTTTAGCGTGTCCAAACGATTTTTATTTGTGAAGCAGCTACATGGGGCGCATTTTAGTATGACATGAAACCTCTGTGCGATGATAGTAGACCACCTACGCACCACCTATCACATGACATGTGCACGCATTAGCTTTTTGGGAACTCATGCGGCTTTCGGCGGTGTCCCGCCGAATCCGCTGGAAACTGACCGGATTTGAACTAGGGCTCAACTATCCGTCGCTCCAGAAATTCCGGAAAAAATGTTTTTAGTTCTACGACGCATCATTATATGTGCTATTTTTTGTTCGTTTAGTTTTTTCGCGAATGGGTGCACCCGCACACCCGGTACGGTGATACCGCATGTCCTGGGGGGCTGTTTTGGCCAGATGGCAATTTGAACGAAGTCAAAAAATCTCACGGAGCCGCGTGGCGTCATTTTATATATCATAGTAACTATTCCGTTTGTCAAAACTGGGATGTGGCAATTATTTTGGAAAACCCTTCACGAAAAAAGCTATCACGTTTGGAGTTCTATGGATTTCTAATCCGACCGACGAGCGACCATTTTTTCATTTTTGGCGTGTGTGAAAGCCATGAAATTCTCGAACATTATAGCTCATTTATAAGAAAATTTATTTAGATATTTGAAATATTCCATTTTTGATATTTTTCTATGATAGATCTTGTTTTTCTGCAAAATTTGATATATTATACTTATTTTTCTCAGTTAGAATGATTTAGTTATGTTTTTTTGAAGACTGCCGTTGAGAAATAGGAAAAAGCTATGCCGACGGTTTAACCGTCGGCACAGTTCTGTAGTGGAAAAAAAAGGAAAAAAAAATTGTGCCGACGGCCAGACTGGTCCTGTGCAGTCGGTGACCGTCGGCACCTCCAGCCTGTACCGACGGCCAATTTAACGCCGACGGTCATCCTCGTCACCGCGCTCCGGAGGCTACTGTGCCGACGGCCCCGACATTTGGCCGTCGGCACATCGCCTGGCCGTCGGCGTACGGCAATTCTCCCGCAGTGTTAGCACTTGTTCGATGAATACACTACTCAGGGCTTGTTCGGCTGGGGTGGCTGGGGTGTTTTCGTGAGTATTGTCTCGCGTGTATCGGGTGGAAATACTAGACTACGCAGGGTTTGGTAGTGGTTCAGACGTGTATTTGGTGGAAATAACTGCTTTTGGGTCACCGCCAGCGATTCGACACTACCCAGCAAACAGCTCAGCACGTGCGTACCCTTGAGAGCTGGCAGTCTGACACACACCACCTAGCTATGCATGCATGCTCTTCTCGTGCAGACCGCCGGCAGCCCGATAGTAGCAAAATGAAGTACGCGAGCGACCGCGCGTGAGCAAGAGACAAAACGCGAGTACCCCGACGAGTTTTTAGGGGGATTACCATGCTAATTCCGTTTCATCCCGGCCTGCCGAACGGTGTTTGTAGATTTTCAAGGTGTATTATTGGATTGGCCCGGTGAAATACACTCCAAACCCAGCAGAAACGCGAGTACCGAACAAGGTCTCAAGTGTATTGGAGTGGATTGAGAGGAACTAGGGAGAATTTTGATCTACACAGGATTTAAACCCCCTCAAACCCTCAATCCATGTCAATCCCCTCCGGAGTCTATGAAACTAAACAAGGCCTTAAGGTTTTGTTTATTTCTATCGTATTTCCATCTCCAAGGGGCAAGGGGTTTTAGTGTTCATCCCATTAACTCGTCTCATCAAATACTCTCCCCAAAAATTCAGTAGCATGCTGGAGAGTTTTTAATCTACACACGTACCCCTCGTGATTTTGCGGACTACCGGCCGGCGCGCGCTTGCGTACGTGCGTGCGTGCACACTATAGCCGGCCCATAGTAGTAGCAGTGTAGCACTACTATGCTATAAGCCTACTATAATACTACTGCAACGATCGATACGGACGCATAAGGTCGAATGCCATGCATGCACGGCCGGACGGCCTTGGCATGTCGACCGGAGCGGGCCGTCGTCCCCACGACGGACGCGCACGTCCTACCTGCCGCGCGCGCGCGCGCGGGCGCCGTGGGAACGCCCGCGGGAAGGAGGAGAGGACGTCGGTCACCCTCCGGCCGCGTCGCCGTCGCGCGGCGTACAGTCCAGCTCGATCGCCGGCCACCACCCGTTGCTGTCGCCGCCGTGAATGCGGCCAGCGCGCGCGTAGGGGTAGGGCGCCCTGCTCTAATGGCCTTGTGTGCCCCGCGCCCGGGACACCCAAGCCCCGTCGCTCTCGCGCCAGACGGGGACGCGTCCGGTGCGCGCAGCGCGCGCGGCAGTCGCCGTCGCCGTCGCGTGTGCGTTGTCAGCTTTGGCCTAGACCCGTCGCGCGCGGCGGGGACGAGGAGGATCCGATACGTCGCTGGCCGGGATAATTGCTTGGATGCTTGACGTCTGGTTCCGGTACGTGCATCGAGATAGCTCGATGGGTCGGTCCCCGCGGCTATATACCCTGCGCGCGTACGTCCACGTACCATGGAGGGTTTGAAGGATATACATGTCTTCCGTACGTACTCGTCGTTTTCTAGCTGGGGGCCGGACGGGAGAGACGAGATACATGTAAGCAAGTGGAGTCGGTGGTGGTGAACGACGGAAATAATTTAAGATGCTACTAGGACTTAGCGGTGTAAATGGAAAGAATAATTTCTGAGCCGAAACCAGCCTCGAATTGGGTTTTAAAGTATCCATATCCGATTTTAAAGAATCTGGCGGATAAGGATATCCGATTTCAAAGTGGATCTCCGAATACCATATAGGATTTTGGTATACCAAATATGGATATGGATTATCCGAAACTTAATTAGGATAATCGAAGGTTTTTAACCGGATAATCTGATTTTTCAGTCAAAAGCTAAGGCAAATCTCACAAAGTTAGCAAGCAGTTATTGAGTTATCAAATTCATTTGTCGAACATGTTAGCTCTAAATTTCTATAAATGCTTGAGTTTACCGTCTGCCCTCCCTCGCCCTACTGGGAGTTCGCCCCTACATGGAGTACAACGATGACAAAGACGAGCGGCAAAGTGTGCTCCATCCGATACTATAGTGATATTTATCCGGGGTTGTTCGAGTAGGGATGAAAACAGAGCAACAAAAAAATTAGTGGTGCCATATCAATTTTGATATTTTTCCGAAAGCAAAATATGAATACATAAACCCTGAAAATAAAAACACAAGCATATATTGTTTGAAACAGATACAAGTCAAATACTGTGTGAACATGGAGCTAAGGAGATGTTCACTTGAACAAGGAGAACCCTTGAATGGAACCATGCAAAATATCTCAAGCATTCAAGAAAACCAACAAACTTGTTTCCTAGTTCAAGCATGGTGCTCGATTTAGCGGGGAATAGGGAAAAGATTGAACTATGACAGCCTTCTTGAATGCATGAAGGAATTTTGGGATGAGATCTTTGGAAATTCGGCTTAACAAGGTCATGTAATAGGCCCATTTCATTGAGTCATGCACACCAATCCTAAAACGGAAGTTCCATAATAACCCAAAACGGGAACTCCATTTCTGCGTCCATTCCGACTAAAAACTCTGCCCTGTTTACATTTTCGTTCCGGAAAAAATATATCGCTTCATTTTCATCGATAGTTTCGAGTGTTGGTTGATCCAAAACTTTACATGGCTCCTCACGGACCGAATCAGATAAGGGGTTTTCTTTTTATAACTCGCACCTTCCTTCAGTATATTTTAAAATCCTCCTTTGCAGCCCATTGCACCTATTTTTTCTAGAAAACGTCGATACAAGGTAGATACTCACACAACGCTGACCAAAACCATGAAGCGTCCAAATTCAAAAATTCACTGCAGCCCTCAGGTTGTCATCCTGATCAGGGTTTCTCACTGCTGGGATCTCAATTACAACTTACTGTTAGATGTATATATCTGTACATTGTAGTTTCTCCCTATGTTAGGGGGTTTTCTGCATATGTGCACCCGTACATGTACTATATATTGTGGCCTTTGGTCCCTTGGTAATACAACAAGCATATTGTCCTAACAATTACAAGCACGCACACACATGCAAGGGGTGTCAAACAGGTGGGATCGCAGAACGACCATCCTCATAACTATCCAACCAAAGCTCCTGTACATTTTTGTTGCAGCTTCATCAAACTAATTTTTTCATCATTTTAAGAAAAGAAGGCGAACATTCATGACTCATGAGGGGATGCATTATGAGGTCCCTGGCTTTTTTTTCTTGAGGGAATTATGAGGTCCCTGGCTGTACCCCCTTTTTTTTGTCGGTGGCTGTAGCCTGCAATAGCTGGGCTCAGTTAAGCCAGTGCTATAGCCTTCCTCATTTTGCTCAGAAAAAACGGAGGCATGGTCATGGGCGGCAATTCCGTATTTCCATTCGACTGCTCAGTCTTTTTTTTTTCTGAGATTCATTCGACTGCTCAGTCAAAGATACTAGTATATATAAATCGCTCGCGTGCGGAGTAGCGAGCGCACGCAGCGCCCGGTTCCACCCCGCGTCGGCTTCCTGGTGGGCCGGCCTAGGTAAAGCTTCCTCTTCCAGTTTTTCTATATATTTAATTTTCGTTCATTTTTTTAGTTAAAATCGAATTTTGAATACTTCAAACTGTTAAGAAAAAAGTTGTTTGGATCGAAAAATGTTCATACTTTTAAAAATATTTAAAATTGAAAATTGTTTAAATTAAAAAAATGTTCAAAATTGAAAATTGTTAAATTTTTCAAATGGTCAAAATTTAAAAAATGTTCCATAAAATATGTTCATCAAAAGTATAAATTTTAAAAATATTCAGAATTTCTAATTTTCTAAAAAACGTTTGAAATTTGTTAAAATTTGCAAAAAGTTCAAATCTAAAAAAATTGTGTAACCCGACGGGCAAAAACTGAAAAAACAGAGAGAAAACCAAATGAAACCGTTATGGAAATGAAAAATTAAATTCCACAACTACCTAATTAACAATATTGTTCAACCCAAAATGCAATCGCGCTTGGGCGTAGCATATTAAAGCGCGCACTAAAGCGATAAATATGGTTTGTCGTGCGGAGACTAGAGGCGGGAAACAAGGCCTAACCCGTCGTGATTTTGGCATTGGGCCTGATTTCCTATCCTAACGGTTGGGTCGGAATAGGCTCGAGCGTAGGTATTATGTACCAGGTTTTGTTTGGGTCGGGCCCGAAGTATGGCCAAGTAAATCAAATAGCATCTCCATTCGCAGTCTTATTTTAGGTGAATCCTATTCCTTACTCATAGCGGGAGCTATCTAGCGCTCCGCACATAGCGGGGGTCGACTGGCCTGGCCTGCTAGCAAGGGCAGTGTTTTTTCCTTCGTTGTTTTTCGGTATTTTCTCCGCTTTGCTGGTTTTTTCGCTCAAGATCTGGTTTTCCGATCGGTTTTTGCTGATTTTTTAATTTTGAACTTTTTCAAATTTTGAACTTATTTTAATTTCGAACTTTTTTAATTTTGAACTTTTTTCAATTTGAATATTTTTTTAATAAGGATATTTAAAAATATGAACAATTGTCAAATTTCAATATTTTTTATCTGAAATTGTTTTGATCTAACTTTTTTCAAGTTTGAACATTTTTCAAATTTTAACTTTTTTATCTGAACAATTTTTATGTGAACGTTTTTAAAGTTTGAACTTTTTTTAGATTTGAACATTTTTTAAATTTCTATATCTTTTATCTGAACAAATTTTTAGTCCAAACTTTTTTTGAGTTTGATTTTTTAAAAATATAAGATTTTAAATTTAAGTGTTTTTAAAATCTAAATAGAAAAAGAAAAGAAAAGGAGAAAACCTACCTAAGGTTTGATACTAGTCGCAGATGCTCCGTAAATTAATGGGCCGAGACCATCATGGCCGGCGGAGCACAAGTGTATGTGCGGAGCGAGCATCTCGTCCGCTTAAGGCGGAGATTAGGGGCTCCCCTCATTTTACCGAGAGGGCCTGTACGCCAACTTGGTCGGCAGGTGCCATATGTCGCACACCTCAGTGGGCCCAATGTTTTTTTCTTTTTTCTATCTTTTGTCCGATATGTGTACCATGAGGCTGCATCGAGTAGAGGTGAGTCGGACTTGCGGCACACTACTCGTGAATCATTGCATTTCTTTACAAAGGCATGGGTACCACAACTTGCATAAGGCAATCTTATATTAATTGAGCTCTAAGGCTATGTTTTCGGTGCTTTTAGTACTATTTTACAATTTTCTTTTGGGTGAGAAACTCTCAATATCACAATCACTTGTCGGATATTATCGATGAGATAGTAGCGGAATTTTTTTCGATGTTGATGATTTGTCCTTCATTAGTTCGAACTTGTAACATTTATTGTATGTGCACTTGTTTCCAGCTCTTGGGTTTCCTTTTGAGTATTTGTCGTCTCAAATGCGAAACATTGCATAAGTCAATCCATCTCGGGGAATCCGGTAAGATACTTTGAAACACCAACATGCACATTAGATTAGTATTCTTAAAGTTAAGTAAAGAAAAGTACGCTTCAATACAGAAACGTAAAAAATGGAAGAGAAAGAAAGAATCCATAATTTATCGTTTTTATTTTTTTGTCTGACTTGTTTCCACATTCCTCCGCCCCTCTCTTCATGCATTTCCACTAACACAATGTCGCTATGATCCTCGGGTATGCGTCCTAGACGATGAGTTAATCTAACATGGTGAATCTTGTCAAGAAAGGGTGCACTTGACCGTATAATTGAAAAATCCCTTGATCCGGCATTCACTGACAAGATCAAGCAGCATCATTGTGCGCGTGACATCCTTCATTCCTTCTTGAAGGCTTACTTTGGAAGATGAAGTAGCGTGCCACAAGTGAAATTTTTTTTCTCATTCTAGCCTTCACTGTTTGATAAACTGTCGTTCAGTACTATAGGTATTTTTTAAGCTTTCTTTGTCGTAGTCATGATTGGAAATTCCTATATTTCTCTTCTTACCGTAACTCAACCAAACACAGCTCATATCAAGTACAATTCAAGATGGCTTGCTATTTTAATCCATCTATCATGTTTCTAATCCTCTTTTTCTGATACTTTGGACCATGCAAATCAAAGGGGCTATGATATAGTGCACTCTTAGTGATGTAAAAGTAGAGATTTTGCTGACACGGTTTGGTAGAATAGATGAGCACTCGAGCGACGTGCACGTTTGGAACCTGGCAACGCGAGGATGAAATCATGAGCATTAAGATGAGCATCAAGATTAGCACGTATTTATATAAAAATTGTAATAGTATCCAAAAAAATAGATTATTCAAATGCACTAACTAACTCAGGAGTGCACATTGCTAGTTGCAAGTGAATTCTGTGAGGAGTTAATGGACCCGTTAGTCAACATGCAATGGGGCTACAATGATTAGTGCTTCATTAAATGCATGCAAGGTAAAAACTTGAGCCTTGATAAATAAAGCACGGATCTTGAATTAATGAATGATGCGATATCATCCTTTACCATCACGGCCTAAACCAATCTATCTTTATCTCGTTTAGTTCACAATACTTAGAACGTCCCATCAAAGACGATACAAGCATAGAGAGCCCACACTCAGCCTATGGATATAGATAGAAATGGCTGCATTTCTCATTAGCACATTATTCTCATTATCACGTTCAACCCATAATAAATATGTAAAGGTTATACACCAGTATTGTCCAAATATTCAGATACATCAAGGGAATGGCAATCGGCAATGTAAAGAATTGATATGTGAAACTAAAATAACACAGAGGCCTCATCGCGTTTGCGTGTGAGGTCCTGCCCTATCATATCAAGCGATGGACACCGGGCAAGCCAAGAACTTGCACCCATCTTCTATCTATACCTTCCTTTTAGGTTGTACTCACTGGGTTTTCAACACCTAAATTGTTGGTGTCAAAGAATGATGGTCTTAAAGATGTCTCCCCCTGAACACAATGTGATGGCAGGTGCCATCACAAGGGTATGCACAGTCGGTGTACTTGGCGTTGCCCCTCTCGAAGTACCAGTCACCGACCGCTTCAGCGATTCTCTGCGTGCCAAATAGAATAAGAGGAAGTTTCATCAGGCTAACGCCCAGGTGACTTGTTTTGCCATCAAATTCTAAGATGTAATTGTGTGTTATTTTCGTCATTGTGTGCAGTGAATGATGTTTAGACAGGGGAGGGGCGGGTGCATATCAGTGTGTGCATACCTTGTTACCAAGACGAGGAGAGTTGCCTGAGTACCATGTATCCTGTCTCTCACTCTGGCAATGGGCGAAACATGAGTTGATAAATACCCCATTCTGCCCTGACCCGGAGAAACCCTTCACAGCATTAAGCATTTCATCCCTAAAGCCTGCATCATACATAGAGAGATCATCCAATCTAATCTTAAGTTGACGGATTATGGATCAGAAGATCTGAGAATGCAGTGACGTACCATTTAAAAACTGAAGTTGATTGCCACTACAAGAAGCATAATTTTGCTTGCATCTTTCCCACAGACCTTGGTGATCAGCCGTTTTGGGGGCCAAACTTTCTTGAAGCTGGAAAGATACAGGCAAATATTATTTCATTGAATATTCTAGCTGTCAGATTCATTTATGTTAAATCAAAGGGTTAAATGTCTGGCAGGTACCTGCCACACGTCATAAGCAGTGTTCAAAATAAAAGTCGGCGTTTGCATGTTTGGCAGCACGTTCTGTGGGAAAAAACACTGTATGGAGGAACAGTTAGGAAAAGCATATGTCGAGAAAAACCCGTAGGTATTTATGGATGTTTTTTCCTTACCGAGGTTTTATCCATGCGAGAGGTACAAGATCTGGGCAAGCTTCTTCCAGAACCCTGCATTTTTTATTAAAAATTTGACAAGTAACATCAGGAAAATGAAGATATTGTTGTCAGCACATGAATAGTCTAACTCAAACATAATTAGTAGTAGCACCACCGTTAGAAGAAGGATAGTACCAAGTACCAACAATGAATTATCACAAACTATTCAGAAAATCATGTCTGACAGAATGGCAGGTACCTGCAATCTCACGATGCCATTGAAGAATTCTCTCATTCCCCGACGACCAGCAATATCAACACTGAAAATGGTAATGTATCACCTTAACATGCATTTGAACTGAGGTTGAAATAGCACGTCCTTTTCATGGTAACAAAGATCATATAAAAGCAGAGATTCGCCTAGATATGTGAACATACGCGTCAAGGAACATTCCAGCATCTGCAAGGCACTTGACTCTGGTATTTGACGGAAACAGTCCACGGAACTCATCACAGTGAAGTATGGTAGAAGCACCCCCAGCAGAGCATCCAGAAAGAAGGGCCTGAGGTATCAAACTGCAACATGTAAACATAAATGATCTCCCAAAAGCTATTTACTAAAATGATTTTAACTCTGGAAGGATCAACACCTGACTAGCGGAACGCATTCCTTGGGCCATCAGGTCATCCATAGCAGCCTGCCAAATACGCTGACCTCGGAAATAAAGGCCTGAAGCCTAGATACAGAAATTCAGAAATGAATCAATGTAGCTTAGTAAAGAAAATGGAATCACCATACAAAATTTACTTCTTTTGAGTGAAAATGTGATTAAATAATCAATATACATGTTCATTTCATCACAAAAAATATATACATGTTCATTTCGTCACAAAAAATATACGTATTCATTTGTGGAATTGTTAAAATGAAGAAGGGTCTATCACCATGCATAGAGATGTGATTTTCACTAACCGCGTCAGCCCCATCACCAGTGAAGGATCCACCATCACAATACCGAACCTTCACTCGGTTCCAGTTGTAGAAATCTAGAAGATAAGAAAACAGCATTACAATTCTCGAACAAAAATTACAACTGAGTAATCTACCGTTATCTTCGTTTTGGGGTCAAGGAAGTAGTAACAACAACACATGACAAGTCCAAAACATGTTTTTCTTTGTGCGAAAAACATGTTATTTGGTTAGAAGAATACCTGGATTTTCTTCAGGTCTGTTACTCATTATGCCTGTAAACTGGAGCTGCCTCTCCATGTGATTTGATGACCCACGCCGACTGCTCTTGCGGTACACACAGCTTTTAACATCATTGCACCAGCCTCCACCCTGGAATTCGATTTAGAATCACCATCAACCAAGGCTAAAGCAGACAATTTTCACTCTCCTACTAATCTACACGGAACTCAAATTGATCTATCAGCTTGCATATATGTGAATCATAGTTTATTGCTCACCTCCAGGTTGACAAGCCAATTATTTGACCCCGATCCAGATCCCCGGTGTAGGTGGTAACCCGGCAAGCTTCCATCCAAGCATACTGTAAAGATTGTCATGGAAGTAAGCATCCACATTTACCAGCCTACTATGCTACTCCTATAATCTAGAAAAAGAAACCTACGCATACTCAAATTCTGATGTGAAAGAAAGAATTGCTCCTAAAGTACTTAATACTTCAACAAAAAAAATCGAAATGGGGCATTGCCCAGACTCTGTATCAATATGATGCACATGGCATTTCATTTATTTGAAAGGTTCAAAATAGTAGTTGCCGTAACCAGGTTTTATTTGATTAATTTTTCTAGGAAACTATTTTGATTAATTTTAGACAAACAGAGTCATCGTAACATGCATTAATAAATCAATCAACACCATACTTCAAATCTTGAGGAATTTACAACCTAAAGGTACCGATTCATTTAGAATCTCTGGTATATTTACCAAGTTCGCCAAGCAATCATGCACAATCAACACTTACCCAATTCACAGGCAACAGATGACATTGAGCCCCCCAATACCAAATTAGGTAACAAAAATCCATGATGTCAAGCACTAGGAAGGTAAGGCTAGATCCACATGCATATATTTATCAGGATCCGCACATGGCACATGCCACTACTAGTCTAATCACACTACCAAATGACAGTACAAGGATAAGACTGCATGATCACTCAATCAGCAGAGCATCTAAATACAAGGGGATACTGAAGAAGGAAAGAAAAATAACACGAGCAGTCACAATCTCTCAAGATACAAGGTAGTATACTCTGACCGAACCGAACCAGGGTCAACACAACAGCAGTGACAAGGGTCACGCAGCTCAATAACCCATCCCACGTGACATTGCCAGTAGAAAACTAATCTTTGCAACATCAAGAAAAATACTAGTACTAACATATACGGGGAATAATTGTTGGAGAAGGAGAGATTTACCGGCTCCCCTGGCGGCCGCCGACTGGATGAGCGTGAGGCCGACGAAGGCGCCGTTGCCGCCGCCGGAGTTGCCATTGGTGTAGTATACCTGCGTCCCGTTGGACCACGGCTCGGAGGCACCCGCTGCTCCGGCCAGGAAGCCAAGAACCAGGGCAAGAAGGGCCCAAGAACCCATGACTTCTCTCTCCCTCCTCACAGGAGGGGAGGTGAGTGAGAGTGCTGGAAGCTGGGAGTGTGGGAGGAACGGATCTGGAAAGGGAGGGGAGGAAGAGATCGGCGGCGGTGGCCAAAGCGAGCGAGAAAGGAACTTATACGCGGCGGCAGCAAGTGTAGCTAGCTGGCTTGCAATGGGCAATGGGCAATGGACAATGGCTGACAAAAGAAAAGCGGCCGCTTCTGGAGATTCTGTGCCCCGATGCGGCGATGCTACAACTGTGGCGCACCGCAGTGTAAACGCGGGAGGTGTTTACTCGGTGCTGCGATTTACATCTGCGAAGCAAAGCATCTCTCGAGTGGAGTGGGGGAGGAAGAAAGGAAAAGCGAGTAGTAGAAGAAGTAGCCAGTCCAGAAGAAGTGAAAAGCTCGGGGGAACTGTGATTGCAATTACTGCTTTTCGGGGGGCCTTCCCTCGATTGCAGGCAGCTGCGTGCAGGGCTGCGGCCGGCCGCTGGTTTTTATTATCTGACGCGCAAAATCATAAACAGTCCGTCCGAGATGTCGGCATTTTCTTATGCTTTCGTTGGAGCAGAATGTTTGGACTCCCGCGGATTTTTCACCGAATGGTTCAGGTACCGAACGCGTCTCAAACGACATTTTCATTCTGTCCAATTTTTGACATCAATACTGCTTTAATACGAGCTGTTTTTCTAAATGCAAGTACGAGCTGATTAGTTGCAGCGCTGGTGCCACTACTGGTATGGTTAGAGCATCTCTAGTGCCCGTATTTATCCTAAACGAAAATACGAAGTTCGGTCTCCCAAACTGTTCAGTTTAAATGTTTTTAGTCACCGCGCGGATTAGTCACCTACGCGGCCACTTGCGTACCGCACGTTCCCAAGCTCCATCGGAGCGCGCCTGCCTCGCGCGGTCCGCCTCCAACCGCACACCCGATGGATGCGATCGCGATTTCCCGCCGCCGATTCGGTCCCCTCCCCTACCGCTCCGTCTTGCGCACGCCATTGCGGAGAGAGGGGTGGTGGTGGCAGCGGCGGAATTGCTCGCCGGAGTGGAGGCTGGCGGCGGCGGAGCGAGTGCTAGCGGCGGAGGGGAGTAGGGTTTGGAAAACCAAACTCCCCTATACGGCCCGTTTTACGAGGCAGGCCGCGAGTTCGGGCTCCGTTCTGGGCCTCTTACCCGTATTGTTGCCGGAATTTTTCGGTTTCGGCCCATTTTCAGAGTTGTTCTTAGTTGCTTCTGCAACTATACATGCTTGGAAACAAACGGGGGGTTTCCTAAAGAGTTTTAGAAATCGTTATGTCTGTGGGTCCTCATGGGCCATGGCTGGCCCATAGAGCGAGGCAAGAGGACGCTCGCTCTGGACCCTCACATGGTAGAGGCCTCGACGCAAGATTTGTGTGTGTGTACATTTTTATATAACTTCTATTTAGGTCTAACTGTTGCATGGCCCAAACTTTCAGCATGAACCCGTATTGTCGCCGGAATTTTGCAACTAAAAACATCTTTTAAAATTTTGCACGCAATTAATTGAGCTTGTCCTACATTTTCAACCTGGATTCGCCACTGTCTTACCTAAAAGAAACACTCTAAAATTTATGAATTACTTTTATCGATGCCACGATTTTATGTCTAGCCTTCGGGCCTTCCAGATATTGTGAGTATTTATCAGTCGAGAGTAAAGATACAGTCACGTAACTATGCCACCCCAAAAGCAACTTTCCTTCTATTCACGATAGTTACACTTGTCCCTATGAAACGTGTATGTTTAGAGACACCATATTTTATCTTCTTGTTAATTTAGTATCAAATATGTCTACTCTTCTATTCACCTTTTACATGGGATATGAATCAGTTACTCCTGTAAAATTTTCATGTGATTAATTAATTATAGAGATACATATTTTATACACATGTATAAAGGAGCAATTATTAGAAATATGTATCATGGCATATAGTTCATCCGGTCAATAAAATTGAATGCTTTTAAATGTCTTCACTAAGATTTCAAAGACCATGGGTCTATCAAATGTAAGGATTATTTAATTTTCTATTGCGTTAGCATAATATTTTTCATATGAATACTAATACTTTGATGATCTCAATGTGGTGAACACCGGCGACCAACACCTTGCCGAGCTGGCACGATGGTTCCTCCAGCGAAGATAGTCTCTGTTTCTCCAACGAATCTTGGGTTTTCGATATGGAAAATTTGAGTTTTTGCGTATTTAGTTGATTTACTCAAATATCTCTACCATTTGTTGTTGATTAGGATTTTATCGACATCAACTACACTCCTAACACCATTGAAGATCTGCCATTTCGCAGAATAGATGTGGGACGCAATGAACATTGCCGCGTCCACCACATTGAGATCATCAAATGTGTGGCCTTTGAAGGCACGAACACGGGGCACTTATTCTACCTTTGCTTTGTGGAAAACGTGAGTGTTTGTTATCTGCATTTGAACAACCATTTTCTGTAGGATTGAAGCATAGATAATTATAGGTTGATAGTTTGACATATATTGATCTGGATTGGTTGCAGTAGCATAGTTTAGTGTGTGCGTTGGAAGTGTTTATTCATAATCCAAGTATGCTTATAGTTGGGATGATTGATTAGCAGCCAAAATAATGTATGCTTATAGTTTGATATGATATAGTGATAATCCAAGATGGAGTTGTTGGACAATATTAGTTTAAATGCATTGGTTAATTGTGTTATCAAATATATGAGCAAATGTTTTAATATTACTGCAGCATGTCAGCAACCGTGGGTTTCAAGCATGGGTAGATGAGAGACACTACAACATGCTCTGAATAAACTACGGAGAATGCATTATTCTAGCAACTTAGCTAGAATCGAGGACAAAATGGAGCATGCCAAGTTTGTTGAGGAGCTTTGCGATAGAACGCCCCGATCATCTGCAGCACAAGCAGATGTGTTCGACCAGTGTATACTTTTATTTTTGACCTGAACCTTCGGCGGGCTTATATGCTGGTTTGGACATTTATAACTAAACTGAAGTGTACATCATGAATCCATTACAGTTTTTTTTAGAGGGCTAAGGGGAAGGTCTTCTCCAAATTGTTGAAGACGAGCGTAATGGCACTATGACTGTGGTATCTCGAGGGTTGCGGCGGCGCAAGATGAAGAGGTTGTTGAAGCAGGTGATGCCTTGTTCGGTGAGATCTTGATTGAAGAAGCTCAAGATATCACGGGGCATAGAGCACGTGAGGAGCAAATGATCAACACTTTCATCAGCATGATGGGCACGAAGCCGAGTCCGTCAACCGGTGTCGAAACCGTCTCTTGTTGGTGGGGATATGTCGTCGTCTTGCAAGCAAGCAGAAAGTATTGCACTTGAGAGAAGCAACGCTCCTCCAAACCGTAGTAACATCTCCTGGTTTCGGTGCCTTTTGCTAACATCTCCACTGATACGAGGCTAATCGGTCAAACGATACGAAACGGAGCTACGGAAGGACCACCGTGATATATGATTCTAGGCTAGTTCTTCTTTCGGTTGGTACTGCAAGTTGTAGCAATGAATTTGGATCACTTGCAGCATGAATCCACGCACGTACGTACGTGATGGTCCGTAACCCATTCGTCAGTCCATGGAAAGCGAGACCTGAGCGTCTTCTGTAACAACCGGCACGGCCACGTGCCCTGGAGGCACACAGCGTGGCACGATTCTCCAGCTCAAATTAGTCGCTTAGAGCATCCCACTGTTGGCACTCCCCACGCCCAAATTCGACGAAAGTTTCGTCCGGATTGAACGAAAATTTGGTCTGGGGAGCGCCGAAGTTCCAGCCGTCCCCCCGGAAGGAAACCCCCCAACCTCGACCATTTGACATATTTCAAACAAATTCGACATAAAATTTAACAAGTTCGGCCAGCAAGAGTCCGAAAATTGCTGAAACAAATTCGGCGATAATCAGTACAATGTTTAACAAGTGCGGAAACAAATGAAGCACACAATTTCACAATTTTTGAAACAAATTATGACAGACTAGTTGGCGTCGGCGTTGGCGTTGCTCGGAGCGTCCATATGTGCTCCATCAGATCATATTGCAGCTGACCCTCCATTCGTTGTCTTGGCTTGCACTTCCGGCGACCTGGTGTCGACCCACCACGTCGACCAGTTGCCACCCCGGCGTACATGCTTGACAAGCAACCGAGGATCAGCATGTGCTCCTCGTCTTGGGCGGCGGCTGCCATCTCTTCACGCATAAGCTCGATGAACATCTGCTCCTCCTCTTCGTCCGAGTTCATGGCCGGCGAGGCAAATGGACGAACACCTGACGGGCGTGGTCGAGGCAACCCGAGCCGCAAACGACGAGGAGTAGGCCGTCGTCGGAAAACATGCCAGCGGAGGAGCAGCCAGATAGGCCGTCGTCGAAAAACGGCGGAATATAGGCAGGTGGGGGAGGAGGGGCGGCGGAACTGGCCAACAAGCCGACGGGGTGGTGACGGCGGCGAGAGAGATACGAGGGGTGGGAGAGATTTTGAGTTGGGTTCGTGTGTCCAGCCGCCGACAGAGCGGGCCCTTTCCCGCTTTTCACTCGTCTGGAGTCCCCGAGCGCGCCTCGGGGGACCGGGGTTGGCGTGGGCTCATCGGATGTATTTAGGGCCAAATCCGGACGAAAACGAGAAACCGGGAGCGCGACTGTCCGAATGGAAAAAACGTCGATCGGGGACCTCGTCGGGAAGACGAGTGAGGATGCTCTTAGCTTGAGCACCCCAATGACCCGAACTGCAAAATTGGATGGTACTGGGAAGGTCTGTAGTCACCGCAGCAGCCAAGATGTAGATGACGCCATAACGGGATTGTGAATGCAGATTGATTCCGGCCAAAAAAGCAGGTTCTGTCATATGGTTACTGCTGAACTGAATGGTCAGGACATGATCGGTAATGTCGCCGCAATGGGATCGTGAAAGCAGTTTTTTTTTTTAGATCATCGTGAAAGCGGATTGATTCCGGTCAAAAAGGCAGACTGTGTCGAACAAGTTAGGTTATAAATCCAAGTGTTTGCAAGAAAATAAAGGAGATTTTTCCCCGTGATTTCAGGGTAGTGAGCGGGCAACCTGCAGCCGAATTAATCCAACAGCTACATAGCCGGCCAAGAGAGCTAGCGTTGGGTCTACTTGAGGAAAGAGAAAGAAGAAAAAAAACATTTATCTTCTCTTAGGTAAGAAATAATCTCTTACCATCTCTTATCATATCTCTCTCACTACGTATTTAGGATGTCTTGTTATTGAAGATAAGATAAAAAATAATCTATTATATATCATATTTTATTGTTATATCTATATTATGTGACAGGATTAAGATCTTATCAACCATTGCACATATCGTTCAGCCCCGTATCTACGTTGGCGGCCGTGTATATAAACCAAGGTTTAAAATAGCGTGTTAAAAAAAACAGTGGTATCTTCCTGCAAATGATATACTCCTTCATCTAAATTTTGACAAAGTTGAGACATTTTTGATGAAACGAGCGAGTACGCACTATACCATGCTATATTTTAAATGACGTTTGAAAAATAACATTTTAAAAAAATACCACCTATAACCAAAAATAAAAGATTTTAGGAAATATAGATAATATAGTCTAAAATTAAGTGACGAAACCATGCATTCATAACAACATATAGAAATAATTTTCCAGATTTTAGAAGGCTAACATGAACATTTCATGAGGCAACAATATAGTATAAATTATTTATTAAGATAGGAATCATAAGTATTAGCGACATTATTTTTTCGATTTAGAAGAGGAACTAACAAATTACAGTTCATCACCATGCTAAATATAAGGCAAATTATTTTTTTCTTAAGGAGGAAAATTTTGGCTCTTGGACAAATAGGCTGGAGAAATTAGCACGCTAACGATGTAATGTTTTAGTGCGCTATAGCATGCTATTTTGTAAATAGTGTAATAGGGAGTAAAATAACTAAAATTTAGGCCGGACTACCCAGATATACTGTAGCGCATTATTATAAACCTTGATATAGGCTTTTATTCTTTTATTAAAAATCTAGGTTTTACAAAAGATTTCATTATGGACTATACAGGGTAGGGTCCATACATGAATCAACCATCTAAAACATACTCCATCCGTTCCTTTCTACAGTGCTATAGATTTTTGACACGAAAATTAGCGCAAAAGTATTTTTTACACAAGATCCCCTGGCTGAACGATTTGAGATCAGACTAAAATTAGGGAAATCGATAACTTCCTAACTTACCATAATAAATCCCGCAAATATGTTTAGTTGTCTCTCCATATATATGCAGCCATATTTAATTAAGGAAAGAAAATATTGTTTCCTAAATCTAATCAATCCTTGGGGCCATGCATTAGGAATCTCAATTAATTATTTCCTGTTTTGTATGGATCTTTTTTCATGCATGTCGTGTGGAAGTTGACTGGTGGAGGGGGTAATTAAAAAAGCCAAGCTACAGCCTCATATTGTGAAAGAAATGCCATAAATCTATATGCACTATAGAAAGGAACGGATGGGGTATTAAAAAAACATGAAGTGGCTCTCCATCAACGTGTTATCCTAAGATCAAAAGATCAGCTACACTGACTCTATATATCCCTTGCAATATTCTTCGACCAGTTGCATCAAGTAGACAAATCCTTTTGCTTTTTGTTTGGTTGTAAATAATATTACATATGGATCCAATAAGTAGCCAATGAAATTACATAACAAAATAAATTGATTTTGCATTGTTAAATATATTAATTGTGTATGTTCTGTATGGCTCAAAGTAAAGCACAAAAACCAACACAAATTAGCACTTTATCATTTTTTCTTATGTTTGCTAACCAATTTTCAAACAAATTTATGATACTGTAAGGGAGTAATATTAAAAGCCATATTAACAATGTACCATACAATATTTCCAAGTGGGCAAGATATAA
Organism: Lolium perenne; assembly: GCF_019359855.2. Lineage (NCBI taxonomy): Eukaryota > Viridiplantae > Streptophyta > Magnoliopsida > Poales > Poaceae > Lolium > Lolium perenne. The sequence continues at coordinate 46,127,818 of NC_067245.2, forward strand.
ATAAACGGTTTTGCTATGTCTCAGTCAACTGAGAATTTCTTAAGTCTCAGTCACCACAAAAATGAACTTGAGTTGCACTTTTCTGTCAAAAAAGTGCAATTGCACTTTTCTACTAGAAAAGTGCAACTGATCCGAGTTGCACATTATTTTGAACTGTAGTTGCACTTTTCTGAGGTGACTGAGACTTAAGAAAATCTCAGTCAACTGAGACATAGACACACCCATAAATAAATGTTCTTTTGATTCATCGATGTATCCGGTGTGTCCGGAGCTATCCCCTATGGACCTGGACGGACTCGGAGCACCGGATACCGTATTAGACCGCACCGGACAGAAAGACCTTTGGTGCATGCGACTACGAATGAAAAAAAAAACCCAGCGCGTCCAAAAAAATCTTTAAAGAACGCTTTTGAGGACGTGGCTGAAGATGCTCTTGTACCTTATCACACCCATGGGCGGACGCAGCGGATGGGCCGAGGGGGCCGTGGCCCACCCAGAAATTTGAGAATTGTTTTGACTACCCATCAGCGGGTGGGCCGAGGGGGCCGTGGCCCACCCAGAAATTTGAGAATTGTTTTGACTACCCATCAGCGGGTGGGCCGAGGGGGCCGTGGCCCACCCAGAAATTTGAGAATTGTTTTGACTACCCATCATCTCAGTAGCCCAATTTGGCACACAGTTAAGGTCCGGCCCATTTACTGAGCGCTAGCGCTAAAGGAAATCAAAAATCAAAGTTGAAGGATTCGATCCCGGGTCGCCTACAATGGGACAGAGGTTCTCTGCCACTGAGCTGTAGTTCAAATCGTGAAAGCTTCTGTGTACCGGCCATCTTTACTTCAATGAGGTCTGGTTAGGTCGCTTTTAGTTGCTCCTTAGTTTGGATCCAGATTTGTTCTTCTATATATATGCTTATATAATTGGTTTCTATGTCTTTTCTAGTGGTGGTTACGGGCGAATGTTTAAAGTGTATTTTTCGATGTAATTTTCTATTCATACTATATTTTATCATGTAAGACTCTTTTCATATTTTAAACTATTTGTATTGTAATCATGCACATTTGATGCATGTACGGAGTATTAAACTACAATGCTGACAACCGATTTATCTTATATATCACTTATTTTACAAACTTTTTTTACAATTGGGGATGGTGCAAAAAAAAAATTTGGAGGTGTGCCCCCCCCTCCAGCTTTATCCTGCGTCCGCCACTGATCACACCCCCTTGAGATTTACCGAACTCATCGATCAGTAGTGACAACTCAAATGGTGCAGGCAGCTCAGCGGCTGCATCGCCAGAGCGTAATCTCACTCTCGCAGATTCCACAGCTTCATCATAATACGCTAGCTCCTGCCTTCTAGTTTTCTGCAACTGGACTAGTAGAGTACAAGATCTGCACGAAGCACGACGAACAACAGCACGCCGTAGCAGGTACGTCACATCGGCGGCCGGATGCATTCGTCTGGCGCCAAGCGAGCCGGTGAGAAGTAGAGTAGAAAACAAACTGCGGCGAAGTGGATGGACGGATCGATCCGGGACTGCAGAGATCGAGGTTCCGTACCTGCCGGCATGGTTGTCCGCATAAACTAGTATGATGAACAAGTGATCACATGAGACTGTCTATTGACATACATGCTGCCTCGGAGTAGCATTGATACTGTGATGCCGGATTGGATCATTGGATATCTGGATGCCGCGCGCCTGCACTGGTCAAAAGGACTCAGATTAAGCAAGCAGCGAGCATGAGTGCATGTTATTTTGTCTGCCGATTAATCAATGGGGATTTGGTGGAAGCATCAGTTTGCTAGCCATGTGTTGCGGCGATTTGCACAAAAATAACCCAAAACTGAAAGAAAAGCACAGACTAACCCTCCGGCGAAACTATTTCACCAATCTAACCCTTTTGTGTGGCGCCCCTCCCACGGGCGCCACACATGCCCATGTGGCTCCCCACCTGCCGGCGCCATCGACCCAGCCCGACGTGGCCCCCTCGCCGCCGAAGCCGGTGCGCCCATCCGATGCAGAAGCATGTGTGGCGCCCCTCCCAACGGCGCCACACATGCACTTGGAATTGCCCAACCATACTGTGAGACAAATGCTCTGGGACTTAGCCGTTTTGCGAGGCTCGATGTGTGGCGCCGACTCCACTGGCGCCACACTAGCATATGTGGCGCCGATTCCACGGGCGCCACACATAGAGGCTCGCGAAAACGGCTAAGGACTTATCGTCCGGAGCCCCCTGGATGTTTTCGACCCAATGTTGATATAAGTTGGCATGTGTGGCGCCGATGCCACGGCGCCACACAGCACTTGTGGCGCCGCTTGGAAGGGCGCCACACATTGACTTTTGTTAAAAACATGAAAAATCCTATCAAACTCCAACGATTACGAGTACAACATTGGACACAACAAGTAGCAATTTCATGACATACACATATAACACTTCATAGGTCACATTGGAGCACGTAGATTCAAACAACAAGTAGCATTACAGACCATGGTTCGACATGACATAGGGTTCACAAATCGATACTTATGAATATAGAGTTCACAACAACTCGTGGGCACATCCTAGTAGCGTCCTCGACGTGCCGTCCTCGCGGGCTGCTTCCGGACGGCCATCCTCTTCGTCCGCTGCCGTGGCTGCTCCTCGCCGCTGCTCCTGCCGCTGCTTCCCGCTGCTTCCTCGCTCTCCTTCCTCCTCCTCCTCCTCCTCCTCATCCTCCTCCTCCTCCTCGAAGAGAACGGCTCGTCGTTCCTCATCCTCGACATATCCGATCTCCGCCGGCCCCTCATCCTCCTCGGTGACAACCTTCTTTCCTCGGCCGACATAATCTTCCGGAGTGTACCGGTTTGGACCCTTGCCCCTTGGCTTCAATCGGTAAGCCGACCGTGCGGCTTGCTTGGAGGTACGCTTTGGAAGTATGGCTTGACTCGAATTAGCTCGTCCTCGGGAATCTTCACAGACACGAACACATGAGATTACAAAGTTGAAATTAGTAAGAACATGTTTGACAAGAACAAAATAGTCCATACCTCCCGCTCTTCGAAGAGGAAGATGTAGCGATTTCGGCTTCCGGCAACCTAGCAAGCCGGCTAACCGCCGCATCTTTCGTGCAAAGTTGTTCTCATGGCGTCATCCCGTTCATGGTTACAAATTCACCACATCATAGTATCGTACATTCAAAGTTGGTGATCATACCTTAATGAAATACCGCAACGGTCGGACAGGCTTGTCATCTCTCCCGCTCTGCTCCCACATAACCTCGCACTCCTCAAATTTGTTTTTCGATCTCCTTCCGTTGTGACAAATATAGCATACACAATTGAAGCGTTCACATGGCAATGTAGATGATGTACTAGTTCCGAGAGAATAGAATACCACGAAGTTCAGCTCGGAAGCAATAGAAGTCGATCTCCCTCTGCGAGCAAATCTGTCGTCCGGCTTTGCCCAACCTCATCGAATCCGGATGGGGTCGTCCAAGATCTCCTCGGGATACGCGTGCTTAACTAACTCGATACGCGTGTTCTCATGGAACCACTCGAGGTAGTTGTTGAAAGCGGCGAAGTTGTGAGGCACAATCTGCTCAGGGCCGCATTCCGTGCCGCTTCCAAACACCGTTGGAACGCTGCGATGTGGCCGCTATGATGGGTGGCCAATTTGTGATCTTCCTCTGCCGCTGCCTATCAAGCCCGCAAGAATCAACAAGTTAGTTTGTACCTCTTCTATCAAGAATCTTCCATCGCATGATTCCGTAAGTTTACCTATGAAGCGCCTTGTCCGTGTCTTGCCACCTTTGGTGGGCACTCTGATACAGCCCAAAGCTTGTCTCATCACTCTTTGCGGCTGGTGGTGTTCAACAAGCCACATGCATATGAGTGGGCAGCGCATACGCCGTAACCGCGCCTCCTCCGTGCACTTGTGGTTGAGGTCGGTCATCGACGCGCCAATACGGTAGTAGCTACCATATGGCTCCCATTCCACCTGCAGCATACAAACATCTCGAGAATTTAGAACATGCCGGTAGAATCAATGAAAACTAGGATTGCAAAAGAGTGATCGGTTACTCGCTCAGCGGTAAGAGTGTCCAACTCCGCGGTGTCTTGCATGTACATGATCTTTGGATCGCCCGACATCTCCGAGACATTGTCCCAAAGGTATGCCCAAGTGGGCTCCCGATCGAGAGTGAGGGTAATGAGGCCATGGCCTCTCGTTGAGTACCCTAGGCCGCCCAACCGATAGGCGGTCCCAGCTCCATACGGAAAGTAGGAGCATGCATCCACCAATACCGCCGCTCCCGTCCTGCTCCCGGTTCTGCGACAAGCTTCGTCCAGCTGCGCATGTAAGACATTTGGTTAGTACTTTGTCTAGCACACTACTATAGGAAAATAGTACATAGAGCAAATCATCACCTGCCGGTAGAGGTAGGCAAGTGCCGCTGTTCCCCAACTCCAACGGTTATCCAACACCGTTAGCGCCTTCAGCCAACACCAATGGGCCAGCTTCCCCCCACTGTCAGGAAAGAGAGTCCTCGAAATCATGTACCATAAGTACACGCGGGCGTACGTCCTCCGAGTGTCCTCGTCGGCCTCTTCCGGGCATTCTCCAAAGTTAGTCCTGATCCATTCGAAAGACGCGCCGGCGGGAGCTCTCTTCTTTGGATCTGCTGGCGGCGGAGGAGCCCTGCCAATAAGCACCTCCATCTGCTGGCGCCACCCATCAGAAGCTGTGTTCATACACAGTGGCTCGCCCTGAATAGGTAGTCCAAGGATCATGGAAACATCCTGGAGAGTAGGGGCCATCTCGCCGGCCCTCAAGTGGAAGGTGTGAGTCTCCGGCCTCCACCGGTCGACAAGGGCGGTGAGTGCCGAGGGGTTCATGAGTGGCCCCCCACGGCTTACAAGGGATATGAACGGGAGAAGACCGGTAGGCCGGATGAACTCCGTGTACCTCTCGTCATACGGTATATCCGATGTGCCATGGTAACGAATCTTCAAAGGTTGAAGATCCGTTCCCTTCTCCGTCATATGAACAGCCCGGTGCAACCTGTCGTACTCTTCATCCAGAAGCCACACCATCCTACATGTATGAGCAACACATACATGAGAATATATCCAAATAAGCCATCACACATACATTCCTAACAAATATGAGTTATTCCATCAAGAATACATGAGAATATATCTAACTTTCGAATCACCTATACATGAGAGTTCATATCCAAATACATGCTCCAATTTTGCCTTTCACCACATACATACATAAGGTTCCATACATACACACATACAAATATTTGGATCAAGAATACATGAGTTATTCCATCACAAAAATTAGACATATGTAACAAATTTGAATGCATTTGCTAGGCAAATATTAGACATTTCAAATAGGCATATGTAACAAATTTGAATGCATTTGCTAGGCAAATATTAGACATTTCAACACATGCATACATAGGATTTCAACACATACATGTAAAATTTCATTCAACACATCTAGGGTTCCTACATATCTAGGGTTCCTACATATCTAGGGTTCCTACACATACACATTCAACACATACATAGCCATTTCAAATCTAGTTTCCATGTCTAGGGTTCATGTGCAAATCTAGCAAGATCTATGAAATTAGTGGATGAATGTCAGGGATTCGAAGGGGATTACCTTGAGGAATGGATGGGGAAGAGATTGGCCGGTCAGATCTGACGAATTTGTGGCCGATTTGTTGGGGGAGAGAGGGAGGGAGGAGGAGGAACCGCCGGCCGCCTTGGGGGAGAGAGGGAGGTCGTCCAAGAAACAGAGAAGAAGATGGTCGGGCTGGGCGCGGGCGCGGGCGCCACACTTAAGTGGATGTGTGGCGCCCGTGGCATCGGCGCCACACATGCTAGTGTGGCGCCCGTGGCATCGGCGCCACACATCGAGCCTCGCAAAACGGCTAAGTCCCAGACGTTCCGGAGCCCCTGGATGTTTTGGACCGAAAACATGATATAAGTTGGCACGTGTGGCGCCGTTGGGAGGGGCGCCACACATGCTGCCACGTCGGATGGGCGCACCGGGCCTCGGCCGAGGGCCACGTCGAGCTGGGTCGATGGCGCCGGCAGGAGGGGAGCCACATGGGCATGTGTGGCGCCCGTGGGAGGGGCGCCACACAAAAGGGTTAGATTGGTGAAATAGTTTCGCCGGAGGGTCAGTCTGTGCTTTTCTTTCAGTTTTGGGTTATTTTTGTGCAAATCGCCATGTGTTGCAGTGAAGTTCAGCAGCAGGACCACGAGCACGCACCGAAATATTCAGAGATGTAGGCACTGGCATTGAACTGAATTAAGCGGCGTGTACTTCACTGCCCGACCGAGCGAGCGGCCACCGCTGATCTGATCGTGTGCTCATGCCAGTTGTGGTGGGTGAGGATCGTGTGACCACTCTAGCTAGCTGGACGAGCACACGCGCCGACGCCAATCGAGCCAACCGCCGACGCTGCTCGTCATATTTTTGTATAAGAGCAAGTACAATAAATCTGACTCAGCAGGCTATAAAATTTAAAATAGTGTTGTTTTGCTTAGCTGGATGAGAGAGAAGTGGAGAGAGAAGAGAGATAGCTCTTCGCAAGAGCAGCCAGACGCTTCCTGACTTTCTGAAAGACTTTGAGTATGTGTGGTGGGCCGCTTAAAGCCAACTATTGTACAAGTTAGCTATAAATTGACTATAGCTGGTCTTATAGCCAGCACCCCGTTGCACTATTGGAATTGCTCTAAGTGTATAACTCTATTTTTGTAGGAAAATCTGTTTTCCTTTTCCTTCCATTTTGAAATCAGGAAAAAGGTAAACAGGGAGACTGCTCAGACGTGGGCCGTACATCCTCGTGGTCAAGATTTGCGCCTGTGTCTTTTGAAACTATAATATCTGATCTCACCCATGCTTTATCTTCTTCTACTAGAGTACAATTTTGCCAAACGCATTTCCATTCTCACAAATTTATATGCACTGTTTTTTCTAGTTGGACTTGATTTTTCTTTCTAGTGAACAAATTAGGTGTTATGTAGAAACTTTTTATATGTATGTGTTCGGAGGAGAGGGGGGAGGGGGGTGGGGCTTGCCCCTCCGTGAGCAAGAATTTCGTAAAACCAGTAGAATTAATGGGCTTAAGGGATACATAAATTTTTATTTGCTCTTAATTAACAAACCCGGCATGCACAAAAAAGGGCAAAGATCTACGCACCTAGTAACTCTCAACGATGGCGTAGGAATACACGGGATGGGAGAGGCCAATGTGATTCATTCATTTTTCCGAAACAGATACGGAGGACTGAAAACTTTTCGAAAGAGTAGATCTGATCTACACTTCTCGATCTATACAAATAATGGGAACACATACTTTGCCTTTTTCTACTATTTTGCCAAAAGCATTTCCATTTTCAGATATTTATATGAATATTTTTTTCAAGTTGAACTTGATTTTTTTCATGTATATAATAATCATAGTGAACAAATAGGTATTCAACAGATTTTTTTGTATGTGGGGGGGGGGGGGGGGGGGGGGGGCCCCGTCCTACCCTCGACAAATAAAACTTAATTAAACCGGTAAGAAACAAATGCCAATGAACCTTCATCTATAATTTTTACCCCCCGTGCAGTCCGACTACAAATCTATGTCATTAAAGTTGAGTCTCAACGATGACAAGTTGACATGCCGGTGTTGTCTACATAATTAGTCTGAGATACAATTAAAGTATCAGTAAGCATATACGTAATCAAGAATATTTGAGCTTTATGTGTTCATCCACTATGTAAATACCAACAATATGACATGTAAATATATTTTTTCAATCTTTTTACATATAGTTTTAGACACCTATCATTTTACATGGACTATCTTTCTTAGTTGTACTAGCCTGATGAGTTTTATATGTTTTTTTCTTTTCGTTCTAAATTGAAAAAAATACCACGAAAAAATTATCGATGCTCAAAATATGGATTTGAAATCTAACATTGTACTGTTAGGAAACACTGATGGAAGTAGTGCATGATAAGTACAGCCCCTGCACAGATGGTAGCTAGGATGCAAATCAGCAACGATGTGTGGGCAATATTTATACAAGGAATTGTTTTCAGGCTAGCCATGTTGTGATGTTCTTGTTTCATTCCTTAGCAGAAATATGGGTTCCAACAAATGGGATAATGGTCAGTGTCGATGTGATTCGAGATGAAGCAAGATAAAGTTTATGGTTTTGTTGCTTTAGTATGTTGCATCTTATGTGTCCTGCTATCTAATCTATCTACAGATGCCCATATTATCTGGTTTGTAATCCCGACCAGGTTATTTAGTGAAAGATTAATTACAAGGTTGTGTTTGTGTGTTTTTTATGTATGGATTTCAAGCTTGTTTGTTTGCTTTATTTTTTGTTGTTGATGATCTGCTTCTGTTGATGTTTTATCCACAATGTTTTGATGCAAAAGGACAAGCATGAACATCTTTTTTATCGCAGAGGAAATGACCAAATCTAAGCTTTTGTCCCTATTTTATTTTCTGTTATCTTTTTCCTTGCAGGAACTAGATGAAAAATAAGGGAAGGTAGAGGAACCCGGGAAAAGAATCTAACATGGCTCAGATGGACATTTTCCAAGTTAGGATCTTGTGGCTTCCAGCTCCTTGATTGTTCATCATCTTCTTCACCCATCAGGCTCATGAAGCTTTTCTCTCTTTTTTCCTTTCCCTTTCTCAATTTCTTCCTCTACAACTTTTCCTGTGGTTTCTACCTGAGGTTTTGGCTTATTCAGGGACAGAGAAAAGAACAAATAAACACAAAACCTTTCCATGCTAGTTTTAGCCTCGGATAAGAATGGGGTGCCAAGGTTCTCGCAAGACAGGTGTTGCTTCATTATTGGTTAAAAAAAATTACTAACACCCAATTGAAATTTTATGGCTGATGGCTTGCTTAGCTGAGACATGCCTCGGATCTGTGGTACAAGAAAATGTGACCTGAATGTGGTCGGCCACTCGGCCACTGTAAACACTCTTTTCTATCCACCATCGTCGGTGCCTTGGTAAGCTGATCTCCACTAAAAAGAATGCATCGACATCAGACAGACAATGTAGTAATCTGTCTTTGTACGATATACGAAACAAAAAAGGACATGCATTTCTATATGATTCCAGACTTGTTCCGGTTGGTGTTTGAAGCTTGCAATGCTGAATTTGGATCGCTCGACACAGGGACGGAGACAGGGGGGGCGAGGGGGGGGGGGCTTAGCCACCCCCATGGTTTGGATTTTATGAAGAACACTACTCATTAGAATTGTAATTTTATACTGACATAGCTTACTCTCCCCTCATGAAATTTACAGCACCATTTTGCCCCCTTCAAGGTCGAAAGCTGGCTCTGTCCCTGGCTCGACTCATGCATCCACGCAGAGGCGGACCTGCGAATTTTTCGAAGCTTGGGTGTGTGATGGCAACAACCCTATCTGTACCTATCAACTCGTTGCGACTTTAAATGTAGAGTGTTTTCGCAAGCGTCTTTTCTCCACAAGGGTGACTCGAGGGTTTATATCGAACTTTCGGGGAATTTGCAAAGAGATTATTTCTTCTTCTCCTCTTCTACCAACCTACAAAGCCAAATTTTTGCCTTGTGTCCCGAACTCCACCGTGTGGTTGTTAAGCACAAGATTTTGTATTAGTAATATGAAATATAGATGTATATAAAATAAAGTAAAGTAAATAAACTAAGCAAGCAAGATAAAGACAATGGAAAGATGTTAGTTACAAGTGAAGAAAGTATTTTTGTATTCTTGAAATAATTAATAGCAGAAAATATAAAGTATGATAGTGGTGTATGAAATGTGTCGTTTCTTATGGTTTAAAATGGACCAGGGTTCATGGATTCACTTGTCTACTCTCTTTTAAAGTTGTAGTGGTCACAAACAATTTATCAAAGACATTATATTGGTGGAGCTTCAACATGTCTTTGAAAGGCATTCTTATGGGATCACGTCCTAACAGAGAAATGAATGCAACACATCTCTCTTATACTCCTCAAAAAAGGGAAAACTCCAAGCAATCTTGAATTAAAAATCAACGGAGTATAGCTTAAGTAATTTGACATAATGTTTGAATCACAAATATTCTATATTAACCAAACAAGATTATGAAGCTGTTACAAAATAATTATGGCACATGAATACACTTTATCCCTAGCAAGGCAGCAAAAGAAAAGGTAAATGCCATGGTAGATATTGAATTTGTTGTCACTATTCAATCACTACCATCATGCTACTCCATCTAATACACACTTATCCCCACACATGCTCTTGCATACAAATTAGACCAGAATAAATACTTAAGAACGAGCTACATGATATGCATCTATCAATACATCTTACACATAATAGGTTATAATCTTAGATATCAAATCATAAAATAAAGATCCATCACATATAAATTACATATATGACCATAAACAAGTTGGGCAACTCATATGGTAGTAGATCTACGAAAAACAAGAGAGAAATAGATCAAGCTACTACCACAAACCCATAGTACAGAGGTGGACTACTCCCTCTTTATGATGGTAGAGATGTTAGGGTGTGTTCGGTTTGGGAATTAGGTGGAATGGAATGGAACCATTCCATTTCACTGTCACGGAACCGTTCCATCCCTGTGTTCGGTTTGGACAAAAAAATTGTCACGGAACGGTTCCATCCCTGTGTTCGGTTTTGGAATGGGATGAGAATGGAATGGAATGGGTGAGATTAGTCACCCGATTAATTATTCTAAACTCGATTAATTATTTGCTAAACTTGATTAGTACTGCTAAACTTGATTAATTATTGCTAATCTTGATTAATTATTCCTAATCTTGATTAATTATAATTAATCTTGATTAATTATTGCTAAACTTGATTAAATTAGAGTTAATCGCCCAGCATTACTGTGCCGTTCCACCTCGTCCGGCCGAATCGGCCGGACCGGTCGGTTCCGCATATTGAGGGAATATTCCCTTTTCTGGAACCATTCCATTCCACTCCATTCCAGAAAAGAACACAAGAATGTGTTCTGGGAATGGAACCGTTCCATTCCATTCCTCCCGGTTCCAAAACCGAACACATCCTTAGAGAAGGTAAAGATCCTTGGCAGCAACTCCGTCGGAGTTTTTCCCTCCAATTTTTGTTGATTATGGCTCTGTTTCGTTATTTCTACTCCCCTCTCGAGGAAGCTTTGAGAGACTTTTATAGAGATTTTTACATTAGATGAAGTCCGTGAACGGAAAAATCAAACAAATCAAACGGCCGAGGAGAAAAGACCCCGGATGACACGCGCCCAACCCAACATCAGCGCCCGGATGCATTCGTCCAGCGCCAAAGCGAGCCGGTGCGCCAAAGAATAGAGCAGAAAACAAACGAGGGATCGATCCTCAAGGCTATGTGGGTGCCCGGCCGCATGGGATTCGGAATAAACTACTCCGTAGTACTATGATGAACAAGTGATCATTCACATGGCACTGTCTGTCGTTTGCATCAATTGGTCATAAGGACTCGGATTAATCTGAGCGCATGTTCTGGTGTCCGCCGATTAATCAATGTGGATTTGGTGGAAGCTGCAGTGAAGTTGAGGTGCGCACGCGCCGAAAAATTCAGAGATGCACGCACTGGCACTGAACTGAAGCGGCGCGTACTTCACTGTCCGGCCCAACGAGCGGCACCGGTGATCAGACCGTACGCTGTGGTGGTGGCATCTCCGATGCGGCCAACCAAATGGACGGCTTTAGAGCATCTCCAGCCGCGTCCCCAAAGCGCGTCCGAACAAAAACAAACCGTTTCAGCCGCATCCCCCAAAGCCCATTTTTGTCCGGCGCGTCCCCATACGGTGTCTGGCGTCCCGAGCCCGTCCCCGTCCCACAGGGGACGCACCGGGCACGCCGGACACAACGAAAAGCGAGGCGGGAAGTGGCGGGGCCGACCCGTCAGCGGTACAGTTAATTTTAACCTAACCGTCGCCTACCTCGCGACGGAAGTTATTCGCGCGCAGTGACACACGGAGGCATCTTTGCCTTAATGGCGACGGAGGGGCAGGCGAGACGTCTCGTCGGTGCTGCGCCGACGAGACGCGTCGCCGGCATGCGCACGCCACCGCCCGTTCCCGCGCTTTCTTCCCGCCTCTTCTCGCCTGTTCCCGCGCTTTCTTCCCGACGTCGGCGTCTATAAAAGCTCTCCCGGCTCAATGGTAGCCACCACACCCCGCCGGCAACAAACACAGCCCTCGTCGCTCCACCGCCGTCTCCTCCACCACCAGTAGCAATGGCGAACCGCCCCGGCGCTGGCCACTTCCCTCCACCGCCGTCTCCTCCACTTGCAGTCCCGGAAACGCAGGTCGACACCGACCCCTCAGCAGCGGCCCGGGAAGAGCGGTGGCGTGCACACCGTCAGCAGCGGCGGGAGGCAATGCAGCAGGCCCGCTAGCAGCGGGAGGCGGCACAGGCGGTGGATCTAGCGGCGTTCTGCGCCCATGGCCCCGCTGCTGGCGAGGCCGCGGCGGCAGCAGCGTGGCACGAGCAGCAGCGCCACCGTTGCGGCGTCCGACGCCTCAACGGGACAGAGGCGCGACGGTGCCGTGCATCGGGCGGAGATGGAGCAGCGGTGGGTTGACGAGGCCGGCGCGCCGCGCGTTGAGCGGGATGCGCTGTCACCGAGATCGGCGGGAGGCGATCGAGCGTCGGCGGCGGGAGTCGATCGAGCGCGCCAGCAGCTGGCGGCGGAGGAGCGTCGGCAACGGGAGGCGGCGCTGGCGGCGATCTGGGGGAGGCGGGCGGACCAGTTGGCGGCGGAGGCCGACGTGTTGGCGGAGGCGATGATGGAGGCGCCAACAGATGTGGAGGACGATGCGCCAATGGAGGAGGAGGAGGCCGAGGCAGAGGAGACCGAGGTGGAGGACGACGACGACGACGAGTTCGAGTGGTCCGACGACGACGGGCCGCACCCGGACGAGACGGCCGATCAGCAACGCGCGCTCGTCGAGTCCTTTGAGTCGGAGAAGAAGCTCCAGGACGACGCCCGTGCCCGCGAAGAGGCGCAGATTCGTCGCGCCGTCGAGCTCTCCCTCCAGGCAGCGCGGCAGGGGAGGGCGGACGTCGACGCGCTGCTAGAGCAGCGGCGTCTGGCCACCGCCCTACGCAAGTAGAGGAGGCGCGCGCAGGAGGAGATGCGGCGTAGGGGAGGCGACGACGGGGCGGGGCCGTCGAATGCACCGCCGGGCGGTCAGTAGTGTAGGTTTAGATGAAATCTAGCCGTTTTCATTCAAACTTTGTAATATATAATCAAAATTGAATGAAAACCTTTATTTTCGTGCACCAAAATTCATTTGGGGCGGCGTTTGGGGGACGCGGCTGGGGAGCGACGTCCCCCAAAGACGGCACGAACAAAACACGCCCCCCAAATGCTCAATCCGGCGCGGTTTGGGGGACGCTTTGGGGACGCGGCTGGAGATGCTCTTAGGTCGTTTGTTTTGGGTTGTTTGGGTGGCTGTGTGGACCCAAACAACGGTCCACATCTGCATGTCCGTTTGGGTTGCACATTGCAACGGGTGGACGCATCACATATGTCAAAATAAAAATAAAATAAATATAAAAAAGGAAAACAAAAAACAAAGTAAAATTAAACTACAGTTTATTAAACTTAGCCATATTTTGGACAATTTTTACACAAAAGAAAGCCCTATATGGGCTTTAAACTAAAAAAAAATGAAAACCCTAGTCCAGGGTTTGGGATGCGGTGGCCGTCGGCGCGCCACCCTACTGGCCTACTCCCAGTAGTAATCGTCGTCGTCGCCGTGGATAAGGAGGACCCCCCCCCCCCGGCGGCGAAGCGCTGTTCCGGCTGGACACGTCGAAGGGCGCCGGAGACTCCGGCCAGGGCGACCACTACGCCCTTTCCCATGAGGAGTGCGGGTCCGGTGGGCTCGCTGGCCTTTGAAGGCGTACCAGACGCGCGGCCTCCTTCTGCTGCTGCTCCGCCGCAGCGGCGCTCCGCCTCGTGCCGGAGCGCGGCCTAGCGCTCCTCCTCCTCCGCCAGGAGCGCCGCCTGGTGCGTGGCCTCCTCCTGCCGGCGCGCCATGGCGAGGAAGGCCCACGCCTCGGCGTCCTCCTCGGCCTTCTGGCCTTCTCCTCCAGTGCGGAGGCGCGCAGTGCCTCGGCGAGGTGCGGCCATTTGGCCAGCTCCTCGAGGTTGCAGAGCTCGTGGGACGCCGCCAGCGCGGCCTGCAGCTCGGCGTCGTCCTCCTCCTGGGGCTGGGCCTGTGGCGCTTGCGCTGGCGCCGCAGCGGGCTCATCGATGTAGAGGCCGCCGGGGCGGCGACCAGCCCGCCTAGCAGGCGTGCGCGGTGGCTGCGCGCGAAGCGGCTGCGGGCGAGGCCTCGCCGTCGCCGAGGAGAAGCACGTGTGCCGGCGCGCCTTGTGCTCCACCTCGAACCACATGGGACTTGTGTCGCCGTAGGCGGGGTCCTCCCGGAGGTCCGCCGATAGCTGCGCGCGGCGCCTCCGGATCTCCGCGATGCGGGCGCGGCTAGAGCTCGGGATGGGCGGCACCGGAACCCGATCTGGGCTCGGGTGCCAGCCGTGGGGGAGGTGCACGTCACCCCACGGCATTGGGACGCCAGCCTCCCAGAACATATGCGCCACCGCTACGGTGACGTAGATCCAGTCGCGGATGGGAGCCGGCGGCCCCATGGCAAACGGCGCCGGCGCGGGTCGCCAGCTGGTAACGGCCTCATGGTCGTTGGCGGCCGGCTTGAACTCTCGCTTCGGGGCCATGGCGGCGCGGAAGATCGAGCGCGTGCGTGCGGCCGGAGTGGAGAGTGGGGACTGGATAGGGACAGTCCCCCTCCCCAGTCCACATTTAATAGTACTGGGGCACCGACAGGTGGGGGGCATCGATAGGTGGGCCAGCCACGTGAACCAGACGGACACACGAGGACGTCGTGTGCCATCCGCGCTACACAAACCTGGCCCAGATTTGGGCCAAGTTTAGATCATCGCGGACACCAAGGCCATCCTTTGCGATGTGTGGCCGCATTGGACCGCGAATTTGTCAAATTCTGCCCATCCAAACGCGCGAGCGTGGGATAGGCCGCCACGTTGAAAATGGGCTGACCACTCTGGCTGGGCGAACACACGCGCCGACGTTAATCGATCCAAACGCCGACCTGGTCGTGATATTTGCAGATCCGTTGCACGCTGGGGCGGTGAGCCACTCACATTTTGACGGGTTTTCTGTTATAGGGAGAAAAAATAACTATTTATACGAAACCGGCAAGACCGCATATAACTCTATTTTTTGCGCCGTGTTTCTGGCCGGAAATACCATGCAATACGAGTAATCGAGTATGCATAGCCGACCGATGTATCACGTATGCATGCTGGCCACGGACGTTCCCGGTGGTGAGTAGGGCTAGCTTGCAATGCGCTCCTACTACTCACAGTTGTTTGTTCAAACAAAATCCTTGCGATCAAATGGAACAACGGGAACACATACTAATGCATTTCCATTTTCAGAAATTTATATGCAATACTTTTTTAACGTCCGTAAGCATTCTTTTTTTTCTATATGTATGGACTTGTATTTTCATATGCTCCGTACATGAAAATCGTACATGCTAGGAGGAGGACTTCAAATCTATGTGCTAAACTTGAGTCACAAGGAGAGAGGACAAGACTATCACCGTGGGCAGGCCATACGACGGGGTGGCCCACGCGCCGCGTGACACCTCCACTGGGTGCAAGATCTAAACAGGGAGAACTTTTATCAAAATAATATATATGTGCACATGTTGATAATTGATATATATATATATATAATCAGTTTTGTACACTTTCTGAAGAAAAAACAAAAGAAAAAGAGGAGGCGGGCCGCAGGAGACACAGGTCAGCCGAACTGGGCTGCTGCTAGCCGGGCTGCGCGTCGTGGACTTGGAAACCACGATATTCGATCCGTCCGATCGTGCCCCAAGCCCCAAGGTTTTTTTTTTTAAACAGAAGGCTCGATGAGCCCGACTTTGAATTAACAAAGCCCTCAACCGGCTAGGATTATAACTGGGACAACAACACAACAAAAAAAAAACTGAGGATACCAGTTCGAAATACAAGCACGGTGGTGAAAGCTAAAGCCTAACCAACAGAAGACTAGGCGGAGCAGAGCCAGGCTCTAAACTCCACAAACTACACAGGCGCCCAAGATTTTAGCTAAACACCGGCGACTCAGTCCGAAACTTCAAACACCGAGACGCCACTCCGCGGAACTGCTCCCGACCGAAGAGGTACACACGACGGCTAGCAGAAGACCACTGACACCATGGGACTAGCATACTGCGCTAGAGAGCAGACGAGCCACCAGAGTTCAAAGGGGGAAGCTTTACGACAACGCCTCTAGGAAGGGGAGCGGCGCTCTCGAGCGTCGCCGTTGTCGGCACAGAGACATGCAACGCTTTCGCAGCTGCTTCAACACCCACACCAAGGAAGACCTAAGTCTTTGCGCCGGCCATCAGGACAACCACCAGCTAATGAGGAGTACCGATGTCCCACGTGCCACGGCACAGACTCCGACAGCCACCCTAGGCTCGAGAGAGGCCGCGCAATCAGGAGGCACACCGTTTAAAAGAAGCCGATCATAGCCTGACGCAGGGCATCGACGAGAGTGATTCCGCGGAGGACCTCGGCGAAATCGCAAGTCAGTATTGCAGCTGATAATATCCAGGGGACAGCAACCAGCGGCGGGGTGAGTGTGTCATGGCCACGCCTCCAAGGAGGTAAACGGCGTCCGTAAACGTCGTCGTCGCCGGCATTGGCCGAAGCCTTGCAATGCTTTCGTAGACACACGCACGCCAGCATCCCAGCAGGCTCAACTCCATGTGACCAAACCAGTCAAGCAGCTCCGAGACACACCGTCCCAGCGGTCGTCAGACTGGCTGGAGAGGATCAAACTACCAGCGGCGGCGAGCCATCGCCATACCATTGCCTCACCATCCCACCAGCCAAAGATCCCAAGTGTTAGAGTATATTTGGTAGTTATAGATTACACGGGATTGTATTAGGATTGTTTCCATATTCTCCCTAGGAGGTTTCTTAGCTTCCAAGTCTTGTACTCTATATATACTCGCCCATGAGGTGCAATACAATATCCATCATATTCCGCATATCTCTCTCCCTCTCAATCCTTCTACATGGTATCAGAGCGGCACGCTCCTTGACCTAGCCGCCGCACAAGCTTCCGCCCGCGCCGCCCCCGGGGAGGTCAATCTCCATGGCCTACTCCGGGGGCCGCGCAACCCGTATGAGGGTTCGTTCGCCGATCTGTTGATCCGCTGCCCTCGAGTCTTTTTTTTTCCAATCCGTAGATTGGTTTTCTTTACTCACGGCCGCTCGACCGGCGTTTTCCACAGTTTACCGATCATAGATCGGATTGAGTCACCACCGCCGCCGTCACCGCGCGCCTCTACTCCGACAACGGCATCGATCGCACCAGCCATCTTCATCAATCGCGCGGCACGGCCGCATGCGTCACACACGGACGCCTACGTGCGACGCAAAGAATCGTTCTCGCCCGCGCGGTCTCCATCGCTGGTCCGTCTTCACCGTCATCGCCCGGGACATCACCGACAACGTCGCCAACGACTCCAATCTGCGGCACATCGTCCACGCCATGGCGCGTACAACGCCGCCGTCGGTCTGATCAACCGACCGCGCGCACGTCTCCGCCAAGCACGTCCCCGAGCACGCGCCTACCACCGATTGAGCATCGGGTTGCCGCTGCGTCGCCCCTTCGGGTTACAGCGCCGCTGCTAGCCAACGACGCGCCTCAGAGGCGCGTACATCGCTGGTGGCGTCCCGCTGCTGCACCGACTCGCGCCCTGCAGCTACGCCGGCCCCTCAGGCCGTAGCGTCGCCGCACGCGATCGCCTTCGCCGTCCCCCGCGCGTGGATGTCCGAGGCCACCACAGCGCCGCCCCTTCGGCGCGGGTCGCCTCCATCCGCGCATGGTCTTCGTCACGCCGCTGGGTCTTCCTCGCCTACTTCGTGTACCGCCGCCGCGCCCCCACCCCAGGTCGCCGCTGGGCTCGCCAACCGCTCCAGGTCGCGCTGAGCTCGCCGACCACCGCAACGCCCGTCTAGGCGTCCAGCATGACCACCCCTGGTCACCGCTGGGTTAGCCGCCTTCTACGTCTTCGTACACTACAGCTTCGCCGCCAGCGTCCTCGCCTCTTCCCCGACTACGTCACCTGCTACTCTACTCCGACACCCGTCGTCGAGACTCGCCTCTTCCCCGACTACACCACCTGCTCCTCTTCTCCGACACCCGTCGTCGAGACCTCCTCTACTAGTCTACTCCGACATGGCGCGCACTTTGTAATGTTCCCTACCCTCGCATGCCCGGTATTGGCAACACCGGAAGTGCCTTCGTCCCCGACACGTTCCCGAGTCTGGCAAACTCGCGTCGGATGTCTCGTCTTCATCGGCTTCGACAACGTCTTCTTCAGCATCGCCTCTACGACTGCCTCGACCGCGTCGCCGATTTCGTCTTTGCGTACTCGGTTCTGGCAAAATCGGAGTATGCCTTCGTCCCCGACGTGCGCCTAGTTCTGGCAAAACTAGGGCAGCACCTCGTCCTCGACGGCTCAGACCGCATCGACTTTGGCATCGACCATCTCCACGACTGCCTCGACGCGTCTCCGTCACTCTCCTCGCGCACTATGCGCTTGCGGCTTCATGTGCGGCTACCTCGACACCGGCACCCGACCACGACATCGACCACGGCATCCCCTCGCGCGGCTACCCCGACCAAGGTTGCACCGCCCAACGCTCTCGGCTCCCTCGACATCGGCACAAGGGCTACCACCTCGCCTGCACCTCACCAGCTTCCTCTACAGTCCAAGCATCCGCGACGCAACTCCGTCCACGATGCTCCCGCTATGACTGCGGGGGAGTGTCAGCCCGTTGGTTCCTACCTTCGGCTTCTCTCCAGTCTGACCGTTCGCGACGCTACTGTTGTTCACGTCGCTACCGCTACGACTGCGGGGGAGTGTTAGAGTATATTTGGTAGTTATAGATTACACGGGATTGTATTAGGATTGTTTCCATATTCTCCCTAGGAGGTTTCTTAGCTTCCAAGTCTTGTACTCTATATATACTCGCCCATGAGGTGCAATACAATATCCATCATATTCCGCATATCTCTCTCCCTCTCAATCCTTCTACACCAAGTCCTCACGAGCTGGAGCAAACCCGAGAGACCAGATGACCCGGCCCCTGCCAAGATCATCAGGATGCGGCCCAGACCTAGGCCCGCCACCCAGATCTGGGCCCGCCGCCGCCAACCCATGGCCACGACCGAGACATCGCCGGACTGCGACACCCACCAGCAGGACAGCCGGAGTCTCGGCCACCTGCCGGAAACGGAGGACACCCCCAAGCCTCGCCGGGAGCGGGGGAAAGGAGGCGCCTTCCGCCGTCACGGGGCGGACACGCGCAGCCCAGGCCCCTGCCCAAGACCGCCGGCCATGGCGCCAGCCCTCCGCTCGAGGCCGCAGCCCAGCGCGACGACGAAGCTCAGAGAACGCCCCCGCCGCCGCCGCACACCACCATCCGCACCGCCCGGATAACGTCTCCCTCCGCGCGAAGGTTCGTGAGTTCGTGAGTTCGTGAGTGGACGCGAGCTGTTTCGCCTGTTCGTCTTCGACGCGACATGCAACGGGACGTGGGACTCGCAGGCTGCCCGACGCCCTGGTTTCTTTCTCCCGACGAGATCCCTCCGACTCCTTCGGCCAGGCCACCCGACCGCGCGGCCCTGCTAGCAAATCAACCGACGCCGGCGGCTAACCATCTAGCCTCTAGGTTTTCTGCGAGACTGTGGTATGCGGACAAGTTGTCGCCGTTTTTGATTTTGTGCTAAGGTTGAGAAGAATTCTGTGATAGACAGGAAGCGGAGGAACACTGCAGCCAAAAGGGAGGTACAATTTTAGTAAGTATAGTTTTTATTAATTGGCTGAAGTTTTTGTTAATTGGGCAGGTATCAATATTGAGGATTGGTGGTTCATGATGGCGGGAGGGTCCTCCTCACGGCGCAAAGGCATCGCCTCGCTAACCTCGCTCATTTCTTGGGAGATTTGGTGCGAGCGCAACGCTAGAGTTTTCCGTAAGAAGAACGCACCCTCCATGGTAGTCCTAGATAAGGTCAAGAGTGTGTTGTCGTCAGAAACCCACCGGCGGGCAGCGACGGGCAACACCGTAGAGCCGGGAACAACCTAGAGCTGCGGCTGGCTGAGGTCCCTCCGAGCGACGGCCCGCAAAGCCTTTCTGGTCACACGTCCGATGCTGATGCAAGGGCGTGCCACCTGACCTATACCTGGTCAGGAAGGTGAGGGAGATGCCTCGCTTAGTTTCCTGCATGGCATACACGTAAACATTAAATACGAGCCTCGATCGGCTCTCAGGTTGTCCTGTGAATCGGCTCAAGGAGCCTATCCACCCATGATTCGTACGGGGTGCACGAATATATGGTGGTCCTGCTTGATCAAGATAAAGCTAATGAGATCTACGACGATTTAGGGTTTTCACCGCATAATCGGATCATCCTACTCCAGGTTGGGCCTCGCGGCCACGCACGGTGATCGTAAGCCGATCCTAAACAAGGCCTAAAAACCAACACGAAGTTGATCCCCGGAACATCATGTTTAGGACTAGCGAACGACACCCTACGTGCCGCTGGATCCTCCCCCCCTTTGTAAGGCCTAACTATTGCAGATATTAAACTAATCCTTGTAGAACAAGGAGCAACCGTAACGGATCAGATCTACTAAATAATGATCAAGCGGGGTGCCGCCCCCACACCTAAGATAGGTGTGAGGGCGGCTAGACATGCAAGGGTTGCACTACGATAGCATGTTACGCGAAGAACTATGCTAACCCTAACATATCTATGATAACTACGTTGCTCGCCATCAACAAGGCTTCAGTACGAGCAACGCATGAACAACGTGGAGCTTGTGCTGCCTAGATCGCAAGATGCGATCTAGGCAGCATGTCGCTTACCGATAGAAACCCTCGAGACGAAGGAGTTGGCGATGCGCCGAGATTGATTTGTTTGGTTGAACGTTGGTTGTTGTCTACTCCATAAACCCTAGATACATATTTATAGTCCAGAGGACTTTCTAACGTGGGAATAATCCCCACCGTGCACGATACAAACTCTAACTTTTAATCTAAGATACAATCTACCATAATTAAAGATACACGGGCAATCCAGCCCAAACTCCTCGTGCAAGGCCGCTTCAGAGATCTTCCACGTGTAATCTTCCAAGCCCATCTCTCTTACGGCCCACCTCTGATTTGGCCAAAATCCGGTGATAACACATGCCCCCTGGTTTTGGCAATGATAATTCCAAAACCACTGTTTTTCCTTCGAAGGGTCATGTCGTGGCGAGCAGAGCCATTTGCAGCATCCGTCATCATTATGCCTGTCTTCTCGGCTTCTCTCGCAAAATTCGATAGCTTTGGCATCACCTCCTCGGAAACTGCAATGGCATTAATTCCCACCAGGCTTCTCATTATTTAACCGTGCCGACTGATTAACCCTCTTCATCCCCTTTCTCTGTTCCGGCCATCGGCACCAAAAAACCCTCTTCTCCCTCAGCCATGTCGTCTTCTTCCTCGTCTTCCGTCTCTCTCCAATCCTCTCCCTCAAGCGAGTTGGTCCCAGAGCACGACAAGATGGAGGCGTACAACCACCGGGCTCCCAAACATTGGGACAAGCAGGAGTGGGACTTCGACTTCGTGCCGGAGGGTGAGGACCTCGTCTGGTCAGATGGGGCCATGCCCCTAACAGACGGGGAAGATGACCTCCGGTACCTGGTTGACGGAGCACTGGAGGCGGAGAGCGGCGACGACGACCCTCCCTTTCGGGGTAAATTCACATCTGTCACCAAAAGAGAAGAAGAGGATGTCGAAGACGAAGACATCTCCTCCGACATGAAGAAGGAACAGGAGGACGACACCTCCTCCGACGAACCGCCGGCGAAACGCATCCGGGGCTGGGCTTGGTCAGACGAGGACGATGATGATGACGAGGAAGAAGCCTCCGCTGAAGGTTCTGATGCAGCACCGAGGGATTCGTCGACAGCGACAATGAAGGCAGCTACCTCAGCGACGGCGAAGACGGCAACAGTCCTTAGAATAGGGACCTACTAGCATAAGATTAGCAGTAGCAATCTGTCCCCTTTGCTGAACAATCGGCTCCTCTTTGTAAGAAATCTTATTATCAATGAAAAATTTCTTTTGATTTTGCCGATGTTCTTTATGCCGACTCAGCCGATTTTCCTCATCTGACCTTGACGGTTGCTAACCAATGCTTAATGACCAGCGAGACAAGCTAACTCAGTCATCCTTCCAAGTTAACTTCCAAGTTGGCTAGCCCTGCCGACGACGATAGCATCGGAGTGCGACCGATCGCAACAGACCGGCTTCCTTTGATTTTGAGCGGACGTTCCCAAGAGAGTCCCTGAATCGTTGCTGAATCAGTTTGGATGCTGAAACTGATGACTCTGTAAACAAGCATCATTCTGCAGAACAGCTGCAACGTAGAACCAGCTGATTCCAAAAAAATCGGCCTCTCGGGCGAGTCGCCCTCCGAGCTCCATCCAAAGCGAGCCAACTGCGTTGCCATTGGTTTCCACGTTGTAATGCAGAAACAGCCGATTCCATCAAAATCGGCTCTCTAAAGATATTTTAGGGCGAGCTGCCCCCCGAGCCTTAACCAAGGCGAGAATACCGGTGAGGATGCACAGGTCGCTGATCAGCTTTCTTCTACTGAACGTCGATGTTAATGTAAACTTTGAGCATATAGCCAGTAGGTCTTGGTCTTGTGTAACTGTACTAGAGTCGATGGCTACGCATCGGCTTCGCTTCTTGCGCAAATTTTTTTTTATTTGGCCGATTTTTCTTAATCGGCCCCCAATGTTTCAATGCACGCATGTTTACACACACTTATCTGCACATGTTCATCTGACTGTATGCCCCCGAGCCGAATCTGCCAAATGACTGCAGATATCGGCTTCTATGGTTAGCCAGGGCACTGCACTTGCACGTCGGCTCCGTAAGGATTCGTGCTGACTTTCATCTGCCGACGTGGCCGCTGCCCCGTGGATCAATGCTGAACACAAGCAGAACACATGGTGAAGATAATTTTGGCCGATTGCTGGAATCGGCCTCCATATCCATTGGAGCGTTGACTGAAGGTTCTGTAATGTTCCTTCATAATTTTTGGGGCCGATCACAAGGATCAGCCTCACCCCGTTTGCTCATTGGTTTAATCTTGCTACTCGGTCAGGCTGGTGGATAAAACCAGCCCAACCTCTGACTTGATGCGCCTGCTGTCGTCCACCTTGAGTGCATCGTAGAATCGTGGAGCACTAAGCTCCGTCGGAAGGACGAGCACCATGTTTGTGCCAGCCGATGTTTCTGAAGGAGATATGCCCTAGAGGCAATAATAAAGTGGTTATTATTTATATCTTTATGTTTATGATAAATGTTTATATATCATGCTAGAATTGTATTAACCGAAACATTAGTACATGTGTGATATGTAGACAAACAAGAAGTCCCTAGTATGCCTCTTAAACTAGCTTGTTGATTAATAGATGATTAGTTTCATAATCATGAACATTGGATGTTATTAATAACAAGGTTATGTCATTGTGTGAATGATATAATGGACACACCCAATTAAGCGTAGCATAAGATCTCGTCATTAAGTTATTTGCTATAAGCTTTTGATACATAGTTACCTAGTCCTTATGACCATGAGATCATGTAAATCACTTATACCGGAAAGGTACTTTGATTACACCAAACACCACTGCGTAAATGGGTGGCTATAAAGGTGGGATTAAGTATCCGGAAAGTATGAGTTGAGGCATATGGATCAACAGTGGGATTTGTCCATCCCGATGACGGATAGATATACTCTGGGCCCTCTCGGTGGAATGTCGTCTAAATGTCTTGCAAGCATATGAATGAGTTCATAAGAGACCACATACCACGGTACGAGTAAAGAGTACTTGTCAGGAGACGAGGTTGAACAAGGTATAGAGTGATACCGAAGATCAAACCTCGGACAAGTAAAATATCGCGAGACAAAGGGAATTGGTAATATATGTGTATGGTTCATTCGATCACTAAAGTCATCGTTGAATATGTGGGAGCCATTATGGATCTCCAGATCCCGCTATTGGTTATTGGTCGGAGTGAGTACTCAACCATGTCCGCATAGTTCTCGAACCGTAGGGTGACACACTTAAAGTTGGATGTTGAAATGGTAGCACTTGAATTATGGAATGGAGTTCGAATATTTGTTCGGAGTCCCGGATGAGATCCCGGACATCACGAGGAGTTCGGAATGGTCAGGATAATAAGATTCATATATAGGATGTCATTTTATGTGAAATAAAATGTCGCGGAAGGTTCTATGGAAGGTTCTAGAAGGTTCTAGAAAAGTCCGGAAGAAACCACCAAGGAAGGTGGAGTCCACATGGGACTCCACCACCATGGCCGGCCAGCCCTAGATGGGGTGGAGTCCCAAGTGGACTCCACCATAGGGGGCCGGCCACCCCCCACATGGGAGGTGGGAATCCCACCTTTGGGTGGGAGTCCTAGTTGGGCTAGGTTTCCCCCCTCCTATGGAAGGTTTTGGTTTCGGGTCTTATTCGAAGACTTGGACACCAACACTTGGGATCCACCTATATAATGAGGGGCCAAGGGAGGGGGCCGGCCACCCCAAGACCATAAGCTGGCCGCCCCCCTTGAGAGGCCGGCCACCCCATCCCAAACCCAAGCTATTCTACTCAACTCCATATTGCCCGCGTAGCTTAGCGAAGCTCCGCCGGACTTATACACCGCCACCGACACCACGCCGTCGTGCTGTCGGATTCAAGAGGAGCTACTACTTCCGCTGCCCGCTGGAACGGGGAGGTGGACGTCGTCTTCATCAACAACCGAACGTGTGACCGAGTACGGAGGTGCTGCCCGTTCGTGGCGCCGGAACCGATCGTGATCAAGATCTTCTACGCGCTTTTGCAAGCGGCAAGTTCGTCTACTGCAGCAACAAGAGCCTCCTCTTGTAGGCTTTGGAATCTCTTCAAGGGTGAGACTCGATACCCCCTCGTTGCTACCGTCTTCTAGATTGCATCTTGGCTTGGATTGCGTGTTCGCGGTAGGAAAATTTTTGTTTTCTATGCAACGTTATCCTACGGTGGTATCGAGCCGTGTCTATGCATAGATGGTTGCACGAGTAGAACACAATGGTTTGTGGGCGTTGATGCTCTTGTTATCTTTAGTTTGAGTACTTTGCATCTTTATGGCATAGTGGGATGAAGCGGCTCGGACTAACTTTACATGACCGCGTTCATGAGACTTGTTCCTCGTTCGACATGCAACTTGTATTGCATAAGAGGCTTTGCGGGTGTCTGTCTCTCCTACTATAGTAAAGATTCAATTTACTCTTCTATTGAAAACATTAGTATCAACGTTGTGGTTCATGTTCGTAGGTAGATTAGATCTCTCTCGAAAACCCTAAACCACGTAAAATATGCAAACCAAATTAGAGACGTCTAACTTGTTTTTGCAGGGTTTGGTGATGTGATATGGCCATAATGTGATGATGAATATGTATGAGATGATCATTATTGTATTGTGGCAACCGGCAGGAGCCTTATGGTTGTCTTTAAATTTCATGTTGAGTAGTATTTCAAAGTAGTTGTAATAGTTGCTACATGGAGGACAATCATGAAGACGGCGCCATTGACCTTGACGCTACGCCGACGATGATGGAGATCATGCCGAAGATGATGGAGATCATATCCGTGCTTTGGAGATGAAGATCAAAGGCGCAAGAACAAAAGGGCCATATCATATCACATATGAACTGCATGTGATGTTAATCCTTTTTATGCATCTTATTTTGCTTAGATCGCGACGGTAGCATTATAAGATGATCCCTCACTAAAATCTCAAGATAATAAAGTGTTCATCCTTAGTAGCACCGTTGCCAAGTCTTGTCGTTTGAAGCACCTCGTGATGATCGGGTGTGATAGATTCAATAAGTACATATGACGGGTGCAAGACAGCTTTGCACATGCGGATACTAAGGTGGCCTTGACGAGCCTAGCATGTACGGACATGGTCTCGGAACACGTGATACCGAAAGGTAGAGCATGAATCATATGGTTGATATGATGAACACTTTGAGTGTTCGCCATTGAAATCACACCTTTTCTCGTGATGATCGGGTTTAGGTGCGGTGGATTTGGTTCGTGTGATCACTAAGACAATGCGAGGGATATTGTTTTGAGTGGGAGTTCACTTAGGTTTTTAATTATGTTGAATTAAAATTTGAACTCAATTTGTCATAAACTTAGTCTAAACTATTGCAAATATATGTTGTAGAGATGGCGTCCCCAATCAATTTTAATCAGTTCCTAGAGAAAGAGAAACTTAAGAGCAACGGTAGCAACTTCACCGATCGGTTCCGTCATGTGAGGATCTTCCTCTCTCGGCGGAAATCTGCAATTTGTGCTTGATGCACCGCTAGGTGACCCTCCGCAGAAGATGAATCCGATGAAGTAAAAGCTGTTTACGCGACTCGGAAAACTCGGTACTCTCAAGTTCGGTGTGCCATCCCGTGCAGTCCGGAATCCGATCTTCAAAAACATTTTGAGCACCATGATCCTCATGAGTTGATGAATGAGCTGAAAGCTATATTCGAGACTCATGCGGCGATGGAATGCTATGAAGCATCGAAACATTTCTTCACTGTATGATGGAAGAAGGCAGCTCCGTTAGTGAGCACATGCTCGCCATGACCGGGCATGCGAAGAAACTCAGTGACTTGGGAATAGTGATTCCTAACAGATCGGGGATTAATCGTGTCCTTCAATCACCGCCACCAAGTTACAAGAACTTTGTGATGAACTACAATATGCGAACATGAACAAGGAGTTACCTGAACTCTTTGGCATGCTAAAAGCTCTTGAGATTGAGATCAAGAAAGAGCACCAAGTGTTGATGGTCAACAAGACCACCAGTTTCAAGAAACAGGGCAAGTCTAAGGGAAAATTCAAGAAGGGTGGCAAGAAAGCTGCCACGCCTCCTATGAAACCTAAGAACGGCCCTAAGCACGATCTTGAGTGCTATATCGCAAGGAGAAGGGACAACTGGAAGCGTAATTGCCCCAAGTATCGGCTGATCTGAAGAGCGGCCTTGTCAAGAAGAAGAAAGAAGGTATATTTGATATACATGTTATAGATGTTCATTTCATCGGTTCTCGTTCTAGTACCTGGGTATTTGATCCTGGTTCGGTTGCTCATAGTTGTAACTCGAAACAGGAACTAAAGACTACACGACAACTCCCGAAAGATGAAGTGACGATGCGCGTTGGAAACGGATCCAAGGTCAATGTGATCGCAGTCGGCACACTTCCTCTACATCTACCTTCGGGATTAGTTTTAAGCCTAAATAATTGCTATTATGTACTGCGTTGAGCATGAACATTATATCTGGATCTTGTTTAATGCAAGACGGTTATTCATTCAAGTCTGAGAATAATGGTTGTTCTATTTTTATGAATAATATCTTTTATGGTCGAGCACCACAAAAGAATGGCTTATTTCTATTAGATCTCGATAGTAGTGATACGCATATACATAACATTGATGCTAAGCGAATTAAACTTAATGATAATTCTACTTATATGTGGCACTGCCGTCTTGGTCATATTGGAGTGAAACGCATGAAGAAACTCCATCTTGATGGATTACTTGAATCACTTGACTTTGAGTCACTTGATAGATGCGAAGCATGTCTAATGGGTAAAATGACAAAGACTCCATTTTCTGGTATGATGGAGCGAGCTCTGACTTATTGGAAATCATACATACAGATGTATGTGGACCAATGAGCGTAGCATCGCGCGGTGGTTATCGTTATGTTCTAACCTTCACAGATGATCTGAGTAGATATGGGTATATCTATTTCATGAAACATAAATCCGAAACTTTCGAGAAGTTTAAGGAATTTCAAAGTGAAGTAGAAAATCAACGTAACAAGAAGATCAAATTTCTACGATCTGATCGTGGAGGTGAATATCTGAGTTATGAGTTTGGCATGCATTTAAAGAAATGCGGAATACTTTCACAATTGACACCGCCGGAACACCTCAACGAAACGGTGTGTCCGAACGTCGTAATCGAACTCTCTTAGATATGGTTCGTAGTATGATGTCTCTTACTGATTTGCCGTTATCATTTTGGAGTTATGCATTAGAGACAGCCGCATTCACTTTAAATAGAGCACCATCAAAATCCGTAGAAACGACACCGTATGAATTATGGTTTAATAAGAAACCTAAGTCGTCGTTCCTAAAAGTTTGGGGTTGCGAAGCCTATGTAAAGAAGTTACAACGGACAAGCTAGAACCCAAAGCGGAGAAATGCGTCTTCATAGGATACCCTAAGGAAACTATAGGGTACACTTTCTATCACAGATCCGAAGGCAAAATCTTTGTTGCTAAGAACGGAACCTTTCTTGAGAAAGAATTTCTCACTAAAGAAGTGACTGGAAGAAAAGTAGAACTTCGATGAGATTGATGAATCTATACTCGTTGATCGAGTAGCGCGATCGGAAGTTGTACTGTCGCCTACACCGGCAACAGAGGAAGCTAATGATAATGATCATGAAACTTGAACGAGGAAACTACTGAACCTCGCAGATCGACAAGGAACGTGCCACTCTGATTGGTATGATCCTTGTCTAAATGTCATGATTGTGGATAACAATGATGAGGACCTGCTGACGTATGAAGAAGCGATGATGAGCCCAGATTCCAACAAATGGCAAGAAGCCATGAAATCCGAAATGGGATCCATGTATGATAACAAAGTATGGACTTTGGTAGACTTACCTGATAGCCGTAAGGCTGTCGAGAATAAATGGATCTTCAAGAGAAAAACAGATGCTGATGGTAATATTACCGTCTATAAAGCTCGACTTGTCGCAAAGGGTTTCCGAGCAAATTCAAGGAGTTGACTACGATGAGACATTCTCACCTGTAGCGAAGCTAAAATCTGTGAGGATTTTGTTAGCAATAGCTGCATTTTTCGATTATGAGATTTGGCGAGATGGATGTCAAAACGGCGTTCCTTAATGGAGACATTGAGGAAGAGTTGTATATGGTACAACCCAAAGGTTTTGTCGATCCTAAAAATGCTGACAAAGTATGCAAACTTCAGCGTTCAATCTATGGACTGAAGCAAGCATCAAGAAGTTGGAACCGACGCTTTGATAAGGTGATCAAAGACTTCGGGTTTATACAGTGTCATGGAGAGGCATGTATTTACAAGAAAGTGAGTGGGAGCTACTGTAGCATTCCCGATATTATATGTAGATGACATATTATTGATCGGGAATGATATAGAACTATTAAGCAGTGTTAAGGGTTATTTGAATAATAGTTTTTCAATGAAATACCTTGGTGAAGCATCGTATATATTAGGCATCAAGATTTATAGAGATAGATCAAGACGCCTAATAGGGCTATCACAAAGTACATATCTGGACAAGATTCTAAAGAAGTTTAGAATGGACGAAAGTAAGAAAGGGTTCTTACCTATGTTACCGGGCAAGGTATTGAGTAAGACTCAAGGACCGGCTACGGCAGAAGAAAGAGAAAGGATGTGTAACATCCCCTATGCCTCGGCGATAGGATCTATCATGTATGCCATGCTATGTACTAGACCGGATATAGCACATGCCGTTAGTTTGACTAGCAGATATCAAAGTGATCCAGGAATGGAACATCGGACAGCGGTCAAGAATATCTGAAGTACTTAAAAAGAACTAAGGATATGTTTCTTTGTTATGGAGGTGACCAAGAGCTCGTTGTAAACGGTTACACCGATGCAAGTTGGAACACCGATCCTGATGACTCTAAGTCACAATCTGGGTACGTGTTTATATTGAATGGTGCCGATAAGCTGGGCAAGCTCGAAGCAAAGGCACGGTGGCGAAGTCTTCAACGTAATCGAGTACATAGCGGCTTCGAGGCTTCATCGAAGCGGTATGGATGAAGAGGTTCATTGTAGAGCTCGGTGTGGTTCCTAGTGCATTCGACCCATTAATCACTTACAGCGATAACATGGGTGCCATCGCCAATGCACAAGAGCCAAGGTCACACAAGAGGCTGAAGCATATCAAGCTGCGTTACCACTCGATTCGCGAGTACATCGAAGATGGAGAAGTAAAGATTTGCAAAGTACACACTGATCTGAATATAGCAGATCCGTTGACTAAAGCTCTCCCTAGGGCAAAGCATGACCAACACCAGAATGCCATGGGTGTTAGGTATATTACAATGTAATCTAGATTATTGACTCTAGTGCAAGTGGGAGATCGAAGGAGATATGCCCTAGAGGCAATAATAAAGTGGTTATTATTTATATCTTTATGTTTATGATAAATGTTTATATATCATGCTAGAATTGTATTAACCTAGAAACATTAGTACATGTGTGATATGTAGACAAACAAGAAGTCCCTAGTATGCCTCTTAAACTAGCTTGTTGATTAATAGATGATTAGTTTCATAATCATGAACATTGGATGTTATTAATAACAAGGTTATGTCATTGTGTGAATGATATAATGGACACACCCAATTAAGCGTAGCATAAGATCTCGTCATTAAGTTATTTGCTATAAGCTTTTGATACATAGTTACCTAGTCCTTATGACCATGAGATCATGTAAATCGCTTATACCGGAAAGGTACTTTGATTACACCAAACACCACTGCGTAAATGGGTGGCTATAAAGGTGGGATTAAGTATCCGGAAAGTATGAGTTGAGGCATATGGATCAACGGTGGGATTTGTCCATCCCGATGACGGATAGATATACTCGGGCCCTCTCGGTGGAATGTCGTCTAAATGTCTTGCAAGCATATGAATGAGTTCATAAGAGACCACATACCACGGCATTTACGAGTAAAGAGTACTTGTCGGGAGACGAGGTTGAACAAGGTATAGAGTGATACCGAAGATCAAACCTCGGACAAGTAAAATATCGCGAGACAAAGGGAATTGGTAATATATGTGTATGGTTCATTCGATCACTAAAGTCATCGTTGAATATGTGGGAGCCATTATGGATCTCCAGATCCCGCTATTGGTTATTGGTCGGAGTGAGTACTCAACCATGTCCGCATAGTTCTCGAACCGTAGGGTGACACACTTAAAGTTGGATGTTGAAATGGTAGCACTTGAATTATGGAATGGAGTTCGAATATTTGTTGGAGTCCCGGATGAGATCCCGGACATCACGAGGAGTTCGGAATGGTCAGGAGAATAAGATTCATATATAGGATGTCATTTTATGTGAAATAAAATGTCGCGGAAGGTTCTATGGAAGGTTCTAGAAGGTTCTAGAAAAGTCCGGAAGAAACCACCAAGGAAGGTGGAGTCCACATGGGACTCCACCACCATGGCCGGCCAGCCCTAGATGGGGTGGAGTCCCAAGTGGACTCCACCATAGGGGGCCGGCCACCCCCCACATGGGAGGTGGGAATCCCACCTTTGGGTGGGAGTCCTAGTTGGGCTAGGTTTCCCCCTCCTATGGAAGGTTTTGGTTTCGGGTCTTATTCGAAGACTTGGACACCAACACTTGGGATCCACCTATATAATGAGGGGCCAAGGGAGGGGGCCGGCCACCCCAAGACCATAAGCTGGCCGCCCCCCTTGAGTGGCCGGCCACCCCCTCCCAAACCCTAGCTTTGCTCCTCCACTCCATATTGCCCGCGTAGCTTAGCGAAGCTCCGCCGGACTTCTACACCGCCACCGACACCACGCCGTCGTGCTGTCGGATTCAAGAGGAGCTACTACTTCCGCTGCCCGCTGGAACGGGGAGGTGGACGTCGTCTTCATCAACAACCGAACGTGTGACCGAGTACGGAGGTGCTGCCCGTTCGTGGCGCCGGAACCGATCGTGATCAAGATCTTCTACGCGCTTTTGCAAGCGGCAAGTGATCGTCTACCGCAGCAACAAGAGCCTCCTCTTGTAGGCTTTGGAATCTCTTCAAGGGTGAGACTCGATACCCCCTCGTTGCTACCGTCTTCTAGATTGCATCTTGGCTTGGATTGCGTGTTCGCGGTAGGAAAATTTTTGTTTTCTATGCAACGTTATCCTACAGTTTCATCATTGGCTTTCCTTTGTTTGGGGCGCCACTCCATTTTCCGTGGACGACCCTCTTCGTCCAGGGTTCGCTGAACTTTTACAGCCAGATCAGGTCGTGCCTTCCTTAACGTATGCAAGTATAACCTTTCGGCTTCCTCCAGGCCGCGCAATCGCTGAACCCTGCGCTTTTGTGAACGGCTGAGTCCGTCAGGGCACCACCTTGACCGGTGGTACCTGTCTTCTTCTTCTTCTTGTCCCTCGTCTTCTGAATCCTCGAGATCTGCCCACCGAGGGGACTCAGCACGTTTGCTTTGTGGCGGGAGAGGCCCTAAGCGCCTGAACACAGACACGTTGGCTGCCTCCTTCTTCTTGGTTGCATTACGGGCAATTGCCGATTGTGGGCAATCGGCTCATTCCTGAATCCCAGCGATGTAACGAAGAAGGGGCAGTCCCGATGCTGGCGGTGTCATCTTGCTCCCTTGATTTTTCTATGGCACGGCGCTCGTGCTCCTCCTCCTCATGATCATGCCGACGATATCTTCTGGCTTCTCTAGCCAGACGATCTCCTTCATCATCATAGCTGGACCGTCGGCGTTGGTCATACTGACTTACATACTTGTTGAGGAGGTGATCAGAGAGGGGTCGCTGATATCTTATGTTCTTCACCTCTCCCTCTGTGACGTAGCGCTTGCCATCATGATGGAGCCGATCGCGTGGAGCGGCCTCCTCTGTGTCCTTGCTACGAGAGCAGCTGCCCTCGTCTCCATCTTTGCCAGAGTGGTGCCCAGGTCCTACCATGTTGATGCTGAACGAGGATCCTGGCTGGCAACCTTCAGGGTAAGTGCACTCCACCATGTTAACGGCGGGAAAGGGCTGGGTGTCGACCTTCATGGCGTACTGGTTGAAAATTAGACGCCCTTTTTCTATCGCCGCTTGGATGTCCGACGCCATACCACTGCGGTCGTTGGTGGCATGGGATAGCGAGTTGTGCCATTTGCAGTATGGCTTTCCGTTCAGCTCTTGCGCCGTGGGGAATTTGAGACCTTCAGGAATCGTCAACTGTTTCTCCTTGAGCAGGAGGTCGAAGATTTGCTCAGTCTTGGTCACGTCAAAATCAAATCCCCTGGGTGGGCCTGGTGGCTTTACCCATTTGCAGGACACGGGGGTTCCTCCCCGAGTCCATTCAGCCACTGCTACCTCTTGGTCTCCCGCAGGAACCGTCTTCCTCTCGCATCGACCAGGGACTACTGCACGCTTGAACTTGTCTTGGTACAGTCCGGGTGGCGCTGTTCATATGCCGATAGTTTCTAAACCATGTGCGCCGGTGAGGATAATCTACTTGGGAGGCCATGTCCTTGAGCTTTGTTGCAAGGCCTGCACCGCCAACTCGATTGCTTCTTTTTCGATTATACGAACCGAATAACATCGGTTCCTAAGATCCCCGAAGCGCCGGATGTGATTCTGTCACGGTTTCTCCGCGCTTACGACGTAATTGTGCTAGATCGGCAATGCCGGACTCGGAAGCCTTTGAATGGTATGCGCATATGGAACTGCTCTTCCAATCGCTTCCAAGTCCGGATGGAGTGCGGTGGCAAAGAGGTATACCATCCGAAAGCCGATCCCGTGAGGCTGTGAGAAGAGCCTCATGCGTAGTTGATCCGACACGAAGCCGGTCCTAGTTGCGCCAAATATCGGCCGACGTGCTCGATGGAGCTGGAACCATCTGATCCACTGAATTTGGAGAAATCGGGGAGCCGATATTTGGGTGGTAGCGGGATCATCTCGTAGTCGTCGGGTACGGCTTGGAATAGCCGATTGCCCTCCTTTCGGCACCATGCCGAATTGGTCTCTCAGTATGGTGCGATCTGATCCATTGTCTTTGGCTGCAGAGTTGAATTACGAAGATTCGCCGGGGTGGCGTACTTAGCCAGCCATGTTTGCTTTTCCAGCTACGAGCCAAGCTGCAGGAGCTGAGCTATGGAGGTTCGTCGGGGTGGCGTACTTAGTTAGCCACGTGCGCTTCTCAAGCTCTGTCGCTGACGTCCCTCTGTTTTCCCAGAAGTCCCTGATGTTGTGGCCTGGTTTGTGAGTGCCCGGTTGCCACAATCGGCACATACGTGCACGTGTACCCGTGAGGGATCTCCTTAGGCGCCTCGGGCAAGAAGCTGGTAGTCACTAGGGTCACCACCGATCTTGTAGACGACGAATGCCGGTGTAGCCGGCACTTCTGGTGCTGCCAACGCATATGGCAGCGGTGGACGGGACTGGAGTGGCAACTCTCCTTGATGCGTCCCGAGAGCTGGTCTGACGGCGAGTGCGGTGCCTCATGATCTCCTGGATCACGCGAAGAGCGACACGCTCCAACGTGTTGACCAGGTTCTCAGAGTGGCGGTGTAGCGAGTGAGCCACCAAGTAGTTGATCTCCTGCCGCAGGGACCTGGTGCGTTCCTCCGACGGGGCAGAGAGGTCTATCCCATCGAGTGCACCTTGCGGTGAGAACCCCTTCCATCGATGCCATGTGAACGGGTTCTCTGAAAAGAGCCGATGAGGTCGGCTTCGAGGGTGACTTTGATCTCGTCATACCTCTTCTTGAGCTCGTCGGGCAGCTCCTCGTAGGTGGCGGCGTGCCGTCCGCCATCTCGGATGTAGATGGCGATGTGGTTAATGTAGAAGCTTGTCCCACCGGCGTGCGTAAATGTGTTGTCGTCGAAACCCACCGGCGGGCAGCGACGGGCAACACCGTAGAGCCGGGAATAACCTAGAGCTGCGGCTGGCTGAGGTCCCTACGAGCGACGGCCCGCAAAGCCTTTACGGTCACACGTCCGATGCTGATGCAGGGCGTGCCACCTGACCTATACCTGGTCGGGAAGGTGATGGAGATGCCTCGCTTAGTTTCTGCATGGCATACACGTAAACATTAAATACGAGCCTCGATCGGCTCTCAGGTTGTCCTGTGAATCGGCTCAAGGAGCCGATCCACCCATGATTCGTACGGGGTGCACGAATATATGGTGGTCCTGCTTGATCAAGATAAAGCTAATGAGATCTACGACGATTTAGGGTTTTCACCGCATAATCGGATCATCCTACTCCAGGTTGGGCCTCGCGGCCACGCACGGTGATCGTAAGCCGATCCTAAACAAGGCCTAAAAACCAACACGAAGTTGATCCCCGGAACATCCTGTTTAGGACTAGCGAACGACACCCTACGTGCCGCTGGATCCTCCCCCCCTTTGTAAGGCCTAACTATTGCAGATATTAAACTAATCCTTGTAGAACAAGGAGCAACCGTAACGGATCAGATCTACTAAATAATGATCAAGCGGGGTGCCGCCCCCACACCTAAGATAGGTGTGAGGGCGGCTAGACATGCAAGGGTTGCACTACGATAGCATGTTACGCGAAGAACTATGCTAACCCTAACATATCTATGGTAACTACGTTGCTCGCCATAAACAAGGCTTGGTACGAGCAACGCATGAACAACGTGGAGCTTGTGCTGCCTAGATCGCAAGATGCGATCTAGGCAGCATGTCGCTTACCGATAGAAACCCTCGAGACGAAGGAGTTGGCGATGCGCCGAGATTGATTTGTTTGGTTGAACGTTGGTTGTTGTTTACTCCATAAACCCTAGATACATATTTATAGTCCAGAGGACTTTCTAACGTGGGAATAATCCCCACCGTGCACGATACAAACTCTAACTTTTAATCTAAGATACAATCTACCATAATTAAAGATACACGGGCAATCCAGCCCAAACTCCTCGTGCAAGGCCGCTTCAGAGATCTTCCACGTGTAATCTTCCAAGCCCATCTCTCTTACGGCCCACCTCCTGATTTGGCCAAAATCTGGTGATAACAGAGTGAGACCCGTTTATGGGTGTTGGCGGGCGCTAAACGTTCGGGTAATTTCAAATTTGATGCCGGGAGAGTAATCCGCATGTCGTGTAAACTTTAGGCCGTCGGCCTTGTAAAACTCCTTATTAATTAATAGATTGGGGCAAAGCTTTTGCCTCCGTTTCAAAAAAAAAAATTGTGAATCATCAGCTCGGTAACATGGACAAACTAGTAATGGGTTTCGTGTTTTCAATGACATATCCAAAGAGATATTTTGTGCCCCTTGCTACTGGTAGGAGATCTAAATCGAAAACCTATGATAAACTGCAAATGTTATGGCAAATGAAGATGGAGAGTAAGTGGGAGGAGAGATCGGAAATAGCTCTAAACAGAGCACCCATGAAAGAGCAAATGATGTGGCTATGCTGAGACGACATTAAAGCTTTATTATCGGTATGTTTCACTAGAGGAAAACGGGGCAACAGGCCCGGTTTGTTTGGGGCTTCAGTCCCGGTTTGCAAACGGGGACCAACAAGGCAGGACTAAATGGTCCCCCCTTTAGTCTCGATTTAAAGATGCACCGGGTCCAAAGGCCCCGCCACGTGGTGCGGCGAGGGCACTCGAGGTGGAGGACCTTTGATCCCGGTTCGTGGTACGAACCGGGACTGGAGGGTCTCTGCCGCGGCAGAAAATTGCCGTTTCTCTGCCGCGACACAGGTTTAGGGTGGAGCAGCGTTTCTCTGCCGCGGCAGAATTTCAGCAATGCATATATCATTCAAGCAATCACAAAATATCGTCGTGAATATATAGACATCATCAACAGTACACGTAATGCATGCATATTTACAATATAAAGTCGAATCTCTTTACTAAATCTATTTGTCTTTACGAAGTTGATCAAGATCTACGATCTCCCGATAGTGCTCTCCAGTTGGAGCAATGGCCTCATTAAGAAAGAATCTCGCGATTTTCTTTTGAATTGCTCGTATGCGATTCTCCGTTATGAGAGTGTCCCGCAGGAGTATCATCTATATTTAAAAAAGGAGATTAATATATATATGAATGGAACTCAATATAATTGATGGTACTAAGATTAATTGTGAAATATTGTTAACGTACACGAGTGTGGAGTATAGCTTCCTCTGCATCCCTGTGACAGGCCATCTCACGAATGAAGTCGCAGACGTAGTATCCACATAAGTTATTCCCGGGTTCCTGCCTCATACACTTTACGAAAAATTAGTTCGATCAAACTAATAATCAAGCATCGTATTGAAAGAAAATATCATAGAGTTTCACGGACATAGCTATATATATAGTACTATTTACTGGGTAATCTTTAAATATAAGCTCCGGTTTTCATTTACCCCGAACAGTATTGATGAATTGTTTCCAAGCCCTGCCCGGCAAAAAAAATAAGTAAATGAGTTATTGATTAGTTAATGATATCGTCGAATTAGAACAGATGAAGACGCCAATACGAAATTGATTGAAATTACCTCTGGAGCATGGCAGCCATGTTCGCCCATTCCGCATGTTCTTTACGTTTCGAGTCCATGACATTTACAACTCCTTTGTGAAGATCAACGATTA
Organism: Lolium perenne; assembly: GCF_019359855.2. Taxonomy (NCBI): domain Eukaryota; kingdom Viridiplantae; phylum Streptophyta; class Magnoliopsida; order Poales; family Poaceae; genus Lolium; species Lolium perenne. The sequence continues at coordinate 46,165,498 of NC_067245.2, forward strand.
GGAGAATAAAGTAGAATCTGCACAAGCATAGCTCAATGATTACGAGAATAAAGTGGAATCTGCACAAGCATAATGTATGTTATAACACTCACTTGAAGTTGTAGGGAAAGAATATATCCTCTTTGTTTGCTTGCTTCACTAAAAACCTTAGCATGTTGTCCTCTGTGTCCTTGGGGTACTGTCGAACCGTAATTTCATGAACTGTGTCTGGGTCAATGAACCCCATGTCGTGGAGCTTGCCTCTTTTGCATTCGAGCTTCTTCATTCTGCATAATTAATATATAGCGTACACAAAAATATAGTGAGGATAATTGTTAGTGCAAATGAATGAGCTGAGCTACAGACTTAATTACATAAATAAATCACTTACATGCAGTAGCAACTGATGACAGCTTTGTCGAGGGCATCTTGATTGAATAACTGAAAAAGTTATTCTAACTCAAGGTTTATCTCCTCCTGCCCCCAGAAGTAATGCTCATCTCTAAGATACATCGTGAGGTAGCGATCACCTCTTCGACAGGCTTTCAGGTACCATTCATGCAACCTTCATAACTGAGTCCCTAGACGCGCGAGCTCGCCAGGTTTGACGAGATCATATCCATATCTATACTTGTTTACGACTTGAGCCATTGGATAGTAATCTTCGTACTGAACTGATGCTCCCTGACCTCTAGCCTCCCGTTCGATCATCGATGCCGTCTCTGAACCATCACAGGATTGCACGACGAAGTAGGGTATGGACTGATTGTCCTGATGTCCAAGCTGGGCGACATTTTTTGCTTTGCTCGCTCTATGGAACTGTCCAAGAGAGCGGTCATAATTACTTCTCGGCTCAGCTCTCTTTATTCTTGTCTCGGCAAAGTGCTTCATTATATGCGGTGCAATAAACGTTTTCTTCGGCGCAAGAAACGCATTTTGCTCATCAGTCTGCTCATGTGGTAACAACTCTAGATTCTACTTATATTTGAATGTGCCTTTATTACCATAGTACCGAGTGACTATGCTTAACATTATATAAAATATTAATATGTCGAGACAATCTTAATTTTGTGCGTCATTTTTTTCATTTTAAAGTTGGCCCGACCTTGATATTTTCCCGTCCTTCACCACTTGATCTAGAGATGCATTATTTCGTGGAGCTACAACAAATAGTTTATGGAAAACTCTAACTTTCATCCAGTTGTAGCTATAGCTGGTTCTCACGCACCGCGCGATGCACCATGGGCCCACGAACGCGTCTCCCAACTCAGCCTGTTTCTGCGCATTCTCGGTCGATTTCGACAAATTTGACCCTTTTTCAAAAGTTCGGCACAATTTGACCTTATTTTGAAAAATATTCAAAATCTGACCCTTTTTAGTAGCATCTTTCCGTGGGGCGCTACCCACTTCACCGTAGCGCCGTAGCAGTGGCACTGAATATGTGCCAGTGTGGCAAAGCAGGGCCCGCGATTCGCGACCTCAACTCCCTTGACAAGGGCGCTACCCTTTTAAAGTTCAACTCGCCCGACAAGGCCGCTACCCTTTTGAAATATGTTAAGTCACGAGGGCCGCCCCCATCCCCTCCACCTCCCAGTTACCCTCACACCCTGACCAGGAATGAAGCAGGGCGCGCCCAGCTCCCTCTCCCCTCTCACCCCCCCCCCCCCCCCCCCAAATCCCCCTGAAAGTTTCTCCATGGATTTCGGTCTCCATCCCTACCCTTAGGTATTCTCTTTTGATCCCATCAAATTTATTCAAAAACTATTGTCTCATTGGATCCTTTTCGAAATTTAGATGGTCTTGTGGATTTTGTGTTAGCTTGGTAGTTCGAGTTATGGTATGTTACTATGATCTGTTGTCAATAATGTATGGTTAGATCTTGGTATTGTTATTTTCATTTTGAAATGTGTAATATATTTGTAGATCTAGTTAATATTATTTCTAGATCTAGAAAAAATTGGAGTGTGGAGACTATAATTGATATATCTATTGTTTATACGTTTGGTTGTTATAATTATCTTAGTTTTGAGGCCTGAAATTTTCTTAGTTTTGGTTGTTATAATTATTATAAAATTATTGTTGGTATGGCGTTCATTTGATCCACAGGATAAACCAATGAAGTGGAAGCACACCGCTAACCTTTGGCCATCCAATTTCCCGAAGGGACGGAACAGGCTGTTGTTGGTGCGGTGACATTTGTGTCTCCAAGCGATGTGATGATTGGTATGGCAAACATGGAAGGAGGTTCTGGATGTGTTATAGCTATGCACATGACAAGGCCAAACCAATAAACTCATACGACTACCCACCGGTATATGTCTCCACTTGTAATGATTTTTTTTCTCCTGTGCTTGCCGTTAATAATATTAGGTGTGTATTTGTAGTCTCCTTCACCTCTTTGTCAATTCGTGAAGTGGATATATTTGGAGCAATCAACTTATCACAAGGAAGATGTCGTATATGAGGAGAAAAGGAAGTGAAACTATATGTTTAAGTTGATTCGTGAGGAGGAGCGGGAAAAAAAGATGACCGTTAGTCTTGAGAAACAATGTTCGGAGAAAGAGAAGAAGGAGCAAGAAGATAAGAACCTATGTGAGGAGGAACATGAGAAAAATAGAGAGTGGGCTCGTCATGCAAGGGAGGAGGTTGAGAGCAAGAAGATGCGACCAAACGGAAGGGAAAATACCCTTGTTGGACTCACTAGATTCATATGTTGAACTATAAATCTTTAGAATTTGTTGTTGTGAACTTTTAGGCACAATACCACCTATTGGTGTCATTCACTTCGATGTTGTAAACATGTAAGTCGAGGATTATGTTGTTGAAAACTCTTAAAAACCGTGAATTTTGTTGTGGTCACCCTCATGCATTTGAAGTTGTGACATATCTGTAGGCTTATTACTATTCGCAATCTTAACAGAGCTGTGCTTGGAACGAGAAAAGAGTAGCGCCTCAGACGTACGCGTTACCCTGCTAGCGCCACATAGCGCCACCATCTCGGGCGCTATCCTTTTGGTGCAAGCAACAGTACCTAACTTCCCCCAATCGACCCCCATGACCTCCTCGCCCGCCTGCTCCCCAGGCTTGCTCCATTTGTCTCCCTCGCGCATCCTAACCAATAGAGGCTGCACATAGTGGAGGTCATACCGGAACTCGGCCCAGTCTTCACTCTCACTTTTCTTCAGGATTTGGTAAAAAAAAAGGGCGATGCTGAGCGTCGGCCGACTGAAAAAGAGAGAAAAATCGGTTGTCCTCCGCTCCGTCCGATCGAGATCCGACGTCCAGAATCAACCGTAATGTAAATTTTACGTTTTGCCCCCTATTTTTTGGAAACTCAACCCGCAGTCCTTCTCTTCCCCAGTTAAACTGAAAAGTTATATCCCTTTGAGCCTGACATCCTCAATATTTACAATAAAAATGCCACCCGACGACAGATCTGAGTCATAACGAGTATTACAACAATATCCTCACCCGCTTACAAAAAAAAATATACTATTACAAAAAAATATTCACAAAAAAAATTCAAAATGTAAATGTTATAAAAAGTGGATAATTAACAACTACTTTTCTACATGTTGGTTTACAACAAAAATTGACAACAATTACAATAAAAAATCAAAAGCTATAACAACAAAAAACATGTGTTCGTGACTATGAAAAAATTGGTTAAACAATAACACATTTTCTATATATTTAATTACAATAAAAATCACCAACTATTTTACCAAAAATTATAGGCGATTACAACAAAACAATTTATGGCAAACGCCCAGGTAAACATTACAACATCTCTGACGTGCTTTCTTTATAAATTTTATACGCAATTGTTACAAAACTAACGAATCGTATACTACATCTCTACGTGCGGCATGACGAAGCTAGAATGGCGTTGGCTGCTTTGCTTGCATGGGCTGCGCTGGCTACTTTGCTTGCATAGGCTAAAATCACAGCAGGAAGTGTTTATGGGCTAATGGGGCCGTCCGAACAAGGGGCGGAGCGGGGCGAGCCGCGGTGAAACAGCACGGCCGATCTTTCCCCCCGGATCGGTCGGCTGACAACAAGCGTTTTCCTAAAAAAATGGCCTATTATCATCAATTGGCCCAGTCTTTAATTGTTGGTCCACCCTTCATGTTGGCTCACGCTCCGCCACTGCACACCAACGCACGCCGCCCCCATGATACGTCTCCAACGTATCGATAATTTCTTATGTTCTATGCTTGTTTTATGATGATACACACATGTTTTATACACACTTTATGTCATATTTATGTATTTTCCGACACTAACCTATTAACGAGATGCTGAAGAGCCAGTTGCTGTTTTCTGCTGTTTTTGATTTCAGAAATCCTAGTAAGGAAATATTCTCGGAATTGGACGAAATCAACGCCCAGGATCTTATTTTTCCACGAAGCTTCCAGAAATCCGAAAGGGAAACGAAGTGGGGCGACGAGGCGGCGACACGCCAGGGGGGCGGCCCAGGCCCTGGCCGTGCGGCCCTGTTGTGTGGGCCCCTCGCGTCGCCCCTAAACCTACCCTTCCGCCTATAAGAAGCCTTCGTCGATAATAACTCCAGTACCGAGAGCCACGATACGGAAAACCTTCCAGAGACGCCGCCGCCGCCAATCCCATCTCGGGATTCGGAGATCGCCTCCGGCACCCTGCCGGAGAGGGGAATCATCTTCCGGAGGACTCTTCACCGCCATGGTCGCCTCCGGAGTGATGTGTGAGTAGTTCACCCCTGGACTATGGGTCCATAGCAGTAGCTAGATGGTTGTCTTCTCCTCATGTGCTATCATTGCTCGATCTTGTGAGCTACCTAACATGATCAAGATCATCTATTTGTAATGCTACATGTTGCGTTTGTTGGGATCCAATGAATATGGAATACTATGTTATGTTGATTATCAATCTATCATCTATGTGTTGTTTATGATCTTGCATGCTCTTCGTTATTAGTAGAGGCTCTGGCCAAGTTGTTACTTATAACTCCAAGAGGGAGTATTTATGCTCGATAGTGGGTTCATGCCTCCATTAAATCTGGGACAGTGACAGAAAGTTCTAAGGTTGTGGATGTGCTGTTGCCACTAGGGATAAAATATCAATGCTTTGTATAAGGATATTTGTGTTGATTACATTACGCACCATACTTAATGCATTTATCTGTTGTTTGCAACTTAATACTGGAAGGGGTTCGGGTGATAACCTGAAGGTGGACTTTTTAGGCATAGATGCATGCTAGATAGCGGTCTATGTACTCTATCGTAATGCCCAATTAAATCTCACACTACTCATCATAATATGTATGTGCATTGTCATGTCATCTCTATTTGTCAATTGCCCAACTGTAATTTGTTCACCCAACATGCTATTTCTTATTGGAGAGACACCACTAGTGAACTGTGGACCCCGGTCCATTCTTTACATCGAATACAATCTACTGCAATACTCGTTCTACTGTTCTTTGCAAACATCATCATCCACACTATACATCTAATCCTTTGTTACAGCAAGCCGGTGAGATTGACAACCTCACTGTTTCGTTGGGGCAAAGTATCTTGGTTGTGTTGTGCAGGTTCCACGTTGGCGCCGGAATCCCTAGTGTTGCGCCGTACTACACTTCGCCGCCATCAACCTTCAATGTGCTTCTTGGCTCCTACTGGTTCGATAAACCTTGGTTTCTTACTGAGGGAAAACTTGCTGATGTACGCATCACACCTTCCTCTTGGGGTTCCCAACGGACGCGTGATGTACGCGTATCACCCCACAACCACCTCGCCCGCGCCTCTCCTCTCATGTTCCCGTGTCGCCGCCCCTGTCCTGTGCCAGCACCGCCACCCCTCCCATGTCTGCGCCGCCGACCCTATCCTGCGCTAGCGCCGCCGGCCTTCTCCTCTACGCGCGCCACGGCCCCTTCCATCACCGCACCGCCGGCCGTCTCCTCTGCCCGTTCCACCATCTCTGCTCTGGCGAGGACGATTATGTTCCAGTAGATAAATGTGAAATAATTTGTTTGTTCCAGTATATAAATTTGCACCTCTTCATTGCTAAATGTGAAATAATTTTTCATTGCTAAATGTTTTGCATGAAATAATTAGTTTATTCTAGTAGATAAATGTGAAATAATTTGTTTGTTCCAGTATATTATTTGCACATCTTCATTGCTAAATGTTTTGGCATGCAAGAATTGTCTAGTACATAAGGTCTGCTACTAATTCATAATATTCATTTATTCTTTGTTGCTTGTGTCCAAATGTGTAGATGGAACTTCTCCACCAACATTATGATCAAGGACACCGTGGGTGGTATATGTCAGAGTTTACCGATGTAATGCAATTTCGCCACACTTGTCTATTTGTTTAGTTGGCATGGAGATGCAAGTTTCTTAATTGATATTTTTTAAGGAATTGTCACCCATTCGCCTCAGGTACAACGGGGTGTCTGGCGCACAGTTTCCATATGACGAGCGATATACCCCGTTCATCAAGGCGCAGGGACTCCTCCCATTCATCCAGCTTGTGAGTCGGTCGACGCCAAACATGAGCCTTGCTGCGGTCACCGCGCTCGTGGACCGATGGAGGCTGGAGACACACACGTTTCATCTCCGGACGGGGGAGATGGCCTTGACTCTTTAGGATGTCTCGATGATCCTGGCGCTTCCCATCGATGGACCTCCGGTGTGTATGGGCACATATTCTTCAGGATGGCGCGGGTAGATGGAAGACCTTATCGGTGTGGTTCATCCACCCAAGACGGACCCCAAAAAAGAAAGAGTCCATGCTGATGCCACATATACATGGATATGTCAGCGGTTCTATGTGTGCCCTCCTTTGGCTAACATAGAGGTGGTAGAGCATTGATACGTCTCCAACGTATCGATAATTTCTTATGTTCCATACCACTTTATTGATAATACCTACATGTTTTATGCATACTTTATGTCATATTTATGCATTTTCCGGCACTAACCTATTAACGAGATGCCGAAGAGCCGATTCTTTGTTTTTACTGCTGTTTTTTGTTTCAGAAATCCTAGTAAGGAAATATTCTCGGAATTGGACGAAATCAACGCCCAGGATCTTATTTTTCCACGAAGCTTCCAGAAGTCCGGAGAGGAAACGAAGTGGGGCGACGGGGCGCCCACACGCTAGGGCGGCGCGGCCCAGGCCTTGGCCGCGCCGGCCTGTTGTGTGGGGCCCTCGTGGCACCCCCTGACCTATCTCCTCCGCCTACTTAAGCCTTCGTCGATAATAACTCCAGTACAGAGAGCCACGATACGGAAAACCTTCCAGAGATGCCGCCGCCGCCAATCCCATCTCGGGGGATTCAGGAGATCGCCTCCGGCACCCTGCCGGAGAGGGGAATCATCTCCCGGAGGACTCTTCACCGCCATGGTCGCCTCCGGAGTGATGAGTGAGTAGTTCACCCCTGGACTATGGGTCCATAGCAGTAGCTAGATGGTCGTCTTCTCCTAATTGTGCTATCATTGTTGGATCTTGTGAGCTGCCTAACATGATCAAGATCATCTATCTGTAATGCTACATGTTGTGTTTGTTGGGATCCGATGAATAGAGAATACTATGCTATGTTAATTATCAATCTATTATCTATGTATTGTTTATGATTTTGCATGCTCTCCGTTACTAGTAGAGGCTCTGGCCAAGTTTTTGCTTGTAACTCCAAGAGGGGGTATTTATGCTCGATAGTGGGTTCATGTCTCCATTAAATCTGGGGAGTGACAGAAACCTCTAAGGTTGTGGATGTGCTGTTGCCACTAGGGATAAAACATCGATGCTATGTCTAAGGATGTATGTGTTGATTACATTACGCACCATACTTAATGCAATTGTCTGTTGTTTGCAACTTAATACTGGAAGGGGTTCGGATGATAACCTGAAGATGGACTTTTTAGGCATAGATGCATGCTGGATAGCGGTCTATGTACTTTGTCGTAATGCCCAATTAAATCTCACAATACTCATCATAACATGTATGTGCATGGTCATGCCCTCTTTATTTGTCAATTGCCCAACTGTAATTTGTTCACCCAACATGCTTATTCTTATGGGAGAGACACCTCTAGTGAACTGTGGACCCCGGTCCATTCTTAACATCGAATACAATCTACTGCAATACTCGTTCTATTGTTTTCTGCAAACAATCATCATCCACACTATACATCTAATCCGTTGTTACAGCAAGCCGGTGAGATTGACAACCTCACTGTCACGTTGGGGCAAAGTAATTTGGTTGTGTTGTGCAGGTTCCACGTTGGCGCCGAAATCCCTGGTGTTGCGCCGCACTACACTCCGCCGCCATCAACCTTCAACGTGCTTCTTGGCTCCTACTGGTTCGATAAACCTTGGTTTCTTACTGAGGGAAAACTTGCCGCTGTACGCATCACACCTTCCTCTTGGGGTTCCCAACGGTCGCGTGTTGTACGCGTATCAAGCATCATGCACGCGCATACGTCTGGTACGTTATCTCGATGGCCATGTTTTCCTACGACGGTGGTAGGACCGATCCTTGGATGTGGCTGAAGGTGTTAACAACTCGAGGACATAAAACTTGAGGTTCCGCTGAACTGGCAACAACCTCGATGAACAGGAAAATACGCATTTAACTTGGGATTCCATCAATCTTCTTATTCCTTTCCATTGAGTACTCAAGAAAATACGCATTCAACTTGGGATTCCATCAATCCACTTATTCGTTTCCATTGAGTACTCGAGAAAATACGCATTCAACTTGTCTAATGTATATTGAACTATTGCCGTCACAGGCAACGCGCGGACACCCTTAAGCACATTGTTGAAACATTTTGCCATGTTGCTTGTCATCTGGCCATACCTCGTACCACCTTCATCATAGGCTCGTGCCCACTTGACCCTCAACTCCAAATGCCTATTTAGGAACTCAAAACCACCAGGCGTGAGGATTTTTTGAGCCACCAATTTATTGTATAATATCGCAAATCGGGCGTTCGTGTAAGCGAGACAACAATCTTTAAGATCGTCAGACAACTCCTTTTTCCCACAAGCAAAATGTCTCATGCACCATCTATGGTGCAAAGGAGCATGCCGTGGAATGTCTATCTGCACCGCGTTGAGAATACCCTGGTTGCAGTCCGAGAGGACACAAAATTTCCTATTAGCCGGAATAACCTTGGTTGTCACAAGAAACATGAACCACTCCCAATTATCGAGTCATAACGAGTATTACAACAATATCCTCACCCGCTTACAAAAAAAATATACTATTACAAAAAAATATTCACAAAAAAAATTCAAAATGTAAATGTTATAAAAAGTGGATAATTAACAACTACTTTTCTACATGTTGGTTTACAACAAAAATTGACAACAATTACAATAAAAAATCAAAAGCTATAACAACAAAAAACATGTGTTCGTGACTATGAAAAAATTGGTTAAACAATAACACATTTTCTATATATTTAATTACAATAAAAATCACCAACTATTTTACCAAAAATTATAGGCGATTACAACAAAACAATTTATGGCAAACGCCCAGGTAAACATTACAACATCTCTGACGTGCTTTCTTTATAAATTTTATACGCAATTGTTACAAAACTAACGAATCGTATACTACATCTCTACGTGCGGCATGACGAAGCTAGAATGGCGTTGGCTGCTTTGCTTGCATGGGCTGCGCTGGCTACTTTGCTTGCATAGGCTAAAATCACAGCAGGAAGTGTTTATGGGCTAATGGGGCCGTCCGAACACGGGGCGGAGCGGGGCGAGCCGCGGTGAAACAGCACGGCCGATCTTTCCCCCCGGATCGGTCGGCTGACAACAAGCGTTTTCCTAAAAAAATGGCCTATTATCATCAATTGGCCCAGTCTTTAATTGTTGGCCCACCCTTCATGTTGGCTCACGCTCCGCCACTGCACACCAACGCACGCCGCCCCCATGATACGTCTCCAACGTATCGATAATTTCTTATGTTCTATGCTTGTTTTATGATGATACACACATGTTTTATACACACTTTATGTCATATTTATGCATTTTCCGACATTAACCTATTAACGAGATGCTGAAGAGCCAGTTGCTGTTTTCTGCTGTTTTTGGTTTCAGAAATCCTAGTAAGGAAATATTCTCGGAATTGGACGAAATCAATGCCCAGGATCTTATTTTTCCACGAAGCTTCCAGAAGTCCGAAAGGGAAACGAAGTGGGGCGACGAGGCGGCGACACGCCAGGGGGGCGGCCCAGGCCCTGGCCGCGCGGCCCTGTTGTGTGGGCCCCTCGCGTCGCCCCTAAACCTACCCTTCCGCCTATAAGAAGCCTTCGTCGATAATAACTCCAGTACCGAGAGCCACGATACGGAAAACCTTCCAGAGACGCCGCCGCCGCCAATCCCATCTCGGGGGATTCAGGAGATCGCCTCCGGCACCCTGCCGGAGAGGGGAATCATCTTCCGGAGGACTCTTCACCGCCATGGTCGCCTCCGGAGTGATGTGTGAGTAGTTCACCCCTGGACTATGGGTCCATAGCAGTAGCTAGATGGTTGTCTTCTCCTCACGTGCTATCATTGTTCGATCTTGTGAGCTACCTAACATGATCAAGATCATCTATTTGTGATGCTACATGTTGCGTTTGTTGGGATCCAATGAATATGGAATACTATGTTATGTTGATTATCAATCTATCATCTATGTGTTGTGTATGATCTTGCATGCTCTCCGTTATTAGTAGAGGCTCTGGCCAAGTCGTTACTTGTAACTCCAAGAGGGAGTATTTATGCTCGATAGTGGGTTCATGCCTCCATTAAATCTGGGACAGTGACAGAAAGTTCTAAGGTTGTAGATGTGCTGTTGCCACTAGGGATAAAATATCAATGTTTTGTCTAAGGATATTTGTGTTGATTACATTACGCACCATACTTAATGCATTTATCTGTTGTTTGCAACTTAATACTGAAAGGGGTTCGGGTGATAACCAGAAGGTGGACTTTTTAGGCATAGATGCATGCTAGATAGCGGTCTATGTACTCTGTCGTAATGCCCAATTAAATCTCACAATACTCATCATAATATGTATGTGCATTGTCATGTCATCTCTATTTGTCAATTGCCCAACTGTAATTTGTTCACCCAACATGCTATTTCTTATTGGAGAGACACCACTAGTGAACTGTGGACCCCGGTCCATTCTTTACATCGAATACAATCTACTGCAATACTCGTTCTACTGTTCTTTGCAAACATCATCATCCACACTATACATCTAATCCTTTGTTACAGCAAGCCGGTGAGATTGACAACCTCACTGTTTCGTTGGGGCAAAGTATCTTGGTTGTGTTGTGCAGGTTCCACGTTGGCGCCGGAATCCCTAGTGTTGCGCCGTACTACACTTCGCCGCCATCAACCTTCAATGTGCTTCTTGGCTCCTACTGGTTCGATAAACCTTGGTTTCTTACTGAGGGAAAACTTGCTGATGTACGCATCACACCTTCCTCTTGGGGTTCCCAACGGACGCGTGATGTACGCGTATCACCCCACAACCACCTCGCCCGCGCCTCTCCTCTCATGTTCCCGTTTCGCCGCCCCTGTCCTGTGCCAGCACCGCCACCCCTCCCATGTCTGCGCCGCCGCCCCTATCCTGCGCTAGCGCCGCCGGCCTTCTCCTCTACGCGCGCCACGGCCCCTTCCATCACCGCACCGCCGGCCGTCTCCTCTGCCCGTTCCACCATCTCTGCTCTGGCGAGGACGATTATGTTCCAGTAGATAAATGTGAAATAATTTGTTTGTTCCAGTATATAAATTTGCACCTCTTCATTGCTAAATGTGAAATAATATTTCATTGCTAAATGTTTTGCATGAAATAATTAGTTTATTCTAGTAGATAAATGTGAAATAATTTGTTTGTTCCAGTATATTATTTGCACATCTTCATTGCTAAATGTTTTGGCATGCAAGAATTGTCTAGTACATAAGGTCTGCTACTAATTCATAATATTCATTTATTCTTTGTTGCTTGTGTCCAAATGTGTAGATGGAACTTCTCCACCAACATTATGATCAAGGACACCGTGGGTGGTATATGTCAGAGTTTACCGATGTAATGCAATTTCGCCACACTTGTCTATTTGTTTAGTTGGCATGGAGATGCAAGTTTCTTAATTGATATTTTTTAAGGAATTGTCACCCATTCGCCTCAGGTACAACGGGGTGTCTGGCGCACAGTTTCCATATGACGAGCGATATACCCCGTTCATCAAGGCGCAGGGACTCCTCCCATTCATCCAGCTTGTGAGTCGGTCGACGCCAAACATGAGCCTTGCTGCGGTCACCGCGCTCGTGGACCGATGGAGGCTGGAGACACACACGTTTCATCTCCGGACGGGGGAGATGGCCTTGACTCTTTAGGATGTCTCGATGATCCTGGCGCTTCCCATCGATGGACCTCCGGTGTGTATGGGCACATATTCTTCAGGATGGCGCGGGTAGATGGAAGACCTTATCGGTGTGGTTCATCCACCCAAGACGGACCCCAAAAAAGAAAGAGTCCATGCTGATGCCACATATACATGGATATGTCAGCGGTTCTATGTGTGCCCTCCTTTGGCTAACATAGAGGTGGTAGAGCATTGATACGTCTCCAACGTATCGATAATTTCTTATGTTCCATGCCACTTTATTGATAATACCTACATGTTTTATGCATACTTTATGTCATATTTATGCATTTTCCGGCACTAACCTATTAACGAGATGCCGAAGAGTCAGCTGCTGTTTTCTGCTGTTTTTGGTTTCAGAAATCCTAGTAAGGAAATATTCTCGGAATTGGACGAAATCAACGCCCAGGATCTTATTTTTCCACGAAGCTTCCAGAAGTCCGGAGAGGAAACGAAGTGGGGCGACGGGGCGCCCACACGCTAGGGCGGCGCGGCCCAGGCCTTGGCCGCGCCGGCCTGTTGTGTGGGGCCCTCGTGGCGCCCCCTGACCTATCTCCTCCGCCTACTTAAGCCTTCGTCGATAATAACTCCAGTACAGAGAGCCACGATACGGAAAACCTTCCAGAGACGCCGCCGCCGCCAATCCCATCTCGGGGGATTCAGGAGATCGCCTCCGGCACCCTGCCGGAGAGGGGAATCATCTCCCGGAGGACTCTTCACCGCCATGGTCGCCTCCGGAGTGATGAGTGAGTAGTTCACCCCTGGACTATGGGTCCATAGCAGTAGCTAGATGGTCGTCTTCTCCTAATTGTGCTATCATTGTTGGATCTTGTGAGCTGCCTAACATGATCAAGATCATCTATCTGTAATGCTACATGTTGTGTTTGTTGGGATCCGATGAATAGAGAATACTATGCTATGTTGATTATCAATCTATTATCTATGTATTGTTTATGATTTTGCATGCTCTCCGTTACTAGTAGAGGCTCTGGCCAAGTTTTTGCTTGTAACTCCAAGAGGGGGTATTTATGCTCGATAGTGGGTTCATGTCTCCATTAAATCTGGGGAGTGACAGAAACCTCTAAGGTTGTGGATGTGCTGTTGCCACTAGGGATAAAACATCGATGCTATGTCTAAGGATGTATGTGTTGATTACATTACGCACCATACTTAATGCAATTGTCTGTTGTTTGCAACTTAATACTGGAAGGGGTTCGGATGATAACCTGAAGGTGGACTTTTTAGGCATAGATGCATGCTGAATAGCGGTCTATGTACTTTGTCGTAATGCCCAATTAAATCTCACAATACTCATCATAACATGTATGTGCATGGTCATGCCCTCTTTATTTGTCAGTTGCCCAACTGTAATTTGTTCACCCAACATGCTTATTCTTATGGGAGAGACGCCTCTAGTGAACTGTGGACCCCGGTCCATTCTTAACATCGAATACAATCTACTGCAATACTCGTTCTATTGTTTTCTGCAAACAATCATCATCCACACTATACATCTAATCCGTTGTTACAGCAAGCCGGTGAGATTGACAACCTCACTGTCACGTTGGGGCAAAGTAATTTGGTTGTGTTGTGCAGGTTCCACGTTGGCGCCGGAATCCCTGGTGTTGCGCCGCACTACACTCCGCCGCCATCAACCTTCAACGTGCTTCTTGGCTCCTACTGGTTCGATACACCTTGGTTTCTTACTGAGGGAAAACTTGCCGCTGTACGCATCACACCTTCCTCTTGGGGTTCCCAACGGTCGCGTGTTGTACGCGTATCAAGCATCATGCACGCGCATACGTCTGGTACGTTATCTCGATGGCCATGTTTTCCTACGACGGTGGTAGGACCGATCCTTGGATGTGGCTGAAGGTGTTAACAACTCGAGGACATAAAACTTGAGGTTCCGCTGAACTGGCAACAACCTCGATGAACAGGAAAATACGCATTTAACTTGGGATTCCATCAATCTGCTTATTCCTTTCCATTGAGTACTCAAGAAAATACGCATTCAACTTGGGATTCCATCAATCCACTTATTCGTTTCCATTGAGTACTCGAGAAAATACGCATTCAACTTGTCTAATGTATATTGAACTATTGCCGTCACAGGCAACGCGCGGACACCCTTAAGCACATTGTTGAAACATTTTGCCATGTTGCTTGTCATCTGGCCATACCTCGTACCACCTTCATCATAGGCTCGTGCCCACTTGACCCTCAACTCCAAATGCCTATTTAGGAACTCAAAACCACCAGGCGTGAGGATTTTTTGAGCCACCAATTTATTGTATAATATCGCAAATCGGGCGTTCATGTAAGCGAGACAACAATCTTTAAGATCGTCGGACAACTCCTTTTTCCCACAAGCAAAATGTCTCATGCACCATCTATGGTGCAAAGGAGCATGCCGTGGAATGTCTATCTGCACCGCGTTGAGAATACCCTGGTTGCAGTCCGAGAGGACACAAAATTTCCTATTAGCCGGAATAACCTTGGTTGTCACAAGAAACATGAACCACTCCCAATTATCGTTGTTCTCGGCAGTAACCAAAGAAAAAGCCAAAGGCAACAACCAATTATTCCCAATTACCTATTACAACCAATAGTGCGCCATTGAATTTTCCGGTCAAAAGAGGGCCATCAACTGAGATGACCGGCCTAAAGTGTTGGAATGCCTTTACGGATTGCTGAAAGGCCAAAAATGTACGACCAAATACTCGGACCGTTGCACCTTTGTACTCTCTAGTTTTCTGCCCAAAAGGCTCAACCACATGATACATCTCTGGGTTGGTAGCCGCCATCGCGCCCAACAA
Source organism: Lolium perenne (assembly GCF_019359855.2). Lineage (NCBI taxonomy): Eukaryota > Viridiplantae > Streptophyta > Magnoliopsida > Poales > Poaceae > Lolium > Lolium perenne. The sequence continues at coordinate 46,180,721 of NC_067245.2, forward strand.
CCGAAGGAGTCGGTTGTATGCCTCTTCACAATCACCGTACAACATCTTAAATGCGGCATGCTTCGCCTTCCATGCCTTCCCGTACTTCATCTCATAACCGAAATGTGACTTCACTGCATCAATGACATGATTGATCGTCATCGTTGCGAGTGTCTTAATGCTATTCGATATTTTGTAAGCGATAAAATTGGATGATAACTGCCGATGAACACATTTCTCTTCTGGGTCATCGAGGTCCTTGCCCTCGCACATATGAGTTGAAACACAACTTGATATGTGCCATTGCGGCCCTCCTTTAAATTGTCTTGCACGCACAAACCATGGGCACCGGTCATCCTCACATCTAACCGTGTAACGCTTCTTCACATCTGAGTGAGCCACCTTGTATGGACGGAAATACTTAACCGCATACTCCTTGATACATATTTGAAATTCCAACAAGGTTTCAAACTTCACTCCTTTTTCGACCCCATACCTTTTGGTATTCATATCCCGCTTCGAACTTGGCCTTGGTACGAGCACAAAGGTCTCACCACCGTCTACCACGACTTTATCTGCAAGACTAAGATCATGGAACAATGGTATCTGATGATCCCGGCCAACTACCTTCTTGAAATTTTCGGATTCTTTAGCTATGAACCCCTCTTCATCAAGCTCCTCCTCGGGACCTTCATCCTCTAATTCCGACACGTAGCATCGGTTGTAAGGTATGTCATGGTCCATGTCCTCTTACGCACAATAAACATCCAAATCACCAACCCCATTGTCATTGGGATCACCCTCGGACTCGTCGCCCTCATAGTCATCATTATCTTCTTCTAGTGCTTCATAATTGCCATTGCAAATCGGTCTCGGTGGTTCGATGATTTCTTGTTGGGTCATGACATCTTGGGTCACCGGAGGACGACTACATGTTGAGTTGTCAACATCGCTTTCAACAAATGGGCTCTGATACGTCTCCGACGTATCGATAATTTCTTATGTTCCATGCCACATTATTGATGTTATCTACATGTTTTATGCACACTTTATGTCATATTCGTGCATTTTCTGGAACTAACCTATTAACAAGATGCCGAAGTGCCGATTCTTTGTTTTACGCTGTTTTTGGTTTCAGAAATCCTAGTAAGGAAATATTCTCGGAATTGGACGAAATCAAAGCCCAGGGGCCTATTTTCTCACGAAGCTTCCAGAAGTCCGAAGGAGAGACGAAGAGGGGCCACGGAGGGGCCACACCATAGGGCGGCGCGGCCCCCCCTTGGCCGCGCGGCCCTGTGGTGTGGGGCCCCCGTGCCGCCTCTTGACCTGCCCTTCCGCCTATAAAAAGTCTCCGTGACGAAACCCCCAGTACCGAGAGCCACGATACGGAAAACCTTCCAGAGACGCCGCCGCCGCCGATCCCATCTCGGGGATCCAGAGATCGCCTCCGCACCCTGCCGGAGAGGGGAATCATCTCCCAGAGGACTCTACGCCGCCATGGTCGCCTCCGGTGTGATGTGTGAGTAGTCTACCCCTGGACTATGGGTCCATAGCAGTAGCTAGATGGTTGTCTTCTCCCCATTGTGCTATCATTGTCGGATCTTGTGAGCTGCCTAACATGATCAAGATCATCTATCTGTAATTCTATATGTTGCGTTTGTTGGGATCCGATGAATAGAGAATACTTGTTATGTTGATTATCAAAGTTATGCTTATGTGTTGTTTATGATCTTGCATGCTCTCCGTTACTAGTAGATGCTCTGGCCAAGTAGATGCTTGTAACTCCAAGAGGGAGTACTTATGCTCGATAGTGGGTTCATGCCTGCATTGACACAGGGACAGTGATGAAAGTTCTAAGGTTGTGTTGTGCTGTTGCCACTAGGGATAAAACATTAGTGCTATGTTCAAGGATGTAGTCACTAGTTACATTACGCACCATACTTAATGCAATTGTCTGTTGTTTGCAACTTAATACTGGAGGGGGTTCGGATGATAACCTGAAGGTGGACTTTTTAGGCATAGATGCAGTTGGATGACGGTCTATGTACTTTGTCGTAATGCCCAATTAAATCTCACTATATTCATCATAATATGTATGTGCATGGTCATGCTCTCTTTATTTGTCAATTGCCCAACTGTAATTTGTTCACCCAACATGCTGTTCGTCTTATGGGAGAGACACCTCTAGTGAACTGTGGACCCCGGTCCAATTCTCTTTACTGAAATACAATCTACTGCAATACTTGTTCTACTGTTTTCTGCAAACAATCATCTTCCACACAATACGGTTAACTCTTTGTTACAGCAAGCCGGTGAGATTGACAACCTCACTGTTTCGTTGGGGCAAAGTACTTTGGTTGTGTTGTGCAGGTTCCACGTTGGCGCCGGAATCACTGGTGTTGCGCCGCACTACATCCCGCCGCCATCAACCTTCAACGTGCTTCTTGGCTCCTCCTGGTTCGATAAACCTTGGTTTCTTTCTGAGGGAAAACTTGCTGCTGTGCGCATCATACCTTCCTCTTGGGGTTGCCCAACGAACGTGTGAAATACACGCCATCAAGCATAAATTTCTGGCGCCGTTGCCGGGGAGATCAAGACACGCTGCAAGGGGAGTCTCCACTTCTCAATCTCTTTACTTTGTTTTTATCTTGCTTAGTTTTATTTACTACTTTGTTTGCTGCACTAAATCAAAATACAAAAAAATTAGTTGCTAGTTTTACTTTATTTGCCATCTTGTTTGCTATATCGAAAACACAAAAAAATTAGTTTACTTGCATTTACTTTATCTAGTTTGCTTTATTTACTACTACTAAAATGAGTAATCCTGAAGTTGAAGTTCGCACGTTTAAGCAACGAGGGGGAGAATGTTTGAGAAATGCTTGGTATAGAATTAGCGATGCTCATAATAGATGCACTAAGAAGCACTCCACCATTATTTTACTCAGGAATTTTTATGTTGGTATCTCTAGCTGGAATAGATATGTTCTTGATAGTCTCGCAAAAGGTGACTTCCTAAGTACTCCTGCATTAGAAGCTAGTTGCATTATTGAGAGCTTATTTGGAATACCCCCTGTTGATAAAGTTAAAACTGAAATCTCTCTTGAAGATGTTATGAAAAAATTGGAAACCATAGAGAAGAATTTTCCAAGTATTGAAGCTAAATTGGAAATATTACTTGATAAAACTGATGAACTTGATAAATCCTTAGGAGGAATTGATGAAAGAATTAGTGTCCTAGGAACTAATGCTGTCCATGATGATCAAATCAATAGGATTGACGAACTTGAAAAAGCTATGGGAACATTGGGTTCAACATTTTCTTCTCTTAAATATAAGGAGAAAGCTTATGTGGGTAAGGAGCAAAAGTTTATGTATGTCTCTAAAGTGCCTAGACCAAAGAAGTATTATTATAGGCCTAAAATTGACAAAGCCCTTAGTACCACTATGGATGGGGGAGCTCATGATAACAATGCACCATCTCTTGATAATACTTGATACACACTTTCTGCGCCTAGCTGAAAGGCGTTAAAGAAAAGCGCTTATGGGAGACAACCCATGTTTTTACCTACAGTACTTTGTTTTTATTTTGTGTCTTGGAAGTTGTTTACTACTGTAGCAACCTCTCCTTATCTTAGTTTTGTGTTTTGTTGTGCCAAGTTAAGCCGTTGATAGAAAAGTAAGTACTAGATTTGGATTACTGCACAGTTCCAGATTTCTTTGCTGTCACGAATCTGAGTCCACCTCCCTGTAGGTAGCTCAGAAAATTAAGCCAATTTACGTGCATGATCCTCAGATATGTACGCAACTTTCATTCAATTTGAGCATTTTCATTTGAGCAAGTCTGGTGCCATTTTAAAATTCGTCAATACGAACTGTTCTGTTTTGACAGATTCTGCCTTTTATTTCGCATTGCCTCTTTCGCTATGTTGGATGAATTTCTTTGATCCATTAATGTCCAGTAGCATTATGCAATGTCCAGAAGTGTTAAGAATGATTGTGTCACCTCTGAATATGTCAATTTATATTGTGCACTAACCCTCTAATGAGTTGTTTCGAGTTTGGTGTGGAGGAAGTTTTCAAGGATCAAGAGAGGAGTATGATGCAACATGATCAAGGAGAGTGAAAGCTCTAAGCTTGGGGATGCACCCGGTGGTTCACCCCTGCATATATCAAGAAGACTCAAGCGTCTAAGCTTGGGGATGCCCAAGGCATCCCCTTCTTCATCGACAACATTATCAGGTTCCTCCCTGAAACTATATTTTTATTCCATCACATCTTATGTGCTTTTGCTTGGAGCGTCGGTTTGTTTTTGTTTTTTGTTTTGTTTGAATAAAATGGATCCTAGCATTCACTTTATGGGAGAGAGACACGCTCCGCTGTAGCATATGGACAAGTATGTCCTTGGTTTCTACTCATAGTATTCATGGCGAAGTTTCTCCTTCGTTAAATTGTTATATGGTTGGAATTGGAAAATGATACATGTAGTAATTGCTATAAATGTCTTGGGTAATGTGATACTTGGCAATTGTTGTGCTCATGTTTAAGCTCTTGCATCATATGCTTTGCACCCATTAATGAAGAAATACATAGAGCATGCTAAAATTTGGTTTGCATATTCGGTTTCTCTAAGGTCTAGATAATTTCTAGTATTGAGTTTGAACAACAAGGAAGACGGTGTAGAGTCTTATAATGTTTTCAATATGTCTTTTATGTGAGTTTTGCTGCACCGGTTCATCCTTGTGTTTGTTTCAAATAAGCCTTGCTAGCCTAAACCTTGTATCGAGAGGGAATACTTCTCATGCATCCAAAATACTTGAGCCAACCACTATGCCATTTGTGTCCACCATACCTACCTATACTACATGGTATTTTTCCGCCATTCCAAAGTAAATTGCTTGAGTGCTACCTTTAAAATTCCATCATTCACCTTTGCAATATATAGCTCATGGGACAAATAGCTTAAAAACTATTGTGGTATTGAATATGTAATTATGCACTTTATCTCTTATTAAGTTGCTTGTTGTGCGATAACCATGTTCACTGGGGACGCCATCAACTTTTCATTGTTGAATTTCATGTGAGTTGCTATGCATGTTCGTCTTGTCTGAAGTAAGAGAGATCTACCACCATATGGTTAAGCATGCATATGTTAGAGAAGAACATTGGGCCGCTAACTAAAGCCATGATCCATGGTGGAAGTTTCAGTTTTGGACAACAATCCTCAAATCTCAAATGAGAAAATTATTAATTGTTGTTATATGCTTATGCATAAAAGAGGAGTCCATTATCTGTTGTCTATGTTGTCCCGGTATGGATGTCTAAGTTGAAGAATAATCAATAGCGAGAAATCCAATGCGAGCTTTCTCCTTAGACCTTTGTACAGGCGGCATAGAGGTACCCCTTTGTGACACTTGGTAAAAACAATGCATTGTGATGACCCGGTAGTCCAAGCTAATTAGGACAAGGTGCGGGCACTATTAGTACGCTATGCATGAGGCTTGCAACTTATAAGATATAATTTACATGATGCATATGCTTTATTACTACCGTTGACAAAATTGTTTCATGTTTTCAAAATCAAAGCTCTAGCACAAATATAGCAATCGATGCTTTTCCTCTATGGAGGACCATTATTTTACTTTCAATGTTGAGTCAGTTCACCTATTTCTCTCCACCTCAAGAAGCAAACACTTGTGTGAACTGTGCATTGATTTCTACATACTTGCTTATTGCACTTATTATATTACTCTATGTTGACAATATCCATGAGATATACATGTTACAAGTTGAAAGCAACCGCTGAAACTTAATCTTCTTTTGTGTTGCTTCAATATCTCTACTTTGAATTATTGCTTTATGAGTTAACTCTTATGCAAGACTTATTGATGCTTGTCTTGAAGTGCTATTCATGAAAAGTCTTTGCTATATGATTCACTTGTTTACTCATGTCATATACATTGTTTCGATCGCTGCATTCACTACATATGCTTTACAAATAGTATGATCAAGATTATGATAGCATGTCACTCCAGAAATTATCTGTGTTATCGTTTTACCTGCTCGGGACGAGCAGAACTAAGCTTGGGGATGCTGATACGTCTCCGACGTATCGATAATTTCTTATGTTCCATGCCACATTATTGATGTTATCTACATGTTTTATGCACACTTTATGTCATATTCGTGCATTTTCTCGGAACTAACCTATTAACAAGATGCCGAAGTGCCGATTCTTGTTTTCTGCTATTTTTGGTTTCAGAAATCCTAGTAAGGAAATATTCTCGGACTTGGACGAAATCATAGCCCAGGGGCCTATTTTCTCACGAAGCTTCCGTAAGTCCGAAGGAGAGACGAAGAGGGGCCACGGAGGGGCCACACCATAGGGCGGCGCGGCCCCCTTGGCCGCGCGGCCCTGTGGTGTGGGGCCCCGTGCCGCCTCTTGACCTGCCCTTCCGCCTATAAAAAGTCTCCGTGACGAAACCCCCGCACCGAGAGCCACGATACGGAAAACCTTCCCGGAGACGCCGCCGCCGCCGATCCCATCTCGGGGATCCAGGAGATCGCCTCCGGCACCTGCCGGAGAGGGGAATCATCTCTGGAGGACTCTACGCCGCCATGGTCGCCTCCGGTGTGATGTGTGAGTAGTCTACCCCTGGACTATGGGTCCATAGCAGTAGCTAGATGGTTGTCTTCTCCCCATTGTGCTATCATTGTCGGATCTTGTGAGCTGCCTAACATGATCAAGATCATCTATCTGTAATTCTATATGTTGCGTTTGTTGGGATCCGATGAATAGAGAATACTTGTTATGTTGATTATCAAAGTTATGCTTATGTGTTGTTTATGATCTTGCATGCTCTCCGTTACTAGTAGATGCTCTGGCCAAGTAGATGCTTGTAACTCCAAGAGGGAGTACTTATGCTCGATAGTGGGTTCATGCCTGCATTGACACCGGGACAAGTGATGAAAAGTTCTAAGGTTGTGTTGTGCTGTTGCCACTAGGGATAAAACATTAGTGCTATGTTCAAGGATGTAGTCACTAGTTACATTACGCACCATACTTAATGCAATTGTCTGTTGTTTGCAACTTAATACTGGAGGGGGTTCGGATGATAACCTGAAGGTGGACTTTTTAGGCATAGATGCAGTTGGATGACGGTCTATGTACTTTGTCGTAATGCCCAATTAAATCTCACTATATTCATCATAATATGTATGTGCATGGTCATGCTCTCTTTATTTGTCAATTGCCCAACTGTAATTTGTTCACCCAACATGCTGTTCGTCTTATGGGAGAGACACCTCTAGTGAACTGTGGACCCCGGTCCAATTCTCTTTACTGAAATACAATCTACTGCAATACTTGTTCTACTGTTTTCTGCAAACAATCATCTTCCACACAATACGGTTAACTCTTTGTTACAGCAAGCCGGTGAGATTGACAACCTCACTGTTTCGTTGGGGCAAAGTACTTTGGTTGTGTTGTGCAGGTTCCACGTTGGCGCCGGAATCACTGGTGTTGCGCCGCACTACATCCCGCCGCCATCAACCTTCAACGTGCTTCTTGGCTCCTCCTGGTTCGATAAACCTTGGTTTCTTTCTGAGGGAAAACTTGCTGCTGTGCGCATCATACCTTCCTCTTGGGGTTGCCCAACGAACGTGTGAAATACACGCCATCAGGCTCCTACCATTAATTGGGGAGGCACGCAGGTTCAAGTCCAAGTGTGGCGGCGATGATACCTTCTTTGTGGAAAATAACTCGAGAGCCTTGTCTTGTGATTCGGCCACCACCTCCTTGTATGCACTCCACCTTTCATCAGAGTTGAGCTTCATTGTCTTCCAAAGGTTGTGCATACAAAAGAAAACATTATACCTTCCCTCCAATTCTATATCATCGGTTGGGCTCATCCATTTCAACTCAATCCTCGCTTTCTCCACAACCTCGGCATAGTCGGGACTTCTTTCAAACACAATCACAACCTCATCGGGGTCTAACTCAACATTGCCTTTTATGAACTCGTCCTTGTCAACATAGTGAACACTCACAATTCTTGCCATCTAGAACCAAATTACAAGAACCCAAATGCATCAAGTATATGTATATACTCCATGATGAGTTATGCATTTCAATAATAAAATAAGAAGATAGAATGGTGGCCAAATAGATCTAGGGCTAACCCTAACTACATCTATGTCACTAATTAGATCTAGGGCTAACCCTACCCTACAAATCTTACATAGACATCATACAAACCACCATTGAACAACAATAGAACATAGAATGGTGGCCAATTCCAATTTATAGGGTTACCAAGGTTTAGCAAAATGGAACCAAAAACCATGACTTTAATCGGACAAAATGAAGTGGATGGGAGAGAACACCTCTTTGCATTAAGGGGACACCAAAATCCACCGAAGAAACCTTCAGGTCTGGGGGATTTTGGGGAAGGATCTGGAAAGGAGAGAGAGAGATGGGCGCCCCTGGTTCATCCTAGGTCGGGGGTGTGAGGGGTAAATGGCATGTGGACGGGATGGGGGCGGCCCACGCGACTTAACATATCTCAAAAGGGTAGCGCCATTGGCTAGGGAGTTGAACTTCACAAGGGTAGCGCCCTTGTGAAGGGAGTTGATGTCGTGAATCTCGGGACCCACACCTTGCCACGCTAGCACATGTTCAGCGCCGCTGGCGGTGGCGCTACGGTGAAGAGGGTAGCGCCCCGAATGCATGCGCTACTAAAAATAGGTCAGATTTTGATTATTTTTCAAAATAGGGTCAAATCATGCCGAACTTTCGAAAAGGGGTCAAATTTGTCGAAATCGATGAGTTCTCGTATTTTCTGGACCCAACGGCCTCCATGTGAGCGCGTTTTCTTGTGTCGCATGTGCTGCCCCACCGCATGTCCTCGCATGCCACGCCACATCATTTTCCATGCTGCCATGTGTCCCTGCTGCAGTCCAAGAGAGCACGCCATTTACTACACATGTGTATCTTTTTTGGTTGTTTAAGCCCAAGTAAAATGCTATAATGATTTATGTGTATGGGTAGCATAGTTTTGCTCCAATGTTACATACGTATTCCTGTGATGTTAGATGAGTTAGATAAAAAAATGTTCGATGTATTAATTTTTTATGTTGAAGACTATGATACAATTATTACATTCTGCTCCAAAAAAAATTAGAATTTGTTACGTACGATATTTTGTTTTGCTACTTGAACATGCTCGAATTGTTGTAAAAGTTTTTAGCTACATGGTGCTGTTTTAAAAAAATATGGTTGGAGTTGTAAAAGGATGATACATACACAGGAAAATAATGTTTCGCTTGAGTTCTTTAGCATCTATTAAATCTTCTAGGCGAGTGTGTAAGATAGTTAGGCCTACATAGTAGTTGGTCAGTTTTGATTGAAATGATGGTAGATAAGCATGGGATTGTAGCAATCGAAGCAGCATGCATGTCTCCCATCTAGAAAAGCATGTATGCAGGGGCGAAGCTTCTAGTAGGGCAAGGTAAGGCAGACACCCTACCTTGATTTTGTTGAATATACTTAGATGCGCGTGTTTTTTCTGAAAATTTTGAGTGATCAAACGTTAAAAACGGACTCCGTATGAGAAAGTTATGCATGTTTCGGTAAACACTGCGCAAAATCGATTACAGACCAAAAAAAACATAGACTATTTTTACCTCCAACATAAACTCGCATTCTAGATTCAATGTAAATAATATTTCTTGTATTACATAGATTTATCAATGAATGTACCCTAGTATATATAAGATAAGCTTGAGTTATTCATTATACATACTTGTAGAATTGAAAACTTTACACATATTTATTTGGAATAAACGTCACACTTTCTCCAACCACATTATTATCCCATTAAGATGACATTGGGTTTAACCGTGGTGACATTAAAAATTGAAAGGAATTTTCCAGCAAAAAAGATAAACAAAACCAAGTTGCGCAAACGAGGGATAATCCAAATTATATTATATTTTTAGAAAAGATGTAAAGCTTTGCCACTGAGTTAGCATTATTGGTATATCTTTAGGTTTTACTTATAATTAAATATGTTTTTATCTTTATTGCATTAAGATATTATTACTGTACAACTATTTTGGTATTCACATTATTCAAGGTTTGCCCTACCTTAGATTTTTTCCGTCCTTGTCCTTCGCCACTGCATGCATGTCTCACGGTAGGAAGGACCACCTGCGTCGATAAACAAAATTTCTCATAGTAGCGCGTTGTTTGAAAGTGACCTCCCCTAATGCATCTGATGGCTGTCGAACCGATCCGTCCCGCGGGATCAGCTGGCTGATTGCCAGCGTCTGCCATATTTTATCTTCTTCTACTCTTATGGAAAATGCATTTCCACTTTTATTTTTATTTTATTCCCATTTTCATGAGTTTATATGTGATATTTAAGTACATAAACAGTTTTTTTGTTATGTATGAAATTGTATTTTCATATATATCATAACTATGGTGAACCAATAGCCATCTAATCGAAACTTCATATGTGTGTTGGGAAAGGGTGGGGGCAACGGCCCCCTACCCTCAACAATATAACCTATTAAAATCGTTGTCGGAAGAAATTTCAATAGACCTTTGCATATAATTCTTGACCTCTCCCACGCTGCCAGGCTCGGCTCTCTTCTCAAAGTTGCGTCTCAGAGTAGATACGAAATCCGTGCATCGATGCCCACCTTCGCTGTTTGCCACAGCGGCTGGCGCGCCGCACATCGACACCGTGGCTATTACGGGCATCGTTTGTCAGTCTACTAAAAAGGATGGGGTGGGCCGCTGACGAACCAGATCTCCCCTTTGTATCTTTAACTTGCTGTTGATCCCAATCAGTGCCTCCTTTGACATCTACTCGGTAGAAACACTGAAAGGTTGAATACAAAGCAATGTTAAAATTTAATAATCAATATTGTTTTTCAGCATGACACAATTAGAATATTTTGTATGACAGGTAAAATCCGATGCACTGCTACAACTGAATAATTACGTCTCACTTATCTCAATTGCAGTTCTAGTGACTAATTCCGTAGTAACGTGTAAACTAAAATATGGTATTGGGAAGTAGAATTTAAACTTAAGGCGATCTTAAATTATTTAAAAAACTAACTCGGTTTCAAAATTCCTAAGTAATGTTTAGACATTTTACAGAGGTAAACCCATGGTAATTAAAATAATATTAAGTGTAAGGCCTTATCAATTATATCAGAATTCACAAGTTTTGGGTAAAATAAATATGTATTTCTACATATACTTTTTAATTTTCATTTAAATTTTGTTTGGGACAACATCACTCAATTCTAAAATTTTAATGTAAGGTAGTATGATTTTAGGACGACTTACTTGATTTAACATCATTTATAGTTTTCGTTTTCAATATATTTTGAAGTGGTATCACGACCACTCTACAAGTTAAGGGCATTTTCTATTCTTGTACTAAGTGTCATCAATTTCTGTCCACCTTTGGTCATGAATTTGCAGTGTTACGAACAAACTGCAAATTTCATTGGTATATTGAGTGGGTATAACATATGCATGATCAAGACATTGACGGGAGATGGAAAATCAGGAAAAAAAAAGGTAAAACAGGAAGACTGCCAGACATGGGCTGTGTATCCTCGGGTATAAAAGGCGCGGAAAGGCCTTTTTCTTGGGCCTGATGTTAATCGCACAAGATCAGCAGTGACAAGCCAAACGCAGCCCGTAGCTCAGCAACAGAACTGAGATTAAAAAATAACATAAATTGGAAATGTGGCTGCTGGGATTCGAGCCCAGGTCTCCACGGCCACAACGTGGAATTCTCACCACTAAACTACAGCCACACCTTTTGTCTGTTTTAGGAACGTTAGGTTAGTTAGTCCCAAATCTTCTGTTGCCACACCATAAATCATCCCGCTATCAATTTAGCAATAGAACCTTGTAAGTTGTGTCATGTAAAGAGAAAGAAGAAGAAGTCTTTCTTTGCATCCATTTGTGCTGATTAATCAGGAGTTCAGGATCATGCAGACCTAACTAAAGCAGTCGTCACTGGGTGGCCAGGTAGCTCGTCTCCACTGCCCACTACCCACCGTCCTGAAAAAGGAAGACGCACGCAGCATCCAATAGGAGTATTGAGTTTCTTGTCCTCTGAAACGGAGATCATGCACTGTCGATCTCCCAGTTTCTTATTCTGTGGTTGCCACACCTTGATTTCCCTGCTCTCACTCTCCATCGTGCACACATAAAGATAGTAACCTGAAAACAGCGAACTCGAAGCTCGAACAGGTCACCATCGCATAAACGAAAAGACTGAAAGCGAAGTGATTCTGCTTTGGCCGATGCCGGTGATGCGCTAAGAAACGCAACACGCGTGTCACCTCGCCTTCTCGACGAGTCTCTGAAAACAATAACCAGACGCATCAGTGAGCTACCGAATCCCTTACGTATCTCTTTTTCTAATTCATCGCCTACATCCAGAACACGGCCGCATCACTGATGGATCGACAGGTACCGAATCATCTGCTCGCCAGCTTGGTCGGTGTCACCCAAGCTACACAAAACCAAATGCTTTTAAAGGAAAACCTTGCGATTCTCGTGGCTTAAGCTGGCCGATCCCCGCGCCGTCCGACGCTAGCTCCACTAGGAAGAACCAGAGCAATCGCTGTCCAGGACGTCGCGTGGGAGAGCACTTCCGGGTGTTCTCTGATGGGAGATGACGAGCAAAGCAGCAGCTATCAGGGCAGGTGAAGCAATAATATTCAGGTTCCGTCATCAGACACACACACCCAGCCAAACCGTGTCGTGTCATCCTCCAGCGAGCGGATCAGGCCTGCGGCTAACCTCCTCGTCGTGTCCCCTGATCCTCTCTGTATAAATAGAGGAGCTTGGCTTGGCGAAATGGCATCGACCTGCAGGGCGTATTTGTGCTTCCGTTATAATAGCATCTACTGTATCTACTAGGTACATGTCCAAGTTGTATTGTTTGGGTGATTGCTTTGTTGTTGTTTCAGCCTCGACCATCCATTTCTTTTCTCAAATTGTCTGGTCACTGGTATGCTGATGCTACTCAGTTTAGTTTGCCTCTGTTGTTTCGTTGGAGTTTCAGTAGCATGAACCTCTAAAAAGAAAAGAAAACAGCATGTTCGTTTGCTGAGAACAGTTCTGAATACAAAAACATGCTCAAAGAAAAGTTTGACTATTTAGCAAGAGAATATTATCAGCAGCTCCCGCTTTAACCAAATTGAATGGTTTTGTTTGTTCCTGCGCTCAGTTTGCTTTCTTTTACTTTTAAATTTCGGCAAGCTTTCTAGCATGATCCTCTACGGCCTCTCTAAACTCTCAAGTTACTGATATCTGTGTGGATTAACTATATCTGTGTGGTTTAACTCTGTTCTTATGTTCATGCTGTCTGAGGCTTGTTCAACGGATGCAAGTAGTATTTTCTTATCGTCTCAAGAAACCTGATAAAAAAAATGTGGAAAAACATGCTCAAAGAAAGTTTTAGCATGTTCTAACATTGCTTTGCTTATGATGTTTCTTTTTCTCCATGGTTGCAGATACTAGCCAGCCTGTGAAAATGGAGTCCTACATGAATGGAGCCAAATTTGATTGCTTGCTATTCGGTAAGTCTACCTGAAAGTACTATATTACAACGAACAGGGAGTTCTGCCAGCACAATCTTTTCTTCTCAGGTCGTCTTTGATTATTTCCTGACATGTTCAGACATGGATGACACTCTCTACCCACTGAGCTTAGGAATCAACCTTGCCTGCCGGCAGAACATAATAGGTAAGTAACACTTGCGCAAGTCTTCAGTTTCCACGCTGCAATTTTTGCTTGCTCATATAATTTGTACCACCAAATTGCAGACTACATGCTGAACAAGCTAAAGATTGAAGAGAGCCTGGTTCCCAAGATGTGCCTAGATTTGTACAGAGAATATGGAACTACAATGGCCGGTCTCAAGGTATGTCACAGCACTATGTTAGTTCCATTAGTCTCGACTTTCCGTTTATTTTGTTATTATTAAATCCACGTGTGTTCTGTTTCTGAAACAGCTTTTGGGCTACGATTTCGACTGCGATGTATTCCACGCTTGCGTGCACGGTGCATTGCCATACGAGAAGCTCAAAGCTGACCCTGTCCTGAGGAACCTGCTGCTCTCACTGCCCCAGAGGAAAATAGTAAGCTCATCGTTGAATCCACTCTCTGATATTTCTTGGTCAACGACACTTAATTTGTTGCATTTTCTCTGACCATTCAAAAGAGAATATCTCCAACAGTCATAATTCGTGTTGGTCAAGTGCAGATATTCACAAACTCTGACGAAGCTCACGCGGTAACGGTCCTGAAGAAGATGGGGCTAGAGGGGTGCTTCGAGGGAATCATATGCTTCGAGACACTGAACCAGCCGTCGCCTGACAGCCCAACTTCTGACAAGAGGATCCTGTGCAAGCCGTCTCTGGAATCCATGGAGGCCGTCGTGGAGATCGCCAAACTCGACCCCAAGAAGACAGTAAGCAACTTAACCATGCAAAATTACAAGCTGCAAGGCAGTAACTGACAGGACTGTTTCTTGGGCAGGTGTTCTTCGACGACAGCCCACGGAACATTTCCTCAGGAAAAGCTGCAGGATTCCACACCGTCATCGTAAGCTCTCCCTGCATAAATCCCCACATAATTAGATTACTGACAGGACTAGTGACATATACACGCTCTGAAACGATGATGCAGGTAGGGAGCTCGGTGCTGGTTCAGGGTGCGGACGTGGCGCTGGAGAGCATCCACAACATCAGGGAGGCGCTGCCGGAGCTGTGGGAGGCGGCCGGCGATCACGTCGACGCAGCCGTCGACCTCCGATCCGCTGTCGTCGCAGAGACCACCGTGCTTGCTTGAACCGTCGGCGCTGCCGGCGACATAATATGTTTCGTCCACCTTAAATATATTAACAGAAAAAGGGGGAGGCGAGCATCCAAATCCAGAAAATAACCACTACGTGCGTGTCGTGGGTGTACTGGGTCATAATCCAGGATGATGAATGTGTACGTGTTGACTGTGTTGTATATGTATCTGTGAAGGATGCATTTGGTCCAAAAGAACATATTGTTGGGAAATCAGCACACTCAAACGTACTCTAAAAATACAAAAGTGAAATAACATGTAAACTTCAGCATCACTCATGCACTAACATCGCAGATCCTTAAATGGAAAGTCGCTGATAGGGAATCACCTTCAAATCGATTTAAAGTGCTCAATTACGGAAGAAAAATATATGCATTAAAGATATATAGAGAAACATATTTTGTCCCAACGAAGGACAAGTCCTGGGTGACCTCACGACACAAATAGTTGATTTCTTCAAATAGGTAGGACAAGCCCTATATGCTCTCAGCGCATAGGTGTAGCAATAACAAATCAACACAAAAGGACACCAATCATTTTTAGGTGGGAAACCTCTCAAGGTGAGAGGAAAATTGACGGGCCGAAGCCACCCAAATCTTCTTCCACTATTAATAAATGGGGATAAAATAAATTTTTCTCTAGAGAGCATTATAAGATCTCATACATCAAGATACAAACAGATCTTAGATGCCAACAACAAGACTTGAGACACAAGAGTTGAAGGATACAATGATCAAGATGGTCTTCATAACCTTGTGGGCAAGGCCGGCGCTTGATTTAGCTTCTTCTTTCAACTTTTTCTCGTTTTCTTTTCTCTTGGTTTTCTTCTCCAATGGATGCCGTCTTGGATTTTTCTCACACCACTAAGTGGTGGCTCGATGGGAGGCTTATCCTCTCCCTTCCCTCATGTGGAATGTCCAAAATGACTCTTGGGCATATTGCATAACCCTAATGGGTAGTGGGATCTTACATATGTTTGGGTTGCCACAAAGGTTTCATTTAGGTCATCTCATCACACCTCACATGAGGAGGATACCCAAAATTCTGCCCCATCTGACTCATGTGGGGGTACCTCCATGCCCGTTGCCTTCCAACATACAAGCAACTTCTCACTTGGCAATATCTTCATCATCATATCCGAGCCATTCTTGTCGTATGGATCTTCTCAAGTCTTAGGGACTTGGAACTCACAACTTCTCGAATGCACTGATACCTGACTTCAATGTGCTTGGTTTAATAGTGGAAACTTGGATTCTTGGCAAGATGGATATCATTCTGATTATCACGAAATATATTGTAATTATATTTTTCCATGCCTAATGTTTGCAAAAAGTTCTTCATCAACAACACTTTCTTGCAAGCCTCAACCGTTCAATGTACTACGTATCTATTGTTGATAATGAAACACATTTCTAACCCTAATTTCCATGACACTACTCCCCCTGCATATGTCATCAAGTAACCAGAAATAGACTTCTTAGAATCTTCATCACCAGCATAATATGCATCTACGTAGCTTTGCAATAAAGGATCTCCGCTTCCAAAGCATATGCGAGATTTAGAAGTACCTTTGAGATACCTAAGAATCCACTTCACTGCATCTCAGTGAGCTTCCCCTGGATTTGTCATGAACCAGCTAACAACTCCAACTGCATAGGCAATATCAGGTCTAGTGCATAACATGGCATACATCAAACTGACAACAGATTGGTACGGTACTCTACTCATTTCTTCTTCATCCTTCTTGCTGCTAGGACATTGTTCTCAATATAGTTTTCTGATGACCTGCAAGTGGAGAGGTAACATTCTTTGCACCTTGCGTATTGAACCTTTCAAGTACCTTCTCAGTGTATCGTTCCTGTGAGAGCCAAAGCAACTTTTTTGATCTATCACAGGAGATTGGCATGCCAATTATTTTGTTATATGGTCATAAATCCTTCATGGCAAAAGATTTACTCAATGCATGCCTTCTTGAGGAGAGAAATCCTATTTGTGGCGTTTCCACAAATGAGCATGGCATCGACATATAGCAAGAGAATAATGAAGTCACCATCGGTGTACCTCTTCATAAAGACACAATGGTCAGGTTGTGCTTTATGGTATACAAGCTTAGTTAAGAATGAATCGAACATTTTTGTACCACCGCCGAGGAGCTTCTTTCAAGCCATACAAGCTCTTCTTCAATCTACAAACTTGGTGCTCCTTACCTACAACCATGAATCCTTTTGGATGCTCCATGTATATCTCCTCATCTATGTCACCATGTAGAAACGCTGTCTTCACATCAAGTTAATCAATTTCCAAGTCCATGGTGGCAGCAATGCCTAACACAACTCGAATCGAAGACATCTTGACCAGTGGAGAGAATATCTAATCGAAGTCAATACCCTTTTTCTGACTGAAATGTTTAACACCCAATATGGCCATGTACCTTGAATGTGAGCTATGTTCTTTACCCTTGTTCTCGAGTGCTTTCTTGCCTTTTGGCAAGCACACCAAATCAAAGGTGTCATTCTCATACGTGGATTTCATCTCATCCTGCATGGCTTTTGACCATTCATTCTTGTTCTCGCCAGACACTGCCTCCTCATAGCATGAAGGCTCACCTGCACCAGTCATTAACACATATTGATGTGCTGGGTATTTGGTGGAAGCTATTGGATCTATTTCACTTCTTCTAACTTCTGCACTGGTGTGGAATCACGTGGATTATCATCATCATCATAGCTAGTCATGTCTCGTACTTGTATCGCCTTAATTAGTTGCATCAAATCACTATCATCAGCATCATCATCATAGCTAGTCATGTCTCGTACTTGTATCGCCTTAATTAGTTGCATCAAATCACTATCATCAGCATCATCATCTCCCCCATGATCGTCATGCACGAGAGGAGCGTTAACTAGATCCAAGTCAACCTAAGGTGTGGGTGTGGTGACCTTCAGTTTCTCTGGTTTCCCAATATCTTGTATGGTTTCATCTTCAATAAAAGCCACATCTTAGCTTCTCACATTCTTCTTCTTTATTGGATCTTAGCTTATCACATTCTTCATCTTCACATGCTTTGTCACCATCTCCATAGTAAGCTTCACATACGGAGCTGAATTGCTAACTGACATAACAAGCGTGTTCCAATTGTTGGGCATGGAACTCAGCAACAACAATGCTTGCAACTCATCCTCATAGGTGATCTTCATGGCTGAAAGTTGATTTATATATCATTGAAAGACATTCAAGTGTTCAATCGCGCTACTACCTTGAAGGTACTCAAGCTTTCCAAAACATTATGATTACCACATGCTTATTCATAGTTGTCTTTCTCTCATACATTGACTCCAACTTCTACCACATCTCATATGCATTTGTGTCGTTTGCAACATGGTTGAATATATTGTGGTTGATGTACAATCTAAGCATGCATACTTCCTTTCGGTTCAACACTCGCCATTCTTCTTTCATAACACCATCCTGTAACATGTATTTCACAACTGGATGGTGCAGATCCTTGCAATAAAGGTTGTCTTCCATCATGGGCTTCCATAATGAGTAATTTGAAGAATAAAGCTTTATCATTTAACTTGTGGTGGCACCTTCTTCCAAAGCCATTGCAAACAGCAACCTCCGAGAAACCTTGAGCTCTCATAACACTCTATTAATTGAGAAATTAGCACACTCAAACATGATCTGAAAATACGTAGCGGAATAAGATGTGAACTTCTATACCACTCATGCACTAACCCCGCGTATCGTTGCTGTATCACGAAAGAAAACATATGCATCAAACATATATGGAGGAATAATTTTTTCCCCAACAGAGGACAAGTCATGGGTGCTCTTAGCACACAGATAGTTGATTTCTGCAAATAGGTAGGACAAGTCATATGGGCTCTCCACACATAGGTGTAGCAACAAGGAAATCAATACACAAGAACACCAATCCTTTTACGTGGAAAACCTCAAAAAGGTGAGAGGAAAATCCACATGCCGAAGCCACCCAAATCTTCTTCAACTATTAACAAATGGGGATCTAGAGAGCACTGTATGCTCTCAAACATCAGGATACAAGCAGATCTTACATGCCAGTAACAAGATTTAGGGCACAAGACGTAGGGATTGGAGCAATCTAACCTTGTGGGCAAGGCTTGACACTTGGTTTAATTTTTTTCCTTAAATTTTCTCTCTTTTCCTTCTCTCTTGGTTTTCTTCTCCAATGGATGTTGTCTTGGATTTTCATGACACCAATGAGTGGTGGTTCGATGGGAGGTTTATCCTCTCACTTCCCTCATGTGCAATGCCCAAAATAACCCTTGGTAATAACCCTAATGGGAAGTGGGATCTTGCACATGTGTGGGCCGCCTGAAAGGCTTCATTTAGGACATCTTCTCGCACCTTACATGAGGAGGATACCAAACATTCTCCCCCATCTGACTCATGTGTTGCCCTGCTGGTACCGGCCTAGGACGAGACCCACCTATCTCCTAATTGGGCCGCGTTGCCAGAAGATGCTCACCGCCGCCCATGTAGCTGTTGGAGATATGCCCAAGAGGCAATAATAAAGTGGTTATTATAATATCTTTGTGTTTGTGATAAAAGTTTGCATACCATGCTATAATTGTATTAACCGAAACATTGATACATGTGTGTTATGTAAACAACAAGGAGTCCTTAGTAAGCCTCTTGTATAACTAGCTTGTTGATTAATGGATGATCATGGTTTCGTGATCATGAACATTGGATGTTATTAATAACAAGGTTATGTCATTAGTTGAATGATATAATGGACACACACCCAAATGAGCATAGCATAAGATCAAGTCATTAAGTTCAATTTGCTATAAGCTTTCGATACATAGTTGTCTTAGTCCTTCGACCATGAGATCATGTAAATCACTTACACCGGAAGGGTACTTTGATTACATCAAACGCCATTGCGTAAATGGGTGGTTATAAAGATGGGATTAAGTATTTGGAAAGTGTGAGTTGAGGCATATGGATCAATAGTGGGATTTGTCCATCCTGATGACGGATAGATATACTCTGGGCCCTCTCGGTGGAATGTCGTCTGATTAGCTTGCAAGCATATGATTTTATCATAAGAGATGACATACCGCGGTACGAGTAAAGAGTACTTGTCAGTAACGAGGTTGAACAAGGTATGGAGATACCGATGATCAAACCTCGGATAAGTAAAGTATCGTGTGACAAAGGGAATTGACATCGTATGTAATTGGTTCAATCGATCACTAAGTCATCGTTGAATATGTGGGAGCCATTATGGATCTCCAGATCCCGCTATTGGTTATTGCTCGGAGAGGAGTCTCGACCATGTCTGCATAGTTCGCGAACCGTAGGGTGACGCGCTTAAGGTTCGATGTCGCATAAGTAGATTTGAATATGGTATGGAGACGAAGTTTGTTCGGAGTCTCGGATGTGATCCAGGATGTCACGAGGAGGTCCAGAATAGTCCGGAGAATAAGATTCATATAAGGGAAGTTGATATCTGGGTTTCGGAAATGTTCGGGATTTTTCCGGTGGTTGACTGGAAGGTTCTAGAAGGTTCCGGAGGGGTCCTCCATGGGGCCCACGACCTAGGAGGCCTAGCATGGGCCGAGGGGATGCTCCCTGGCCTAATGGGCCAGGGGCACATGGCCCCAAGGCCCAGGCCGGCCAACCCCCTAGGGTTTCCTAGGGGGGGATCAACTTGGGGGAGGGGAAAGCCCTCTCCCCCCTCTTGGCCGCCGCCCCCCCAACCCTAGATGGGAAGGGGGGCCACCTTGGCCGGCTGGCCCCCTATATAAAGAGGGGAGGGGGTGGCTGGCCACACCCCCCATCCATTGCCTCCTCCTCTGGCCGCCTCTCCCTCCACCATACGCTGCTCCGGCTTAGGCGAAGCCCTGCAGTTTTTCTTCCTCCACTACCACCACCACGCCGTCGTGCTGCTGAAATTTGGAGGAGATCTACCACACCTCCGCTGCCCGCTGGAACGGGAGAGGAAGGAGATTCATCGACACCGTACGCGCGACCGAGTACGGAAGTGCTGCCGGATTGCAAAGACCGGGGACGATCGTCTACACCAACAACGAGATTAATCTCGTAGGCTTTGGAATCTTCGAGGGTTAGTCTCATCTCCATCTCGTTGCTTAGATCTTGTAGATTAGGTCTTGGGTGTTCCATAGATTAGATCTTGGATTTATTCGTTTTGCGGTAGGAAATTTTTTGTTTTCTATGCTACGAACCCCATCAGTGGTATCAGAGCCATATCTATGCATAGATCTGTTGCACGAGTAGAACACAATGGTTTTGTGGGCGGTGATGCTCTTGTTGCTTTAGTTTGTGTACTTTGCTTCTTGCGGGATGGTGGGATGAAGCGGCCCGGGCTAACCTTACATGACCGCGTCTCATGAGACTTGCTCCACGCTTGACATGCAACTTGTATTGCATAAGTGGCTTTGCGGGTGTCTGTCTCTCCCACCATAGTGAAGATTGTAATTTACACTTCTATTGTCAACACTAGTATCACCGTTGTGGTTCATGTTCGTAGGTAGATTGGATCTTACTCGAAAACCCTAAACCACGTAAAATATGCAAACCAAATTAGAGGCGTCTAACTTGTTTTTGCAGGGTTTGGTGATGTGATATGGCCATGATGTGATGATGATTATATTTGATGTATGAGATGCTCATTATTGTATTATGGCAACCGGCAGGAGCCTAATGGTTGTCTTTAATTTTTGTTAAAGACCTGCGTGTCTATTCATCATGTAATAGCTTTATTTCAAGTAGTTGTTATAGTAGCTATAAGTGATGGACAACCATGAAGCGGCGCCACTGACCTTGACGCCATGCTGGTGATGATGGAGATCATGTCCGTGCTTTGGAGATAGAGATCAAAAGCACAAAGAAGAAAGGCCATATCATATCACACATTATGAATTGCATGTGATGTTAATCCCTTTATGCATCTTATTTTGCTTAGATCACGACGGTAGCATTATAAGATGATCCCTCTCACTAAATATCAAGATAATAAAGTGTTCGTCCTTAGTATGCACCGTTGCTAAGACTTGTCGTTTCGAAGCATCTCGTGATGATCGGGTGTGATAGACTCTACATGTGCATACAACGGGTGCAAGCCAGATTTGCACACGCGGATACCAAGGTTGCCTTGACGAGCCTAGCATGTACAGACATGGTCTCGGAACACGGGATACCGAAAGGTAGAGCATGAGTCATATGAATGATATGATGAACACTTTGAGTGTTCGCCTTTGAAGCTACATCTTTTCTCGTGAAGATCGGACTTGGTGTAGTGGATTTGGTTCGTGTAATCACTAAGACAATGCGAGGGATGTTGTTTTAAGTGGGAGTTCACCTAGTTAATTTCAGAATTAAAATTGAACTCAATTTATCATAAACTTAGTCTAAACTCTTTGCAAATATGTTGTAGATCATGGCGCCCCCCTCCATCAATTTTAACCAGTTCCTAGAGAAAGAAAAGCTTAAGGGCAATGGTAGCAACTTCACCGATTGGTTCCGTCATGTGAGGATTTTCCTCACCGGTGGAAACCTGCAATTTGTGCTCGAAGCACCGCTAGGTCCCCCACCACCTCTGCAGTTGTCCGAGGACATAAAGAATGTTTATGAGACTCGGGCAACTCGGTACTCCGAAGTTCGGTGTGCCATCTTGTGCGGCTTAGAGGCAGAGCTCCAAAAGCGTTTTGAGCACCACGACCCCTGTGAGATGATGCGTGAGCTCAAACTTATCTTTGAGACTCATGCGGCCGTGGAGAGCTATGAGGCCTCGAAGCAGTTCTTTACCAGCATGATGGAAGAAGGCAGCTCCGTTAGTGAGCACATGCTCATCATGTCCGGGCATGCGAAGAAGCTCAATGACTTGGGGATGATGATCCCTAACCAGCTGGGTATTCATCGTGTCCTTCAATCACTGCCACCAAGTTACAAGAACTTCGTGATGAACTACAACATGCAGAACATGAATAAAGATTTACCTGAAATCTTTTCCATGCTGAAATCTCTTGAAGTAGAGATTAAGAAGGAGAACCAAGTGTTGATGGTCAACAAGACCACCAGTTTCAAAAAGCAAGGCAAACCTAACAAGGGTAACTTCAAGAAGGGCGGCAAGAAAGTTGCACCGCATCCTCGAGAAGCCTAAGGCTGGTCCTAAACCCGAGGCGTGTGCTATTAGTGCCGGGGGAAGGGGCACCGAAGCGCAATTGCCCCAAATACTTGGCCGATCCGAAGAGCGGCCACGTCAAAAGAAAGGTATATTTGATATACATGTTATTGATGTCTATCTTATCGGTTCTCGTAGTAGTGCCTGGGTATTTGATCTTGGTTCGGTTGCTCACATTTGTAACTCAAACAGAACTCGCGGAATAGACGAAGCCTGGCAAGAGACGAGGTGACGATGCGCGTTGGAAATGGATCCAAAGTCGATGTGATCGCTGTCGGCACGCTCCCTCTACATCTACCTTCGGGATTAGTTTTAAACCTTAATAATTGTTATTTGGTACCTGCGTTGAGCATGAACATTATATCTGGATCTTGTTTAATGCAAGACGGTTATTCGTTTAAGTCTGAGAATAATGGTTGTTCGATTTATATGAGTAATGTCTTTTATGGCCATGCACCTGAGATGAATGGTTTATTCTTGTTAAATCTCGATAGTAGTGATACACATGTTCATAACATTAATGCTAAGCGAATGAAATTGAATGATAATTCTACTTATATGTGGCACTGTCGTCTTGGTCATATTGGAGTGAAGCGCATGAAGAAACTCCATTCCGATGGACTTCTTGAGTCACTTGACTTTGAGTCACTTGACAGATGCGAAGCATGTCTAATGGGAAAAATGACTAAAACTCCATTTTCTGGTACAATGGAGCGAGCTACAGACTTATTGGAAATCATACATACCGATGTGTGCGGACCAATGAGTGTAGCATCGCGCGGTGGTTATCGTTATGTTCTAACCTTCACGGATGATCTGAGTAGATATGGATATGTTTACTTTATGAAACATAAGTCCGAGACTTTTGAGAAGTTCAAGGAATTCCAAAGTGAAGTAGAAAATCAACGTAACAAGAAGATTAAGTTTCTGCGTTCTGATCGCGGAGGTGAATATCTGAGTTATGAGTTTGGCATGCATTTAAAGAAATGCGGAATACTTTCACAGTTGACACCGCCGGGAACACCACAGCGTAATGGTGTGTCCGAACGTCTGATACGTCTCCGACGTATCGATAATTTCTTATGTTCCATGCCACATTATTGATGTTATCTACATGTTTTATGCACACTTTATGTCATATTCGTGCATTTTCTGGAACTAACCTATTAACAAGATGCCGAAGTGCCGATTCTTTGTTTCATTGCTTTTTGGTTTCAGAAATCCTAGTAAGGAAATATTCTCGGAATTAGACGAAATCAAAGCCCAGGGGCCTATTTTCTCACGAAGCTTCCAGAAGTCCGAAGGAGAGACGAAGAGGGGCCACGGAGGGGCCACACCATAGGGCGGCGCGGCCCCCCCCTTGGCCGCGCCGGCCTGTAGTGTGGGGCCCCCGTGCCGCCTCTTGACCTGCCCTTCCGCCTATAAAAAGTCTCCGTGACGAAACCCCCAGTACCGAGAACCACGATACGGAAAACCTTCCAGAGACGCCGCCGCCGCCGATCCCATCTCGGGGGATCCAGGAGATCGCCTTCGGCATCCTGCCGGAGAGGGGAATCATCTCCCGGAGGACTCTACGCCGCCATGGTCGCCTCCGGTGTGATGTGTGAGTAGTCTACCCCTGGACTATGGGTCCATAGCAGTAGCTAGATGGTTGTCTTCTCCCCATTGTGCTATCATTGTCGGATCTTGTGAGCTGCCTAACATGATCAAGATCATCTATCTGTAATTCTATATGTTGCGTTTGTTGGGATCCGATGAATAGAGAATACTTGTTATGTTGATTATCAAAGTTATGTCTATGTGTTGTTTATGATCTTGCATGCTCTCCGTTATTAGTAGATGCTCTGACCAAGTTGATGCTAGTAACTCCAAGAGGGAGTATTTATGCTCGATAGTGGGTTCATGTCTCCGTGAATCTGGAGGAGTGACAAGAACCACTAAGGTTACGGATGTGATGTTGCCACTAGGGATAAAACATTAGTGCTATGTTCAAGGATGTAGTCACTAGTTACATTACGCACCATACTTAATGCAATTGTCTGTTGTTAGCAACTTAATACTGGAGGGGGTTCGGATGATAACTTGAAGGTGGACTTTTTAGGCATAGATGCAGTTGGATGACGGTCTATGTACTTTGTCGTAATGCCCAATTAAATCTCACTATACTCATCATGATATGTATGTGCATGGTCATGCTCTCTTTATTTGTCAATTGCCCAACTGTAATTTGTTCACCCAACATGATGTTCGTCTTATGGGAGAGACACCTCTAGTGAACTGTGGACCCCGGTCCAATTCTCTTTACTGAAATACAATCTACTGCAATATTGTTCTACTGTTTTCTGCAAACAATCATCTTCCACACAATACGGTTAATCCTTTGTTACAGCAAGCCGGTGAGATTGACAACCTCACTCTTTCGTTGGGGCAAAGTACTTTGGTTGTGTTGTGCAGGTTCCACGTTGGCGCCGGAATCCCTGGTGTTGCGCCGCACTACATCCCGCCGCCATCAACCTTCAACATGCTTCTTGGCTCCTCCTGGTTCGATAAACCTTGGTTTCTTTCTGAGGGAAAACTTGCTGCTGTGCGCATCATACCTTCCTCTTGGGGTTGCCCAACGAACGTGTGAAATACACGCCATCAAGCTCTTTTTCTGGCGCCGTTGCCGGGGAGATCAAGACACGCTGCAAGGGGAGTCTCCACTTCTCAATCTCTTTACTTTGTTTTTGTCTTGCTTAGTTTTATTTACTACTTTGTTTGCTGCACTAAATCAAAATACAAAAAAAATGAGTTGCTAGCTTTACTTTATTTACTGTCTTGCACTCTATATCAAAAACACAAAAAAAAAAAAAATTAGTTACTTATTTTACTTTATAATATCATGCATGTTTTTATTTCACTAGTTAAGCATAATGGAAAACAACAAAAATATGAGAGATCTTTATGAACTTTATCTTGAATTAGGACATGATGTGTTTGAAGAGAGAATTAAAAAACCCATGGAACTTTATATGCATGCTAATGGGAATGTTATTACTATGGATGCTTTGAACACCATTGTTGCTAATGCTATGGAAAATTCTAAGCTTGGGGAAGCTGGTTTTCATGATCTTTTTATTCCCCCAAGCATTGAGGAGAAAATTTACTTTGATGAAACTTTGCCTCCTATTTATGATAATGATATTGGACTTTTAGTACCGTCTGTTATGGAGGATAAATTTGATTATGATTACAATATGCCTCCTATATTTGATGATGAGAATAATAATGATAGCTACTTTGTTGAATTTGCTCCCACTACAACTAATAAAATTGATTATGCCTATGTGGAGAGTAATAATTTTATGCATGAGACTCATGATAAGAATGCTTTATGTGATAGTTATATTGTTGAGTTTGCTCATGATACTACTGAAAGTTATTATGAGAGAGGAAAATATGGTTGTAGAAATTTTCATGTTACTAAAATGCCTCTCTATATGCTGAAATTTTTGAAGCTACACTTGTTTTATCTTCCTGATCTTGTCACTTTGCTTTTCATGAATTTATTTGTGTACAAGATTCCTTTTCATAGGAAGCATGTTAGGCTTAAATTTGTTTTGAATTTGCCTCTTGATGCTCTCTTTTGCTTCAAATAATATTTCTTGCGAGTGCATCATTAAAACTGCTGAGCCCATCTTAATGGCTATAAAGAAAGAACTTCTTGGGAGACAACCCATGTTTTTACCTACAGTACTTTGTTTTTATTTTGTGTCTTGGAAGTTGTTTACTACTGTAGCAACCTCTCCTTATCTTAGTTTTGTGTTTTGTTGTGCCAAGTTAAGCCGTTGATAGAAAAGTAAGTACTAGATTTGGATTACTGCACAGTTCCAGATTTCTTTGCTGTCACGAATCTGGGTCCACCTCCCTGTAGGTAGCTCAGAAAATTAAGCCAATTTACGTGCATGATCCTCAGATATGTACGCAACTTTCATTCAATTTGAGCATTTTCATTTGAGCAAGTCTGGTGCCATTTTAAAATTCGTCAATACGAACTGTTCTGTTTTGACAGATTCTGCCTTTTATTTCGCATTGCCTCTTTCGCTATGTTGGATTAATTTCTTTGATCCACTAATGTCCAGTAGCATTATGCAATGTCCAGAAGTGTTAAGAATGATTGTGTCACCTCTGAATATGTCAATTTATATTGTGCACTAACCCTCTAATGAGTTGTTTCGAGTTTGGTGTGGAGGAAGTTTTCAAGGATCAAGAGAGGAGTATGATGCAACATGATCAAGGAGAGTGAAAGCTCTAAGCTTGGGGATGCACCCGGTGGTTCACCCCTGCATATATCAAGAAGACTCAAGCGTCTAAGCTTGGGGATGCCCAAGGCATCCCCTTCTTCATCGACAACATTATCAGGTTCCTCCCCTGAAACTATATTTTTATTCCATCACATCTTATGTGCTTTTTCTTGGAGCGTCGGTTTGTTTTTGTTTTTTGTTTTGTTTGAATAAAATGGATCCTAGCATTCACTTTATGGGAGAGAGACACGCTCCGCTGTAGCATATGGACAAGTATGTCCTTGGTTTCTACTCATAGTATTCATGGCGAAGTTTCTCCTTCGTTAAATTGTTATATGGTTGGAATTGGAAAATGATACATGTAGTAATTGCTATAAATGTCTTGGGTAATGTGATACTTGGCAATTGTTGTGCTCATGATTAAGCTCTTGCATCATATGCTTTGCACCCATTAATGAAGAAATACATAGAGCATGCTAAAATTTGGTTTGCATATTTGGTTTCTCTAAGGTCTAGATAATTTCTAGTATTGAGTTTGAACAACAAGGAAGACGGTGTAGAGTCTTATAATGTTTTCAATATGTCTTTTATGTGAGTTTTGCTGCACCGGTTCATCCTTGTGTTTGTTTCAAATAAGCCTTGCTAGCCTAAACCTTGTATCGAGAGGGAATACTTCTCATGCATCCAAAATACTTGAGCCAACCACTATGCCATTTGTGTCCACCATACCTACCTACTACATGGTATTTTTCCGCCATTCCAAAGTAAATTGCTTGAGTGCTACCTTTAAAATTCCATCATTCACCTTTGCAATATATAGCTCATGGGACAAATAGCTTAAAAACTATTGTGGTATTGAATATGTAATTATGCACTTTATCTCTTATTAAGTTGCTTGTTGTGCGATAACCATGTTCACTGGGGACGCCATCAACTATTCATTGTTGAATTTCATGTGAGTTGCTATGCATGTTCGTCTTGTCTGAAGTAAGAGAGATCTACCACCATATGGTTAAGCATGCATATGTTAGAGAAGAACATTGGGCCGCTAACTAAAGCCATGCTCCATGGTGGAAGTTTCAGTTTTGGACAACAATCCTCAAATCTCAAATGAGAAAATTATTAATTGTTGGTATATGCTTATGCATAAAAGAGGAGTCCATTATCTGTTGTCTATGTTGTCCCGGTATGGATGTCTAAGTTGAAGAATAATCAATAGCGAGAAATCCAATGCGAGCTTTCTCCTTAGACCTTTGTACAGGCGACATAGAGGTACCCCTTTGTGACACTTGGTAAAAACAATGCATTGTGATGATCCGGTAGTCCAAGCTAATTAGGACAAGGTGCGGGCACTATTAGTACACTATGCATGAGGCTTGCAACTTATAAGATATAATTTACATGATGCATATGCTTTATTACTACCGTTGACAAAATTGTTTCATGTTTTCAAAATCAAAGCTCTAGCACAAATACAGCAATCGATGCTTTTCCTCTATGGAGGACCATTCTTTTACTTTCAATGTTGAGTCAGTTCACCTATCTCTCTCCACCTCAAGAAGCAAACACTTGTGTGAACTGTGCATTGATTCCTACATATTTGCTTATTGCTCTTATTATATTACTCTATGTTGACAATATCCATGAGATATACATGTTACAAGTTGAAAGCAACCGCTGAAACTTAATCTTCTTTTGTGTTGCTTCAATATCTCTACTTTGAATTATTGCTTTATGAGTTAACTCTTATGCAAGACTTATTGATGCTTGTCTTGAAGTGTTATTCATGAAAAGTCTTTGCTATATGATTCACTTGTTTACTCATGTCATATACATTGTTTCGATCGCTGCATTCACTACATATGCTTTACAAATAGTATGATCAAGATTATGATGGCCTGTCACTCCAGAAATTATCTGTGTTATCGTTTTACCTGCTCGGGACGAGCAGAACTAAGCTTGGGGATGCTGATACGTCTCCGACGTATCGATAATTTCTTATGTTCCATGACACATTATTGATGTTATCTACATGTTTTATGCACACTTTATGTCATATTCGTGCATTTTCTGGAACTAACCTAATAACAAGATGCCGAAGTGCCAGTTGCTGTTTTCTGCTGTTTTTGGTTTCAGAAATCCTAGTAAGGAAATATTCTCGGAATTGGACGAAATCAAAGCCCAGGGGCCTATTTTCTCACGAAGCTTCCAGAAGTCCGAAGGAGAGACGAAGAGGGGCCACGGAGGGCCACACCATAGGGCGGCGCGGCCCCCCTTGGCCGCGCCGGCACGTAGTGTGGGGCCCCGTGCCGCCTCTTGACCTGCCCTTCCGCCTATAAAAAGTCTCCGTGACGAAACCCCCGATGCGAGAACCACGATACGGAAAACCTTCCCGGAGACGCCGCCGCCGCCGATCCCATCTCGGGGGATCCAGGAGATCGCCTCCGGCACCCTGCCGGAGAGGGGAATCATCTCCCGGAGGACTCTACGCCGCCATGGTCGCCTCCGGTGTGATGTGTGAGTAGTCTACCCCTGGACTATGGGTCCATAGCAGTAGCTAGATGGTTGTCTTCTCCCCATTGTGCTATCATTGTCGGAACTTGTGAGCTGCGTAACATGATCAAGATCATCTGTAGGGAATTCTATATGTTGCGTTTGTTGGGATCCGATGAATAGAGAATACTTGTTATGTTGATTATCAAAGTTATGTCTATGTGTTGTTTATGATCTTGCATGCTCTCCGTTATTAGTAGATGCTCTGGCCAAGTTGATGCTAGTAACTCCAAGAGGGAGTATTTATGCTCGATAGTGGGTTCATGTCTCCGTGAATCTGGAGGAGTGACAAGAACCACTAAGGTTACGGATGTCTTTGTTGCCACTAGGGATAAAACATTAGTGCTATGTTCAAGGATGTAGTCACTAGTTACATTACGCACCATACTTAATGCAATTGTCTCGTTGTTAGCAACTTAATACTGGAGGGGGTTCGGATGATAACCTGAAGGTGGACTTTTTAGGCATAGATGCAGTTGGATGACGGTCTATGTACTTTGTCGTAATGCCCAATTAAATCTCACTATACTCATCATGATATGTATGTGCATGGTCATGCTCTCTTTATTTGTCAATTGCCCAACTGTAATTTGTTCACCCAACATGCTGTTCGTCTTATGGGAGAGACACCTCTAGTGAACTGTGGACCCCGGTCCAATTCTCTTTACTGAAATACAATCTACTGCAATATTGTTCTACTGTTTTCTGCAAACAATCATCTTCCACACAATACGGTTAATCCTTTGTTACAGCAAGCCGGTGAGATTGACAACCTCACTGTTTCGTTGGGGCAAAGTACTTTGGTTGTGTTGTGCAGGTTCCACGTTGGCGCCGGAATCCCTGGTGTTGCGCCGCACTACATCCCGCCGCCATCAACCTTCAACGTGCTTCTTGGCTCCTCCTGGTTCGATAAACCTTGGTTTCTTTCTGAGGGAAAACTTGCTGCTGTGCGCATCATACCTTCCTCTTGGGGTTGCCCAACGAACGTGTGAAATACACGCCATCAACGTCGTAATCGAACTCTGTTAGATATGGTTCGGTCTATGATGTCTCTTACCGATTTGCCGTTATCGTTTTGGGGTTATGCATTAGAGACAGCCACATTCACTTTAAATAGGGCACCATCTAAATCCGTTGAAACGACACCGTATGAACTATGGTTTGGAAAGAAACCTAAGCTGTCGTTCCTTAAGGTTTGGGGTTGCGAAGCTTATGTAAAGAAGTTATAGCCTGACAAGCTAGAACCCAAAGCGGAGAAATGCGTCTTCATAGGATACCCTAAAGAAACAATTGGGTACACTTTCTATCACAGATCCGAAGGCAAAATCTTTGTTGCCAAGAACGGATCCTTTCTTGAGAAGGAGTTTCTCACTAAAGAAGTGACTGGAAGGAAAGTAGAACTCGACGAGGTTAATGAACCTTCTCTCATAGATCAGAGTAGCGCAAAGGTGCGGAAGAAATTCCTGCACGATCTGCACCGATAGGAGAGGAAGCAAATGATGATGATCATGAAACTTCGAACGAGGAAGCTCTTTGAACCTCGCATATCGACGAGGGAACGTACCACTCCGATTGGTATGATCCACTGTCTGAATGTCATGATTGTGGACAACAATGATGAGGACCTGCGACGTATGAAGAAGCAATGATGAGCCCGATTCCAACAAATGGCAAGAAGCCATGAAATCCGAAATGGGATCCATGTATGATAACAAAGTATGGACTTTGGTAGACTTACCTGATAGCCGCAAGGCTGTCGAGAATAAATGGATCTTTAAGAGAAAAACAGATGCTGATGGTAATATTACTGTCTATAAAGCTCGACTTGTCGCAAAAGGTTTCCGACAAATTCAAGGAGTTGACTACGATGAGACTTTCTCACCTGTAGCGAAGCTAAAGTCTGTGAGGATTTTGTTAGCAATAGCTGCATTTTTCGATTATGAAATCTGGCAGATGGATGTCAAAACGGCGTTCCTTAATGGTGATATTGAGGAAGAGTTGTATATGGTACAACCCAAAGGTTTTGTCGATCCTGAAAATGCTGACAAGGTATGCAAACTTCAGCGTTCCATTTATGGACTGAAGCAAGCATCCCGGAGTTGGAATCTACGCTTTGATAGAGTGATCAAAGACTTCGGTTTTATACGGACTCATGGTGAGGCCTGTATTTACAAGAAAGTGAGTGGGAGCTCAGAAGGCGTTCACGATATTATATGTAGATGACATATTATTGATTGGGAATGATATAGAACTATTAAGCGGTGTTAAAGGTTATTTGAATAAATGTTTTTCAATGAAAGACCTTGGTGAAGCGACATACATTTTAGGCATCAAGATTTATAGAGATAGATCAAGACGCCTAATAGGCCTTTCACAGAGTACATACTTGGACAAGATTCTAAAGAAGTTTAGAATGGATGAAAGCAAGAAAGGGTTCTTGCCTATGTTGCCAGGTAAGGTCTTGAGTAAGACTCAAGGTCCAGCTACAACGGAAGAAAGAGAGAGGATGAGCAAGATCCCCTATGCTTCGGGCAAGAGGCTCTCTCATGTATGCCATGCTTGTGTACTAGACCGGATATCGCACATCTTTGTTAGTTTGACCAGCGAGATATCAAAGTGATCCAGGAATGAAACACTCGGACAGCGGTCAAGAATATCTGAAGTACTTGAAAAGGACTAAGGATATGTTTCTTTGTTATGGCGGTGACCAAGAGCTCGTTGTAACTAGTTACACCGATGCAAGTTGGAACACCGATCCCGATGACTCTAAGTCTCGATGCAGGTACGTGTTTATATTGAATGGTGCGGCGATGGTGGAGCAGTTCAAGCGGTGCACGGTGGCGAAATCTTCAACGAGAATCTGAATATATAGCGGCTTCAGAGGCTTCATCGGAAGCGGTATGGATGAAGAGGTTCATTGTTGAGCTTGGTGTGGTTCCTAGTGCATTGGACCCGTTAGTCATTTATTGTGACAACACGGGTGCCATCGCCAATGCAAAGGAACCAAGGTCACACAAGAAGCTGAAGCATATCAAGCTGCGTTTTCATTCGATTCGCGAGTACATCGAAGATGGTGAAGTAGAGATTTGCAAAGTACACACAGATCTGAATGTTGCAGATCCGTTGACTAAAGCTCTCCCTAGGGCAAAGCATGACCAACACCAGAATGCTATGTGTGTTAGGTACCTTACAATGTAATCTAGATTATTGACTCTAGTGCAAGTGGGAGACTGTTGGAGATATGCCCAAGAGGCAATAATAAAGTGGTTATTATAATATCTTTGTGTTTATGATAAAAGTTTGCATACCATGCTATAATTGTATTAACCGAAACATTGATACATGTGTGTTATGTAAACAACAAGGAGTCCCTAGTAAGCCTCTTGTATAACTAGCTTGTTGATTAATGGATGATCATGGTTTCGTGATCATGAACATTGGATGTTATTAATAACAAGGTTATGTCATTAGTTGAATGATATAATGGACACACACCCAAATGAGCATAGCATAAGATCAAGTCATTAAGTTCAATTTGCTATAAGCTTTCGATACATAGTTGTCTTAGTCCTTCGACCATGAGATCATGTAAATCACTTACAGGAAGGGTACTTTGATTACATCAAACGCCATTGCGTAAATGGGTGGTTATAAAGATGGGATTAAGTATTTGGAAAGTGTGAGTTGAGGCATATGGATCAATAGTGGGATTTGTCCATCCTGATGACGGATAGATATACTCTGGGCCCTCTCGGTGGAATGTCGTCTGATTAGCTTGCAAGCATATGATTTGATCATAAGAGATGACATACCGTTACGAGTAAAGAGTACTTGTCAGTAACGAGGTTGAACAAGGTATGGAGATACCGATGATCAAACCTCGGATAAGTAAAGTATCGTGTGACAAAGGGAATTGACATCGTATGTAATTGGTTCAATCGATCACTAAGTCATCGTTGAATATGTGGGAGCCATTATGGATCTCCAGATCCCGCTATTGGTTATTGCTCGGAGAGGAGTCTCGACCATGTCTGCATAGTTCGCGAACCGTAGGGTGACGCGCTTAAGGTTCGATGTCGCATAAGTAGATTTGAATATGGTATGGAGACGAAGTTTGTTCGGAGTCTCGGATGTGATCCAGGATGTCACGAGGAGGTCCGGAATAGTCCGGAGAATAAGATTCATATAAGGGAAGTTGATTTCTGGGTTTCGGAAATGTTCGGGATTTTTCCGGTGGTTGACTGGAAGGTTCTAGAAGGTTCCGGAGGGGTCCTCCATGGGGCCCACGACCTAGGAGGCCTAGCATGGGCCGAGGGGATGCTCCCTGGCCTAATGGGCCAGGGGCACATGGCCCCAAGGCCCAGGCCGGCCAACCCCCTAGGGTTTCCTAGGGGGGGATCAACTTGGGGGAGGGGAAAGCCCTCTCCCCCCTCTTGGCCGCCGCCCCCCCCCCCCCCCCAACCCTAGATGGGAAGGGGGGCCACCTTGGCCGGCTGGCCCCCTATATAAAGAGGGAGGGGGTGGCCGGCCACACCCCCCATCGATTGCCTCCTCCTCTGGCCGCCTCTCCCTCCACCATACGGCTTGCTCCGGCTTAGGCGAAGCCTGCGGTTTTTCTTCCTCCACTACCACCACCACGCCGTAGTGATGCTGGAATTTGTAGGACATCTACCACACCTCCGCAGCCCGCTGGAAATGGAGAGGAAGGAGCTTCATCGACACCGTACGCGCGACCGAGTACGGAAGTGCTGCCGGATTGCAGCACCGGGGACGATCGTCTACACCAACAACGAGATTAATCTCGTAGGCTTTGGAATCTTCGAGGGTTAGTTTCATCTCCATCTCGTTGCTTAGATCTTGTAGATTAGATCTTGGGTGTTCCATAGATTAGATCTTGGATTTATTCGTTTTGCGGTAGGAAATTTTTTGTTTTCTATGCTACGAACCCCATCAGTAGCACGCTGCACCATCCCACCCTCCGCCAATAGTCGCCGTCACCATGCTTCACTGCCGCTGCCAGACCGAGCTCGAAGAGCCCCGAGGAGCACTACCACCATAACGTGCGTGCGAGGAAGGTCCCGCCAGAGGCGGCATTGCGCGTGTTTTCCACGGCGGTCCTTGCTGGCAATGGTGGAGGAGAAGGGGAGTAGGAGAAGTGGAGGTGCGGGCCGCTACCCTCTTTGAGGCGCTTACCTTAAGAAGAAGGGGATTTCTTATACACCGACCAGGTCGGCGCGTACCGCGCGCTGCACACCCCCGCGCGCGTTACGGGCCGACCGAGTTCGGGTGTTGGGCCACTGGTCGTTTCTTTTTTTGAGTCATTTTTTCTGTTCTATTTTTTTATTTCTGTTTCTTTTTTTTATATTTTTTCTTATAGGATTAAAAATGTTAAAATTAAAACAAATGATTTTTTATTTTGAAACTATTAATTTTTTTTAAAAATAAATTTGAAAATTGTTCAAATCTGAAAATTGTTCAAATTTAAAATTGTTCATATCTAAAAACTGTTCAAATTTGAAAATTGTTCATATCTAAAAATTGTTTAAATTTGAAAAAAATTCATATCTAAAAACTGTTCAAATTTGAAAATTGTTCAAATCGAAAAATGTGCAAATTTGAAATTTGGTTTGTTCAATAAAAATATACAACTTTAAAAACTATTCAAATTATGATTTTTTTGAATTATTCAGATTTTGAAAATCCGTTCAAATTTTAAAACTGTTCAGATCTAAAATTGTTCGAGTTTTAAAACTGTTCATATTTCGAAAAATTCTCGAATTTTTATTTTTCTAAAAAAAATTAGATTATGAAAAAAAATATTAGTAACAGAAACCGAAAAAAGAAGAAGAAAAAAGCCGTATCTGAGGCTAATGGGCCGAAGTCCTGCCTACCCGACCTGGTCGCTGGGGTGTGCGGCGCCCCCGCACGAGCCGACCAGGTCGGTGTATATAGGGATGTAAACGGATCGGATCGGATATTGCTCTTATCATATCCTTTACCATATTTTTATAACGGATTCGGATCGGAGCGGATAATGGTCGGATGCGGATTCGGATTCGGATGCGGATTATATCGAATTACGGATATGGAGCGGATTCAGACCGGACTCGGATGGGAAACGGATTATTAAGAAAATATATATATAAAAAATTGATATATGCTTTTTTATGTAAAATATGTTTGTAATTATATACTATAGCTAAATGTACACACCTGTTCATACAACAAAGCAAATTGTGTTCTAATAGAATACATATTTTGACCATTGAACTAACTATATTGTCTAAATATTAAGGGTTGGACTAGTTTTCTCGGATTATCCTCTTTGTGCACCTCAGATAATCTGCAAAAAAATAGCGGATAATCCGTATCCGTCGGATAGTATCAATACCATATCCTCTATCGTATCCGCCGGATATCCGCTTGATCACTATCCGCATCTGTATCCATATCCGGCGGATTTCTAAAAATGCATATCATATCCTCAAAAACGGATACGGATACGGATTCGGAGCGGAAATTATCCGTACCATTTACATCCCTACGCGTATAGCAGTCCTCAAAAAGAAGCCCTTTGAAGTAAATTTGCAACCTACTGCTGGGCTAGCAGTGCTTGGAAAGGCCCAATAAATCTCAGAAAAAAGATCCTCCGCCCATTTCTTGCGCTCCTCGTACTCCACGCGAGCCACGCGACCCCGCGTTTAAAAAGAAATGCAGATATATATCTTTAACCCTAGAAAAAAAGATTTGGTGTTGGTTATAACGACCCCATAAAGCAGATCGGAAACCCCACACAATCGGAAGCCCCCCACCACGCCACCCCCATCCGCCATCTGCCCATCTGCCCGTCGCCGGCCGCCATGGGACGAACCCGCCACCGCAAGCCGCGCAACTCCGCCACCTTCCAGCTCTGCCCGCGCCCCGGCGCCGCCCACGCGTCCAACCGCGTCCTCGTCCGCGTCGACGGCGACCCCTACTACCTCCCCGGCTTCGCCGACGACGAGTACGATGCCTACCGCGGCGCCTCCTCCTCCTCCTACGGCGCCGTAGCGGGCTACGAAGACGACTACTCCTACTCCTCCGACGGCGGCGGCGCCCTCCCCGACCACGTCCGCCGCGAGATCCTGGAGCTCGGCCTCCCCGACGACGGCTACAACTACCTCGCCCACATCCGCGAGTTCCAGCCCTCCTTCTCCTCCACCGGAGGCGGCGGATCCTCCGCCGCATTCATCCCCCGCCGCCGCCCCCCGCCGCGCTCTGGCCTCCCATTGAGCGTCAAAGTACTGTCATGATCTCCACAACCTGCCGCATAACCCTTGGAGTTTTTTTTTAAAAAAAATTCCCCAACTCTACTGTGCAGGCTTACGATGCGCGTTCTGTTGAAGTGGGCGCCGACAATGTCGCCGCGGCGGCGGTGGTGGCCCCGGTGGAGCAGGTTATCGACCCGGATGTCACCAAGCTGCTGGAGGAGGGCGATGCGCCAGATGCCCCCAATCTGCCCGAGGAGAGCGATGTGCCGCATCTGACATCGGCAGATGTCACCACCAACCTGCTTGAGGAGAGCGATGGGCCGCAGGAGACCTCGGAGGACGAGGAACTGGAGGAGGACTTCGTTATGATTGCAAATCAGTCTGAGGAGGACGAGGAGCAGATGGATCTGGAGGACGATTTTGTCATCCTTGCCAACCAGCCTGATGGGAAGATTGAAATGGTGAGCTTCCTGCACCTGGCATTGTGATTCGGGAATTGTATGGCAATGTGGTAGTGGCTGCACCTGATTTTTTTGTTTTAGAAAAATGTTAGCAAGTAGTGTCTGTCTAATCTTGCCAAAGTAGTATTGATCAGTTAATTTACTATTAGCTTTTGCCAATGACCTGCATTGCTTACCACTTGCAATTTTAGTTTCGTATCGTTGACACACTAGGTGAGATATGAAACAGTTCCTAGTACTAGAATTTATACTAGGTAAATGCTAGGTCTTCTCTGCAACAACTGTATGAATCGAGAAATCTTATATAGTCAAAATTGAAGCTAGTTTAGTAGACTAGTTTGTTTGACATATTGCAATGTGGAAATGTATAGCAATGTGGTACTAGGTGCGCCTGACATATTGCTTTAAGAAAAATGTTAGCAATGTGGTATTGTTTGCCAAATCTTGCCAAAAGTAGTATTGATCAGTTAGTTTACTATTTGCTTTTGTGAATGGCCTGCATTGCTTGCCACTTGCAATTTTAGTTTCTTATTATCATTGACACTGACGAACTAGGTGAGATAGGAAACAGTTCCTAGTATACCAGGGTTTAGGCTAGAAACTTTGGATGAGGATGCATATGCCTCATGAGATGAGGAAATGATTGGAAAATATGGAAAGGGTAAATGCTAGGTTTTCTCAGATCAAACAAATCTTGCATTCAAAAGTGAAGCTAATTTACTAGAGTAGTTTGTTTGAGTTATTCATGCTATAAGGTGAGTAGTAAATGGGCGAATAATTTAATGAGTAGGAGGATTATAAGGGACAAACTAATGACCCACATCTTCAACCCAATATATGCAGATTTCTGCCTCCACTTAAAATATGGAGTGGCTTGATGTTTTCTGCCGCCACTTTAAAAATAAATATCCTTCCATTCCATGTTCCCAGCCAACAGGGATTATAATTTATGCATTTGGCTATTAACGTGTCATACCAGTTTGGGCAGTATATATAACTTGTGTTGCCAATGAGGCAATGACTTCCAAGCATTGGTTTCTGCAATTGTGGCACTATTTTTTCTGCTTGCCACTAAAATTTAATGTGCAATTTTGTAACCTCTTATTTGGTTGTTCACAAGAACCACACTTAAGTTTTTGACTTTTTGGCTTGGTATTTGCAGCTTTCATTAGGAATGGTGAAGGCTTAGAAATGCTTCACAGGTTCCTCATTACGCCTTGTGTAAGTTCTGCAAACTGAATCAATATGGTACTGTATATTTTTATCAGAGCAATTCAAGTGAATCATATACTTTTCAATCTGAATAACACTGAGCTTTCTTAACAGATAAAAGGTACCGGGTGATGCTCAACACACATTTCCTACTGTACAGCTCAAATCCTTAGGTTATCCTTCAAAACTGAAGATATGCATAGTTATTGTCATCTCATTGTGCAACGCTTGGAAGTCTTTTCAGTGGATGCCCTGGTTCAGATATTCCTGTCTGTGTCCTTGCATTCATGTTCTTATTGTTGAATATTGAAGTTATGTATCTAGAACAGTGGTGTAATTTCCGATGGATGGTTATATTATAATTTTCGGGAATTGAATGACGATATTGTCTACTTAATTTTCTTGCAATTTTGCCTTTCATAGGTTCACTAACATACCAAAAAGATAGGCCCTTGTTCTGTGAAATCTTGATCCGCTGTGACATGCAAAGACGGAAAGAATGTTTCCGTCTTTGTACTAAAAAAATATGATATCTGTGCCTGGTGAGTGTTAGACTTCAGCTGTGATTGAGCAGATAGCGACTCTGGTCTGAGTTGTGGGTCCTCGATCATTTCATAGTGCTGAAGCTAAAATTTATCTATCATGTTGCCACTGTTCTGTTTTACATTATCGAAGTAAGGTACTGTCACATTTTACTGAGGTCCAATCATTTGGCGAATATTCATGACGTGCAGCTTGATGATACCGAATAATGTCTTCATCATCAGGTGAAGATGAGATGACACTGTTCCGGGGAGCATCTGATGCCCGATGATGTTCTCTCTCTTTTTGAGCCTGTCGCTGCCTCTCATACATCACATGTTTTATAACTGGATCCCAAAAACTGATGCATGTCTGTTTCTGTTTGGCCGGGCACTAGCTCTAGAATCCCAAAAAGGTTGAAGCATTTTTTTTTTTGCTTTTCCTACAAAATTTCCAAGTCGCCATCTCTGGCTTCTGAAATTGCAGAGCCCACGCATACAGATCGTTGAGCCACACGTGGTTAATTAGCTCTATCATTTCTTTGAGTCTTACAATACCCATTTAGCTTTACGAGTTCTTCTAAGTTCTTCAACATTGACCTGTAGGTAATGACAATTTATACTATGATGCTATTTTGATCAGAGAAAACTTAAAGAAAAGAAAATGGACCGGTTCTCCTAGCTGCTTATTTGTTTTTCTCTTGTGCTGTTGCTAAGGTGGTTTGGGATATTATTAGTTCTTGTGTGGATGCTAATAGTTGTCCTTCAAATCTTTGGCAATGTTTGGCTTGGTTGTATGCTTATATACCAGGGGACAGGAAGTTCTTTGCTTTGTTAACTGCTGCTGTTTTCTAGCCTATTTTGACTACAGAAAACAAGATAACTTTTGAAGGTTTTGTGCTCAAGTCTCTTATGACAGATTGACAGTGATCTTTACTATTTGCTCGTTTCTGAATTATTGGCCAAGTTTATACTCAGAGGAGGAAGCTGTGAAGATCAAGATGAGGGCAAGGCAAGTGATCGACAAGGCGACCAATATGGCCAAAGATTTTCCGAGCAAAGGACGATGCCGCTCAAGCTCCAGTCCTAGGGATCCAAGCACCTTGAGTTGTCTGATGTTTGATGCTTGTAGTGGACCTTGGTGGTCCTGAACTGTGATCTTTTGTTTGTGTTTATCCTAAACTTCTTTTAGGGTTTGCGTTAGTGTTATCATGTTTTTGCTCCATAGTGGGTACTTGACATCAAGTTTTTTTTATAATGGACGATTTGTTACTTAACAAGTTTATAACTAGGATGTATACAGCCGTACAAATCCACACATAACGAAAAAAAAGGAAATTGAAAAGTTCTTGACGATTACAAATGAGGATACTAAAAAAAGATCTAAAGCGAGGAGGTGGGGGGGGCAATCGGTAGATCACGCTACCATCCATGTAGGATAAAAATATCTCTCACCTTATATACCACGTTAATAGAAAGGTCGTGATGCTCCACACGCTGTAGAGGCAACCATAAAATGGTAGATGTACATAACAAACATTAGGGAAGCATAGCCCGAGTGACCAAATAACGGTAATCGCTCCCACCCTAATAACTAGCTTAAACCTAGGTCCACACCATTTAGCCAATTGTCAAAAATGTCAGTGTTTGGAACATTTAGATCTATCAGAATGGCTAGCCATATAGATCTAGAACCCGTCGGTTTTCTGGTGATGCAAGAACAACCTCTTTCATATCTCCTTTTCTGCATTCTTGTTTGTTATTACAAAGATTTTGTATTTTCGTTATGCAGTAATGGAAAGGAGGTAGCCCGCTCGGAAAAGAAAAAAGTAATGGCAATGTAAATTACGCCCCGGTACTGAATGTACTAAAAAAAAACGTAACGTTGCCAAGAGTTCATACTACCTTAGACCAAATGTTACCATATCAGGGCAAGCAAGCGTGGCCCGAAGAACAGTAAAAGCATGGTGTCTAGGGCTAGAATGATGTGGAAATGAACGACACAACAGCCAGTTGGTCAAACAGTTTTTCTCTTTACACAAGCACGTATATCATTACCCCCGGAAGGACCAATCGAACTATACACTGAGATTTCCTCCAATGGAAAGCACACTTTTCATACAACCAACCCAACCTCGGCCAACTAAATCTTTAGAAGAAGGCCAGGACAACTTTTCACTAACCATATCTGCATCATTACTTCGTGCACTGATGTCTCCGGAATGTTTCGCATGCCACAGGGCCTCTCTTGTCATCAGGTCCTGGAACCTGAGTACATACATAATACATATTCATCAGACAAGTTTAGCAATGTCAGACATAATGAACCAATGTCAAACATAATGATGCACTTATTCATACATGATAATAGGAGGGAGATCTTACAGGCTCTACGATGAACAGCACCACCTCCCGCTACTGTTTGTTTCATTGGGGGTGTCACTCTGCAGCACAACGGCTTTCCCGTTGCTTAGTGATTGCAGCTCGCCTTTCTTCTGCTCTAGCGATTGGAACACCTTCCTGCTTAGTATGCTGTAGATCTCCTTGACTACAGTTTGAAAAGCTGCTGTGACATTTGACGAGTCCAGTGCTGAGGTTTCCATGTAGAAGAGGCCCTGAGCCTCAGCAAGGGCTTTGCCTTCTGCGGTGCTCACCTCCCGTGCATGCTTCAGATCAGTCTTGTTGCCGATCAGAATTGTGACGACATTCATGTCGGAATGAGCTGTTCAGTGGTTAAAGGAATCAAACAAAGGTGATAAAGCCAACAAGAAATCAAGGCAAGGTGTAATCAATTTAAGTAACTAGGGACATGTAACAGTAGGACAACCAACCAGCTCAAGGCAATGCCAAGAAATGTGTTAATATTCTGAAGAACTAGAGTAAAATGTTTGTTCTCACCGTGCAGTTCGTTAAGCCATCGGCTAACACTGTCAAATGTCTGACGCCTTGTAATATC
The DNA here is from genome assembly GCF_019359855.2 of Lolium perenne. Taxonomy (NCBI): domain Eukaryota; kingdom Viridiplantae; phylum Streptophyta; class Magnoliopsida; order Poales; family Poaceae; genus Lolium; species Lolium perenne. Next base: position 46,223,029 of record NC_067245.2, read on the forward strand.
ATAAACCAGAAGAGCTCCAACCGCTCCTCTGTAGTAGGCAGATGTAACTGCTCTGAAACGTTCTTGTCCTGCTGTGTCCCATATCTGAGCTTTAATTTCCTTTCCATCAATTACCAATTTCTGGGTCTGGAATTCTACCCCTATCGTAGATTTGGAATTTGGGAAGAACTCATTCCTAGCAAATCTGGCTAGCAAATTTGATTTACCAACAGAAGAGTCACCAATCAGAACAATTTTGAATAGATAATCTTGGCTTTGCTGCTCATCTCCACCATAAGCCATTCTGCAACAACTCTACAGAAGCAGCAAACTTTCTCTAGTGCTTCACAAGATTACAGTAGCCCTGTCAAGTTTACACAGTAACATACCGTAATGAACTCAAATGATTTAAATCACAGTAAAGGACGAAAACATGTTAATAATTTTATGTAATGACCAAAAAAAATCATTGATATAGGAAATAGTTCTACGGCTTTGCTGTTCTGGTTCCGTACGAAGAATGGCTTCAATAAGTCAATGAAATTAAAAAAACTAAATGAACGGTCAAACTTTAACTTCTTCACTGTCTTAAGTATCATTGCTATATCCCAATTTAGATGTTTAGGAACTTTAAAGTCTGTACTGCCAAGATTTGGTACAGTAGAAAATGATTCATTTTCATCTTCTCTAAGTATAAGAGACCTTCCAGAAATAGAGAGTTTGCTGACATTGGCAATAAAACCGTGCAAATCAAGAAGAGCCATGTATCAAATACAATCTGAACTCAGAGGTAAGATAAATGAAAAGGAATAAATTGCATTATTGGACCTTAAACAGCAATTTGAACCCCTTCAGGTTCAAAATATAAGGCCTCTAATGTTGCCAAAAAAATAGCACATTCTTGCAGAATTAGTGACCTTTTTTCCTCTTTTCCCTACTTTACATCTCCTCTCTCTTTCACACGCAAAATCACAAGTACGGACCTTATTTCTGTTATTTCCAAGAAAAAAAACAAAGGATACCATTCCTCCTTTATTTCCCTAGTTAAACGAACACCTTGATCCCCATACTTGACCAACATATGCTTCGCAAAACATAAAGAGTAGTACATGCTAAGATCAAACTTAGGCAAGTTATAAACAAAATTGGTTCCAAAGAGAACTACCAGTGAATTAGTATGGTTCCCATTTCCCAAGGTGGGACTTTGGTTTCGGTTTGAGAAAAGGTGGTTCCTTTTAGCAACGCATTTTATTCTACTGTAGCAGCAACATTTTACTTCTACTTTGTCAATAGTGTGCTTAAGACATCTAATTTTAGAACATTTTTTCCTGCCAATAGTTTCCCTGATACCAGATCCCACGGAGAGTGGTCGGGCATGTCGATTTACAGGACTAGTGCCAAGCCGGACATTGCACTGTTTTCTGCTTTTTTGCAGGGTCCGAGAACTAGAAAGCACGCTACTATTATTAGGCAAAACCAACGGGCCTTGCACTTTACAAAAACAAAGCCGGAACGGCCGTGAGATCAACTCATCAGACATCTCACAGCCGAAATGGAGAGCAGACGGAAAGGGCTGGGCAAAGAAATTCTCTGTCGAATTCTGCAGAGATTGGTCCGTGGCGTGTGCTGCTACCACGCTTTCCATGGTTTGACGGAGTGTGCAGGTAAAATGGGACGGATCACGGGGGCGGATCTAGGTGGCGCGCGTGCCGGGCGCGCGCCGGCAGGCAGGGACGCAAATTGTGAATGTGAGTGGGGTTTCAGGAATGGGTGGATGAGAGCAGGCCTGTACCTGGAACGCCGATGCCAGAGGCTGCAGACGGGGCGGAGAGAGCAAGAACGCCCCGGTGGACCGACGGAAGCGGCGTCGGCGGCGACGACTTCGCGTGTGGGGTGTCGGCGGGGGAGGGATTGAGGCGTCGGGCGGCGCCGACGCTCAGGCGCGGCACGGCGGCAGCGGCGGAGCACGGTGGTGGACTAGAGACATGGGAGAGATTTGGAGGCGCGTTGTTGGTATGGTACTTGGGTAGGTCAGACAGGACTCGAGTCGAGAGGGAGAGAAAAGAAAGGAAGGAGAAAGAAGGCGTACCTCGCCCGAGACGAGTTGTTGGTGAGAGCGTGTGAGACTGAGACCAGACCCGGTGATGTAGGCAGGTGGAACGACTATACAGATCCAAAATGAAACCTTTGCATTTATTCATGATGTATTCTTTTCTGACTAGTAGCAAAAATGATTTTCCTGTTGAGAGACGACGGTTACAATGTAGGTAAATGTATATACCATTAGGTCTACACACTCACATAACGGTATACCGAAAACCGGAGATTTTTGTTTTGTTTTTGCGAATTACTGACAAAATCGGAGTTGCGTAGGTTCGAAAATTGATGTAAACAACACTAACATCTTGTTGCCACCACACACACACACACATATAGTGTGAGATCTTGGATTTTAGTACCTGGTGGACTATACGTACAACTGTTTTCGTAGCCGCTTACCAAGTTAAGTTTCTGTCACATAAGATTATCGTATATGCCTGAATTAAGCAACAGAAACTACAACAAAAATAAATGTAAGTTGGTGTATAATCCCTTGAAAATGTATGGTGTCGATACCCGTGGAGGGTCTAGCGGAGGACGCGGCGGTAAAGGTAAACTATACCAAGGTGAGAGTACATTTGTCGATGATGGTGAACTAGAGGTGAAATCTTCGAGCTGTCATTAAGTCATGTTGGAGCTTTTTAGGGTTGAGGTACTTCATGACCCCAAGCGTATGGGATGATGGAGGGGAAGAGTCTACCATGCTTAATGTAAGTAGAAGAGAGATTTTGACTGTTTGACTGCGGGTGGTATAGGCGGAGTCTTTAATTGATTTTTTTTCAAGAGTTTGTAATATCCTACATTTGGCAAATAAAGTCATCGTCCATCCAAGAATGCAAGGGCCAAAAAGACTTACCTTCCTTTTCGAAAAGGGAAATTTGTGAGTCTCTTGCAATTGAACAGAAATACAATTGTGCATATTAATGCTCATGATCCTTTTGTTGTGCACTTGCACATACCGTGGAGAGAATAATAGTTGGCATCAAGAATTTGGTGTTAGCTGAGCAACTAATTTTCATGGATGATCACATTCACCGGTCAAGGTTGAGTGTGTTGCTGACTATCGCCGATGATCTAGTCTTAGTCTAATATTGCAAAGCAATAAAATCACTTGTGTTTTGTCGCCAAGAGAAAGCACCACCCTACCAACACTAAAACTGTTCTCCCCACAAACAAAAAGGCTACTATTTCAGAAAATCATAATAACTATAGATTATTAGTGAGACCCGTACCACTGAGCTCACAACATGTCAGTATCTTGAGACAGAGACCACCTTAGGACACTTTCCCAAAATATGAACATTGTTGTGCAGAGGATGATTTTTTTTCATTGTAATTAGGGATGATTAGCGGTGTGAGATTCATACTTGTGTCGTAAAGACGATTTTCTAATCATAAGATTGTAAGATTATGATAAAGTAATTTAGTAAAAAACATATACATAAGATTTATAAAATTATGCGAAGATGCAAGCATGTAAAAGACATGAAAACACACATACACGCGAAAGCTGGTACGAAGTTTATGAGTAGTTCCAAACTACGAAATTATGCTACAATACATAGATGCTACGTTAACGTAGTGAAAGATGATTTTAAAATAATGTTGGTGGTCCTTGGATTCTTCTCACACCAAGTTGATGATTTGTCGGGTGCTTATTTCCACCAGTCTCGATGGATTGTCGTGTTTTGGAAGGCCTTGCCAGCAAAATTTATTGTGTGAATCATGCCTGAAGATTGCTGGACTGGGTGGTTTTGGTCGTACGCATCCATATTTTTTATCTGATCGTTTAGTTTTAGAGGGAGCGCTTCGAAGCTCTACTGGTTGTTAATATCATGGAGCTCGTTTTGTTTCCATGGTGTTGGCGGAGAAGGTCATGAAAGCCGAGATCGGTGGAAAAACAATGGTGGTTGGATCTTGGTGGTGATGTGAAATTGGCTTGGTGCTTTGTGATTTGACATGTATGTGGGGGCCAGTGCACATGAGAAGTTCATGGCCTTATCTTTCAGGGTGAAAATCCAAGGTCTAGCCTTAATTAGTTGTGCCTAGCAACTTGTTGAAGACATTGCTTTGAGAGTGATGACTTTCTTCAGGGTGAAATCTAAGATCTATGATTGGGCGATGCCAGCGTTTGTGCACTGTTTCCTTTTTGGAGGCATCACTTATGGAAAAGCTGATCTTTTGGTTGTTGTTTTGGTGGTGTCAGTTTTGCTGTTTCAAGAAATGGATCATTGTAGCGGGATTTTTTTTTTCATAATTTTTTTTGGCTGTGTGTATCCTTTATGTCATTAAGGCATGACGTTGTTGCAGAAGCTGTGTGTAATTGGTATCTCCGCGGTATTAATATATGTTTTTTATCAAAAAAAAGCAAGTGCATATAGCAAATGATTGATTTCTTTTTACTAAAATCACACTGCATGTTCAGTCCATACTAGTACTCGTGTGTGCATTTATTCACACATTTTAATATAATTTTTTAGGGTAAACAGTTGGAGAGTTTTCCATTTATTATTATTAATATTTAAATATTATTAGTACTCGGATTCCTTTGCTACTTGTCGTGTGTCGTTGCACTACTATGGCCTGTCGCTGTTCCTCTTTGATGTGTGTTGTTTGGAGTCACAATTCATGACCATCGTAATTAAATGAGGTTATTTATATAATTGTAAATAAGCTATGTAACATGTACTGTGTTTGATTTATCTGCACCCTAACCTCTCACCTGCCAGGGCCTCTTTGGTTCAGAGAAACTTTGTAGGAATTTAGGAGGATTCGTTTCTTTTAAATTTGTTTCTATAGCGGTAGTTTGATTTGCAGAATTGTGTCGCATATCATTTTTTGTGTGTGAGTGTTCCGTTGCACCAGGCTTGTTCAGGTGAAAACCAACAGTCCATGTAAACGTATCCATGACTGGCATACATTGAGGATTGTAAGACAAAGTATGTTTGGGGGGAACCGGCACAACCCTCTAGGGGTGGCCTATCTCATATATATATAGGGTGTATACAAGATACAATCTTAGAAGAGCTCTAAGCTCCCAGGGTTCCCACCTAGAAAACCTAACTCTCACTCAAACATATTTTTTTTGGAATCCTTTATGTTTCCTGTTATTATGAAATCAAAGCATCTTTGGTGCGGGTGAATCAAAAAATTTCGACGTATATTTGGACGGTGGGGGCAGCAAGAGTTGAAGGCACCAGCAGCGCACCACAGCGTTTGTCGGCCTCTGAGACACCGACGTTGGGAAGCATTTGCTTCGTTCCTCCATTACGACGAGCTTTGTCCTATTGGTTTGTTGCGGCCCGGCAATGGCATTGCCCGGTAGTACGACCGAGCATACGAACCCATAGGGCGTAGGCCATAGAGAGCACATACAGTACTCATCCAAATGATGGAACATAAAACTGAACAAGAACAGCAACGTCATGCTACTAGCGATAGACAGCGGGTACTTGCAGTAGGGAAGCCATTAAAATTACGGACTTCATTGCAATATTTATGTAGGCCGTTACGCCGATCTGAAAAATCATCAAGAACTCTCGCTCCTATTGGAGGCACGCTGGAATTTTTATGTGGGGAAGCTGCGGACCATTTTTACCGACTCGTCGGTGCAGCCGTGCAGGAGAGCAAACAATTTGGAGCAGTTTAGGTTCAGACGAACTCAACAAATCCTTGCGAGAACTAGGGATTGCTAAGAGCATCTTCAGTCGTGTCCATTAAAAAACGTCCGGCATAATGATTTGGGCTCATTTGGAGACAGCGCTGGACAAAAAGAGACTAAAAATATGTAAAAAAAGAGGCTCTTTCCAACCGCGTCCCTCAAACAGCGTCCGAGTGCATACATTTTAATAGAGGAGACCATCTCATGTGGGAAAAGTAGGTGAGAGAAAGTGTGGAGAAAGAGAATAACATGTGGGGAGTAGGGGCTGCATGGTCCGGACGCTGTTTTTTGTGTCCGGTAGAGTCTCTACCAGGGACATCGGACATAAAATGAGGCGCTATTTAGTTTTGGGAGATGCGACTAGAACGCATTTTTCTCCATTTCTTGTCCGCCGTCCCCAAATATCATTTGGGGAACACGACTGGAGATGCTTTAATATTTTCCAGTTCAATCACTGGATCTGAATATACCGGCGTTCATTTTCTTACTGGCTTCTTCCCCGTGCCGATCGGTTCATGCCGGAGTTGCCGTACGTGGGGGTGGAGCAGAGGATACTGGACAGGATACAGATAGACCGAAGTAAAATGCAAAGGCTAGTAGAGGTTTGCAGTGGCAGGAAGCAAAGTACCTAGGATTGGTTCCTGTCCCTGCCCTGTGCCTGTGACTGCATCCCTACGACAGTCGACAGCACGGTGCAGATTGATTGCTGCCCCACGGATCGAACAACCCGTCAATTCCTTGCTTCCCATCGCCGTTTTCCCCCTGCATCCAATTTCCTCTTTTCCCCTTTTTGTTCCCGGCTCACATACATTGCTCGAGATCTTGAGGACAAGGGCAGGCACCGAGAATGCCAAAGCCTGAATGCGTATTCTAATCTTTCAGCACAAGGGATTCCAGCTGGAGAATATGTTTTCTTTCAGAGAGTGCCACTTTGGCCCAGTTTTCGTCCTCACTGGAAATCGGCATACAAAATGAAGGGAGGAAAAGTTGAGAAAGGAAGACACCATATATATCGACTGATTTCTCGTCTGAAATGTGAACAGCAGCATGAAGCAAAAAGAAAAATGGAGAGAGAGAGAGGGAGACAGCTCCACGGTTGCTTGTGTAGCAGCTCGCCTAGGCACATGGACTGCACAGTGCACTACACGCTCGTGCTCGTAGCTGCGGCGAGGGTGGGCTGAGGTAGACGGAAGCGGCCAGCCACAGTATCGGCTCTGGGGCTCCCTGGACTGGAGTGTGCAGCGTGCAACCTCCCATGTGTTGCATCCGCCTCACTGACACCTTCTGCCGCCGCGCGCGCTGAGCAGATCCGTCGAAACGTAGGCACCGTCGTGCCATCCTATCATGCATCGGCCGCACGTCGTCGTGTTCGCCGCCTCCGTTTTCCGTGTCACGGCAACCTGGTTGAGAGCTGATGTGTAAATCCAATGCTTGAGGTTATGGCATCTCCAACACAGAGACCTAAACGGACAAACGGATGTCAGATTGATCCGTTTGGGTAAAACCAGCTCCCAACGCGTGGACCAAAACTAATAACGGACAGCTGCCGCGTCCGGAACGACCCAAAGTCAGACCAAATTTGCGTGGCTTTTGGGGCGAGCCGGACAAGCGCGTGCGTCCTTTTTCATCCGCACATGTCCGTTCATGGCCCATTTGTCAGTGACAAAAAAGTCCCCATATCATCTCTCTCCTCTGTCTCTCTCTGTTTACTTTTTTTTGCCATGGATACCTCCATTCTCCCCGTCGGACTGGAGCTCGCCTAGCTAACCTTCGTCGTCACCCTCGCCTGGAGACTCCCGGCTCCGCCGCCTCCTCTTTTTTTCATTCCAAGTAGAAGTCGCCGGTGTCGAGGGTACTCCTCGCCAATGCCCTCCGATAAGGGCTTAGGGTTGATGGAATCCTGCAAGCTGACACGAGACATCGGTTCACAGACAAGCGGGGAGAGCAATTTACCCAGGTTCGGGGCCCTCGATGAGGTAAAACCCTTACGTCATGCCTGTCTGTTCTTGATTATGATGACAATGGGTTACAATGGGGTGCCGAATAGTTCGGCTGAGATCTCGTCGAGATGGCTAATCGCTAAGGTGACCTAGCTTTAAGATTTTGCTGGCTAAGATTGCTAAGATTGATCGTGTCTTTCGGCAGCCCCTCTCCTGGCCTTTATATAGGAGGCCAGGTCTCAAGAGGTCTAACCGAATACGACTAGATTTACAGTAGTTTAGATCCGATCTTTCCTTGTTTGAATGCTTCCTTGTCTTGCCCGCCAAGGAACCTTCTGGTGCACCGTCCTAGTGGCCCGCCTTACTTCCGAGTGTCTTCATGGGCCTCCAACTAGATGGTACATGATAGGGCAACATCGGTTACCCGAAGGGTAGTGCCCACGTCAGTAGCCCCCGAGTGTCTAGCCGAAGATAGTTCGGGTAGAGACTAAAACACGTCTCCTCCTGATGTTCTTCTCCTTCATTGTCCTTGTTCATCTTGAATCTGCTTCACCTTCTTCTATCGGGTGCGCGTCAGCGCTCCCGATGGGAGTAGCCCCCGAGTCTAGATACGGATGCTTGCAATCCGTGCGTAGACTCAAGTTGTACCACTCGAATATTTCGTTCTGCCGAAGTTTTTTCTGCAAATCTTCATAGGTCATCCGACATATTTTCTTTATGCAAGGGATAATGAGTAACGTGCCCAACTTTTGTTGGTTAACTGCCGATGGCGAAACAACGTTACCCTACACAGAATCAAGTCCCCGGGCATGATCCTGGAGTGCAAAAAACTTCTATCGGGTGCGCGTCACGCGCTCCCGATGGGAGTAGCCCTCGAGTCTGGGCGCGGGTGTTTGCAGCCGGGCGCAGACTCAAGTCCTTCATCCGATAACTTTTCATTTTTCCTTCGAGTGCCTCAAGGTTTTTTTTATGACGTCACTGTTGACGTGTAACTGCTGTGGGCTGATTGACAGGACTTGACCTGACGGGCCCACCCTAGCTCTGCGCGGGCAGTTTTTAGGGCTTGACCAATGCACGCGTGGCGATCGAGGCATCTCCTCGATTTTCGCACAACGTGGGAATAATGGGCCGCCGGTTCCACTCCTTCTTTAAGCGCCACGTGTACAGTCAGATCTGCTCCACCTCCCACGACGCTTTGTGGAGTTATGGCCACGATTTGGCACAAATTCTTACAGCATAAATAGGGGGCCTCCTCTCTTTTTTATCTTTTACCCCGTTTACTGCTCATCTTCTCTCTCAAGGCTTCCTGTTCCTCTGCCTCTTCATCAGAAGCTCCGTTCACCATGGGCAAGAAGAAGAGCGGCAGTACCTCGGAGGCGGCCAAAGTTAGCCGCGATTGGAGCGCCTCCGCCATTTCCAACCGTGACATCAGCAAGCTTCGCGCTCTTGGCTTCATCTCCGCATCTGAGGAAGACATTCGTCTTCCAGGTTCGGTTTCTCGCCCAAAGCCCCCGAAGGGCTTCACTGTCATGTTTGCTGCTTTCCTGTTTCGTGGCCTCTCTCTTCCGGCCCACGAGTTCCTTCGCTCCCTCCTTTTCTTCTATGGGATTCAGCTCTGGCAGCTGACCCCAAATTCCATCCTCCACCTCTCCATTTTTATTACCGTCTGCGAGGCCTTCCTCGGCATTGAGCCTCACTGGGGTCTTTGGAGGAAGATCTTCTATGTGAAGCGTCACAACGACAGTAATGGCCCCCCGTTGTCGGTGGCGTTGGCTTCGTCGTTAGGAAGGAGGTCGACTACTTCGACTACCCAATGAAGGAATCCGTCCAGGGCTGGCGCAACAAGTGGTTCTACCTGCGAGATCCCGCCGTTTCTGGGCGGCGCTCAAATCTCCCTCCCTTTGATGACGTCTTGGTAGCTCAGAAGAAGAAGTCTTGGCAAAACGCCCTTTCTCCCGAAGAAAAGGCGACAGCCGACGAACTGTTTGAGCAGATAGTTGATGTCTACGTTCCCCCTCCTTTCCTGTAGACAGTGTTGGGCCTCCAAGAGCAGAGGTTTGTAGAATAGCAGCAAGTTTCCCTTAAGTGGATACCCAAGGTTTATCGAACTCAGGGAGGAAGAGGTCAAAGATATCCCTCTCATGCAACTCTGCAACCACAAAGCAAGAAGTCTCTTGTGTCCCCAACACACCTAATAGGTGCACTAGTTCGGCGAAGAGATAGTGAAATACAGGTGGTATGAATAAGTATGAGCAGTAGCAACGGTGCCAGAAAAGTGCTTGGCGCGTAATTGATGGTGGTGGTATTGCAGCAGTAGTAACGCAGTAAAACAGTAAACAAGTAGTAGTAACTCAGCAGTATTTAGGAACAAGGCCTAGGGATTACACTTTCACTAGTGGACACTCTCAACATTGATCACATAACAGAATAGATAAATGCATACTCTACACTTTTGTTGGATGATGAACACATTGCGTAGGATTACACGAACCCTCAATGCCGGAGTTAACAAGCTCCACAATAATGCTCATGTTTAAGTAACCTTTAGTGTAAGATAGATCAACAGACTAAACCGAGTACTAGCATAGCATGCACACTGTCACCTTCATGCATATGTAGGAGGAATAGATCACATCAATAATATCATAGCAATAGTTAACTCCATAATCTACAAGAGATCATGATCATAGCACAAACCAAGTACTAACACGGTGCACACACTGTCACCTTTACACACGTGCAGGAGGAATAGAACTACTTTAATAACACATCACTAGAGTAGCACATAGATAGTAGTGATACAAAACTCAGATGAATCTCAATCATGTAAAGCAGCTCATGAGATCATTGTATTGAGGTACATAGGAGAGAGATGAACCACATAGCTACCGGTACAGCCCCGAGCCTCGATGGAGAACTACTCCCTCCTCATGGGAGCAGCAGCGGTGATGAAGATGGCGGTGGAGATGGCAGCGGTGTCGATGGAGAAGCCTTCCGGGGGCACTTCCCCGCTCCGGCAGCGTGCCGGAACAGAGACTCCTGTCCCCCAGATCTTGGCGTCGCGATGGCGGCGGCTCTGGAAGGTTTCTGTGGTTTTCGTCAATCGTATCAGGGTTTTCGATCCAGGGGCTTTATATAGGCGAAGAGGCGGCGCAGGAGGGTCGAAGGGGCGACGACACCATAGGGCGGCGCGGCCAGGGCCTGGGCCGCGCCGGCCTCTGGTCTGGGGCCCGGTGCCCCCTCTGGTCCTTCCCGGGTGTTCTGGATGCTTCCGGTGAAAATAGGAACTTGGGCGTTGATTTCGTCCGATTCCAAGAATATTTCGTTACTAGGATTTCTGAAACCAAAAACAGCAGAAAACAGGAACTGGCACTTCGGCATCTTGTTAATAGGTTAGTTCCAGAAAATGCACGAATATGACATAAAGTGTGCATAAAACATGTAGATAACATCAATAATGTGGCATGGAACATAAGAAATTATCGATACGTCGGAGACGTATCAGCATCCCCAAGCTTAGTTCTGCTCGTCCCGAGCAGGTAAAACGATAACAAAGATAATTTCTGGAGTGACATGCCATCATAATCTTGATCATACTATTTGTAAAGCATATGTAGTGAATGCAGCGATCAAAACAATGTGTATGACATGAGTAAACAAGTGAATCATATAGCAAAGACTTTTCATGAATAGCACTTCAAGACAAGCATCAATAAGTCTTGCATAAGAGTTAACTCATAAAGCAATAATTCAAAGTAAAGGCATTGAAGCAACACAAAAGAAGATTAAGTTTCAGCGGTTGCTTTCAACTTGTAACATGTATATCTCATGGATAGTTGTCAATGCAAAGCAATATAACAAATGCAATATGAAAATATGTAGGAATCAATGCACAGTTCACACAAGTGTTTGCTTCTTGAGATGGAGAGAAATAGGTGAACTGACTCAACATTGAAAGTAAAAGAATGGTCATCCATAGAGGAAAAGCATCGATTGCTATATTTGTGCTAGAGCTTTGGTTTTGAAAACATAAAGAGAGCATAAAAATAAAGTTTTGAGAGGTGTATGTTGTTGTCAACGAATGGTAGTGGGCACTCTAACCCCCTTGCCAGACAAACCTTCAAAGAGCGGCTCCCATTTTATTTTATTTTTGAGTGGCACTCCTTCCAACCTTTCTTTCACAAACCATGGCTAACCGAATCCTCGGGTGCCTGCCAACAATCTCATACCATGAAGGAGTGCCTTTTTATTTTAGTTTTATTATGATGACACTCCTCCCAACCTTTGCTTACACAAGCCATGGCTAACCGAATCCTTCGGGTGCCGTCCAACAATCACATACCATGGAGGAGTGTCTATTTTTTTGTTAATTAATTTGGGACTGGGAATCCCATTGCCAGCTCTTTTTGCAAAATTATTGGATAAGCGGATGAAGCCACTAGTCCATTGGTGAAAGTTGCCCAACAAGATTGAAAGATAAACACCACATACTTCCTCATGAGCTATAAAACATTGACACAAATCAGAGGTGATAAATTTTGAATTGTTTAAAGGTAGCACTCAAGCAATATACTTTGGAATGGCGGAAAAATACCATGTAGTAGGTAGGTATGGTGGACACAAATGGCATAGTGGTTGGCTCAAGTATTTGGATGCATGAGAAGTATTCCCTCTCGATACAAGGTTTAGGCTAGCAAGGCTTATTTGAAACAAACACAAGGATGAACCGGTGCAGCAAAACTCACATAAAAGACATATTGAAAACATTATAAGACTCTACACCGTCTTCCTTGTTGTTCAAACTCAATACTAGAAATTATCTAGACCTTAGAGAAACCAAATATGCAAACCAAATTTTAGCATGCTCTATGTATTTCTTCATTAATGGGTGCAAAGCATATGATGCAAGAGCTTAAACATGAGCACAACAATTGCCAAGTATCACATTACCCAAAACATCAATAGCAATTACTACATGTATCATTTTCCAATTCCAACCATATAACAATTTAACGAAGAAGAAACTTCGCCATGAATACTATGAGTAGAAACCAAGGACATACTTGTCCATATGCTACAGCGGAGCGTGTATCTCTCCCATAAAGTGAATGCTAGGATCCATTTTATTCAAACAAAACAAAAACAAAAACAAACCGACGCTCCAAGAAAAAGCACATAAGATGTGATGGAATAAAAATATAGTTTCAGGGGAGGAACCTGATAATGTTGTCGATGAAGAAGGGGATGCCTTGGGCATCCCCAAGCTTAGACGCTTGAGTCTTCTTGATATATGCAGGGGTGAACCACCGGGGCATCCCCAAGCTTAGAGCTTTCACTCTTCTTGATCATAGTATATCATCCTCCTCTCTTGACCCTTGAAAACTTCCTCCACACCAAACTCGAAACAACTCATTAGAGGGTTAGTGCACAATAAAAATTAACATATTCAGAGGTGACACAATCATTCTTAACACTTCTGGACATTGCATAATGCTACTGGACATTAGTGGATCAAAGAAATTCATCCAACATAGCAAAAGAGGCAATGCGAAATAAAAGGCAGAATCTGTCAAAACAGAACAGTACGTATTGACGAATTTTAAAATGGCACCAGACTTGCTCAAATGAAAATGCTCAAATTGAATGAAAGTTGCGTACATATCTGAGGATCATGCACGTAAATTGGCTTAATTTTCTGAGCTACCTACAGGGAGGTGGACCCAGATTCGTGACAGCAAAGAAATCTGGAACTGCGCAGTAATCCAAATCTAGTACTTACTTTTCTATCAACGGCTTTACTTGGCACAACAAAACACAAAACTAAGATAAGGAGAGGTTGCTACAGTAGTAAACAACTTCCAAGACACAAAATAAAAACAAAGTACTGTAGCAAAATAACACATGGGTTATCTCCCAAGAAGTTCTTTTCTTTATAGCCATTAAGATGGGCTCAGCAGTTTTGATGATGCACTCGCAAGAAATAATATTTGAAGCAAAAGAGAGCATCAAGAGGCAAATTCAAAACACATTTAAGTCTAACATGCTTCCTATGCAAGGGAATCTTGTAAATAAACAAGTTCAAGAAGCATAATGCAACAAGCATAGAAAGATAAAACAAGTGTAGCTTCAAAAATTTCAGCACATAGAGCTGTGTTTTAGTAACATGAAAATTTCTACAACCATATTTTCCTCTCTCATAATAATGTCCAGTAGCATCATGAGCAAACTCAACAATATAACTATCAAATGAAACATTCTTATCATGAGTCTCATGCATAAAATTATTATTACTTTCCACATAAGCATAATCAATTTTATTAGTTGTAGTGGGAGCAAATTCAACAAAGTAGCTATCATTATTATTCTCATCAAGTGTAGGAGGCATAGTATAATCACAACAAGATTTACTCTCCATAGTAGGTGGCACCAAAAGACCAGTATCATTATAATCATCATAAATAGGAGGTAAAGTATCATCAAAGAAAATTTTCTCCTCAATGCTTGGGGGACTAAAAAGATCATGAAAACCAGCTTCTCCAAGCTTAGAACTTTCTATATCATTAGCAACAATGGTGTTCAAAGCGTTCATACTAATATCATTGCTACTAGCATGCAAATAAGATTCCATGGGTTTTTTAATTTTCGCATTAAACCATTCATGTCTTGACTCAGGAAATAGAATAAAAAGCTCACAGATGTTTTCCATTATGCCTTACTAGTGTAAACAAGAAACAAAAAGTTGCAATTGCAGGATCTAAAGGAAATAGCTTCGAGTACTTACAATGGCGGAAAATAGCTTGGTAGCCGAGGTCCGGAGTGTGAGTACCTTTTACCTTTCCTCCCCGGCAACGGCGCCAGAAAATAGCTTGATGTCTACGTTCCCCCTCCTTTCCTGTAGACAGTGTTGGGCCTCCAAGAGCAGAGGTTTGTAGAATAGCAGCAAGTTTCCCTTAAGTGGATACCCAAGGTTTATCGAACTCAGGGAGGAAGAGGTCAAAGATATCCCTCTCATGCAACCCTGCAACCACAAAGCAAGAAGTCTCTTGTGTCCCCAACACACCTAATAGGTGCACTAGTTCGGCGAAGAGATAGTGAAATACAGGTGGTATGAATGAGTATGAGCAGTAGCAACGGTGCCAGAAAAGTGCTTGGCGCGTAATTGATGGTGGTGGTATTGCAGCAGTAGTAACGCAGTAAAACAGTAAACAAGTAGTAGTAACTCAGCAGTATTTAGGAACAAGGCCTAGGGATTACACTTTCACTAGTGGACACTCTCAACATTGATCACATAACAGAATAGATAAATGCATACTCTACACTTTTGTTGGATGATGAACACATTGCGTAGGATTACACGAACCCTCAATGCCGGAGTTAACAAGCTCCACAATAATGCTCATGTTTAAGTAACCTTTAGTGTAAGATAGATCAACAGACTAAACCGAGTACTAGCATAGCATGCACACTGTCACCTTCATGCATATGTAGGAGGAATAGATCACATCAATAATATCATAGCAATAGTTAACTCCATAATCTACAAGAGATCATGATCATAGCACAAACCAAGTACTAACACGGTGCACACACTGTCACCTTTACACACGTGCAGGAGGAATAGAACTACTTTAATAACACATCACTAGAGTAGCACATAGATAGTAGTGATACAAAACTCAGATGAATCTCAATCATGTAAAGCAGCTCATGAGATCATTGTATTGAGGTACATAGGAGAGAGATGAACCACATAGCTACCGGTACAGCCCCGAGCCTCGATGGAGAACTACTCCCTCCTCATGGGAGCAGCAGCGGTGATGAAGATGGCGGTGGAGATGGCAGCGGTGTCGATGGAGAAGCCTTCCGGGGGCACTTCCCCGCTCCGGCAGCGTGCCGGAACAGAGACTCCTGTCCCCCAGATCTTGGCGTCGCGATGGCGGCGGCTCTGGAAGGTTTCTGTGGTTTTCGTCAATCGTATCAGGGTTTTCGATCCAGGGGCTTTATATAGGCGAAGAGGCGGCGCAGGAGGGTCGAAGGGGCGACGACACCATAGGGCGGCGCAGCCAGGGCCTGGGCCGCGCCGGCCTATGGTCTGGGGGCCCAGTGCCCCCCCTCTGGTCCTTCCCGGGTGTTCTGGATGCTTCCGGTGAAAATAGGAACTTGGGCGTTGATTTCGTCCGATTCCAAGA
The DNA here is from genome assembly GCF_019359855.2 of Lolium perenne. Classification (NCBI taxonomy): domain Eukaryota; kingdom Viridiplantae; phylum Streptophyta; class Magnoliopsida; order Poales; family Poaceae; genus Lolium; species Lolium perenne. The sequence continues at coordinate 46,238,898 of NC_067245.2, forward strand.
ATATTTCGTTACTAGGATTTCTGAAACCAAAAACAGCAGAAAACAGGAACTGGCACTTCGGCATCTTGTTAATAGGTTAGTTCCAGAAAATGCACGAATATGACATAAAGTGTGCATAAAACATGTAGATAACATCAATAATGTGGCATGGAACATAAGAAATTATCGATACGTCGGAGACGTATCAATAGTCACTTTGAAGAATACAGGAGGCCTGACGATGTGCGGCACTGAAGTAGTTTCAGTGTTCCTACAACGTCGAGTACAGCCGCTGATATCCCGCCCTCACCAGTTATGGCTTTATACTGGCAAAGGCGACAAGTCAAGGGTCAACTCTGCCGACCTATCGGCAGATGAGCTTCGGGACGAGGTTCGCCGCCTAACATGCCTCAGTACGAAGGACACCATTGTCTTGACATCGGCTCGTCCTCCCTATGATTTCGACCACCTCCCGTCCGAGGTAATCTTACCGCTCCTCGCTTGCTGTTATTACTTCTTTTTCTGTTGTGCCTTACAAGTTTCTCTCCTTCGACAGACTCCCACCGTTGCTCAATGTTATCCTCCCTCACCCGAGAGCGGCGTGGTGCTGGAGGATGATGATGATGATTCTGAGGGAACCGAGGACGCTCAGCATGTTCTTGAGGACAGCGATGTCCAAGAGGAGGAAGCTGCCGAAGATGACGCCTTCCTCAGGAGCAGACGTCGTAAGCAGGTTCACGATGACTTTATCACATCGGCTGAATCAAGTCCTAGAGGAGGAGATAATGATGCCGATGAAGCTGCTTCGCCTCCTCCTATTAAGAAGAGTTCAACAAGTTTCTTCGCGGGCGAAGATGATCTGGACCTGTGAGCATCTATACTCTTTTTCTTGATTTATTTCTTGTCATCCTGCATGCTAACTGTGCATTGTACTTAAGTAGCTCTGATGATGACGATGTTCCTCTCGCGAAGAGGGCTAAGTTAGTTTCTGAGAGAGCAGCATCGGCTAAGGAGTCAAATCCTTCTCCCGCCAAGTCAACACCTCCCTCGTGAACGGGTGTGGAGAAGATTCCAATATCGAAAGTCATTCCTCCCGATGATGCTCCCACTCCATCGACTGGCCGCGATCATGTAAGTTTTTAATCTATCTGGCTTTGTCGAGTTTCTGTCGTCTGACTCCTCTTGATTTTTCTGGCTGCAGCCGATTTACGTTACAGTCGATGCTGTGGTGGATTTTGCCAAGCAATTCACTCGCCTTGAGGCTGAAAACTCCCAACTTCGGAAGGCCGTCAAATCTTCGGCTGACCAGGTGCTTGAGGCCAACAGGCTTGCTACCGATACCGAGAATGAGAACGCCTTGTTGAAGGAGGAAGTGAAGAGGCTGAAGCGGCAGATGAAGGATGAACAAGATGCCAGGCGTGCAGCGGCGGCTGCAGTCGATGAGAAGGAAGGCGTCCTCCGTGAATCCGTCAAGGATTTATTAGGTAAAAACCCATGGTATTCCGCTTTTTTTCTTGATGTTTCTTCATTGATTACTGATATGTCTTTCTTTCAGAGGCCGCCAATATAACTGTCAGCCGACGTCATCAGCTTCGGGAGGACTCCACAGCCGATGCCTTGTCACTTGCCGCTGAGTCTAATGTCCAGGTCCTTGGACTACTGCAAAAGACCAAGGGAGCATTGTCGAGGTTATACTCGATGATCTTCCCGAAGATGAAGCAGGACAAGACTCTCGACGAGATGGCGGATGCTTTGCTTGTTGATCCTTCCGAACCCGTGGAGGTACTGAAACGCCGTAGCAGCTTGGTTGGGGCGGTTCTTACTTTTCAATTGCTTATGGGCCATGGGATGGGGTCAGAATTGGAGGAGTTTTCTAAGGCACTGCCTGTTGATGATGACAACCATCTGGTCGACCTTAAGCCTTTCAAAAGATCGGCAATAACTTGCGCCAACCAACTTCTGAAGAGGATGAAGCGCAAGCCAAGCCTGTTCCTGAGTCTGCCCCTGGTTCATCGTCAGCGAACCTTTGAACTGTTATTTGACTTGTTGTAAATAAGATCATCCGTAACTCGACGTAGCTCAATTAAAATTCGGCTCTGTTGCCAATTCAAACATCCTTTTGTCTGTATAATGTATGCTGAGCGCTCCCGATGGGAGTTTTTATGTTAATGCTTGGTCTGAGCTGGGGACTGTACTGCAGATTCCTTCATCTTCTTCCCGTGCCGAGCTCTTTCCAAACCCTTCGAGTAATGATGAGTCAGGCCTTGTTCGTCGCTTACGTGATCAGGTGTCTTGTCTAAATAAAGACATCTCTTCTCTTCGCGCGATGGCAGCCTTGGTGAAGAAAAAGGGAGAGATAGCGACTGCTGTCGAACAATACGCTCTCGATGGTCTTCATGTTGCTACCGAAAGTTTGGGCTGTAAGTATTAGCCCATCTTCTGATTTCTGGCATGGCTTGAATGTTCTTTTAACTGACATTCGTTCCTTTTCCAGTCGTAGCTTCGGATGCAGCTGAAGAGAACAAGAAGATTCATGAAGAGGTTGAGGCGATGACCGATGTTGCGCACCCGACGCATGGTTTATGGCTGCATCGTCCGAAGGCTGTCGTCATGGCGAAGTTTAAGTACCGGGTGATGAAGGCGCATTACTATTTTGATAAGTATTATGCTCATCTCACGATGGTTTGGAACACCTTGTTTCCTCTGGATCAAGCACCCGAAACCTTGTCTGGCCTGTTCACCCGATTCAAGTCTTGAGAGCCGTAGAAAATACTGAGAGGGATTTAGGCCAGTATTATGATGTTGCTAGAGGTCCTGCTTACACCATTGTTTCTCGGATGGAGTCATGCCTTGAAAAGGAACTGAAGGCCCACTGGGACCGGGGAACCCGATCATGAATGTAATAACCTTGTATCTGCATAAGATTGTTTACTGCGTGCGCTGCACGCTATGTTAGTTTGATTGATATTTTATTGTCGAGTGCGGCTGAGTGATCAGTTCAACCTGCTTTCTCGATGTCGTTGCCTAATCGACGGTACCCCGGAGGAGGGATCCTCACG